>NW_023425388.1:5648187-7050687 GCF_014108415.1 Molossus molossus | reverse complement strand
TCCACCTCTCCAGTAGCCCAGAAAAGGCTCTAGATGTCTGGAGCAACAGGACAGAGAACACAGGGCAGCACAAACCTGTCACCTTCAGGCTGAGGCCCTTTTACCTTTTCATTCAATTATTAAAACTTAAAAACAATGACCCCTTTTCTGGTACAGCTGCAAACAAATAACGTTTTGAACTTTTGTGTTTTAATGACAATAGGTGTATTTATGGAGTTTAACATTAATTAAAAATATAAAACGCTACACTAAGAAAACACGCAAAAAGGCGGGGGAGCACAAATGCTAAATGTCATGAGATAGTCCAATAAATCCGTTTGTGGCTGGTGGATGTGCAGACAGAATTCTCAAAACCTGCTGCCTTTTCTGCTCTTCTGTCCTCAGATGAGACCAGCTTTGTTACTGGATGTACCTTCTCCTCCATAAATCTGCTGGCTCATCAAACTCCAATTTCTCATGTATGTTTTAATTATGAATAATCAACCTCTGACTTATAAAAGAGTGCAGCATAAGTTTAAAGGCTCTTATGCATACACACTGCCACTGCATCCGTGTCGTATACCTTTCCCGTTGCTCATCTCTACCTGACTCATCGATGCAGGTGTCCCTGCTACCACTTTAGTCATGGTGGAAAAACCTCTACACTCTTAAAAGAAAAGTGGGTGAAATGTGAAGAAAAGTCTCTTTTATGAGTGGAAGAAAAAGCCAAGAGGAAATCCCCCAGGAAAACCAGATTCTGAAATAGGTCTGGCTTGCTTACCACTTGTATCCCTGCACACAAATATCTTCCCAAAGTCTGCCTGAATTGTTTCTACTTCATGTTGTTTCCTGAAATGTCAAAACGAGAGAATTTTTATGGTTAACAATTCAAGGAAAGAGTTTCAAATCAGTGTACTTGCTTCAAATCCTGGCATTGCCACCTATTAGATATATAACCTTGTAAAGATCACTCGACCTTTCTGAGTACTAGTAGTTTCTTTAACCTGATGAGCAGGGCTAATAACACTACCCACCACAAAGGATGTTCATGATGAAAAAAAGACACTGTGTGTTTGAAAGCTTGTAGTATATATAGTGTTTCCTATATGGCAAACACGCATTTTATCTCCTCCCTTTCCTGAATGTTTACGTGGGCCTGCTGTATGCCACGTATCACAAGAGGTGCTGGTGACAGCAGATGAGTGAGCTGGCCAGCTGCCTGTTGTCCAGTAGCACACATTCCCGTGGCAGGACAGACATGCATGATGAACGGTACAAGAAGTATATGATCATACTGATTTCAGGAAGCAGTTCATTGGGCCAGAGGTGGGAGGGTAGATGAGTGAACAGGGGGACATCAGGAAGGTTTGGGACTCACAGCTCACTTGACTATTACAATAACACTACAGGTTCCATTCTTTACGTTTCTACTACAGATACTTTTCAGAAACACTCATCTGATCCTACCAGGGCTTCAAAGCTCCCAAAGCTTGCCCTGGCCTAACGGTCCAGTTTCCTAGAGTGGCTGCAAAGCCCTTCACAACTGGATTCCAGAAAATAATTCATACCATCACCTCAAATTCCTCAAGTACTAAATGCTAAGATGAGCGGGGAATTCATTTTTTAATATAATTTAATTCAATACAATTTCCTCTTTATACCAAATTTAGATCAGTTGCAAGGAGTTTAGACTTTCAAGGGGATAGGTGGAAGGCAGGTCCTTCTGGAATGTACAGCATTCTGGGGATAGAAACAGAAAAAGGCCAAGCACAGTAAGCACTTGGATAAAAAGACACTTGGAGGTAAGTAAAGGGCTCAGAAAGGAAGTTGGGAGGGAACCAAAATAACCTCACTTTCAAGTTTTGGCGACTAAAACTCAGGTTGGCATTAGAACTAAATTACATTATAAATCAAATTGGCTCCAAGACTAGCACACTACCAGTGCAATAGGGAAATGTTGTTTTACATTTAAAATATAAACCTAAAATTGAACTCTGGGCACAGAATCCTTTGGAATGTTGGGGATTGCTCGTATAGTCCTAAAAATGACAGGAAAAAAAAGAGAGAATGCATGTAACAAAAAGCGAACACATAAACAATGTACCCACATTTGACTTTGGAATATGAACACACACACACCATTCAGCCCCAAACCCTCACCTCTGGATATAGCACAGACTCTCTCCATTTGATTTTACTAGATGGGGAATTTTATTAGATGGGGACAGGAAGCCTGGCTCTGAGTTTAGATCTTATCATCATCACTCACTCTGGGACAAGGAAGATACCTAGAAATTATTTGAAGTTCCTAAGATTTCAAAGCAAGCCCTGCTTATCTGATCCTTCAAGAGAGTAATGTCACTCACACCCTTGGATTTCATGTCATCACATTTTTAGTCTCTAGAGAAGGTCTGATTTGGTTCAAGGCGTGTGCTCTGCACCTCCAGCTGAATGGCTCTACTGTAACTCAGTTCACGGTGACCAGAGCCTCTCTAGTCCTGGCTGCCAGGCAGCTAACTCCTCCTCCTGCTGCAGGAGGCCCCTTGATTTGGCTTTGGAAGAACCACCCTGGTCCTCCTAAGTACAGTCTGATGTCTGCTCTCCCTTGCTCAGAGGTAGGTACACCACCAAAGCAAAGCCAATTAGAAACGTTCTCTCTAGAACGGGCTTGATAAAGACGACAAAGGCAGTAAATGACTGGAGCTGAATGACCTCAGCAGTGGCCGGGGAGTACAACCTGCTGGAGCCCTGCTACACAGATTGTTGCAGTTTCTTACTATGGTTTTTATGTTTCCTGGTCCAATTTGTTAGCTTTTCCTTAAACCTCAAGAGCAACCCTGTATCTTTATAATAAATTCATTTTTCTATTCAACCTAACTAATCTTTTTCTGTTCTCATTAAATGAGCCTAACATATTTCTAAGTGGTATTCATTATTCCTGCCATACCTTCCAAATCCATCGATAAACTGCTGCTCGCCTGAGCTTTCTAAAACAAAACTTTGATAGCTCATCAGATGTACACATTAAGTATTACTATTATTAATTCAACTTAATTGAGCTCCTATTAGATGTGCAAGGCATGGTAAGATATATCTGAAATACAGAGGTGCCAAAAATAGACAAAGCCTTGGCTTTTTAGTGAGGTAAATCAGATGATAAACAAGAAAACAAATAAAAAAGATGAGTTCAGATTGTGTTAAGCGTTATAACGGAAAGAAATAGGGTGCTTTGACTGAGTGAAGTAACTAGCGGTTTCGAGAGAATGGTCAGGAAATGCCTTGATGTGACATTTTAGCTAAGATTTAATTAAGACCTGAGTGAAAAGAGCCAGCCTTGACTATGTTTAAAAACAAAATAATAAAAACAGTGGTTCTCCATTAGCTAAAATTCAAAATTTTTAAACCATGTAATCCAAGGTTCTGTAAATTTGGTTTTAAACTACTTTTTAGATTTTCTTCCCCTTATTATCCCCGTGATAACTTCCTGCTTCACATACTTCATCTCTGAGACACAACCTGCACGTCTTGCTGCTTCTATCACCCAATCTGTTCTACACCTCATCTAACTCCCCCCCACCCCCATAACTCCACTCAGCTCAACATAAATCATCTTTCAAAGCTCAGCTCAAGTTCCAATTAAGCCTTCTGTCATGGGCTGGATTGTGTGACCTCCTCCACACCCCACATATGCTGAAGTTCTAACCCCCGGTACCTCAGAATGTAAGTGTTTTCGAAGATCAGGTCTTTAAAGGGGTAATTAAGTTAAAATGAGGTCTTTGGGCCCTACTCCAATCTGACTGGTATACTTACAACAAAAGGACACAAACACAGAGGTTAGACCATGTCAAGACAGCCATCTATATGCCAAGGAGTGGCATCAGGAGAAATCAATCCTGCCTATATCTTAATTTTAGACTTCTAGGCTCCAGAACTGTGAGAAAATAAATTTCTGTTCTTTAAGACATCCAGAGTGTGGTACTTTGTCATGGCAGCCCTAGAAAACTAATGGACTTTCCTTAACTACTTCAGTCTGTAATGAGCAAACACCTTTCAACTCCTGTATTACAAAGTGGCATCCCTTATGTAGTGTTTATTCCGCACCTTATACTGTTAGTCATCTGTATCTCCCCAACAGAACTGTAAGCTATTTAAGGACTGAGAATCTATTTAATATCCTTTGACACTCTTCACAATGCTCAACATAGTATCTTGCACAATAATTATTATAAATTTGTCAATACTCTGATATTCCAATTAAATACATGAGTGAAAATCATGCCTGTTGTTTCCTAACATAGAGCTGGTCCCATCACTGCCCTGCTTTAGAATACTATGTTGATTTTCCTATTACCTCCTAGATAAAATCCAAATGCTGGGCTGACATATATAGGACTCTTCATACTTCATGCCCTTACTGGACACTTCTTACTGTCCACCCTACAAACCTGCACACCTGATTTCTACCATCGAAAACATCTTTACCTTTCCTTTACTCAGCCAACTTATACACAAAAATCCAGCTCAAATGTCACTGTTTCTACAAAGCTTTAGTAATTTGCCCCTAGCCAGTAGCTCGGTCATCTGAACTACCATAATCATCTCTCTGCAGTAACTCAACTATTTTGAGTGCCACGCTTTCATATGTCCTTCATGAGTCCCTAAAAGGGAGAACTCTTGTATCCACCTATGTATACATATCCCTAATGCTTGGCACAAGATCTGGCAGGTATCTATTGGGCAAAAAGAGAAATCATCACACGTAAGGCTCAAGACCTGGACTTGCTCACCTTTATTGTTCCAGTGTCTGCTACAGAGTTCAGCACATGGCAGCTTTCTTTGCTTTGTGTATGAGTCCTTGTGGCTTTAACTGACCACTGGATAATCTCTGAAATCTTTATCTCCACTTGGACTTCTCCTTGGGACTCCAGCCTCTCAGGAGCCCAATGAAGATTTCCAGCTCAGGATATCCCACATGTCCAGAATGGAAGGCATGACCCACACCCTCTCACCCTACCGTCATATCCGCTTGTCCTCACATATTCCCTATGTAGTTTGGTGTGCTGTCAACCACCAGGTCTCCCAAACCAGAAACTTCTTCTCGTTCCTTTCTAGCTAGTCACCATGACCTGTCAGACCTTGCTCATAAACAGCCTGAGAATCTGCTCTCCCTTCCCTGTTGGCTGTGGGGACTAAAACTGTCCCTTCGGTTATCTCCTCTTCATCCAGAGATTCCCTCAGTAACTCAGCCCCTTTGTTGTTACACACCTAACACCCCCTGCCATAAACACTGTAAATTCCTCAAGGGCAGGAGTTATAATCCACAGAATGAGGCACACCATATATTCAATAAATAGTGTCAAAAGAATAAAGTTACTGTTAAGTAAACCAATGCCCCCAAATTCTACTTCCTTTTTAACATAAAAAGTTAAGGGTATTTAAATTTAAATGTAATGACTATTAGTCATTCGAGATGAATGAGGAATTGACTCCAAGCACCGGAGGAAAAAATCTCTAAAATAATTGTCAACAAGAAATCTTTCGAGAACGGATTAACCCGTTTCCTTGCCATCTTAAACGAGGCCCGCAGAACCTAATGCAGGCTCCTTATTGATGACTCAGGGTCGTCACGATGAACAATCACTGGACTATGCTGTAACACACCGGGGCCTCAGATGCTGGAGGCGAGCAGCGCTTGCCGACTCTTGCGCTCAAACCCAGGCTGCTACACTGAAGATCAGTCCCCCATCTCCCGCTGTGGGCAACCCCGCTGCACAGGCTAGAAGCACCCCCTCCGAGAGGGCTGCTCAGAAGCACTCTCCAGAGCCACGCAGCCTGCGGCTGGTGCAGTGACCAGGCTCAAGGACCCGGGCAGAGGGCCTCCTACAGGGAAGGCATGACCTTATGGAGGGCGCCACCCAACTCGTTCCGATAAGGGATCTGGGCTGTGGCAGCGCCCATTACGAGATCGCGGGGACTCAGGCCAGCGTCCGTCTCGGGGCTGGGGTCTCGAGCGCCGCCTCCGGCCGCACAGTTCAGACCGGGGCTTCTCAAGTGGGGAACCATCCACAGCCGCGCAGAAACGCTAGGGGCCAGCGGGGGGCTGTGCCCCGCGGCGGGCGGCGCAGTCGGAGAACAGGTCTCCCCGCGGGCCTGGAGGGCAAGCAGGGAGCTTCGGGGTCCGGGCATTGGGCGCAGGCCGGCCGGGAGGCAGGGCGCGGAAAGCCGAGTCAACTAGGGTTACGGCCGGTTACGCCCGCAGCCGCCAGGCGGGGCCCGAGGGGCCGGCGGAAGGGGCGCAGGCCGCGGCAGGTGCGGGGTCCCACGGCCCCGCCAGCTTCCGCGCACGCTCGCGCGCCCCTCGGTGGACAGCGGCCAGTGGCCTGCCGCCACCAGTGCGCAGGACGGGAACACGCGCCCTCGACTAGAAGGCGTCCCAACCGCTCCGCGCAGCAGCTCGCGCTGAGGCCGGGCGCGACCGCCCCCAGGGCCACCTGGCCGGGAGAGGGAAGCCCAGTGAGGGACGGAGCGTGCGCAGTGGCGAGGGCGAGGCCAAGTGCGGGAAAGGAGCATGCGCAGTGTGAAGACACAATAGGCTACGTGGGAGCCCAGGGCATGCTCGGTGAGGGACCGGAGCCGGCGCACGCGCAGAACCGCTCGGAGCCCGCAACCCACTGGTGGAGAGAAAAAAGAGGAGAGAAATCACCTCAGAGTTACGTCAGGAAAGGCTGCGTTTTGTGGGGAGGCTGTGGCCTCCCCCGGTGCCCCGCTGTTCTCCTAGGGCGAGGGGCGTGACAGTTACTCACCGGTCTTCAGCCCGGAGGCAGACGCCGGGTCCCTTTCCGCTCACACTCGGCTCGCGCGCGCCGCAGCCGCCGCTGCCGCTGTGATTCCATCCATCTTGAATTTGACGTCATCCCACACCAGGGATGAGGTCATTGCAGGCAGCGCTCGTCACGTGCGCGGTGCTGTGATTGGTCGCCGGGTGCCCGGGGGCGGAGCGAGGGCGGGGCGCGGCACCGGGGGCGGGTGGGGGCGGGGCGGGGCGGCGTCAGACCTGACGGGAGGACCGCCAGCGCCGCAGCTCGCGCCGTCCCGCGCTCGCCTTCCGCTCGCTTCGCGCCCGCGTCCTCCCGCGCCCGGCTGCTGCTGGGATGGCGCCCGCGTCTGCCCCCTGCCGCCGCCAGCGCCCTCCCGCGCCCGCCTTCCCCCCGCTCCGCGCTCTCCCCCGGCCCGAGGTAGACTCCAGGCGGCCGTGAGGGGAGGCGGCGGCGGGAGAAGAGCGCATCCCGGGGACGGCGCGCGGGCGGGCCCGGTGGGTCCCAGCGCCCGGAGGACGCGCGCACCCGGGAGGCTCGCCGCGGCCGTTCGCCCCGCCCCCGGGCCGGCCGTGCGGCCGCGCCTCCACGCGCCTGGGAGGTCGGTTTCCCGGACGGAAGCGGGAGCCGGGCTGGGGAGCCGGGCGGCGGCCCCAGCGGTCGTGGGCCCCGGCCCGTCGGCTCGCCCACTGCACGGAAGCGTCACAGTCCGCGTGGAAGGCACCGGATATGGATTCGCTGACCTTGAGCGCTACCATTTTCTCCCACCAGAACCCTCTGGTCACGAGGGACCGCGTGACAGTGGCCTGGAGGAAACGGGGCCGCCGGCTTCACTCCCGTAGCCGACGGTGGTTGCCAGGTCACCGGCCGCGTGGCAGCCGGCGCCTCCACGGCAGTGGTCCTTGAGTTCACTGACCACGAGGCAGTCACCTTCAACGCCGGGTCTCAGCGCGGGCCTCTGAGACTTCGCCCCCTGCATGAACGTCACCAGTCCGTTCATCAGAAAACTCGTTCCACTTCTGAAAGGAGCGTTTCTTACATAGATTTCAGAGAGAGGGGCCGATGTGTTCCTCCACTGGTTCATGCATTCATTCGACCCCAGAGGATGTAGGAAATGTTTGAGGAGTGTGTGTGAGAAGTCGTCTCGGATCGGGTGGATACGATTTAAAGACTTGTTTCAGAATCACCGGCTCTGTTATCACTCATCTTCAGAGTCCTCTTCCTCTCAAAGGAAGAGACTTGCACCTAAAACTTTTCCCCTGCAAACTATTTAAAACTTTCAAAAGTGTCTGCAGGTTGGACTGAAGAGCGGTATGGTGAAAAGTGGCTTTGGCTTAAAAGAAGGCAGAGGCAGCAGGGCCTTGGGGTTAGGGTCCCCTGTGTTTAGGCTGGGTGAGGGCACATGGTTGGCCCGAGTTACAGGTGAGAAGGCCAATACCAAGCTATGTAGCAAGAGCCAGAGCTATTAGCTAGGTTTTCCTGTTCACAGTGTGCGATCCCGTATGCGGAAAGCAGTCTCCCGGTACCTGTGTCCCTTTGTAGCTGCTTCAGGAAGACACACCTGAGTCTCCACTTTAAGCCATGTGAACAGGCTTTTGCCCTCACCGTCTCTCAGTAAGAGGGACTTGACTGCTAAATCTAGCAGAAACTTTCACTCTTTCAGTTGGCTGCTTTGATTTGTGATTCTCTATTCCAATTCATTTTTTATTTTTTATTATTATTATTTTTTTATCCTCACCCAAGGACATTTTTCCATTTTTTGTTCAGGTAGAGTAGGAGGGAGAGAGAGGAACAGAGAGAGAGAGAGAGAAACATCGATGTGAAAGGAACACATCGAGTGGCTGCCACCCACACAACCGACCAGGGCCGGGGACAAACTGCAACCGAGGTACATGCCCTTAGCGGGAACCGAACCCGGGTCTCTCAGGACCGCAGGCCGACGCTCTAACCGCTGAGCCAAACCGGCCAAGGCCAATTCATTTTTTAAATCACCTTGTTTAGTGATGCCTCATTCCCTGGATTTTCTCTCTTATCTGACCCTGGTTCTTGGCCTCCTGTGTTGGCTCATCTGCCTGTGTCCACACTTTGGGGTTTCCCGAGATTCACACTCATCCGATGCAGTCTCGGCCATCCCTGGGACATTAGCCCAGCCGCCTGAGCTAGGGGACTTGGGCACCATTTCTGCCCCTCTTTTTCTCCAATGTTCTGCCTATCACCAAATCCAGTCCATCAGCCTCCTGAATGTTTCTCTGATAAGGTAACCAGTTTCCACTCCAGCAGCTTTCTAACTACTCTCCCAGCCTCCAGGTCTTTCTCTTTTAAGCCACCCTCATTGCAGTCAGTGATATTTTCTAAAAGTAAAAGGTATGCCATTTCCTAGCTTAAGTTTTTGGTGGCTCTAGGTTGCCCTATGGAGACAGCAGGGTAGAAGTACCTATTACTTATAAGGTGGTAGGGGTGGAGGTCACTAACTTTTCATGGGCTCAACTCTAAGTGGTGTTTTTAAAAGGTGCCCTGAGAAAAGCAAAATAGAAACTTGGGGCGGGAATCCTAAACTCAGGTTCTTACCATAAAGTCCAGACTCGGTGTGAGCAGGGTTGTCAAAAAGGCAAACAGGAAATCACTGTTTTGTCCACCCAGCCTGCCAGTACCCTCTCACCCCCCTCTGCTTGCCCAGAGCCCAGCATGCTGCCTGGCCTCTAGTAGGAGCACCACATAATTTTTATTGAGGATTATCCATATGCGGATGCATCCCAACAGGATCGCTAGTGTCATGTACATATGTTTATTTATACACTGTTCACAACATTTATATAGCCAGCTTCTTGTTAGACAGCCCCATCTGGATAACCCACACCATTCACTTAGCAAACTCACAGCTGACCTTCCTTTCTGCTTCCTGTCTTCCCTTTACCTGTTCTTCCTTCCCAGCCTCTATCCTACTGAATGGGGCTGCCATCCATCCCATTACCCAAGCCAGAAACTTGATTATATTAGAGACCTCTCAGTTTCTGTGTCCAGCTGTCACTAAGTCCTATCAATCTAGCTCTTAAATGGCTCCTTAAATCTGTCCTCACCAGCCCTCCCTCTGCTCCTGACCTCCATGGTCTCTGGCCAATCACTGTAGCCCCTCAACTAAGTTCCTGCTTTGGGTTTTCACCTTCCCTTCCCAGTCAGTCTGCCTTCAGTCAAATTATCTTTCTAAATGCATATCTGATGTCTGCTGGGGTGGCCTGTAACATGCGGTTGCTATGGCTCCTCTCTGCTCCTCCCCTTCACCAACTTTGGCCAAGCATGGCTGGGACAGGCACTGACTCGGGTGCCCTTTCCCTACTTGGTCTTCTGGCAGATCTGATTCGCTCTTCCAAGCACCAGCCCAAGGCCTCCTGCCTCTGTGCATCACTGCCACAGGGCCTTGGTCTGGGCAGCCCTTTCCAAACAGCTGTTTTACTGTATGTCCACAAGCAAAACAGTGCGATTTCTTATCACTTATTTCAGAATAGCTGAGCACATTGGTTCTATTTGGACCTCAAGCCTCGTGGTTCTGTGCACATAATGACTAGATGGTTAAAAATTCTGACTAAATTTCTCTGGTCCTGAAACTACTAGTTTTTTGTTAATCCTCACCTGAGGATATTTTTGCATTGATTTTTGAGAGTAGAAGGAAGACAGAGAGACATTGATGTGAGAGAAACATCCATTGGTTGTCTCCTGGACACACCCCAACTGGGGTGGGGATTGAACCTGCAACCCAGGTACATGCCCTTGATCTGGAATTGAATCCTTGACCCTTCAGTTTGCTCCAACCATTGAGCAACTCCGGCCAGGGTCTAAAACTATTCTTAAAAGACCAGAGATCTGACTGTTTTTTGTTTGTTTCTTTTTCCTTTCCTTTCAAAAAAAAAAAAAAAAAATCTGGTGACTTTAGAGCTTTACTCCTCTTTTAGTAAGAGTCAGCCTCATCCTGGTCCAGAACGTGAGTCACCCTACTGAAGAAAAGAAACGAACGTGTATTCAAACTTCATTTCAGAAGTACTTCCTGTTACTTAATCATCTCCAAGGTTCCTGTGGGTATTTGGCATGTTTTATGCTGTAAGTTTGTCACATTTAAACATCAATATTTTCCCCAAAATTTATATTAACGTAGCAATTTTAGAATAGACTTGATAAAACATTCTAGAACTTGAAGTTTGCTTACAAAGCACTCTCATAAAAACTGGGTCAAATGACTTAATCTGCTTTCTCCATTACAGAGCAGCCCACCCCACCCCACTCCCCTTCCCACCCACCATGTGACTCAATTGATTTGGTACACTGTCTGGTTCCCTGATATCTGTGAAATTACTACCTAAAAATAGATGCCCTGTTCCTTATATGCTTTCTTTTTTTCCTAAGGTTGGAAAATTGTCAATGTTCCCACACTTTGAAAAGTGGCAGGTGGTGCTGACCAATGACCAAGAACTCAGATGTCATCTGAGGTTTGACCAAGTCTGCATATTTAATTCTGAACTTGATGATATACCATTTGCTATAAGAAATCTAGAATTTTCAAATAATGATGGAAATATTCCCAAGAATTTTTGACTTGTAAAAATCAAATAAATTTTAAAAATACCATGTTTGGAGTATATGATAGGGAGGTACAGGTGGAAAATATGTTTGGGCATCCCTCTGAAATTGGATTTCCTTTTTAGATTTAGTTTCCCCTTGCAGTCAATGGACTAGAGTGCTGATCTCATCATGATGGCATGCTGATTAAGATAGTATTGCCACTGTTAGCAGAAGTGTAATAATTATCCTAAAAGTAAGCACTGTGCTCTTTCTCCTGGGATTGAAGTTAGCGCATCAGAATTCTGTAAGAAAAGTAAAAACCTCTCCCAGTGCTACAAGGGGGCCCTTCCTGCTCTCATTGCCCTTTACTGCCCAGTAGAGTGACTGGCCAATCTTGGGCTCGGGTACCAAAAAAATCTAAATGGTCACCAAGGCAATTATGCTATAATACAAATTCTTGTTCTGTGTCATTTTACCTGTACTCGTTTCTACAGTACCAGTTTGGGGACTTACACAACAGAACTTTATTCTCTTACACTTCTGGAGGCCAGAAGTCCCAAACCACGGTGTATGCAGGCCCTGCTGCCTCCGAAGGCTCTGGGTGAGTCTCTCCTGCCTCTTCCAGCTTCTGTGGGTGCCAGCACTCCTCGGTGTTCCTCGTCTTTGCTTGGCCTTCTTCCCATGTCTCCTCTGTGTCTTCAGATGAGCACACCAGTCGTTAGATTAGTGACCTCATCTGAACTTGTTGACATCTGCAAAGACCTTATTTCCAAGTAAGGTCACATTCATGGGTTTCGGGAATTAGGGCTTCAACATATCTTTGTGAGGAACACGTTCATCCCACAGCAGTGTCTCAAGAAAGCCTCTGAGCCTGGCCAGTGTGGCTCAGTGGTTGAGCATCGACCCATGCACCAAGAGGTCTCCAGTTCGATTCCCAGTCATGGCACAATTGTGGGCCCAATCCCCAGTGGGGGGCATGCAGGGGGCGGCCAATCGATGTTCTCTCTCATCGATGTTTCTATTTCTCTCTCCCTCTCCCTCTCTCTCTAAAATCAATAAAGAAAAAAAATTTTTTTTAAAAGAAAACCTCTGAAAATTGTGGAAAGATATTTTCATTTCAGACACTTGAAATAAAATATTTTTTAAAAATGTATTTCACAAGTAAGCACTGGGTAAATGACTGAAGCAGATATTAAAATGGGCACTGAGTGTCAGCACAACTGCGTGAGGTTTCATTAATAGGTTTGGGGGAGAGGAAATCAAAGCCCTCTGTATGTACATGGAAACTTCCTGTATTTTGACTTTATGGGGATCAATCATGCATTTGTTCATTCAACAAATACTGCATTCTAGGATCCATGAACAAGAAAATGGGTTGTAAGGACCTGGTTCTCGCCCTGCCATCATCTTGAAATTGTTGGCCAGTGTCAGGCACTGGGATGCTATTTTTCCCTATGGCTCCCCCAACTTTTCATCTAACTCTGGTCCAGCTTTAGCTCTGGCTTGAAGCCCATCCTGAGCTTTTTTCTCTTCTATACCTCTCATTTTCCACTCCAAATCAGGGTGGCCTCCCACATCCTTGTCCCTGTACCTAAAAGGGGCTGAAAGCTCAACTTCACATGGTCCTGATGTCTCCTGATATCTTGCTGTGTACCCCTGAAAAACCTGGAAGACAGAATTTTAGAGCAATTCCTCAGGAATCTTTTTATCTTTAAAACCTGGGTTTTAGCCCTGGTCAGTTTGGCTCAGCGGTTAGAGCGTCGACCTGCGGTCCGGAGAGACCCGGGTTCGGTTCCCGCTAAGGGCACGTACTTCGGTTGCAGTTTGTCCCCGGCCCTGGTTGGTCGTGCGGGTGGCAGCCACTCGATGTGTCCCTTCACGTCGATGTTTTTCTCTCTCTCTCCCTTCCTCTCTCTCCCTCCCACTCCATCTGTACAAAAAATGGAAAAATATCCTCGGGTGAGGATAAAAAAAACACAAAAAAACACCTTGGTTTTAGGTTTGGAGCATAACCCGCACAATCTCTTTGAAAGTTGGAAGTAATAAATCCCCGCTGGCGTCTTTCACACCGGGATCATCCCTCCAACTCCTCGCTGATGCTTTAGTATGGGCACTTTATTCTATAAACAAGGATGTTAGTTAACAGTATTTTTGGCAAGCACTCTGGTGGAGGCTGGTTTTCTCTGGGACATTTCTATTATTCACGAATGGTGAGATCAGTCTGTAGCGTTGGTGAATATTTTTGAAGTGGAGAGTCAAAACCGTGACCAATGCTAAGATATTTATCCACCTTGAAATACAATGGAAAACTGCATCAGTCGGGAGCTCAGGTTTAATACTGAGGCCTCAGAAAGGGGGAAAAGTGAGTTGGTTGTGATCCTGTGGGGCAGGCCGGTGCTTTGCCTCCTGTGTCTCCCCTGCATGGGCTTACCGCCTCGTACTGGCTCAGATCCAGCTCCTGCCACCTGCTGCATCTCTCCTTGGGAGGTGGAGCCAGGCTGTCCTCCTGGGCTAGGCAGGAGATTCCATCCTGAGGCCTGGTCAGCTCCTTCTCCCTGAAGTTGAGCAAGTCCAAGGATTGGGTCTGGGGAGGACTTTGGAGGTCTCAGGGGTGCAGACCTCAGCTGTGGCCTCCGAACCAGCTTTCTCCAGAGCACCCTGTGTGCGGGGTGCCAGCAGAGCCTTTCCTGGATGTTAGCGTCGTGGCATCCGGCTCTTGCTCCTTGCACACAGGTCCCACCTCCATGGGCGCTCCTTGGTTCCTGTCCATCACCCCACCAGGCGGCCCTGCCCCGAGGGCCCCCGCACTGGGGAAAGCTGAGATGAGAGTCCGGCGGGGATGCCTGGGCCTCTGAGCAGCTGATCTGCTGGTGCGGGTTGTGGAGAGGACAAGGTCCTGGACCACTGGCCACGTGGGTTTCAGGAAGATGCACTCCTCAGGTTTACCTGGTGTCATATAGGCTCAGACACTGCTGAGTTTTAAAATTTTAAGGGCAGTTTTAGGTTCACAGCAAAACTGAGGAGATGGTACAGAGACTTTCCAGGTATCTCCTGCCTCCACACAGGCACAGCCTCCCGCACTGTCAACACCCCCACTAGAGTGTACCTGCAATTACAGTCGATAAACCAGCACTGACACGTTATCATCCCCCGAAGTCCACAGTTTACATCGGTCACTTTTCAAGCTGTACATCCTGTGGGTTTGGACAATGACGTGTTCTGTTCATGGTCATGGCCTCTTGCAGACTAGTTTCACTGCCCTAAACATCTTCTGTGGTTGCCTGTCCATCCCTCCCCCCCACACACACACACACTCCGAGCAACCACCGATGGTTTCACTGTCTCCACAGTTCTGCCTTTAGCTTCTTTTTACAAAGAGCATTTTCGATGGAAACCCCTGTTAACTTACAGAAAAGCTGCAGGCACAGGGAGTGTGTGAGAATGCCCACGTGCCTCTGAGCCCAGTCCACCTGTCGTCGAGTTGGTCGTTTGCTTGGGTGTTTGCTCCCTCTGTGCACATACGTATAGTGGATCTGAATCACTTGAGAGTAAACTGCGTACAGCATGAGCCTCGCTCCGGATACTTCAGTGTGCATTTCCTAAAGGCAACGACGTGCGCTCACATGTGCTGGCATGATCAATGTGAGCTGTTATTGTTACAACCACACTCGCAGGAGTGACCGTGCTGCCTTCTTGCTCACGAGCCGCAGCGACTAGCAGCCCTGAGTAGCCCTTCTCCAACACTCCTGTCGGTGCTTATTCCCCAGGGTGGCAGAGCGCGTGGTGGGCAGTCTTTCCTTCGGCCCACAGCCACGGGGTATGACTCAGTTGTGAAGGAGAAATCTCTGTGCTTCTAGGGCTGGTTTAGGGATGTATGGGCCAGGGGAGGCAGAGGTCCTAGAACTGGGGGAGGTAATGGCCTCTGGCTGGATTAAGGACAGGACAGAGTATCTGGGGAAGACTAAGCCATGAGGTACAAGACACGAGCCCCCCCAGCCCCTTCCCCATTGATGAAGTGCCACAGTCCTGGCTAATGGACTTCCTCCATCTCTGCACCCCGCTCCCCCACCTCCTCTTCAGCTTTACAGGTTGAGACGGCCTCGATGACATTCTCTATCCTGAGCTTATGTTCCCAGAGATGATGAACGCCCTGTGTCCCGGGTGTGCGATGCATGACTCCTGGGATTATTTTTGTCTTTTTAGTCATCGTTAAGCATCTTTTACCATTTTAACTGTGCAGGCTTAAAAAAAAATCTTTTTTCCATATAATAATCGTCTGAGCTCAGAAAAGCCAGTGTTGTTACTCATTGTCACCAAAACCCAGATGGTATTTTCATTCTGTGCTCAAATTGGCTTCTTGCTTCTTTCTAGGCCTGGAAGTGCCTTAAACTTTCCATTTATTGGGTCAAGCTGTTCTTTAATCAACCAATAAGTACAGGACACACATGTTTTTTGTCTCTTTTGAACAGAGATAGATAAAGAAATATGTGTAAAGCATGTATGAGTTTATACATATTTTAAGAAGAGAAAGAAAGGTGTCCCAAACTCCCATGATAGCTAATACATCCTAAAAGTTTGCAGATGGCTGAGGTCAATGGAAGAGGAGCTGTGTCAGACCAAATGGAGACAAGAGCCAGGTGTCCTGGCCCTCCCTGTAGATGGGGTGGGGACAGGGTCCTGGGTGGGCAGGGCCCTGGGTGGGACTCCTGGATTGGAAGAGAACAGTTGAATCCCACAGACTGGTTAGCAAACCAGTTCCTCTTGGTTCCCAAGAAAAAGTCACGGGTCTCTGGAGATGGAAGGAGCCTGGAGGTCTTTGAGTTCTATGTGCTCCCTTTTCAGATGGGGAGCCCTGAACACACAGCCCGTAGCCTAGGTACGTGCCCTGACTGGGAGTCAAGCCTGCAACCCTGCCACCCTTTGGTGGCTAGGACGATGCTCCAACCAACTGAGCCACCCGGCCAGGGCCCAAGGATTTTTTAATGAGAGTGTTTGGTGTGGGCGTCACAGCCAGCAACATGCACCATGATATTTTGATCAGGGTTATGAAACCGATTCTTGAATTTATAGATGCTAGCACTCGTGAATGGTCAGGTTTTGTGGTTTGTCACGAGAGCACAACCATGGAGGTTTCAGTTCAACAATCAGCACTGTGGCGGCCCACGGTGGCTGCCATCCTCCCCGAAGCCTCCTGCAGGCCTCCGAGCTGGTGGCTGGCAGGGACGTGGGCTGGATGGACTCATCCCAGGGTCCTCAGGGTCATAGAGATGTCCGCGGCCAGGCCCGCCAGGAAGAGTGGACTGCTGAAAACCCTTACATAGGATTTGAACTGATGCACAGGCCACCGGTGGCAGGAACTGGGCCCACCAGGTCCTTGGACCATGCAGAGTGATACTGGCCGTAATTTCCAGGAGATGAAAGCCTTGGGGTGCTCACAAGGACCTGGGGTGCTCGCTGCAGCTCCTGCTGGGCAGACAGAGAAGGGGCAGCAATGGCATGACCCCAGAGCTTGTTTCAGGCTCGAAGGCCCTCTCCCAGCTGCAAGCAGACACAGTTCTCACGTGAGAAAGCAGAACCCAAGGAACAGCTGCGGCCCCCTTCTCAAGGCCAAGGGGCACAAACGACCCGCACACCCACTAACGGGAAGGGACACGGGAACATCTTCTATCCATGTGGTGGAACATTATTCAGCCATTAAAAGGGATAACATGCCGAGACCTGCAACAACAGGGATGAACCTTGAAAACACTCTCACGGGAAAGACGCCGGACACTAAGGCCACGTGCGTAAGATCCCTTTTACATGACATGTCCAGGAGAGGCGAAGCCGCAGAGACAGAAAGTAGCTCCGTGGTTACCCAGGGCTGGGGTGGGAGGAGGACTGGGAGCACCGGGGAGGTGATCGCTAAAACGTTTCTTTAGGAGTTGACGAACATGTTCTAAAATGATTGTGGTGATGATGGCACGACACTGAATATACTAAAACTGACTGAACCTTACACGATAGATGGGGGAATTACATGGTATGTGAGTTATATCCCAACGAAGCCGTTTCAACAAAAGAAAAGTGGGTCAACTTGGCTGGACTGTCCGGGTGTCACCGAGGCTGACATTGGCGCCCGCCCCCAGACCGCCAGCACAGCCCGCCTGCCCCCGGGCTGTATTTGAGGACATGGTGGCCCTTGTGCTGACCCTCCCAGAGACACTCGTGTGCTGTCATTTCATCTCAGGAGAGCCAGCCACGATGCAGCAGCCCTTCCCCGTGGGAAAGGTGGAAGAGAGGCCTGAGCCCCTGGGAGCGGTCAAAGGTCCGAGCAGGGTGTCTGCCAGGCTCCTGGGGATTGCGCAGCGGGATAAATGAGTGACAGGAATGTAAACAGAGGCCACATTTCGGCATCAGGGTTGGTTAGGAACATCAATCGACATTCCAGCAGGTTTCATCTTTTTTTTTATTATTGATTTTGATAGAGAGGAAGCGAGAGAAGCACCGATTCGTTGTTTTACTTATTTATGCATTTCTTGGCTGCTGCTTGTGTGTGCCCTGACCGGGGATCAAACCAGCAAACTCGGTATGTCGGGTCCACGCTCTAACCGGCTGAGCTACCCGGCCAGGGCTGCAAGTCTCATCTTGAACTGACTTTGTCAGCTTCGTCAGTCGCTGCCACTGGCACAAAGTTCATTCTTTCCGTGTGGAGCCGCACATTCTGTGTCTCAGGCAATGGAAGTGGGCACGTACCTCTCCAAGCCGGCAGGGTTCTAAGGTCCTCCTCCAGGGGGATATCCTCCTTTCACACTGACATTTAGAGGGACGATGACCCAGTAGGTTGAGACGACTCTATAGAATGTGTCTCCAAAATCCTGCCTATGTCCCAGTTGGAAAACCCAGGCCCCTTGCTTGCTAAACCCTGGCGCTGTTTCTCCATCGCTCACAGCCCCCCTCCTGCTGTCCCCTCCTCTTTGGTCGGGGCTGCCGCCTCCTTGAGGCTCTGCTTTGGCTGTGATGACTTGCCTCCCCTTGGGTTTACCTGCTACCCCTCCTCTCAGCCCCCCAATATCAGAGCTGGGTGCTAGCTTCCCACTGCTTTCTCTATTCCATTCTCCTGAGAATAAGGACATAGCCCTTTTCCAGGTGTTTTAAGGGCTGTCGTGGACAGAACCATGACCCCCACCCTGCAGAGGCCCATATCCTGATCCCCAGAACCTGTGAATTTGGTCCCTCACGTGGCAAAAGAGACACGATTAAGTTAAGGATCTTCAGAGGCGATGACCCTGGATTTTCCAGGTGGGCCCTGAATGTTTTCACAAGGTCCTTCCAAGGGAAAGAAGAAGGCAGGAGGTCAGCGCAGGGGATGTGGGATGGAAGCAGAGGTCAGCGAGAAGGGAAGATGCTGAGCCACTGGCTGTGAAGGTGGAGGAAGGGACCTCGAGCCAGGAGGGCAGGTGGCCTCTGGAAGCTGGACAGGGCAGGAAATGATCCCTCTCCTAGAGATCTGGGAGGAACGCAGCCCACCGACAACTTCATTTTAAACTGCTGACCTCCAGAACGTGAAGATGATAAATTTGCGCTGCTTTAAGCACTAGCTTTGTTGTAATTGCCACAGCAATGACAGGACACCGACACACGGAATCCGACAAGGTTGAACA
The DNA here is from genome assembly GCF_014108415.1 of Molossus molossus. Taxonomy (NCBI): domain Eukaryota; kingdom Metazoa; phylum Chordata; class Mammalia; order Chiroptera; family Molossidae; genus Molossus; species Molossus molossus. The sequence continues at coordinate 7,031,699 of NW_023425388.1, read as the reverse complement.
ACGAAGGGAGAGGTAAGAACTCCTGAAAGTTACTAGTTCCGGTGGACGCCGGCTTTCCCCAGTATAAATAGGCGCAGGTCTGTTTTCCACGGCTGTGTCTCTGACTCCTGTTAACGCTCATCCAAGGCGTTTCCAGAGGGGCCAGTCTTGCCCAACTGCAGCCAGGTGGGAGCTCGGGCCAGGCACCCGGACTCGACTGCAGTGCAGCCTCACCGGCCCTTCCGGTGGCACCGTCAGACTCACTGTCGCCTGTCCTCAGGTGCTGGGCTCCCCCACACCTCCCTGGGGCGCCATGGCCCCAGCCTCTGGCGGCTCCTCTGGCCCCTGGATTCTGGTTAAGAGGCTGGAGGTGTCCTTAGGTAAGGCTCAGCTTGGTCATCTGTGTCCTAAGCAGATGTCTCCCTCCCTGGCCCCTTACCTCCGGCTGCCTTCAAGCTCTCACATGCAGCCCCTCCAGCAGATGCCTGTCTGCGGGCGTCCGAACCGACACACCTACGTCCTGGCTTCCCACTGGACAGTTGCTTTGAGCTCTCAGCTCATTTGAACGCCCAAATCCAACGAGTGCCGGAAGAAATACCAGACGATCAGCAGCATCACCGCCCCAAATCCAATCCAACTCATCCGAGTGCCACCCACCAGATGTGCCGCTGACCACCCGCTTTACCAGGGGGTCGGGTTATTCTGGCCTCCGGGGAGTTTACAGTCTCATGAAGAAGACAGGCGGTTACCAAATATGAAATTACACCAGCCTTTCATTCCGTCGTGAGAAGGGGTATAACAAGAATGTCAGGGCTGTTCCAACTGCACCTCGCTGGCCTCAGAGCCTCGGAAAGCGTCTACTGTAGGCAAGTGGCAGTTAGACTAAGGGTTGAGAGCTGAGTGGCAGTGAAAGTGTGTGTGTGTGTGTGTGTGTGTGGCAGGTGGTGGGTCGCAAATATGTCTGAAGGGAACAGCATTCACTCACGCATTTGTTTATTCACTTGGGAACTACTTATGGACTCAGTCCAGAGGATAAAGCCATTGGAGCCACCATGCCCTGCATGGACCGTGGGGACAGAGAACATTGGCAAGTGACCTCACACATCCAGAGCGGAGAGAAGGTAGTAGCTTAGGCCAGAGTGATGGCAGGGAGAGGGGAGGCTGAATCAGAAGAGGATTCAGGAGGCTGAATCTCCCTGAATGGAAGCTGATGGGGCGTGAGGAACGAGGGCACGAGGGTGTCATGGTGACCCCTGTCTCCGGCACAAACAGCTGGTGGATGGTGGGGTTCTTAAAGGCAGTGAGTTCAGGGAAGGGGAGTTACGGGTAGTACGCAGCCATGGTTCCTCTTGGGACACATCTGTCACATGCCACCAGAGGTGGGATGGGGGGTTGGGAAAGAGGAACAAAACAGAGAGAAGGCAAGCCTTTCTGCAGAGTCTGATGGGACTGCCAGCAGCACCCAGTGTATAAACCCACATGCAAATGAAAGTTCTGCAGTTTGCAGAGGATGAGACCAAGCCTTGCTCCTCCCCTTGGAGGCTGGCACCCCAGCCACACCCTGAGTCCCCTCCCCCAGACACCTCTGGTGCTTGGCAGGAATGCAATACACTTCAATTGGTTTTGCCTGTGTCTGTCTGCTGAGGACGAGGACAGTCTCTGGACTGAGGCATGAGCCTGTCCTGATCACGGGACAGACTAAAGGACAGGGAATCAAGGTCCCAGGCAAGAGTGACCCTCAACTGACAGCAGTTGGAGAAATGCCTGTTTCCTCCTCACTCCACGGGGCATTCTTCAGCGTGTTCTGCCTGGTTCCTCAGTGGGGCCTCAGAGGGAATGACCCTATCATTAGAATCCCTGTCCTCCCTCCTCCCCTGTGTGTCCCGAGACCACCACCCAAACCAACGGTTTGCACACAGATCCTCCTCTTAGGGTCTGCTCCGAGGGAGGCCAAACTCAGCGTTCACAAAAATCCTTCTTACGTACGGTGGTCAATAGTGTCCATTTGCTTTTGGAAAAAATAAGGGTGTGTTATGTCCATTTAATTAAAAAATCAATTAGGGAACATTATTTTTTTAGAATGAAAAAATGTGATCGTAGGAATAATGCTGTGTGAGACATTTCAGCCTGTCACAGAGGCTAATGTATGTGTTGTAGTCTTTGGACAATAACCGAGCCCCTGGAACCAGGTCTTCTGATGTTTAAAAACTTGTTTCTAAATTAATTTACCCTACAACAACGACGCATGGCTCCTCCTATCTGATTGTGAGGGGGAGGAGGGGATCAATCAGCAGGAGTTAATCGGGCCGGGGTGACCTTTCCAGTGCATTTTGCAGCCCCATCAGGTGAGCTGTGCCTGCACCAGAAGTCAGCCTTGATTGTCCTGCTGAACGGACCCCTCCATCTCAGCTGGCTGGTGAGGTCGGAAACTGACCGACCGTGGGAGCCGGGGAGGCCGGAGGCAGGCACCCGCAGGCACCCATGAATTTTCCCACCTTCAGACTTTCAAGACCCGGGGATCCCAAGCGTCCTTGCTTTTGCCACGCTCCCCCACTGCTCACCTCCCTACCCTGGGTCCCAGGGGTTGGCCGACCAGTGCTGGGTCTGCCTCATAGACGGGAAGGCTGAGGATTCCGAGTCAGCTTTGTCAGCTTTGAAGTTTTCAAACGCAACCAACTCTTCTTCACTGTTAGGATCGGCAGAGTACAGCTTAGACATCCTAACAACCGGGTTGGAATGCAGGCTTCCCCCTGCTGGCCTAAGCTGACAGCCGGACCTGTCCTCCCGGGACACTCCCGCCAGGGAGGTCGGGAGGGTGCCTGCCCGGCCTGCGACATGGAGACTCAGGGCAGCGTGACCTGTTTGGGAGCAGATGGGGGAGACTGACCGCGACAGAGTTGTGAATAAACAGCACCACGGGCTCCATGGGCTCAGAAGTGGCCCTTTCCGCAGGGACGTCAGAAAAACAACGGATGAGAGCCGACAACTACCGGGTGGAATGGGAAGTGTTTGCTTACTGTGTAGCAGGGGATTACATTTAGGTGAGGGGACCCATTCCTGCCCCCGTTTCCTGGAGGATTCACAGGTGACTCTGCTGTCGAGGTCCCGGACTTGCCAGGTGACTTTAGGTCGGCGTGGGACCCTTTCATTCCCCCACTTCTGCCTACGCCGCCCGAGGCCGGCCGCCCTGCGCTCTGGGGGCTTATCGCAGGAATCCCCTGCTCACGGCCCGGAACCGGCCCGGACCTCGCTCCAGGCCTGCCCATCTCCCCACCAGGGGCAGGATGGGTCGCTCCGGGAGGAACATCTGCCTCCTTTGCTCAGCATCATTTTAGGACAGAGGTCAGCGTGTATGACTCGTCTTCTCTCTGTGTCCCAAGCTGCCAAGGAAAAAGACGGGCCATGCAGCAGATTCCGGGGTGAGGCAGGGTGGGAGAGCCCAGCTTTTAAAAGTTGTTTTTGAAACAATCATGCAGAAATCAGCCACCGACTTTTCGATGTTTATTTGAAGCACAATGGAAACTTGAATGGCAGTATTTATTCAAAATGTGTCTCAGTGAAAAAAAATTTCTTTGGTTTACCAGCAACTGTGCTGGAAGAGAAGGGGGAAGGATTCTGGGAAACCAAAATTGGATTTAAGCATCTCTAGTCCAAACAGTTGAGAGCCATTGGTCTCCATCTCTGCCGGAGAACTGGATGACCTCATCGTGCTAAGTCCAGTGTGACCGTGCGTCGGGACGGGTTGTTCGTTGGGGGAGAAATCTCACCACTTCTTATCCATACAGAGATACCCCTTGCACGGCACAGAGTTTAGAAGGTAAGTAATGCCCTATCAAGATACCATACTAGACCTTAGGAACTTTAGTGGGGCCGCATGAAATTCATTTTAAGATTCCGAAGTCATCAGCACTCTATTTTATTTTTCTGAGCAATGTGCCCTGTGTTGAAGTCAGAAACGCCTCGTTCCAGCTTTAGGTCATTACCGCAAAGCTCAGACAGAAGCCAGGTGTGAGGTCATGGTCGGCTGCTGCCAAGGGCAGATTTGTGTCAGGTCCGCCACCCCAGCTGCATGGTTGCACTTTTGATCCGGCGCCATGCAAGGTGCTGGGCTGTGAGGAGGTAGGTCCAGGGGGCAGACTCTCAGAGCTGCCTTGCCCCCAATACCACATGAGGACACATTAAGAAGACAGCTGTCTATGGACCAGAAAGTGGGTTCCCACCAGACATGGAATCTGCCAGAGCCTGGACCTGGACTTCCCAGCCCTCAGAACTGGAAATAGAGTTCTCCTGTTTATCCGCCTGGCTATGGTGTTCTGTTACAGCAGCCCAAACGGACTAAGACACTCGGTCTCTAAATATCCTTTCATATAAATATATACACACATATATACATATTTTCTATATATACATCTTTCCATACACATAATATCTGTCTATGTGTATATTGTCATTACTCCTGCACTACATTCTCTTCTATCACCAGAGCACACTTGTCAAAATCAGGAAGCAGCTGTTCCATCCTCGTCTGGAGCCCACTCTGCATATGCAAATTTAATGCCCTTTTTCAAAGTTAAACATGTGTGGATCTGGTTGACACTTGTTGCGACTCTGATGCTATTCCGCTACCACTTCCACTCAGGACACTTGGGCAAATAAAAAATGATGGTGGAAATTGCTCAGGAACAGTTGGGACAAGTTCGTTGGGACACTTCCTGGTGGGTCAGTACCGCTGGCTGGTTGGCCCACTGTCATTGTCCTTACAGAGTCCCAGGACGAGGGAGGGAGGCTCTCTCTGCCCGTTTCTATTCCATTGACAAGACCCAGAAGGTTTGAAAAACTTTCCAATAATGACTCGTCCAGAGGTTACTTCCTCTGGGGAACAGAGGGACACTTACTTAGTTTTTTGGTGGGGGTGGGAGGAGGCAGCCGCTGACGAGTGACAAACATGGAGTCATACGAGTGAGCTGAACGATTTTGCAGTTTACAGGGTATCCAATGCCCTCCTGGCTACTTTTTTCCAGTTCAGGATCCTGTCCAGGAGCACACATTGCATTTAGTTGTCGGGATCATGGTGACAGAGAGAGAACGTGTCATTTTCACTTCCTTCAGTCAAGTATGAACGAGAGCCAGTAGCGTAAATGCTGCTTTCACTTAGCTCGGAATCCACGAATCCTTTCCACCAATCAGCAGACAACACTGAAAAAAATAACTGACCTTGGCCAACCTCACGTGGCTGACATCGGGGAGCACGGGGGACGAGGACCTGGGTTGGCAGTTTCTGAGGCACCGTGGTCCTGACCCCGGCCTCACCGGCGCCTGTTATGTGATGCTAGCGCCTGGTTCTGTTCTTAAACCTAGTGTTGGATGCTGTTTTCGTGTTAAAAGGCAGATTTCTGGCCATGCTTTTTGCCCTTGAATTTGATTACCAATTTTGCCCTAGCTATGAAGGAATGAAAAGTTCCCAGCTGAATTAAAACAGCGCTTTCTTTGCCCACTTCCACAGGGCCGGCTGCTCTCTCCATAACTGAATAATAACTGACTCTCTGTCCAGAGCGATGTTGGTCATCCCCAGCCTCAAAGCCCTTTCTGGTGGCTTCATCTCCGGCCTGTGTGGTGCAGATAAGGGGCTGGCCACACGCGCCAGGTCCCAAGCCAGCAAGGGATTTAGACCAGAGCCTCCTGAGTGACTTGGGCTGAGACCCCCAGTGTGCCAGCCTCCAGCAGATGAGACTTGCCGAGAACCACAAGCAAAATGAAGACACGTTTTTAGCCAGCCTTTTACAAACAACCAAAACCAAAGTAACATTTTAACATGTGTAACACATTCTGCCTGACAGCAAAACCTCCAAGATGTTTTGTGGGCGACTAGAAGACATTACTAGAAGACAAATAAACCTGGCTTGGGTCACACATTTGGCTTTTTGATGTGGGGTGTTGAAGGTGGTCTTACCTTCTTAAATGTGCTTTAATGGTGATCATAAAAATGCACGTTTCTGGAAAACCTGTTCTCATTTGCAAGAGAGGAAGACGAAGCTCGTAATGTGTAGAGAGATTGTCCAAGGTGGCTCAGTGGTAAGGGGCAGAGCCGGGCTATTCTAGAGGCCACCAGCTCAGAGGTCACCACTCCAGAGGTTACCACCTTTGAGGTCATCAAAATGGAGGTCATCAACCCACAGGTCACCAGCTCAGAGGTCACCATAGTGGGACCTGGTCACGGAGCGGTCAGGGCACAGGAGCTCTGGTCACCCAGTGAGTGGCTGCACGGCCCTCTGCCTTCCGCCCTGATCTCCCAGGTGCTGTCACCTTGTTGATTAACAGTTGACAGTTTCCAAGAAGTCATTCCCTTGAGTGTTTGCTTCTGTAGAAAGCACCCAGTTCCCTGCTGAGTCAGAACAGGAGGTTGGAATCAGGTGGTCTGAGTTTGTAGCCTCATTTTCTATCAGGAAATGAGCATTGACACCTTTTTCTCTCAACCTTTGCAGTTGTTTTAAGGATACACAAAGTCACGGATATGGAAGCAGGATTTGAACAGGTGCCCAGTCCGCACGACAAAGTCCCATGGGAGGAAGGGAGGCCTGGAGCTGCAGAGTCTCCCTGCCAGCCACCCAGGAGCAAGGTCTTCTGGGAACCAGCTTTCCCCCCACATTTACTACAAGACCTTTCAAACACACAGAAAAGTTATAAAAACTGTGAAGGTGAGCACCCTGGATTCTACAACTTACATCTTCTGGGTTCGTCTTATCAGAGACCTGCCCGTCTGCGTACCCCACAGCCTTCAACCCCTGCTTTCTCGTGTCTGATGAATTTCAAAGTCACTGCAGACATCCGGGCCTTTCGCCCTAAACACTTCACCACACGTAACATCACTTGGAGCTCAGCATTCGTTTGGGGTCTTTTGTTTTTCGAGGTGGAATTTAGACGCAGTGCACAGCACACTGTGGAGCACCCACGCCCCGGGTTTCGATGACCGTGTGATCCTCCATCGAGGTGCAGACGCTGCCAGGACCCCAGGAAGTTCCCAGTACTCCTTCCCCAACGCACCTGTGCGCATCCTTCAGAATCGACCACGCTCAGAGGGACTGTCACCCCGGGGACGCTTAGCCCGATCTGGAACGTTCTGTAAAGGCAGTCACAGAGCGTGTGCTCAGGTGTTCTGGCTTCTCCCATTCAGCACGTTGTTTCCGTGAGGCCCCATGTCCGTGATTCAGCGACAGTCGGGTTTTTGTCACTGAGTCGTGTCCCACTGCAAGAACGGAGCAGCTTGTGGATCCACCCCTCTTTCAATGAACCATTGTTTGGGGGCTGTTATGAATACAGCTGCTATGGACATTCAAGAATACACCCTTTTGCACTGGCCAGAGTGGCTCAGTGGGTTGGAGTGTCGTCCCGTACACCAAAAGGTGGCGGGTTCAACTCCTAGCCGGGGCACATACCCTGGTTTTGGGTTCAATCCAATAACCAATTGATGTTTCTCTCACATTGATGTTTCTCTCTCTCTATTTCCCTTCCTCTCTCTAAAATCAATTTTAAAAAAGAGAATACATCTTTTTGTGGACATATGTTCTCATTTATCTTGGATAATGTCTATGATCTAGGACAGGTGTGCGTACAGTTGTCCAAGAATCTCTCAGATCCTTTTCTGGGTGGTCACCCCATCTCACGCTTCTGCCAACAGTGTCGTGAGCTCCTGTCCTTGCCAGCATTGTGTTTGCATGTTTTTAAATGTTAGCTGCTGGGGTCCAGCGGGTGTGGCTCAGTGGTTGAGCGTCGACCCATGCACCAAGAGGTCGCTGGTTCGATCGCTGGTTCGATCCCCGGTCAGGACACATGCCCAGGTTGTGGGCTGATCCCCAGTGGGGAGCAAGCAGGAGCTGGTCAATTGATATTCTCTCTCACTGATATTTCTATCTCTCTCTTCTTCTCACTTTTTTCCTAAAATCAATAAAGGAAAAAAAAAAAATGTTAGCCACTCGGGAGAGCAACCTCAATAGCCTTTCAAAAACCCAAGCACATCCTCTGTCTCCGTCCGTTTTTGAAGGCCTGTGAAAATGTATGCATGTCAGTAGCCCAAGAGCCAAAATTGTGCAGCTTCTAAACTTTCTCTTTGCTGCGGCCCAGCTCCCCACTGCACGTCTCTGCTTCTAGGCCCAGGTTTTGGCTGTCATCTCGCCCATGGTGTCCAGGACAGGGTCCAGGTATTCACCTCCTGGTGTGAATGAGTTTGTTACTGTTTCTCTTCTCTCCAGAGGAGACCTGCCAGTGCTTTGGGCAGAATTCCCTTAATTCTCCACTTGACAGAAAAAGAAACTGAGGCCCAGGTCTTGGAGCTGCTAAGCCACCGAGCCGAGCTTGAGCCCAGGATGACTCCAGCGCCTGGCTTCACCTGCTGACCACGCGGCCTCCAGGTCGAAGTCCTGCGTGGCTGGTGTGTGCCGGACACGGGCTCAGGCGGAGAACTCGTCCTGTGTTCACGCTGGGCCTGCTCGTCCCTGGCCCTCTTGCGTTCCCTGTGGCTCTCACTCCAATGGTTTTCAGATTTAATGAGCTGTAGAGACAGTCCGGGAATATCTCAGCCCATGGATCAGTATACCCCTGCTGCCCCCAGTGAGGCCTCAGCTTGTCCCCCGCCTCACAGGACTTGCTTTCACAATACTCCAGCTCTCAGGACCTTACGTGAGCCTTTGGTCTGCTTGAATACTCCTGGTGTCAAGGAGCTCATTAGCACACAAGGTGTCATTACTGCCCAGCTGTAACTATGAGAAACCTCTTTCTTACTGAGCAGAAGCCCACCCGGAGATAACCTTCGTTAGGTCATCGTTCCTTGTTCTAAGTTTCAGCTTTCTACCAAATTAATATGTGCTTCTTCTTCAGGACAGACCTTCGAATACTTGTTGTCAGCCTTCATGTCTGCCTTGGGTCTTGTCCAAGAGGACTCTTCTTGGATACAGGCACCAGACCGGCTCTGCCCATGCTCCGCTCTTCCCAAGTGTGTCCACGGGCCATCAATATTCTCTCCTCCTGCATAGATGTCAACTAATTAGTGGGGGGGGCCTATAGACCCAGGACAATCCGAATCTCAGCTGGTGTCAGCCAGAGTGGAGTGAGCATCCAGAGTGGAGTGGGCGTCCAGGGCGGTGTGGGCGTCCAGGGCGGTGTGGGCGTCCAGGGCGGAGGGGCGTCCAGGGCAGTGTGGGCGTCCAGGGCGGTGTGGGCGTCCAGGGCGGTGTGGGCGTCCAGGGCAGTGTGGGTGTCCAGGGCGGAGTGGGCATCCAGGGAGGAGGGGGCGTCCAGGGAGGAGGGGGCGTCCAGGGCAAAGTGGGGACTGCATGACAGGCAGCAGAAGGTGGGCCTGACCCTGCTGTGCCCTCACCGGCCAGATCCGGCTCGGGGGGGGGAGGGAGGGGGGGCGGAGGAATGAGTGGTGGGGGCAGTGGGGGTTGTGAGCAGGGACAGGCAAGATGTCAGAGGGCTAGGAAAAGGGGGGGGAGGACCCTCAAGAAAGGGATGAGTGGGATGGCAGTGTCTGCCCCCCAGCCCTGCCTGGGGCTTCTGGAACCACCCTGGCCTGCCCACGGGCACAGGCAGAACACACCTGCACGCCCTCGGAGCAGGAAGTCCCATCACCCAAAGCAGGACGAGGGGCAGAGGCAGTGTGGGGCGGGCCTTGCCCTCATCTGGGAGCAGGGGCGGGGGGGGGGGGGGGGGGGGGGGCTGCAGGCTGCAGGTGGGAGCGGCTCATTCAGGCTCCCGCTGCAGAGATAGGTGCAAGGACAAAGCTCAGACATTCTCAGCTGGGACTCCACACACGGGGCTTCGACACATCTGGGTCCAAGGCCAGAACTGGCCTCACTAACTGGAGGCCTGGGGGGCGGGGGTGCAGGCAGCTGAGGATAGACAGAAAGATAAGAATGTGGCCCGAACCCCAGGCAGGCCCTGCCCTCTGGGACCCTCCCTCCTTCCCCCTCTCTCCTCCCTCTCCCTCCCCACCCCCTTCCTTTTTCCCTTCTTTCTTCTAAGAAAGGGCAGTTCTAGGAGGCTAGGTTGAGGGACACAGAGCCATCGCACTTCTGGTTTATGGAGGTTGAGAAAAGGAGAATTTGACGTTACTATGCTCTCTGGGTTTCGCTCTGGCAGGCCCTGGAGAGGCCGAGCCCCTCTGTGGACCAGCCGCAAGGAGGGCCCACGTGGCTGTGTCCCTGGTTTAAGCCCCTTCGGGTTGTGGTTCAGCCAGACCTGGCCCGGGCTGGCCCCGGCCCCAGCCACACTGCTGGTCTCTGGTCTCCGGGTGCATGTTGACCGCGCTCTTCTTCTGTTTAGCCCACGGGCCTGGGAGTTCAGCCGGAGCTCGCTGCCAGAGTACCTCTGGCCTGCTCAACAGTTTCCTCACCTAATCTCCTCAAAGTCGTCTGGGAAATCTTAGGGCCAATCACTTACAAATGTCATGCGAGATGTTCGCCCAGAGGCCTCATCTGGGAGCAAACGGGGGAGAACAAGGTCCTCCTCTGGCTTCTGCCGCTGCGTGAGCGTGAATCCAGCATCCTCGCTCAGGTGTCTTCCGAGGAAGACAAGCAAAGGCCGGGCAAGCAAAGTGCCTGTGACTCCAGTCCTGCCATTTGTAACAGTCCTGTGGCTGCTATTGACAAACCTCAGATTCGTGGCTTAAAACTAGAGAAACTGATTCTCCTGCAGTTCTGGGGCCCAGAAGCCTGAAATCTGGGTGTGAGCAGGGCCTCCCTCCCTCCCTCCCTTCCTCCTGGGGATGACCTTCCTACCTCCGCCAGCTCAGGTGGTGCCAGAGTTCTTGGTGCTCCTTGGCTCGTGGCTGGCCCCTCCAGTGTCTGCCTCCTCCCTGCGTCTCCTTCTACCTCCTCCCTGCGTCTCCTTCTACCCCCTCCTGCGTCTCCTTCTACCCCCTCCTGCGTCTCCTTCTACCCCCTCCCTGCGTCTCCTTCTACCCCCTCCTGCGTCTCCTTCTACCCCCTCCTGCGTCTCCTTCTGCCCCCTCCTGCGTCTCCTTCTACCCCCTCCCTGTGTCTCCTTCTACCCCCTCCTGCGTCTCCTTCTACCCCCTCCCTGCGTCTCCTTCTACCCCCTCCTGTGTCTCCTTCTACCCCCTCCCTGCGTCTCCTTCTACCCCCTCCTGTGTCTCCTTCTACCCCCTCCTGTGTCTCCTTCTACCCCCTCCCTGCGTCTCCTTCTACCCCCTCCTGCGTCTCCTTCTACCCCCTCCTGCGTCTCCTTCTACCCCCTCCCTGCGTCTCCTTCTACCCCCTCCTGCGTCTCCTTCTACCCCCTCCTGTGTCTCCTTCTACCCCCTCCTGCGTCTCCTTCTACCCCCTCCCTGCGTCTCCTTCTACCCCCTCCTGCGTCTCCTTCTACCCCCTCCTGCATCTCCTTCTACCCCTCCTGTGTCTACCCCCTCCTGTGTCTACTCACCCCTCCTGTGTCTCCTTCTACCCCCTCCTGCGTCTCCTTCTACCCCCTCCCTGCGTCTCCTTCTACCCCCTCCTGCGTCTCCTTCTACCCCCTCCCTGCGTCTCCTTCTACCCCCCTCCTGCGTCTCCTTCTACCCCCTCCTGCGTCTCCTTCTACCCCCTCCTGTGTCTCCTTCTACCCCCTCCTGTGTCTCCTTCTACCCCCTCCCTGCGTCTCCTTCTACCCCCTCCTGCGTCTCCTTCTACCCCCTCCTGCGTCTCCTTCTACCCCCTCCTGTGTCTCCTTCTACCCCCTCCTGTGTCTCCTTCTACCCCCTCCTGCGTCTCCTTCTACCCCCTCCTGTGTCTCCTTCTACCCCCTCCCTGCGTCTCCTTCTACCCCCTCCTGCGTCTCCTTCTAACCCCTCCCTGCGTCTCCTTCTACCCCCTCCTGCGTCTCCTTCTACCCCCTCCCTGCGTCTCCTTCTGCCCCCCTCCCTGCGTCTCCTTCTACCCCCTCCTGTGTCTCCTTCTACCCCCTCCCTGCGTCTCCTTCTGCCCCCTCCCTGCGTCTCCTTCTACCCCCTCCTGTGTCTCCTTCTACCCCCTCCCTGCGTCTCCTTCTACCCCTCCCTGTGTCTCCTTCTACCCCTCCCTGTGTCTCCTTCTGCCCCCTCCCTGCGTCTCCTTCTACCCCCTCCTGCGTCTCCTTCTACCCCCTCCTGCGTCTCCTTCTGCCCCCTCCCTGCGTCTCCTTCTACCCCCTCCTGTGTCTCCTTCTACCCCCTCCCTGCGTCTCCTTCTGCCCCCTCCCTGCGTCTCCTTCTACCCCCCTCCTGTGTCTCCTTCTACCCCCTCCCTGCGTCTCCTTCTGCCCCCTCCCTGCGTCTCCTTCTACCCCCTCCTGTGTCTCCTTCTACCCCCCTCCCTGCGTCTCCTTCTACCCCCTCCTGTGTCTCCTTCTACCCCCTCCCTGCGTCTCCTTCTACCCCCTCCCTGTGTCTCCTTCTACCCCCTCCCTGTGTCTCCTTCTGCCCCCTCCCTGCGTCTCCTTCTACCCCCTCCTGTGTCTCCTTCTACCCCCTCCCTGTGTCTCCTTCTGCCCCCTCCCTGCGTCTCCTTCTACCCCCTCCTGTGTCTCCTTCTACCCCCTCCTGTGTCTCCTTCTACCCCCTCCCTGTGTCTCCTTCTACCCCCTCCTGTGTCTCCTTCTGCCCCCTCCTGTGTCTCCTTCCACCCCCTCCTGTGTCTCCTTCCGCCCCCTCCTGTGTCTCCTTCTGCCCCTCCCTGTGTCTCCTTCTACCCCCTCCTGTGTCTCCTTCTACCCCCTCCTGCGTCTCCTTCTACCCCCTCCCTGTGTCTCCTTCTACCCCCTCCCTGTGTCTCCTTCTGCCCCCTCCTGCGTCTCCTTCTACCCCCTCCTGTGTCTCCTTCTACCCCCTCCCTGTGTCTCCTTCTGCCCCCTCCCTGCATCTCCTTCTACCCCCTCCTGTGTCTCCTTCTACCCCCTCCTGTGTCTCCTTCTACCCCCTCCCTGTGTCTCCTTCTACCCCCTCCTGTGTCTCCTTCTGCCCCCTCCTGTGTCTCCTTCTGTCTCGTCTAAGGATTCAGGGCTCAGCCTGATCCAGGCTGTGATTCTCACGTCCTACCTTAATCACATCTGCAAAGGCCTTATATCCAAATACAGTCACAATTTGAATTTCTGGGTGGACATAAGTTTTGGGGAGACATTCTCCAACCTACTACAACTACTCTCCCTTCTCAGAGTGCCCAACTGGTTCTCCTTTTCTTTGCACTCTCCTGGGACCTCACACGAAGCAGTGGGGTGCACGGTTGCCCCCTGACTCCTTCAGCAGCCCCTGGCGTCGAGCTGGAAATGCTACATTGTCCTCTTCCTTCTGGGAAAGAAAGTGTTCTCCGAGGCTCCACCGGCCAGGGCGGCACCCCCAGCGTTATGCTGTGCGGCTGCCACAGGTTGCATGCCCAGCCGCGGCTCTCCAGTGGGGCCTCTCGCTCGCCAGAAAGAGGCCCCTTGTAGTGCCCACCCCGTGCCAGGGTTTCCTTGACGCTGGCGCGCCTGCAAGTCTGGGGAATCAGGACAGCCCGGGGTGAAGGGGAAAGGCCCACTTCCAGCCATCCTCGGTCCTGTGGGCCCATACTTTTCTTGCTCAATGGTTTGGAGAGTGGTCTGATTTAGAGGGGACCACGTGTGCCCGGGGCGTCCATTACTGGTCTGGGATGACGTCCTGTCCCTCTTGGATTCCCTCCCCGAGAAGTCCGTGGAGAAAGCTGCCGAAAACGGCCTTGCCCCATCTGTGATCTCGCGGGAGAGGGGGGCAGCCAGCAGGAGCCCGCAGCACAGGATGAGACGTCTTCCTGATGGTTCGCGTTTATTCTGGGAAGTGAGGCCGTGGTTCTGTGGGGCTGTCTGCTTACCTGAAAATAGGGTGTCCTGGGGCAGAGGGTGGGGGAGGCCGGCAGGGGAGTCCTCTCTTCTGCGTCCTTGTCATGGGGATGCCCTAACATGCGTCCGGCTGACCCCAGGCCATTCAGTCAACGAGCACTTATTGAGCATCTACTGTGTGCCAGACCCGGAGCTCCATCAGGACTCCTCCTGTTGTGTTGCGTCATCAAGGACGAGGAGCCCTTTGCTCACATGGGTATAAAGATAAAGGGGCCAAAGATGTAGAGGGCGGAGTGATGGGGCTGGGCAAGGGCAGGAAGGCACAGGGATATACCAGTATGTGAGTCGATATTATTTCCCTGTTGGTCCGACCCTGACCAGGTGGCCCTCTGCTCCTTCCTAAGCATTAGCCCCTCAGGCCAGGCCCAACGGGGATACCTGACCGTGGCCTCTGACACTCGGGGGCTTGGACCCTGGACCCAGCACCTCTGCTCAGTTCTGCTTCTTCTGTGCCCTGGTTGTGGTGACTGCGGAGGGCTCTCCCCGTCCACATGGCCACTAGCATTACCCCTCGAGGGCCAGGAGTGTCCAGGCCCGGGCCAGCCCTGCCACCTCTGGCAGACCTCCCCAAAGCCGGCCAACCGACCCCGGCCCTGGTTCCCATCTGTGACATTCATGTGTTCATGATCCATGCTGACCTGTCTGCCATACTGTCGCCTGCTTGACTGGCTACTGTTGGAACCTTCTTGGGAGGTCTGACCTGATCCAGGCTGCTGAGTGTCCCCTCCCTGTACCACTAGTGGGGTCAGCTCCCCCAGGCCTGGCCAGGTTTCATCTGAGCCCAGCAGGGGTCTATGTCTAGGCCGGGCCCTCACTGCCTGCCTGTCTGTCCCCAGGTGACCAGTGACATTGAGTCTGTTTGGCCAGCAGTTCCCACGCATGAACGGTGACTGTAGTTGACATTGCACAGCCCTTCCCTGCACACAGGTCGTCTCATGGTCACTCTTGTACTTAATCCCCTAAGGAGGAAGCACAGGCATTGACCTTGAGACACCAGCGGTGAGTGAGGGAGCCCGTGGGCCCCGTGGGCAGGTGCACCGTCCCCTGTTTGCAGGTGAGGACACAGCCCGAGTGCCTCCGAGGCTGTCAGCAGGGGTGGTGATGTCGGGTTGGAGTGGGAGCCCGAGACCCATGGAGGTTCTTTCTCCTCCTCCTCCCAGCGCCAGGGGACTCCTGCTCTCATCCCTACTGCCCAGAGCTGAGTGTCGCCGCCCACTCATGAGGGCCTCTTGCTCAGAAGCTGTGATAGCAGACACAGGCTGGATGGGGTGTGGGTGGGGAGCCCCACCTGCCTCGGGCAGGCTCACCCGGTGCCAGCTTCTCCACGTCACGGGCTCTAGATAAGGCATTCCAGCCCTTAACAGCCCTCGTTATCTGACCCAAATACCTCCTGCTGCAACTGAAGTCGACCCCTGCGGACCGGCCCTGAGTGACACGGAGGCCCCATCCCACATCCCTGAGGGGTCAGGGGCAGGAGGTGACCGGGGCGCTTTCACTGGCGCTCTGCCTCCATGCCCCCTTCAGACAGACTCGGCCCTCAGATGCCCCCTGGCTGAGCTGCGGCTGGAAGGTGGCCTGATGCGACTGGGTGGGGCCACACTAGGCTCTCTCTGGGCCTCCGGGTCCCTCCCCTCCACCAGTTTCTTGGAGGAACCAAGCTCCTGGCCCCAGAGCCTTTGTAGGCTGCGCGCTCCCATCGGGTCTCAGCTCTTATCCACGGACCCTATTGTGACACAATGGGTTGTGAGATTAGGGTCAATGTCAGTCTCTCCGTCACACTCCCTTAGAGTCCCAGGACTGCTGTAGCGGAGAACCACAGACGGGGCGGCTGACCACTGCAAATTCGTTCTCTCCCAGTCTAGAGCCAGAAGTCCGAGACCCAGGTGTCGGCGGGGCCCCTCTCCCCTCTGTGGTGGCTGGAGCCCCTTGGCCTCCCTTGGCCTCCCTTGGCAGGCAGCCGTTATCTCTCCGATCTGTCCCACTGTCCTGCGCCCTTCTTCTGTGTCTGCATCCAAACTCCCGTCTTGTCCGGACCCGAGTGGTGTTGGACTCAGGGCCAGGAAAGCTTATCCCAGCTGAGTTACATCCGCAAAGGCCCCGGAAGGCCCGCGTGAACGTCTGCGGAACAGATGAACGCGTGGGCAGAGCTGAGCCTGCAGAACAGGTTGGAAATGAAAAGACTGGACAGCCAAGAAAAAGCCCATTTGTGCCGATGGCTCTTCTCTTCTCTGCTTTCCTGTGCGCCCTGGTTCTTCTTTCTCACACGTGAAGACTCCGGGCCGCCCCTCCTCCATTCCCACTTCCTGTTTGCTGCCTCGCATCTGAGCTGTTTCCGAAGCTGAACCGGGCAGGGCTGGGCATGCCCACGAGGAAGGCACGCTTCTCCCTGAGCAAGGAGCGGTGCCGGGACCTCCTCCTGCACTCTGACCACACGCATGTCCCCAGCAGCCGCTGTGTCGTCCTGGGGCTGTGGGGACACGGCCCTCGGACACCCGGGCAGGGAGTGGTGCCGCCCACCCGCCTCGGCCCTGGGAGGCCAGGCAGCCCCGCCCTGCTTGGTTTTCACTTGTCTGCTGTCCGCAGGGCAGAATCCTACAGGAGCACCTTGCCAGGCCGGCTCCGGCTTTGATCTTGGGAGCATGCTCCGTCATCCAAGAGGTTCTGAGCTCAACTCTGACCATGTCGCAGAAAACCAGCAAGGCGGATAGTGCCAGGTGCTGACCGTCACCAGTGTCCTCGCCAGCTCCTTGAGTGACGCTGTCTTAGGCAGCTGGGGCCACCCTAACAAGATGTCACAGACTGTGTGACTAAACAGACACTTACCCACAGTTCTGGAGGGTGGAATTCCGAGGCCGTGGTGCCCGTAGGGCCAGCGTCCGGTGAGGGCTCTTAGCTGTCACACGGCCACCTTCTTACCGAGCCCCACAGGGAAGAGAGAGTGAACCGGAGGGGGGCTGCGGTATGTCCCCTTCGAAGCACACCAATCCTATCAGATCCCCCCCCCCCCCCAGGACCTCATTTAACCTTAATAACGTCCCTACCCCTAAAATAACCGCACCAGGGGTTAGGGTTCCAACCTACAAGTTATGAGGACACAGACTTTCAGTCCATAGCATACGCACCAGGCTTTTTCAAGACAAATCTGTTTTCATGTGAAGCCCAAAGAGCAATGCTGTGTGGACAGCTGGCTGAGGCCAGGACAGGCAGAGGCCGAGGGTGGCGTCTGGCTGGGGGCCCCGGACACCCCGTGCTGGTTCCCTTCGGCCCTGTGAGGCTGGGGCACTGAACGCTGGGACTGCCCGGCCACAATAAGGAAAGGCCTCAGGACAAAGCAGCGCTCCGAAAACCGCTCCCTGCCGACAGGAGAAGCAGCAGAGACTGCGGGAGCACTTTCAACCGACAGCAGGAAAAGTCTGCGAGGAGCCAGGCAGGGCTGTGCGGGGCCAGCGGCCACCAGGCAGCCACCCAGATGTGGCAGAGGTAACAGTCAACCCCAGGACGGCTCCTCTTGCCCCAGGGAGGAAGGGCACTTTTCGTGGGGTGAAGGCACCACGGACCCACTGGGTCATAGGCAGGGACCTCCGAGGGCAGCTGGCCAGAGCGGAAAAGCTCAGTCACCATTGGAGATGGTTCTGGAAAGCCTCCTTGGGCTCTGCAAACTGCAGACACCAGCTCTGTCGTTTAGGTTGGTAGGTGCACTTCCTGAGTGGACTAAGGTATGTGTTCGCCCACCGATCCCGTGTGTACCGAGTGCCTATCACTGGTCACCCCAAATAAACTGCTGGAACTGGGGAGGGTTATGGGATAAGAGGGGAATGGGGCAGGGGGCAAGAGGGGTGGTGGGAAGAGCAAGAGCTGGGGCTCCAATGCAAGGGGAGTGAGTCTTCGCCTCCGACCAGTGGGGTGTGTGAGCGTCCTGGGGTGGCTGTAACGAAGCCCCCCACACGGGGTGGCTTAAACAACTGGAGTAGAGTCTCTCATAGTCCGGAGGCTGGACGTTTGAAACCAAGATGCTGACAGGGCAGGTTCCTTCTGGAAGCTCGAGGGACAATTCTTCCTGTGTCTCCCAGTTCTGGTGTCTCCCCACCCTCGGCGTCCTTGGCGTGTGGATGCATCACTCCAGCCTCCTCCTCTCTTCCCACGGCCTCCCCTGGGGAGTCTCCACTCCTGCCCTTCTCCTGCAAGGACCCAGTCATTGGACTTAGACCCCTTCCAAATCCAGCAGGGTCTCTTCCCAAGACCCTTGGGTAGTCACATCCGCAAAGACTGTTTCCAGCCGAGTTCCCGTTCCCGGGTTCTAGGGGTTAGGACCTGGACATGTCTTTTTGGGGTCCACTATTCAACCCAATGTATGGGGTGACTTTGGACAAGGGCACCCCACTTCCGTTTCCTCATTGGGAAACTGCCATGGGCCTGGACTGGGTCCGGGGAGGGCAATCTTGCTGCCTCTTGAAATCCCCCAGGTGCCTTAGAGAAGGGGTCCCATCCTGCCCCACGGATGCCGGGCCCCTCTCCCGGGTGGGCTGGACACTGGTGCTCCCGCAGTTAACACACTCGGGCATTTCATGGGGCTTCTCTGGTCAGTGAAAGCCTCGCACCCTGAGTCAGGCCTCGGTCCCCAGGAACCAGCGCAGTTGGCCACTCTGTCCTGAGAGCAGGTCAAAGACACTGGACTGGACCCTCCCACACCCTGGAGGGTCCCTGTGCCGCTGAGGCTGGTGTGGGGACTTAGGGAGCCACAGTGAACATCCCCCACTTGCTTGCTCCTTCCGTGCCCCAGAGGTGGCTTTCGGGTGTGCACACAACCTGCCACTTGGGGCTCCCGTGGAAGGGGCTTCCGTTCCGAGGCAGCCAGGTGTGGCGCAAACATCTGCTCCCAGGCTGCCCTTTCTCCTGCGTGCCCCCGTCTCCCCGAGGGCTCCTTCCCGAGAGGGGCCTCGGGGTGGCTCAGCTGTTCCGCCCGAGCATCCTGAGGGCATGGCCAGGGGCAGCCTCCAGTCACGCCTATCCAGCTGGGCACAGCAGTGAGCTCAATGCCGGCCGAAGCGTGGTGTCTGACCCCACTCCCCAGCCCCAGAGGAGGGCAAAAAATGGGTGGGGGACAAACTGTCACACGGAAGGGGGCTGGGAGCAGGAAGAATGAAACACCTAGGAACTCGGGGCTTTCACAGGGAGTGAAGGGTGGCACTCCAGACGGGCACTGTGGAAGCCAGCCCTCCCCTGCCCCGGGTGCCCTCTGGCACCAGCACGCACCTCACCGTCGCTGCACGAGGATCTCCTGAAGGCACCGTGAGGAGAGCTGGCGCCCTGAGGGTCTGATGGCCAGGGCCGTGCTTGTGGTCATTGCTTCTCACTGGGTGTGGTTGTCCTTTCAGTCCCCCTCCTTCCTTCCTTCCTACTTCGGGGACGTGGGGGTGGGGGATGGGGGGGCACTACCTCCAGGCCGGAGCTTCAATTCTCAGCTTCCTCACAATCTTCCCTGTTATTCACCACTTTCCACACCAGCCGTTTCTGCTCGGAGCTGAGCGACCGCAACGGGACCCCTGACGCGTAGAGTCCGTTCGAAATCTTGTCTGTGGCCAAGTCTATAAAAGCCAGCGCATGGCACACCTCTCTCCCATTGTCTAACTTTGGAGCCTGGGTCAGGGATAATGCAAGAAGCAGGTTTCATTGCTAGAACTATGACCCGGCTCTTCTGCCTCTGGGCAACAGCTGCTGGGCAAGGGCCGGCAGCCAAGGGTGAGAGGCTGGGGCTTGGGGAGAGGTGGCCCCGCCCGTTTGATTCAGCAGCCCTGCAGGGGCAGCCGACCACAGTCTAGATTTTCAAGATCTGCTTTCTACTGTCCTTCTTAGGACATTTCTGCTTATACATTAACTCTTGGTTCAGAAAAGAACCATGAGCCAAAGCTCAAGTCGGTGTTTATTTTATTTAGTCCTCAATATGTTTCCTAAAGTTTCTCCTGGCTACTCCAAGCTAAGATTAAGAAATGCAAATGGAAGAGCATACAGTGGAGTAAAGACAGCCTCTTTAATAAATGGTGTTGGGAAAATTGGACAGCTACATGCAAAAAAATGAAACTAGACCATCAACTTACACCATACACAAAAATAAACTCAAAATGGATGAAAGACTTAAATGTGACCCATGAATCCATAAGAATTCTAGAAGAAAATGTAGGCAGCAAAATTTCAGACATCATACGCAGCAGAATTTTCACTGATACAACGCCTAAGGCAACAGAAACAAAGGAAAAAATGAACACATGGAACTACATCAAACTAAAAAGCTTCTGCACAGCAAAAGAAACAACCATCAAAATGGAAAGGCCAACCACTATATGGGAGACCATAATTGTCAATGATGCATCAGATAAGGGGTTAATTTCCAAAATATATAGAGTACTCATACAACTCAACAAAAGGAAGACAAAGAACCCAATTAAAAAATGGGCAGAGGAGCTGAATAGACACCTCTCCAAACAGGACATACAAATGGCCAAGAGACATATGAAGAAATGCTCAACATTACTAATCATCAGAGAGATGCAAATTAAAACAACAATGAGGTATCACCTCACACCTGTCAGAATGGCTGCCATCAACAAATCATCAAACAAGTGTTGGCGAGGGTGTGGAGAAAAGGGGACTCTAGTGCACTGCTGGTGGGAATGCAGACTGGTGCAGCCACTATGGAAAACACTGTGGTGCTACCTCAAAAAATTAAAAATTGAACTGCCATTTGACCCAGTAATCCTGCTTCTAGGAATATACCCTAAGAAGCCTGAAACACCAATCAGAAAGAATATATGTACCCCCATGTTCATAGCAGCACTGTTTACAATAGCTAAGATCTGGAAACAGCCCAAGTGTTCATCAGTAGACGAATGGATAAAAAATCTGTGGTACAGCCCTGGCCAGTTTGGCTCAGTGGTTAGAGCGTCGGCCTGCGGTCCAGAGAGACCCAGGTTCGGTTCCCGCTAAGGGCATGTACCTTGGTTGCAGTTTGTCCCCGGCCCTGCTTGGTCGCGTGGGTGGCAGCCATTCGATGTGTCCCTTTCACATCGATGTTTCCCTCTCTCTTCCTCTCTCTCCCTCCCACTCTGTCTGTACAAAAAATGGAAAAATGTCCTCGGGTGAGGATAAAAAAAAAAAAAAAAAATCTGTGGTACATATACACAATGGAATACTATGCAGCTGTAAGAAAGAAAGATCTCTTATCCTTTGAGATGACATGGAGGGACCTGGAAAGTATTATCCTAAGTGAAACAAGCCAAGCAGAAAATGACAAATACCACATGATCTCACTTACATATGGAATATAATGAATATAACAGTCTGAGGAATAGGGTAGACCCAGAAACACGGATGTGTGTACAAACTGACAACCCTCAGAAGAGGGGGTGGTGGGGGGGTGGGAAGAGATAAACCACATAACTTACATGCATGTATGCATAACCAATGGACATGAACAACAAAGCCGAGGATGGGGCAGGGGGGGATGGGGAGGAGGGTGCCAATGGGGTAAAAAAGGAGAAACATCTGTAACAAAAATAAAATTTAAAAAAAAGAAATGCAAATGGAAACACAACATGGTTAATTTTGGGTGTCATCTCGACTGGGCTGTGGGGTGCCCAGATATTTGGTCACACATTATTTTGGGTGTTTTTGAATAAGATTAACGTTTGAATCTGTAGATTAAGAAAATCAAATTGCCCTCCTCCATGGGGTGGGTCTCACCCAATCAGTTGAAGGCTTGACTAGAACAAAGGCTGACCCTCCCCCTTAAGAAGGAAATCTTCCTGCCTAACTGCCTTTGGACTGAGTCACTGGCTTTTCCCTGCTTCTGGACTTGAATTGAAACATTGGCTCTTCCTGGGTCTGGAGCCTGCAAGCACTCAGAACAGAATTCACCATCCTCTCTCCCGCCTCCAGCCTGCAGACTCGCTTTGCAGACCGTGGGACTCTGGCTTTTATAATTGTGTGAACAATTCCTCACAATATCTGTCTGTCTATCTATCTATCTGTCTATCTATATCTATCTATCATCTATCTATTATCTATCTATCTATCTATCTATCATCTATCTATCTATCTATCATCTATCTATTATCTATCTATCTATCTATCTATCATCTATCTATCATCTATCTATCTATCTGTCTATCTGTCTATCTATCATCTATCTATTATCTATCTATCTATCTATCTATCTATCATCTATCTATTATCTATCTATTATCTATCTATCTATCTATCTATCTATCATCTATCTATTATCTATCTATTATCTATCTATTATCTATCTATCTATTATCTATCTATCTATCTATCTATTATCTATCTATCTATCATCTATCTATTATCTATCTATTATCTATCTATCTATCTATCTATCATCTATCTATTATCTATCTATTATCTATCTATTATCTATCTATCTATTATCTATCTATCTATCTATTATCTATCTATCTATCTATCATCTATCTATCATCTATCTATTATCTATCTATCTATCTATCTATCATCTATCTATTATCTATCTATTATCTATCTATTATCTATCTATCTATCTATCTATCATCTATCTATCATCTATCTATCTATCTATCTATCATCTATCTATTATCTATCTATCTATCTATCTATCT
The DNA here is from genome assembly GCF_014108415.1 of Molossus molossus. Lineage (NCBI taxonomy): Eukaryota > Metazoa > Chordata > Mammalia > Chiroptera > Molossidae > Molossus > Molossus molossus. The sequence goes on along the minus strand of NW_023425388.1, from coordinate 7,009,191 downwards.
ATCTATCATCTATCTATCATCTATCTATTATCTATCTATCTATCTATCTATCTATCTATCTATCTATCTATTATCTATCTATCTCTTATTGGTTCTGTTTCTCTCAGGAACCGTGATGAATACAGTGTGTCTGAGAATTAAAAATTTATTTATTATATGTATTGAGTCAATTGTTTCCTAATCTTAATTTCTAGAATCCTTGATGGGGAAGGGCTGCAGATGTTTCCTCTTTTCCTCTTAAAAACCAAAGACTGATTCAAGGTAGTGGTAACTAATTTTTGTGATTTGCGTTCAGCTCCACCCCAGCACGCGATGGGCAGGTTCTTGGCCATGGAACAGTGCGGTTTTCCAGCAGCTCCTGTGCTAATGCAGCTGAGCCATGATGGGCTGGGGACGGCCTGGCCGGCCTCCTTTGCTTTAGGCATAACGTATCTGGAAATCTGCAGCAGAAAGATCTCTAAGATGTCACACTGCCGGCACACTCTCGTTATTACTGTGACTTGGTTCAGATGCTATCGGTCTCCCTCATCATTTCACATCCGCACAACGGTGTCCATTATTGAAGCTCCTGGTGGCTCTGGAGGTGCTGTTTCAACCGGTCCTGGGAGAGACGATGCCGTCATGACATGCTGGTGCTGATGGGACACAGCTCATCTTCCCACTGTGTGGAGTCCAGCGCTGAAGAAGAGGACTGAGAACGTCCCCAACTCACACGGGGCAGCTGGAGTCCAGCCTGGAACCCGGGACACCTTGTCTCAGCCCAGCGCCGGCCTCTGCCAGGTTCTAGAGCCCTTACTTGGATGCATTTTTGTTTCTGCACTTGCATTAGTGTCTATGACAACCATTCATTCTATATTCTGAAACTATTTATTAGGAGCAATGTCAGCCCTGACCGTAGTATTTGTACTTTTCCTCAAAGAGTCTGAACTCACCTGTAATGCTCGGAGCTAAGTGGGCGGGGCGTCCAGTCCAGCCTTGTCTGCTGTGGGCCCTGAACCCAGAAGAGGGCAGCCAGCCCTTCCGTCTGTGAGGACGCACCAGTGGGAAGCACGAGGCCTACTTCTCCTGGCAGAAAGCGAGGGGATTTCCCGCCCCTCCTCTTTGAGCAGACACTTTAGAAAACTTGTGACTGAAGAACTTGCTTCGCTCTTTGAAATGTACAAATCCCTTTTGAAGACTAGATTGGCATGTTGTGGCTTTATGACCTAAGGAGTCTTTCTCAAGGCCCTGGGAATATCTCTTTTTGATGCAAAAATTGAAGGAGAAGGGCCCCACCCTCTGGTCTCTGGGGAGGGCTTGGGTGGGCCCTGAGCTTGGATGGGCCCCCTGCTGTAATTTGCACAATGACCTGTCATAAAGAGGTGAGAAGTTTATTTTTCCTCTAGATAAACCAGTTCGTTAACAGATGGTCACCCCCATTACAGGATGAGTGTAGGGTGAACCCCAGAGGTGCCGGCAAATCCTCTTACATGAGGACTGGTTATCATCTGTCTTGAGAAGCCAGATGTAAGGGCGGTGTCTGCTCAGCGGTAGAAAAGGTGAGATTTCTGCTGCCTCTGTCAGCTCCCGGTGGATTGCCCGCAGCGCCCGTCGCTGTGGTTACGGTGCTCATTCAATCATGAAAGTGCTCTTTCTCTTCCACCTTTGTGAGAGGTTTGCTGAGGTGGGAGCAGATTCTGTTGTTAAATTTCCCCGATGATACCTTCCCTACAGGTAATGACAACAGAAGATGGGTTGTTATGGTGTCAGCGAGATAACCAGAGAGCACAGCCAAATTGTAAAGGAGCGCTTTATTCTTGCCAGCAGGCTGCGGGGGGCGTAGTCTCCCCTCAGATCAGCAGCCACTCTTCTTGCTCGTCCGATTTTAAAGACAAAAGCCCCATCCTCCTTTTGACCCCCACCCTCTCAGAGGACCAGTACAAAAGTCAATCACAGAAGTCAAAATTAGCATTATTCACCGGGCTCAAGAATACCTGCAAATGCCTCCCAACACGTGGGGCAACTATAATCTTAGGCAAAATCCCTTTACTTCTAGGGGTAATTAACCTATTATTGGAAAAATATCAAGGAAGGTCCGTTGATGATAAAAATGGGGTTATTTAGTCCCGTTAGCCATGATGCCTACGTAAGAATGGAGTCTAATAGCCTTAACCTCGGGGCCCAGGTCCGGTACCTTCACAGGGCCCTATAGTTCTAGAAGACTCGTCCACACATTGTTTCATTTGGTTCTCACCCAATTGAGGGGCATTAGCATACTATTAAATTAGGGGCACAATTGCTCCCATTCTGTAGATTGGGAAACAGGTGCAGAAAGGTGCAGTGTGGCTCTGGGAGGCTCCCTGCATTTCTGAGAAGCTCCCTCCCCATGAGCCCTCGCCACAGCCCAGGAAGCACCCCAGGAAGCACAGTTTGGGGTACAGAGAGCAGCCTGGACTGGGTGGTGTGGAAGGAAAAGGGCCGCGTGCTAACCTGACCACTCAGGGGAGGCCTGCGTGGCGACCTTGCAACTCAGACCTACAGTCACCACAAAGGATGGTCTGAAATGAAAACTTTCTAACTAAAAGCAGCTTATGGTAGGAAGGCGTGTCCCAGGCTAGAATCTTCCCTGAGGAACGTCAGTCTTTACCTTAACTGAGCCTGCTGTTTTTCTGCAGCTACTATAACACAATTGTGGAATGCCAGAGTAATTTCCTTTTTCCGGACCAGAGCTGAGACCACAGATCCCCTCATTGTTATTGTAATCATGCTAATTGCTGACTGTTAACTCTCCGGTACACACCTATGTGTCTATCATTTTACTTTTTATCCAATCCCAGAGGTTTCCACTTTGCTTCCTCCCGCCTCCCTAATCTATCACCAATGGATTTCATGTAACACATGTGCGTCATCCCCTTTGACTCTGATGTGTAAAATAAGGTGCAAAATTGCTGTTCTGGAGCATTTTCACAATCTGTTGAGATTTTGCTTCCAGGCGATTGTCGTCAGTGTGGCTCAAATAAACTCACAAAAATTCTCTCTAGGTTTGGATAGTTCTTACGTTGACAGTGGGAAGGGAGACCGGATTACTTACAGAATTTTCCAAATCCAACATTTTGACACTTTATAACGCTCTTCTCGGGCTCTTTGTCCCCACCATCCATCGCGGCCAGTGTTCCCTGGAAATAATGGCCCGCTGTCCCCCTAGAGGTCAAGGCACCTCCCCTCCCTATCTCCAGCATCATCCCCAAGAATTGGCGACAAACAGCAGTCACAGGCCCATGCTGTCCTCGTCCAGAACCCCAGTTTCCACATGCCCCGAGGCCAGGACACCTGGTGGAGGTCTCACTGCGGTCCAGCTCCCCCAGGACAGCCCTTGGATGTGTGTTTCTGGTACCTGGGCCTCTTCCTGTGCTGACCGATTGCACCCTGAGGCCAGGCAAAGGGAGAGCGCATGGCCCTCGTCGCTCCACCTGACCGCGGTCATTGCCAGGGCTGCGTGTGGAGCCGTTTCCAGGAAGGAGGCTGTGAGCAGTGAGCAAGGCCACACGTGCTGTCCCTGCCCCGCCACGGCCACGCACTTCTGCCCCTCGGGACCCGATCCCCACATCCCAGGACAGCACTGCGGGCATACACACTGTGGCTGACAGGGTAACGACAGTGATTTTGTAGTGGAGCCCGAGGTAGGAAGACCTCCTCCTTCTGCAGGCAGAGAAAGCAGGCAGAGCTGGGCTCGGGTAGCAGGGCAGAGCTCAGGTCCACGGAGACACTGGTCCCAGGGGCAGGGAGCGTGCATATCCGTGTGCTTGTGCATGCATGTGAGCATGCCAGGGTGTGTACATCTGTGCCTACACATGCACACGTGAGCACGTGAGTGTGCAAGTATGCACATGCATGTGTGAGTGTCCAAGCAGGTGTGTCTGCATGTACACGCCTACACGTGAAAGTGAGGGTGTGAGTGTACAAGTATGTGTGAGTGTCCGCACATATACGTGCACACGTCAGTGTGAGAGAGTATGGATGTGCATGAGTGTGCATATCTGAGAGTGAGGGTGTTTGAGTGTGCACGCATGTGTGTGAGCACACATGAGTGTGGACATGCATGGATGTGCCTGTATCATGCATGCATATAGAGTGTGAGTGTAAATGTGTCTGTGTGCATGCGTGAGTGTGAGTGTGAGATGTCCTGGAGGGACATCTGTGTCCCTGCTGGATTACAGGGCGTGGGTATGTTCTCTTCACAGTGTTTACATGAAAAAGGCAGATGTGGAAAATCCCGACAGTCATCATGCAGAATAATGTGCCACCCTAATAACTGGAGAAAGAGACCCCACTGGGGATGAAATTAAACACACACGTCTTCTCGTGCCTGTATGAAAGGGAGGCTGAGGGACGACCAAGCTAGAAACAGACTGTCAAGTTTGAGGGTTTTAAAAAATTACATGAGTTTAATATAAAGAGAAAACGTGTATGGTGACATCTGATGGAGAATCCCAAATTGGCATGAAGTGCCCAGCTGACCTTGCTGCTCTCCTGGGGGCTGTGGCTGGATGCCACGCTGGTTGGCACTGCGACCAGAGGGGGGAGTGGAGCGTGAAGGACTCGGCCTTTGGGGTTGAATCTCCCACACACCAGCTGGTGGCCTCCCTGACCCTTGGTTTCTTTTTCTGTGCAGTGGGGATAAGGGTGGTCCTGAAGATAAGAGAAAATGGTGCACAGCAGCAATTTCCAGTTTAGAATGTATCATTGCCCTTGATTTCACCTTCATATTTTATAGAAATGGTCACACATTCTAGAAGCAAAAAGTTCTAACAGGTGACATAATAGAATATCATAATGGAGATTCATCTCACGTTTTAAACATTCAGATTTACCTAAATTATAATATACTTTCTCCTAATTCTGTGAGTGCTAATTAAATTATGTTTTCTCGGGTATTATATTACAGCTTTAAAATGCATTCTTTTCTTGTTGAAACCTTTACTTGACCTCCGTCCAGGACAGTCGTGGAGTTGATCCTGCGCTCTCGGTTTTCCGTGAAGGGTGCGTCTTCAGAAGACTTGCCCTGGGCCCCTCGACTGAGCTCCTGTTTTTGGTATTCTCCTCTTTGCGTGTGTCCTCCAGCCGTTCACACGTGACCGCAGCAGCTGATGGTCTCACAGGTTAATCTACCGAGAATAAAGGACGTGGCAGCGGATTCAGGCGCTGGGCTGGAGGCTTTCTCCTGGAAGGACCGGTCAGTATTTCAAACACAGCGGACTTCGACTCCGAACCATCAGCCAAGATGGGTCTTTGTTGCCCTATTTGGAAACTTTCTCAGCAGAACTAATGAGATCTTCATCCAATGTTAAAAATTGTGCCTCGTTTTTCAATACCAAGCCCTGAAAGAGAACCCAATGGGGGACCCAGAAGACAGCATCCACCAGACAGGATTTCATAGGAAACTTTAAACTCCATTTCACGCACAACATGACAGCGACTGAACTAAAACGGAAACCAGCCATCCTCTGTCACCCCTCGCTCTGTTTTCTTTGAGTCCTGCGGCCCTTTTGGGATCGTGCCCACTGGTATTCGGTCATACAGAGTTGTGGTCTTTATGGGGACAGAGCTGTGTGAGCTCCGTGACTTTGCCTTGCGAAGCTTGGCTTTCCTGCTGCTAAAAGACGTCAGGCGGGCCCGTCGTTGTCTGTGGGATGTTGCGTCCAGGTGACCTGTGCTGGCGCCCCCGATGCTTTTCCGGTTTAAGTCCTGCAAGTAGGGAGCAGCTCTGGGCTGCAGCTCCCTGGCCCTCGGCAGGAGCCACCACCAGGCTGAGGTGAGGGACATTCCTATGGCTTTGATCTGCCCTGTCCACTTGGGGGAAGGATGCTTTTCTGAATCTGATGGACCACTTTGATTTGACGCTGTTTTCTCCTGCCAGTCTGCAATGATAAGGTTCAGAGAATACTTTGTCTTTGATGGAGGGAGTCAGATTTGGGTCTGAAATGCGTTTTCTGCGTAACTAGGAGATGGGACCCAGCGATGTAGCCTGGCGGTTGGGTACTCACCTTTCCTCAAAGATGCCGTCTGCTGGGAGTGAGAATGGGCTGTGACATGCAGACGCCCCTGGGGACCAGCCGTGGCAGCGGCAGGCCTTAACGAGAAGGCATAAGGGACCGCTCCCTGAGAGCCACCCTCTGAAGCCATTGCCACTGGCGGCGGCACAGGGAACAGAAAGGACCTCCCTCCGACCCAGGCGGCCCAGGCTTTGTGCTTCTGCGCAGGAGAGAACCAGAGCCGCCGCACTGCCCAGCCATGCTCAGGACCCTCGGGCTGGCCCTGCTGTCTCTGCTCAGCTCCGTGGGCTCCAGCCAGGCCAGTGGCTTCACAGGTGAGGGGTCAGGGCTCAGTGTGGGTGATGCTGGAGGAGAGGGGCTCCCCGGAGCGGGTCTCAGTAAGGGCAGCATCCCTGCTGAGAGCGGGCAGGCAGATGCTTCTGCGTTGCGAGGTTAGCCCCTGCTCCTTCTCACCAAACGCTCTTGTAACCACAAGAGGTGTCCCGTGTGCCTCTGGATCGCCTGGGGGCCTGTGGGGTTCTGAGCAGATTCTGAGCGAACAGGGTCTGGGTGGAGGCCGGAACTGTGCAGTTCTGCGGTGGGGCGGGTGACGCAGCTCCACAGGACACACAGAGGAGCCGCCGGTGAGGTGCCCTTGGCACCCTCAATTTGCAGAGGAGCTGGAGGCCCAGGAGGTCAGGAACTCACCCGAGGCATATAGCTGGCTGAGGGTGGGTTCCACCCAGGCAACCCCGACAGGGAGGTGGGGTCATGAGGTGGGCTCCTGTCCACCTGCCCCTCCCCTTGGGCTCAGACGAACCCATTTCCTTAGCGATAAATGAGGATGAAGGTAGCCCGCGGGGAAGTCAGGAGCTGAGCGAGGGCACCTGTCTAAAGCCTTTGTGAGGCTCGTGGTCAGCTGCGAAAAAATATTGGGTTTCTGCAGCTCCAGGTTTCAAAGAATTGCCATGGGAAACCTTTCACATCAACTTCCTCCTGAAATCCGTCTTATTCAGTCGGGAACTCAAACAGGTCCATTCTGTTCCCATAATCAAATTCAGCTTTGCGCTGGTTTAAAGTGTTTTTTTACCCATAAGTAGGATGTTGGTGTAACTGTGATTGTTTTCACCTGATTTTCCCTCGGGAATGGGTAACGAGCAAACCACACAGCTCAGCCGCAGAACGCGTGGGACCATCGCGAAGCTAGAGGAGACCTGGGGAGGTGTTTGTGAGCCCCTCATTGTTTGTGAGGACACAGGGAACAAAAGCTCTGTGACACTCGGGGTTGCACATCTGTTTGGTCTACGCACCACGTACTTGCCTTTACAGGCATTATCTCAGTTAATCCCACCCCCCGGGCGTAGCTAGTACTTTACAAATGACAGGACTGGATCATTGCGAGGGCATGACATGCTCTGACCGCACAGCTGGTGTTGATGAAGCTGGTGTGAACGTGGGTCTCTGACCCCAGGGCCCCGGCTCGCTCTGGAGTATGCTGTCCCACCTCTGAGACGAACCCAGGACCCCCGCCTCCCATGCTGATGGCTCTTGAAGGGATTTATTGAACGGCAGGATCTGCTAAGAGGTTTCTACTCTGGGCTCTGCCTAGAACCCGGCATAGAGAGGACCTGGTGGCCTCCAGGAGAACGTAAACAACGAAACTAAACAGATCGCTCGCAAGTGTGTCACAGGAGATGTGTGTGTGGGTGTGTGATGACCGCCTGGGACCGTGTCATGATCAGATGGGGACCGTGACTCTAGAGACAGGGATGAGATGCCGACCTTCATTAGTGGTTGGCATCTCGTCTCAAGACGAAAAACAAAATCTAGGTCCGCCTTGCCACACTCTCCAGCAGGAAGTCCTTGCACTTTGTCTTGTAAGCCGATCGCTTTCACAGTGGCCGTTGTCCTTAGCTCCTGATCTAAGTCAGCTCTACACTCTGGGCGAAGTGACCTTGGTCTCAGAGGCTGATTTCTCCTGCCTCACCCACATAACGAGGGGCCTCCCGTTCCTTCCCAAAGCGAACTGTCACCCACCCTTGTGGAGATGGGCAGCGGGTGTCTCCTCTCCCAGAGGCCCTGCCACCCACAGAGGTGACGCGGAGGCAGCCCGGAAGCTCACTGGCTGCGGGGTGGGTTCGCTCTGGGGTGCGGTGGTTCAGCTGTGTCCAGCCCTGGGTGAGGCTGCAGGCCGCCCCATCAGCCGGGCTCGAGGGCCGGCTCAGTCCCGTTCTTCCTGGGGATCACCAGCCCCGAGTCTCGCTTTCTGCACGCTTGGGGGCTGCTGTGAGGCCAGAGGAGGGCATCCTCAGGGGTGCAACCTGCTTCTGGGGATGAGGATGGTTCATGCGGCCGCGCCTGAGTTCATCCTCAGAAAGCCAGCTTCTCGCTGGGACTTCACACGGCAAGGGAGCGCCGGCCATCGTCTCTGCGGCCCCACTCAGCTGGGAGCTGAGGCCGAGACTCTGAAAATGGCAAGTGTGCTCAGACCAGGCATTCATCCTGCCCTGAGCCCCAAGAACAGAGAGCCCCATGCTGGCTGCATGAGCACCCTGGGCTGCCTGGGCCCAGTACCACAGGCTGGGGCGTAAACACTGAGATTTAGTCCCTCGGTCCCAGAGGCCGGAAGTCCAAGAGGCAGGTGTCAGCAGGACAGGTCCTGCTGCTGGCTGTGAGGGAGGCTGCCCCATCCTCCCCCGACCCTGGCGGTTTGCTGGCCATCTTGGGGTTCGCGGGCTTATAGAAGTGTCCCCTTGACTTCTGCCTTCACCTTCACAGTAACAGTTGGACTGGACTTGACCAGCTGTGACCCCTCACGTGTGCCTGGACTTTCTGTGTATCCATCTCTCAGCTCAGTCCATGAGCAGCGGTTCTCAACCTGGAGGTCGCGACCCCTCTGGGGGTCGAAGGGCCCTTTCACAGGGGTCGCCTAAGACCATCGGAAAGACCACATATTTCCGATGGTCTTCGGAACCGAGACACCTCTCTGTCCGTCTCCAGGCGGGTCCGCCCACATGCAGATACGCCCAGACAACATGAGGACCTGTGTTAAAGGGTCGCGGCTGAGGAAGGTTAGAACTACTGCAAAGGGTGTTTGCCGTCCGAGCCTGGTGCGCAGCAGGCCTTCAGCGTGCAGTGGTGGGAATTGTCGCTGATGCATCTCCCACGGGGCAAACCGTGGCTCGTGGAGACTGAGGGTCGTGCACAAGACTCTCCAGCTACAGAATCACAGAGGACGAAGCAGAACATGGGGGCCTGAGCCTTGTGTGTCTGCCTTGTGTGTACCCCGAGGGCTGCGGGCACGTGGCTCGGCCTGGCCGCTCCACGTTCGGTCGAGGTTTCCTAGGGGCAGGCCTCTGTTCACGCGTCATCCCTCGCGCGTACGTTGCCGCATGGACTGCTCGGCGGGCTGGGGGCAGATTCGAGGGTCTGCACGGGGGCAGGGTCTGGTTCCCTCGCTGCTACAGAGGGGGGACAGTCCTCGCGTAGAGGGGGGCCCTGGCGTCTGTTCTTCCCTCCGTTCCTCCACCCTCCTTCCTCTCTCGTAGACAAAGGCCTGTCCTTGCTGAGCTACCAGCTGTGCACCTACAGCGTGACCCAAAATGTCCAGAAGGTGGAGGTGGTCCGCATGTCCCACGTGACCTACGCCCCCTGCGGCGGGTGGATCCCGTGGAGGCGGTGCCCCAAGACCGTTTACAGGACCCGGTACCTGGCCGTGGACGTCCCCGAGTCCAGGAACGTGACCGACTGCTGCGAGGGCTACGAGCAGCTGGGCCTCTACTGCGTCCTGCGTGAGTCCAGGGTGGGGCGCCTGGGGTCCTCTCCCTCACGTCCTCCGCCCTGGGAGTCCTGTTGCGTCTCCGAGAGTCACTGGTCACACCCATTAGCCCTGAGCTTACCAGATCTTTCCAGAACACTGGTTCCTAACCTTGAGCAGCAGGACCATCTGGAGGGCTTGTCCAAGCACAGGTCACTAGGCCCACCCCTGGACTTCAGGTCCAGTGGGTCAGGGGTGAAGCACAAGCTCCCAGGTGCAGTGATGCTGCTGGCCCGGGGGCCCAGCTTGAGGACCTTTCTTCTAGAGCAGCGGCTCCTGCACAGCCGGGCCCCTGGGCCGCTCTGGGAACACCAAGGCCCTGGTTCTCGCCCCAGAAACCGTGATGGACTCTGTCCGGGGCGCAGCTTGGGCGTCGGCATGTGTTTAAAGCTCCCCAAGCTAATAACCCGCCGTGGAGTTTGAGAAGCAGTACTGCAGGCTCCTCCACCCTTTTCTTTGCCAAAGTTGTACCGGATGCTCTCTTGATTCGACCTCCTAATCTGAACGCCCATGTGGAAGGAGATGGAAGGGGTCCCTCAGTTCCCCCTACTGCTCAGAGCCTCTTCCTTCCTCCGTGTGAGTTGGAAGATGCTTGGGGCAGTGGCCAGGGTGACCAGTGTGGCTGTGCCGGGCCCGCGTCTAAGGCCAGGTGCCTGTGCCGTGTGGGGTTCAAGGCTCAGCCCCTGGACGTGAAAGGAACTTTCCAGAAGGCATCTTCCAGGGCAGAGGGTGGGTACGTGAGCGTGTATGGGTGTGGGGATTGTCACCGCTGAGTCAATACTGGATCGCGAAGGAGTTTCTGAGCAGTCAGAAGGTCCCCTTGTCCCCACACTGTCCTGGAGGGGAAATGGGAAGGGTGTCTCTCCAGCAAATGTCAACAGGGTCACCCCCAGTTTGAGAGCTGCCACCTCCAGTTGCAGAAAGTATCAGCTCAGGGAGTCTCGGGGGGGGGTCCCCACATGACCCATACCTGGGGCCTGAGGCCAGGACAGCATCGGGCTAATGCATGAACATCGCACACCAGGGGTGCCGACCTCCCCCCACACCAGGGTGACAGGGTGTAGCCTTGTGTCCTGCGGCTCCCCAGAAGGCTGCGTGGGCTTGGCACGCTGAGTCATCCTGAGCCTGCCTCCCCCAGGTCCCTCAAACAACTCAGCAACCCACGATCCAAGTGGTAGGAGCATTATGAGGACAAGTGTGATATTTCTTTCAGTCTAAGGGACTTTTTACATTTTCTAAAATTCAGCATTAGGAACACAGTGGTAACTCATACATTATTTTATTTCAATATGTATCTCTTTTTTTCCTCTTAGATAGAGGGGGAGGGAGAGAGGGAGGAAGAAAGAGAGAGAAACATCGACGTGACAGAAACACATCGACGGGTTGCCTCCCACACGACCCCAACCAGGGCTGGGGACAAACTGCAACCAAGGTGCATGCCCTTAGCGGGAACCGAACCCGGGTCTCTCTGGTCCATGGGCTGAAGCGCTAACCGCTGAGCCAGACCAGCCAGGGCTCAGTATGTATCTTTTTGCTATAATTACAAATATGAATGCATGAGCCATGCAGAAAATCTGGAAACAAAGAAGAATCTCCCAGGGGACAGGGGTGCCTGCCTCTTTCCGTGGACCCTGTGCGGAGGGCCGGGCAGACACATCCTGACGGTTCAGGGGTCGTCTCAAAATGACACCATTATTACTAACACTGCGACGGCCAATAGAAACTAGATGGGGCCAGCTGACCTCGGGTTCTTGGCTTGGAGCCAGCTGTATGCTCCCGTTGACTCTAACGGGGCGCCTGAAGGGAGGGGCCGTCCTCTGGGGGTCCTGCCCAGGTGCTGGGCGGACGGAGTCCCTTCCAGTGCTGACCCCAGCCCCCTCTCCGCTGTCCCTGTCCTCAAGGGCCACATGCATGAAGGGGTGGCCAACTGAACCACTGTCCCTGCCCTGGGAGCACCTCTCTTCCTGAGGGGCGGGGGTCCCATTATTTGTGGAGATCGTGGAGCCCATGGCACCTTGGTGTGGAGTGTCAGAATCCAGCGCAGAAAGGCAGTGGCCCTGCTCCATTTGTCTTCACCGGTGAAGGCCACACAGGTCAAGGCCTGCTGGCTGTTGTCAGGGCCAGTGAGGTCACAGGTCCAGCAGCCCCGAGGACCACCCAGGATTGGCTGAGCCCCACCAGCCCCACCCGCCAAAGGGTGATCTTTCTGTGAGGGCTCTGGCCCTGCTGAGCTAAACAAGTCAAGTCCCAAAGGAGAGAAGGCGAGAAGGGCCGGTGTCCCTTCCCTGCCACCCGCCGCTTGTCTTTCTGCCCCTCAACACACCAGCCACCAAGAAATGCCTCTCCTGGGACATCAACCCCACTTTTAAAGCGTTGGCACCTTTAATTGGGAACTCACTGGGTGGCTGGAGGGCCAGAACGTACTAGTTAGAGAGTCCGGGGCAGGGCTGCTCTGGGGACCTATAGGAGGGGTGTGGCTAGAGCAGGGGAGTGGGGACATGGGAGGACATGCTGAGCACCCTGCCCACCTCTGCTCTCGGGGACAGCGCGCTGGCCGCTGGGACTGCCCGGTGAAAGCACTTACACTGTGGGCATTGGCAACACACCCCTCTCTCCGCTGCCCCCGCTGCCCCAGGGCCTGACTGCTCGATTAGACCTTGATCGAGAGGCCGAGGGGCAGGCCGCTCTTTGGAGCCTGCAGAGTTCCGGCCTCCTAAGTGGTCCCCAGACCCGTGGCTGCTTTGCACAGAATGGGGCAGAGGCCAAACCCTGGATGTGGTAGCTACGGAGACAGCCTGGACGCGTGGGGAGGACAGGAGGGCCCCCGGGTTCCCCCGGGGCGTGGGGGGACTCGTATCTTGGCAACCCAGGGCTGAGCTCAGGCAGCGGGAGGCTCAGACTAGCTTCCTCCTTTCCCTCCCACTCAACGACCGACTCACTAAGAAGGGAAGAGCGTTCTGAGAACACCCGGGCCTTTCAGTCTAAATGACTTTCGATTTCTAAAACTCCAGCGTTTGGAAAGGCAACAGTAACTCATCCATTATTTTCTTTAAATGTATCTCTGTACTCTCATTACAAAAGCAAATGCTCAAGCCATGCAGAACATCTGGAAATGCAGAAGAGAACGCAGGGACGCCACCCTAAGCCACCCCCCCACCCCCCCACCCCCACGCCCCAGCATAGCCACTGTGAACATTTTCTGCTATCTTCGTTCAGGGAAGGCGTTTTACAAAAGCGTGGTCACCCTGTTCGAGATTTTCCTGTAGCACACTTTTACCATTTGGCAGTGTACCTGGGCCACGTTTCATGTCAATAAATACTGTCCCGCAGCACGATTCAACAGCCACATGTCATCCGCTCGTATGGATGTATCAGCGGGAGCCAATTTTCTGCCATTTAACTTCAGCTGCTTCCAAGTTTTCGTTATCACACACCCTGCTGTGATGAGTGTCCGATGGTACAGACACTGCTTTGCACAAGCTGGGGTGGCACTAACGGACCACCTGACCATTGCTCGCCAGCTGCGGTGACACCTGGGTTTCCACTCAGCCCATCTTCATGGGCCCATCATCATGGCAGAAAGACCCCACCCTGTACCCAGAGACTGCCCCAAACTCCCCATCCCCCCAGGTTGAGGCCAGGGCCCCTTCGGGGAAGGACTCCCAGGAAGGAGGAGGGAGCGGGAATGATTTTCCAGAGGATTACATTTCAGAGCCTGGGAGGCCTCAGGGCTGCTGCTCAGACAGAAATCTCTGTCGGGTGGGCCCCTCCAACCGTGACTAACTTGGGTTGCCAGGCACCGAGCAGTCCTGTTTCATTGTTTACATTGAGATAGTGGAGGGAGAAGCAGATTTCTGACTTTCTACCAAGCTGGAATTGTTGCCGGTCCCCCGGGGTTCTCAGGGAGCGCCAGCCCTGTGGGCGGGAGGAGGGGCGTCCCTGCAGCAGTCAGGGCGCTGAACTTGGACACCTGTCTGCTGTGGTCTACAACCAGTTCTGAAAGCGGATTTTTCTTGGTGGCCCGTACTTTCTTTCCATTTGAGGAACCCTTTAGGTTAGACCAGTTGAGATGGACAGGCCAGTTGCAAAGACGATGGAGAGAGTGCCCTGGTACCCTCACAGTGCCCCCAGTGTCTGTGTCCTGTGTCACCACCGGGCACCTGTCCCCACGGAGGAACCGGCGCTGTGCATTGCTGGCAGTCCAACTGAACGCTTGATGGATTTCACTTCCTTTTTCTTATAGTGGTTTTTCTGTTCCAGAAGCCACCTCACATTTAGTCTCATGTCCCCTTCACCGTAAGGCCGCCGGATTTTACGATGGAAGAGAAAGCAAAGACCTTCAGATCCTTGGTCGGTGGCCCCACAGGGATGCTGGCACTTCTGTCCCAGTGGCTCTCCATTTTTTATGTCACCAAAGCCAGTCCCTGTGTGGCCATTTCTCCAGGACTTTAGGCTCCAGAATGGCACTGCCCAGGCCTGGCTGCAGCCCTCGAGTGGCTGCACTGTCCGCTCCAGAGAACCACAGACGTGATCAGCGTCGGGGGCTCCCAGATCCGGTGCGCGCGGGGCACCCAGGTTTCATCACTAATATCATTAACTGCTGATTGCTTCCCCAGCCCTGAATCGGTCCAGGGAATTTACATCAAGACCCGGCGTCTGCCCGAAGGCGGGGCAGGAAGCATCCACCTCGCCCTGCACCCTGGATTCTGACTGCCCTGGACTTCAGAAGTGCTGCCCCTTGTCGTGGGGGCACCATTGCGTGGCTCCCGCACCCCAAGGTAGGACTGAGGTCTGCAGCGAAGGAGGCGTCCAGTTAGGCCGCTGCTCGTGGGCTGGGGTTCGGCCCTGATCTGGTGAAGGTGGGGGGAGCGATTTCCAGGAACCCTGGCTGCTGTCCCGATGTCACTAGGAGCCCACAGCTGTGTGCAGGCACACCCCACTCCCGCTCAATGCAATGTCTCTGTCGAAACCTGGCCACCGACATCTCAGAGCGGGGCGTGCTCACGGGCGCCCTGAGGGGGCAGCCATTCCTGGCAGAGATCGACCCGTTTCCCAGGTTCACCTGGGGAGCCCTAGAGCTCTGGATGGCACTAGATGGAAGCTGACCTGTGTCATAGCGGGAAGGTGTGCAGCTGCTCCTGAAACCCGAAACCCTGCAGGTCCGTGGCCCAGCCCTCAGGGTACATCTGTCCGGTCTGGAAGATTCTGGTCTTGGCCATGGCCGCCGCCAGGAGAACGGGTCGGTCAAGGTTCAGAGCCGGGGAAAATATGTACATAGCCCCAGTGAGTGGCTCAGCTGGTCGGAGCATCATCCTGTGCAACAGAAGTCTGCGGGTCCGATTCCCGGTCAGGACACATACTTGGGTTGCAGGTTCAACCCCTGGACAGGGCAACCGATGGATGTTTCTCTCTCACATCGATGTGTGTGTGTCTCTCTCCCTCAAAATCAATATCCTTGGGTGAGGATTAAAAAAAAAATACACACACACACATATCATATGCATTATATGTTATAATGTAGTCTATTATTGGTATAGTATAAATAATGTAAAGTATTACATATCACATATTAATTACGTGATTTTACTATATACATCACAGTACACATATTCTATAAAATATATATTACACACAGCATTATCTATTATTACAATAATATAGTGTATAGTAGACATAGGATTACATGTGTTGTGTCCATGTGATGTACATATTGCATGTGTATAGGAGGTGGGGAAGTGTCCCATGCCGGCCAGGTGGCAGCCCCTCATAGGAGGCTGAATGCAGGAGGCCAGCCCCCTGCCTTCCTGGTCTCCTGTGCCCCTCCCCACCCCGGGGTCTCTGGTGGCCGCACCAGGTCCTGGGCCTACAGCTCTCAGCCTGTGTCCCCCTGCAGCTCCAGAGAGCAGCTTGGCCAGGTCCTGGTACAACGTGACAGTCCTGGTGAAAATGGACTTCCAGGAGCTCCAGCGGGTGGACACCAGGCTCCTGGGCCACATGCGGCTTCTGCACTCGATGGTAGGTGAGACGAGCCTGCTGGCGGGCGCATGGGGGGCTGGCGGGAACCGGGGGTCGGGGACGGGTTCCACGAGGGACCTTAGAAGGCCTGACTCTGAAGCCAATGTGAATTCCTTATTTAGAAACCGAAGCTTCGCCCTGACCAATTTTGCTCAGTGGTTAGAGCGTCAGCCTGCGGTCCAGAGAGTCCTGGGTTTGGTTCCTACTAAGGGCACGTACCTCGGTTGCGGTTTGTCTCCGGTCCCGGTTGGGGTCGTGTGGGTGGCAGCCACTCGATGTGTCTCTCTCACGTCGATGTTTCTTTCTCTCTCTTCCTCTCTCTCCCTCCCGCTCTGTCTGAAGATGAATTCAAAAATATCCTTGGGTGAGGATAAAAAAGAACAAAGTTTTAAAAAGTGTGATTTACGTGCCACAAAATGCATACACAGAAGTGTGCGGTGTGCAGACACAGCCTTGAGCCCTGGTCACAGTCTAGAATAGGCCCCAATCTTTTAACGGTCTGACGCTTAAACCTAAGGTGCCCCAGTGTAGATGGCCTGGGCCCCAGTTGTGCCCCAGATGGCCTGCATCCCAGCGTCATGGAAAGTGCTGGGATGGGGACTTCTGCCCAGTGACATTGGCGTCTGCAGCTGGACAACTCTGTTGTGGGGGCTGCCCGACATCATAGGATTTCTCAGCACAAGAACCCAGGAACAAGCCTAGATAGTTTTCTGACAACCAAAAAGATCTCTGGAGGTGCCACATGTCCCCTGAGGAGCAACCCCATTCCTGCGGGAGAGCCCGGCTCCGTCCAGCACCTCTGCGGCCTCCAGCCAGGACGTCTTCACGGTGCCGGACGGGGCTCCGCTCATGGTCCCCGAATGGAGGTCCTTCCAAGGTGGGAGTCACCCTCGGCTCAGAAGGGTCCCACACTCCGATGCTCTGTGGTGCCTCTGGAAATGTTTCACACTGTTCGAATAAGGCCCCCAATTTTCCTTCTGCACTGGGCCCCACGCACTGTGGCTGGTCCCGCCTGACCTTCGGATCCCACCTTTGTGTCCCCTGTGTGACGGGGAAACAGACTCAGACTGGGTCCCTTCCCCTCAGAACAGATGGCACACAAACTCACCTTGCTCTGGGCCGTCCAGTAAGCGGCTTGAGAGGCATTTCGAAAGGACACCGTCCCCTGGAAGCCTCCTTAACTGCCCCAGCTGGGGGTGGTTTTGTCTTCTCTAAGCTTGTGAGGGGCAGGGGCAGACAGCCCCATCGGCCAGTGAGAGCAGGGCTCAGGAGCCAGACTGCCAGGGTTCAAACCCCAGGGCAGCCACTCATCAGCTGTGTGGCCTTGGGCGAGTTACTTAACCTCTCTGTGCCTTCCATACCACGTCCATTGATTAGAAATAGTTATCATCCTATTGAGATGGTGGCCATGAGGTTTAAACAGTACATGGAAAGAGCTTAAACAAATATTAGGTTGGAAAAAAGGATTCATATGACATGAGAAAACAGATCCCTGAAGCTAAAAAAATCAGATGCACAACACAAGGCCATGGTTTGACGTGCAGTTTTTGAATTTCCAGTCTAACTCTCTGCCATGAGCTGTGAGGATGGGGCCTGAGGGGCCCCAGGGGTGACTCGTGTTTTGTTCCGGGGCTAGCCGTGACAGAGTGCCGCAGACTGGGGGCTCACACGACAGACCTTCTGCTCCCACAGGTCTGAAGGCCAGAGGCCTGAGTTCGAGGTGCGTGCAGGGCTGCTCCTTCTGAGGCTGTGAAGGAAGGGACCCTTCCAGGCCCCTCTCCGTGGCTTGTAGGTGACTGTCTTCTCCCTGTGTCTCCCCAGCATTTCCTCCTATCAGTGTCTGCCTCTGTCCAAATCTCGTCTTTGTGTAAGAACACCTCATTTCCAAATAAGGGCCCTTCTGAAGTCCTGGGGTAGGAGTTCAGCATAAGGGTGGACACTGGTCAGCCCAGGACAGCTGGTGCTGCGGAAGTATTTGTAAACCAGTGTGCAGGGCGCTACTGGGATGACGGCGGAACAAACCACCGTCGTTCTCTTCTGCAGAGCGGTGCGTGCGCGTGAACTTGAGCTCCGGGCCCCAGTCTCCCTGTCTGTCTGATGGCGGCAGGTTCACTGGGTGATGCTCTAACTCCGGCTTCACAGGTCACCAGTGCCCTGCAGCCGACGGACGCCGCTGTCCACCACCTGCACTCGGCCTGTGGGGACACCTCGACCACAGTGTCCAGGCTGCTACTGGGTCTGCCACAGCCGGTGCCCGTGGCCAGGGTCTCCGCAGTGCTGGACAGCATTGTGAAGCGTGTCTACGAAGTGATCAACATCCAGGTGCAAGGTGTGCTTTCCCTGGGCCTCTCCGTGGGGGTGGGTGCCGGCGTGGAAAATAATCCAGCAGGTAAGGGGGGGCTGAGCCATTTTATTTTGTTTTTATTTTTCCAATTTTTCTTAATTTATTTACAGATGTTTCTCCTTTCCCCTCCCAGACACCCTCCTCCCCATCCCGCCACCCCCCACCCCCCAGCATTGTTGTCTGTGTCCACCGGTTACGCAGACATGTAATAAGTTCTTTGGTTCATCGCCTCCCTCCCCCCACCCCCTCCTCTGAGGTCTGTCAGTCTGAACCGTACTCCTTCTATGTCTCTGGGTCTACATATTTCGTTCATCAGCCCACCTTGTTCATTACATTCCACAAATAAGTGAGATCACATGGTATTTGTCTTTCTCTGATTGGCTTATTTTGTTTAGCATAATACTCTCCAGGTCCCTCCATGTCATCTCAGTGGCTGACCCATTTTAGCTCACACTGGTCCAAACAAGTTTAAACTCTGTGTCCTCCATACCCCCCATACCCGGGTTTCTCCTTCCATCCATGTGGGCGCCGGTGAACGGACCCCAGAGCAACACAAGGGTTTCTTCCTCTAGCGCTCAGGTTCCTACATGTCCCCCTGCCTCCCTCCCACCCTGCCAAGGACATCCTTGTACCTAGAAGGCTCCGTCAGCAGAATTTGTGCAGGGTTGAATTTGGTGAAGAACACAGATGTGGCCTTGTTTCTGGAAGAATTACCTGGTCCGTCCTCCCTCCCTCCCTCCTCCTTCCCCCTCCCTCCCCCTCCCTCTCTCCCTCCCCCCTCCCTTCCTCCCTTCCTTCGTTCCCTTCCTATCCCTTCTCCCTCCCTCCCTTTCTCCCTCCCTTTGTTTGGTGTATATCAGGGGCTAGCAAACATTTCCTGAAAGCATCGTACAGTAAATTCTTCGGGCTGTGGGCCACGTGGCCTCTTCTCAGTGCTCAGCTGCCACGTGACACGGAAGGAGCCGTGGGCAGGGTGTGAGCACAGGGCCCCAGCAGCACGTCCTTTTCCACGACGGGAGGCAGCTGAGTTCCCTGCTCCCTGGGAGGGTGGCTGCTTCTGTGGGCGAAGCTCCTTCCAGGGCAGTGAAGGGCAGTGAAGGGCATACGCCCGGCTCTGGACCATTCATTCCTCTGAAAACCCACAGACGTGCTTGCGGACCAAACTGAGCAGCGCCCACGAGAGACGAGCCTGCCTGGTCCGCGAAGGCCCCGGCTGGGCCGCAGGAGCGTGTCTGTGGGTGACCACGGGGTCAGCGCTGGAGGCAGCGAGAGCAGGGCGTGGGCCGGGGCCGGCGAAGCGAACCTGCGGCGGGATGTGGGCTTCCACTGGCGGCTTCAGGGGACAGCTTCGCTCCAGGGTTTGCTCTGGAGCGGACGCTGTCAGCAAGTGAGGATCTGATTGGGCATCTCAGCAAATCTTCCTTATGGAGAGGGGCAAGCGAGCCCGAGAGGAGCTACAGTTAGTGAAACCAGAGTCACACCTTAGCCCAAGGTATCCGTGGGTGACACGGGGCCTCTCCTCGGGCTGACTTGGGAAGTCGTGCGGTGGCGTGGTTCTGTCCACTTTCTCCCAGTCGGGGAGCAGCCTGTGTGTTCTGTGAGATGGCTTCTGTCGATCGGAGAGTGACGGGGCCCAGCTGAGTGACAGGCCACTTCTGAATGGCAGGGGCTGCTCTGTTCTCTCTCTCAGTCTGGAGAGGGGCCCATCCACCAGGTTAATTCTTTGGTAGGATGTTTGGACCCATCATTTTATGACCCTTCAGACTCGATACAGCCCCAAGGCAACGACAGCCCCCACAGCCCCCCAAGCCACAGGGTGCCGGCCCGCGTGTCCTGAGTTGTGGGACAGCTCGGCGGGCTCTATCACAGGGCATCGGAGGCACCTGGGGCCCGCTGCCCAGTCCACCTCCTCCGCTCCTGGGACACACATTGGGAGGTTCGTGAGGATGACCAGGTGGTTCCAACTCCCCTGTTCTTCTCTCCGGTAGATGTGAATGAATGCTTCTACAAGGAACTCAACGCCTGCTCCGAAAGGGAACTGTGTCTGAACGTGGAGGGCTCGTACCAGTGTGTCCGCCACCCGGAGGGGCTGACCTCGTCTCCCCAGAGGCTGAACCGCACGTGTGAAGGTAAGATGGCACAGGACCCGTGCAAGCAGCCTCTTCAGACGAGACAGTCCGTAGACCACAGGGATCCGCTCCTCCTGTAACGAGGAAAAGGCTGGTCAGGCAGAGACTCGTCGCCTGGTTCTGTAGATTGTTCTTGATCTCATACCCGGCTATTCTTCATTCTTTGATCGAAACCATGTTTATTTATGTGCCACTCACTGTGTGAGATGCTGGTGATGGAAACACGTACGAATCGATCATCGTCTCTGCTCTCAGGAAACTCAGGAGAGAACATGCCAGATGCTTGCCAGGCGTCACGTATGTGGGTAGGATAATGTGTGATCTATTGTTTACACTGGGTCACCTTTGAGAGTGGAAGCGGCCCTATTAATCCGCTGGGCCCAGGAGTAATCGGGACCATCCCTGGGACTGCTGGTTAATTAGACGGGAAAGAGAAAGAGGGAAATGAGGCCCGTGCAGATGTCTTGGCCAAAGGACGGAACAGACAGTAATTCCTGAATGAGTTGGGGGAAGACTAGGGCTATGACTATTATTTTTGACAATAACAGTTTATATTGAGAGGGGATTGAAGTCGCGTGGAGAGGCCAGGATGCTGAGTTGGATATTGGGCGCTAGAGCTCAGAGGTGGACTGAGCTGCGTACGGACATCTGGGGTCATCAGCATCCAGGCGGCATTTCAGTATGGGCATGGTTGGGGCATCAGAAGGGGGCCTGGGGCCTCTGGCTGAGGAACCCCACTATTTAGAAGTCAGTACAGGAGGAGCAGCTTGCAAAGAGACGAGTGAGGCTGGAAGAACAGTAGGAAAGAGTCTCAGAAGCGTTTGCAATGAGGAGGCTGAGACCAAGCAGAGCCTGCAGGAGAGGGCAGACTCCCAGGAGTGTCCTTTTGGAAGATGGGTGATGCTGAAGCAGGCTCACGTGCCGGCAGGAGAGACCTGGTCAGTTCTTGCGCTCCAGGGCCCAGTCCAGCCTTCTCTCTTCTGGGAAGCTGCTCTTGGACTTCTCCCCTCCCCCTAGGGCCTCCCGAGCTGGGGATGCTGGTCACCTGCAGTTGCTCCAGTGGCCGGCGTGTGGTCAGGAGAAGCTTAATGCCCACAGCCTGCAGAGCTGTCTGCAGGCGAGCAAGGCCGAAGGTGCAGCTGGATGGTGAGCGGGAGATGCTAAGATGGAATCCCCTAGCTTGCGTGGATGGGCAGAGAGGGTTCATTTACTCACTTACGGGACACATTTTAATGAGTGCCTGTTATGCACCAGGTACTGTGCCTACTATGCTGGGTAAAGACTAGACTAGAGAGGTATTGCAGGCCCCAAATTCACTCTTTCCTTCCTTAGCAACAGAATTTGGATTGGGTTTTGTGTGGAAATGCCTTAGTTGAAGAGACCAGGTTTCCCTACCTCTCTTGCAGGCAGGGTGGCCATGTGACTCGTTTTAGCCAATGAGATGTTGCAGAAGTATCTATGAGAGTCAGGAAGACTGCTTAATGGTTATGGGCCCTGCTGGGGCCAGGCTGGGCACAGGACTGTGATGGCCAAGGCCCCATTGGCCATCTGAGCCACATGGTGACAGTGAGGCTAAGGCTCAGATACTAGTGGTGGGGGAGCAAAAAGAGTGAAGGGGCCTGGGCCTGAGGTATTTCAAGGGGTATTGACATTTCAAGGGGTACACCTGCCAGAGGTCGAACCCTGTTATATGGGGTTTCCTATTATATGGGACATCTTATCTCAATCCAAGTGACTTGAGGCAAGGCAGGGAGCAGGGAGGTAAAGGTCAGATGGGGTCCTGGAAGCAGGTGGCTGGTGGTGAGATGGTGGGTGTGGTGGGGAGGCGTGTCTGCTAGACAGACACCAGGACCCAGAGCACAGGGGTGCACAGCACAGGCAGGGGATCGGCGGGAGAGGAGGCTGCAGGCTGGGCACAGACGGACGGGGTACTTCTCTCAGAGTCCAGCCTAGAGCAGATACCACTTATTCAATTTGGCCACTAAAACTTTCTTTTGTCATTGCAGAATCTGATTTATTACTTTAGCAACATTCTAGCAACAGTGGAAAGATAAGTCACCCCCAGTCTCTATGCGCCAGCAAACTGTTATTTTTCCCTATTTAAATCCTGCTGTGCATGCAATTTTGTATTCTGCTTTCTCCATTCCCCGTTCAAGGTTTCCAAGAAGCAACCTGGTCTTCATAACCCTAATTTCCACGGTTGAGTAATAATGATGTTGTGTAGCAGTGATATAATGTCTCAGCTATTTGTCTCTCGGGGGGCATTAAGGTGGCTTCCAACATTCTGCTATAGAAACTAGGACTTTCAGTAACTTTGTGAAGTGGTTATGGAGAATATTGTTACAATCACGTTGAATTACTTAATTTAATGTGCACGTCCGAGTCCCTCTAAAGGACCATTAACCGCGAGGCCCTCCCTTTGTTCAGAATAACACAGCCAAGAACTGCTTAGCACTTAGGTCACCCAGCTCTGTAATGAGCACCTTTCTATTGTCACCTTATTTCATCCTTAGAACAACCCCACCAGGCAACTGCCCCGCGGTATTTCCCCCGGGGCTGCCCCTTGTCACTGCGTTGTGCCACCCGGTGGCCATGCCCTTCCCGCCCACATGGTGCCGAGGATCAGGAGCTGACCAGAGTTCTGGAGGCCTGGACTGCTCCCTTGGTGATCCAGGACAGCATGAGTGCAAGATGCTCGCTGACTCCCCGCTCTGCTCTGCTGTGGAGGGGGAGGCGGAGGCTGCGGGCGCGCTCGGAGGGGCTGGTTCCCAGCTCCACTTGAGGACCGGGAGGGGTGCAGGTCAGTCTTCCTCCACTGGGATGTCCTACTTCCTCCAGGATGAAGTTCCATGGGGCAGGTCTCCCGGTCACTGCTAATGAGCCCCTGCACTTGGCAGACAGCCGCTCAGCACATACTTGACATCAGTCAGTGGAGAGGGAGGTTTGCCGGCGGCTATTCCCGGGGTCTCTGGATGTTTGGGCGGTGCACCTCCCAGCCCACTTCCAGCAACAAGACACCCCTCCACCACGCAGCCCATGACTCTGAGGGTCTGATGAGTGCCCTCCACGCACAACTGAGCCCACGAGCTTTTCACAGGCTCCCCCGCTGACCACCCTTGGATCTCCCGCACTGGGGCCTCCAGGCAGGGAGTCCTGTTCGTCACTGAGCATAGAGGGTTGGAATACACTTATTGAAAGTACTCTGGCCAGGAATCTGAAAAAAATATCAGGCTCTATTTATAGTTAGGAATGTTGTCAGCCAACCATCACCACGCTGCCCCGGATACTGAGTTCCGAGGCTCCTTCCAGATAAAGGCTGGGCCACAGGTACACAGACAGGGGCCGCGGCCCCGCCCGGCTCCACTCCACGGGCGGACGCTGCGAACTCGGCGCTGGAGACCCGGAGAGCTCCGACCGCATGTGGCCAAGCGAAGCAGCACATGTTTTAAATTTAGAAGCTCATATTGATGAGCAATCTGCTGGAATGGTTCAGAGGTACAAATCCGTGGAAAATACAGCACAAATTTCACATGCTTTTCTTGTGAAATTAGTCATTCGATTAATGACACACGGGGCAGCTGGATTCTTGCACAAAACAGAAACCGTAAGAAATATTGCCGGGTTGCCTGTCATGTTCCAGAAACACGTTCTGCTCTTGGGACAGAGTGGAACTGTGTTCAAGGGTCCTCCCAACTCCCTCCAACACGGTCCCCTTCTCAGCTGGAGCCGAACAGCTATTCAACTCCGTAAAGAAATGTCTCCCGAGCCTGTGCTTGGCCAGGGCAGGGCTGCCCGTCCGAGGGGCAGCCAGGCTGGCGGGAAGTGGCCACTCACGTTCACCGGAGTCAGACCCCTCGTCCCTAACTGCGCAGACTGCGCATCCTCGGCATTTCTACCTTTGCAAGGGTCAGGTGTCAGGGTGACAGGCCCAGGGAAAAGAGGAACAGCCTGACACGGGATGTCCTG
This sequence comes from Molossus molossus, assembly GCF_014108415.1. Taxonomy (NCBI): domain Eukaryota; kingdom Metazoa; phylum Chordata; class Mammalia; order Chiroptera; family Molossidae; genus Molossus; species Molossus molossus. The sequence continues at coordinate 6,984,909 of NW_023425388.1, read as the reverse complement.
GGAAAGGCAGCGCCCCCTGCAGGCCCCTTCCTGCTTCACCAGACATGAGTCTGGGCTGCCCAGGAGAGACAAGGCCCAGACCCACAGGCACGGAATCCAATGAGCTTCACCGAAATAAAGACCAAGTTCCCAGACGAAGGATGGGGAGGACCCCATGGCAGCAGTGTCCTGGGGTCACCCAGGCGCGAAGCGGGTGTTATTTCCCAGGGCCACATTGGACGAGGGCCGTCAGAAAGCTAAGGGGTCGTGCAAGCAGGACATCCTGGCTAACGAAGGACGAGTTCCAAGTTGGAGCAAAGGCAGCAGCAGGACGATTCTCAGGTCAGCGTGTCTCAAGCTCCGTCCTACGGAAGGGGGATTAGCCACAGTGTGTCAGACGCTGGCTGAGGGTGCAGCCACACAGACTGGCCAAGTTGCTGTCCAGCCCAGCTGCCTGGAAAACGGGTTCGGGGAGACTAGGAGGTGGATTCCTGCCCTGTGACTGCTGTCCCAGAGCCACACACCTGGTGGCATAAAACGGCAGAGAAATGGTAAAAAGAAAAGAAAAAGAAAATGATCTAATGCATTATTTTTTTCAAAAGACTAAAACTACAGTAACATAGTCTCCTCCAGTTCCGGAGGGCAGAAGTCTGAAAAGGACACAGGTGTCTTCAGATACGCTGTACAGCCCTGGCCGATTTGGCTCAGCGGTTAGAGCGTCGGCCCGCGGACCAGGGAGTTCCGGGTTCGATTCCCGCAAAGGGCACGTATCTCAGTTACAGTTTGTCCCCAGCCTTGGTTGGGGTTGTGCAGGTGACAACCAATCAATGTGTCGCTTTTACTTCGATGTTTCTCTCTCTCTCTTTCTCCCTCTCTGTCTGAAGATAAATGCACAAAAACAAACAAACACTGTACCTCCCCATCCTGGGAGAGTTCTCAGGGAACAGCCAGAATGTAGATGGAGGTCCCCGGTCCTGTGCCAGAATGGCAGGGAAGGGAGGGTTGGGCTCGCTGTAATTTATCTCCACCTGCTTGGAGGGGGAACCACAGGGGTTACGGTAAGGAACCATGCATACACAGGACACCCCCATTTACAAAAGGCAGCCAGCTCAGTGCTCAGTTGGAGGAAGACACAGCAGGGCTGAGTCACAGGACAAGGGTGAAGCACTGAACTTGAGTCTGAGCATCTTGGCAGCGAAGAAAAAAAGAAAAATGAGTGAAATGACACATTTATTCGTTTATTTTACTGAAAGGAAGCAGACCCATTTGTCTGGAGAGAGAAAATTGTTCATGATACTAGAAAACATGTTTTGTGAATCCTTACAAGAAGAGCTTTGGGAAACTTCAGACACTTTTTAACTTTCTTTTTACTATGGTTTTGCAGAAGGTTTTTAGAAAATATCCTTATGGCTTGCTTTTTACACAAGTCAAATCCTGATGTAAACACGACTGTGCCTGGCTTGAGGACCAACCTCCTTTTTACATAATTCATATTACCCAGGTGCCTGTTGTATGCCAGAATTTTCTTCCAAAATAGAGGTTTAATATTTGAGTATTAAGAAATATATATTACTTGTTATATTAGGTAATTAGAGTATTATGTACTAGAGTATTATATTAGAGTATTGCTCCCCCAAACATAGATTTTATTTTATTTATATTTTTATCCTCACCGGAGGACATTTTTCCATTTTTTGTTCAGGTAGAGTGGGAGGGAGAGAGAGGAACAGAGAGAGAGAGAGAGAGAAACATCGATGTGAAAGGGACACATCGAGTGGCTGCCACTCGCACGACCAACCAGGGCCGGGGACAAACTGCAACCGAGGTACGTGCCCTTAGCGGGAACCGAACCCGGGTCTCTCCGGACCGCAGGTCGACGCTCTAACCGCTGAGCCAAACCGGCCAGGGCTAGATTTTATTTTTTTTAATTAAAAAAATTTTTTAAATGTTTTTATTAATTTTTTAGAGAGAGGAAAGAAGAGAGAGATAGAAATATTGATGTGTGAGAGAGACATCGATCGGCTGCCTCCTGCACGCCCCCCACTGGGGATCGAGCCCACAACCTGGGCATGTGCCCTGACCAGGAATCGAACTGGGACCTCTCAGTCCATGGGCCAATGCTCAGTCTACTGAGCCACACCGGTTGGGCTCAAACATGGATTTTAATATGAAAACATAAGAAGCCACAGCCCGATTCCTGAGTCAACTCCCTTTCTTGGAAGGACATAGTCAGATCGGAGTAGGGCCCATCCTAATTACCTAACTTTGACTTAGTTACCTCTTTAAAGACCCTGTCTCCCAATACTGTCACATTCTGATGTACGGGGAGTTAAGACTTCAACCTATGAATATTGGGGGATGCAGTTCAGCCCATGACCCACCATAACGACCACAGCTGTGAACCAGCTTGGGCTGTTCCCACGTCTTGGCTGTTGTGAAAAAAGCCACAGCGAACCCTGAGGTGCAAAAATTCCTTCGCGAGAGTGATTTCCTTTCCTCTGGGTAAATACCCAGAAGTGGGGTCCCTGGGTCCTACGGCAGCTCTAGTTTTCATTCTTCGAGAAACCTCCATACCGTCTTCCATAGTGGCCGTACCAATGGTGCACAAGGGTTCCCTTTTCCCCACACCCCTCGCCGGCACCTAACCCTTGCCTTTTGATGATGCTGTTCTAACAGGTGAGAAGTGAGGCCTCACTGTACTTTTGATTTGCATTTCCCTGGTGATGTGTGATGCTGAGCATCTTCCCATGTGCTTGTTGGATGCCTATACATCTTCTTTGGGAAGAGGTCTATTCAGATTTTGTGCCCGTTCTGTAAGTGGATTGTTTTTTTTTTGCTGTTGGATACTAAGCCTTATCAGATGTGTGATTTGCAGATTATCTTCTCCAATCCCTCAGCTGCCTTTTCACCTCGTGGGTGGTTTCCTTGCTGTGCAGAAGCGTTTGGTTTGAACAGTCCCACCTGCTGGTTCTGCATTTGTTGCCTCTCCCTGACGTTCTCCGAATCTTCTCTCTGTATGTTCACAGACGACCCTCCCATCACAGACTACATGATCCTCAGCGTCACCAGCAACAGCTTTCAAGTGTCCTGGAGTTTAAACTCCACCCAGAACCGCACCTTCCTTGTGCAAGTTTACAGGGGTGAGGAGCTGCTCAGGAGTGCCAGGACCCAGGGGACAACCCTGGAGGTGACTGGGCTGGAGGCCGGAGTGCTGTACTGGGTGAAGACCGGCTATGAGGCATGTGGGGCCGATGTCACCGCGATGCTGCCTGTCAGGACCGGTAAGGCGCTCGCCTGAATGCCTTGTGTTACCTGTGCGCTGGTCTTTCTATCCCGATTGTTGGCCCCAGAGATGCAAATTGGTGCTCTTCTTCTAAGTAGGCAGGGGCAGGCACGGCCGCGGCCCGCCATCCTGATGGAGCCCTGGGTTCTCCGTGTGCCCTGAACAGTGTCATGGTGGTCATGGCCATCACGGGCTCCTCGCTCCCCTCCTGCAGGCATTGAAAGACCCTCTGTCACACTTAACTCGCAGGGCTGAGTGTGTGTAAATTCCCCGAACCCAGACCTGAGCACCACACCAAATCTCCACGAAGCCTGCCGCATTCCCCATGTGATACACTGCCGAGCTGATGCCTGCGCCCAGCGGGAAAGAACCTTTTCCCCGAACACCGCGTAGCAATGAGCTGGGAAGTCTGGTCCAGAGGCAGCTGGCATGCCATGGGGCTCTGCCAGGTGGCTGGCGTTTCTCCTGGCCCGAGGTCCGAGCTCCCCTCTGCCTGGTCACGGTGGTACCTCGGTGGTGCAGGCCTCGATCTTTTTTCTTATTTTCCCTCAAAGAATAGGCTTTACCAAAAACATTGGCAGAAAACCCTATGACGTTAGCTCACACGGTTCCAGCTAATGTGCGTGATTGTCCATCTCAGAGGCCCGTGTGTTTGGAGTCACAGTGAGGATCCTGGACCGCACCATGACCGAGGCGCTGCAGAACCGCAGCAGCCCTGAGTACCGGGACTTCTCCCGACAGCTGCTGCACGAGGTAAAGCCAAGGGCAGGCACAAGCCAAGGGCAGGCACTGTGAGCTCGCCTTCAGGTTCCGAGCGAGGAGTCTGCACATGTCACTACTCAGTGCCTCCCCCTCCCTCTTTATGGGGTACTTACTCTTGATTTGGAGGCAACCCACCTTTGAAATACATGCCTTTGATTCAAATGGTCTGCACCACTTGATCCTGCAGTTAGGTTTTCTGTCAAACTTCCATCCAGGGCATTGGGGGGGGGGGGGGTCTTCCCACTCCGGAGCAGCTTTATCTATCAAGAAAGCGCTGGCCAGGGACCAGGCATCCCTCCCCCCTCCCCGCGGCTACTGCGGGACAGCAGCACGCAGCTTGGGAGAGCCAGGCCTGTGGTGAATACCCTCTAGCCTCAGATGATAAATGGGAGGAAAAAGTATTTGATAAGTTGTCAAGAACTATGAAAGGTCTAAGATTTTACCCTTCTTGCAAACTAATAAGTTAGCCGATTCCTGCTGCCTGGATGCTGGCAGAAGACACGAAGTCCTGGATCAGAGACAAAGGACTTGATTCCAGCACGGCAGGCACCGAGCCTCACACTGGTTCCCGTTCTCTCTCTGGCCCCCAAGTTCCACAGGGCAGGCTCAGGGAGGCCCAGGTGGGTGACGCCCACACAGCAGGTCTGCATCGCAGCGGAGGACCCCCAAGCTTAGGGAGCCTGAACCTCCGTGGCAGGCTGTGAGCAAGCCAGCCTAGACCTTTTGCCGTAAAGAGACATTACCTTTATTGTACCAGACAGTGGACAAATCTGCCCCTTTCTGAGGGGCCACGATGTCTCTCCCCCAAGGCTGTTCGTCATGCAGACATCTGGGGAAGATATTCTGAAGCAAGAGGGTAGTTCGTGCTTCTACCTGCAAAACTGTAGAAATGCAAGAGACCGAAGGAGGGTTGTCTCTCCACATCCCCCTACAGGGAAAATTGGTTTTTAAACGTCCTTAGAGAACCCCCTCTTCCTTCCAGTGGTGTTGGCATGTGTGCAGGAATCGTGGGGCAGGAAAGTGGGGCGCGCTGCTTCCTCTGCTCCTGCCGAGCTGACCCTGAGCCCCTGGCTCTGCCCGTGTGTTTCCTGGGGGATACAGCCTGTAAGTGGGGGGCAGCGTCAAATAGCTACGAGGTTGTTCCTCGGTGGCCCCCTCGGTCAGTCAGTCCATCCATCAGTCAGTCCAACAGTCCCTTTGTCTCCCTCACACAAGTTACCTTCACACCAGTTTTCAGGGCACCCAGAGCGCATTGCATACCTCACGCTCCACGACAGGGGGGCTGACTGTGACGTCACTGTGAGTTCTCGCAAATGCGCAGTCCACCGTCCCAGGGGGAAGGCAGGTGGGGTGCCGTGAGCTGGGGGCACCTCTGCTTGCCCCAAGAGGTTGGTTGCTGGGTGCCTCTTCTTGGTGGTGAAGGAGACACATGGATTCTGTACCCCATCTGTCAGCTGCACCTGGGGCCCTGCTTAAAGGTTTCAAAGCTGTTGATGGAAACTCTGCTCTAACCAGTGGCTGTTGCCTCTCCCTGGCCAGGTCGAGAGCGCCTTCCCGCCAGCGGTGTCTGACTTGTACAAAAGAGGGAAACTGAGGCTGCAGATCGTGTCTCTCCAGGCCGGAAGCCTGGTCGTGAAGCTCAGAGTGACGGTGCAAGACCCCGAGTTCCCAGTGGGTGTCTCCACGCTGGCCCCCATGCTCCCGAGGCTGTGTGCAAGCAGAGTGTTCCAGATTGACCAGAGGGGGACATTAGTGCAAGGTAGGGTCACCTCTCTACACCCCGGGCGTGCCACCAAGGTGCCCTCTAATGCCTCTGCTACAGTGTTTCGGGTCAACAGCGACTTCATTCCGAAAGAGAGATGAGGTCAATGAAGTTCGAATCCTTATTCTGTATCACTCCATGGAAACCGGGGCCTAGGGTCGCAGCCCCAGAACAGCGAGCCCACCTGCCACTCACACTGTTGTTCCAGAAGGGAGAAGGGACCCAAAGAGCCTTGTCCCCTCGGAGGGTGCCTCTCGGCTGCCACAGGCCCAGAGCTCAGGGTGGAACGGGCTGCAGGGCCCACAAGGGGCAGAGGACGAGAGCCCCCGGGTCAGTGTCAGGACCACGCACCGCCTGGCCACTGTGTGACTCAGCGCGGGTGGTTTCGTCCGGCCAGGTGCGTGTAATTTCACTCGGTACTGCCTTGCGGCAGGAAGTCACAGATCAGGAATGAGGGAGAGAGGGACAGAGACAGAGAGATGAGGGGGACAGGGGAAGGTAAGAGGTAGACCGAGTCAGAGGTAGAGACAGAAACACCAAGAGACAGATGGGGACTGGGGAGGTGAGACAGAGACAGAGTGTGTGCTGGCGGGTAAGGAAGCTTTGTCTTCAAACACGGAGATAAAGTTCCCTCGTGTAGTGCGGGCACCGCAGTGTCTGCATCGACGAGCCTGGTTAAGGCTCAGTGTGTGGAATGGGCGCCCCTGAGCCCCGGTGCAGCTGGGTCCGAGAATGAGCTCTTTCCTGCTTGCTGTCAAACCTCCCCCGCCCAGCAAGGCAGGGAGGCCAATGGGGTGCCACACTGAAGTCACACCTGCCTGCTTAGCCGGGGGTGGCTGTCACTCAGCCCCTCAGAACGGAGGGCAGCGGCTCTCTGCACCTGGCCGGCGCGGGCCTGCTGCGGGTGGGTCCTCAGCCTGCGCCCCCAGGCCCACCCGAGACCAAGCAGGAGCCATCTGCTGGATCACCAGCAGCCCTTCAGCACCCTGCCCGCGTGCCCTTGTGCCCCAGGGCTTAGGTCATTCCAGATCTTTGCCAAGTGGTGCGGTGGTGGAAGGGCAGCCTCCAAGAGCTCTGCACACAGAGCTTCAGAAGGGTCCGTGTGCAAGAAGGGTCTTTGCAGGTGTAATTAGGTAGGATCTGGGATCATCCTGGATCGGGGCGGGCCCTAAATCCAGTGACAAGGGTCTTTAGAAGAGATGGAAGCGAACACACGGAGACAGGACACAGAGAAGAGGCCACCTGAAGACGGTGTGGTGGCTGCAAACCAAGGAACCACGGAGCTTTCAGAGGCTGGAGGGAGAGAGCCCTCCCCTGGAGCCCTCGGAGCGAACCCGGCCCTGCCGACACCCGGAGTTCGGACTCGAGAACCGTGAGAGATGAGTTTCGTTGTTTTGAGCCGGTTTGAAGACTTGTGGTCACGTGCAGCCTGGGAAACGCAGAGGAGAGGAGGGTCTGGCAGGGCGGACGGACACGGGAGCGTTCTCGCAGGTCGTTTGCGAGCATCCCCAGCCGTCCCAGAGGCCCTGGAGAGCGGAGCCTGCAGCGGTCCTGCCAGACAGGGAGCTGTTTGTGGAGCGAGTCGGAGCTGGGGGGCGGCTGAAGGCCCCCCTGCAGGCACCTGCCCTTGACCCTGGACCAGGAGGCCTCGGGCTGCTTGTTGGCAGGGAAGGTGTCCTGCCCGTGCAGTTTTCTGACCCAGTTACTACTGGCTTCTGACACCAGAGCCCGCAGGACAGGCCCTGGGCCCAGCCCCCACTGGGGAGCACGGGCCTGAGCCCGTGAGTGGGGAAGGCGTTCTTCCCTCCCAAGTGCCCTCAGCCCGCAGCCCGGGAACAGGGACACAGACATTTGTTGCCGCTCTGCAGAAAAATCGACACACAAAGGCCACCACCATGCCAGCTGGGCAGCCACCGTTTCTGTGGGCGTCAGGACGGCCTAACCGTGCTCCCCACAGGTTCCAGTCGGCCGCACACCCCGACAGCATGGCAGCCACACAGGCCCTTTCTGTCCCCTTTCAGGCAGCGGAGAAGGGGCAGAGTAGAGGGAGCCTGGCCCTGGGACGGTCGCCGTCCGCCCGGTCGGCCGGCATGGGCTTTCTTCCCCACGTTCAATGGTGCTGCCTTTTGTCCGGCTTCTGGGCGTGGTGCCAGGAGAACGAGGTTCTCTGGACCCGCTTCGCCCTCACGTGTGAACCTGGTGCTGTCCCCCAGGCGAGAGGAGGCCTCTGGCGCACACGTCCCCTTGAAGGGCACCTGGGCCACAGCTTGGGGCCTCGAGAGGAGCCTGCCCCTTCTGGGACCCAGAGGCCTGGTTTGGGGCCTCCCCAACTCGTTCCTGGGTGGGGGCACCTGTGTCAGGAGCCGAGCTTCGCTGTGGCTGGTGGGAGGTGGGCCACGCCCTCGGCCCAGCCTCAGGGCCAGCCGGAGCCCCCACAGCTTCCTATGTAGGGCTCCTGCCCGTGTCCCCCGTGTCCTCGTCCGGCCAGTCCAGGAGGTGCAGAGGCCACCTGGCCTCCCCAGCTGCCCGCACACCCGCCGCCTCCCTCTGAACCGGAGAACTGCTGGCCTTGGGCTGTGGTACAAGGCCACATGCAGCTGTGCCCACCTTACGTGGGCTGGCTGGTAGGCTGCGTGCGGGGGACCGAAGGCCAGGGAGTCACCAGCACTGAAAACAGCCACCAGGTACTCTGCAGTGGAGCCCAGATCTCGACTGGGCCCTCCCTCTCCTCAGGGCCCTGCTGCGGGGCCAGCTGTGCTCTGGCCCCTACTCCAGCCTCCCAGCACCCTGGAGCTGCCTGTAGGCTGGAGGATGGGCAGGCATCCAGGAACATCTGGGGGCCGGGCCAGCAGGGCCCTGTCTGCAAAAGAGCCGAGGCTCATGTGGGGGGTGTGTGTGTGTGTGTGTGTGTGCACGCGCACACTCGTGTAAGTGTTGCATCAGCTGATGAGTGAGCCTCCCTGTCCCTGGGGAGCTGTTTCCATGAAAAGCACATGAAAAACCGAAAACCACAAAGCAGGCCTCTGCGCCCTCAGCTGCAGTCTTCTCAGCACAACACTGAACTCATCCCTTATCTTGACTTGAAGCCCAGCCAAGCCCAGCCCCCCCGGCACACTGGGCCTGGACCAGGCATTGAGCCCAGGCTCCAGGGAGGCGCGTGCAAATGGACCTCACAGTCCACCCCCACTCGGGGAATCCAGTACCCTCCTGGGGCCCCAGCTTGCCCTGCTAGCAGGGGTGACCCTCTTTAGAACCACCTGTTTCCCGGGGGAAGGGGAGGTAGGACAGGTAGTGAGGGACCCAAAGAGCTGGGTCTGGGCTGAAAGATGGAATTCTAGAGGTGTGGGAAAACTGCCCCACCCCAGCTTGTCCCCGCTGGGAAAACAGTTTGAGATATTTGTTCCTTTAGGATTATCATACTTACTGCATGTAGCACTTTACTGGTTAGTCATCTGTCAAAATGCACAACACCATCAGATTCTCTCTCAAAGCAGGTACGGGAGTAGGGGTCCAGAAGAGGGCGGGGGGAGGGCGGGAGAAGGAGAAGGGAATGGTGTTCTCTAGGAATTTTGGTTTTCAGTTTGGCCTAATGCAGTTCCTGGCTGCTGGCTGATTGGAAAAGGCAGGGCTGGATTGGGGGGGGCGGTCGGTGAGCCAGGGCTGGGGGCCGCTGGGGCCTGTTACAGGGATGGGGGCTTGCCCAACACTCTTCCTTGCCCAAATAGAGGGGCCAGCGCTTCCTGGCGACGTGGGTCTATGGACTTTCTCCAGAGGAGGTGCTCAAGGGCCATTCCCACCCACGTCAAGGAAGCTCATGTATACTTAACTGGGCATCTGGCTCAGTCATTTGCCTCCTATTTCTTTCTCGAAACAGTAAATATTAGGGGATCTTGGCACATCACAGAGAGTTGGGTCTGGGAACAAAGAATAAACAAGGAAGAAATACCTTTGCACCTGTGGGTGCTAATACCTCCAAAGTAGCCAACATCCCTAACCCTTGCCCCGCATCAGCAGCCAGCGGTGGGGGTCAGCGCAGGAGGGCTCGGCTGGTGGCCTCAGTTCAGGTTCGGCGTCCATCCCGGGGAGGTCTGTGCAGGGCCCCTCCCAAGGGTGCTGGACGCAGGGGCGCACCCCTTGCTCCTGGCGCCGTCCCCGGGCTGCTCGCTGCAGACAGCCAGGGACAGCTCCGCGGTCCCTTCGCCTTGTCCGCACTGGCTGCTGTCCTGTCTCCCGCCGGCAGACTGGGACGAGTGTGCGGACAGCCTGGAGCATGACTGCTCGCCGGCCGCCCAGTGCGTCAACCTCGAGGGCTCCTACACCTGCCGCTGCCTGACGGCCCAGGACGCCCGCCCCGCCCGCGCCGGCCGGGCCTGTGCAGGCGAGTCCTCCCCACCCTCCCCAAGCGCTGGGCCGTGCCCCCCTCTCCCCCGCCCCGGGACTGGCTGTGGGGCACACCACCTCCCATCAGGCAGGATGGGCACAGGGCTGAGGGCCCACCGTTTTGTTAGGAACCCACAGAAATGCTCTCATTTTAATTTTTTTAATCAAAGAAACGAATATAATAATAGTGAATGTCAATAATGAATCTAATTTTTATTCCAGTGCAGTTCTAAAATACAATTTTTAATTTTTTATGGCTAAGAGGGTTCGGGTAAGTCATCATGCAGCCTCCAAGAGAGGATCCCTCCAGGCGGCCAGGAGCCCGAGGCTGCAGAAGCCTAGGAAAGTGTGGAGAAGGCCCTGATGTGGGGCCAAAACATCTCCCTGATTTTTGGGGGGCTGGCTCTGATTGAGGGGTTGGGGCTACCCGAGGGCCGAGGTGAGAAGCAGGAGGAGGCCCCTGCAGACGCCCAGTGCTGTGGCAGGCTGGCCATGTCTGCCCTGGACGCGGGGTGGGCATGGACGCTCAGCCCCTTACTGTCCCGGCTGAGCTCCGGCTGGGAGCCGGGCAGAGTGTCCCCAGGGAAGGCACTCTGTTCCGGCCCGTGTCCGTGGTCCCGCCTCCCCACGCGCGCAGAGCGTCTCTCCTCCCAGCTTCTTAGTCAGGGCCCAGCAGCCCCGCACCACGCCCCGCCCTGAGCGTACACGTGAGGGAACTGCTGGATGGAGTCATCTGAACCTGTAAGAACCAAGTCCCGGGTCTGCAGTCCCCCAGGGGGACCTCGCTCTTGGGGTCTCAGCGTCTTCATTTATTTATTTATGTTAATCCTCACCCGAGGACATTTTTGCATTTATCCTCAGATAGAGCGGGAGGGACAGAGGGAGGAAAAGAGAGAGAGAAACCTAAATGTGAGAGAGACACATCGCGTGGTTGCCACCCACATGACCCCAACCAGGGCTGGGGACAAACTGCAACCGAGGTACGTGCCCTTAGCGGGAACCGAACCCGGAACTCTCTGGACCACGGGCCGATGCTCTAACTGCTGAGCCAAGCCGGCCAGGGCAGCGTCCTCATGTATTAAGTGGAGAGGCTCCTCCTGACCCTCCATGAGTCGTTTGGGTAACGACCACACTAAACATTCATAGTCACTGAGACAGTCTGTCTTCCCACTTGGAGTCCACCTGGGGGGCCCTTGCTCGTGGGTGGCATCTGGGGCTTTGCTCTCTGTTTTTGAGAATGGCTGTGTCCCAGCAGGTGACCTGGTGAGCCCCACAGTAGGTGCGCTGTCCCTGGCGACAGGGCTAACAGCCCCAGCTCTCAGCACAGAAATAGCTCTTGGCCTGGAGACCCCTGCCTTGTCACCCAGCCCCGGGCATCTTTGGGGCACCCCTGCAGCAGGCCAGGCCCAGACCCCAGGGCCCCCGCCCAGGAGAGGGGACAGTGGCGTGGTCGGACAGGACAAGAATGGCACAGAACAAGGTGTGGAGGAGGTGCCCAGCAAGGCCCCAGGTCTGGGGACAGGCCAGTGGATGACCAGCAGGGCTCCCAGACCAACCCTCAGCACCCTTCCTGGGGCCATGGACGGCCTGCTGGACCCTCCTGGATGGATGCTGAGCAACTCCACTACAGAGCCACACGCCTGGCCCACCCCTGCTGAGGGCCCCGTGGGCCATGGGTGGCATGCCAGCCTTCCCACGTGGGGCACATCGCCAGCACCTCTGGACCCCACATGGCCGAAGGACACAGACCCTGGACACTCCAGCTCCCCAGACCTGCCCTTGGCCTCCACCCTCTCGTCTCTGAAGACCCCAGCCTGTGGTGAGTGCCTGGAAGGACGTGTCCCAGGGACGGGGACCACGTGCTCAGCTTGAGCGCCAGTGGCAAGGGCTCGTGGGCTGTCGGGTCAGACCCCTCCTAGGGACACTCAGGTGGATTTCCCGTTTCAAGGCTTGGCAAGCGGAGGTGCAGATCAGCCCTGTCCCTGGCGGCTGACTTCTGGTCTGGTTAGGACGGGAAGTTATTTTCCGTGTTCTCTCCAGCCCTTCCTCCCCCTTCCGAGGCCTCCCGTTTGCCAAGCTGGAGCAGGAATTCGGGCGTCTGGAGGAGACTGCGGGGCACATGTGTCACCACGAGCACTGGGGCACATCCCCCAGCAGTGTTGGACCCCCCTTTATTTCCGCGCCAGCTGTGCAGTCCCAGATGTGCTGACCCCAGCAGTTCCTCATTACATGTAGAGGGTTCAGCCTTCGCCACAGCCCCTGGTGACAAGGCCTGGCCGGGCCAGCTCCCACAGGGGGCCACGCTGGCATCTCTGTGAGCCCTCTGAGCTGGCCCGACTCTGGATGGCACGTGCCAGTTGCCACTAAATGCATTCCCTCTGCTGAGACGTGCATGTTCCAGGACTAAGTTGCTAAGCCGGCGTAAACCAGCTCTGGGGAGTGCCCCGGTCCTCCTGTAAGAATGGCTCTGTAGCCAGCGATGGCCACCATGTGAAAAGTCTACCCAAAAGTATCCCCTCTGGAGGAGCCGCCCACAATCTGCTCATGAGGCCTTCGTTTTGGGAAGTGTGGGGACCTCAGAGGCAGACACCAAACCGAAGGGGCAGGGCTGCTGTCCAGGGAGCCTGCACCCATGTGCTCTGTTGGTAGCAAGGGGGCTTCATGGGACTTCCCTGGGCTGGCGTCCCCTAAGGATGTCTCACGTCCCCAGCAGTGCCTTTGATTTTAGCACAGGGCGAGTCTTGGCCTTTCGTCTCTCCTCTGAACGCTTGTTTTTAACTTCGGCATTTGTATCCACTTCCCAGTTCCCGCCCCCATCAGAAGGGTCACGATTTCCAACGTGACCAGCACCGGCTTTCATGTGGCATGGGTGGCAGATCTCGCCCTGCACCCCACTTTCCAGCTCACCCTGACGTCCATGCGGAGCCCTGCCGTGCACCTGGAGACCTGGAACACAAGCCTGCAGCTGTGGGGCCTGGAGCCCGGTGTCTTGCACCTGGTTGAGATAGTGGCCAAAGCATGTGGGAAAGAAAGTGCCAGGGCACACCTGAAAGTGAGGACAGGTAAGGGGTTGCAGAAACGCTAATGGCCATTTGTTCTTTAAGGGAGGGAGAATGTATGAAAAAGATTTTTCGTTGGGTCAAGGTTTGAAAGAACTGCATTCACCTGTGGGCGGGCTGCTGGGTTTCCATTGGCTTCTCAGTGTAGAAACATTTGGCTCACTCCCTACTCAGCTGGCATGGGACAGCCAGACAGAAGGTGGCTCATTTTGGGAGAAGGTGTTGGGTGGATGTTGCAAAGAGCTCCAGACTCTGCCACAAGGTCGTAGACACTTGCTGGCCTGTGTCCTCCATGTGGGAAGATGTGGGTGGTGCAGGTCTATGGAGTGTCCTCGGTTCCTTCTGGTCACTCACTCTCAGTGGACCTGGATGTGGTTTTCAGGAAGAATGACAAGAAGCAGATGGACACACAGCAGAGCTGTGAATGGCCGCCAGAGCCTGGGGCTGCAGAGTAAAGGGATGGGAATAGAATCGAGCAAGTTGCAGCAGACTCTGATAAGGCGGCTGATGCTGACCATAGTCAAATATCCAGATAACTCCCCTCTTTTCTCCTCTTCGGCATTTATCAGCCAGATATTTTCTTGAATGTCTAACTTCCCTAAGCAGCCGAAGGTGGGCCTGATGCTGCAGGTTAGTTCTCATGTCTTGGGCAGTTGTTGGGGAGTCGATGGTGGTGGTCTCCAAGGCACCGTGCACACCCTTGGGGATGCTTAAGGTGACCTACAGGGATGCAGTCAGAAAGGTTTAGAATTTTTGTTTGTATATTTAAAGTTCTAGCCTGGCTGGTGTGACTTAGTGGTTGAGCACCGACCCATACACCAAGAGGTCGCTGGTTAGATTCCCAGTCGAGGCACATGCCCAGGTTGTGGGTGAAATCCCCAGTGGGGGCATGTAGGAGGCAGCTAATTGATGTTTCTATCTTTCTCTCCTTCTCCCTTCCTCTCTAAAAATCAATACAGAAAAAAATAAAATAAAATAAAGTTTTAATTAGTCATGGCCTGAGAAACAGAGAAAAGGTGTTCAATGACACTACTGTGCAAATGTGGAAGCTGGAGAAGGGGAGGTCACAGCTGGCTGCACCTCAGGCCGGGCGGCCCTTGGGCTGCACCCATCTGGCTTGTGAAGGTCTCCCCCCTGGAGGGAGGACTGCCAGCGCCCGCAGGGGTCCGCATCTGCCCTCCCCTGCGCACCTGTTCTGCCCCCGATGGCGTTTCGGTCAGGCCTCGCGCTCCAGCTGCCCTGAGTCTGGACCCGTGGACCGCAGACGCGGGGGGCTGAGGGGCGAGGGCAGCTGACCGGTCAGGACCTCTGGGCGCTCTGTCGCAGGCAAGGGCTCTGAGCAGAGGTTTGGCAAGGCCTCCGGTGTGCACCTGGGCTCTGGCACAACCACTGCTAGTGGCCCCTTTTACTGTCAGAGTGCCCGCTTGCTGGCAAATCACCTGGACACGCTAAGCACAGGTAACAACACAGGCGGGGAGCAGAGAGCTGCAGCTGGGCTGGTTCCAGGGCCTCCGGAAGGCCCTTCCCCTGTGCCCAGGCTTTGCCCTGGTGTCCTCCACTCTGGTGGGCTGTACCTGTGAGTGTCGAGCACGGTCCCTTCTTTGTAGAGTCCAAGTCAACCTGGTTTGATGTTCTTCCCGGCCAACATGAAAATACAGTTACTAAGATAGACGTGATCATCTGTCTCCTGACACATTCTTGTTCCAAACATGTTTATTCTCCGTCCCGCAGCTGCCCAGAAGCTCAGCGGTAAAGTCCGAGTAGCAAACGTCCAGTATTCCGAATCTTTCCGCAACGCCAGCAGCAGGGAGTCCCAGGATTTCCTGGAGCTGTTCTTCCGGATGGTGAGTGGGTGGGAGTCCGTATTTCCTCGGAGGATGTGAGGCAGGGAGGCGGGGGGAGCCCTAGCTGCCGCCACGCAGGATTAGGCCGCCGGTGCTGAGGTCTCCTCTCCGAGGGAAGCGGGGATCCCCGGCTCGTGCGTGGCACCTGGGCGTCCCTGCACCTGCCACTAAACAGACACGTCAGGGGATGGGAGACACACCTTTCCTCGGTGGCACCCTTCCTCACACCATTTCCTGTTCAGTGCAACTTCGAGGTGGGACCCCTGGACACAGAAAGCCCCCACTTGCCTTCAAAGGAACATTTTGTTAAAAAATTGATTTTCCAGACCACAAAATTCAGATTTTTAAGTGTACGGTTCAGTGGTTTGGATTGGATGGTATTTGCCAAATTGTCACCACCTTCTAATTCTAGAACATTTCATTACCTCCCCCCAAACCCTACTCAGTAGTCACTTTCTAGTCCCCCTTCTCTCTGCCCCTGGCAACCACTAATGTGCTTTCTGTCTCTATGGGTTTGCTTGTCCTGGGCTTTTCATAGAAAACGAACCATACACTGTGTGATCATTTGTGTCTGGATTATTTTGCTGAGCATAAAGTCTTCAAGGTTCGTCCGTGTCGTGGCAGTATCAGGACGTCATTCCTTTTAATGTCTGAGTAATATTCCGTCGTACAGATGGACCACATTTTGTTTATCCTTTTCCTCACTGATGGACGCTGGGTTGTTTCCAGTTCGGGGCTCTTGTGAACAGTGCTGCCATAGCCCCTACCGTAAACATTATTTTCCTACTCTTCCTTGCACGTCCTTTCCTCCGCCATCCAGTTAGCATTCTTTGGGATGGTGTGTTATTACAACCTAGTCAGGGTAGCAACCTCAATATTCTTTTTGATGGAGATTAGATTACTCTTTGATGAACAGAGAACACACTTGTCATGATCTAACGATCTTCTTGGCAGGGGGCAGATCTCATGTAGTTAGCTTTTCCTTATTCTGGGTGTTGAAGACACAGAAATAGCTGGGGTTTGGCAGCGCCATCTAGTGGTGGAGTGTGATGACATGATGGCGCCTTAGCAGTGCAGGTGACCTCACTTTTATTCATCTGTCAGCATCACTTGGTGACGAAATGGTCATGAGAACTGTCCACTGAGGCTGCTCAGCATCTGGGATTTTACATTATTCATCCTGGGACCCTCAGCACCTGGCCCAGCTCGTGGATTCCAGAGTGTTTGTGGTTTGCTTCGTTCGATGAAGCTACACTGATATTAAGCAAACACCGAAATCAACCCACATCGCTCTCGTGGTCACCCTGAGTTTCTTGATTAATCTTTCCTGTTTAAACCATTTCTTCTTTGACTGATTTTTGGGGACAGTTTTTGTTTGTTTGTCCAGAATTTCAGGATAGCAAATAAGTGTGCCACATATCTCATGGAGGACTTTAAGAATAATTTGGGGAAGTTGTGGGTTAATTCAGCACCTTGTTCTTTGTGACTGCCTAGCAAGGAGCTTGGAGCTTGGTTTGAAAAGCAACTAAAGGTGAGATTAATCCAAGACTGTGACATCCCTCTTAGGAAGTCCTAGAAGAACAAAAGAGACACAGGCAGAGGAAGAAAGAGATGGATGGATGGATGGATGGATGATAGATGATAGGTAACAACTAACTGTTTAAACGATAATAATATCAGCTGTGTGACTGCAGGGAGCTCCTGTTTCTCTGGGCCTCTGTAGCCTCTGATGGGTGACAATAGACTTCCTCGGTTGACTGTCCCGAGGCTGGGAAGGGATCCTGTGCCTTGAGCACCTCACACCGTGCAGAGGAGGCTGGCGCTTCCTCCGTGAGGGCAAAGCCTGGAGGTGCAGGTTCCCAGAGACGATCCCCATCGCACGGACTCCTTAAAGCTCACTGCTATGTCCTGTCTTCTTGGCATTTCGGCCACGATGGGCCAGGCGTGAGCGACACTGTGCGTGGTGTAAGGTGCTATCCAAAGTGACAGAATAAAAACAAGGCTTTCACAAGCAGGCAAAGCCTGTCTCAGCAGGGGTGTTCACAGGGAAGAAGTTTTGGAAAGAAGGGAGGAAGAATAGAGGGGAAATGTGTCATATCAGGAACAAAATGATTGTTCTAGAAGAGACAACGTGAGGAAGGCGTGCCCCCCCTCCCCATAACAACTCATCCAGCCCCCTGCCCCCATGCTCTGAGCTGCTGGGTGCTGATCGGAGCACCGCTGTGAGTCCCCTACCTACCAAGTGATAAGCTCCCACGGTGGGGCTTTTGCACCCAGCTCGTACGGACCAGCCGGCTAGGGGCGAACTCGGCTCTCCACAGTATCGCAGACCCGAGGCGCTGGACTGGGCCCAGAGCTGACCTGTGGCTCTGACCTTTCTGCCAAGGCCAGCCCTGCTGCTGGCTGCAACCCCAGGAGAAGCCACCTTAGGACAAGTACCCGTCCCTCTCGGCAGCTCTTCTCACCAGCTCTGCTTCGCCGCAGGTGAGGGAGTCCTTGTCACCCCCCATGCGTCAGCACCTGGACACCGGTGGGGTGCGGGTGGAAGTGACCAGCATCACCAACGGCAGTGTCGTGGTGGAGTTTAACCTGTTGATTGTCGCGGACTTGGCCGTCCAGGAGGTGTCTGCCGCGTTCCGCTCCGCCTTCCAGAACACCTCTCAGCTGGAGGTGGCCGCAGGGGACGTCTTCATATGGGGTACGTGGACGCCGGGCCTGACGGAGGCTCCCTGGGTGGAAGGAGAGGCAGCGAGTGCCCGCTGCTGCCTTCGTTTCTGAAAGATGGGCTCCATGTGCTTCTCTCGGGCTCTCTACGGCTACTCTGTTGTTGTTTTTATTTAAGGTTTAAGAGTTGGGAACAGCCTCTGGTGAACCTGCAAAGATCCCCAGGGTGCTGCTCCCTTGTCGCAGCCCGCGTCCTGCCCCCGCCCCTCCTCCGTGCCCGTTTCCGGGGGCCGAGGGCAGCTGCGTCCCTCTGGCAGCCAGACTTCCTCCCAAGCGCAGTTGCCAAGGAGATCCCAGTGAAAATAACTGAAAAGGGAAGCAGGAGGGATGGCAGCTCAGATTCTTTTCTCATATGGCCGTATCTGCGGCGGCTCAAGCTGTCATAACAAAATACCACCGACCGAGTGGCTTAAACAAGACGTTGATCTCGGTCCTGGAGGCCGGAGGCCCCAGGTCAAGGTGCCAGCTGACTTGGTTTCTGCTGAGGGTCTGCTTCCTGACCCAGGTCCTTCGGAGCGCTCCGAGGTGTCTCTCCTTATAAGGACATCAATCCCATCCGATCAGGACTCCACCTGCATGGCCTCGTTTAGCCCTAATTACCTCCTAATGGCCACATCTCCAAACGGGGTGGGGGGGTGGCTTCAACAGGTGAACTTTGAGGGGGCACAGTTCAGTCCATAGCACTGTCCTATTTGAAAATAAGTGAAAAGGGGCTTATCGTTACATGCATTAAAAAGTCAAAGACAACACAGGTGAAGATTTTTCTGATATTTTTTGGAATGAGAAGGGATTTCCAAGTTTGGAAGCAGAGGGAAATCAAGCCCACAGAAGAAAGGGCTGGACTATTTGACTCCACACAAATGTGAATCTTTTATGTCAAACAAAATACAGGCACCAGTATAAATCAAGCAACAAACCACAATATAATTTGATGAAGAATTATACCCTAGATAGAGAGATAGAGATCACATATATGGATAATAAAATACTAAGAACCTTGATAGATAAATGCAGGAAAGTCTCCAATGGATAATATATGGAAGAAGAAACATAAATGACTAACAAAAATGAAATATCCAAGGATATTCCCACTAAATGAGTTGCTCTTCTTCCTCGTCTATGAGCAATTTAAAAAAAAATGATGACACAGCCCTGGTCCATGTGGCTCAGTTGGTTGGGTGTCGACCCATAAACCGAAAGGTTGCTGGTTCGACTCCTGGTCAGGGCACATGCTGGGTTGCAGGCTCAGTCCCCACTAGGGGGCGTGTAGGAGGCAGCCGATCAATGTTCTGCTCTGACATTGATGTTTCTCTCTCCCTTCCCCTCTCACTCTAAAAAAATTAATGAATAAAAATATTATTTAAAATGATAATACTGATGAACGTGTAGTGAAGCTGGGAATAGAATTAGCTCCTGCTCCCTGTAAATCAACTTGACAATATTCATCGAGAACTTTAAGAATGTCCCTCCACCTTGACTTTGGAAGGTCACTTCTTGGACTCCATCCTACGGAAACAGGTCATAGTTGGAACCCACCAAGGCCACAGAGGTATTTACCTTCAGTGTTTCTTTAAAAGGAGAAGTTTGGAAATCACCCATAGTTTCAAAACAGGGAAAATGGAAGGTCGGTTGTGGCGTATCCCTGCCACAGACTGTTATGCAAGGATTAAAAATGAGGTTTGCTGAGACAGAAGGTATTCCTGACGAAAGGTTAAGTAAGGGGAGAATGCGGGACTCACATTTGCGAACAGAACACGATCTCAGCTCTGTCACTGTCTGCACTTAAAGGACTGGACGGGATACATAGCCCCGCGGACACTGCTGTCCTGGGGAGGTGACCTCAGGGGTGGGTTTTATGTTCTTTGCTAAGCTGTTCTGATTTATAGCCATTTCTTCGGTAAACCTGCATTACTGTTAATGAGCGAAGAAACTGAGAGAGATGAAAAGCAGGTGGGCTGTCTTGTCGCTGGGGACCCTCTGCCCGAGCCCAGGGGTTGGGGGGGGAGCTGCTCACCTCCTGGCTGCTCTGATGTGACCTGCTCTGCCCAGCACCTGCCCCCGCCCCAGACCAGGGTCCCTCCTTCTGGAACAGCCCCTGCCGCCTTCCTGACCCCACCCCCACCCCATCCCTGTCTCCGGAACTCTCCAGAACTGGCCATCGTTGTTGTCGCTGATAATGTTCCCCTTTCCCCAGAGGCTCTTCCTAGGCTGGCTGCCTGGCCGGTACGGTGCCCCTCTGGCCGCGACCCTCCGGCGCGCTCAGTTCTCCTTTGTTCTCTGACCGGCGCACAGATTACGACGAGTGCGAGAGGAGGGAGGACGACTGTGAACCGGGCACATCCTGTCGCAACACCCTTGGGTCTTTCACGTGCAGCTGTGTGGGCAGAGCCCCCGACTTCCCTGTAGAATATTCGGGAAGACCCTGTGAAGGTAATATCCTCGCTGTCCTGTTGCTGGAACATTGTTGGATAATCTGTTCTTTTAAAAGAGTCCAAGTGCTCCCTTTCCAAATGAGCTTGGCCCGTTTTTATGTCCTGGGCAGGTTCCTAATGTGTGTGTGTGCTATGTGAGTGGGTGTGTGTACATGTGTGTACATGTGTGTGCGTGCTGTCCCTTCACGTTCTCCCCTGTGTCCCCAGCCTTCTGGGTGGTGCCTCATATCCCCAAATGCTTCTTCTGATCGTGAGATGAGAAAACACACACATGAACTCAGAGGTGTTCTCTCAGACGCTAAAAGATGATCTTGCAAAATGCACAGCTCACGGGACAAGCAGCACGCAGGAACGTTTCACTCAGTCCCTCTTTCCCTCAGCAGTGTGGCCTTGGTGGGTTCAGCATTGGCTCAGACACGATGCCTGCTATCCTGGGATCTGTGCTCAGTGGAGGGAGACAGGCGTTTATACGAGTAAACATGGTGTCACAAGGGATGTGGAATGTGCTCTGCTTGAGGGAGAAGCAGGGGGCCCAGAGGAGACCAAGTTGTTTCAGCCCCATGAGTGTGGTCAGGGAGGGCTTCCTGGAGGAGGTGTCTTAGAGCTGGTCTGAAAGGATGGCCAAGGCCTCGCTGCGCGGAGGGGGCTGTGGTGGGCGGAGGCAGCTGCGAGAACAGCTGTCGAAGGCAGGCGGGGTCCAGGCGCGCAGCTGGGCTGGCTTCAGAGTGGGTGCCGCAGGAGGTGAGCGGGAGACAGTGGGAGGCAGGCCGCCAAGACAGGTGGGTGAGGCCCGCTGAGGAGGCTGCAAGTGCCCGGAGGCAGGCAGAGCTGGGTGACGTGGCAGAGTGACGGCTGGGTCCCCCACCTCGAGACAAGAGAAGGCGGGTGCCGGGGTGGCCGGCAGTGGGGCCAGGCCGTAGAGGAGGGTCCGGGGGGCGGCCGAGAAGCGTCCTGGGCCTGCTTCACGCAGACCAGGGAGGGACCAGGGAGGGTGGTGGGTGCCTGTGAGGAGCCTCCCTGGGCCGAAGTGCTTTGGGGGAAGCAGGAAGCTGGAGCAGCAGGAGGGACGCGAGGATCCTGAGAGTAAACATCACTAACTCGTCTTAGAGCCCAGACGCAGGCACTCCTGAGGGTAGACGGCTTGTCCGAAGTCCACAGGCCTCGGCCTGGGAGAGGCTGGAGGGCAGAGGGTCCCTCGTTTCCTAGCCCACAGGGCCCACGGAGCCAAGCCCAGCCCAGCTGCCTGGATTGGCAGAAACATGCAACACGTGTGTGCATGCGGAGGGGGCTGGAAGGTGCGATTCCCATGTGTGGTCCTGCAGGGCGCAGGGTGGTTCCCGTTGCGCGTCCCTCCTTCCCCTCTGTGCCAGCCTCCCTGTCCAGGCTCACATACCAGTCCCCAAACACAGACCTACACTTCGCTTGTGTCTCCTCATGCCTTGCAGGCGACTCTTCTGGCAACACAACCCAGGCCCCCGGGTCTTCTCTGGACCCTGGCCTGGAGCAGTCCCCCACCCCAGCAGAAACTTGGGCTGCCTCCGTGCACGGTCCCAGCCCGGCCCTCCAGGGCCCGGCCCAGCGGCTGAACCTGACCGGAGCGGTCAGGGTGCTCTGCGAGATCGAGAAGGTGGCCATCGCCATCGACAGGCGCTTCCTGCAGCAGGAGTCCGTCCCCGAGTCCTCCCTGTACCTGGGACACCCGTCCTGCAACGTGAGTGACAGCAATGGCACACACGTGTTCCTGGTGGCCGGATGGAATGAGTGCGGCACCCTTGTGCAAAGCGTAAGTCCTGGGTGCAGGGGGCATCCAAGCTGTCCGGACCTCAGTATGGGAAGGGCCCGCAGCTGACCTTGGGACCAGGGAGCACTCTGCCCCCCGACGTCTCTGACTCTAAGTGAGGGACCCTGCAAAGGAGTCAGGATAGGGCCACGTTCTCCCTGGAGATTGGGCTACACCCTAGAACCGTGAGGGACTTAGAGCCCCACCCTGCTAGGATTCTGGTGCAAAGGGCCTGGGGCAGGTCTGAGAGTCAGGGTTCAAAGCATCCTCTCAGAGATGCTGCTGCACAGGCAGAACCAGTGGACCGAAAGGGCAGCAAAGCCACAGCCTGTGAGCGTCCGTGTGTGGGAGGCCACGTATGTGTGTAGGTGTGAGTGTGCATGTGTGTGTGTACGGTTGTGTGTGTGGCGTGTTGGTGGAGGTTGGGCCTGGGCAGAGCCTGTGACCCTCCCGCAGGCTGTTCCCAGGGGTGAGTCTGCCACCGTGGTGGGTGAGGGGGCATCAGCTCACTCCCTTTGCTTTTCGGAGCTAGACGAACACCTGGTCTAGCAATTATATTCACGTGGATTCAGGGCCTGGTCAGA
The DNA here is from genome assembly GCF_014108415.1 of Molossus molossus. Taxonomy (NCBI): domain Eukaryota; kingdom Metazoa; phylum Chordata; class Mammalia; order Chiroptera; family Molossidae; genus Molossus; species Molossus molossus. Next base: position 6,962,320 of record NW_023425388.1, on the reverse strand, counting down.
GCAAAGGGAAATTTGTCTCTTATGAGTCCCTGGAATCCACACAAGTTCTTAATGTTCTTTGGCATTTGTCAAAAATTAATTTTGCCTTGATGACTTATTTGTACAAACACAGTGGATTACATACAGTTAGCAGGTTCCACCCCTCCCCCCCTTAGTTTGTTAAGCAGTTTAAATTTTATCAACCTCCAGGTTAGAAAAGAAGGGTCACATCTCTGATTATGATGGATGGGTCACGCAGATATGACTACGAAGAGACACAGATTCGCCCGTGCCCCAAAGTTGCACTGGAGTACAGAATCATTTCATAAATACACGAGCTGAGACACTTTGCAAAATGTTGCAAGGCACAGGTGTCCCCTCTGTGAAGACACGTTCCTGACCCGGGGTCTCTGCGAGGGCACATCAAAGCCCTGGCGTCGTGACAGATAAAACTAAGGAGCGGAATGGGAGTCGGCTGGAACCCATAGGCCTGTAAACATCACGCAGACAGTGACTCCGAAATGAAACGCAGGCTGTTGTTTTAAAGAAGCAAACACAAAAGACAGGCGAAGTTCAAGAGTGATGAACGGCTCCGCGGGGGGCGGGTCAGCGAACTCCCAAGTCTTTCCCAGAATAGAGCTTCTTTCCTAGTCACCGCTAAGGAGAGTGAATTCTAAACACGAGCGTTTTTCTATCATTCAACTTTCGCTATTTATATAAAAACCTAGACCAGCCCTGGTCAGTGTGGCTTGATGGTTAGAGCATCGGCCCCCATGAAGGGTCTTGGGTTCAATTCCCGGTCAAGGGCATGTAGCGACCTGGGTTGCAGGTTTGATCCCTGGCCCCTGGTCCAGTGTGTATGGGAGGCAACCAATCCATGTGTCTGTCTCACATCGATGTTTCTCTCTCTCTCTCTCTCTCTCTCTCTCTCTCTCTCTCTTCTCTCCCTTCCACTCTCTCTAAAATAATCAATGGAAAAAACTATCTTTGGATGAGGATTAACAAATAAAATACCTAGACCAACAATATCTAACAGCTTCCAAAGATAAGCTAATGGCTCTGAGGTAATCAACTTTACCAAAGTTTGTCCAGGTCTGTTTACTACACAAGAATTCATTCGTTATATAATTTTATACAAAGTAGCAAGTACAGAGCTGCAGAAGGAGATCAGACGCCTTCCCCAGCGGCTCCCACTTCAGACCCAGCCGAAGCGCCCTCCTCCGTGAGCCTTGCCCGGCACACGGCGCTTTGCTGTCACCCACTCGGGCTGGGGCCGGCCTGGCCCCTGGTCCCTGTCTATCAGTCACCGGTCAGCCTCAGAATGGTTTCCTTCAGCGAACGCGAGACAACAGCCTCGTGAGTGGATCCGACCTCTGCTGAGCCCACAGCCCGCTTGTCCCCCGAGTGGTCCAGCAGCGTGTCCTGTTCTTGGCGTGTGCTTTCAACTCGACTGAACTTCTGTCATCGGCTTCACCCCCCTCCTCCGCATCCCAGCTCTGCACTATGCTCCCTGGCCACACCGGGGCAGCCGGCGAGCTCAGAGCACAGGGTGCCCACTGCCAGCTGTCACCGCTGTGGTCGCTGCGGCAGGTGACCCAGCTGACCTCGGCGGGCCCTGTGCTCTGTTCTGGTGACAACATAGGGGGACGTCAGTAAAGGGACATTGGAGACTCCACCACCATGACAGACTCCAGGCCAGTTCCCAGCAAAGTGCTTCAAAGGAAGAGCTAGAACTTCGGACATTTTGTCAAACAGAAGACTTCGGTGTAATGACGGATTGTCACAGGACACTCTACCTCCCTTCCAACCCTTTCCACGGAGGCCATCTGTGAAAGGGCCCCGCTCAGGGCCTCCGTCCCTGGTCCTGCCTGCTACACAGCCTCCTGGGAAGGCCCCTCTTCTCGGCCTGGTCCCACTGTCCGAAATCTCTCCTTTCTGCTAAACGGCCACATTCCCAGCAACCAGACCTCACAGCGGCTGACCTGGGACATTTCTCTTTATGCTCGAACCCAATTTGCTCTGCACCTTTGTTCCCAGGCTTCGCTTCATCACCGTCAGCGTCCCGGAGACTCCAGCCCGCAGCAGTAGCTGGGCTGTTCCTTTTGCACCCACACCTGGTCAGGACGGCGCTCCCTTCCTGCAGGGTGCCCGCTGGGTCTCGGCTCATGTGACTCCCCAGACTGGAGGCTGGGAAGGGTGCTGGTTGGCTTAGCCACGAGCCTGACCAGCTCCACTCGGTTCCTCTGGGGAGGGCCTCGCGCTCTCATTTCCAGAAATGGACGGGGATCCTCCGGGGAGGAGCCTGGTCTGTTATTTTGGGGTACCCTCGTCTCTGGTTCTGCTCCAGGGAAGAAACTGGCCCTGGAAACCGGCTACCGCCGCCACCCCGACTTCCTCCTCTCTTTGACAGTCTGTGTTAGAAGAAAATCATTAGGGCTTTTCTATTTGGGGGAAATGCTTTCAAAAAGACCCCTCCCCAGACCCATCCTGGGGTGCTGCTGGGGCCTGGGTGCTCGCTCACGCCCATCTGGTTTGTGTTCAGAACATGACGAATACCGTGGTGACGACCACGCTGAGGAATGACCTGTCGCCAGAAGGCATCATCCACCACCTGAAGATCCTGAGCCCCATCCACTGCGCCTTCCAGAACGACCTCCTGACGTCCTCGGGCTACACCCCGGAGTGGGGGTGAGTGCAGAGCCCCTCCTGTCTCTCCCCCCGCTCACGCTCCTCTCCAGCACCCTTGCTGTGGGTGACTTTAGGGTTCCCGTCACTTGAGGGTCCGTCTGAGAGACGGTGATTAACAGGACTTGACTAACAATGTCCGGCTCCCTGAAATTTCATTCCCACTTCCAACTCAGGACCAACCAGGCGAAGCCATGTATGTTTCCTTAGTCCACCACAGAGGGCACCCCATTTCTGGCGAGCCCGCCCACAGCTTCCCCAGGAAGACGCCCCATCAGGGCACACCTGAGACCCCTTCCCCCCATGAGGCTGTGCCTCTCCTCTGCCTGCCTTAGCATCTCCACCAGTGCCAGGGGCGGGGACTGAGTCCCGCTGCAGCCAGTGGGGATTCAGTCTTTCTTTGCTTGTTCTTTCTTTCCGCACTCCTTCGGAGGTGCTGTTCAGGGAGGAATGGGGATGAGAGGGACGCCAGGAGGGAACCTCCGGGAATGCTCCCTCTTGCAGGGTCTACACCATCATTGAAGACCTCCACGGCGCTGGGAGTTTTATCACAGAGATGCAGTTATTTATTGGAGACTCTCCTATACCTGAGAATTATAGCGTGTCTGCCAGTGACGACATCAAGATCGAAGTGGGGCTCTATAAACAGAAAAGCAACCTCAAGGTGGTCCTGACCAAGTGCTGGGCAACACCATCCAGCAACGCCAAGGACCCAGTCATGTTCAGCTTCATCAACAACAGGTAGGGCTCCGGGGGGCCCTGCGCACTGCTGCCCCCTTGCGTCGGGCCCTCAGAACTTCCAGACCCTCTCTTCTCAGGACCTGGAGAGCTAGCCGTCCTTGCCTTCCACGGAGCCTGGTGGGGGTGCTCTATGTGCAGCCAGGTGCACTGTAACCTCTCACCTGGGCACAAGGACAGGAGGGCCAGTTTATAACTGACAAGTCACCTTTCCTCTCCTCCCAGCTGCCCCATCCCCAACACACATACCAACGTGATCGAGAACGGGGACTCCAACAAGGCCCAGTTTAAGCTGAAGATCTTCTCCTTCATCAACAACTCCATAGTCTATCTGCACTGCAAACTCCGCATCTGCATGGAGACCCCCGGGACCACGTGCAAAATCGTAGGTGCTGGACGTGCTCAGCTCCCGTCTGGGTGCTCACGCCTTCTTGTCATGAGGAGGGTTGCTGTGTCACCGAAAGCCCGGGGTGCGGGTGGCTCTGGCGCCTGACTTCTGGGAACAGGTGCTGGGCCCTGCAGATGTGGCCCCTGAAAGGTGGGAAATGAGATTTCAACAGGCGTTGGGTGAGGACTGCTGCAGCTGTGTGGTCCTTGCGGCCGTCCCCACTGCTGGCTGTCACACCGGCGCCGCCTTGTCATGGAGATGTTGTACTTCTCCGCGAGGTGTAAAAGTCTTCTTTTAATTTAATGTTATTTTAGCTACGCTGATGGCACCCTACTGAATCATAGCCACCGTGATATTTACCCAGTTGTTTTTCTTTCCCTGGTGCAGCAGTCCTGCTGGGATCATGAATAATTTTACATTCTCATTTCCTTTGACCTTTGAATTCCAAATCTGCTTCACAGCCCTGAGATCTGAAAGGCCCTTCGTGCTACCAGTGATGAGTGTGAGAAGTGACTGTCACGTGTTTTCCGTGGCCAAGGACAGTGTAGAGGGCTGTGCTGGCCGGTTCGGCCACTCTATGTCTCTCTGTCCTTCGGAGGATAAGCTTGTCCCTCTGCTTCTCACGAACCCCTGAGGTTTTCCTGGGTGATGCGCCTCCGCGCGTCAGTAGGTCACGGATGAGAGAAACCCAGCGACGGTCGTTTTGTTGATGTCACTTGTCAAACAGTAGGCCTCCTGGAACAACAGGAGGAAAGGGACACTGACTCCTAGTGACCGCCAGCTCAGGGCGCTGTGAGCCTGCACCCGGTCCCACAGGCCCAGCAGAAACGCGAAGAGCATTAATAGCCACAGTAACACTTCGCTTCTGCAGGGAGCCTCCAGTTCCCAAACTCTTTACCGTGGGAGCTCCACACATTCCTTTCCAGTTCCTCTGGGGTGGGCATTGCCTGGGTCTCCTGTGGCTGCCGAAACAGGACCACAGAAGGAGTCGGCTTAAACAATAGAAGCTTGTCCGTTGTCTGGAGGCCGGAAGTCCAAGGCCAGGGTGTTGGCAGGGTTGGTTCCTTCTGAGGCTGTGACGGAGGGTCTGTTCTGGGTCGAGCTCGTTGGCTTGTAGGTGCCCTTCTCCTTGGTCTTCGTAGGTTTCCCGCTGTGCGTGTCCGTGTCTGTGTTCAGATTTCCCCTTTGTATAAGACACAGTCACATTGGAGAGGACCCAGCCTAGTGAGCTCCTCTTTTTGTTGTTGTTGTTAATCCTCACTCAAGGATATTTTTCCATTGATTTTTTTTTTTTTTTGATAGCGTGGAAGGGAGAGAGGGAGGGAAGGAGAGAGAGAAACACCAAATGGTTGTCTCCGCACGGCCCTGACAAGGGCCGGGAATCAAACCTGCAACCCAGGTATGTGCCATTGACCTGCAATCAAACCCAGGACTCTTTGGTTCTCAGGACGTCTCTCTAACTGCTAAGCCAAACCAGCCAGGGCTAGCGAGCTCATCTTAACTTGAACCTCTACAGAGACCCTATCTCCAAACAAAGTCACATCACAAATACTGGGAGTTAGGGCTCCAACGTCTTTTGGGGGACCTATGCACCCATTGTGGGTGCGTGGAACGCAGATGCCATCACGGCACTGAACTTTCTGCAAGGCAAAGGCATTAAAAGGAGCAGGTGGCTGCAGCAGGCTGCAGGAAATGCAAAGGTGACCCTGAGGCTTTGCTGAGAAAAGAATCCCCCCAACACAAGGAGAAGGGAACCAGTGCTGGTATCTGGAGCCGCTCAGGGCTGCAGCCTCTGCTGCGCCTGCACACCTCACCGCCAGCCGGCCTCCCGCCACACTGGGCGGAGCCCGCGGTCCAGGCCTCCGCAGCCCTCCTCCTCCTGTCTGAGCTTATCCATCATGATTTCAGGTCTCCAGCAGTAAAAAAAAAAAATCTATGAGTCAGAGTATTATTCCAGAGAGTGGATACATTTTCTCATAAACATTGTTCAACTAATTTGAAGTTTCTCCCCTTTTAAAAAAACAAACAGAATTGCAATGACTTTCGGTCGCTGAGAAGCAGTGAACCATCCGAAACGCACCAGATGTCCTGGGGGCCACTCATTCGGGCTGACGGTGAGTCGATGGCTTGGTCTAGACAACTGTGGAAGATGTGACCAACTGCATGTCACCAGCATTAAACCAAAAAGCAGGTTCTTGGAACATGGAGCTCTTAAGATTTTCCCCAAAGGCCCAGAGAGTAGTAACAATGCCCGCTCACACTTACTTTATGTTCTTTTTTTTTCCCCCATTCATCTTCAGATAGAGCAGGAGGGAGAGAGAGAGAAACATCCACGTGAGAGAGACACATCGAGTGGTCGCCACCCACACGACCCCAACCGGGGCAGGGACAAACTGCAACTGAGGTATGTGTCCTTAGGGGGAACCAAACCCAGAACTCTCTGGTCCGCGGGCTGACGCTTTAACCACAGAGCCAAACCGGCCAGGGCCGTTATGTTCTTTACGTGCAGAATGTAGGTTGCTCCTCTCAGCAGTCCTGTGAGGTTGGACTTACGATCCCCACGTGGCAAACAAAAAGACCGAGACTTCAGGGAGTTAGTTGGCCCCTGTTTAAATAAGGCACATGGGAGCTGGATAGTGTGAGGCTGTCAAGTGTCCTGACCCTGGATAAATGCGTCCAGTGGATTGTTATGAGGAAGACACTCCGGCGGTAGGCAGGTCAAATTCTGTGTGTGTGTGTGTGTGCTTTCGCGCACACCTGTGTGAATGGGAAAGCTGTATTTTGGACTCGACTAAATCAGAAGATGCAAAACAAAAAGATGACACTGTCGTTCTCAGTATAAAACTTCCAGCCGCCAATGACATTCCCTGTATCTTTGAAACTCGCCATTCGTATTCTGGGAAAACGTTTTCTTTTCTTTGTGATCTAGCCTGTTTTTTAAGAAATGATTTGGAGAAATTTTGTGCTTCGAGTATTAAGACAGAACTTCTAGCTGTTACCCAGTATCTGTCCTGCTTTCCTGCCATAGTACTAGGACCCCCAGTTTTCAGCTGGGAATAAAAACTATAATTTTTAAAACGTATAACCAGCCAGGCAGCAGGTGTGGCCACGTGAGTAAGTGCCAGCCGGTGAGACGCAGATGGGAACGTCCAGAGGGACTTCCTGAGGGCTGTCCTCCTTCACAATGCCCCTGCCCTGCTTCACCGTCTTCCTGCTGCCTCCCATGCTGCTGCCTGGCCGCCCTCCTGGACCGTGAGGACCACGGGGACGGGAGCTGGAAGAGCCGGGCCCCCAGGAGACTGTGGCGCAAAGCTGCAGGCCAGGCCTGGGCTCTGACTCCACCATTTTTATGCAAGGAAGACATAAACTTCCACGTTTTTGTCTTCACTACTCTTTTGGGTTTTTCTCTTCTTTTGCAGCGACACCTCGTTCTACTGGATTTTTTTGTTGTTGTTTTTCTTTCTTGCTCACTTGGATGGCCCTCCTTCCTCTCGATGTTTTCCCTACAAGAACATCTGCGCTTTGGGTGCAGGGTCTGAGCCGGGCTGGGATGCTGATCAGGACCTGGGCAGGGAGGGCCTCTTGGCCAGGGACTCTCAGCTGCTCTCAGGGACTCTCAGCCAAAGCATTTGGGACACGTAAACTCTCACAGGTCCCAGGCCACGCCCTGGCCTGACCGTCCCTGGAGCTGGGCCCTGGGCCTGGCGTGTGCCCTGGTCCTCAGGGGACTGTAGGCCTGGTCCTAGGACAACTAGCTTTTTCTACCCTCCTCGTTTTCTTAAATCGCTGAGGAGAACTGGGGCCCTGATATGGAGCGAAACGTGGGTGGTTGCACTGCCGTGCCCAGGCGCACGCCTTCGGTTCATTCAGAGATGCCACAGACCGTGCAAGAACCAGAAAGCGGTGGGCTCGGCGTCGGAGACCCGAGTGTGAACATGGGCTCTCATACCACATGGTCTTGGGAAAACTACTGGATCTTCTGGATTCTACCCATCTGCTCATCCACCCATTTATCACCAACATATCCATCCATCCATCCATCCATCCGTCATTTCTTCATACACCGCTCATCCATCCAGCCACCTGTCCATCCACCCACCCACCCACTTACTCATCACTGTTTCGTCCACCTACTGCACGTCAGCTACTGTTTTTTCTTTAGAACGCGGGTGTGCCGCATTGTACCTCATTTTATCTCTTCATCCTTTGGTGGACACTTGGGTTGTTTCCACCTTTGGCTGGTGTGAACAGTGCCACTTTGAACATGGGTTTAAAAGTATTTATTTGAGTTCTTGCTGTCACTCTTTGGGGTCCACACCTGTTTTTATTGCCCCTCCCTGGAAGGGGAGCCTGTGCTCCTTCACACTGAGTGTGTGAGCCCCGAGTCTCCACGTGGGCCGTCCCGCTGAGCTGTCCACCTCCTCCCCGAGGGCCTGTTGCTCCCACGTGGCCTCCTCTGAGCCCCGCTTACCCGGAGCCCTGGGCAGGCTGCACTGTCCTGGCCGCTGGGTTCTCCGGCCTTGGGACACCTTGCTCATCACCTTCGGGAACCCATGGGCACAAGGGCACACAGCTCCCTGCCCCGGGGCTTCAGATGGATCACATTCAGATGACAATGCCACAGAGCAGCCCACGGGCGGGGAGCTCGCTCCTGCAGGCTCGGTGCTCCCTCGTCACAACAGCGGCTCGGGCTGGGGCCACGGGGACCAGCCCACCGATGCTCCCCCCGTGCCTGTCTCGTCCCTGCAGGAGAGTCTCCGGATGTGAAGCCAGGCCTGGGCCCCGGCCACCTCGCCCTCATCGTGGGCGCCGTGGTGGCCGCGGTGGCCGGGGCAGCTGCCCTGCTCATTGTGCGCTACCAGAGAATGACGGGGAAGCACAGCTTCACAGCCCAGCCGGACGGCTTCAGCTACCAGATGTTCCGGGACTAGGAGGCCCCGCTGCCCCAGGTGGGTGAGCGGCGAGGGGCACACATGGCCGGCCCACGTGTCCTGCCTTTGCCCCCAACGGAGGCCGTGGAGTGTGCCCCAGTGGCTTCGGCCAAAGGTCGATTTGTGGGTGTCAGCATTTTGTGCCTGTGATTTATACTGAGAACTATATGTTGGTCTTTGTTCACTGTCCCTGGTTTTAGAGGTCCTAAAGCCCTTGGATTTCCTTAGTGATGGGAGCAGACAGGTGTCTTCTACAATGTTATGAGGTGACTTTTGGGAAGCACCCGAGGGTGGGGCTGGTTGCCAGGAGAACCAGCCAGGTGATTGGAGGGCTGGACATTTCACCCCCTGATCTCTGGAGGTGTTGAATCAGTCACCAGCGGCTGATGATTTAATCAGACAAGCTCATGTAATGAAGCCTCCATAAAAAACCAAAATGATGGGGTTCTGGGAGCAATTACCTAAGATGTCCCCAATTCTAAGGTGGGGCACCAGGCACCCAACAGTGGCTGAAGCGGCTGCTGCCGTCAGGAGGAAAGAGCTTTCCTGGGATCCCCGAAGCCTCCTTCTAGTTGGGGTCCTCCGCCACCCCAGGGAGTCCCACATAGGGGAGCGAACAGCAGCGACACCTCGACACCCGACTCACGGGAAACAGCCTGCCGCAGTGTGGCGCCTTGGTCTCTGGTCTGGGCCACGAGGTGCGGGTCATGAAGACCCTGGTCCCTCTTGTCCTGTCAGGGGCACTGTCCCAGCGACGCGGCCCACAGTGGCTGACCACTGCTCTCCGTTCCTCGCGGGGCCAGCAGCTTCCAAGCCAAGGCCTCCTTCCCTGTATCTGGCTCCGTAGTCTCTTGAGGTAACAGGTCTTCAAAACAGCTCAGCAAAGGGTGATAGACACACTTCCTTGAAATGAGGAAATGGGTCCCAGAGAGCTGGGTGACTGCCCCAAGGGCACACAGCCCTGGCGGGTCCCAGCACACTTCCCCAGGCACCGTCCCTGCTGGGGGAGCTGTTCAAGGAGCTGGTTCTGCAGATGCCGGAGAGTCATGCCTTGGCTCATCCTGCCCCCTCTGCTCTGAGGGTGCCCGACAGCTTGTGCCCGTGATCCAGGGTCTCGAGCCCTTACAGCCCAGATGGATGGGAGGGCTAGACCAGGGCCAGCACCCGAGGCCGGTTGCTTCACTGGAGGGACTCACAAAAGAATTTCCGTGGATTTTGCTTAATGTATAATGTGAATTCCAACAACGAGGTCACACTTGTCCTCCTAAATGTCTAAGGCAACCAGGTGTGTGGGTGTCGAGGCCACGAGGGTGTCCCCCTCCTTGAAATGAAAACACCAGAGGGAAAATTGGCCTCTCTTCTTCTTTGTTCTCCGGAGGCTTCGGTCTTCCAAAGGGAAAGCCATCCATAGATAATTTTCAGGTTCCTGCAAACATCTGCTCTCCCGAAAGTTAAACAATCACCCCCCACACACCAGGTTGGTGCTCGGTGCAGGAGCCCTCTGAGCACGGGGGTCCTCCCCAGATTACACAAAGACACAAAGACCCGAGGATGTGGTGGTCCAGCTCAGGGGTGCGGGCAGGCACACCTGCCGCTGACACGGGGAGCTCGCTCCCGGAGGCCAGGCCACACCTCTGGGCCGCTGGGAGTCGCTGCCTCCTGCTTGAGCACCACCCTCACTATCCCGCCAGCACAGAAGTCCTACCCAGGGGTTTCCTGCATAAACCCCTCCGCTCCTAGTGCAAACTGACCCCGGTGACCTCCTTTCCTGTGCAGGTAGCCGCGAATTCAGCTCGGTTCCTAATTCATCAAGCGTTGAAGGAGGCCTGCTCTGCCCACATCCAGAGCTTGGATGAGCTGAGATGATGAAAGCGTGACCTCGGCCTGCCCCCAGGAGGCTGTCCACTATGTAGGTTCTAGACAAGCAGGCAGGGGAGGGGAGCTGTTGGAGGAGTGGGCGGGTGGGGGTGCCTGGAGCTCCAGACACAGGGGTCTTCAAACCAGGCAGGACCCAGCTCTGCCATCACCCAAATCACCTCCAGACCCCAGAGCTCCCAGACCCTTCACCATCCATTTTGGTCCAAGTGGCCCTTCCTGGTTTTGCTCACCATTGACATCCATCAGTTTATCTACTCGTCCATCCATCTATCCAAACCATCTTTCCATTCATCCATCAATCTTCCATCCATCTGTCCGTCCATCCACCCATCTATCCACCCAACCACTGGGCACTCTCTATCAAATACATAATGTTCCTAATTTTCAGAGATATTTGACAGTGCACTTGAAGTTCTTTTAACAGTAGGTCAGTAATAAATATATTGTTGCTGTTATGTTTAGTAGACATATGTGCTCCTAATCTTTCTCCTGCATTACCAGGATATTATTTATATTTACACAGCGGTGACGCAAAAGGCATTCTATTAACATGAAAATCTTTATAATAAGTAGAAACACCATAATATATATCACTATTTTATATTTTTCCAAACATTTTCTCAGCCATTTAAAATATAATCCTACCACGGGGGGGGGGGGGGGGTACCATTTACCCATCACACAACTGGAAATTAGAGAAGAAATGGATGAGTTATTTACTTAAAGTCACAAAATGAATGAATGGGGAAATGGGTCTAGAACCTAAATAGTTTACTTTAGAATTTTCTTCTTTATACCATGCTAACCGATAATGCTTTTTACTTTATTTAAGACAAATTGAACTGTATTTGATAGTTAACGCCTGAAAGTATAGTGTTTATCCTTGATGGACTTAAAATTATAACATGATCTTTAGTTTTTAACTCATGAGAGTAATCTTGCTGAATATGATTGACTACCACTGATGCAAACATCTGGGGGAAGTCAGTTTCCTGATGTACTGGATATTCTCAGAGTCCGTAGGGAATCACGATATTGTGGATAACCGGCTTGAACAAGTAGAATAAAGTGCACATGACATCAACTGAGCGGCTGCTGTGTTTGGTTCAGATGCTCAGCTAGCACCCGCCGAGGCCGGCGCCGTGCGGGGCAGGCGGGGGGCCGGGAACCTGTCTCTGGCTCTTCTTGAGCTGCGTCCACCGCTCTGACACCGGACCTACGGCAGACCGTTGTTGGAGAAGAGACAGTAAGCATGCAATAACCCAGACTTTGAGCCCCATGGCTCTGTGGCTTTCGCATTTCAGAGCTAACGTGCATTTTAAAACTCCATCTCCAGTTTTTATGCCAACCCAAGAAATATGCTACATGTGTTTATATGTGCTTTCCATAATAATGGAGCTTTGGTCTCCTCTCTCCTTCCCTCCCCTGCCCCAGGCTCTTCTTTGACAAATATTTCCTGAGCACACACCCTGCTCCAGGTCTTGGGCTCAGAGGTCCGGACGGAATTGTGAGAGAGCAGACTGAGCCCTGCTCCCATCAAGCACACGGTCCTGTTGGGGGGAGAGGCACTCGAATCAATAGATGATGGCAGACAGGACGGGTGCTGAGAGGGACAAATGCACGTGTGCTGTGCGGTCCCCCTGACCTGGCCCATCCATCCACTCACCGCACCATTCACCATTCTCCTTCCACCCACGCACCCATCCACTCAGCCATCCATCTATCCATCCACTCAGCCATCCATCTATCCATCCACTCAGCCATCCATCTACCCATCCACTCAGCCATCCATCTACCCATCCACTCAGCCACCCATCTATCCACCCACTCAGCCACCCATCTACCCATCCACTCAGCCACCCATCTACCCATCCACTTAGCCACCCATCCATCCATCCACTCAGCCATCCATCTATCCATCCACTCAGCCATCCATCTACCCATCCACTCAGCCATCCATCTACCCATCCACTCAGCCACCCATCTATCCACCCACTCAGCCACCCATCTACCCATCCACTCAGCCACCCATCTACCCATCCACTTAGCCACCCATCCATCCATCCACTCAGCCATCCATCTATCCATCCACTCAGCCATCCATCCATCCATCCATCCATCCATCCATCCATCCATCCATCCATCCACTCAGCCATCCATCCATCCATCCACTCAGCCATCCATCTACCCATCCACTCAGCCACCCATCTATCCATCCACTCAGCCATCCATCTACCCATCCACTCAGCCATCCATCTATCCATCCACTCAGCCATCCATCCATCCATCCATCCATCCATCCATCCATCCATCCACTCAGCCATCCATCTACCCATCCACTCAGCCATCCATCTATCCATCCACTCATCCATCCATCCATCCATCCATCCATCCATCCATCCATCCACTCAGCCATCCATCCATCCATCCACTCAGCCATCCATCTACCCATCCACTCAGCCACCCATCTATCCATCCACTCAGCCACCCATCCATCCATCCACTCAGCCATCCATCTATCCATCCACTCAGCCATCCATCTACCCATCCACTCAGCCATCCATCCATCCATCCATCCATCCATCCATCCATCCATCCATCCACTCAGCCATCCATCCATCCATCCACTCAGCCATCCATCTACCCATCCACTCAGCCACCCATCTACCCATCCACTCAGCCACCCATTTATCCATCCACTCAGCCATCCATCTACCCATCCACTCAGCCATCCATCTACCCATCCACTCAGCCATCCATCTATCCATCCACTCAGCCATCCATCCATCCATCCATCCATCCATCCATCCATCCATCCATCCATCCACTCAGCCATCCATCCATCCATCCACTCAGCCATCCATCTACCCATCCACTCAGCCACCCATCTATCCATCCACTCAGCCACCCATCCATCCATCCACTCAGCCATCCATCTATCCATCCACTCAGCCACCCATCCATCCATCCATCCACTCAGCCATCCATCCATCCATCCACTCAGCCATCCATCTACCCATCCACTCAGCCACCCATCTACCCATCCACTCAGCCACCCATTTATCCATCCACTCAGCCATCCATCTACCCATCCACTCAGCCATCCATCTACCCATCCACTCAGCCACCCATCTATCCATCCACTCAGCCACCCATCTATCCATCCACTCAGCCACCCATCTATCCATCCACTCAGCCACCCATCTATCCATCCACTCAGCCACCCATCTATCCATCCACTCAGCCACCCATCTATCCATCCATCCACTCAGCCATCCATCCATCCATCCACTCAGCCACCCATCTATCCATCCACTCAGCCACCCATCCATCCATCCACTCAGCCATCCATCTACCCATCCACTCAGCCACCCATCTATCCATCCACTCAGCCATTCATCTATCCATCCGTCTATCCATCCACTCAGCCATCCATCCATCCACTCAGCCATCCATCCATCCATCCACTCAGCCACCCATCTATCCATCCACTCAGCCACCCATCCATCCATCCACTCAGCCATCCATCTACCCATCCACTCAGCCACCCATCTATCCATCCACTCAGCCATTCATCTATCCATCCGTCTATCCATCCACTCAGCCATCCATCCATCCACTCAGCCATCCATCCATCCATCCACTCAGCCACCCATCTATCCATCCACTCAGCCACCCATCCATCCATCCACTCAGCCATCCATCTACCCATCCACTCAGCCACCCATCTATTCATCCACTCAGCCACCCATCTATCCATCCACTCAGCCACCCATCCATCCACTCAGCCATCCATCCATCCATCCACTCAGCCATCCATCCATCCATCCACTCAGCCATCCATCCATCCATCCACTCAGCCATCCATCTATCCATCCACTCAGCCATCCATCCATCCATCCACTCATCCATCCATCCATCCATCCACTCAGCCATCCATCTATCCATCCACTCAGCCACCCATCTATCCATCCACTCAGCCATCCATCTACCCATCCACTCAGCCACCCATCTACCCATCCACTCAGCCATCCATCTATCCATCCACTCAGCCATCCATCTAGCAAAGGAACGTTTACTGAGTTCCAGTCCTTATACAGATGTCAGGAAGACAAAAGGAATGAGGTAGAGTCCTTGTCCTTAGGAATTCGAACTCCACCTGTGGAGACTACAGTCAGGGAGGTTGGGGAGGGAAGGGGAGGACAGAATAATGCACAGGTGTTCACGTGGGCTGCGCACGTGCTCATGTCACTTCTGCGGGAGGGTTCTGGGAGGCCGCTGTGTCAAGGCGGCTGTGCAGGAATACACTCTGTCTGCATATGGCTTGTAGATCAAATCCTCTCATCCCAAACTCTTCCTGCTGGCATGGCTCAAGAAACTAAACCCAAAGCATCGGAAACAGGAGGAGGGAGGGAGGCACCCAGGCGGTCCTGGACATCTGTCAAGGTTGTTCCCTGCTTCTGCTCGTCACTGCAGAGGTCTGACCTGGAGGTCTTGGATGACCCCTTCACAAATTGTGGAGGCTCTGGGTCCTCCTGGACGGGAGGGGATTTGTGGGAGCTGTGCATGTATTTTGCAGCTTTTATCTTATTCGGTCCTCATTACAAGTCTTCATGTAAAATTATTCTCACTTTACAGTTGAGGAATGGAGACATTATACAACTTTTCCAAAGTCCAAGAGCTAATAAGGATAGGAGCTGGCACGACAGCCAAGCCTGTCTGGTGGTGGAGCCCCTGTTCCCACTCTGCCTCCTGCCACAGGCCCTGGGAGGACAATGAGCAGGGGCAAGATTGTTCTTGCTCGTCCAACGGTTGCAACAGCCCTAGGAGTCAAACATTGCTGACCCCACTTTACAGATGAGAAAACTGAGGCCAAAAGTTTAGATTACTGGTCCGGGCAGCTCAGCACAGAAAGTCAGGTCTCCTTCCTCCTAGTCCAGGCTCTTCTTGCTCCTCCAGGAAAAACTTAGTTGTTTCACTGGCGAGGACTGGGAGGGAGGGCCTTTGAGGACCTTAGAAGTCAGAGCATCTGAGAGGTGGAGAGAGAGTCTCGGCGTTCCCCGAGGCAGGTTGGCCTCGGGGGGCTGAGTTTCTGGGTCCCAGGTAGTTCTCACACTCAGACAGCACCTAGGACCCCAAATCCTTCTCTGCCGAGGAATGGAGGCTGTGATTCCCTCTGGCCCAGACAGCACCATCCCCTTCTGACCACTAGATGGCGGGGCAGACCAGGGCGAGAGGTCCCTCTGCTTCTGCAGCCTCCAGAGTCCAGCTTCTCTTGTTTGTCTTCTTTTGCCGGGTTGGAGCCTCTTCACAACAAAGGAGAATTTGAAATCATTCCACAGGGCTTTGGGGTCTTGTAGGGGTGGGGTCCTGGGCGTCCTGGAAGCAGCTCAGAAATGACATTGGTCATTCAGGGTGGACAGACCCAGCATCTTCAGAACAAGGAGTTATTGGATGCTTTGACCAGTGGGCAGAGGTGGTGTGGACTCCACTTTCCCACCCTGACTTCCACCACAGGGAGTCGCCTTCTTCCCCCACCCTCTGTGTGTCTGGGAGGAAAAGGGCAACCTCGCCCAGAAACAGTGTCTGTGTGCAATGGCACCCCCAGACTGAGTTAGGGTGGCAGCTTCCCTGAGTGAGGACTCCGGGGGCAGATGGGGCAGCGCCTGCAGCAGGTTCTCGGGGTTTGAGCAAAGCTGGAGATCCGGCTGGCTTGGGGTGGCAGGCATCTGTGACGAGCTCTGGCCTGGACACACTTTGGCATGTTAGGGAGAACCGGGCTGGGAAGTTATGGTCATGCACGGAGGGGGGATGCAGGGCTCGGAGGAGCCACGCTCCGCTGGGTGCCCCCACGATTCTGGGCGTCGAGCCTTGGTGGGATGGGAAGTGTCGTTCTCGTCATCAGGGGCTGCACTGTCACTTGGGAGACCCTGGACACCCAACTACTTCTGATGGAGAGAAATTGACAGTAAGGGCTTCGCTTGGGGGTTCCTTAAACCAGAGAATGTTTGGATTTTGCACCCCACAGTGTCGAGTGTGACTGAGGGAGTCAGGCTGGTGTTGAGGTGAAGGGCACCAGCTCCCCCACGTGGGGCGCCTCATCTCTCTGAGCCTCCGTTTCCCTCCTTGTGAAACGGAGATGGTACTAGCACTGGGTAGGGAGCTTTGGGCTGCAAGTAATGGAACACCAACTCCAACCAGCATTAACAAGCAGGAAAGACAGTTGTGGCCTATTGTAAGTGTGAAGGCCAAGTCAGGGTGAGCTTCAGGTGAGGTTCGATCCTGCAGACCTCAAGGACCCTGCTTTTGTCCATCTTTTGCTCTCCTGCCTTGGTTTCAGCTTCACCCAAAAGTTTCCCCCTTGTCCCCAAGGAGCTGTGAGCAGAAATCAGGATGAAATGCTTCCTCATTTTTGTCCAGCAGAAGAAAGATGGTATCTCCCCCAACTATCGATCAAAGGGGCTGTGATCGCCTCTCGACTGAAACATCCCGGGCCATGTCCCCACCCTGAGGCAACCACTCTGGCCAGGAGGACGTCCTGTGTTGAGTACTGGGATCTGGGTCATGGTCCAGCCTGGAGCCGCTTCCATGGGGACGGGGGAGCATCATGTCGGTCAGTTTCAGCCACTCGAGGCCACAGGAAATCAATCCATCCAGGAAAAAGAGGGGCGCCACATTTCTGATCCGCAGTGCCCAGGCCTGGCACCTGGGCAGAGAGGCGGGGATCTGAGAGTCTGCACTGATGTTCCCCTCGCCGCCTCACTCTGGGGCTGGCCGGGCTCCAGGCTCCGCGGATTCCATCCCCCAGGACGTTTTCTGGGAGCTGTGCAGAATAATGCAGCCTTGTCAATGATCCTTCGAGAAAGCTTTAAGTGGGCGAGCGAGGTCTTCTGATTGGATTGTTCGTGCTCTGGGTCCCACGTAGCAGTTTGCAGGGATGGGGGGTGGGCAGCAGTGTTTGCGGGTGTGTGTGGGGCTCTTGGGGAGCCTCGGTCGGCTACTCGAGCCCTCCTTTGAGTCTGCCTTTGACAGCCAACAGAGACCTGGAGGAAGTTACCTCCCCTTCAGGCTGGGCTCCGATGCTCGCCTTCTGAGTGGGCGCTGATGGTGCTGCACAGTGCTCACTGCAGCCCCACAGGGGCTGTGCCCATTTCTCGGTGCCACCATCATGGCAGGAAGAGAACTGAGGCCCTGAGACCCTGGTGACTTCCTCCGATTACGTAGTAAGAGCAGAAGCCGGAGCTCCGTGGGCAGCCCAGGTGCCCAGGTGACCTGGCTCTTCAGGCCCACGCAGAGCTCTCGCCCACTTCCCACCCCGCACCCTGGAGGAGGCAGGTGCAGGAGACGTGAACCAGGGCTTTCTACGGCCACGACATCTCACCTTCCCCAAGCGTGGCCTGCAGAATGCCGGTCCCATGTGTCACCGGGTGTCCAAACCAAAGTGAGGAAGGCTAGCTAAATGGGGTCACACAGGTGTGCGGCCGAGGCCTTGGCCACTTCGCTGGGGGGTGGACTGGCCGCCACCCCAGGGCTGGCCAGGCCGGAACCTTGGCCCTTACGCTCCATCTCCGGAAACAGAAACTTTGCTAACTCAGGGTGACAGGGGAGACCAGGAAAGACATGACACAGGTGAGCATGGTACTTGGCCCCCAGGGGGAGCTGAGGACAGGTTAGCCCCTGCCACCCTTTCCCCTGGACCCTCCTCCCCAGGGTGGGGGAGCACCTGGCCCAACCCCACAGGGCTGGGATGGAACCCACCCGACAATGATCCCTGGTCTCTCTCTGAGTGGCCGTCAGAGGCCGTCCTGCGGGGAATTTGTCTCAGGGAGGTGGGTGGCCCGGGAGGAAGGCAGCCCTGGAGTCTAGCTAGATATGGAGGGGGCACCTCACTGCTCATGTCTCCCAGAAAGTCCAGTCGCTGTGGTGGCTGACATGGCCCCTGGCACCTGCCATTCCTGCCCCGCCCCGCCCCCTCCATGCCTCCCACAGCCCGGACTGGCTGGCCGGCCCGCCCCGGAGGGAATGGCTCACCCAGCACCGAGGGCCTGGGGCCGGGCTGCGGGCAGGTCAGCTCTGAGGCGGGAGTCCTCACGCCCCTTCCCCTGCTGTTGCTTGAGTGGGCGGTGTCCTGCAGGTGGCGTCCGCCTGTGTCCCGAGTGACCTCTAACAGGCTGTGTTCTCGGGGCCTGGCCTGCCCACAGCACCCCCTTTCCTTTCTCTTTCCCAGGAAGGCTCCTGGGCTGTTCAGTCCACAGGGCTGGCTCGTGCTCCCCGAGCAGCCAGGACCCCGCGGCACCCCTCTCGGCTTCTTCCCGCGGAAGCTGACCCTTCGGTTCCTTCCTTCCGGGGCTCTGTGGGCAGCCCAGGTGCCCAGGTGGCCTGGCTTTCCAGGCCCACTTCCCACCCCGCACCCTGAAGGAGGCAGGTGCCGGGTGTGGTGACGCAAGGCCTCCAAACCAGCCGGGCGCTCCCGCAGGTGCCTCCCTCCTGCCGGCCTGTGGCCAGGTGACTCCTGTGCTGGGAAAGCACTGAGGTGGGGGTGGGGAGGGGGTGGCCTCAGGGTCCAGGGCACTGCCGGGGCTTGTCCACTGTCCGCTCTGGCCCTGGGAGACCAGCTGCTCCGGGACCAGGAGTCCTGTGTCAGGGCGACTCTTACAAAAGTTCTCGTCAGCGGCCTGATAGAACATCTGTCACCCAGGGCTCAAATCCAGACCCCGCTCTCTCGCACAGTGAGAGGGTGACCCCGTTCTCGCTTGGGGTGGGGAGACTGTATCGAGAGCCCCTTTAACTCCAGGGATGTTTGCAATCCGAGGCAGGTGAGAAAGCAAACCCAGCATGTTAGTACTTTCCTCAGGGCTTGTCGTGCGCTCTACAGCGTCCACGACTCGAGGGGAGCATGTGAGGGGCTCCCTCAGAACACCTGCCTGCGGTTTAAAACGTGCCGCTCCTGCCGGCTGTCGACTCCGTGTTGAACCGGGTAAGACACCGACCAGATCCGGCCACGGACTGGGACCCGAGAGTGGCCGTGTCCAAACGCTCCGTCCTTTGTTTCATCCCAGGACTTCAGCGATCTCCAAGGGGTCCCTTGAAAGATGAAAAGTCTCCATATCTTTGCAAAATATCAATCACTCAATACGATTCATAAGCTGAATTTACTTAAGAAAAATAAATTGTCTTTGAAAGCATTAGCCTCCCTAAATTATATATTTAATTGTCAGTAGCCGCGAAGGGGGCATCCAGGCCCCCTCGGGACACCTCGTTAGCCTGTCAGTCAGCGCCCAGGTGTGCAGACACTTCTCGGGTGGGACATCCCCGGGAGCCATGGACCCGGGCTGTCTGGGAAGGGGCAGGGGGACAGCCAGTCCCAATTACTGTAGAGGGGCTTGGGGGAGGGAGCGAGTGTCTAAGAGATGGCCTCGCAGCTGGCAGGCTGGCCTCTCTCTGCCTCAGCTCCTTTTCCCTGCAGAGCAGGAAGGTCCCCTGAGACCCAGGCGAGTGAGCTGAGGGGCGGGGCTTGACTCCAGCCCTGCACAAGCACCTGGAGCGTGCAGCCGAGAAGCAGGTGCCTCAGTTGGCTGGGCTGCACCCTACTTCACACATCTCTCCAAGTGTTTATACATATTCTGTTTAGAGTAGCCGAAGTTGCCACCAGCTCAGCAAAATAAACATGCAGTAACCATGGCGACAGGAGCATTTCAGCACTGGGCAGGAACAGCCTCAGGCGGACAGGGTTTACTGCCAGGCACAGGGATCGGACTGAAACCCTACCAGGCTCGGTGAGCCGCATCTGCGGGTGTCTCCCTGTCTCACAGCCTCTGAAGCCCAGCAGGGAGGCGTGGTCACCGGCACCCAGGCCGGTTTCCCAAGGCCGAGTTCAGCTCCCTGGTCTGGGAGAACACTGTCCAGCCGGGCTTTCTTCCCCACCACCCAGACCCACCCTATTGGGGTTTGTCTGTTTTTCCCCCCAAAGTTGGTGCCCAAGTATTGCAAAGTTCACCAGCTCACTCCAATCTTCTCTCTGTGGATTTTGCGATTAAAAACACAAAAACAAGAGAAAGAGAAAAGAAGTAACAACCAAACCCCACAAAACTAAGGGAGAAGATGAGCATGCAGAACTTTCAATGAAAAAGTTCCCCCAAACTCCCCACAACATGCATCTCCCCCACTTTGGAGCCTCATTTAAAACTGTCTGTAAGGTCACAAATAGACCCTGGCCTATCCCTGTGAGGTTACGTAAGAGGGGTGCAGGAGCGTGCCTCTGCGGAGAGACTGTTTGGGGGACACATCAAGGCTGAGATGCTAGGCTGTCCTCTCTGTCCTCTGCACCCTGGAACAGGAGATCAATGTGGGGATGCGTTAAACAGCAGAGGGGCAGAGAAGTCTTGGGACAAACAGCACTGAGGCAGGAGGGGACCTCCCACCCCAGGGTGGCCGGAGACTGTGGTCCTGGGAGGAGAGGTGCCCAGGGCTTGGCTCAAAGCCATGCATGCGCACATTGTCCGTGTGAGCTTAGCTGCGGCTGATAGCATTAAAAGAAATGCTTTGCAAACATCATCTAAGAATATTTAGAAAATTCAGAAAAGACCCCATAGGCTAATTTCTGCGGCTTTGCTCTCCTTATCTGATGGAGTTCAGAAGGTTCCATGACCTCAAATGAACAGACGGAGGGAAGAGCCAGAGGCTGGGTGTGGGGAGGCCTGACACACTGGCCCAGCAGAGACAGGGCTAGCCTGCCGGCGCTCACGTCAGTGCCCTTGGTCACTCGGGGCAGGGCTGACGGAGCCTGGAGAACAACCCAGAGGAAGGTCCCAGGCCACTGACCCTGCCATCCAGGGAGCAGTCTCATGGGCACGGTGGTGACTGTGAACTTGAATCCCGGTGCAGGGAGCTTGGCTTTACCACTGCCGGTGTGCGGAGGGGGGCGGAAGCCTTTTCTGAGTCCCGCCAGGGCTCCTGGGCTGTGCCGTGGATGGATGACGTGCGGTGACACGGGAGCACTCTGATTAGAGATGAGTCTGCCAAACTGTCACCAGCACTAGAACCCCCGGGGGTGGAGATGGGGGTTCCATTTCCGATTCCTGGGCCCCGCCCACGGGAGTTCTGATACAATAAACTAGGAGCCTGATTTTAGAGCGAGAGGGAGAAACACTGATTTGTTGTCCCCTCATCCATGCACTCATTGGTTGTTTCTTGTATGTACCCTGACTGGGCATCGAACCCGCAACCTTGGTGTATCTTGGACGACACTCTAACCACCTGTACTAACTGGCCAGGGAGCCTCGTTTGTATCCACGTTCCCTACAGCCTTCAGGGACCATCTCCCAGGGCGGCCCAGCACTGCTGGAGTTGTCCTTGCAGATCTCCAGATGCGGGTGGACCTCGCTGCTCAGGAGGTTCAGGTTGGCAAGGTTGTAAACTCTGCCAAGGGCTGGGATGGAGGTGCCACCCTGAGGCCCTGTTCTCGGACCGGACTTCATGGGGCGCCGCGGAGTGAGGTGTATGGCTGCTGGCGAGTTCACTACCTGTTGAGCGCCTCCCGCGTCCAAGGCAGAGCTGGTCTGCGGAGAGAAGAAGGAAGGAGACCCACAGCTGTGTCGCAGAGGACGTCACGCTGACAAGGGAGTGGGGGTGAGGCAGAGCCTGAGCTCGGGTCGGAGGAGGATACTGCCCCTGGAGGGCAGGGCTGGGGCAGGCCTGGCGCAGAGGCTAGAGCCCGCCCACCCTAAGCACGTAGGGCCTGTGTCCTGGCACCTGGTGGCCCTGCCAGGGGCCTGGCTGACCGTAGAGGCTCCCTCAACACCCACGTGCACTTGGCACCGTGGAGACTGGCGGTGTGAGCCTCTCTCCTGTGGTTCCAGCCCCACGGAGCGCTGCAGCCAGCTCCTGGGGCAGAGGGACAAGAGGGCGCGTCTCCTTTTTGGCACCGAGTCTCTGCACTGCCGCAGGGCTGAGAAAATGAGAGGCCACAGGTGCTTCTGGGTGCCAGAGACACTGTGCATGGGGTCCTGTCAACACCTCCAACCCCGGCCCCCACTCAGACAGTCGAGAACTCGGACAGTGCTGTCCTAGCCTTGGCTGCAGGGTCTGATGGCCACACGGGAAGCCCCTGATGGCCTCTGCAATAGAGCCTTCTCCCCGAGGCCGACGCTTCCCCGGAGAGACCATTCCCGGGGGGCTGACGTGGGGTGGCAGCCCAGCTCCCCATCTCACACTTGTGTCTCCAGGCCTGTCCCCGTGGCCCCGATCTGCCCATGGCTGAGACTGAGGGAGAGGCTGCAGATGGAGACACCAGACCAGGCGGGGGGCAGGAGGCACGGACAGAAAGGGGAGCCTGGCACCCAGCTCCCTACTTTGCCCTCAGTCTGCCCTGAAGCAGTAGGTGCATTCTGGGATTTTTCCAGACTCCAAAGCCCACACCTGTGAGCCTGGAAACACCTGGAATCCCTGGGGTGTGGGGACTGGGTGGTGAAGGATAACGCCTGTGGGCAGCATGTGGGGGACCTGGAGACCATGAGGCCACCCTGCTCTGTGACCTTTAGCCCGCAGGCTCTCAGCAGGTGCGGCTGCCCCAGCCTCTGCCGGCACTCACTCCGGCCCTGCCCCCACCTTCTCTCAGGTGAGAGCACTCAACAGGCTGGAGGCGGCACCTCGGCACCTCGCAGGAGCATTCAACTGGAACCCGGGATGTGGTTCCGAAGGCGGGGGTGGGGCCGGGGCCGCCCAGCCCAGCTGTGGCCCAGGAAAGGGGCATTTTCTGCTTTGCTGATCTGTCTGAAGGACATAATGCCCAAAAATGGCTTTCTCCCAAATCATTGAAGGACAAAGGCAAACCAACACACCGCGGCCTTGCTGGCCTGGGGCCATGCCAGGTCAAGAATTAGATCCGCAGCCACATCTGCTGAGACAATGCGCAGCTGTCCTTGTCCCGAGGAGCCAGCTGGCCTCCAACCACCACCGTTTCTGGAAAAAGCCCCGTGTTCCCAGAGAGGCTGGTCCTGCAATGGCACAGACAGTCATGCTCGCAGCATCCGCGCTTCGCCTGATTCATAATCTTGTTACATCCTCCTAACAGCCCGCTGAGGTCAGTACTGCTGTCCCGTTTCCTCTTCCGTGAAGGGAAGTGACCGCCCAAGGCCCCATGGGTCCTCCCAGGCCCTGGCTTTGCAGCCCAGGTGGGGCCCTGTGCTCGGAACAGGAGGCAGGAATCCCAGGGCTGTGATGCACTAGGCAGCTGCTGGGGCAAATAACCAGACTTAGTTCTAGTTTAAAACGACGCGACCCATTATCTCCCGTCTCAAAGGTCTGACCACGTCTCACTGAGCTCAGACCAGGGAGTGTGGTGCTGGCTCCTCCAGGAGGCTGGAGCGGGGGCTTCCTGTCTGTCTGTCTGGCTTCCACAGGCGCCTCATTTCTTGGCTGGTGGCTCCTCTTCCACCTTCAAAGGCAGGAGGGCTGGTGGCATCTCTCTCAGTTCACATCGCTCGGGGGTCTCTGCCTCCCTCTGCCATGTCTCGGAGCAAGCACCAGGGCCCACAGGCATGGCCAGGTTAGGCTGCCTCCTGTCGGGCCAGCTGATAGACCACTTCAGTTCCATCTGCTGCCTTAGTCCCATTCAACCCGTAAGGTAAGATGTTCACAGGTTCCAGGGTGAGGGCCTGGAAACACTTCAGTTGGGGTGACATTCAGATCCGTGCCCCCCCAGGGCCTCCTTTCACTCCGTAGCTTGGGCTGGGGGTCCCTCCAAGGTCCTGTCTCTACCTGTGGGGTGCGCTGGGGCTGATTTATCCAGGCGATTGGAGGCCAAGTGTTAAATAACTGTTATTAAAAAGTTATAAAAACACACAATTAATAACATAAATTGTATTTCTAAAAAGGTAGCAAATGCTCCAATTCATCACTTCCTAATTATTTTGCTACATGTTACTGTCATCTGAACTCTTGTGGTTATTGGCCTTTATTATATCTAAACAGCAGAAATTCTAACACCTCACACCTCTTTCCAAATCTGTGTTCAGGGATGTCACGGTGGCAGCTTGAAATTGGCCATGCTGGGAGTATTTACACCTCGGAAATGAGCAGACACTACACATCAGGGCTTGATTTATTTTTATTTTTTGTTGATTAAGACTTAGAGCGACGAAGAAAATATTAATAATGCAGATTAACTGAAAAGTTTGTCATGTTTGCAACTGTGAATAGCACAAAGATGGTCAGATGTAACTGAAGTGCAACTATCGGTGTGAATTAGATGGCTCTATGGAATTTACAACGACAAAGAACATTTTATTATTATTTGTGAAGAGCATGCTGTGCTCCCTTTATAGCAATCACCTGGAGAGTAAGCGGAGGTCCAGACACAGGGACACGCTCCCTTCTGCGCAGAGCTGCTTATTAAGCACGTACCGGCACCCCGCTGCTCGCCCCTCCCCCAGCCTCACCTCCCAGCACCACGTGCTCTGTGTTCTGCCCTCTGAACCATTCTAATTTCCCAGAATCCTCCCTGCTTGCCCACGTACTGTTTGCTCAGTGCGGCCGGACCCCACCCCACCCACGCTGTTCCACGCCCGCGCATCCTGCTTGTCCTTCAGGCGCAGTCCCGGAGCTACCTCCCCTGAGACCCCGGGTCGGGTGGAGTGCACGCTTGTCTTCTCATTGCCCCCGGCTCCCCTCCGCCGCAGCTCACCTCGCACCCCCAGAATCAGGCCCCCTGTCGACTTTCCTGCTGGCCCTGGCTGTGCACCGAGCAGCCGGTGCTCAGTGCGCCTCACTCCATGAACGCTCGTGGGAGGAGCTGGGCTTGTTCACTGGGTACAAAGCCTTTCATCTCTCCAGGGGCACAGAAGAGGGAGAAGAAAGCACAGAGGTAGACATAGTTCTGAAGAGAGCCGGCTCCCAGCAGATAGGGTCTCTGGGCACAGTAAGGGGCCGTAGGGAATACCTCATACCAGCCCCCTGTGCCAAGGGCTGACATCCCTGACAAAGAGATTCTTTATGCAGCTCCTTGGGGGATGGGAGCACAGGGCAGATCAGTGTCCTCCCCAGGGCATCCCGGGAGATGGATCCTGCACCAGGTGTGCTCCCAGGAAAAGCAGGAGCCAGGGTGAGGCAGTTCATAGGGAGACAGCTGCCCGAGGACCCCCAGCCCAGGCGGCCCAGATGCGGAGGTCGTCCTCATGGGCTGCCCATCCTTAGCCCTAACCAGGGCCCTGGGCACATTGCAGGAGGCGCCGGTAAGGGAACGCAGGCCCCACTGGCTTCATGGGGCTCTGCCGACCCTGATGGGTGAGCTGATGCGGTGGAGGTGGAGGAGAGGCCAGGTGGGACCCCAGGGGAGATGCCAGGTGGCAGGTGGCAGTAACGGTGGCAGTGCTGACTGGAACCTGGCCATGCCAGGCCCTGGGCTAGGCCCTCCCCTTGCACCAGCCTGAGTGGGCAGTTCTCAGGCCCTTTTACAGTCAAAAGACTGAGGTTTGCATCCGGTATATGTCAGCATCAAACCATGTCCTAGACGCTGAGACCTCCTGACCATGACCTTCAAATATTTAGTGTCATTTGCCGGTGACTCACCCAGCTGGAGCTTCCACGGGGCACCGATGACAACTCTGTCCTCGCCCTCTTGGGCTCCTCTCCTGTCCTTGCCCCACTCCTAGGAGGGGATCCTCGTCCTGGCGGCTCCTCTCACATCACCTGGGGTGTGGAGACCACCCTGGAGCAGCGGGGAGGGCAGGTGGGAAGCAGGACCCTCCCAGCTGTCCTCACACCTGAAAACACCCAGGAAACACCACAGCCCAGGCAAGTGCCTGGCAGAGAGCAGGCCGCTCCTGGCCTCCTTCCCCAGTCTTGGGAAGCAGAGGGGAACTGCCTGGCCTGGGGTGGATGGGAGAAGAGACGGGAGGCCAGGGGAGTGGCCACTAGAGCCCATATGCTTTGGAATGCACCGAGACTTCTGGTCTCCTGACCTCGAGGAAGACCCGCAGAGAGCAAGAGGAACGGGGACAGCAGGGTCACCTCCATCTGGAAGGAAACGAGGCCTCGGGCCTTGAGATCTGGCGTGGGCAGCCGTGGCGTGGGAGGGCTGCAGAGAGCACCCTGCAGCTGCAAATTTTAGAAAAGGCCACATCAGAATGCATGGCTCAGGCAGGGTCCCCCGACTGGCGAGGGGCACGTGCAGGCACAGGAGTGTCCCCAACCTGTTTGGCTCTGAGAAGCAGAGCAAGGGAACTGAACGAGGAATAGTTAGCGAACCACACTACCGGGAAGCTGTGCGTGGGTGTCACATCGTCTTCCTATAAAAAGAGAATGTAGAAGCTACACAAACATGACAGAACTCAGATTAAGCACATGTCAGGTCATTTGATGTAAATGGGATGAACCTAAATAGCGGAAGCCCAGCTCTGCACCCCATCTGGGAGACATCCTACACCCGCTGAAAGGTTGAGAATCCAAGGAAGGTGGTTCATGTCAGGAGAGGCTGAGTTTAAGTTGAAAAGCATTGGGTAAGACCAAGAAGGGCCCTTTCGAATAATAAAGAAAACAGCTGACAACAAACGTGTCCTGTTATGAATACTTATGTACCAAATATGATTCAACCTGTGCACAGTACAAACTAGGAGACCAAGAAAAGTATATAAAGTTCACAATACTAATAGAAGACTTTTAAGGAAAAAACTGTTGTGATTTATTTGTTAACTTTTGTTTTGGTATTTTACCCGATATTTTACTATGAAACAGTTTCAAATCACAGAAAAGTTGAAAGAACCGTGCAACGAACAGCCCTCTACCCCCTCCCCGGGTCAGGGCTCAGCCAACACCAATCTGGGGCTCAGTCTCACCCACTGGCTATGTAGGCATGACTTGTAAGTTAAGAATGGCTTTATGGTTTTAAATGGTTGAAAAATAATCAAAAGAGGGAAACAATTTTGTAACACAAGAAAATTACATGAAATTCAAATGTAGCATTTGTAAATAGAGTCGTGCAGGACACGGGCTCACACAGGTTGTCTATAGCTGGTTTCTTGCCTCCGTGGACGAGTGGATGGGACACAGATGAATGGCCCCCAAAATCTACAATATTTACTCCTTGGCCCTTTAGAGAAAGGTAAACTGCCCCCTGCCCTAGATTCTAAAATAACCCTTTTTCTTTACTTGCTTTGTCGCACCTGTCCACCTCCGTCCACCCACCGATTCACACTGTTTCGGACACTGTTTCGGATGCAGGTGGAAGTTGTAGACAGCAGAGCACGCCCCTCGTTAAATCCTTCAGTGTGCATATCAGTCAGAGTTCATTGTGCATTTATGGATGTTTCTAAAAGGCAAGATGTAGAAACAGCAAAGTGTATGAAATTTAAGGCTACTCCCCTATCAAGATAAAGTTCCCTCATGGCCTTTCCCAGGCCAACCGCCCCACTAAGGCAACTACAGTTCCGGCTTTTCCACTGCAGGTTGCGTTGCCGGTTCTAGACCTTCACACGTGGGATTGCACGGTCTGGACCCGCGTGAGAGGTTCTTCGTCTCCGCGTGCAGTCTGAGCCGACTGCTGCGTGCGTGGCAGGTCTGGACCCGCGTGAGAGGTTCTTCGTCTCCGCGTGCAGTCTGGAGCCCAGGCCCTTCCACGGAGGAGCACGGTCTCGCTGGGTGAAGACGCCCATTTGTTGCCTTCTGCTGGCGGGCTCCCCAGCTGACGCCAGTGTTTGGATAAAGCTACTGTTTCTTGTACTATTCCGCTGATGCTTTTACTTCTCTTGGGTAAATACCTAAAAGTAGGAGTTTGGCTCATGGGGTACATGGATGTTTGGTTTTATAAAACACTGTCAGACTTTTCCAAAGTGGTTGGACCGTTTCATCTCCCAGTGATGAGAATTCTAATCGGACCAGGTCTTTACCACCAACTGGGGTTGCCATGCTTTTCCACTTCAGCCATTCTGCTGAGTGTGCGATGATACTTTGTGATATTTTGTGATTTATTTGGATTTTCCTAATTCCTAACAATGCTGAACACCTTTTCATGTATTTTTAAAAAACATTCATATATATACTTTTGTCAGGTAGAATATTAGATCGATTTTTTGCCGGGTAAATATTTCCATGTTAATATTTATTTGCTCACAGATGGGCATCGTAAGACTAAGCATCCAGCCCTGGCCTGTGGGGCTCAGCTAGTTGGAGCATCGTCCTGTGCACCCGTAGGTCTCGGGTTCGAATCCTGGTCAGGGCACATACCTGGGTTATGGGCTTGATATCCGGTCGGGCCCGTCAGAAGGCAGCCGATCGATGTTTCTCTCTCACATGATGTAGAGCTCATCAATGAAACCATCTGGGATTAGAGTTTCCTATGAGGAATGTTTTTAACCACAAATTCAATTTTAAACATAGATATAAGGATATTCAGGTTATTTATTTTTGTTGAGAGAGATTTGCATGAATCTCTCCCCCCTCCCCTTCCTCCCTTTCTAAAAATCAATTTTTTAAAAATGCTTTTAAAAAAAGACTGAGGATCCAGCGTTGTAGACATTTTTTTTTTTTTTTTAAATCTTGACATAATCAGTTAAAAATAAACAGCTCTTGCCCTGGCCGGTTTGGCTCAGCGGTTAGAGAGTCGGCCCACGGACCAAAGACTGGCGGGTTCAATTCCAGTCAAGGGCGTGTACCTCGGTTGTGGTTCATCCCCAGCCCTGGTTGGGACATGTGGGAGGCAGCCAGTCAATGTGTCCCTCTCACATCGATGTTTCTCTCTCTCTCTCTCTCTCTCTCTCTCTCTCTCTCTCTCTCTCCCCCCTCCCTTCCACTCTATGTGAAGATGAATAGGAAAACTTTATTGAGTTGTACTTTACATAGCCAACAACATGCTCATTTTAAGTGTCCACCCAATAAACATGACGTAAGGTAAGGTATGAGGTTTGTTTATTTTTTATTTTATGCACATCCTGTTGTTCTAGCGCTGTTTCTGTGAAGACTATCCCTTCCTCCACTGGGTTACCTTGGCGTCATTGTTGAAAATTAATTGACCATATATGTGAGTGTACATTGCTGGATTCTCCATTTTCTCCCCTGAATCTGTGTCTGTCTTCGTGTCCGTCCTATGGTGTCGTGATCGCAGTAGATTTCTGGCGAGTCTTAAAATCAAGTAATATAACTCCTCTCATTTCATTCATTAAAAAAAAAAAGGACTCTTCTAGGTTTTCTGTGTTTCCTTATGGAATTGCATAATAAGTTTGTCAATTTCTACAAAAAAGAAAAAGAAAAAAGAGACCACCAGGATTTTTTGGAAACATTTGTACAGGATTAATATTATTTCTTTCTACGATGTTTAGTAGAGCTCATCAATGAGGCCATCTGGGATTATAGTTTTCTTTGAGGAAAGTTTTTAACTACAAATTCAATTTTTAAAATAGATATAGGGATCTTAGTGTTATTTTGTTGTTGTTGTTGTTGAGTGAGCCTTGGTAGTTTGTTTTTCAAGAAATTTATTCATTTCAAATAACTTGACAAATGTATTGACATAGTTGTTTATAATATTCCTTTATTCTTTTTTATAATATTTCTTCATTATTATTATTATTATTATTAGAGAGAGTGAGAGAAAGGAAGAAGGAGAGAGAGATGGAAACATCGATGAGAGAGAACATCAATTGGCCACCTCCTGCATGCCCCCCACTGGTGATCAGGCCCACAACCTGGGCATGTGCCCTGACGGGGAATTAAACCGGTGACCTATTGGTGCAGCGGTTGATGCTCAGCCACTGAGCCACACTGACCAGGCTATTCCTTTATTCTTTTAATGTTTATTGTGTAATTTCTAATACTGGTGATTTATGCTTCTTCTTTTTTGAAAGTTTCTGCTTTTTCTGGCTAGAGATTTATCAATTATATTTATCTTTTCCAAGAACTTAGTTTTGCTTTCATTAAATTTTCTGTTTTTTTTTTTTGTTTTGTTTTTTTCTCTTTTATTCAATCATTTCCACTTGTTATTTTCTTCTTTTCTTAATTTGGGTCTATTCACTGTTGTCTTTCTAGTTTCTTGACTTGCAAACTTAGATTATTACTTTGAGGCCTTTGTTCTTTTCTTACATAAGTGCTGAAAACTGTAAATTTACTTTCAAACACTACTTCAATTACACCCACAAATTTGGAGATGTTGTAGTTTCATTTTCATTCAGTTTGACATATTCTAATTTCTTTTGTGATTTCTTCTTTGGTCCATGTGGTTTTTTATAAGTGTGTTATTTAATTTCCCAATATTTAGGAGATTTTTTTCCACATATTGTTTGTTATTGAGTTTTAGTTTGATTATTTGATGGTCAAAGTACATAGTTTAAATAGCTTTACATGTGTTATGGCTTGTTCTGTGGCCTGGTCTATGGTCTTTCCAGCCAAATGTTCCACACATACTTGAAAAGAATGTATTTTGCTCTTGTTGGGTGCAGTGTCTACACCCACAAATCAGGCAGATTGGTTGATATTGTGTTTCTGAGTAAAGGTAACATTGTGAATCATTTTCTGTCTATCGCTTATTGAGGAAGAAACATTTACATCTCCAGCTAAAACTGTTGGTTTGTCTCTTTCTCCTTTTAGGTCTGTCTTGTTTTCCTCTGCGTATTTTTGAGGCTCTGTAATTAGGTTCGTACTCATTCAAGATTGTGACAGCCTCGTGGTGAACGTGCTCCTCTCTCGTTCCAAAATCGCCCTCTTCGTCCTGGTGACAGTTCTTCTCTGACGTCTGCTTTGTCTGATATTAGTATGACGAGTCCAGCTACTCTCACACCTTGTATGTGTACTGTGTATCTTTTTCCATTCCTTTACCTTCAGTCTGTCTGAGTCATTGAATTTAAAAGAGGTTTCTTTAAATATTTAGGTTCTGGTATTTGGTCTGCTTTGACCATCTCTGCCTTTCCATTGAATTGTTAGCCCATTTATTGTTGATATAATTTGGGCTATGGTTGGGTTGGGTTCAAATCTATCACCTTCTTTCTTGTTTCTTTGTTCTCCTCCCTTATTTTGATCAAATGAGCATCAAGTATCTTTTTGTGTGTGAAATACAATCAACATAAGATTTTAAATTGAGCGCTTTTCAGAATTTCATTTCATCTCCGCTTTATTAGCTGTACTTCATTGTTTCGTCATTCGTGGTGGCTCTGTGTGTTCCGTGTTATGCTCTGCGGCCCCTGTAACGTGTCACAGCCCGTCAGCGGGGAGCCACCCGGTTCACTGGAGTGGGGACGCCGTGGTGGGGACAGCACTGTCCTCTCCCGTCTCTTCTTCGTGGCACTGCTTTTACACATTCATCTTCACACACGTCAGGAAGCTCTCCACACCTGCTCACTTTTAAAAGCAGGTCTTTCAAAATCACAGGTAAAAAAGTCATTTTTAATGAAAAATATCACTGACACGAAATGCCAAAATGACAGAGTGCGTGCATTGCTCCCAGAATGTACTGTTCGTCCTGTGATTGCAGCGTTTTTTATGCTGTCATTATTTATTTGTCTTTCTCCCGCATTAGACAATAACGTCCTTGAGAGCCAAAACAATATCTATTCATCTTGTAACCTTAGCACAGTGCGTGGGCTGGGACGAGTTCAACCAACATTGTACCACTCACTAGTTTCCTGACTACCCGACGCCTGACTTACTGAAGGAAGGAAGGACGAGGCGGCTGAAATGTAAACACTGGACACCCAGACCGAGCACGCTCCAGGGGGCAGATAGAGGCACCCTCCCCCCGTCCTCCCATTCAAAACTTGACTAGCAGGAGGCGGAAAACAAGGACTTCAACCATGCTTGAAGAGACCTTAAAAGGTCACAGATCAGGACTCAGGGTGGATGCTGACTGTGGCCACCGTCCAAGAGCTGCTGGGTGTGGCCCTAGGGGAGACATTCTTTGTCTTGAGGCTTCAGATATGTTTATGTTGGAAACAAATGTGACCTTGGGCGAGATCTGGGAATGGAGAATGGGTCACTTCGCGATCATGTCCTCACTGGCCTGGGCAGTGGCCCAAGCCCCGTGCTTGCTGCCTGAGTCTCGGCGGACTGACAGCTCCCGATCTTGTCGAGGAAGCTGCGGCAGCTGAGCGGCTTTCTCAGATGCAAAACATGCTCTGCGGCCGCAGCTACACGAGAGCGTTGCTGACTAGTCGTGTAGGTGGCAGTCATGACCTGCAGTGTGCGACTTCATGCTCAAACCTTTGAAGTACTCATACTCTGTGTGCTGCCTGGGGTGGTCGGGTGGCTGGGGAACAGTTAAAGTTGGCTCACAACGGGCAACACTGAGATCTTCTGAAAATGGGGATGTGAAAATATTTCTCTTCTAGCATTTTGAATTCAGAACAATCGGAGCATTATGGATTTTCACCCTGCTTTGCTGACCTTGCTCTAACTTCCCAATCCTTGAAATGTTGAGAGGATTATAAAAATGTTCACAGTGTGCTTTAAAAAAATGCTACATAAGTAATAATACTAATAAGACAATATTTCTCCCTTCCAGCTAATGTTGACCTTCTAGGAGAGGACTTATTTCAAAGAAGGATCTTTAAAACATACATAAAAGCTTTTTTAAAAGCTAAAAAAATTCTTTCAAATGTGAAATTAAACTCAGGTTCAACAATTTCCCGGGGTCCTATTTTGTTGACTTGACATGTGTATTAAGCTCTCATCGACATGAGGAAGGGAACACGCACCCACCAGAGTGGAACAAGGCAGCCGGTGCGTCCTGCCCAAAGACAGGTGTCGACGGTCCCCCCAAGTGATCACCAGTTTTCTTTAGATTTATTTTTGATGTACTGCCTCTCAGAACCAGAAAGGTCTTTGAGGGCAATGCACTGTGGTGGTTTTCAAACTCTTTTTTTCTAGCCAAGGAGCCCGATGTGGTGACTCAGATGGAAGAGGGGCTGCCCGGTTACAGGTAGGAGATGCCACTCTGTCCCCTCCCCGCCAGCCCACCGCCTGGCCCAGCCTTGGGCAGTGGACAGTTTGAATACTTGACAGGCAGGAGGAGGAACCCAAGGACTTCAGTTGGGGTCATTTGGGGTCATGAGGCGCTGGGTCAGCGTGGCCTCATTCTCAGAGCTCCGACCCTCTGTGATGGACGGGGTGTGGGGGGCAGAAGAGAGGCTGCCTCGGAAGAGACTGGCATCTCTGGGCATCTGGAAATGGCCTAGTGAGCAGCAGCTGCGGTGACTGGCTGAGTTGGTGGCCGGGACTCCTGGCGTCCAGGAGGCCTTGGGATTGGGGCCTCTCTGAGCCTGAAGCTAGGACAGGATCCTGCGAGAAGAAGCCCATTCGGGGCCTGTTTGGGCCCCAGCAGTGTGAGGAGCCGCTGGCTAGCCTGGGGACTGCACACAGCCCGGGAATCTAGGAGGCCCTCCGGGGGTCGGGATAGGCTTTCCCTCAGGAAACATCCCCTTCGGCTCATTGGGAAAGAGGCAGCAGGTCTGCTCCAGAACTTTCCAGATCGCCATCTGACTGCCCACGACTTCACCACATGAGTTAGCGCCAGCGTCTGTCCGTCTGCATTTCACCCGGCGGCCTGGGGCTGGGCTGGGTGCGCGGGAGCCCACTCCAAAGTGCCCGAGAAAGGGAGCCGGGGGCACTTTTAGTTCCACGAACTCTCCCAAAATGATACGGTGCCACTTAGGGAATTACTGGTCTCTATCAGGTAATGACATCCCAGCACCTGAGAAGATTGGTTTCATCTCATAACACTCTCTGAAGTGTGTGTGCGCGCGTGTGTGCGCACGTGTGTGTACGTGTGTGTGTGTGCATGCGTGCATGCGTGAATGTGAGAGAGAGAGAGAGAAATAATGTATAAACACAAAGGTGTATCTGTACCTCAAAAATGTAGATCATTCCTCTCTCAATGGCCTGAATTAACACCCAGTTCTATTTCTATTTAGGGCAATTATTAGCTATAATTTTCTTTAAATGCCATTTAAAAAAACCATGATCATAAAAAGGCTGAGTTGTCAGGACTCTGGGCTGCAACCACCTCAAACTAACCTAAGCAAAATGGGGCGCTGGCCGGCTCCCATCCGTGGGTGTCCTGGGGCCCAGAGCCGCCGGCGGGGCTGCCGCGATGTCATCTTTCAAGGGCACTCGGGGCCAGGCTGGGACACAGAGTTCATTCTCGTATTATCAATTATTAATCATTGTATTATTCACCGTATAAACAATTGTAAACCTACTTTTGCCCCACCCTGTATATTAAGTTGAGTTTTACGCATATATTTTACTCATCCAATTTTATTGTCAAACTTATATTAGCTTCTTAAAATGAATTATATAGCACAGCCTCTCTTTCTATTCTTTGAAACAATTTGTGTAAAATGAAGATAATCTATTTCTTAACAATCTGAGAAAATGAACCTAAATATCTGTCCGGGATGCCTACGGAGGTGGGGACATCTTGACTATCATTCAGTTTGTGTAAGGTTTGCAGGTTCATTCAGACTTCTGTCTTCTTGATTCCGTTTTGGTGATTTTGTCTTCTGTAAAGATTATCCATTTCATGCTATTTTCACATTCACTGGATCAAGTTATTTATAGTGTCTCTTCAGTGCATTTTCCATTTTCACTGTAATGAAATCCCACTCTCCATTCTGATTAGTCTTAATTTGTTCTTGTCCCCCTTCCTCTCCTCCCTCCCTCCCTCCCTCCCACACCTCGTTTTCACATCCTTCTTGGAGCAGCGAGAACTCACCTCCGAGTTTGCTGATTTGTGCTGTGCTCCTGGGGATGAGCTGTTCCGGATCCCGGAGCTGTTGGCTGTCCGTTCAGGTGAGCCCGCATCTCCTAACGTCTGCTGTCCTGTCCTCACTCAGCGGGCATTGAAAGGAGCATTTACATTTTCTCAACACGCCTTTGAGTTTTGTATTACTAATTTGTAATTGAATTGCATTGAGGTGTGAGAATATGTTCTGGATGATGGCAATTTAAAAATTCTGTTGAAACTTAAGAAAAATACCAACTTGGCTTATGATGAATTAACCTAGTTTCATAAGCACTTGAAAGAATGCACATTTTTTTTTTATTTTGGGGTGCTCAGGGCTGGCCACTGCTATGAGCAACTGGGGCTCGACCAGGCTGTGATCTGTCTGGGAGGGTGTCGAAGTCTCCCAGGCTTGTCTGTGCGCAGAATGGAGGCTGGGCTCCAGCAGCACTGGTCAAGTGCTCCGTGGGGCATTGACCTCCTGGTCTTCTGGGCTGCTCAGGGCTGAGTGCTGAGGGGGAGCCTGCTGGCACCCTGCTTCCAACGTATCAAAGCAGCCGGGCGGCAGGACCTGAGAGTTGTGGGACTTGAGGTGACAGCCATCAGCCAGGAGGGATGAACCTGCAGGTGCCTGTTTCTGAGGCCACAGCTGGCACTGGGGGGCCCGTGGATCCGAGCTGTACACCAGGTACCCGGTGCAGTTTGCTTTCTAACTCAGAATGTGTGCTGGGCATTCCTTCCTTCCACCTGTTTTCCTGTGCTTACTTGCTTGTTTCTTTTCCAACTTCCTACATTGGCAATCTAGTCCATTATTGTTTTAGCTTCTCCTCTTTTCAAATGGAAGCTCTTAGGGTTTTCAATATCTCTTTAAGAAACATTTTACCTGCAGCCCTCAAGATTTAATATGTAGTAGTTGTCATATGGGTATTTAAAATATTTTCTTGCTGGGCCGGTGTGGCTTGATGGTTAAGTGTCAGCCCATTCACCAAGAAGTCACCAGTTCGATTCCCAGTCAGGGCACATGCCCAGGTTATGGGCCTGATCCCCAGTGGGGGGCATGCAAGAGGCGGCCAATCGATGTTCTCTCTAATCCATGTTTCTGTCTCTCTCTTTCCCTCTCCCTTCCTTTCTCTTTCTAATATCAGTAAAGAAAAAGTAAAAATAAAACAAAATATTTTCTGATTTCAACATTGTTTCTTTTTTGACCCATGAGTTAGTTAGAAGAGTATTTATTAATTTCCAAACACTTGTCCCTTCCCCCAAGTTACCTTTGTAGTGAATTATTCACTTACCTTTGGACAAAGAATGTGATGCTAATGAAACCAAACTTGAAAAATTTTTGAGACTTTCTCTGTGCCCCAGATGTAGGTAAATATTGGTAAATGTTCTGGGTGTGCCTGAAAAATACCTATTCTCTCTACGTCACAGATGCTCTCAGTGACTATCTATCTCCCTCGGGGCCCTGTCATTTGGGAGGTTCTGACCAACTTCCAACTACCGGTATCTGCACCTCTGTGTCCGAAGGCTTTCTGGAGCTGGAGAAGGCAGGGCAGGCCAGCGTGCCGGGCATGGACGCCCAGGGAAGCCATCCTGAGCATGGGAGCTGAGGAGGGCACCCTCCACTCTGCGGACCGCGAATGTCCTATCGTCCTGTGAGTGGAACCTTCTCTCTCTCTCTTTCCTTTTTGATATAAAAATATCTAAGCATAAAAGTGGAGAGAATAAGTATAACAGACTATTATGTACCTCCCACCCAGCTTTAAGAACCATCCAAAACACCTGTTTTTATCTTTTGCTTCTTTTAAATAATTAGGTTTTCGCTTGGTTTTTCTATTCTAGAGGAATTTTTAAAGGAGCAACCCATTCATTCATTCTACTAAGAGTCTAATTTCTAACTTAGTAATTCATGTTTTATCTATACTTTTTTATTTTTACTTTATACCAGCTACAAAGTGTTTTGGTTTTTATTTCAATAATTCTATTCATTTTTTTAACCAAATTTATAAGTGGCTCCATTATATGTTTTGTTGTTGTTTGTCTAATGATTACTTTTGAAAAATTTTAAATGTTTTCTTTCATTTATTTCTGCCAGAATCGCTTATAATTTTTTTTTTTTTTTTTTTTTTTTTTTTTACCATTTCAAACATTTCATTTTATAATTTAAAAAGCTTTTCAATTACTGCCCTGGCCGGTTTGGCTCAGTGGTTGGAGTGTTGGCCTGTGGACCAGAGAGTCCCGGGTTCGGTTCCCACTGGGGGCACACACCAAAACAAACAAACAAACAAACAAACTTTTCAATGATAGTTTCAATGTAATGTTAGTTCAAAGCATATAGCACAGTGGTTAGATATTTATATACCTTGTGAAGTGATCCCCCCGCCCAGTAAGTCTAGTGCCCACCTGGCACCACACACGGTTATTACAGTATTACTGACTGTATTCCCTAGGCTGTACTTCACACCCCATGACTGTTCTGTAACGACCCATTTGACTTCTTAGTCCCTCCATCCCTTTCATCCAGCTCCCCAGCACCCCCACCCCCCACCTGGCAACCATCAGTTTGTTCTCTGCATCTGTGAATCTGTTTCTGTTTTCTGTTAGTTTATTCTGTTTAACTGAGGTGAATTCATGTTCTGAATGTTGCTGTTGCGGCTAACCATTGTTGGGCACTGGGTTGCGTGGTGTTTCAGATTTGGGTTTGCAGGATCACTGTGGGTGAGAACTTGGCTCCCGTCGCTCTGTGTCCCTGCCTCACTGACCAGTGGTTCTGTGGCTGACCCACCCGCCCACGCCCACGCCCACGCCAGGCCGGCCTCCTGTCCTCCCCGTGGCCGGGAGCTCCTGCCCAGGGTGCCAGCAGGGCGGCCAGGTGTGCTGTGCGTCACGTCCTTCTGTCCTTGTCCTAGCGTCTCAGCCACACCGCCGTCCACAGGGGCCTACTTGAAAATTGGGCCTAAGATTACTTTTTAAAAACTTTAATGGTTAGAAGCTGAGGAAATGGTTTTTTGAAACCAGAAGCGATTCCTGTGCCCAGAAGTGAAGAATTCCTCGGGCAGGCGTTTCGTTGTGCTGGAAACCTCCCAGGTACGGCCCGCGGTGCACGCAGGTGGCGCGGGGAGAGGAAGTGGAGGCTGACGATCCAGCGGCTGGGGTCTCGGGTCCAGGGGGAGCCGGAGCTGGCTTCTGCCAGCCAACAAGAGCCAGTTGTTAAACCCAGCCATTATTCAAAAGTAAAGAATTTTAATACCAAAGGTAATAGACATGCAAACCACATCACTTCTTCATTATTTTAACATTTTATTATTATCTGTACTCTTGAGACTATTGATACCAAGTGTGCCTGTCTGGTGGGGACATTTCCTGGTGGTCTGCCATGTACTCTCTGCTAGTGCAGCGCTCGGCGAGATCATGTTGGCAGCTTGGAACTGGTCAATGGGGGGAATATTTACACTTTAAAAATGAGCAAACTCTACAGAGATTTTTCTCCTCCTCAGATGGCCAGTTGTTCCACGTGGATCAACACAGAGCTGCTTAACACGACAGCTCTTTAGTTTTCTAGGTTGATGAAGCCTCCCTCATCCCTCATCCCTCATATCTGTGTCATTTCAGTTGGAAGAAGTAGCTTAGCAATGTAGGCAACTACTCTCTTATTGGAAGGTACGTGTCTCAGGATCTCAGGTAAATGAATGGACAAAAGAGCCCTTCAAAAAACAAACAAACAATAAAACACCTATTTCAAATATAAGAGCAACAATCAATGTAAAAGAAACCTTGTTTGTCAACTTCTTAGAAACAAATGATTAAGGTAAGGAAAAGCCATGGCTCAGAGAGAAAGAATACAATATATCGATCATTCCCAGAACCAAGCAAGGAGGTGGTAAGCGATGTTTAGCTTGAGAAAACACACACACACAAGAGAAGTAGCCAAGTTTCCCTCTATTCACAAAGACAAAAACAAAGAAAGAAAATTAGCTGCAAGTTTCAGGTTCATAGATTCATGGAATGGCTGAATAAATTATGGCATTTACACTTCAATGGAAGATTATGTGGCTAATAAAATATTGGGTAAGATTTTTTTTATATTGCCATGGAATAATTTCATGGTCGGGGGAAAATAATGTGGCCAGGATGGCTCCATACTTATATAAAAGAAAGCAAATTGCCTTACATGAACCTCTCTCTCTCTCTCTCTCTCTCTCTCACACACACACACACACACACACAACTGCTTGCTTTATGGCTAAACTAAAAGTTACGGGGGGTGGGGGGTGGTGGTATTGTTTTATCTCAGGCAGCTAGAACAGAACACCACCAGCAGAGAGGTATAAACAACAGACTTTGATCTCTCCTGGTCTGGAGGTCACCCCCTAGTCTTCCCAGATCACACAGTTCCTCATTTTTTGCCATCTGGATAGCCTGAGAATTGTCTAATCTTTAAGTTCTGGTTTCTTTATTGCTTGACGGTTGCTTCTCAGATTCATTTCTCACCGCACAGTTTACCGTAAGCAGTCAGGCGGGACGGAGCTGCTGCTTCAACACTTGGCTTAAAAATCTCCTGGGCTAGATCAGTTTCATGACTTGCAGGCTTTACATCCGCAAAACACCAGCTGAGCTTTCTGCCGCTTGATAAACACGCATCGCCTGTCCTCCAGCTCCGGCGGCGCGGCCCTTGTGCCATCAGACGGCACCAGCGTCGCCTTAGCGAGCCCTTTGGGGCGGCTCAGCTCCTGGCCTGCACCTCCACACTGTCCCCGCTCTAGCCGTCGCTTGGTGCCCACGCCACGTCCGCCTTTCGGGTGTTTGTTACACCAGCACTCTGACCTGTCAGGACCACTGCCTTCGTCGGCCTGGGTTGCTCTCACCAAACACCACGGGCTGGGCGGCTTATAAACGATGGACGTTTGTTTCTCACAGTTCTGGAGGCTGGACGTCTGAGATCAGGGTGCCAGCATTCGGGTGCTGGTGAGGACCCTCTGGTTGACAGGTGGCACCCGCTCACCGTGTCCTCAGAGAAGCTCTCTCTCTGGAGTCCCTGCCTAGAAGGGCACTAATCCCATCATGGGCTCCTCTCTCATGACCTACTCACCTCCCAAAGGTCCCACCTGCAAACACCGTCACATCGGGGTGAAGGCGTCAACATATACATGGGAGGGGGCACGACTCAGTCCACAGCAGATACACACCAACCTCTTAACACGGGTGTCTTATGTGTGCGTGGGAGGCGTTCACCTAAATTAAAGGCCACGTGAGGGGCGGCAAGCATTCACTGAGATCCAAAAGAATACTATTTGGGGAGCACTGGTTCAGGCAGAAGCCCAAACAGTGTTCCGATGAGGAGACAAAGACCAGGGGTGTTGTGAGAAAGGGAGGGGCAACTCCAGCCATAGAAAGAGGCGTTCCTATGGGTGCAGGTCACATGGGAGATGCTAGTTCTAGCAACGTGGTTAACTGTCAGCCCTGTCACCAGCCCTGTCGTCATCATGTCCGCCTTCCCGTTAGCTTTACACCCAGGTCCTCGGGGCGCAGGCTGCTGGGCTCAGTCTGGGGTTCGCTCCCCCGGATCTAGCAGGCGAGGCGGGAGGCTTGGGACTGCCCACCTCCGGGACGGCAGCTCCGGTTCCATCCAAAAGGGGCCTGTGCATTATCTTTTTTGCAGAGGGAAAGAGGTTATAAACATTTTTTAATATACATTTTTTTTTTATAACAAGCATGTGCACTTTGTCTTATTTTTAAAAGGAGATCTTCTTTCTCTTTTGGAAAATTCAGTCCTGTAGGTGTCAGGTGATCCCGGCAGGACAGGAATCCATCTGGGGAGGGGGGGCAGGGCCAGGGTTCAGGGAGGTGCTGGGCTTGAGCAAGGTGAGGGCTGTCCACACAGTGGGCAGCCGTGGTGCAGGGTCGAAGCAGGAGTGAGGGGTCCATGGTGGAGGCTGACATGAGGTGTGGGTGCCAAAGGGGCCAGGAAGTGCCCACAGGGGGCTGCTTGGTACAGCTCCCCGAATTGTGTTCTTTGTTTACCTCATTAAGTGCTTGTAGCCTCTCAGTTTGGCCTTTTATGTTTAGGGTAACACATCCCACATACACATGAGACACCCGTGTAA
This sequence comes from Molossus molossus, assembly GCF_014108415.1. Classification (NCBI taxonomy): domain Eukaryota; kingdom Metazoa; phylum Chordata; class Mammalia; order Chiroptera; family Molossidae; genus Molossus; species Molossus molossus. The sequence goes on along the minus strand of NW_023425388.1, from coordinate 6,920,923 downwards.
GAGTTTAGTGTACATCTTCTTTTTTTTTTTATTAATTAATTGATTTTTTATTCATTTTTGTTACAGATGTTTCTCCTTTTTCTTATGTCTTCAGGATTATGTTAGGCTTGGACAGAGACATTCTCAGCACACTCTTGGTTCATGTCTGGGCCATTAAGAAAGACACATGGCTACTCCTGGGTTAATAAGGACCTGCCAAAGATGCCTGCGCTTGGGTGGCCAGGGTCGCAGGGCCTGGACTCCGAGTGAGCGAGACCAGGAGCCGCTGCCTCACTCTGTGTGGACATGCGATGGACTCCTCTGGCCTCGGCTGTGTCATCTACAGAATGGGGATGATAGAGGGTGACCAACTCATCCTGGTTTCAGTAGCGGAAGTCCCACATCTCAGGAACTTCTCTCCCCTCCTCTCCAGGCCTGGGAAAACCGGGCCAGCTGGCCACCCTAATACCCCCGCCTCTAGGTTGTCCTGAGGGATAAGGCACAAGGAGCACGTACACAACCGAGCAAGGAGCCAGGCTCTTGGCTGGGGGCGGGGGGTGGGTAGGAAGAGAGAGAGAGAGAATGGTTTCATAATCATGGAAACAGTTTATAGACATCTGCTTGGTTGAAGGTGTGAAATATTAAAATCCAGTGTATAAAACAAATTAGGGATTATAAACAAGCCAGCTTACATAGTTGATTAGAAATCAATATTTATATTGACTTCACTGTGCAGGCCAGGCGCTGGCTGCCAGGGTGCACCCCCCACCCCACCCCCACCTCAGGGTGCACCCCGCCCCACGCCCGCCCCAGGGCAGTGCCTCTGAGTCTCTTCCACAGGCTGTGGCTGCCCGTGGAGACAGCACCCGGCCCGGAGGGCTGCAGGAACGTCAGAACAGCAGGGCCAAAGGAGAAGTCGGGATTTTCCATGAGCAAATCTCACAGCCTGGGCTGTGAGCACCGGGCAGCCACAGAGGAGCAGGCAGCCAGCTGTGACAGAGCAGACCTGGGGCCGGAGGGGGACGTCAGATAAAGACCAGGAAGAAGGGGTCTGAGCTGGGTTGTACTCATTTTAAAATCATCTGCCCATCCATCTATTATCTATCTATCGTCTATCTATCATCTATCTAATATCTATCTATCTATCTAATATCTATCTATCTATCTATCTATCTATCTATCTATCTTCCATCCCTTTGTTCAAAAAGATGTCCTAAATGTGGTTGCTTCATGTGGGTGTGCTCACTTATGTTAATAAAGGGTATCTTTTATTGAAAAAGCCGGAGGATTTGCAGTGCCTTCCAGTGGAGACCCGAGTCCGAGGGCCGGGGAAGCGGCGGCTCCCACCACCGGAGCTCGGGGCCCAGCACACGCAGCTCTGCTGGGCAGCCAGGCGGGCACAGGCCACGGGAGCTCTTCGTGCTCAGAGTCCCCATCTCTGATCTGGGCTGTGAGCTCTCACCAGGGCACCCCGAACATAGAGATCCTTCTGTCCTAGGAGCGCCACTCCCCCAGGGTTCACAGCGTGCTCCCCTGGAGCCCCGGACGCCCCGGTTGCGCCTCGGGGGCTCTCTCGGGAGGACTTCTCGGACACGCGACACCTGCTGTCGGAGGGAGTGTTGCAGGTGAAAAGCACTTGAAAATGACAATACTAGAATTGTATCACTTTGGAGAGAAAGCATCCTTTAAATTATGCTGTAAACCAATCAGTACAGTATAATTTTACTTCCCCGAATATACTAGCACAGCACTGGAAGGCATCACGCGTGGAGAGATAAAAGTATAGTACACGCCCAGGCGCAATGCAGTGGCCACATTTTTCTGGGCACTGAAGTATGACGCACAACTTTCCACAGGAGTGACTTCCGCCATCCATTCTCCACTTACTCTCATGTACGAAGAAGCAGTACCTTCCCCACAGCGTGACCACTGCCTCTGCCCCCAGAATAGTTGGTACAGAACATGTTTAGATTCATGTGCCCAGTGTGTCATGGACTAATCCAACTCAGGGATGAGCCGCGACCACCCTCCTCAGGTAGACCCTTCTCCCCGCCGGAGCTCTGGCTGGGTTCACTTCCTGTGCCCATCTTACTGGGGTGGGAGCCCAGACACGTTTGCCTAGCGCTCAAGGCTCCACCCTGAGGAATCACTGTACCATCTGATATCTTTTTTTCTTCATTGATTTTAGAGAGAGAGGAAGGAAGAGGGAGAGAAAGATCGAAACATCGATGAGAGAGAACATCGACTGGCTGCCTCCTGCAGGCCCCCACTGGGGATGGGGCCCACAACCTGGGCATGTGCCCTGGCCGGGAACTGAACCGGCGACCTCTTGGTGCAGGGTCGGTGCTCACTGAGCCACAGCGGCTGGGCACCATCTGACAGCTGTAACATACAAAAGGCTGTCTTGGCCGCGACCCAGCTCTTCTCATCTCTTCCTGCCCTGCTTCTCCTCCCAGCCCGGGCTGGCCCATTGCCCTGGGCCGTCCGTGCACCCCTCCACCTGGACCCAGGTGGGTGCCCCAGGTCTTCCTCACTGGAGACTGACCTTGTGCAAGAGACCAAGCCCAGGCCCCACCCCCTGAGGTCGGAGGCTGAATCCGGGATATTTTCCGACAAATGCGGCGTTGTAGGGCTCTCTAGACTGAGTTCCACGATTTAATACCGTGAAGAATTGCAGTAATGCAATTTATCTACAAATAAAACAAGAACGGGCTTTTATGGACTAGCCTGGGAACCTAACCCCTGTGTCTATGGGAAAATACATTCTACATTTCAGACAATGCGCCGGAGAGAGTGCTGGCATGCCCTGTGTGGGGGCTGCCAACACTCCGGATGCGGCGTGTGCCCGCGGCCTGGGGCTGGGCACCCAGGCAGAACGGATGGTGTCACCGCCGGGAGCGGTGACCCCTTCACTCCCAGCCGTGCAGGACCGAGAGAGCCAGCTGGGCTGGGGCAGGGTTTGGTGAAGAGATTCTACTCTCCAAGTCTTCCACTGGGATTCTGATGATTCCAGAGGGCAAAGCCTGCGGAAGTTGCTGTCCTGATAACAAGGCCACATTTTCCTTCTGGGTCCAGTGTAACTGGAGATTGCAAGCCCACCTGGGGGACAGGGAGGCTGGCACTGAAGGGCACTGTGACGCTCTCACGCCCCTCGCTCTGCTCAGTTGGAACAGGACAGACCACTGCCTGAAGGGATTTTGTGAGGTGCGGGCCAGGCTGATTCTCTTGGGTTCTGGAGGCAGGATGCTGTTTCTGGGTCCTGTCCACAAGGTGCTCCATGCTTGACGCCTCCTAGCAAAACCCACTCCACGTGGCCCAGCTCTCCATCCCAGACCCCATGCCACTGCCTGGAGACCCGCCCATGTTCGCTGGTGACCGTGTGGGGTTTGCAGCATATGAGACGACACACATGCACATGGAGCCCAGACCCGAGACTCCTGCTTTCAAGTCCTCGGCGCCGGGGGAGGCCCTGTCTCTCCTCCTGGCTCCATGCAGAAGTGGCCTTTCCCACAGTTAACAGGACCGAGGCTGCTTGGTGAGCAGACCTGGGGTTTAGCCAACATCCTTGAGGTTTATATCAAATTAGATAGATATATATATTTCAATCCCAAGGATGGGAGATAGTCCTCTGTGGTTCTGGAATTATTCACTAGACAGTGGCGGCTATACGATCGGTCGCAGTCAGTCGGGAAATTCCTAGGACCCTCTTCCTGTTGCGAAACAAAATGCACGGCCCCGACTTTGTACGTTTGTGTTTTGTTTTGATTTGATGTCCTGTCATTGTTCTCAAACCCACTTAACCTTTGGCATCTGAAGAATATCCCGGGATTTTTGGAAGAGCAAGTAGGCAGTTGACTCGGGTTTATGCTTCACTTCCCATTTCTTATCCTGTGGTTCATCAGAGAAAAACAAAACAAAACAAAACACACTCATCCTCGTGTTCCTGTGGCCCTGAGACGGTCCCTCACAGCCCTGCCCTGCAGTAACCTCTGACCACACTGCCATGTGGGGACACCGAGGGCCCGGGCAGACCTAGACCAACGGGCCAAGTGAGGGAAGGACGCCCCTTCCAGCAGGGCTGCGCAGCTCCCAGGGTGTGGTGGGGATGGTGCAGGGCGGTGAGAGGGGCGGGCTGGGTGGGTGCCCAGAGGGCTCAGATGGGCTCTGATGGCCTGAGTCCTCTTTCCTGGACCCCACCCAGTGGTCCTGATTCACGTGGCTGGGGAAACATGGAGGCATCAGTATTTTTAACAGCCCCCCACCCCCAGGAGACTCCAGGACAGCCTGGTTTTGGAATGACAGAGGTCATCGGGCACTGTGAGGAGCTGGGTGACAATGCACTGCCTTCAGCCCCATGACCTGAGGCGGGGTAGAGTGTCTGGCAAGCTCCCAGGTGACGTGTGCACATTCAGGTTTAGGCCTGGGGCACTTGTCCTCATGTGGGATGCAGGTGTAATCCCGGGGCTATGCCACTCCTGATGCCGAGCCTGATCCTGTCCTCTGTGCAGGACCCGGGTTGGGGACCAGTTTGCAGGCACCATACAGAGCACGAGGACGGTGTGGAGTTGGTTCATCAGGAAAGGGTATAGGAGGTGTCGGGGAGCTGGGCACCACCCCGAGGCCAGGTCATTGCTGTGGGGACAGGAAGGAGGGTGGCTTGGTCAGGATCTGGAACGACACATATGCCTCACCCCTGATTCCTGAAACAATGAGGCAAAGGGGCAGGAGGTGAACTCCGGAGTGATCCTCGTTCCTTGCTCCCACAGCCCCGCAGAGCCCCCGTGTTAGTGTGATCACGTGACTGAGCTGACAGGTGCCCACACTCGGCCGCTGCACTGGAAGGATCAGAGAGGGGCCCTGGCCCGTGACCCCCTCAGCAGCAAACTCCGAGCGCCCAAAGCAAATTAACGTGCTGGGCAAAGCGAGGTGCAAAGGGGGCCCAGTTGATTTCAGGTGACAGCAATGGTGTCCACCTCAGACCTGTGCCCTACTCTTCCTGGGGGAGCATGGTGCACACACAGCTTCTTTTGGGAGGCCAAGGAACCCAAGCAACTTGGAGCAAAGTGATCAGAGACTATACCCTGTAGGGGCAGATGAAGGAGCCAGAAAGGTTCTAGTTGGAGACCTGAAGGGCAGAGCCAGGTCCAGGGGTGCTGGTGCACAGCCAGCAGGTGGTCAAGATGGTTGACTGGGGAAGGTGGAGCCAGAAAAGCTTCAGGGACAAGGACGTCACCAAGCCCACCAGCCATCCCGGGTCCACGGGGCCCTCAGCACAGCTCTCACAGGGCGGTTCCAGGTCTAAATCCGTGGCTGGCACTGTTTCCCCACTTCCTTCCTTCCCAGGCACTGTCAGCAGACAGCTCAAGTAGCTCTTCTAATCTCTCATAAAGTTGAGTTCAACACTTGATACATTTGAAATAGAAAGTATCTACATTGTGTCCAACTTGAGGTTGTGCCGCAGTTGAGACAGATAAAAACAGCACACTAAAATGTTTCCATGTGGTAGTTATCCTGTGAACCCAAGCCACACGTGGGCTTGTCCACAAGTAAACACGAACCTTTACAGACTCCCTCGAAATCTTTCATTCACAGAAGCAACTAAAAACCTGACTTAGGGAGCCAGTTACAGCATCCAGGCGTTACCTTTGTTTTTAAGAGAATAGAGTATGTAAGGCGCATAACATGCGTTTTATTACATCGCCATGAAGGCCAATATTTAGCTCATCTTTAAAAAAAGTAATGTCTCACTCAGATTGTGGTTTGTAATGGGATGAGTCAGCAATCTTCAGTGTGGGTGGGCCCATTCAAGGAAAATGGCGAAAATGATTTTTATCTGTAGACCTTCCCAGAGGGTTTGTGGGGAGGGAAGGACGCGCCTGATTTCCTGTGACGACAGCATCTGTGCGGGTGCCTGGCTGCTGTTACTGAGGCTGGGTTGCGACACTCATCTGCTGACTTGTTCCTGGAAGCAAAGCAGCCCAAGCAGCCACACGGGTAGGTGAGAGGTGAGGAGTGGCAGAAGTCGGGGACAGGGCTCCTCTTTGTGAAATGGCTTTCAAGTTTACGGTCCATCTTCAGAGAGTCAAGCTATCAATCCCAAAAGCCTCATCACTATGCTAACTATGTGAATGATGGGCAAAGAGGATGCCAGGGGGCATTTCTGTGGAGGACTGAAATCTAGGAAAAACATCAAGTGGACATCCTAGAAGCACAAATACATTTTTTGAAATACGGGCATTTCAGATGACGTTAACAGCAGACGGGATACACTGAACACACGATTCATACATTTAAAGACAGGTCACCAGAGAACATCCAAAATGAATACAAGAGAGGGAAAAAATCATGGTAAAAACGAAACAAAGGCTAAGTCATGAAGGACAGGATCAACCCAACACAAGTGTAGTTGGAGAGGAAGGAGAGGAAGGAGAGCAATATTTGAAGAAATAATAGCCAAATATTTCCTAAATCGTATAAAAAATAGCAACCCACAGATTCAGGACAATACATCCAAATAGAATGAATAATTTCGAAAAATCAAACGTAAGCACATTATAGTCTAACTGAATGTAAATGAATCTATGAACTATTATCATTAATAAAGTAGCTTAGGAAATTCACTACTATTTGGAAATTAAACAACACGCTTCTAAAGAACCAATAGTTCGAAGAGAAAATCACATACAATTTGTGGTGAATGAAAATAAAACACAACAGACCAACGTGCATGGGATGCATCAAGGACAGTGCTGGGAGGGCAACTGATAGCTATAAACACCAATACGGAAAAGCAGACCTCAAATCAATCACTTAAACTTCCACCTTGAGAACCTAGAAAACAGCACATGAAACCCAAGGCAGCAGAAGGAAGGACATACCAAAGATTAGAGCAGAAATAAGTGATGTCAGCAGGGTTACAAGATACAGTGTCAATACAAGAAAATCAATTAGATTTTATAACATCGCGGAGAGAAAGCAGATGACCAATACGTGGAGAGATGTCCCATAGTCGTGGATTCGGACATTTAGCGATGTCCAGATGTCAGCTCTCCTCCAAGTGACCTACGAATATTGCAGCCCCAGTCGGACCTCCGATAGGTCTGCTTTCTTTCTCTTCTCCCCTCTCGTGGAGACTAAATGACAAGCTGACTTTAAAATCATATTTGTAGGATTTATTTTAATGAAGATGGTGTGATATTGGTGTAAAGATCGACAAGTAGAGCAACAGAAAGGAACAGATAGTCCAGAAATACACCTTCCTCCCACAAACGGCCGCCGGATGAACGGCGATGCGGGTGCAAATCCTTGGGGAAGGACGGTTCTCAGGGAGCAGGCGCTGGAGCAATTCCCCCAACGAGCTCACGGACCGCGCCGGGGCGGCTGCCTTTCAGCACACACAGAAACTAATTCGAAATTTCTAAATTTTAATGTGAAAATGAAAACAATGACATTTCTAGAAGAAAACATAGGAAAATCGCTCCATATTCTTGTGGTAGGCTGAGATTTCTTAAAGAAGAAATACATGCAAAAAAACAAAAAACAAACACACACACAAAACCCCGTAACTATTAAGGAAAATATTGAAAAATTAGATTTTATTATAACTAAAAACTTTGATCATTAAAAAAAAATTAAGAAACAGACTGGCCAGCTGCAGGCTGGGAGAACGTATTCTCAATGTGTCTATGCGACAGACACATCCAGACTATATCAAGAAATCCTACAAATCAATTTTTAAAATAATCCAGTTTTTAAATGCGTGAAAAATTGAACAGGTATGTCTTTAGCCAGGATAGGAAGGCAAATTAAAACGGTGAAATAATCACCATACACCTATAAGAATGGGCACATCTTTAAAGAACTGGAAATGCGTGCTGATGGCAAGGTGTGGACCAACTGGACCGTTTACATTGCTGGTGGGCATACAAAGTTGAAAAACTGGCTGGTAGGATCTACCAAAGTGAAACATCTTCTTATCCCACAGCCCAGCAATTGCACTATGTAGGTATATTCTCAAGAGAAAGAAAGTTTATGTTCACTGAAACACATGTACAAGAATGTTGACAGCACCTTTATAACAGCCCCAAACCAGAAACACCCCAAGAGTCCATCAATAAGAGAATAAAAAAGTCAACTGTGGCAAAAAGGAACTGTAGTGTAATGGAGACATGTGACAACATGGATGAGTCTTAAAACCATGATGTTGAGCCCAGTCAGTGTGGCTCAGTGATTGAGTGTCAACCCTGGACCAAGAGGTCCCGGTTCCATTCCCGGACAGGGCACATGCCCAGGTTGCAGGCTCAGTCCCAGTGCGGGGCATGCAGGAGGCAGCCAATCAGTTTCTCTCTCATCCATGTTTCTCTCTCTCTCCCTCCCTCTTTGTCTAAAAATCAATAAAAACACATTTTAAAAAACAACATGACATTGAGTGAAAGAGGCCGGACCTAGGGCACTGTATCCCAGTTATATGTGATCAAGAATGAACCCATCTAACCTCCACTGACTGAAGTCGGAGTAGTGTTCACCTTTAGAGACAGGAACTGATTGGGACCTGCCACAAGGGACATTTCACACTGTAGGAATGTTCCCCGTGGTGATTGATCTGGGTGGTGATTATACAGGAGTATAGATATGCAGAAATAACCAGGCTTTATATTAACGTGCTTTACTTTAGAAAACAAAAGAAAGAAAGAATTCTTTTTACAGGAAGAAAAAGAACATGTAGCCTATGAAGCCAGACCTGACTGTTTTGGATCTGAGATGGGCTACTTTTTGCTGTGATCTCATGAAGTCAAATAACCTCTCCATTGTGGGTAATAATAGTGCCTGGCTCACAGTTGTGATGCAAATTAAGTGAGTTAGTAGCTATTATTCCTTGCCACTAGGTGAGGGCCAAATCCCCTCAAGCTCTTAGGTCTGACAAATTGGCAGCTTGCTTTGCCCCCATTTTGCAGCAGGAATCATTGGCTACAGCTATCATATGATGTTATGTAAATTATTCCAGAACTTCCACAGGAGTCACCCTGTTTACCCTTAACTATTACCCTGTAGACTCTGGTGAATTTTTGTTTGGCCTTTTGTCAATGTGTGTTATAAAAAAATAAATCCCACCATGTTCACAAAGGCAAGATCTTTCATTTGACCCAAAGTGGCAAATCAGTAGATGTCATAGTTGACCGAGCTGCGGACAGACAGGTGGTGGGTTCTCTTTTGCGCCAATAACCTGGGAGGGAGCAGACTGCCCTTTAGTAACCTCCATTTCTTCCCGTTTTCTGCAGTAACAATTGCATTGGGCAATATCATAACATGTATGATTGCATCATTCCTATTTTAAAACCATTCTCCTTGTAGCATAAAACAGAAACGGAATCGCTGTTTGTGGTTTGGGGTTTTGCACATATCTGCAGTGGCGAAAACTGAAATTCTGTCCTACATAAGGCAGGGGCTTCTTCCCTTTATTAATTGGAAAAGAAATAGGCTCCACAGCAGACAACCTGTTTGCAGAAGAAGGGCCCCTCGGGGTGTTTACACCTAAGCTTGTAGGTAAGTCACTGACAAAATGCTTTTCAGTAAAAAAATATTTTGTAGGGTAAACGTGTGGAGTAACTGCAACTAGTGGCAAGTCAGAGAAAACAAGTCATGTCTCTTGTAAGTAAAGGCAGCAAACAATCGTTTGGATTTAAACTGTGATGTGAAGTGTCTGTGACAGCAGCCAGTCAGTCAACCAGTACTGGACAGTCCCCCAGAACCAGGCATCTGCTGGATATTGGGGATCAGTGAAAACCTGCCGGAGCTTCTCCAGCCTGGGCCCAGACAGTGAGAAACACGAGGGATCAGCAAACTCAGATGGGTGACAGTAAGATGCCTCAGTATTTTTTTTCCAGTTTTATTGAGATATAATTGGCATATAACATTCTGTTAGTTCAAGATGTACAGCACCATGCTTTGAAACACGTTTGTGTACAAAATTATCACCAGTGGTGAGTTTAGTTGACATCCATCACTTCACATAGTTACAATTATTTTCTTGTGATAGAACTTTAAGATTAATGTCTTAGCAACTTTCAAATATCCAATACAATACTGATAACCGTAGTCGCTGTGCTGTACGTTACATCCCCAGGACTTACGTATCTTGCAACGAGAAGTTTTTACCTTTTGACCACCATATTGGTGTCTTACTATTTAATACTAAAATACTGCCACTCTGAGGTTGGGGGCCTAGGAGTGCCTTTGTACATGTAACTACCCATTTTTCCTCGCAGAATATCCCGCACAACAGTTCGTCGTAGGAAGCAAAGATGAGAGCTAAGAAGAGTAAAGCCACTGGGGAGACGGTAAGCAGTGAAATAAAGGGGCAGGGATTAAAGGGAGGGTCGTGGACTCAGGATGTGGAAATGTTGGGTGCATATGAGCCTCTTTCTTTTGTTTTTTCTCAGCTCCTATGCACCATAACTACCCCGTCTCATTCAATTGTCACAATGGTGGTCCTTTTATTCCCATTTTACTGATGAAGACTGAGGCTTTGAGAGGTTAGGAAGTGGCCCAGCATCACAGACGGCTGGTGATGGGGCTGGCACCACACCACCGCTGTCTGCCTGCAGATGCCTGGTCTCTCTCTCTCTCTCTCTCTCTCTCTCTCTCTCTCTCTCTTCCAGTAGGAGAAAAGGTCTTCAACTTATCAAGTTGACGGTGGACAAAGGATAGTCACAAACACTGCCTTACAGACTAATTGTATTTGGTCCTAGGTGTTGTCTGGTCCTGTGTCTTCCCCCTGTTCATCCCTAAAACTCCCCATTAATTCCTCACTCCCCACACTCCACATGATGCTTATGCTCCGCTATAGGTTTGGGCTGAGGTCACCTCATCCAGAGAGGCCTCACTGAGGACTGTCCAGTGACTTCTAAAAAATTATTGTATATCTTCGTGGTGGATTGGCCCTTTTATCATTACATAATGTCTCTATCTCTATCATTTTCTTTTCCTGAAGTCTACTTTATCTGGTATTAATGTAGCCATTCCTGATTTCTTTTGATTAATGTTTACATGATATATCATTTCCATATTTTTATTTGCATGCTGCCTATAATATTATATTTGAAGTGAATTTCTTGTAGACAGTATTTAGTTGGGACATATTTTTAGTCCACTCTGCCAATCTCTGTTTTTAATTGGTGTAGTCCATTTACATCTAACATAAGCATTGACACATTGGGCTTAAGTATGCATTTTATTTTTTGTTTTCCCTATGTCGTCATTCTTTTTTTAATTTTCTTTTTTCTGCCTTCTTGGGAGTCACTTGAACATTTTTTAGATATCCATTTTGATTTATCTATGGTGTTTTTGAGTGTATCTCTTTGTATAGCTATTTTAGTGGTTTCTCTAGGTATTTTATTACATGTGCATGATTTATCAGTCTACTGGTGTCTTATTTTTACAAGTCTAAGTGCCATGTAGTAATCTTACCTCTCTTTATATCTCTTTACCCTCCTTTGTTTATAAATATAATTGTCTTAAATATTTACTCTACATACATTTAGAAGCACGTCAGATGGTATTACAATTGTTTTGTTGTTGTTAATCCTTACCCAAGGATATTTTCCCATTGATTTGTAGATAGTGTGCAAGGGAGGGAGAGAGAGAAAGAAACATTGATGTGAAAGAGACACATGATTGATTGCCTCCCGCATGACTCCAATCTGGGCCAGGGATTGAACCTGCAACCCTTTAGTCCGTGGGCCAATGCTCTAAACACTGAGCCAAACTGGCCATGGCAGTATTATAACTTTTGCTTTGACCATCAAACACAATTTATAAAACTTGAGAGCAGAAGGGAAGTCTATTTTATTTACTTATATTTTTACTTACAGTGTTTTCTCTTTGTTCTTAATATACAAAGTTTCCTTCTTTTACCATTTTCTTTATATTTAGAGAACTTCCTTTAGTCAGTCTTTTAGGGCATGTCTACTGGTGGCAAATCTTGGATATTTTTTCTGGATATAGGTGTCTGGGTTGGCAATTTTTTCTTTCAGCAAGTGAAAGATGTGCCAGTTCTTTCTGGCCTCCATTGTTTCCGATGAGAAATCTGCTGTCATTCAAATTGCTTTATTCAAATGTCATGTCTCTCTCACTGCTTTCAATATTCCCTTTTTGGCTTTAACTTTCAGAAGTTTGACTGTGATGTGTCTTATAGAATGTTTGCGTTTTTTCCTGTCTGGAGTTTGAACAACTTCTTGAATCTGTACATTTCTGTTTTTTGCAAAAATTGGAAAGTTTTTAGCCATTATTTCTTTGAGTACTTTTTCCATAACCCAATCCCCTTCTGGGACTGTTAGCTCCTCCATTAGTTATTTTGTTTTAGTCCCACAGGTTCTCCAGGCTCTGTTCATTTTGTGTACAACCTATTTTCTCTCAGTTGTTAAGACTGGTAATTTCTGTTGTTCTGTTCTTCAGTTCATTGGCTCTTTCCTTTCTGCCCTCCACTCTGCTGTGGAGCCCATTGCTGAGTTTTACATTTTGACTATTGTAGTTTTCAGTTCTAAATTTTCCATTATGTTCTTTTTTATATCTTCTATCTCTTTGTGAGACTATTTTTTTTCCCCCATTTATTTCAAGGGTGTTCATAATTGCTCATGAAACACTTTTATGATGACTGCTTTTAAATCTTTGTTAGATAATTGTGACACCTTAGTCCCCTTCATGTTGGCATCTACTAATTGTTTTTTGTTTTGTTTTTTAATTTGGATTGTGACTTTCTTGGTTCTTAGAGCAAGAATACGTTTTTATGGAAACCTAGATATTTTTGGTATTATGTTATGAGACTCTAGATCTTATTTAAGTCTTTTGTCTTCCTCTGATATCACTCAGGCAGGGGACTTCCTCATTACTGTCCAGTGAGGGTACAAGTCCAAGTTCCCCACTCAGTCTTTATTGACATCCAAGAAAGGCTCCTCATTCCTGGTGGAAGGGTTGGAGTTCAGCTCTCCACTTGGTCACTACACACATCACCCTGGCTGGGAGAGAGAGCAGGCCTCATTATTGCTCCCCACATAGTGGTGTTCTTGTTAGCACTGAGTGGTGGCGAAAGTCCTGCTTTATTGGGTCTCCTCTGCCACCAGTGATGGGGGGGAGGGGGATCCTCATTACTGCGCTGGGGGGATGGATTCCAGTCTCTCCGTTTGGCCTTCTTGACTCCATTTTGAGTGGGCGTGGGAGCAGGTTTGGGTGCCTCATTACAACCTGAGGGAGGTAGAAATCTAAGCTTCTCACTCATCTTTGCTGGTGTGGGTGGGGCGGGACCACAGTTTATTGTGTGGTGTTGGGCTGGAGCAGAGCCGTATTGTCTGAAGACTTTCTGCATTGCTAGGCTGCTCCCTTCCCATTCCTTTGACTAGAGAAAGCAGTCTTGTGTGAGCCTTCGTTTGTTTGTGCCTATTTGCATTTCAAGGTTTTCAGTTTCTTTCCCTGAAAGTCTGGGATATATGAGGTAAAAAGAAAGCTCAGAGACCTCGCCACAGTGTGGTCCCTGGAGTCCCAAGTCCCTGGCCAGACCTTCCTTGTCCTCCCATCTTTCAGAGCCCACTCATGTTTGTTTCATGTAATGTCTAGAGTTGTACTCGGTGGGAGGAGTAGAGAAACGCATGTCCACTCCATGTCCTCACAAGCCTGCCCTGTGACCTGTGACAGGTTGGACTTGGGCTTCTTGTCCACCTTTCTCCCTTTTTGAAATTGGTCTGGCCTATTCCCCAGTGTGGATCTGACAGCCGTGGAAAGGTGGTCCCAGCAGGGGGCAGGAGCCTGGGGCCTCGCCTGGGCACCGTGGCCGAGGCAGGTCCCAGCCCTCCTGGAGCCTCCATCTCCTCATTTCCATGTGCCAGAAAACTCGACTGAGCGCATTTCCAGTATGAAGTGCCTTGCTCTAGCCCTTTTCCCCTCCCACCCCCCAACAAAGAGCCAAGTCTTTTTAAACATTATTTTAAAATGGAATTGTTTCTTTCTTGCCATGGGGACTTTTGAGTTACAGAGATCTGCCCAGAAGTTTCCAGGCTTGCAGAAGTTCACCTCCCTAACCAGACTCTCACTTTCATAAGCCGGGGCTCGGCAGGGTGACCACCCAGGTATTCCTGGTTGGGGGGAGATGGAGAGCCGGGGCTCAGCAGGGTGACCACCCAGGTCTTCCTGGTGGGGGGAGGGGAGGATGGAGAGCCGGGGCTTGGCAGGGTGACCACCCAGGTCTTCCTGGTGGGGTGGATTGGGAGCCGGGGCTCAGCAGGGTGACCACCCAGGTCTTCCTGGTGGGGGGATGGAGAGTCGGGGCTCAGCAGGGTGACCACCCAGGTCTTCCTGGTGGGGGTGGGGAGGATGGAGAGCCGGGGCTCAGCAGGGTGACCACCCAGGTCTTCCTGGTGGGGGGTGGGGGGATAGAGAGCTGGGGCTCAGAGGCAGAGAGGCAGGAAGTCAGGGACAGTGTGCCAGGCTAGGAAGGGGAGGTGGAGTTACAGATCCCAGGAGAGCTCAGGTGTCTCAGGGAGGCAAGAGAATTTCTGCAGCGGTGACCAGGGTGCCGAGCGCACTGCACTTGAGCTGTGGTCTTTGGGGCCAGGAGAGGCATCTGTGCTCCAGCGGGCGTGACATGGCGGGTTTGCCTTCCAGAGACCAGAGGCAGATCATCTGACTGATAGGACACACAAAACATGCCTTCCCCGCACCTGGGTCTGGAGAGTCAGTCCCGTGTTCCAGGGATGGCGGCCGCCCTCCTGCCCCACAGGGTGCTCTGAGTGTCACAGGGCTCAATACCTGTCGCAGAGCTTTTCAAACCATTAGTGGCTGTTCGAATATCACCCACAATTGTCTCCAGCCCTCCTCTGGTGAGCGCCGTGCTAAGAACGGTGTCGGAGGCACAGAAGATCCCCCGGGGCAGATGGGGCATGCGCTCTCGGGAGGCAACAGGGCTGCAGGGTTAACCTGTGAACTATTTGTACGGGTTTTCCCTGAGCTGGCTTCGGGCCCCTGACTTTGAACAACACTGTCAAACTATCTTAATCAGGACTTTCTGAGTTGCGAGGGACTGAACCCTAATTCATTCTAGCTCAAAGGCAGAGGGAGAGCAGTCTCAGGTAGCAAATAAATCATGAAAATGACCAATATCTATTTATAAGTCACACTGGCACACAATGAACTAGATACAATTTTCAGAAATTGGCTCGTTTAATCCTCACACTATTCCTCGGAGATGGGCACACCTGCCACCCAATTCACAGCAGATGCCACGGGGGCCCCGAGGACACGAGCCCGTTCCAGGAGCCGGCCATCCGGCGCCAGAGCCCTGCGCTCACCACCAGGCTGCCCAGCCTCCTGGAAAGGGCTCTCTGACTTTCTCCATCTCTCATCTCTGCCTCCCTCGGAGTGGTCACATCATTGTCACCTCGACACTCTCCTTAGGGCCGAAAGATGGCCACCGCATGTGGCTGCGACTTCAAGAGGGAAGGAGCCCTCCACCCTGAGGCCGAGGCAATTCCACGAGAGCGCTGCCCACGAGGCGTGTGGGTCCGTTCCGGAACTGACGTGGCCCGAGAAACGGACCGTCCTGACGGAACCGGGGCTGCTCTGGTATGGGTTACAGGGAGTTAGGAGAGGGAGGCTCCTCAGGAGAAAAGTGGGGTGCAGGGAGGCCCAGGGGCTACCAGTTGTTTTCTGACCTTTTATGGGGTGATGGGAAGCTGTCATTTGTGGGTGACAAGCTCAGGGGAGGCCTGTGTGGCGGCCTTACAAACTCAGAGACCAAAAGTAACCACAAAGGGTGGTCTGAAATTAAACTTTCTAACCAAAGCAGGTCATGGTGGGTAGTCATGTCCTAGGCCGGTATTTTTCTCTAACAAAGGTCAGTCTTTATCTTAACTGATCTTGTCTGTTGTCCTTTTTTTTTTTTTTTTTTTTTTCATCTACAATAATATCCCTTTGGAATGTCAAACTAATTTCTTTTTTTCTGGACCCCTCAAAGCACAGGCACCGCACCAGAGAGAAAACCACACATCCCTCATTGTTATTATTATCATGTTAGCTATTCTATATCCACAAGTGTAAAAGTGATATGTATTCATCTGGTTTACTGTTGTTGTTGTTTTCAAATATGTTTTTATGGATTTTTTTAGAGAGAGAGGAAGGGGGAGAGAGAGACAGAAACATCAGTGTGAGAGAAATACATCGATCGGCCGCCTCCTGCACACCCCCTACTGGGGACCGAGCCCACAACCTGGGCATGTGCCCTGACTGGGAATCAAACCGGGACCTCTCAGTCCATGGGATGATACTCAGTCCACAGAGCCACACTGACCAGGCCATCCGGTTTATTCTTTAAAAACATTTTTTTTTCCCTTTATTGCTATTAAAGAGAGAAAGGAAGAGAGAGGGAGAGAGAGAGAGAGAAACATCCATGAGAGAGAACATCGACTGGCCACCTCCTGCATGCTTAACTGGGGATTAAGCCACAACCTGGGCATGTGCCCTGACTGTGAATCAAACCGGCAACCTCTTGGTGCATGAGTGGACGCTCAACCACCGAGCCCCACCGGCGGGCCGGTTAATTCTCTATCCAGTCTCAGACATGTCCCAGCTTTGCGTTCTCCTGCCTCGTAATCTACCACCAATGATTCCACATAACCCTGTTTATACCTTCCCCTTTGATTCCGATATGTAAAATAAGTGTGGTGGTAAAACTGCCCTTTTCCAGAGCATTTTCTCAATCTGTTGAGACTTTGCTTCCCTGAAATTTTTGTCAGTTTGGCTCAAATAAACTCATAAGAATTCTCTACAGGTTTGGATGTTTCTGAGGTTGACATTTACGTGTGGGAAGGGAGCCTCCAGTAATTTTCCAGGGTCTGTCTCTGAGAATTCTGTCCTAATCTTCATCTTTGAAGGCCATCTCAACGCCAGATGTTATTTCCTCTTTCTTCATCTGTAGAAATACTTTCCCAGATCCTTCATGCCACTCTGTTCCGTGCTGATGGCAGAAATCATCTGTTTGCAAAACTTTGCCTCTTCCTAATTTAGTTTATGGAATACTTTCATTTTTGTTTCCCTGAAAACGTCTCTCATTAATCTCATGTCTTCATGTCAGCTTCTGGGCACTTCCCCTCACCCTCCCTCCACTCTGGTCCCCTGCCCCTCCTCTGCCCCTCCTCCTGTCAGGCTGGGAAGGGAGGGGCTCCTGGAGTTTACCGAGAGGGGTCTTGAGACAGACCAGCCTGCAGTCAGGCCGAGAGCAGAATCCTTGCACCAGAGATCAAGTCCCCGGTGTGCCCCTCCCCCACCCCTCCTTTCCCAGCCTCAGTGGCTGAGCAGTTGGCAGAGATAAAGTGGGCAGGTCTTAAAAATTGAATTTGGAGGATAACGTGCAAACCAGGCAACTGAAACTACATCATTACACAGGAAGTGAATGCAGCCGACTGCTGATTGAGTGCCTGGACCTGTGCGCCCCCAGGACATCAGGTCATCGGTTCATCGGCAGGGAGGCTTGTCCTTAGGGACAGTGTGAGGGGACCCGGGAGAGCTCACTCATTAGCGCGGAGGGAGCACCCGGAATAGGCGTTCAGTGGTGCACCCCAGGTTTCACAGGGGACCCTGAGAAACCAGAACAAAGGAGCGGGAAGAAGGGGCATCTCTATGAGGAATGTCGGAGGGAGCAGGGATGTTTGGGCCGTGGAAGCCAAGGCCTGCAGAGAAGTATGGTGCTGTCACTGAGCAGCTCAAGGCCTGTGGTGAGGAGGAGGGGCTATCTGCCTCTGTGACTGTGGAACACAGAGCACAGGGTGACAGTGAGTTTGATTGGTCACGGGAACTGCTTGCTAACAATGACAACCACTTAATACTGGGACAGCTGTCCTCTGAGGCAGGAAGTGCCCACTGACCCGAAATTCTCCAGCCCAGCGAAGCCCACCTGTCTTAGCGGACATTCTCATGGGGGTGGGGTCTGAACTAGACAGTCTTGTGATGAGCTCCTCTTGTGTTTACCTGCTTGGCACCCACACTCCTTCTCAGAGTGCCCTAAAATAGTCTTGGTGTAGCACCCATGTCCCAACCTTTCTGCATGGTTTTATGGGGGCTCTTTTCCTTTGGCTCATTTAGCACATGTGACTCAAGGCAGGACAATCAGTGTTTGGCAACTCCCTGGGCACAGTGGCTGCCTGTCGGCTGATAGGAGACAAGCCTGGACCTGTTGGGAGGGCCATGCAGAGATAGCCGAGCTGAGGGGGAAGCCAGCAGAGAGAAAGCAGAGCCACAGACAGCTCCAGACCAGGGACCAAGGACATAGAATGGGTGCCGGGAGCCGGGCACTGGCCGACCCGAAACCAGCACAACCGGAACCTCTCTGTTACCTAAGACCATGCATTACCTTTCGCGCAAGCAGGTGGGAGTTGAGGTCACGATTCAAATGTCACATATATGACCTACTCTACCATTTGCTTGTTACCTAATCGTGAGGATTAGCATTGGAGTGCTTGCTATGTGTCATGCATGGAGAGCAAGCTTGACATGCACTATTTCCCATGTGGCTGAGGTTATTATTACCACAGTGTACAGATGTATAAGTGAGGGGCCCATAAAAGAAAAGCCAGCAGCTCGAGCCGCACCAACAAGGACCCCATTTGTCACTGCCTGCCCTCTCTGGCTGCGTCCCCAGGCGCTGCACACCGTCCGCTTGCCCGTTCCCAGACGCACAGCGAGCGCCCATCATGCTGTTCCCGACCAGCCACGGCTGCAGTCACAGGGCATAGAACAGGCAGGGGGATTTCCCGAAGGGCTCTCTGGGCATGTTCCTAGGAGTGAGGAGACTAGATACTGGACAGAAAACAGGTGACAGCACAACAGGACCAGGATGTCATGTCACATGACTGGGCAGTGTTCAGCTAGCTTCTCACAGAGAATCCCTCCCCAGCTCCGTTCCATGCCATCCTCTCCTGCTTTGTGTCCTATCTGTCCCTGGGGCAAGGGCGGGAGGCAGGGCTGTCCACAACCCTGGGCTCCAGAGATGAGGCATCTTGGTCTCTGCCTTTTGGCCTAAACTCTCCCCAGGAGGTTGTGGATTTGAATCCTCTTTCCAGAACAGTCAGAGGTTGCGGGCTCCCCTGTTCAGTACATTTAAGGCACCACACAGCCTCCTGGGCCTGGCACCTGGGGAGTAGCACCTGGAAATACAGCAGGCAGAATAGAGGTAATGCATCAATTCTTTCTTTTTTTTTTTTAAATCCTTACCCAAGGACATTTTCCCATTTTTTGTTCAGATAGAGTGGGAGGGAGAGAGACAGAGAGAAACATCGACGTGAAAGGGTCACATCGAGTGGTTGCCACCCACACGACCGAACCAGGGCCAGGGACAAACTGCAACCAAGGTACGTGCCCTTAGCGGGAACCGAACCCGGGACTTTCTGGTCCACGGGCTGACGCTCTAACCGCTGAGCCAAACCAGCCAGGGCCGCATCAATTCTTTAAGTGAAACTATTCAGACAAAAGCAGGGCTGTCTCCCCCTTGAATTCATACATCACACCTGCTTTGATTTGAGGGGAGAATTTGGTTACGGTCATCAGACCTGTGGGTGTAAAGTCCACCTGCCTGGCAGGAAAAGTTGGGCCTCCTTTCTAGGTGAGAAAAAAGACAGGGGCTCGCTCATTGGAGGTGTGGATGGTGAAGGGAGCCCCAGGTGTGCCGGAGGTGAGAAGAAATGCATTCCTGTGTGCAGTCCCAACATGAAAACTACTAAACAAAAATCATTAGCCTCTGAGATTGGGAGAAAAAAGAATGCCTTATCACTGTGGTTACCAAGAAGTGGTCCCACTTATATATAATAGGGGCTTTAGTAGATGCCAGGCCATCTGATATTCCAGTCTGGGGCCAAATGAGAGGGCGTCTGGAGTGTCATTCCTTATTCAGTTATGCGAACGCAGCTGTGAACCAGGTACTGCGCCAGGCACTGGACACACCACTCCGCCCAAGCGCCTTTCTGTTTGTGTCGTGGGGTGGGTGGAGGGAGAGGACAGAGGCCCGGGCTCAGTTACCAGCCCTTTATTAGTTCTGCGACTGGCACAAAGTAATGCTGCATGCATGAGTGTGTATTGCCTCAGTGTTGGGGTGGAGGGGTCACCACAGATAACGCAGCTGTAGTGGGGACGAGGGCACTGGAGCGGTCATCTCTTCATTTGTCTTCACGGACCTACCTGGCAGAGAGGTGACCAAGAAAGAAAAAAGGAAAGAATGTCCACTGTTCCTTCCCCTTCGCTCCCAGGACTCCTGGTCTGGCCACAGCCAGGCATGTTCTAGAGGGGGACCCCGCTGTCTGTTGGAGCCCTGGGCCGCTGGCCTAGCCCCCGCGAGTTTCCAGACCCAGGGGCTCCGGGGCTGGGGAGGGCCCACAGAGGCCGCTAGGCCCAGGGGCGCGGGCGGCTCAGAGAGCGGGGATGCCGGGGAGCTGGACCAGCGGCCCCCAGCAGGAGCAAAACAAGAGCACGCGCACCTGCCGGCCCCTCCCCACTGCGCAAACTGGCCAATGGCTGGGCGTGGGCTGGGCCGACGCGGGGCGGGGCCGACGCGGGGCGGGGCCGAAGCCCCAGGAGCCCAGGGAGCCGGAGCCCGCGCGGGGCGCAGCGGCCAAGCCAGGAGCGATCGCAACCTCGTGCCCGCCGCCCGTCCCCGCCGCCGCCGCCGCCTAGACCCCGCTGCTGCTGCCGCCGCCGCCGCCCCCGGGGCATGGCCTGTCTGATGGCCGCTTTCTCGGTCGGCACCGCCATGGTGAGTGAGCGCGTCCTGCGCCCCTGGGGCTTAGTTCTGTTTTCCAGGAGAGCAAGAAACACAAAGACCCGCATCCTCACCTTGACACCTGCCCCTGGGTCCCTGAGAAGTTTCCGGTCCCCCATCGCCCACGTCCTGGCCACCAGGCGCTGCGGGATGCTCCTTGCACTGGCAGAGGACGCCGGGAAGGTGGAGAGGCCAGGAGGGGGCGGGAGGCGGCCAGCACTCCCACAGACGGCCTTGACCTGGTCCGCCTCTGGCTGAGGGGAATGGGTCTGAGGACCTGGAGCGCACTGGAGAGGGCGGCGGTCCCCATCCCCTGCTGGCGCGTGCTGCCGGGGCTCCTGGAGCCGGCACTTCTCGCCCCACCCTCCGGAGCCCCGGGCACGATCTGGGGGAACAAAGAGGGAGCTGCTTCCCGAAGCCAGAGCCTGCGCTGCCCCTGAGCCCCCCGGGGAGGCGACTGCCTCTCTAGGACTTGCTCGGGAGGGGACGGCGAAGTCTCGGGTTATGCAGACAAGGGCGAGCCTGGATACCTGCAGGCCACCTTTCTGCACCCTTTAGGAGACAGGGTGGGGACAGAAGCGCTCATTTAACGTCTCCGGAGGGTACCAGCCCTGTAGGGGGACCACCCGGTGCCAGCGAATTCATTGCTAGATACAGCAAGTGCTATTCCAGGGGTGGTCAAGAGTCTCCTCTTGCTCATTTATAATAGCTCTATAAACTCACATTAGGACAAAACAAACAACAAACTAACCATCGACCCACCCATCCTAGGGCCTTTTATTTCTATGCCTAGCAAGACGGCATTGCAGTTAGGTACTTATGGACCAGATTTCAGGTCACCTAAAGTACAAATAGAGAATATTTTGTATTGCAACCTTATTACCCTCCCTCTGCATCCCTCTTTCTATCCTCTGTGTATTTACTATCCTGCTACTTCCTTCCCATAGGCTGTAAGCCCACAGTGCACAGCGGCACCGAGTTGTCACCCCCACCCCTCGCCTTATTTCATTTTTAGCATCCTGTATTGAAGTCAGCAGGGCTCAGCGGTATTTGACCGACAGTTACCTCTTGCCTTAAGCTCAAGAAGAAAAAAAAACGTAGCCGGGTTTCTGCGCATGCTCTGCTCTGCCAACTGCATCCTATGATTCCAAACAGGTTACTGTAGAACATACCGCGCCTGCCAGCTCATTATATAATGATTTTGTGTAAACCGATAGAATGGGGCCGCCGGAACGTTAAGGAGGTTGACAGAGCAAAGCCGGGGAGACTCAGACCAGGTCCCATCTCTGGGCTTGCTTTGCTTTTATTAGGTAGCTTTTTATAGATGAGAGGATGAAAAAACAGGAAAGGCAATTTCCTCCTAATGACACCTGCTTTGATCTGGTTGAGTGTTTGGGTCACACTTGGCCATTCTACCTTTCACATTTGCCCCCCTCTTTGGGATTCCTAAATTATGCTGATAGTGGAAAATTAAGGAGATTATGATGGTTGGTTGTATGTAAAGAAAGTTTCAGGTCTTTTAGGTGCTGGGTAACTCTTGAAGTTCTTTCAAAGCTGCAAAAGTGGCTTATACATGTGGAAAATAATGAATCTGAATGTTTGGAGTTATAGAGTCAAGATTGTTTTTATGTTACGTTGTGGTTGATGCAGCCCCAGAACTCAAGTGTTTTGTTCTCATGTGGAGGTGCTAGTGGCTGAGCTCATTTTTTTTTTTTTTCAGGGAACTTTTTTTGATAATCATTTTCCTCTCTGAAAGCCTTGTACTTTTTTTTTTTTTTTTAATTAAAAAAATTCTACTCAGGTCATACATAGTGAGCCCCGAAGAGCTCCCTAGGATCCTGGGGTTTGCTTTACCATCTCCCCGCTCTGGGGCTTAGCCCAGGCTGACTGGGCCAGGGGTGAGTTTAAAGAGTAGCCAGTACCACCTGGGTAATGTAGTCCCTGGGCTAGTGGGATGGGGGCACGGGTTCCCCACGGGATGGTGGCATTTGGGGGTGTTTGAAGCCGGGTTCTGGCTTTGGTGAGGTTGGCATTCTGAGTGACCATGCAAGTGGCATCGGCCTTTTGCCTAGTTAAGGGTGTGCTGCTTGGTCCCCCCTCCCCCCCCCCAGGCAGTGGCCTTGAGAGTTCTCCTCAGTACCTTTTCCTCTAATGTGCCAGGGTGCCAGGGAAGGATCTGCCTAGGTGGGAACCAAGGCCACTGGCGATAAACTGAGCAGAGAAGTGAGAGTGTGTGCCAGCACCTGGTGCCTGCCAGTTCCTCTTCTCTTTTCTCCCTTCCCCAAGATGCTGGTGTGTGTGTGTGTGTTTGTGTGTGTGTGTGTGTGTTTCTATCTCTAACTACGCTTCCCTGGGTAAGTAGAGTGAGCCAGCCTCACAATGGCCTGGGGGACCGCTGCCTGTTAGAGACCCTCCCCATCTAAATAGGTATCCCTATATGTTAGCATTCAAATGAAAATCAGCACCCAAGGAAATACTCTCATCATCAGCAGGAGGTTCACTCCAAACATAGGCTCCTTGGCATTCAACACCCAGGCCCGTGAATGGGCATACTGTTACTTACCATTTATTATGCAGCACAAATTGTGTGTGTGTGTGTGGGGGGGGGTAGTGAGGTCAAGACAATGCTTCAGTAAGGTAGGCACACGTACAATGAAAGGGAACCAATGGGGAAGGAAGATGTATTTGTTTCATTATTAATGAGCTCAGGAGGCTGAGGACAGCGAGCTGTAACCTACATTGCGGGCCACTCTCATCTGAGGATGTTTCCAGAGAGCTGGTCTATTTTGGAGTGACAGCCACTGCCTCCCATCACGCAGGATTCCATGATTTTATTAATTGGGTGAGGCCATTGGACACTCATGGAGGAAAGGTGGATAATGGTGTGCAGAGCTTTGTTGTCAGTGAATTTGGGGGTGGGGTTGTGTGGTTTTCTTCATTTTGTGTTTGTGTGTGGCTTTCCCTATAATGGACAGGGGCAGGGATGACCCAGGGTCACCTACAGCTTATCTGTAAAAAGCTGAGCACTGTTAAGGACGCCGGCTTGGAGGACAGGGTGCAGATATGGAAACCACACAGAGCTGGATCTGGCTTGGCTTACTCACTAACCACAGGGTCTTGGGCAGGTCTGGCAGTCTTTCTGTGCTGTATATTCCTTCCATGAAATGGATGGGAGTGGGGGTGATAATACCTGCTGCTAGAGTTGGGGAAATAGTAACAGGCACAATCTCTGCAGCCTGGGGTTTAATGGGCACATTGTACTTGCTGAATCATTAGTCATGTTTATAGTCACTTACCTGCTATGCAAGAGGTATTATTGCTTAATACTTTAAATAGCAAGTACTTGACTCTGGCTTCTCTCTTTCTCACTCCCTAATCATTCAGCCACCCAGCTTTGTCCTGTGCAGCGTTGCATGTCCCTCTGAGTCTCTGCGGGTCTCCTTATGGCTCTTGCCTCACAGTATTGTAACTAATTGCCCGGATTCTTGACTGGGGCCCAATCTTGAACATTAGCTGAGGCCCTGGGCCACGTCTGTGTGGCTGACTGCTAACCCCCAGGGCTTTATTTGTTAAATGAGTAAGTGAGAGAATAGATAAGTTTAGGGTCTAGAGGGGAAAGCCGGGCCCTCATCATAATACAGGTCTGGCATCTGCTACAAACGGAGGGTGATGGTTAGAGTAATGGCTGTTCATTCCTCTATTCATCAAAAAAGAAAGCTATGACATATTCCTGGGCCTCCTCAGGGGTTGATACCTGTGGTGGGTTTCGGGGAAGGGTACGGAGGTCTGTGGCAGCTAGAATACTGGGGTGGAAGTCTAGAGGGATTACCACTGGAGAGGAGTTGCTGGATACTCCTCATCCCCAATTGAACACATAATGATTGGGGTTCCCAGGACAGAGTCAAGTCTGCCAGCAGGATGTAGACTTAGCCACACGGTTAGCCTTTTCACTTGGGTGGCATGGTGGGGATGAGAACAAACCTGGGGGACTACGTCTGGAACTAATTGTCTTGCCCATTGCTCCCTCCACTATGCCCCAAGGTCAGGATTTGGTGCTTTGAGGGCAATTATGGAGTCAAAGTAGGTTATAAAGCCGGGACAGCAGTATGTGCCCCAAAGAACACGATGGGTGGGCAAAGGGATGACATTTGGTGCCTGCTCTGGGTGCCAGAGCTGAAGTTGCACATTTTCTCCCAATTGGCCTAAGCCAAGAGTGTGTTGAGCTATGGCAGGGTCTGCTAGTACTCCTTCAAGAGACCCAGACACAGAAGGCCCAGGGCAAGCTTGGACGCAGGGGTGGCATCCTGTGGCTGCCTCTTGGGAGTTGGAGAGGCACACTGTCAGCCAAGGGTCTGAGGAGCCCCGATGTTGGGCCAACACAGACCTTCCCTGACTTCCGGAATGTATGAATCTACTTATGTTTGCATTTGCAACATTTCACATGCTCAGTATCAGTAGCAAACCAAGCTTACTTTTGTCAGTTTTATTCTGCATTTTAATTTTTATCCACAGAGTGTTACAGTCAGTGAGCTGAATTTTGATTTGGTTAAGCTTTACAGAGGTAGGAGATGCATGAGGGGTGTGTGTGTGCACCCATGCCTTGTTCTTATACACCAAATCAACATTTTCAAACATCACAAGAACCAGAAACTCCTGTGCCCACATCTGCCCATCCCTCTGTGCTTTAGATATTCAAAACCACAAGCCCTCCAAGATTTGTGAGCCCTTAAATACAACAATGGAAAGAAAAATGCCAGCTCTTCAAGGGCACAGTCAGGTGCCCTCAATAGGGCACTGCAATGAGGGAAGGGCTTGTTTTGGCCACATGAGTTGCTAGGTTTGTAGGACTATTTCTGCATGATCCACTCTTGGGTTTTATTTTGGATTTTGGATTAGAAACAATAAGGATCACAAAGCTGTCAGCTCTAAAGCAATGCCTAACAGATCTATCACAGTATGGTGTTGTTTCTCCTCAGAATCAGCAACAGCACCGCAGTGTGTCCCCAGTCCTACCACAGTCACAGGGACTTGAATTACCCAAGATCTTTATCCAAGGCCCCTCCCAATCAGGCCAACTGCTTTCAACAGTACGAAGGAGCATCGCCAGAGCCCATGCTCTGGGCCCTTGGGGACGTTCCCTCTTGGTTCCCGCTTGGTTCGAGGCAGATAGAGAAAGCACCGCAGAATATTTGTCCACCCCAGGGTTCTTCTGAGTTTTGGCGGTGCCTGAAGCATATTGATTCGTTCCGCGTTGCCAAACCATTAGAAAAAGATATTCCTTTCTTGCAGAAAGACTTTTGGTTCTTGGCACATCTGTAGCAGTTCAGTTGACTCCCCATGGAAGCCCGAAAGCCACTGTAGCTGCTAAATGTTAGGTATTCACACGATGCAGTGGAAGGGGCAGCTAAGGTGGGTTTTGTTGTTGTTGTTTTATGGTGACTCAGATTCTGGGGTCATTTCTGCCCCTCACTTGATTATAAGGCTCGGAGCAAGTTCCTTAAATTGTCTGCTTCTAAATTTCCTCATCTGGGTAATAGAGAAAAATATATCAATCTTTCTAACTTTTTGGGGTGCTGTTATTAGGATATGATGACAGAGGAGAGTCGTAAGTGATTTCGAAAATTTACAAGGGAAACAGAAAGGCCAACTCCCCCGAAACCCAGAGGTTCCATTGGTGTCGTTGCTCTGGAGAAATGCTGATGAGGGTGCACGGGAAAGGCACTCAAAGAGCTCACTTTAAACAAAACTGTCAATTATACATTTTTTAGGAGCCTTATTACCTTTATTGGGTAATAAAGGTAATAATTTTAAAGAAGCTGATTGTACGTATATAATATTTTGTGGTGGCCGGTGTTTCTTTGTTTGGTTATTATTTATTTAATATGGTTTTGTGATTAGAGTTTATGATTCCAGTGGACACTGGTAGATAGATAAGTTTACTATCTTATCTTGAACGTTGTTTTGCTAGAAGAAAAAGTGATGGCTAGATAATGGATTCCTCTAGGTAAGTTTGCTTCTTTCGCTGAAGTCACTTTGTAGCTTAAGAAGTGTTGCTGTAAGTGCTCAGTGACCTTGAGCCTAGCGGCCCGTCCCCTGCGCTCTTTTCCTTGATGTGGCCTATAACCTCTCGTGGTGCTTCCTCCCTGTTTGTCTAGAATGCCAGCAGTTACTCTGCGGAGATGACAGAGCCCAAGTCGGTGTGCGTCTCGGTGGATGAGGTGGTCTCCAGCAACATGGAGGCCACCGAGAAGGACCTGCTGAACGGGCATCTGAAGAAGGTGGACAACAATCTCACAGAGGCCCAGCGCTTTTCCTCCTTGCCTCGGAGGGCGGCTGTCAACATTGAATTCAAGGACCTGTCCTACTCGGTCCCAGAAGGACCCTGGTGGAGGAAAAAAGGTAGGGAGGGCAGCTGCTGATGTATTGGGAGGCAGGGGAACCTGTGAAGGAAGCAACAGGTTTGGGAAAATCCGGTTCTGGCTGTTGGGAGGCTGAGTCTTCCCACTGTGTCACTGCCGTGGCCAGTTTATTTCATTGCTTTATGCCTGATTTTTTTCCTTGTCTAGAATATGAACAGGGGGGATTAGATGATTCAAGATTCGCAGTGGCTCTTAACTTCTGATACAGTACAAAGGATTCACAAAGATTGGCCAGTGTCTATGTATGCTGGTTTCTGGAGTGGACGCCCAGGGTCCTCTTCACTGGATGCTCTGTTAGTCTTTCAGGAGGGGACAACTTTTTTAATGTTTCAGAGCAAAAGGGAAGACAGGAGCTCCCTCCAAGGTCTGAAATGTTAAAAGGTAGCTGGTGACTTATCCTGACCTCTCTCAAAATCGATCATTTACCTTTAAGGATCTTTAAAGGACTCTCATCAGTGGTATTGATGGGATATAAAATATATAAATTGTTGTCAAATGAACCGTAGAAGAGACAGTGAGGATGCAACTCGGGGGGTGGTCTCTGGAAAGCCACACAGTTCGGGAGTTTGCCTCCATCTTGTTCCATGTGAACGGCAATTGACAAATGATGGTGATTTGAGTTTTCTCAGCATCTGGATATTCCTTTGCCAGCTCTAGATTTTCAGAATGTGTGGGTTTGTATTTCTGACCTGTTTCTTCCTGTGGCTCTTACTCCTCATCTCCTTCTGCTCCATGCCCTCATCATCCACCCATCTTTGGGGTGGGTGGGGGACCCATTGGGAGAGGACACGTTCACATCACCAAGAAACGATGGTCCAAGTTTCTAACGAATCACTCAGGACATCTTGAAAATCTGTGAGGAATTTGGAACAATGGAAGCGACTCACATACCACTGGAACACTAACTTTTAGGACTCCCAAACTGAAATTAAATTTGATCCTTCTTACCTTTTGAAAAAGACCCACCAAGACTCACTTTTAAGTTTTTCTTTCTTTTTTTCCTATTACCCTCATTTTGTTTTCCTCCTCTCTTCAAGTCAGGCCATTGAGACTGTTGGCATGGGCACTCTGGACTTCTTGGCAATAATTTTAGAACCTGGGTTGACTGGTCACTGGGACCTGTGAGCCACGTTGGTTGTTTTGACTTTATGTCTGTTCCCACAACCAGGAACAGGCAGATCCTAAGCCTTCTCACCGGCTGATTGTATAGCATTGTTATCTGACACATTTTCACAGTATCCAGCCTGTTTTGTTAAGAAATTCTGACAGGCTTCAGGGTTGGGATCATTCATTTGAGTCTATTGAAATTTCAATGTAGGGTTTCAGCCTTTTCCTCCTGAACTTGAAAAAAGATTTTACCGAGAAAATGTACTAAGCGATCAGTCCTTGTCGTGTTTGGCTTGATTTGTCTGTGTAGACAATTACGGCGATCCTATGGGCAGCATAGATCAGTCTCTGTCCATCTGACTCATGTGGCCCCAGGACGGTTGTCCTGATGGCTGAAAATACTTGGATGGCTCTCCTTTAAAGGGAAGATAGCTTGCAATGCAGAAACGCAAACATTTGAAAACTGGCAGAATCTTGGTTTGAAGTCCAACAGAACAGATACTCAACCAATGTTTGCAAGTGAAGAATATCATTGCCAGTCAGGTATGTGGCGTGTCCACTCCATATTCTCTGACTGTTAGAACTGGTCAAACTAATTGTCCAACTTAGCCAGTGGTGATGGTGTCTTAATCAGTGAGGGAGGGGCCACCACTTGGAAATTCAGCTCAAGATAGACACTTGCCCTATAGTAACCCCTGTAGACTCAGGAGGGGAGGAGGAGGAAGTGAGCCCTGAGGGACCCACCCATGAGTCAGAGGAGGTTGGGGCCAGAGGAAGCTGGGCATGATGGAGCTTCTGTATTCCAGTGGCTGGTTTGTCAACCAGCAAGGCCCAGTTTCTGGCTTCCTTCCGGACCCCCTCCTCAGCCGCAGCACCTGTGTCTGCCCTTCCCCCACCGTGTGCTACTATTTCCTTTGTCCTCGGTACCATGAAATTTTGAATATGGATGGTTTTTCACTCCCGCATAAATTCAGGGTGGAAAATACGTGTCCACCTTCTCACTGAATAGAAAGGAAACCTCATGGTTAAGGCTTGCTCAAGCACCCGAGCTAGCCGGGCAGGCCTGGGACTGCAGGATGGTGATGTCTAACTGCAGTTTGGCTCGGTGCGTGTGCCTCCCTGGCTCAGGGCCTCAGGGGTGCCCGAGTCCCTCTGACCACGGGGAAGCAGTGCTTCTCCAGGCCTGGTGCTCACGGGCTCTGCTCTGCTGCTTGCTGGACTGGTTGCCCCGTCAGGCTGGAGGCTGCCCGGGGAAGCTCGAGTTTTCCTGAATAAGGGGAGTCAGCTGCCAAGGTCCATCTCAGTGCTCACCGCGTCCTCATCACCAGCAGGCTCTCAAGTGCTACCTCTCCAGTGAGCTAGTAACATGGGGACCATATTTCCCCAACTAAGAGCTACCCCCAGGATGAACAATCCAAGTCAGCATTAAGTCTGGACCCAGGCATTGGGCTGATGCCTGTGAATTCCACCTGTATCTCTCCCACCAGGTTCACGGTCCCCTGCCGGCTTCCCACTACTCCTTCTCAGGTCTAGCTCCTTTCCAACGTGGCCTTTCTCGATTTGTCCCTGTAATAGCTGGTAATTGTCTCCATCCGTGCAATGATGAGGTTAAGCTGAGACGTCAGATCCCAGCCTCTTGTCAACTGTGACCAGCCTTTGGAGCAGGAGCTTTTTCTCTGACCATTCTCACCGTATTCGTTTTTCTGTCTCAATCAAATCGATCGCTTTGAATTGTTTAAATTCAGCTTTCCCTGTGGAGCTCTCTGTAACGACCACGCTGGGGAGGACGCCAGGGCACCACACGGGAAACGGGCCCCTCCGGACGTGGGATGTGAGAGCTGCAGGGCCTGGCTGTGTAGGGCCGGGAACAGAGCTGGGGAGCAGAAGTGATTGCCCAGGCCAGAGCCAACACTGAGCTCTGGCTGTCTGACTCCCAGTCCAGCTTTCTTTCCATCACAGACGCACTGGACGACTCCAGCAAGTTCCCGGGAAATCTTTTTCTCACACGTTTCTGCCAGAACATGGCACTACGACACAAAGTCGATACAGAATGCTGTAGCAAAGCCTGCTTTGTGATTAGAATAATCTTACAAACTCCTACGTAATTATATTAAAGGAAGAAGGCAGAGAAAGAGAGCGTCCTACCCCTTAGAACAGAGGTGTGCGTGATCAGTGGCACATTGAAGAAGGAGAGGTCAAGCCTGCTTCTTTAACATTCTTGAGCTTGACAATTGCCAAGCATTGACTATGGCCTTTAATAAAACATCTTGTATTTTCAGTTGTAGTTACATTTTCACCATATGATTAATGATGTCTTTGGGGGAAAAACTAGATCATATAATAGATTCCTAGTAGAGAACATAATTATAAAAGGAACTATTCCCCAGAGAAAAAAGTATACCCTAAGGATGATTTCACCAGCTTCTGACACAGTAATTACTTCCCCTCGAGGAATTCAATCACGTAGCATAAGTTGATGGGACGAAGGGTTTGGAATGATGTGGACTTTGGTGCCGGCGCACAGGCTGTTGCGTCAGGGGATGTCCCTGAACAATCCGGGTTAGTTGTTTTCACTGTGCCCTCATTGTGACTTACTTCTGAAAGCAGCATCTCTGTAGGTAGACACTCTGTTGGGAACATTTAGGACTCTGTGCTAAGAAGAGACTCCACATCCTGAGCGTCTGAGATGGAGATGTTGGTGGAGATGAGTTCGGACACTTACGTAGCACTTCCTGGCTTCCTGGGCTCATTCACACCAGGGTCTCTCTTTTCACTAGGATGTCAGTCATCACAACGTCCAAGTGGAGTGCTCGGGTCCTCTGGATAGTGCTCACCCCCACCTCCAGAGACCGGAGCACTTTCCATCTATAGAAGCAGGTCCACTTGGCTCAGGGGCTAATTCTGCCCTTTGTGCCCAGGGCATACACGAGGGTCAGAGACATGTCACAGGGCACGGGAGCACAAAAGGTGGGACTTGATAGCAGGTCTGTGGGATTGGAAACTAAGACCCAACAAGGAACCCAGTAAGCACCTGGCCCTGAAGAGGGCACCCCACTGGACCCTGATAGCATGGATGGGCCTCCCCGCATTTTATGGAACTGGTAGTGACTGCCTTGACAATTCGGACTGCTTGGATGTCAGTCACCTCTGCCATTCATAAAAGATCTCCTAGTTCTTTGGACAGTCTCCAGCTGTCCTGTCCCCTCACCAGGGAGGTGAGGCTGAGGTGTGTGGCATGCTTTCACGTAAACAGGTGATGTGATTCTTAGAAATTAAATACCCCTCCCAGGATTACCTTGTGATGAAGTTCAGGTCGAGAACAAAAGTAACCATATCTGGGGCTTTAGCGAGTTCTCTTTACTATTCCTCAGCCAGGCTGATGTCTTTACATGGTAACACTCCCGGGAATGAAACAGCATCTCCTACTTTGAAATCCGACCTCCAGCCTCCTCCTTGCCAAGTGCCAGGAAGGAGTTAAACAATCTGGGCAGCTCCAGCTTATCTGTATTGGTTTGCTTCTAAGCTATAAAAATGTGTTTCAACACCCTTCTCAAATTCAAGTTTGCTTTCTCTTAATTTCTGTAGCTATTTCCCAAGGCCTGTAATGACAGGCTGGCTAAAATGAGTGGAATGTGCCTTTAATAAATGCCTTTTAGGAATTCCATTAAGGGAAGACTGGAGTCTAACCAAGAGCTTGGTGACTTGATCCAACCCACTCAGGCAGGAATGGGAAGGGTGGCCAGTTAAAGGGGGACTGTACATATCCCAAGGCAGCAATGGGTTTTTAGGGGGTGGGCTGCTCAGGTTCAGGGGGGTTTCTATTCCCCTAGCATGAATGGATTACTCTTGTGCTTCTTGGGAATTATCATGCTAAGGTGGGTTTTCTTTCGGGTACAGAAGGAAATTGTTTTTAAGTGCTCTGCTTTTGTCTTTATTTGAAGCTGTAGCTAGTCTTTTACTTGGTGAGTGTGGTGAACCTAAACCTTGCTTGCAAGGGCTCCTTGCTTGAGGCTGGGGTGTTTATAAATGGAGCCAAATGGAGAGCTCCTCCCTTCCCCTCTGGGGCCAGTTCCTAGAGGCTCCCTGGGACAGGCAGGCAGGACACCCACTTGGCCCTTTGATGACGGGTTGTCTGATCTTTTGCCTTATAGGCTTGGAAAGAGGCTTTGAAAAACTGCTGAGGATGGACCGACTCTCATGGTAGACTCATGACAGATGACTATATAGCGACTATACAAAACCAAAGGGTTTGCTAATTTACAAGGAGAACTTTACATGCAAGGAGCCTAGTCATGGCCCTTCTCCAGCCAGCACACCCTCTCCCTTTGAGCATGCTGCAAGGAAGCCAAACCATAATCCACTGGGACCTGGGGCCTGGGGTGCATGGTTCAAAAATATACCACCATCAGGCTCCACACCCCTGTAAAAATGGCTCAGGTGGCTCTGCCAACGCGGGCCTGGAGGTCTCCTTTCCTTCTCTGCTTCAGTATCTGGCCACCCTACTCACCTTCCGACTGGCAGTTTCTTTGCTCGGCCATGCTTATACTCTGTCACTTTTCCAGAGTGTGCCTGTTCTTGAGCCATCTGGTCTCTTAAGTGGGACTTTGCAGGTGGGAGTTGGTGTCACTTTCACTTTTTGAGGATATTCTTGCCACACTTATTTTCACATGCTGGGTGGGTGCCCCCCTGCATTCTTTTTAAAAAAAAATCCTCACCTGAGGATATTTTTACATTTATCTTCAGATAGAGTGGGGGAGGGTGAGAAACATGGATGTGAGAGAGGCACATCGATTGGTTGCCTCCCTCATGACCCCGACCAGGGCTGGGGACTGAACTGCAATGGAGGTACATACCCTTGACTGGAATCGAATCGGCAACTTTTTGGTCCGTGGGCCGATGCTCCAACTGCTGAGCCAAACCGGTCAGG
The DNA here is from genome assembly GCF_014108415.1 of Molossus molossus. Classification (NCBI taxonomy): domain Eukaryota; kingdom Metazoa; phylum Chordata; class Mammalia; order Chiroptera; family Molossidae; genus Molossus; species Molossus molossus. The sequence goes on along the minus strand of NW_023425388.1, from coordinate 6,887,703 downwards.
GCCCCCTGTCTTCTTTTAACACCTCAAATATGCTTGCATCTTGAAAACTCCACATTCTCAAACTAAAATCCTTTCTTATAAACTGGAACTTAATCTGCCAAGGCCAAGAAATAACCCAAGGTGACATTTTGCTGAACATGAAACCATCTCTTTTGTTTATAAATTGGCAGAAAAAAAATGTTTAGTAACCATACACCTGCTCTTTTTTAGTTCAGTTCTTGAATCAACAGATTTGCTTATTTAAGAAACAAAGGCACCACATGGGTCAGATTAAATAGTATGTTTAGAAAGAAGGTACCATACAAAGTAGGAGTTTGTAGAATGGGGATGATTCTATCAAACCCATGCTGATGAAGTTACAGAACCTTTGTGGAAAGTTTACCTTCAAATAAAATATATCAAACACAAGTATTTTACCCAAAATATGAGCAAAGGCAGCCAGAGCTGTGTGCAGAGTCAGGCATGGAGGCTGGGGTGCCGGCAGGGTCCAGTTTGACCTCAGACATTAGTTTCACTTCTCACTTTGTCAGCTGTGTTGTTAGTCACCTTCCTGCTTTGTAGGGTAAGTGGCATTGGGTGTCAAAATTAAAACATGCCAGAGTAACTTCAAGATTGTGATGAGACCTATATTTAGAATCTGAATCTTGGAGGCCAATGGAGCCTTGGAACTCCCTTGGTCTGATCTCTCACCCAAGGAGTAGTCCTTCTTGCGCCATCCCCAACAGCAAGTGGCCAGCCTCTGTCTGAGCTTTTCCAGTAACCAGGGACTTGTTGGCACAGTCTAATTCTTAGAAAAGGCTTCTGTTGAGCTGAAATCTAAATTTTAGTAATGTTCATTGGTTGATCCAAGTTCTGCTTTTGGGGACTCTGCAGAATGGATCTGGGTCTTGGTCTTGAAATGAGCTCATAAACTGGAAGGGATCAAGCCTGGCCAAGTACAAAATAGTAGCCAAGTGTGTCAAGAGCTAGGACAACCTGGAAAAGAAGAAGCGTGTGGCCCTTGGAAGAAATGAGGCCCGAATCCTCTTCGAGAGCAGGCATCAGGGTGGCATCCATGGTGGCAGGGTGGTGAACAGTAGCCCCTGAAGGAATGTACTCTGTGTGCTCCTTCTCTGTTTGTAAACTGATAAGGGTGGGGCGCCACAGAAGAGCAGCTGTGAGTCACTCTTTCTGTTTCTTTTATTGTCATTCAGGCAAGCTGATGTGCTCAGACAAGAGTCCCTGGCCTGATATCTCTACTGCCCTACTGCCCATCTCGAAAGTGAATCTTTTAGCAGGAGTTTTATGGGATTTCTCAGTTGTTACTTTTCTTCTCCCACTGTTTTGAGAGAGTGCATATTTTTAAATTAAACATATATATATATATATATATATATATATATATATATTTTTTTTTTTTTTTACTAAGCAAATGCTGTTAGCTGTAGCACACTGCATCATTAAGTCCGCATGGGAAAGCCGCAGGGGCCTGTCAGGATGGACATCTTACCAGGAGGGAGGGAGGCTTAGAGGGGCCAGGTCCCCAGTCTCGCCACAAGCAGGCTGAAACCTCCAGTCTTAACTGCCTGCCTGCCTGTCGACAAGTTCCACTGAGCACTCTCCCTTCGTCGTTTCTCAGGCTCCCGAAAATGAGCTGTTGTTTCCTCTGCCCATGACAGCCACAGCCCCAGGCCCTGGTGGCCGCAGGCGCACCACGCACGCCTCCCACCTCTCCCGGGGACGGGTTCCCAGATGTGCTTCATGGGCTGGGGCTCCCCTGCTCGCTCCCTCCCCAGGATGGGGCGCCCACGTCCTTCCAAGGGCGCTGAGACGGGCTTGTCTGAAGGAGCGAACTCGTTCCGGCCATTGTTCAGAGCAGACGGGAGGCGCGCCCAGGCGCTCTTCCCGGCCTTAGACGCGGAGCAAACCCCATCCTTCCCCGGGTGGTGCCGGACCGACTGCAGGCCTGGCCCTTCCGCCAGGCGGCCAACACACCTGCTGCGGGCCTGGGGGAGGCTGTCTGGCGGGCTCGGATGTCCCTTGGGAGCCCTAAGGTCTGGCCGGTGGGAGAAGAGCACCGCCGGCCCCCTTGCGTGCCTGGAGGTGCGGGCGGGGCAGGTGCGGGCGGGGGCAGGTGCGAGCTGCGCGTGCCAGCTGCGCGTGCGCGCGCAGTGACGCCTCCGCCTCAGCCGGTGCCGAGGTTACTCCCGGTCAATGCTCGCGGGTAACCTCGGCGGCGCAGCGCGATTGGCTGCGCGCCGGGCGCTGTTGCTAAGCCGGAGCAGAGGACGCAGAGCTCCTGGGGTCCGGATGCTGTGGCTTCAGGGCGGCGGGGTCTCCGCCTCCCCTGGACTGGGGCTGCCCTGTGGACCCTGAGCTGCAAACTCCATTCTCTACCCAAGGTCTCTGGAACACCTGGTCCCTGAAAGTGCCAGAACCTTCCCCATAGCCTAATTTTACTCCAGAAAACGTCTCTAAAATGCACCTGATGGATGGAGATATTTTTTAAACGGACTATTATTATTTTGGGAGACTTGGCTGGAGTGGAAACAGCACACAGATACTTAGTGGCTGGCACTGTGGTGTCAGTGTCCCTGTAGCTTTCAGGAGAGTGGGAGGCCTCAGTTTCCCAGCCTGCTATGAAGCTGCAGGTGCACCACAAGTGCAGGTCCAACACGTGGTCTCCCAGACAGCAGACACCTGAATCATTATCAATGTGCTTGTTTAGTTTGGGGTTCACCATGTGGGTGAAATGACAAGAGGAAGGCCTCTTGGGTTGGGCCGAGCAGGTTGGGCAGGAAGCAACCAGCCATGCTCCTTCTCCAAGGTGAGTGTTTAAAAATGACCAAGGTGGTTTTTGGAATCCTGAGATTCCTCTCCGGAATCTGAATCCGGGATCCAGTCAGCTGGCTGGAGTCCAGTGGTCACGCTGCAAGGTGGCTGCTCCCTTGCTCCCTGCCAAGTCACTCCCATCCTGGGTGTGCAAATGAGGTGTGTTTTCTGTAGCAACCTGTGCACATTTTTTGGTGATTCCACAGGTGTGATAAACATGATTTCTGCCACTTGGGCTGCATGCTAACGCCCAGAAGGCCTGGGACCACCCTGGTGGAGTAGGAGGTGCCATGCATTGCCTCTCCCGGAGGACCATGGCCTTCTCTAGACACCTGGCAGGTCTGGTTACTTTGGGCTTAATTTCTGTGTTTATGAAAAGATAAATACCATAATTTATATGCTTTGCTCAACCTTTTGGGTTCCCGAAAAAATGCAAGTTGCCACAGGCTAATGATTTTTCACCAGTCTTGTGTTTTACTTGCTTACTTGATTTTTTGATTGGGAAATTGACATTTTTGTAAACCTACATGGAGATTAGAGTTCTGAAGTCCCTGAGACTCACAGAACTGAAGGTGGAATACAGGAAGTTAGAGCTGGCAGTGGGTCACTTGGACATGGTAACTTCCCCGAGTCTTTCTGAGGTTTTGCTGGTGAGGCAAGTGAAAACCTTTGCAAAAGGAAGGCAGTGGACATTTATGATAACTTAGGTGTTCCATTACTATATACAAACAATCACAATGCATATTCTACCATAAGAACATACTATATACAAAAGTCTGGTTGAAAAGTGGGAGCCCTTACCTTTAGTTTCATATTTTATCGGACCCCCGTTAAGACTAGAGGAAGCTTGCAGATTTCCTGTTTCTATAGACTTGCGTATCACCTTGTCCAGAAAATGGTTAAGTCCTCAATAGTGAGCAGGAAGCCTCTAACCATATGTGTCTAGTCCTGCCTTCCTTAAGTTGTCACAAAAGTGCCACGTGTGATGTGTGTGTCCTGGGCCAAACCATGCATTTCTCCTTGTCCCCGATTTCTATCTGGCTTAGAGGGGAGGGTCCCAATGTTCATCTAATCAGTTCCTCCCTTCCCAGTGGTGTTCTGTACTTCCTGATTTCAGAATTGGATATTTCTCTATGATATAAATTTCCAAGTGCCTAGCCTGGCGGAAAGGGTTCAAGGAGAGCCCTTTTGTCTCCCAGCCTCTTTTCTCTGCAGCCACTCCCCATGGGCTGGCCAGGTGGACGGCCTATTAAGAAGGGGGTCTGTTGCCCTGGCCAGCTTGGTTCAGCTGTTAGAGCATCAGCCTGTGGACAGAAGAGTCTTGGGTTCGATTCCGGTCAAGAGCACATATCTCCATTACGGTTTGGTCTGGCCCTGGTCAGGGTCGTGTGGGAGACAACTAATCAGTGTGTCTCTCTCACATTGATGTTTCTCTCTCTCTCTCTCTCTCCCCCTCCCTTCCACTGTATCTGAAGATAAATGGAAAAATATCCTCAGGTAGGGTATAAAAAAAAAGAAGGGGGTCTGTTCAATCAGTATTTGTGTGTTCTCTGCCTGGGCCACACCCTCTGCCAGGAGCCACCTCACCTCCCTGATGGGGGAAGGGAGCCTGCCTTCATTTATCCTTGCCTCTGTGGCTATGGTCCTTCCCAGGCACCTCCTTCTGAGCTTCCGAATAGGGACTGTCAGTGCTTGCTCCTACGACACAACCTAGGGCCTGGCACTCACTAGACATCTGCCAAATGAATGAACGAAATAACAAAAACCCAAATTCCAGTGGAAAAGCATATTCCTTTACCCCCGAAGAGATCTTCGGAGAAGTGGGGAAGAAAAGCAAGGGGTTGGAGGAAATGTTTTGGTCTTCCCTTGCTGCCTTGAACCATCTCTGACTAACCATCTAGTTGGTGGTTTCTGGGTGTCATTTCCTTGGGTCAGCCCAGCCACTGGCCTCAGTTAAAGCATCGTGGACAGGAGGGCAGGCAGGGTGTGGGGTGGCGATTAGAGTTTGGATTCTGGGTCAGGCAGCCTGCTCTTGAATCCTAGCTCTACGCTCTATTAACCACATGGCTTTGGGCCTTGGTTTCTGTACCTGCAGAATGGGGCTGATAAAAATTCTTATCTCGGGGGGAATGGCTAATATTCACTTACTAATATTACAGTGGGCTCAGTGCATTTTAGTGTGAAGGTCAGTTTGCTGAAGGGTTTGTGTGTGTGTGTGTGTGTTCTTGGCATCATTAAGGATATTACTGAATAATAATAATAATAATAATAATGATCAGCATGGTAAGTTGTTCTCTGAGAATTTCTGTACTCCTCCTTCTCTATGGCTTCCCAGGTTTCTTGCTCATGGCTACTATTAGGACTTAACCCCGACGTCTCAGAGAGGTTAATAAACGCTGCTTCTTTAAGGCTGCGCACTTCAAGGACCAGATAGGGAAAGGTTTCATTATTTCCGGGAGGTCTTTCAAGAGTTCAGATCGCCCGCTGCTGAGCGTTGCATGGCTGAGACGATTTACATTGAAGTATCTACATTTGTAGTTACTGGATGGAAATTTCCACCGTTGCCACAAAGCTCTTAGCAACATTATACTTCAGAATTCAGCTCAGGAGGAAGGTTCAGGGAGGTTACCTTAGGAGGATGCGAGATTTTATTAGGTGCTGTGCATTTGAGTCTTGTGGCTGGATTTTCATGGTTGAAAAGCAAGGATATGGTGCCCGCGGCTCCCACTGGCAGGCAGCACGGTGGGCCCAGAGGCCCCCAGCACTGACGGTGAGCCAAGGTCACAACGTGGCAGCAGCCTCGCCGGCGCATAAGGCTGTTCTTAGATTCGCAAGTGTTTAATGTGAAATCCATCAGGTTGTAGTTGTGTAGAAAATACATTTTCCATCTTTTGCAGCAGTTCTAAGTTAATGTGTAACAAGGAGGTTAAGATGAGTTGAATTATACATGGGGTTTAGTTACAGTTTTTTTCTTTTCATTCTCTATTTCTTGTAATAAAATGCTTCCAGGTCTAGCACCTCATAGCAACATGTACTCAGTGGAGGAAGCGGGGGTTGGGAATGGGAGCCCCAGAAGGAGAGAGTCTGCGTAAACCCTGCTCTCTCACTGCAGAGCCGGGAAACTGGACGCGTTACTTAGCCTTCCTGTGAAAAGGGCATGTTAACAGTGATAATCCCCATCTTATTGGATCAAATAACTTGATACATATGAAGCGCTGTGCCCAACATGTACTGCTTAACAAACAGTCCTTATGAATGTGTGATATGGGATATAAAATAACACACTAGAATCAATTGAATGGAGCAAAGCCTTTTCCTTATCATTCCAAGAGTAAGTGTGGGGTAAAATCTTAGGCTTTAAAAAAAAAGTAAAACTAGTTCACAGTTACGGAAAATGTCGACTTCACCAAGTGTCTCCTGGGTCTGGGCATTGTTCTAAATGCCTCACCCTCATGGGCCCCCATTGGAGAGGAAAGGGGAGACATGTGGGATTTGCCCAAGGCCACAGGACTATGTCTTGTCTTAGAGGGAGGGTCCAACCCTGTGTGCTTGTCGTGGGCTGCAGGACACCCCAGTGTGGGTGGAAGGGGAGTGTGGTGGCCTGACCGGCCTCGCTGTGTCCCCAACAACCCTGTGAGGCTTTGTTCCCACGTCAGCAGTGAGAAAACTGCAGCTGGAGAGGTGCAAGCAAGAGATTCAGAGTTTCTGCGAGGGCCACTAGGACCCCAGGATCAAGTGCAGCCCGAGTGACCCCCACACTCCTCCTCTTTGCCCTGTGTCAGTGACCACACAGGTCCACGGCCATTTTTAGTGAACTCAAAACATGAAAATGTTCACTTCTTCCAGACTTATGCCTTAAAGCATTGTTTTTAGTGAGGCAGTGCCGTGGGAGAGAAATCTGATGAGCTTGGGGGGCTGAGCAGTGTGGAGGGCGGCAGCCAGGTCTCGTGACCCTGCCCACTGAGCATCTTTGGGGAGCGTGCACAGCTGTGACAAGTGCACCGTGCACACACTCACATGCAGCAGGCGTGTCTGCTAGTGCCACCCAAGTGACTGAGGGCAGAGGTGGGCAGTTAGGGGCGAATTCAGCTTCTTTGTCATGTTGTCAGCATCAGAGGGAAAACGAGGCCCAGGGTATGGAGTGTCCACTCGGCCGCCTGCAGCCCAGTGCAGAGCTTGGTGATCTCCGGGAATGTTCTAATCCTGATGTTCGCAGACTCGTGAGAGCACTTCCCACCTTCAGAAGTGGCTGCCTCTCAGGACGATGTTCATGAAACTGCCAGGGCTCATGAAAACCGGTGCAAAGTGGACATTACTTCTGCATCGTGATGTCAGTGCGGCGGCCGCGCACTAAGTGTTCCTGTGGGGAGTCTGAAATCCGGAGGGCGTTCATAATTTCACAGTGTCTTAAGAAGTTCCATTGTATTAATGCCTCGTGCTGCTTGGTTGCTTGTTTTAATAGTACGCCTGTTATTGAAAGTCCGAACAAGAAGCTGTGTTTCTAAGAAATGTGGGACCAGCGTTACGGTAGATTCTAGTGCATTTTATTCTAAGCAAAATTATCAAAGCATGTGCCGGTCTTACTAGTGTATTTTGACTTTCTGAGTTTCTATTAGGGAATATTGGCTTTTTAAAAAACTACTATGAGAGGAGAGGAGGGTGCTGTAGCAGTTAAGGGCATAGGTGGCCGATGTCCAGAAACAAAAGATAAATGTAAGGATGTGACAAATGCTAAGAGATGAGTCAGATGAATCAGCCACCGAGATAACACTGACTTTGAGGGGCTGGTTCACTTTCCCCAGCTCTGCGTTATCGCCTCTGGGAGCTGGTAGTCAGAGCAGGGGCCCGTGCTGTGGGGTTGTGCTTGTTCATGCCTCCAGAGACTGGAGTGACAGGAGGCAATGATCTCAAACCTGAGTGAGCCCAGGACGACCCAGAGGGCTTGTGAGACACAGGTGGCTGGCCGGGCCCACCCGAGGGTCTGACTCAGCAGGTCTGGGGCAGGTGAGAGTTGGCATGTCCAAAAGTGCCTACTGATGCTGACCCTGCTGGCCTGGGGACCCCACTCTGAGAACCGCTGAGTTAGAGCAAAGAGGAATTGATGGCTGCTGGAAAGCCACACTGGCCCTTTAAAAGTTGTAGTAGAAATGGCCTTCCCTGCACCTCAGGAGGGAGAAAGCAGGGGCCCATGCTAAGGGTCTCAGGATCTCAGCACAGTCAGCTTCCCTGGGGCTAGGTGGTGGCACAAAGATGCCTGCACTGCTTGTGTGGGGTGCAGGGAGGGCCAGGCACAGCCCCGTGCACTGTGCCCTGTGCACATGGGGAGCCTGCCAGCCTCTCCCCTTCCCAGCGCCGTGCGTACGTGCGTGTGTACGTGTGTGTGTGTGTGTGTGTGTGTGTGTACACTCTGGCTGGTTTGTAGTATCACTTGTGAAGATACGATTTCCTTCTGCTTATGTGTAAAACCTATTCGAGCCCCAAATAAAGCTTTTTGATCTCTAGCGCCAGTTTGTCCACGGGGCAGTTCCTCTGTGAAATCTGGGAAGAAGCTGATGAGAAGGGACAGGTGTGCGCTGCAGGGTCCGGGCACTGTCCAGACAGAGGGGGCAGGAGAGAGCCAAGAGGTCCGACCTGGTCATTTTCTCTCCTCGTCTGTAAACCCTCCTTATCTCTGACTAAAAGGAACATTGCTCTCTTCTGGCTACAACATCACTGGAAGTGGCCAAGTCGTTTGCAGAGGCTGGAACCTGAGGTTGGCCTGGGGTGGGAGAGCAGGGTCCGAGCAGCCAGGGGACTCGCAGGTGCTCAGGATGGGCCCCTGGACCCGAGCTTCTCCTCTCTGCTCCGGGGCCAGGTTCCCACGGCCCACCGGAGCCGTCCTGGCAGCACGCGGTATTAGACCCGACCACGGCGGAATAGGGTCACCTTGGCCGCAGCGCTCTGCACCGTCGTGCAGATGTAACATTGCCAATAAATCAGTGTATCTGAAAGCCCTCAGACGTTCGTTCTCTGAGCAAGCGTTCCCGCGCCTAATTTATAGCGTCGTCTCTTTGCTGTCTCCCGCTGGTTCTGGTAAAGAACTTGAGCTCCTTCCTCATCTCACAGGTGCAGATTCTGAATCGCAGGGGTCCTCATTCATGCATTTAAAAAGTCATGCTGGGACCACGGAGGGGTCCCAGTGGTCGGAGTGCTGATGCCGAGGCCCCTGCCCTGTGCCGACGGCCGGCTGTTTACACGGCAGCCGCTCTCCTGCCACAAAATAACCGGCTCTACAGAAAGCTTGGAAAACACCTGCCGAGAGTCGGCAGTGACCTTTACCGTGGGTGGCACTTTCACATGCTGAATCATGGTGGCAGAGAAAGCCCCCAACTAGCCGCTTGGACTTGAGGTTCAGAGGAGGTTGTTAACTTGGCGAGAGTCACACCAGGAAGGGCGGGTGGAAACCAGAAGTGAACTTCACCCTTTCCCGAGTCGCTCGCGGAGAGTGGCCTCCACGTAAGAAGACCCTGTGTGTGTGGCAGGTCCTGGATGCCCTGTCATTACCCAACCCTGCCCCCCAGGTACCTCTGCAATTCAGGCCCATGTTAGGGTCTGAGCGTCTGGGGTGGAGAGTGTGTTTCCTGTTCCTGCTCCTGGGGCCGCCTCTGGCCTCGCTGCCGATTCTGGGCACCGGGCTTTGTGCCAGAGTGTGTAGGATGGTGCAGACTTAGGGGTCAGAGGGCTTGGAAAGTCTGCAGATGGAAGAACCAGAGAAAATGGGCTTCGCGTGAAAACACGAGCCTTTCCTTTGGCTTGTGGGTGAGCCTGACTGGTAAGGAAGCTCCTGGGTTGGGGCTTTTGTAGTCATAAAAATGAAGGAATTGCGATGTCACATTCTTTTCCTGCTGACTTTAGACATTTTGTCCAGATGAAGGATGTCCATGCGAGGGAAACAGAATATCTGGATCCCAGTTTGCTTCACCAAACTGTCTGGACTCAATGCTGTCCTGGAGAGTGGGGGCCTTCGTTTGAAAGCTGGGGTTTGCCGAACATCCTGCAATCGGCCCAGGCGAGAGGGTCAATCAGGGGACAGGAAGAAGACAGGGCAGATGGCAAAGCAGACAGATACTGAAGCCGGGTTCCCATGTGTGAGGGAGGCAGGGAGAGGCCTCTGAGGCTGGACGCACTGAGGGGACAGAGGACAGAGCAGCTCAGGGCTGGTACTAGGCCAGTTGGTGGGTAAGGAGTTCGCTGGGCCAATCCGGGGGGAGAAGCAGGCAGTTTGAGCATCTGCCTCTGTGTTCCTGAGCCCCACCCCTTCTCAAAGCACATCTGCGTGCCTGGGGGAGCTCTGGAGTCTGCGCAGACAGGGCCGCACAAGGTGTCTGGAATCAGATCAGGAACAGGGGCCCTTGGCAGGAGATCCGAAAGGTCTGGACGGGAGGGGCACCTTCTACTGGAGGGGGACAGCTCTGGGCAGGTGGAGAGAGTGAGCTGATAGCAAGGAGGGAGGAGGCTGGATCAGCTCTGACACCACAGCTGAGATGTCAGCTTCTCGGTTAGTGAGATGGCAGTAACTGAATTTGCCATCCAAGCAGTCAGGGAATAAATGGGGGGATTTTTACAGAGGCTGCAGATAGATAGATAGATAGATAGATAGATAGATACATACATACATACATACATACATAGATACATAGATAGATACATAGATACATAGATATGGCAATTTCTCAAGGTGAAAAAATAGCATCGATGGACATAAAATAGCTTTTAAAGAGAGTTATTGCTATTGAGAAACTGGCAAAAACAATAGAGCTGTTCTTTATTGTTCTTTACTGTTCATTAACTGTTTACCCAATGATGAGTATTTTCATAAAGTAACCTCAGTTCAGAACAAACAGAGTGATCAGAGCTGCTCGGGCTAAGAGGACAAGTCGTCGTCACAGATCTTCCTCCCTGATACAAAGGACTCAAATAGAATCCTGAGTTGAAAACTCAGTTTCTTTTTCATAATCTCGCCTTGCAGAAAGTCAGAAATGTCATTTCAAAAACCAATGGCAAATGTATATATTCAAATACACGCATGTATAATTATATTTGTACATGAGTGCTTTTGTTGTTAGTCCTCACCCCAGGATATTTTCCCATTAATTTTTAGATTGGAAGGGAGGGAGGGGGGAGAAAGAGAAACATTAATGTGAGAGAAACACATCAACTGGTTGCCTCCTGCACAACTCCGATCCGCGCTGGGGATTGAACCTGCAACTCAGGCATATGCCCTTGACCAGAAATCAAACCCATGACTCTTTGGTGCATGGGTCCCGACAGTCTAACCACTGAGCCAAACTGGCCAGGGCTATGTGATTATTTTTAAAGTTAGGGAGAGACCTTAAAAATTCATATAATCCACTCTTCTCATTTCATGGAGTAGAAAACCAAGCCCAGGTTCAGATGTTTCGGTTGAAGATAAACCAGATTTTGAGGCGAAATCTTATTTTTGCAATACCTAAATTTGTACCTTATATACATATATTTATTTTGTTCTGAGCAAGAAGGTGGTATCTTTCATTCTTCCATCAATGCTAAAGTCTCACATAACCAGATTAGGATACCTTTTTTTTTTTTTAAAGGCACAAAGTCTGCAATTACAATAAAGCCACAAGATTGTAAACTTGACCATGATTTAAAAACTTCACCAGGGAAGCTACTTTAGATTAGACCTGAACATCTAAGGTAAGAAATGGGAGTTGTTGCAAACTTTCAGGGAACACTTTCTACCTGACCATCTTTCTGTTTCTTCGTGAGTTTGCTTCTTTCTCCATCTCAGTAATTTTCAGAGTAGGAAATAATTGAATTTTTTCCCCATTTTCATTACGGAGGATAAAGCTCGCGCTGAGCTGGGATTGGGGGAGTTCGGCGCCTCTGGGCACATCTTGATGGCATTATAAGTGGTCGGGAGGCAGATGCAAACCCCGCTCACCCTCCCCGTGCTGCTGGTGCCTCGCTGGTCTCTGCCTCTGGGTGCCCTGCAAGAGAGGGGGCTCCGGGCTCCCCAGGGCAGGCAGGTGCGTGCGGTGATGCTCAAACACTGAGGAGCTGAGCTCCAGCAAGGTCCCTGGAGGTGGCCCGGAGGACGGGTGCCCAGCGTCCAGAGGACTGAGTCAGGGCCTTCGAGGCCACGCCTCCTCCCCAGTCAGCCTGTGAGTTTCCCCGTGCCCACTCGCGTCTTTCAGAGGGTAGTCCTCGGGCCACCCAGTTAGCACATGTGGAAGGATGCTCGTCTGTGCCGACGTCTCACGTGGGATCACGAACGTGAGCTGTTTCTGGGTCTCGTGGCCACGGAACTGAAGATAAGATTGAGTTTTTGTTCCTTTGCAACCGTGTCTTTCTCCCTCTCGGGCCTGACTGCCGGCTTGGAGACCTGGGCGGGAGTCAGGCCGGGATGATGTCCGCTATGTGTTAGGCCCGCCCCACGCACCCAGGAAGATGAGGCTTCCGGGGAGACCCGCCAGACCCCTGACAAGGGGATAATGGCAGCACTAAGCTGCGTTCCTGCCAACAGCAGAAGTGATCGCAACATAAAGGCGACAATAGTGACCGATGACCACCGGCTCTGTGCCTTTCACGGGATGCTTCACTTAGCCCGGCCACAGCGTGCGGTGCGGCCACGGCACCCTCTCCTCGCCGGCGCCGACGGGGGCACCGGGAGCTCTGGAACTTGCTCAGGAGGAAGGCGGGAGCGGATCTCGCTGGGACTCTCAAGGTGGTGAAGCGATGAATCGGTGAACTGAGCAAATAGATGAAAACGGCCCAGCTGCCCGGAGGAGGGAGGTTCACGTGGGAAAGGGAGGGGCCTGTGCTCCCCGCGCCCCACAAGGCGCCAGGTGCTTCCCAGTCCTCATCTCGTTTCGTCTCCCGGCAGCACCTGGTGGGATGGTTGTCCCCACTTTATAGATGAGAGAACAGAGGCTTGCAGAGTTACATTAAGCTGTCTCAAGTCCTGTGATAAGCAAGAGTTAGATTTAGGATTTGCGCTGTGGCCAGTCACCCTCTAAAGGTCATTGTCTTCCTTGGGGGCCACATAACTGGCCGAAGAACAGGCAGGGTGAGGATGGAGAGGACAGGGAGGGCATTCTCAGAGGGGCGAAGGTGTGTTTGGGGGACCCCGAGCAGGGGAAGTTGAGGTAGTGGGGAATGAGAGACGGGCCTGGAAGGGCCCGACTGTGAGAGGGAGGCCTTGAACCCAAGGCCTGGGCACACAGGTTTGCTCCTGGGGAAGACAGCGGGGCCCTGTCCAGAGGGAGCAGTGAGGCTCAGCATCCACCCACATCCCCACTGGTCCAGGAGACCCCTGAGCTGTGCCTGCCCCAAGGGGGCTGGCTTATCCTTCAGGTCGGACACGGGCCAGCAGTGTGTGTGTCCTCGCCGTGCTGTCCAACCGGAACACCAGGGCATGTTCACGAAGCAGGTGGTGGTCAGTAGCATCCTTTGGCCTGGCGGCCACAGCTACCTCAGCATCCACGGGGTTCTTGGGGATCCCGAATGTGGAAAGATGGCCTTCCTCTAGCTGCTGCTTCCGAAGCTGTCCCCAGAGCGCTTCGTGGGTTTGGCCGCGTACGGTGGCCAGTGGCTGAGCTGACCGTCTCCAGCTCTGCACTGGCCTTTGGAGGGAAGGGGCTGGTGGCTGCCATTTCTGCCTGAGAAATGTCTCTAAGACAGACGTTCAGGGGAGACACAAAGCCCGGGGGTCATCCGCCAAGCCCGGCTCTGGAAGCCGTCCAAGCTCTCCGCACCCACTACTGTGCGTGTGCTGGGTCTTACTTCGGTTTTCCTTTCTCTTTTAGAGTTTGAATTTGGGATCAGGAACCCGGTCCTTTAACGTGTCAGAGCAGTAGGTTTCATGAGACCGACCCCCCAGGACGAAGCGGCCCGCCAGGGCTGCGAAGCCTCAGAGCAGGAGGGAAGCCCAAAGCTCCGTGGACTGGTCGCGCGTGGCCAGGTCTAGCCTTGGCGGGGGGGCCACTGGGCTAAACGTCCAGGTTGTCCCGTCGGAGGGTCTCACATGTGTCTGTCTTGAACATTTGTGGCTTCTGTTCAGGGATGTACTGTGATCTTTCTTTAGTGGAAGGTGGCTCTGATGTCATTCAGTTTTGAAATGTGGCCTAACCTATGCCTGTATTCACAGAAAAGGGGCCCGGATGACCAGGGACAGCTTCCTGGCCTGGTGACTTCAGCCTGGCGGTGACTTCCCTTTTCTAGACCTTCCCTCTGTACCCCTGCTCCCTGCGGCTGCCTCGTCCTGGACCCTGAGGCAGCCCTTCTTCTGGGTTTTGAGGTTCAGCACTTGGATTTTAACCCGCTCGGGGACGGATGAGGAGAACCACGGGAGGGAAGGTCTTCTGCTGATGTCATCCAGCTGGGTCGTGGTGCCAGTGGGCAGTGTGGCGCTGGAAGACCTGTGCCCGGGGCTGCAGCTCCTGCTGTGCCTTCCGGAGGCCCTGCAGGTACCACCAGCATACGGGGACGGACACAGCCGGGCTTCAGGACTCAGCACACGAGGCATCTGGAATCCGGATCCAGCCTCGGGCGGCTGCTCCCAGCCAGTGCGTGTGGGCAGAGCTCACACGGGAGGTCAGAGGCCTGAAGACCTGGTCAGCCACAGCGCCTGCAAGGGCCGTCACCAGGGCAGGTCGCAGCATCAGAGCAGGGACGAGCCCGTGCCCTGTGGGGACAGCACCCCGGCCACCGAGGGAGGAAGCTGGAGCCACACCAGGCCCAGTTCAGCAGGGCTCGGAATCATGCCCATTCCATCGCTCGCTCGCCCCAAGCCCTCCATTAAATGGTCCCCTCCTATTACATGGAGAAAGGACTTCATGGGACCAGCCCTGCATGGAGTCAACCGGCCCCGAGAGGAGGAACCTGGGAGGGCACGGGAGTGGGTTGGAGTGGGGTGAGGGTGGCGGACAGACTGTGGGGCAGACGAGTGCCAAACGTGAGGGCAGCCACCGAGGCAAAGCAGGGAGAGAGGCTGTGCGGGAAAAGGGGTAAAGAAGCATCCTCGAGCTGTGGTCAGGTGGCATCTTCAGTCCAGTCCAGTGGTGCCTCGGGGACAATGCCCAGGAAGCCAGCTGCTTTTCCCGTTACCAACTGACTTTCCAAGGGAGGGCTGCTGAAGTCCGGGGGTGGGTGGTCACGTCTGACGAATAAAGAGCGGTTCTTCTGAAGCCGGAACCGACTTCCTGCCCCGGCACTCACTGGGGGGTGGTGGCGAGGGGACAAACGAGACCGTCCTCACTTTACGGGTGGTCTTGCTCTGTGTGACTCGGGAGGCCACACACCATGTTCAGATCCATGCTGATGGTCTTCAGCCCAGCTTCCAGCGCTGATTCCTGTTATGCTTGTCGCTTCAAAAAGCCCCTTGACAATTTCAGAAGAAGGAGGTGTGATCTGTGGGTGTAGCTTTGCCACTGAACAAGGGAAACTGAGGCATGGATTAGAAGGCCCTTGTCCAGACCCATAGCCCCTTCCAGCTGTGGAGCCGAGACCTGGGGAAGAGGACAGAGGGAGAAGACAGCTGGGTTCACCTCATCGACGTTGGCATCTGGAGAAACTCTGGACTTTGGGTGCAGACCTGGGTGCTGCGGTGTCATGTTCGGATTGAGATGGGACCGTTGGAGATGATTGGGCACCATTATCAGTGCTCTGGGCATACTTTAAATAATCGGAAGGACTGTTATCCTTGTCGGTCTAGCCAGGTTTAGAAGACCAGTTCTGCTTTGAGAAGTATAAAAATACCACAGTGATGGGAACCCAACACCTGACAGGCCCATGTAAATGACTTCCATCTGTGTTTGAGGATTTGGCTGAGGCGGGAGCCCGGTGCTCCGATGACCTGGCAGTTACGGGTGTGTGTGTGTGTGTGTGTGTGTGTACATATGGTGTGTGCATGCGCGTTTGAAGACGCATGGCAGGTTTTTGTTTGGCATCAGCGTCAGACAGCTCTGAGTGCCCGACCTGGGAGTCTGGCTCAAGGTGACTGCGGCTCCAGGTGACCTGTATCACCTGGGTGACAGGAAATGATGTCACAGCCGAGAGACAGCAGTTTTCAGGGTGAAAACAGATGCAGGTCAGCTCCCAGGGATGCGGGGGACAGGGTGGCAGGCAGCCCTGTCCTTCACCCCAGAGGCTGACCAGATGCACATAGCCATGCGGAGGGCTTCCGGAGCCCTCAGGTGAGGGGACAAAGCCAGGGGCATGACCCTGTTTGGCCTCTGCCGGCAGAGCTGCACTCGATGACGATTCTCTAAGTGACACCCCATGCATACCCCGCGACCCGCCTGGCAGTGGACGTTTGGACAAGCACAGACGAGCCTGCTTTGCAGTGGGCACCTCCACTGCCCAGCCCAGCCCCCCCGAGACGACAGCCTTCGCTGGGTGCAGCTCACAGACAAAACCCAGCCATCGACTGACCCTGGGGTCGCTGGAGAGACTGCCGCCCCTCCGTGAAGCAGCTCACGCACGAAGCCCGAGGGAGTGTTACTCGCTGGAGCTGGCGGGACTGGGGCTTATTATTTCCTGCAGGTCACCAGGATCGGGCCTAATGCTTCCCAAGGGGCCCGCCGCGCTGAGCGGCTCTGAGCCCCGTCCGCTCTGAGCCCGGTGTTGGGCAGCCGGCGGCGGCGGCGGCGGCAGGAAGCGGGAGTGTGTTTATAACCAGGAGCCAGGGGCGCGGCGTGTGAGTGGGAGGACACACCCTTCACGCAGGTGCCGAGGGGTCCTGAACACGTGCAGGCCTTGAGTTCCCCCTAAACGACAGCGAACTGGCCACACCCGGGCAAGAATTTTTTTTTTTTTGACTTGAGAATGCTTCATGGAAAAAAAGGGCAACTGAAGGATGGGGGACCATTGGATGAGTTAAGAGCTCTTTGGATGCACACAGGGCATGTGGGCCGTAGCTCTCAGAGCACCTTGCCACCCACTGGGAGGGCTCTGCCCGCACCCAGGTGGCAGTCCTGGCCTTTGGTGACGAAGGGGATTTCATGTAGGGGGAAGGAAAGGTGTGTAACTCTCCAGTCCTCCGTTAAATGTTTCACGCAATAGTAGACGAAATGCGTGTTTCTGACGTGAGCTGACCACAGTGAGTAACGGGAAGGGGGATGGGTGGGGAGATCCGACTGCCCAGACCCCTCAACCGCACTGCCCAGGCTGACAGAGGCTCGTGGCCGGCGGCAAGGGCCACCTCTGGAGTTGAGCAGAAGTAATTGGAATGTTGGCTTCTCTGCCGAGCCGCTGTGTGGCCTTGGGCGGGTCCTTAACCCTCTCTGAGCCCTTGTTGCTTGTCTGCAAAATGATGGAGAAGAACCTGGTACTCAGCTTGCTGTGAGGCATTAAGGGGAACACGTGAGCCAAGTTGGCACCTGCTTATTCCAAACGGATGCACCCAGAGCTGGCGCTCGGGGGGCTGGGTGCTCCCCAGGACTGGCCTCATGTCCACCAAGGAGAAAACCTGCCCCTACCCCACCGAACCTCAGGTGCTGTGTGTCCCCAGAACCTGGACAGCGTTGCCAGGTACTGTTTCTCTTCAACGCGCTGCAAGCTGACATAGGACATGTAAATGGTTGGTCGTTCCCTTTCTGCATGATGTCTTAACATACCTTCTGGGCCAGACCGAGCTCGTCCCAGGGCAGGGTCACAGGGCAGCACGAGCGGGCCCTCGGGGACTGCTGCGCAGTTTCCCATCTAAGGAATTTTCTGCAGGCAAAGGAGTGTGGGCTTCATTTCTAAGGGAGGAAAATAACTCTTTTTCCCCTTCGGGGAACATATATTCCTCTGTCTAAAAATCCGCACCCCTGGGGTTCTATTTAAGATTTAAGAGCAATGACCCACCAAAGTGATAGAGGGGCTTCCCGGGGCTCCTTACATCCCATTTCCAACCCAGTGGCTGGTTCCCCAGGAGGGTCAGTCTGTTGGAGTGTAAACTGTGCATACACTTAGGAGTTGGGCACTTTTCTCTGTGTAGCTAAACTAAAAAAAAAAAAATCTACATCAAAAAAGTAATTACTCTAAAGGGAAGATAATGTGCTTTTTTTTTTTAATCCTCACCCGAGGACATTTTTCCATTTTTTGCACAAATAGAGTGGGAGGGAGAGAGCAGAAGAGAGAGAGAGAGGGAAACATCGATGTGAAAGGGACACATCGAGTGGCTGCCACCCGCACAACCAACCAGGGCCGGGGACAAACTGCAACCGAGGTACATGCCCTTAGCGGGAACCGAACCCGGGTCTCTCCAGACCGCAGGTGGATGCTCTAACCGCTGAGCCAAACCGGCCAGGGCGATAATGTGGTTTTTGATTGTGATCATGTAAGGATTTACTGGTGACATTTATGCCATCCACCAAGGAACACCAGCGGCCCCTCAAAATGCATTGCCCAGCAACGCTGCCCTGTGGGTTGACTCAGGGGCCCTCTGGAGGGCGGAGCCTGCGGGGCTCCCGGGAATCTTTTTCTGCACCAGCACACGCTGAGCTGAAGCCCAGAGGGGTCCTGTTGGGGACAGTGGCTTGGAAAGAACCTCTGACTGAATGCTGGTGCCCACGACGGTGGCTGTGACTTTGAATTTACTTGTGTGGCATTCACCTCGTGTTCATTAAGTCCATACCCATGTGTGAAGTGACCACTGCGTGCCAAGCACCGTCTACACACAGGACATGGTAACTGAGGAGACAGTTCTGGTCACATCATCGTGGCGCTGACGTTCTGGGGTCCCCGCGGGGCAGTAATACCCGGGGCTGGGAGGGAAAACGAGGTGTGCACGGGGGCTGTTACCAGATGCCTTAGCTTGTGTCAGACCCTCCACCTGGGCTGGCCAGCCTTTAGAAGTCTGCCGGCCGTCTCCTTTGTTCTCACCATTGAGCGTCAGGAACTTCGGGTCCTGGAGACCCGGGCCGTGCAGACAGGCTCTGTCTGAATCTCCCACGTTCTGAAAGTGACTCCTGCAGCCAGAGCTGAGGAAGTCCTCCAGTCGTCACTGAACTGTTCGTAAACGCCGTCATCCACACGGGTCCAAGCATCCATTCCTGTGCCTTCGTTCACCAGAGTCACGGGTGTGCGCCCTGGGCCGGCGTGGGCGGGGCGGGGGCTCTGAGCATTGCCTTCCCCGCTGCCCTGGCTTGAAGAGCCTTTCGGCCAGAACCAGGCATGCGGGGTCTGGTAGAGCATCAAGGTCTGTGAGACAAACGAGAACTTGTTTCCACCTGCCTCTCCCACGGGGCCTTTGTCCTGCCCATCAGCCCATCTGCCCGTCGCTCCTGATGCCAGTGTGGGGCCTGTTCCTTCTGAGAGGGCACTAGCAGGACGCTCACTGGGACCCTGTGTGTGAGCAGGGTCCTCTCCCTGCTGTGGAGGGGCCCAGACGCTGTCACCCCTCTGCCTCCATTTCTCTCTCTCCATCTCTCCATCTCTTTTCTCTGGCCTGGGTTTTGATCTGGGTTCCGGTCTGGCTTCTGGCTGTTTTAAGGATGGAATGTGTGCACCCTGCAGGGCTAGTGAATTTCCCTGGTGCTGCCTGTCAGGTGCTTTTTCCGTTACGCCAAGAAGAAGCCTAGCAGGGCTCACGGCGGGGAGCAGGGCAGCGGGGTGTTGGGAGGCGCCCGTCTGCGTTACCGTCACTATACGCGGCATGTGCAAGGCTCCGAGGTGAGGGACAGCTGTGTTGCATAAGCATCGGGCCATGCACGTGCTGGACACTCGAACGGGAGTTCCAGTCCCTCAGCCCGGTGCCCATTCTGAGTATGCGCTGTCTCCTCCTCAGTGGCCGGTGGGATCGACACCTCCGTGACTTCTGTTTCTAGTGTTGATTTGAGTCTTAAATCCCAAATGCATGTTTATCATTTTTAAAGAAAAACAGGCTTCTAAGTTTAGAGAAGGGAGCCCCAAGTTGGTGTCATACCTTCTCCACTACTGAACCCTTCCCGCCAGCCCTGCAGCAGGCCACGCACATGCCCCCCTGTCCTTCCACATCACCCGGGAACCGGTGCCCCTCTCTGAGGCATGAGTGGCCAGCCCTGTGAGGCTGCGTCACTCACTCGACTCAACAGTGTGACTGTTTAGTGCCAGGGCTCATGGTCAGACCCGTGGCTCTCCTGGCGGCTGTAAGGGAGGGAGCCACAGCCTGTCCCCCTCTCTGCCCACCTTTTCCCTTGAAAGGGCCGGATGGCCCCCAGCTACCACGCCTTTGTCTGTTCCTGGCTTTCTGGCCATGGGCATCATATCCTGCGACCTTCCCACAGCCCTATTAGTAGCGGTGCCCCAGTGTGGACCCCAGCCCCGGGCCAGCACCAGATGACGTCAGGGCGAGAGCAGCGCCCCTGGGCTCTACCCGGAGGGAGAGCCTCTCAGGACCCCAGAAGCAAGGCTGCTGCCAGGTGCCATGACCCACGAGCAGACTGCCCTTGGCCTCCAAGTGGCCAGTGGCCATCTCAGCAATGCAGCCGCATGCTCAGGCGGCTCCTGGTTTACAGAGGACCAGGGATTAGCCTGGAAAAGAAACAGCTAATAGGAGGGTTTGCTCTGCAGTAACCTCGATCTGGACCTGAACCCACAAGAGGCTGGTAACGAGCAGACGTTTGTCACGTCTGGTATCTAATGCTCCCTCCGTGATGTCAGACAGGTTCCCTGTGGCCCAGGTCCCAGAGCCCCTGGCCCCGCAGAGCTCCATCCTGATTCGGAGCCTGCTGCCCTGGGAGCTTGACCTTGCAGAGGACGGGTCTCTGCTCTACCCCAGCCGTCTGTCTGTCTGTCTGTTGAGGGGCAGATGCAGTCCTTTGGGGTCCCCGTCCAGGAGTCTCCTTTAGCTCTTGCCTTCCGGTGTTTGCTGATCTCTGGACACCCCAGTGGCAGGCATCCGGCTCATTTGCAGCTCTGAGCTACCCTTCTGGATGCCTTCCGTTTGCTCCTCTGCCCCCGACCTGCCGGGACAACTCCCTCAGCCCTCCTCAGGCGCCTGTCGCTCTCCCGTAATGAGCACATCGCAGGGCCACAAGCTTCCTGCCTTTGTTTCCGCTTCTCTGCCTGATTAAACAAGGCCTTGGGGACTCCCCGTCCAAATCATGGTGGCACCTGGTGACAGTTTGGGTGCTCAGGTGTCTTATCTGTGAAAGACAGGAACTCTTCAGATCCTAGCGAAGACTCACATAAAGATACGGGTTTGGTTTCCAGGGAGCATCCAGCCTCAGACTGGGCAGAGAGTGGGAGCTGGTGGGGCGCCCCCTAAACACCATGCGGGGGCTACAATATTGCCTGTGCACGGTCCTGATCATTAAGGGTGCATTCTGTGAATGTTTCTCAAGAACCGAGAAATGTCTCTGAATTAGGAGTCTTTGTCCACAAATCCAGTTTCTTCTGTTTTATTCTTTATCGCTCATTTGAACATTCTACTAAAAAAAAAAAAAAAAAAAAAATCCATGAGACTGTTGGGGATGTGTAGATTTTTTTGTGCTTTTACAAAATTCTCGAGTGGAAACTTGGCAGAAATTCCAAAGCAATTTGATGTGGCTGCAAAGTAACAAACTTTACATTGTCAATTAATTAAGATATTAATTAGTTGATTATAGAGTAATGGTTCATGAATAAATCCTATATGAATAATTTATATTTGTGTAAATTATAAATAGAAATGTATAAATGAGATAATCCATTAATTGTCTGATTACTCACCGTGGGGGCAGAAGCAAGGTGGCCAGTGGTGTGGCCCTGCATCAGGATCTGCTCACGCGGGCTCTGGGGGGCCCGGACGAATCCCCGGTGCCCCCTGGACTCCTGCTTTCTCACCCGTACCCTCGATAGTATGTGTGAGAGTGCTGTGGAGAGCCTAAAGCAGTCTACTCTTCCTAGTAACTGTCATCAACACAGCCCAGGGCAGGCAATTGGGGAAGCAGACAGAGGTGTGGAAAGTCTTGCCTCTGGCCAGGAATCCACGGGCAGGTGTAGTGTTCACCTGTGCGGCACCGGGACAAGCCAGCAGGCCCTGTGGTAGTGAGCGGATGTGATCTGCTTCTGTGTTTGCAGGATACAAGACCCTTCTGAAAGGAATTTCTGGGAAATTCAACAGTGGGGAGCTGGTGGCCATCATGGGCCCTTCCGGGGCGGGGAAGTCCACGCTCATGAACATTCTGGCCGGATACAGGTGAGCACATCCTGCCGAGGAGAACGGGGCCCTCACCATGTGGGCACCGTGGCAACAGGAATAATGAAGCCACTTCTGCTCGTCTTGTCGCTTCCTAAGGTTCTGTGCAGGCTCCAGCGAAGCCTGGGGTGGGTGGGGGCTGCTAGAGGCTTCGAAACCTGTGAAGGAAACAGCCCAGGAGGAAAATGACGTTGAAAGCATCAAAAGGCAGCACCTGGCCATTGCAGCGTGACAGTGGAGACGGTGCGCCGTGCTCGGGGGCGGGAGATCACGGGTCAGAATGGCCGAGGTTCCCACCGCCTCCCCAGGCTGAGCTGACGCACTCAGAAGAGCCTTGGGCGGTAGAGACGCGTGTGGATCTGGGAGGGAGTGCGTGAGTGTGGCTGTCCGGGCTGTGCCCCTTGTTTCCCAAGCACACACGGGATGCCCCAACCTGTCCCCTGCGGTCACAGAGAACAACCTTCGGTGGAGAAGGACCATGCACTTGGCTGAGTGGGTTCAGGGCGCAGACCCCTCCTCTGAGCCACGTGAGCCCAGGACCCTGGTGTGCTCCCTCCCGGTCAGCGTCAGAGCCAGGCCCTTGGGAACTGCTTCTGATCTGGGGGCCACACCCCTGACAGCAGAGTCTTGGCTTTGGGGTAGCCAGCGTGGCCTAGACTACACACAGGATTACTCGAAGCCCATCTTAGACACCCCCCGCCCAAAGTCAGGGGTGTACATCTGACCTGTGGCTGCGTGGAGGAGCATCCACGCATGTCTCGGCTTGTTTGTGGGCACTTGTTACAAACATGCCATCCCAGAGAGGCCCCTCCGCCTTCTCCTTTCTGTGCCGGGCATTTTTTCCTTGTAGTTTCCTCCTGTGAGTGCTGGGTCTCCATCCCCCCCACCCCCACCCCCGTCTCTATGGTAACGGTCCAGCTGGGAAGGTGCCGGGAGGGCCGCCTCTCTCCCAGGTCTTCCCGGGACCCCAGAGAGGGAGCAGGAGCAGGAGCAGGGGCTGGGCTGACCGGTCCTCTCCTGGCCTTGCAGGGAGACTGGCATGAAGGGGGCCGTCCTCATCAACGGCATGCCCCGGGACCTGCGCTGCTTCCGGAAGGTGTCCTGTTACATCATGCAGGACGACATGCTGCTGCCGCACCTCACCGTGCAGGAGGCCATGATGGTGAGCTCCCTCCCCCATCCTCCCCTCCCTCAGCGGGGTTCTGACGCTAGCCGTGCTGTGTGGACAGCTTCACTGAAAACAACCCCCAGACCCTGGGTTCTCACAGACCCCGGACGGCAAAATCAAGGCCAAATTCCTGAGAACGTTATTAACCTGACTGGTGGTGGCCCCTTCCAAGGTGACCCCGTCCTACCCCTCGGGCCAAGGTTCTGCCCTTCCCATCAGCTGCCCTTCAGTCCCCTGTGCACCGGCACCAAGTTCCAGTCAGCCTGGTGCCGGGCCAGGACCCTGAAGGCTCATGCTCCTCCGACTGGCCGGCCTGCGGGCGGGGCAGTGAAACCAGCATTTGCTGCCCTGCGGCGGGTCCCAGGCCCTGCACTCACAGAGCCCGACGGTCCTCAGGCCTGCAGCCCTGCAAAAGCACACGAGAAGGACAGCCTCCCGCATTCCCCGTTGCTCAGAGCAGCCTGTGCGTGGGGTCGGGGACAGCCTGGCCATCATGCTCTGCAAACAGACCGCACCCCCGTCAAGGGCCCTCCCCCAGGCTTCCAGGGCCAGTGTTTTGTTTTGTTTTATTTTATTAGAGAGAGAGACAGAAACATCGATGTGACAGAGAAACTTGCTACCTACTGGGGCAGAGCCTGCGACCCGGGCATGTGCCCTGAATGGGAATAGAACTGGGACCTTTCAGTCCATGGGATGGCGCTCCGTCCACTGAGCCCCGTCGGCCAGGCCAGGACCAGTGCTTTAAAAGGCCCAGGCCACGCCGACAGGGACCACACTGACCCAGTAGTGGGCAGTGGGAGCCGCTGGAACGTCTCCCACTGCAAAGAGATGCGAAGGCCCGTCAGCTGCCCTCTGCTATCACGGTGGTTTTGTGGCAAGGTTCTCTGCTTTCTCCTCGCCCACTGTAGAAGACAGGCCTCCAGGCCGGTCCTGACCTATAACTCGTGCCCGTCAGCTGCCCTCTGCTATCACGGTGGTTTTGTGGCAAGGTTCTCTGCTTTCTCCTCGCCCACTGTAGAAGACAGGCCTCCGGGCCGGTCCTGACCTATAACTCGTGCCCTGGTCAGTGGACGGGGTTCGCCTTGGTTTGCCAGCCCGGAAGAGTATTGCCCTGCGCTCCTCGTTGGGACTGGGCAGAGACTCCTCCCTCTGGCCTCGGGGATGGCGGCTGCCCAGCCCTTCTTCCCAAGGGCAGTTCCAAGGGGATCTTAGCCAAGGGAAGCAGGGTAAGGTGTCAGATATGTGATCTGCTCCCTAACCTGCTTTGTGGGGAGACAGAGAAGAGGGCCCTGCGGGGTTGTCCCTCTCAGCGTCCTTGGTGCTGTGTTCTGGAAGTTGGGGACACCTCCCCCAGCTGGCCTCCCAAGGAGGCGTGTGCCCGGTGGCCCTGACTGTCTCTCTGGCCCCAGATGGTTGTTCTGTGAGAGCACAGGGGACGCAGCAGGAGCTTAGCCGCTGCGAGCTCTGACCGTTGACCCCTGACCTGCTGCTGCAGAGCATCCCAGGTGCCCAGCGAGCAGCTTTGCTCCGATTTCTGGCTCAGTCGGGCTTTTGCAAACAAGATTGATGCCTCCTTCGTCATCTCCCTCCTCCCCCAGCCTCTCACCAGGTTGAGGTTAGATGAGATTTTTAACTTGAAGCTCTGATGTCTTGTACTCTCTGGAGTGTTGTCACACACAGAGGGGTGATCCTGGCTGCCAGCTGTGGGTGGCGCATTTCCTGGGCTGCTTCTGACCCTCACAACCAGCAGGCCAACCAAGGAGGGACACTGGGCATCACGGGCAAGCAGCTGGCCCGGCTGAGCTGACCGAGGCCTGGCCCTGCCAGACTGTGGGACTGCAGCCTGTCCTCCACGCTCCCCTGCATGCCAGTCTGTCACTGATCCTCATGGCAACCTCACCAGCTCACTGGGGGAGGTTCTAACCTCACCACTGTGCCCGGGAGGACACGGAGGCTCCCAAAGCCACAGCAGTTGGCAGAGCAGAACCAAAGCTGACACTGGGCGGGATGATGACCACCCAGGGTTTTACCAAGCAGGGCCGGGCCCAGGGGTGTGCAGGCCACCAGCATCTCAAACAAAACCACAAACCGGAGCACTTGCCAATTTCTGTGGTGTAAATACTCTCAAATTTGCCACAGCGAGCAGGGGATCGTTTTAAGCGCTCCGTGGTTTAACAGGTGGCTTGTGAAATTCCTGAACACACCCCTAGTTTTCAAGCCCTGGGCCTGAGGTTTCCTTATCTCTCAGCTGCTCACATAGAACTTCTCTCATGGGCGGAGAGAACCGGAGGCCCCCAGACAGGCACTGCTGCCCTAGACCCCGCCTTGGTCGAGCCAAGGAGGTGGGGGGCCAAGACCTCCTCCGGGGGTTTTCCTCCTGCCTCGGGGCTCCTGGCTGTGGTGCCGCTTGGGAGGTTTGCCCTGCCGAGGGCCACGTGTTCTGACGCCACACTGTACCCCTTGTCCCCGGCAGGTATCCGCACATCTGAAGCTCCAGGAGAAGGATGAAGGCAGAAGGGAGATGGTAAGTGTGTGCCTTGGGGCCACAGGTGGTCCAGAAAGTACACGGACTGCTCTTGGCAAATACACGTGCCGGCTCTGGCTCTGCTTTGGTGCTTGTCGCTTTGCCTTCTGTGTGCGCAGGATGGTGAGGTCTGGGCTGTGCTCTCGCCCGGCATCCGCTCTGGCCACTCTGTGCAAGAGCCACGGCCTGACTCTCGTGTCCTGGCTCTGCCCGCAAACGGGAGGGGCGCGGCGGGACAGCAGCCCGGGGGCTTAGGTGTTAGGGCTCGGGGTCAGCCCAAGGGCTGTCTTTTCGTGGTTAATATGCTTCATACCCAATTGCTTTTTATAAAATACTAACAATGAAGTGGTTAGTCATTCATTTAAAAATAACCAGCCTCCCCCGACACACACTTGCAAGAAGAAATTTGATTCTCACGTGTTATTAACCAGCCTTTTAACAAAATAAATTGAATACGTTTCCAGGGTGAGTAAGACCTCCCTCTAATCCCTTTGCTGGCTCTTTTTATTTCCTCAAACCCCAGCGAGTGGGGAGGGTGTGGGTAAGCAGACCTAGCGGGGGGCACCAGAAAGCCTCATTTTGGGTGAGGGTAACCACTTATATTGACACACATCTAAGAGAAACCCAACTTCCCTCCTCTCCACTCCACAGTGCGCGCTAGGGGATTTCGGTCACCGTGTCTTCTGCGGCCCGGGCAGGGCCACACAGGGGAAGACAGGGTCCGCAGGGTCCGCAGGGTTGGCCCCAGTGGCGCAGCGAGACTGTTCCTGTTTGCTGGGAACTGGGGTGACTAATGGGATAGTTATACAAGCTAAGGAAATGCTAATAGCAGTTCTATTTACATCTGCTCCATCCCCTGTCCCACGTAATAGTTACTGTTACATAAATGTGTGCCACCACGTGTGTAGGGCCCCTCCTCACCCTCTCTGTCCTCCTCCCCTCGCCCACCACACCCTCCTATCTCTTAGGGGTCCGCCCTTGAACCGGGAGGGGAGGGTTAACGGCACAGTGGCGATGGAAGAATTTCTGTGACCAATGGAACTTGTTGCTGCCAAAGACACATCACGTGGACCTTCTATTCTGAGCTTGCGAGGAATAAGTGGGCTTGACGGAACACAAAGCAGATGCGGGAAATGGGGGACCCTGCGTGTTTCTGTCCCTTGTCAACCAAAGGTCGTTGGCGTCCGTTCAGCACCAACAGGAACCCCCAGTTGGGAGTGCAGTGAAGGAGGAAGCTGGGTTCAGGGCAAACAAGTCCATTGTGACACAGCCCTGGCCTCGCAGGGCCCCCCGGGTCACCTTGGGCCTCTGCCTACAGCGCTCGGGCTTCGGCCTGAGAGGAGGGGACGGACGCAGGCCCCCGGCCTGTGGGGCAGCATGAGGGTGAGTCAGGCGACGCCTTCGACGCGTTCGAGCCGCACAGAACAGGCCTGACCCATAAGTAGGCCACGGAGGCCGTTCCGGCAGCGTGACCCCCGGGCCAGCCTTTCCGGGGGGGGAGGCCAAGGGGAGAGGCTGGAGGACGCGTACGGGCTTCTCGGCTGACTGTCCAGGAGCACGGCCAGCCTCCCTCTGCCCCCTGCACCACTTCTGTCTGTTCGTCGGGCCTTCAGGGGCAGCTCCCGCCAGGTAGCCGGCATCACCTAGCTCAGACGCAGAGCAGAGAGACGCGCCGGCCTCTGCCGCATTCGCGTCGGTGCGGCGGGGTCTTCCCTGGGTGGTGCTGGTCGCCCCGCGGAGTGAGAGCCTGGCACCCGTCTTCGGATGTGTCTGATGCCGATTGAACAAGGCAGCGAGCCGCCCCGGCGGGGCCAGCCAGTGCCCTGCACACGTCTCCCACGGGACGTCTCTGGCCTGGGCCACCGACCAGCCTCCTGGTGCGCAGCCACGCTCGGGCCCCTCTCCCGCAGGGAGCCTTCGGCCGGAGCGTCGATTATGTCAAGGATAAGAAGCCCATCACAGGCCCTGACTCATTTCCCTCCACCTCCCAGCGTGGAAACACAATGGACTGGAATGTGCTGGCCGGACTGGAATGTGCTGTCGGGCCTTCCTTGTTTCCCAGAAAAGCAGCCTCAGGCCTCAAGAGCCTCCAGGGAGGGGGCTTCCTCAGGAGCGAGGTCCCCAGGGCCGGATATTGTTCTCTCAGACTACTTTTGAATCAAAACTAACCCGCGGAGTGTTACTCTTGGGAGCCCACTGGAGAAAACACGCTGGGTGGGCGGGAAGGGAAGGCGCCGCCGCTTCCAGAACCTTCTCCACTGGGGCCGAGGGACGCCCGGCGCAGCAGCGAGACCCCGGGGGAACAGATGGCAGGCGAAGGGCCCGTGCCGGTCTGTGATGGCCCCAAAGGACCTCGAATGACCAGCAGGACTCTCTATCCTGTGACTTTGGCCCGTGGGTCTGCACGGGACCGGAAGTGTGCCAGGAAGAACCGTGCCCGCCGGTCCCACTTCGACCTCGCTGACCTTACTTCTGGGTTGGTGTCCCTCAAAGGCGCTACGTTCTAGAAGAGAGTGGAGTGGGGTTTAGGGATCAAGAGGAGAGAGGGTGATCAGGATTCGAACCCAGGCCTGTCTGACCAACTGCTTTCCAGCCCGGGAGCAGCAGTGTCCTGGCTCTTTCTGTCACCAAAGCCGAATTTTGTGTTGACCGGGGTGAAGTAATTCGAGAGCTGAATGGAAATTTTCTTTCTTGTGAGTTCTTTCTCCTTCCGGATGACCTCATCGCCCGGAGAAGCCGCTGGGCCGGGTCCACCCAGATGGACCCAGGAGCCCCAAGGGCTGGGCGAACCCCAGGAGGTGAGCCTGGTGTGGAGGCAGGGAGGCCACAGCCAACCTCCGAGGAGATGCTGAGCGGCTCCCGAACCTGGCGCCACCACCTGCCCTGAAGTCTGCTGACGCTTCTGTTCCCCGAGGCAACACTGGATCGATAATCCCATCAGACAGGGAGGCTCCGCGCACGGTGGACTGTGTGTCTCAGGGGCCAGCCTGCGTCTCTGGAGGCGGGGGGATGGCTAGGCAGGGGCTGGCTGCCTCCAGTATTGTCGGTCCTGCGGCCCCTTCAGAGACCTCGTTACCTGCTGACAAGTGCCAACGGGCTCCGCTCCCTCTTCCGGGAGCCCAGGCCCGTGCGGCCGTGTCTGCAGGAGCTGGCGTCGCTAGACGCTCACACCTGCCAAGCACTTTCGTGCGTGATCCCATCTCACCGTCCTGGTGGCCCTCGCTTTGTGCGGTCAGAAACCTGCCCGTCTGCCCGTCCGTGTGCCCACTGATCACCCGTCCGACAGCTGTTTGCTCAACACCGTCCCTGCCCTGGCCTGAGCGAGGCTTACAAGTGAAGGGACAGGAGGCGGGACAGGGACGGCCCACGCAGGCCACTGCACCGCTGCTCAGCCCCCCGGGCCTACATCAGGACGTTGGACTTGGAAATGGGCAGCCTGGGGGGGGGGGTTGCGTGGATCTCTGTGTGTCTGGGAGTGGGGTGGGGAGGCAGCGGCTTCCGTGGGGTGCTGGAGGTGGCGGCATGTGGTGGAAGGTCCCTGAGAGCCACTCTGGCTCTGTCACTCCCCCAGGTCAAGGAGATCCTGACGGCCCTGGGCTTGCTGTCTTGTGCCGACACGAGGACCGGCAGCCTCTCGGGCGGGCAGAGGAAGCGCCTGGCCATCGCGCTGGAGCTGGTGAACAACCCTCCCGTCATGTTCTTCGACGAGCCCACCAGGTATTCAGGGGCAGGGCAGGGAAGAGCCTGGCCTCTCGGCCAGCAGATTTCATGGGCGCTACTGGGACTGCAGGAGGAGGAGGCTGTGGCCAGCCTGCCCCATCTTTTGTCCTACTCTGGGGTCACAGAACTGAGGCCTGACTTGCCCACTCTCCCTGTCTGAGACTAGGGGCACCCATGGGTCAGGCTCGCACACACACCTGGCCAGGGCACTCTGAGTGGGGGCGTGGTTTGGAGGTCCCACAGGTGTCTCATGGTGCCCCTTGACTTGCAGCGGCCTGGACAGCGCCTCCTGCTTCCAGGTGGTCTCCCTGATGAAAGGGCTGGCTCAAGGGGGGAGGTCCATCATCTGCACCATCCACCAGCCCAGTGCCAAGCTCTTCGAGCTGTTCGACCAGGTACGCAGACCCTGCGATCAGCCCCGGTGCACCTGGATCCCGGGTGCTCAGCTGCCCGTGCCTGGGGCGGCCTCAGTGTTGAGCGGCCTTCGGTGTGATGTTTCACACGATGCTGGAGCCGTCGGCAGCTGAGGAGGTGTACACAGAGCCGGAGTGTCCTCTCTGGGGCTGGGTGTGGCCACACAGGCTTGGGCGAGTCACTGACATTGCTGAGGCTTCATGTTACAGTGGGGAAATATCTGTTCACTGACTAAGACGTTACCTTATTTGTATAATATCATGTTTTAGAAATCTTAAGTTTTGATATTATGAGCAAAAAAATAAAAAGTCCCAAGGGTTGAAATATGTACGGCTCCAGAATCTTTCCTGAGCAGGTGGTTAGTTAGGGTGAAAAAAAGCAATGTAATCAATAATTCAAGGCCTCATGATAGCCTCAGTTTTTCTGGTCTTATCATAGATTTCCCTGTGAACCTTAACAGAGTCTTTGGGAGGTAATGGAGAGAGAGATAAAAGGAAGAAAGTTAGAAGATAGATAGATAGATAGATAGATAGATAGATAGATAGATAGATAGACAGATAGATGGATATGGTTGAATAGAGGGTAGATGGGTAGATGGATGGGTGGATAGTGGGTTGACAGATGGGCGGGTAGATGGTGGATGGATGGATGGATGGATGGGTGGTGGATGGATGGATGGATGGTGGATGGTGGGTGGATGGGTGGATGGATGGAAGGAAGGATGGATGGGTGGATGGATGGATGGATGAATGGTGGATGGTGGGTGGATGGGTGGATGGATGGGTGGATGGTGGATGGTGGGTGGATGGGTGGATGGATGGGTGGATGGATGGATGGGTGGATGGATGGATGTATGGATGAATGGTGGATGGTGGGTGGATGGGTGGATGGATGGGTGGATGGTGGATGGATGGATGGGTGGATGGATGGATGGGTGGATGGATGGATGGGTGGTGGATGGTGGATGGTGGATGGATGGGTAGATGGGTGGATGGTGGATGGATGGATGGATGAATGGTGGATGGTGGGTGGATGGATGGGTGGATGGTGGGTGGATGGGTGGATGGATGGTGGGTGGATTGGTGGATGGGTGGATGGATGGTGGATGGATGGATGGATGGATGGTGGATGGGTGGATGGATGGTGGATGGATGGTGGATGGATGGTGGATGGGTGGATGGATGGTGGATGGATGGATGGATGGATGGATGGTGGATGGTGGGTGGATGGGTGGATGGATGGTGGGTGGATGGGTGGATGGGTGGATGGATGAATGGTGGGTGGTGGATGGATGGGTAGATGGGGGGGTTAAGAGCACCCGTTCCTTCATGGAGGCAGGCAGCATTGATGTTTACCTCTCTTTGCTCTTTTCCAGCTTTATGTCCTGAGTCAAGGACAATGTGTGTACCGGGGAAAAGTCTCCAATCTTGTACCATATTTGAGGGATTTAGGTCTGAACTGCCCAACCTATCACAACCCAGCTGATTTTGGTAAGTAGAACCTTGGGCAGGAAGGAAAAGAAAGGAATTATTTCTTTTTGCCACTCCTGGTGGATCTCCACATCCCGGTGCCCCGTCAGGGACTGCCTGAGTTTCCCACAGATGCCAAGTGCCATCCTGTGGCGAGACGTTTAAGGACAGAGAAAAAGAGGTTGTTTTTCCTCCAGATGAAATATCTGCAAGTTCTAGCGGGGAGCTGTTGTTGGGAGTGATATTTTCTAACATCTCTCATGTTAGTCCCCGTTTAAAGAAAGTTATTTCTAACAAGAAATAACACAGTGGCCCCGTCACTTCAGTCCCTGCCTCCACGAGGCTTTTTTCTCCGTGTGTCTCTGTGTCCTCTCTCTGCTAAGGACACCGGTCATTGGATTCAGGGCCCATCCCAAATCCAGGATAGTTTCACCGCAAGACCCATGACCAATTACATCTCAAGAAACCTTTTCAAATAAGGTCACATCCTGAGGTTCCAGGTGGACACGACTCACTGGGGGACGCTATTCAGCCCACTGTAGCCCCCCACTTGGCCTTCCGGTCACCAGCCCTTCTCCTTCAGTTGCTCTTCTCTCAAACACCTGCCACACTCCCAGGATTTCATATTTTCTACAACACCGTCTCCCACATCGCGTTCTACAAGACACTGTTCCTGGGAAATGCTTCTCCACAGGAGTGAGGATGTGGGAGTGGGAGGGGGGAGGGGACAGAGAGCTCTGTTGAAAGGCAGTGGGATGGACCCAGGTCACAGTCACCTGTTAATTCACAAGAAAGAAGGACGGTCAGGGAGGGGCGTGCCGAGCGGGGACGGGCAGTGAGGGCCAAGGCCTGCAAAGCGATGCCAGCCTAGAGGAAGGACAGACAGGAGGAGAAGGAGGGGTGGGACCTCAGCGAAGCCCCAAAAGGCTCGGGCGTGGCTCCCTTTCCCCAGCATCCCCTGGAGAGAGCGGAGGTGCAGAGAGGGGCCGTTTGGGGAGGGTGGGTGTGAGTGACCAGCCGAGTGAGCAGTGCTGAGCTCCTGTGGTGTCCTCGATGATGACCTTCTGGTGGGGCCACCTGTCCTGGTTTATGAGAAGTGGGGTTGATGGTCTCAGCCCTCAGTGCCCCAAGATGCCAAGCACACCTCAGGGCCCCGGGCACCCCTTCTCTGTGGTCCCACTGAACTGCCACAGCTCTCGTCACTCACGTCTGGCCCCACGCGCGAAATGCGAGCTCTCCAAATGCAAATTCTGCTTGCTTCCAGCTTCCACTCTGAGGCTCGGATGCCCGGAGCAGACATTCCATAAACACTGGATAGACGCCTACGTTAATAGAGAATGAGCTACTCATTTTCATTCCCTGGCTCCTGACATGAGTGATGGCCATGCTGGGGGGTTACAGCCGAAAGAACATTGGTGCTGAACGATCTGTCATAGGACCATGATCCTGCAGCTTGTATATAATCCGTTTGAAATACTCCTGCCGGATTCATGGCTCCGTAGCTGCAAAAATGAAAGCGGCCGCGTGCACGCGGGGTCCCGGCCCTGGCTAACCGCACGCCCCTGTCTCACACAGTCATGGAAGTGGCGTCCGGTGAGTACGGCGATCAGAACGGCCGCCTGGTGAGAGCCGTCCGCGAGGGCCTGTGCGACTCGGACTACCCGAGAGAACCTGGGGACGATGCCGAGGCGAACCCTTTCCTCTGGCACCGGCCCCCCGAAGAGGTAAAGCAGACAAAACGATTGAAGGGGCGGAGAAAGGTAATCCCACCCCCGGCCCGGGGAGCACCGCCGCGCTGTGGCCGGAGCTCTTTCTCAGCCCTGAGCGAATGCGGGCAGGGTGGGGTCTCACCCCTCCTTCTCGGTGTCCCTCAGGACTCCACCTCCATGGAGGGCTGTCACAGCTTCTCCGCCAGCTGCCTCACCCAGTTCTGCATCCTCTTCAAACGGACTTTCCTGAGCATCATGAGGGACTCGGTGAGTGCGCTTGCAGTGGCCTCCTGTGGCGAAGGGAGCTGCTGGTCATCCTCAGGTTGGCCGCCCCGACGGTCGTCCCTCCGTCTGCATCAGGCGGCGTGCACGCTGGCGTGCCGCTGCGACCTCCATGCCCTCGAGTGCCAGCAGCTCCAGCAGGGAACACGACGTGTCGCTCGTGTCCCCACTGCTGGCTGAGCCGTGACTCTGCCCCTCTGTCTCCTCCTCCTGGGACTCAGGATGGAGGAGCAGCTCCTTGGGAGGGTGTGACAGAGGCAAAGTGCGAGGGAGAAGCCATGTGAAACTTCTGGTGGCAGTTCGTCCCTTGTGCTCATGTCCCTCTGATCGAAGCAAGTCAGAGGGCCAAGCGTGGCCTCAGGGAGTGCTCCCTCCCTCGGGGAAGCCGGGAGGCAGGGGGCGCTGGGGTGGACGGGGCCTGTTAGGACGGAGGTGGTGAGTGTTGAGAACTGTAGTAAAATCCACCTTTAATGTGGACAGTCCAACAACCTACCCAGGGGGGCTCGAGGGCTCAGTGGGCCTCAGGGACCTCGTTTGAAAGATGGAGGGCCTTGTAGCAACCCATGCTCGAACTCTTCAGGGGTGGCCTCTGCTATGTCCATCCTTTGTCCCTTTGTCCACCATCATTGTCACTTGTTCCCCCTCCTCTGAAGGCAGACAGACCTTGCTTGTCATTTTTGAACGATTCTATTTTAACAGCAATAACATGCCGCCCTCTGTGTGCATGTGTGAGCGTTGGTTTCGGGTTGGAGGCTTGTTTCCCTGGAGAAGGGGCAGGGTGGGCATGAGGTCGGCCACAGATGTTGCCCCCAGAGGCCTGGGTCCTGTTCTGTCCTGTCCAGCCACCGTACCTCCGGGCGCGCGGTGACAGCCATGTCTGCCCTAGGTCTTGACACACCTGCGGATCACCTCTCACATTGGCATCGGCCTGCTCATCGGCCTGCTGTACCTGGGGATTGGCAACGAAGCCAAGAAGGTCCTGAGTAACTCCGGCTTCCTCTTCTTCTCCATGCTGTTCCTCATGTTCGCGGCCCTCATGCCCACCGTGCTCACGTGTGAGTGCCCCCGCCACCTCTCCTTCACTGTCTGTCATTCCAGCCCACGGGTCGGGGACCGGGCCCTGGCTTGGCCACGCGATGAATTCTCTGAACATACACTCTCTTGCTTTTAAATATACCATTTTTTTTTTGTAGACAGATACAGCTATTATTGCATTTTCTGTTAGACAAGAACAACATACCATAGTTAAGGGTCACTGAAGGAAGGCTTTTACGCATGGTAGAAGGCTGAGGAGAGAGTTCTGAAAGGTTTTCTAATCAGGAGCCCCTCAAATTCTACTGCTCACCTTGTCCAGTTGTGAAGACAGCCCAGGTGCAGCCAAACTCGGAGTGGATGAAGCTGTTACAGATGGATCTCCGTGCAAGTCTAGATCATCCGCAGAGCAGGCTGCCCGTGGGCTCTTTGGGCTGATAGTGTAGCATAAACACGTCCTCCCCACGATGCCTCCTCCCTAAGCCACCTGGAATTTCCAAGCCTGGCTTCCCAGGTCTTGCCCACGGGAAGGACACGTTGCCACAGTTACTCGAGGAGAATTAGCTGAGCAATATTAATCACTAAAACGGTACTCAGTATTTGCAGGGATACTCTCCAGCCGGTGACTCCGACTCCTCGGGTTATGAAAGTGGTCGGCAGTGTCCCAGGCTGGGCCATCAGTCCCGTCTCTTTCATCCAAACCCTGAGCGCTGCCGGTGTGGAGAGGCCAGGTCTCCTGGCCAGTACCTGACACCCTGGGTCTGCCCGCTTGACCCCTTTTCCATGTTCCTGTCTCCTAGTTCCCCTGGAGATGGGAGTGTTTCTTCGGGAACACCTGAATTACTGGTACAGCCTGAAGGCCTACTACCTGGCCAAGACCATGGCCGACGTCCCCTTCCAGGTGGGTATACGAAGGGCTTGTATTTGACGAGGGGCAGGAATTCTCCGCCATACCCCGTAGAACGGGGTGGATAATCCCGATTTCCACGAGAGGGTAATGGACCCCGTGTTTCCAGATCATGTTCCCGGTGGCCTACTGCAGCATCGTGTACTGGATGACATCGCAGCCGTCCGACGCCGTGCGGTTCGTCCTGTTTGCTGCGCTGGGCACCATGACCTCGCTGGTGGCACAGTCCCTGGGCCTCCTGATCGGAGCTGCCTCCACATCCCTGCAGGTACCAGCCTCCCCACTGCCCGGTGGGACTCAGCACTGCCCCTCCCCCTCCTCGCGCTGCCCGACTGCCCAGATCAGCTTCTCCAGGCCGGTCGCTGGGCAGGACTCCTATCGCCCTGGCTGCCCAGCATGGCACACCGCCAGCAGCAGGTGCCCTCATGTGGCTCTCGGTGTGTGCCACGTGCTGTGCTCAGTGCTTTCCACAGAATAGCTCATTAGTCCCCAGCATACCCCATTAGGTACTGTGCTCTCCCCGGCTTGCAGGGGGGACACTGAGGCCCAAAGAGGCAACGTGATTTGGTCAAGGTCACGCAGCTGGCTCAGAGGACAAGCTCTTGATGCCCAGATTGTGTTGCCTCGGGGGATCCACTTGGCATCCCTTCGACCTCCATTGCACCCCCGCCTTTCCACCCGACCTGAGTCCCTCCACATGCCCCTTCTAGACTCCGGTACCACCACCCACAGCCTGCGACACCCAAGTGCATTTGCTGGTTCCGCACCTCCGGGACTTCGGGGTGCGCAGGCCGGGCTTTCCCTAGGAGCAAAGCTTGAGCGCCGGTAACCACGGACACCCGAGGGCAGCTGCCCACTCCCCAGACCGGGCGCTTCTCCACGCCATCCTGGGTGACCCACCCTGAAAACCAGTTCCTTTCCCAGCGGTCCCAGCGGCTGCCTAGGAATATGGCCTCCAAGGGCCACCTGCCGAGGAGACCGGGTGGGACTCTGAGCTCTCTCTGTGTCCCCCCAGGTGGCAACCTTCGTGGGCCCTGTGACGGCCATCCCCGTCCTCCTCTTCTCGGGATTTTTCGTCAGCTTTGACACCATCCCCACCTACCTGCAGTGGATGTCCTACATCTCCTACGTCAGGTAGCGTGTGTGGGACCCTGTATAACCCGAGAGCTTTACGGTGACAGAGGGAAGGGGACTCGTTAACGGCGGACGCTCACGAAGCCACATTTTGGTTGTCAGCTAAATGCCGGCACAGTTCCCAGATCACGGATCCCAGAGGACTGGTGCCTTTTATTTTTGTCCTAGTTTTATGTCCCCACCCTCACCGACGCACACAACACAGAGCAGGTAGGACTGGCCGCCCGCACCCTGAAGGAGCCCAGGTGGGCCCACATTCTGGTCCTTCAGCGAGTCCTCCGGGGAGCTTTCCACCTGTTAGACACTTCATTCCTCTCTGACACACACATGCTCGGGACGCTTCCTGACCCTGAAACCCCGCTAAGAAATCCGGAGGGAAACGAGGCACGGCCTCAGCATGCCAGTATCTTTGGACGCCAGTTTCCTGCACGCAGGCGCTGGGTCGATGCCGTGCTCCACGCCCGGGGCCCCTGGCGCGCTGGCCCTCGGGGCTGCGCTTGTCTTCACAGCTTTCCTGCCTCCCGGCTGTGGCATTTCCGGGACATGCAGGTCCCAAGCTGGAGCAAGCTTCTCTTTTGTAGCACGTCAGTTCAGGTGTCCTGTTCTGGAAACAAAGCCCTCGCACAGTTTCAGCAGCCTGTGCGCCCAGGTCGAGAAACCCGAACCCCGAGTCTTCGTCCTCAGAGCAGTGTTTGTGTTCGGACAGTGGGGGCTGGCACAGCAGGTGGGGCGGGGGTTTTGTCGAGTGCGTGTGGTGCTCGGAAGGCTCAGGCCCTCTCCTGTATCCAGCCTCTGCAAAGCGTGTCCCAGCAGAAGTAATCACAGTGTTTTCAATTCATTGCGCTGAACAAATACCTGTGACTCGTTCAGTCTGGAGGAAATGAAACTGACAAACAATGGAGCGCAGCTGCCACGGGTGTTCACCTCAGGGAGGGGCTGGGAGGCTCAGAAGGGTCGCAGTGCGGAAGGAGCTATGGGAGGGGAGCCGATGGGGACCATGGAGAAGGCAATGGAGTGGGTGGAGGCAGAGTCGGAGCCGACAGGGACCACAGAGAAGGCGATGGAGCGGGCGGAGGCAGAGTCAGGCTGGAGAAGGCGATGCAGCGGGTGGAGGCAGAATCGGAGCCGACAGGGACCACACAGAAGGCGATGGAGCAGGCGGAGGCAGAGTCAGGCTGGAGAAGGCGATGGAGCGGGTGGAGGCAGAGGCAGGGCCGGAGAAGGTGATGGAACAGGCGGAGGCAGAGTCAGGCTGGAGAAGGCGATGGAGCAGGTGAAGGCAGAGTCAGAGCCGACGGGGACCACAGAGAAGGCGATGGAGCGGGCGGAGGCAGAGTCAGACCAGAGAAGGCGATAGAGTGGACGGAGGAAGAGTCAGGCTGGAGAAGGCGATGGAGTGGGTGGAGGCAGAGGCAGGGCCGGAGAAGGTGATGGAGCAGGTGAAGGCAGAGTCGGAGCCGACGGGGACCACAGAGAAGGCGATGGAGCGGGCGGAGGCAGAGTCAGGGCATCTGGGGATAGGCGTCCGGATAGGCGTCTGGGGGCCAGGGGCAGAGGCTTGCTCACACGGGCACTTTCCTCCGCAGGTACGGGTTTGAAGGGGTCATCCTGTCCATCTACGGCCTGGACCGAGAGGACCTGCACTGCGACATTGACGAGACCTGCCACTTCCAGAAGTCGGAGGCCATCCTGAGAGAACTGGACGTGGAGAACGCCAAGCTCTACCTGGACTTCATCGTGCTGGGCGTCTTCTTCATCTCGCTGCGCCTCATCGCCTACCTGGTCCTGCGGTACAAAATCCGGGCGGAGAGGTAAGGCGCCCGCAAGCCACGAGGAGAAAGGACACTCACCGCCAAGGGCACCTCACGGACGCGTGGTGGCCAGCCTGTGCCCGCGGACGGACGCAGGGACCACTGTGGCCCAATCCTGAGCCGCCACATCTGCGCGGGGCCAAGTGTTCAGCAGCCCCGCCCGGGGCGGCCTCTCTCCAGCTTTGCCAGGGAGACGACGGAGGAAGGATGAGTTCCACACGCAGACTCCAAACCTGTACCGAAGCTGGTGGCAGGCCTCCTCCGTGACGTCCCTGCTCGTGACCGGGCAGCTCTGTCCCGCACAGACGGACAGGGCACGCGCGCCTGTCGCGGGCCTCGGTCGTGCGTCCCGGGGAGAAAGGCGAAGAGGGAAGTGGTTCCATTTTATGACTTGTTTTCACAGTTTTCATCTTTCTACAGTTAGTCTCTTTTTCCGATGAGAAGTCGCTTTCCAAGCCAAAAGTCGACAAATTTCATCGTAAGAAACTGTGTTTGCAGAACTGGTCGCAGAGCATTGTCCCGGGTGAGCTGGCCTCGCGGGCGGACGGGCCGCAGGCGCGGGAGGCGCCGGGTAGAGGAGACGGGCTATGGACACACTAAACGTGCCGAATTTTCAAATGTCACAAAGCGTCGGAAGGCGACATTGGCCAAGTCTTCCGAAGTCTCTTATTGCCCTGAGCTTCTTATTTTAAGCAAAATATATGGTTTCTTTCTTTCTAAGTTTCTGAGCACCTTAATTTTGCCTAAAGAATTCCAGAAGATCCACCCTGTTGGGTTTTTGCAAACGTTTTCCCTTTCCTCATATATCACATCAACTACCTCCACTGAACCTGGGGGCTGGCCGCGGGCCCCCAGGTGCGACGCTGAGGTCCCGGGGCAGCCGGACCGAGAACGGACTGCAGGTGGAAGCCGCCGAGCCCTGCTCGAGTCCGAGGCCCGGGCACGACCGCAGGCACTTAGCGTGGGGAGGTGTCCGTAGCGCCGTCAGACGAGGCTGTGGGTGAGTCCGTCCCGGAGGCTGGTTCTGCTGGCAGCTCAGCGGCACCCACTGTTAGTGTCTGGTTTGTGTCCACCTCGCAGGCCGAAGCCCTGCTTCCCAGAGACACAGTCGCATGAGTAATCCCTCTAGGGCAGGGACAGTGATTCCTGCAGGTGAACAGCCTTCGACCTGCGAACAGAAAGCCGCGTGCCTGCCGGCCGTCAGGCGGTGTCCACAGGGCAGGGGGTGCTTCTGGCCAAAGGTCATCTGAAGGCAAATGGAGCTGCCTTGGCCCCCTAGAACATCGTCATTCTGGAATCAGGGTCCCCTAATGAAAGATTGTATTTTTGTGGGCAAATTCATGAACCTCTCTGACCCTCAGTTTCCTGTTCTGTAAATAATGGCACTAGCTAGTCTTCAAGGCCATTTCAGCTCTAAAAGAGTCCTTGGTTCTGTTCCCAAAACTCTTAGCTCCTACTTCAGAGAATGAAAAGAGTTCCATTTTTATTTGCACATGCATCTGATTCCCCAGTGCTTAGAGATCCCATTTTCACCCTTCGGTCTTTTCTAGCAAACACAATGGAGGTATATTACAATGTAGTTTTAAGTTTGCTCGTTGGACACAAATATAGCAACATTGCCTTCTCGACCATGTTATTTAACCAGGGTCAAACTTCGCCTTTGTAAAAAGTCGTCTTTGAATTTCAAGATAGATTTGCCTGTAAGACATCACACGTAGGAACAGCCCAGTGCAATGTGGAGTTGGGAGGAGGAGAAAGTCCCGTCAGCCTCCGAATCACACCAGGTGAGGTCGGTGTTTCAAGACCTCTCCTGCGGGTGAGCCCTTTGGTGGCGGCCCTGTGACCTGCTAAGGACGTGCATGCCAGGAACTGTCCTGAGTGTGGTCGACCCTCTCACTCACTAAGCCCACAGTGTTGTGTCTCAGCAGTTTCCAAAGGAAACAGGGAGACTCCTTTAGATTTAAAATCTCACCTCCAAGCACACCTAAGCCCTCGGAAGGAATGATTTCCACAGGACTTCATGCTCTTGCGTTTCAGTTTTTTACTGTTAGCAGATTACATTCACCACTCAATAGACAAACAGCTGACTAGGTCTCCCCCTACCCAGGGGCAGATCTTTGGGGACGAGAGGGCTGTCGGGCCACTAGAAGGAAAACCGCCTGCAAAGTAACCAGGGCTATTTTTAAAGGATGCTGAGTGGAGAGTAGCAGGTGTACTAAGTCAGCACCCGGAATAATTTGCCTCTAAAGAACTAAAGCCATGTTGGGTAAGGATGCATCACCTCTTGGATGCTGCCTTCACCCCAATTCAACGACTGCACTTGTACTTTGTCATTATAAACCCTTCAGAGCTTTTACCGAAAAGCCGCTGTTCCGTTCCGATCTCCAGATATTTGCCCTCTGCTCTAGTCTAGGGTCGTCTGAGAACACACCTTATTCCAGTGGCCTAAGATCACCTCTGAGCAATGTGTTGGTTTATTCTTCTGAATGCTGGGTCCAGAGGCAGGCGGTGATGAGCCGGTGTTCCTGCAGCAGAATGTAACCCGGGCCAGCTTCCCAAATCCGATGCCCTGCAGTCACTTCCGGGTGCAGTGACGCAGACCCTCCTCCCACTTCTGATGGCTTCTGGGTGTAGAGAAGGGTGAGCTTGGGTACAAGATGCTCGGCTTCTCCGGAGGTTGGCAGAAGGCCAATGGAAGCCCAGGGAACCTCACTTTGAAATGAAACTTGTCAGGACAGAAGGGGACACCTGGGATTCTAGCCACTGTCCTGGGTCCAAGACAGCACCGGGGCCTGGTCTCTGCTGACCAGCCCCACTCTGGGAGCCTGTCCCCACTGGGAGCATCCTGTGCCCCCGTCTCTGATGCTTATTGGATGTCAGTTAGAGAGTGAAATTCTTTAGAGCTGTGGGTGACGTGGGAGACTGTCCAGAAAGGGAAGAAACCTTCCGTGAACATTTACACAGAAGGTGCTGGGGAGGGCTTCAGGACCAGGAAATGGGACATAAGCTTTCAGGTTAGAAACTCGTCCATAGAAAGGTCCATCTTCCTGCCCTGAGAAGGGCACGGCCAGCACGTCAGGGACAGGCCATGGCCATGAGGTTGGAATCACCATGGTGGTTTCCCTGAGAAAAACTGAGCGACAGTGCATTGAGCATCTTTCTCCGTCAAGTGTTCCGGGCTCTGGGCTGCTGCCTTAGGACTTCCTCCATGCGCTCACTCAGCGAGCGTCCACTGACCATCCCGAGCTTGGTGCTGTCTGTCCCAGGCACTGGGCTCGGAAGGGGAGCCCGGGTGTGGGCCAGCCTCCAGCACAGGCAGGTGGGAGGGGCCCGTGCCCACAGCGCTCTGTCCATCCTGGAGATGCGGACAGCTGGCTGGCAGAGGGGTCCCCAGTCCCAGGGCCAGGAAAGAGCGGATTTGGAATTCGAGCCCCAGTCTGACCTCAAAGTCTCCATTTCTTCTTTTTTGTGTGTGCTTTGCCACACTGCCTCCTGTTCAAAGTGTAAAAATACACATGGAAATACCCTGTAAGGTGTACAACACACTGCTGGCTTAGAGGCTGTTCATTCTGCACTAGCTATCACCAAACAGACAGCTGAGATGGGAGGGTGGCCATGCCCCTCCCGGCAATGTCTTCGCCTTGGGGCGTCCAGAGCTGGCCCGGCTGAGCTCAGTCCTGCCTCCGTGGGTGCACGGTGCCTTCCTCTGCCCTCGCACAGTCTTAGCTTCCTCACACAGCTCACCTGTGGACGAGCTCGGGCAGAGGGGCTGGCGTGTGTGCCTGTGTGTGTGTGTGTACCACACATGCACACATGCAGGCTTGTGCTAGGCTGTATGTCATCGTATTACTCTGTGGTGTTTCCTGCCTCTATGAACCCTCAATCATCTTTTACTCCGAGAAGAAAGAGAATTCCCACACTCCGTGCCTGCCATGCAGATGGTAAGAACGTCGTCCAAACCCCGTAAGGATCACATCCACTACCAGCTAAATGACAATGTGACAAAAAGTAAAACAGAACAGGTCAAAGGGGGTGTGCAGAGTGTCTGGATACAAAGTTACATTCTCGCGAGAAATAACGACTGCTAATAAAATATTTTACATAAAGCCTTTTGTGTGTGTTCAGTGTTGAATGCTTCTCGTTCAAAGTGATTCTCTTGAATTGGGTTAAGTAAACTAGATTTGGCGGTTGTGTTCTGAATACGTTTGCTGTACGTTTAGGAGGAGTTCGGGTTTATTACTTAGTGTTGCCGTCTAATACCGATGGTAAATCATCGCCTTCCTCTCTGGGGAACTTGCGTGTTTTATGCTGCTCTGTCTTCAAGTTTTGTGGGTTTCCTCCGTCCTCCCAGACTCCTCACTCACTGTCTCCTGCCTTGTTCGTGTTGGCCAGGACCTCAGAAAGTGCCAAGGCCCCAGGGCAGGGGCCTGCGCCAGGCCTTTGCTCCGGTCTCCTTCAGCCGTGCAGTGGTCTGGTGGGTGTGGGCTCTGGGTAGTGGTTCCGCCAGTGAGCATCCGCATTCATGGCTCCGGGCTCTGGGAAACCCACATCTCGGACCTCGGCCTCTGGAGGCGGCTGCTCCGCAGAGAGCACCCCCATGAGCTTTAACTCCCAGTCAAGCTGAGCAGGACCCAGGAGGAGCCTGGAGGTACAAGCTGCATGAGCCCCCGGTCCCTGCGCTGTGGCCAGATCTTCTGGGCGGCGGCACTTAGGGCCGGGCCGTCACCTTGGGCTTTCCTCCCACCAGGGACACAGAGCAGGCCTGCACAGAGTCACAGAACCAGCGGCGCTGTCATCCTCCTAAGTGACAGGCGAGAAGGGTGGTGTGCACAATCGGAGGACACCCCAGAGGCGGGACACGCTCATGACGACAGTGCCTGCCAACCGAACCTCCCAGCCTCTGCGGCCCGCCGGCCCGCCCTCGGTCCCCTCCCTCTGGTCACTGCACTTGGCTTCCCATGGCAGGGAGGTTCCTGAGACCCTGGTCAGGACCTCCCTGGAACCAGAAGCAGGGAAGGAGTGGGGGTGCCCCCACCCCTAGTGCACACTAATTTTCACACTTGCAAGTTCATCTCTCCTGTACTCAAACCCACACCCCTGGGCAGGAAGGCAGCGTGAGGGGGTGCTCTCGTGCCCCCCTTCCGGCTGTAGCTAGATTTTCTGAGAACTGGCATATCCTCCCCTGTTTCCTATTTTTATCCTTGAGGAACCAGAAGGGTCTACCTGTGCTCCGTGTTTAATGTCAGGCTCAGGGACCCAGTGCCACTCTGGTCTCACCTAGTCCTCTGAGGTCAACAGCAAAACTCTCCATTCACACCCGCCACGGGTCCCGCCCAGAGAGGGACTGTCATGGTGGGACAAGCTTTGGGGTTTTGCACCAGGTAGTGACCATTGCAAAGCTGCAGAGACAGAGCACGAAGCGCCCTTGTGTGTCACCCACCGGGTGGAGCCTGCGCTGGGCCTGGGCCTTCCGAGGGCGTTTGGGACCCTGGCCAGCTCTCTGGGGGACTGAGCTTGCTCCCTGGTCCCAGGGAGACCCCCACGGCCACCGCCTGCCGTCCGAGTCTAGGACACGGCCACACACACGTGTGAGTTTCTCACCCGGCTTCGCGGTTTGATCCCGATCTCGGGAGGGGCTCGAGCCCCAGCCCCATGAATAAAAACAGCAAAGTTCAAACTGGCTGTAGGCAGTGGGAGCTGCCCTCATGGAGTGTACCATCCTGCTTCTGGGTTGGCGCCGAGTAAATGTGGGAGGGACTCGGGCCGATCTCCTGTGGGTGCCGGTAGCCTATACTTTGCCCCTGGATTGAAGCGAGGCCCTGCTATTGTGTCAGCGACAGGGTACTCACGTTCATCTGCTGCCGCCTCTCCTGACGGGAGGGGTTCGTCAGGTGCCGCAGGGCCCCAGGTGAGCCGGAGGAGATGCTGAAGCCTGGCGGGCAAGTGTCAGGGCGATGAGGGGGGACCTTCCCTGCTGGCCTGCTTGTGGCCGTTCTCAAGTCCCCCGACGAGTGTCCCTTGAAGGAGATCTCGGGGAGCCCTTGCTGCAGCACCCAGTGAATTACTGTCTTTTCACCTCGCCTGACTTGAGGCCTGGTCCACACCTGCCCTTCCCCCAGCACCCCCTGGACAGCACACAGAGCTCTGGAAAACTGTCTGCCAAGCGGGGCTTTGCTGGAGCACCACTTCTGGGGGGAGTTCCCCAAGCCACCTGCCCTGCTGGGGGCCCCACGTGGCCTCCCCTGCTGCGTGAACCGGATCAGGCCTGGAGGGGAAGGGAGACGTCTGGGGTTGAGTGTTGGAGGCTGAGCCTGTCTCCCTGGGCTCCTGGAGGCTACAGTGCAGCCCCGTCTGACGGGCACCACGGGGACACGGTTTTTCTGAGTGTTTCAGTGACCACGGTGGCTATTTGGATTTAGTACCTTTCCATGTTTTACAATTCTGTCATCCTGCCCCTGTGGGGTCTCTCTGGGACACAGACTGCCCCAGCTTCATCCCACATATCTCCTCTTTTAAGTCCTCAGCCAATCAAAAATGGTAGAAAAGGTCTGGTCATCCAAGTTGCTAATAAAAT
The DNA here is from genome assembly GCF_014108415.1 of Molossus molossus. Classification (NCBI taxonomy): domain Eukaryota; kingdom Metazoa; phylum Chordata; class Mammalia; order Chiroptera; family Molossidae; genus Molossus; species Molossus molossus. Next base: position 6,842,983 of record NW_023425388.1, on the reverse strand, counting down.
CCACCACCAACCCCACACGAGAGGTTTCCATCTTTACGGCCACGATCCCTGCGGGAGGGGCGGGAAGGAGCACCCCGAGAACGTGTGCTTGGAACGCGGGTCTCCGCCCTTGACGCCCCTCCTGTCCGCCGTCTCCTGGCAGCCGAGTGGGTACGGCCCCGGGGGGCTGACCCCCGTGAATCGTCGCCTTTCTTCTGACGAGCAGCCCGTTCAATGTTTCTCCTTTGTTCTTCCTTCCAAAGCAAGAGTCAATGCAAGTAACACTTTTAACCAGCGAGCAAACGTGCATCTATCTGCACATCTAACATGCAATGAGATAAGCCCTGTTTTTTGCAGTACTGTGTGGGTACCTTTACTTTGATTTAGCCAGGTCACCTGGGGAATACGGTTGCTTGCACGCTGGGAGAGGTTTGCACTGCTGTAGATAAACTCGGCATATATACATACGTACCTATATATGTGTGTGTATTTAAAAATAGCATGGGTTCCCTTGGACACGTGTTCCCAGGCTGTTTCCCTCCCCTGGAACACAGGCCCGGCGGCCCCGGGACGTGAACTCTGCCTCCACATCACACACCATGGCCCTGCTTTGTCTGTTTCTGTAGTTACCTTCTTAGATTCGTACTTGCAGACTTGAACTTTGTTTTCTGAAATTAGATCCCCTTTATGACAATGTGAAATAGATAAATAAAGCATCGCTATTTTCAGATTTCATTTGTCTCTCGTTCTTGCTTGCAACACCCCCGGCCCTCAGACCTGCTGGGAGAACGGGGCCCGGGGCCGGCAGGGCACCTGGGGGTGTTCTCCTTTTCGCCCGGCCCTGGCTCCCACTGCCGCAGATTCTTCGGTGGGTGCTCTACCGGATTCCAGTGACGTTGGGAAGGACAATAGGAGTGACGGTTGTGATAGGCCACCCTCCGTTGCTATGTGGTAGGTAACACAGGCCAGGTGCTTTCTCATACATTATCTAATTTAACCACCATCCTCGGGGCCAGAGAGCCACCACCAGCCCCGCTTCTCAGATGAGGAAACTGAGGCTCAGAGACACTAACAATGTGCCTGAGGCAAGTGGTGGAGGCAGCGTTCAGAAGGTGAGAGTGCAGCTGGGGAGCCAGGGCTCCGGACCCCTTCATCACACTCCTTGTCTTGGGAAGAGACATTGAGAGCAAAGGGGAGTCTATCTTACCACAGGAGTGGCCTGGAGGAATGTGTCCCCCATGACCAGGGGAAACTCCTCCCAGACCTGTGGTTAATGGGTAAGATGATGGACAAATGTCCCCAGTTGTCAGCTTTGGGGTCTTTATGTTCTAAGGGCCCCAGATGAGTCAGCACTGGGTCTGGTGTCCCTCTGGGACCGTTGCCTGGGTGTGGCCGCAATGGGGGACGGCGCCTCGGGGGTGCGGAGGAAGGTGTGCATGTGGGGGACTGTCACCTGGGTGAGGCCGCAGTGGGGGACGGCGCCTCGGGGGTGCGGAGGAAGGCGTGCATGTGGGGGACTGTCCCCTGGGTGTGGCCGCAATGGGGGACGGCGCCTCGGGGGTGCGGAGGAAGGCGTGCATGTGGGGGACTGTCGCCTGGGTGTGGCCGCAATGGGGGACGGCGCCTCGGGGGTGTGGAGGAAGGCGTGCATGTGGGGGACTGTCCCCTGGGTGTGGCCGCAATGGGGGACGGCGCCTCGGGGGTGCGGAGGAAGGTGTGTATGTAGGGGACTGTCCCCTGGGTGTGGCCACAATGGGGGACGGCGCCTCGGGGGTGCAGAGGAGGGCGTGCATGTGGGGGACTGTCTCCTGGGTGTGGCCGCAATGGGGGACGGAGACTCGGGGGGTGCGGAGGAAGGCGTGCATGTGGGGGACTGTCCCCTGGGTGTGGCCGCAATGGGGGACGGCGCCTCGGGGGTACGGAGAAAGGCGTGCATGTGGGGGACTGTCGCCTGGGTGTGGCCGCAGTGGGGGGCGGCGCCTCGGGGGGGGCGGAGGAAGGCGTGCATGCAAGTGCTCTGGCCCTTCGTCCCGCCCTCGTCTGCCTGTCCCAGGTGCTGCTCTGTGCTTCTAACCCATCCGCCGCCTTCCCCATAAAAGTCCCCATTCCTTCCCCACTTCTTCCAAAACGACCTTTATTTGAGTGTTTAAATTACAAATATTCTATGCACTTGTTTCAACAAATAATACCAAAGTGAATCATGTCATCCCCAACCCATCCAAGCACACCCCCTGAAGGTCGACACCAGATACCAGTTCACTCACCCGTCCTGTCCTCACCGGACAGAGAGGGACACCGCCCACACCCCTGCTTTCCTCCCTGTGCCCGATCGCAGAAGCAGCAGTGCACCCCACTCTCCATGTAACCGCCGCATGGCACACCTTCGTGGAATGTTCCGGAATCTGTGCAGCCATCTCCCTCCTGATAGATGCTGTGCTATTTCTCCAACAACAACCATGCTTCAGTAAATTTGAAAATGGTGAACACCCTCGTATTGATACCCTCACAACCTACCACTGAGGCCACAAGAACTTTCTGGACACAAGCACAGGGGATCCCAAATGTGAAGCAGGGGCATGGAGAAGTGTTTTGACTTAGGCGGGAACCTGCAGACCCCACGGGTGCCCGGCTCGCTCCCACGGTGCCCCCGAGGCTGTGGAGGCCACCCCACCCAGCACAGACATTCTGCCACTGGCCCTTGGCCTCCAGCTACGCCCGAAGTGGTGACTTCTGGGACGCAGGCTGCCTCCGCCATGTGCAGAAATGGACTTGCCGAGGGGATCCCACCTCACCCAGGGGTGCTGATGTCACTGATGTCACCGTGGCCTTGGCGGTAAAAGTGGGTGCCCTCGTTAGAGCCTCCTTGTGCACGAAGTCAGTGGGACGAGAAACAGATGAACCGCAGGGCAGCGCACGCCTCTTGGAGTCCCACCTCCCTCCCCCAGTCCTCCCTCCCTCCCTCCTGTCCTCCTCCCTCCCTCCCTCCCTCCCGTCCTCCCTCCCTCCCTCCCTCCCTCTCTCCTTCCCTCCCTCCCCCAGTCCTCCCTCCCTCCCATCCTGCCTCCCTCCCTCCCTCCCTCTCTCCTTCCCTCCCTCCCTCCCTCTCTCCCTCCCTCCCTCCCGTCCTCCCTCTGCTCCCGGGCGTGTGGGAGCTGTGTGCGAGGGTCTGCGCAGGGCTGCCTCGCTTGGAAGACGAATGCAGCCACCTATGGGCTCGGGACCTTGAACATTGATTTGTTTCTCCTCATTCCCACCTGGCTGTCTGTCTGAGAGCAGGTGGCAGGAGGAAAAGGGACGCCTGTGAGACAGACACCTCCCCTTCAGGGGGAGGGCTGGCGTGGGCGGGAGGGGCACCAGCGGGGAGGACTGGAGGAAGGTGTCCGAGGGCGCCATCTAGAGGCTCTGGGGCTGTGCACCATCCTGGAGGACAGAGCAGATCTGTGGGCTGGATGGTGGAGAAAGGGGGGGTTCTGTGCCCCACAAAACCCAGGAAGGAAAGGCCACAGCATCCAGGCCAATAAGGGCAAAGACAGCTGCCCAGAGAGAAGCAGCTCACAGTTCCTGCCCCCCGAGTGTGTCTGGATAAGGTGGAGAGAGCCCTCGGCCTGGGGCCACCTGGAAGGGATCATGGTCACCTGGCAGGACCAATGTCATCAAGGATAGAATGAGCCAGTCCACACCTTGGCCCTTGGAAAAGCCTTCGAACTAAATCCTTGATTCTCAGCAGAAAGTCAGACCGTGTCTAAAGTCAGTAAGTCAACAAAGAGAGACAAGCATGTGTATGTATGTACACACACACACACACACACACACACACACGGAGGGGGAGAGAGAGAATTCACACACTGTAAAATCCACCCTGTAAAGTGTACAATTCACTGCTTTTTAGTATTTCATAAGAATGTGCAGCCATTACCACTCCCTAATACCAGAACATTTTTGTCACCTCCTCCCAAAGAACCTCCAGACCCCGTCAGCAGTCACTCCCCACCCCCCTCCCTCAGCCCCGGCAACCACTAATCTACTTCCTGTCTCTATGGATTTGAACATGTCGTGTAAATGGAATCACACAACGTCCGGCCTTGGTGTCTGGCTTCCTTCACTCATCAGAAAGCCCATTTAGACTTCAAAAGCAACATGCAACCCCAGGAAGAAAGGGAGCCACAGCTCAGAGAGGTTGAGAACCCCCCACCAAAGCCTTAGGACCAAGGTCTGCGGGCTCGGACCTCCCAGGGTCTTCCCAGCCTGCATCTGGCTTTCACAGCCACTAAGCCCTGTGATACAGCTATTGCAACTGTCCCCAGGTCGCCAGTGGGGACTTTGAGGCTCCGAGGGTCTCTAACCCTTTCCAGTACATAACAGTGCCTCTTTGACCCCGAAGACTGAGGTCTGAGGGGACACTTCCAGCCTCTGCTGCAGAGTCCCAGCTTCAGTTTGGGGACCGTCCCTCAGCCTGTGGGAGACCTCGTCTGAACTTGGCCGTGGTCTGAGGCTCTGCCCACCGGCCCTCCCCCCCTTCCCTGTTCACAGATGTCAGACCCGCAGTGAGGTCATGCCTGCCCGTCTCCCTCGCGGGGCTCCCCAGGGAGACTGCTGCTCCTCTGACCCTATTTTGGCAGCTAAGAATGAAGCAAAACCCCTCCTCTCTACGCCACAGCAAGTCTGAGGATTCTTGGAATAGAATGGTGAATTTCAGTCTATTCCAACATTTTCTGAAACAATGCACAGCTATACAGCAGCACAGAAGGAGCCACTGCCTAACGAGAGATGTGGAAGCAACGTTTCTAAGGCCAACTGCACTTAAATCCAGCGGGAGGGAGGTTTGTGCTCAGCACGGGAGACAATTAACAGGCTCGATGACCACGGTGCACCTGTGTGTGTGTTTGGGGTGGGGGGTACTCTTTCTCTCCTCTTTCGCCAGCAGCAGGGTGTCTGGTTTCTCCTGGACAAGTCACAGTTCTCATTTCATGGTTTCTGGAAGGTTCTAGAAATGTATACCATGTTCAAGTCAACGAGGAAGATATCTGATAGCAAAAGGACCCCCGATTCATCATTTGAATTCACCCTGAGCCACGGGGGGCCGAGAAGTTGAGCGGCACACTGACCAGGAGGTGGGAGGTGAAATGGGGGCGAAGGACTTTTGGGGCACAGACAGTCGCTGACAGTCGAGCGCTCGGGGTACCCGAAGTCCTCCAGGGATGGCTGTATTCCCTGCAGCCCCGAAGTGGCCGCATGTCCCGGGTTTAAACCTCAGCGAGGCTGTGTTCTGAAACAATTGTCTCTGTTTCCTCGTTTGCAAAGTAAGAGTAAATGTAAGATTACTCACTGCACTTTGGGTTTAAGAAGGATTTTTTCCCCAGTCCACACTGGAGCATTTCCTAGCCAAACATTTTAAAATTGATCAGCACTCACAGGGTTCTTAAATAACCTCCACCGTCCGGAGCCAAGAGCGTTGCTCACGTTTCCCAAGGAAGACGGCACACGCACCCCTTGGCCACCTCAGCAGGTCGCACGGGACCCGAACTGGGCTCCGTGGGGTTCGGTGCTTTAAAGTCGTTATTCAAGTCTAGTTTGTCAGCATTTCGGCATCTCATCTTTAAACCTAGAGAATGATCAGATACCTTTAAGCGAGGTTGAAAACATCATCACTTTCATTTCTTTACCCAGTAGCTGCTGGCGCTTGTAAACAGGCCTGGGCGGAAGGGCACGGGAGGGGCTGGGACTGAACGGTCGTCTGCTCCAGGGCCACAGCTGTAGGTACGCCCATCACACTGGCCTTCCTGGGGGCAAATCCACGAGCAAATTACTCCCTGTGGGTTTCCTCCTCTGAAAATGGGGATGTCGGTGATGACAGTGACACCCCTCACCTCTGGGCTTGTCAGGGACACTCAATGTCCTTGGCGGGATGGCACAGTGGCTCTCCGCTGTCCCAGACACAGCCCGGTCAGCCGCCAGTGTCCTGCTGGCTCGGGGTGGGTCTGTCGGCTTCGTTTTGCTGGTTTGTGCCTTTCCCCTCTCCTCTCCCGAGTTCAAAGGACATGACACCCCTCGCCAGCATCTGCTTGAGGCAAACCCTCTTTCCATGTAAATAGTCAACGAGTTGGCAAGTCTCAAGGAATCGATCGGTGTCTGACACACAAGTGCTCTGTCAATACCAGCTTTGATCATCTACCAAACACTACGAGTATCAGTCAGCCACCATGCGGGCTGGGCTGGCTAAGGGTGCGGGTGCACCGGGAGGGTCTCAGGAGAAACAGGGAGCCCCCGTGGGGTTGGTGAGCCCTCCTGAGACCCGAGCTTCTACCCTCTGGGCCAGAGAGCTGCAGGGGTACTGGGGAGAAATGGCCTGTCTTGGAACGAGGGAGGGGCACCTGGATAGGAAGTAAAAGTGCAGGGTGATGGGGGAGGTGCCAGGTGACCCTTCCCCATGTGGGTGGGGGAGGGGGAGGTGTTTTAGGAAGGTGCTCCCAGGAAAACCTGAGAACACGGCTATCAGCATTTGGGGTTTTTAAGCTCAAAAGCAGTGATCTAGGTTTAAGATTGAAAGGATGAGAAAAGGCAGGAACTGGGGAGACAGGGTGTCCTCCTGGGACTGCTCTGCAACACCGGCAGAACCCCCTTCTTTATACCAAGTGTTTCCTAAGCCTCCTGTTGGTGTGCTGAAAGCCATGCTTCGTATACATGCCTACACACGTTTTGTAAAATAAGTGTGCGTCATCCCCTACAAAAGATGAGACAGCAAAGGAAAGGACCAACTAAGGCAATACTGTTGTATAGCTCAAGGCCCCAGGCTCCACGTGTCGCCACTAGAGGGCAGGACAAAGCCGTGGGCGAGCCCTACCCAGGTCCATGAACAGGCCTCCAGGAAAGCAGACCGCCTGGGCAGACAGCCCGCAAGCCACCAGGGGCGTCTCCCGGGAGACACCTGTTTGACGTGGGCAACTCGGCCAAAGCTCCAAGCTGAACAAAAGTTTCCCCATGATTTACATGGTACAGCACTCAGGCAGCTCTGGGTTATCCAAGCTATGCCAAACCGAAACAGCAACTGGGTTCGGGTGTAAGCAGGAGTAGGTTCTGGTCTCAGGTCTTTACACACAGGTTTGCAGCTGCCCTGAGTGTAGCAGGACGTGGGGATTCCACAGGACACGAGCACATCACAGACCCCGCATCTCTGGCCTCGTGCCCACTCAATGCCAATAGTGCCCCCCGCCCCCATTCGTGTGATGCTCAGAAATATGCCTACGGATTGTCCACGTCCCCTACGGCAGTGCAGCCCGACGGCGAACCCCTGGGTGAGACCATGCATCCCAGGCCCCATCACGCCCCCTAGCCTTCGGCCTTTGTCTCGCTGACACCCTCCTGCCAAAGAGCCCAGGAGCCGCGTACAGTCAGGTTGGGTGCATGGACTGTGGCAACAGGGGGCACCGCACGTGTGGGCAGCTCAGTGAAAAGGTGATGGGAGGACTTACTGCAGGATTTGGCTTGTGTTATGTGACTTGGGGATGGTTCAAGGAAACAGGGCTTCCTCAGGATCAGATGCTGTCAGGAGGCCAGGGCAGCTGGGTGTTGGGATCTTAACCCTGCCTAGTAGGGGAGGGTGAGGTCAGGCTGCCGCAGACTATAGGAAGCTGCAGTTACTCCTGTCAGCCAGCAGAGGGGGCTGCTGATCACCGTGTAGCTTGGACCACGTCAGACGTTCCGGCGCAGGGGTCCTGAGGGTCTCACTGCACCAAAGTCAGTGGTCTGGCTGGATGTGGATGCTCTGTGGACTTGTTTATGAGAACACCACAGCCCCCCATGGGGCTAGGGTGAGGCACGAAATTGAAAGGGGTGCCCCAAACGCAGTGATCAAGATAAATTACATTTTAATATAACATTTTTAAAAAGTGGCCTGGCAGGGTCCCCAGATATCTCTGGTCATCTTAGCCAGAGACTTTGTGGAAGAGTAACCACCTGGAACCTCAGCTTGGAGCTCTTGTCTTCCCTGACTACACAGCCCCCAACCCCACTTTGCTTGTGTCTGGTGCCTGCCCCCAGAGGTGGAGGTGCCTGGCTTCTCTGCCCTTCTGCACGTTGCCAGGGCCAGACCTGAGACACCCTGATCTAATCACCAGAGCTCTGAGGCTTTAAAAAAGTCCCCAGACGATTCTGAAGCTCATGTCCACGTGCATTGCGTGAACCCCTGGAGCCCTGGCTGGGGGTGGGGCTAGCATTGGAGTCGACGGGCACCCAGGGTGGATGGGGCAGACAGCCAGAGCCTGACTGGCATGGTGACCCCATGACCCCTGTAGGAACAACAGAGAAAAGTTTGAGGAGAGACAACTGAGCCCCGGGACAGGAAGATTGAGCCCCCGTGTCCCCCCACCCCACTGCCTTACCCGCCCACTCTCAGGAGTCTGCTGGGCAGAGGGGTCGCTGGAGGGAGGCTGCTATGCTGGGAAGAAAGCTGTCCGCCTGAGTCTGGCCTGGGGTCCCCCTGAGTTCCTGGGGAAGCACAGTGTCGAGACGGGGCCCCGAGCAGCCAACGGAACACGAGCTCCCTCTGGGCTAGGAGGGCGAGGCTCACCCCCTTGGTGCTGTCCACAGCCTTGACGAAGAAGCACTGGCTCTGATCTGGCCACTAAGTGACAGGGAGCTGGTGACAGCCTTGTCTGTGAGGGGTGACGGCCACTCACCGGGGCTGCGGCTCCATCTGAGACGGGCGGGGCACAGAAGTCTCAGGATCCTCTTGCTTCCAGGGTGGAGTTGTCCCCTGTCCCTGGCCCCGGCCTTGGCTCTCTCCTCACCCAGAGGGCTGTGCGGCCAAGCGCAGGATGGCACCACGGGCCCCGTCCTCCCCAGGCTGGGGCCTCCTCTGAGGGCCGGGCAGCGGCTATGCCGCCACGGGAGCACGCCCTTGGGACGCCCAGCCCCCGGGGCAGGGATCCCTCCGCTCTAGGTCAGCGCTCAGGGCCGCCAGGAGTGGGAACTCGAGCTGAGGCCCACCAGGGGTGGGGTGGCACTGCCATCCTGGGCACTGTTTGCACCTCCTTGAACAAGCGGAGTGGGTTGGGGGAGCCACAGAGAACGAATACGGACTCAGGACAGTCAGGAAGGACAGAATGAGTCCCTGCGGCAGGGTGAGGGGCGGCCCCGGGCCCAGCCCAGGGGTGGGGGCTCGTCCACGGGGAGTGATGTGCCGCGTCGGTGGGGCCCTGCTCTTCTGACCACACCTGACCTGATAGATCTCCACGGTCACACTTTCCCACTGGGTACCAGACAACCAGAACCGCCACACGCAGGGCAGGAGAGTAAGCAGAAACCGGCTAGAACATCGTCATAGCTGAGGAAGGAATAAGCAGGGCAGGGAGGTGGGCTGGCTCAGTGGCGGACGAGGGTGGACTCCACCTGCGTACTGTGGGCTGGAACTCCTCCCTCTGCACCCAGTGGCAGACACCGGGCCGTCCAGGGGCAGGTAGGGAGGTGGTGGAAGAAGGTGTCCAGAGCAGAAAGGGCAGAGTCAGGGATGGCACAGGCAGGCAGAGCTCAGGGATGGCACAGGTAGCAGAGCTCAGGGATGGCACAGGCAGGCAGAGCTCAGGGATGGCACAGGTAGCAGAGCTCAGGGATGGCACAGGTAGCAGAGCTCAGGGATGGCACAGGCAGACAGAGCTCAGGGATGGCACAGGCAGGCAGAGCTCAGGGATGGCACAGGCAGGCAGAGCTCAGGGATGGCACAGGCAGGCAGAGCTCAGGGATGGCACAGGCAGGCAGAGCTCAGGGATGGCACAGGCAGAGCTCAGGGGTGGCACAGGCAGGCAGAGCTCAGGGGTGGCACAGGCAGGCAGAGCTCAGGGATGGCACAGGCAGAGCTCAGGGATGGCACAGGCAGGCAGAGCTCAGGGGTGGCACAGGCAGGCAGAGCTCAGGGATGGCACAGGCAGAGCTCAGGGGTGGCACAGGCAGGCAGAGCTCAGGGATGGCACAGGTAGCAGAGCTCAGGGATGGCACAGGCAGGCAGAGCTCAGGGATGGCACAGGCAGGCAGAGCTCAGGGATGGCACAGGCAGAGCTCAGGGGTGGCACAGGCAGGCAGAGCTCAGGGATGGCACAGGTAGCAGAGCTCAGGGATGGCACAGGCAGGCAGAGCTCAGGGATGGCACAGGCAGGCAGAGCTCAGGGATGGCACAGGCAGGCAGAGCTCAGGGGTGGCACAGGTAGCAGAGCTCAGGGATGGCACAGGCAGGCAGAGCTCAGGGAGGGCACAGGCAGGCAGAGCTCAGGGATGGCACAGGCAGAGCTCAGGGGTGGCACAGGCAGGCAGAGCTCAGGGATGGCACAGGTAGCAGAGCTCAGGGATGGCACAGGCAGGCAGAGCTCAGGGATGGCACAGGCAGGCAGAGCTCAGGGATGGCACAGGCAGGCAGAGCTCAGGGGTGGCACAGGTAGCAGAGCTCAGGGATGGCACAGGCAGGCAGAGCTCAGGGATGGCACAGGCAGGCAGAGCTCAGGGATGGCACAGGCAGAGCTCAGGGATGGCACAGGCAGAGCTCAGGGGTGGCACAGGCAGGCAGAGCTCAGGGGTGGCACAGGCAGGCAGAGCTCAGGGATGGCACAGGCAGAGCTCAGGGATGGCACAGGCAGAGCTCAGGGATGGCACAGGCAGGCAGAGCTCAGGGATGGCACAGGTAGCAGAGCTCAGGGATGGCACAGGTAGCAGAGCTCAGGGATGGCACAGGCAGGCAGAGCTCAGGGATGGCACAGGCAGGCAGAGCTCAGGGATGGCACAGGTAGCAGAGCTCAGGGATGGCACAGGCAGGCAGAGCTCAGGGATGGCACAGGCAGAGCTCAGGGGTGGCACAGGCAGGCAGAGCTCAGGGATGGCACAGGCAGAGCTCAGGGATGGCACAGGCAGAGCTCAGGGATGGCACAGGCAGAGCTCAGGGATGGCACAGGCAGGCAGAGCTCAGGGATGGCACAGGCAGAGCTCAGGGGTGGCACAGGCAGGCAGAGCTCAGGGGTGGCACAGGCAGGCAGAGCTCAGGGATGGCACAGGCAGAGCTCAGGGATGGCACAGGCAGAGCTCAGGGATGGCACAGGCAGGCAGAGCTCAGGGATGGCACAGGCAGAGCTCAGGGATGGCACAGGCAGAGCTCAGTGGTGGCACAGGCAGGCAGAGCTCAGGGGTGGCACAGGCAGGCAGAGCTCAGGGATGGCACAGGCAGAGCTCAGGGATGGCACAGGCAGAGCTCAGGGATGGCACAGGCAGGCAGAGCTCAGGGATGGCACAGGTAGCAGAGCTCAGGGATGGCACAGGTAGCAGAGCTCAGGGATGGCACAGGCAGGCAGAGCTCAGGGATGGCACAGGCAGGCAGAGCTCAGGGATGGCACAGGTAGCAGAGCTCAGGGATGGCACAGGCAGGCAGAGCTCAGGGATGGCACAGGCAGGCAGAGCTCAGGGATGGCACAGGCAGAGCTCAGGGGTGGCACAGGCAGGCAGAGCTCAGGGATGGCACAGGCAGGCAGAGCTCAGGGATGGCACAGGTAGCAGAGCTCAGGGATGGCACAGGCAGAGCTCAGGGATGGCACAGGCAGGCAGAGCTCAGGGATGGCACAGGTAGCAGAGCTCAGGGATGGCACAGGCAGGCAGAGCTCAGGGATGGCACAGGTAGCAGAGCTCAGGGATGGCACAGGTAGCAGAGCTCAGGGATGGCACAGGCAGGCAGAGCTCAGGGATGGCACAGGCAGCAGAGCTCAGGGATGGCACAGGCAGCAGAGCTCAGGGATGGCACAGGCAGCAGAGCTCAGGGATGACACAGGTAGCAGAGCTCAGGGATGGCACAGGCAGGCAGAGCTCAGGGATGGCACAGGCAGCAGAGCTCAGGGATGGCACAGGCAGCAGAGCTCAGGGATGGCACAGGTAGCAGAGCTCAGGGATGGCACAGGCAGCAGAGCTCAGGGATGGCACAGACAGCAGAGCTCAGGGATGGCACAGGTAGCAGAGCTCAGGGATGGCACAGGCAGGCAGAGCTCAGGGATGACACAGGCAGGCAGAGCTCAGGGATGGCACAGGCAGGCAGAGCTCAGGGATGACACAGGCAGCAGAGCTCAGGGATGGCACAGGCAGGCAGAGCTCAGGGATGGCACAGGCAGCAGAGCTCAGGGATGGCACAGGCAGCAGAGCTCAGGGATGGCACAGGTAGCAGAGCTCAGGGATGGCACAGGCAGGCAGAGCTCAGGGATGGCACAGGCAGCAGAGCTCAGGGATGGCACAGGCAGGCAGAGCTCAGGGATGGCACAGGTGGGGCTCACCGTGGATAAGGCTGGGCTGCAAGGAGGCAGCAGAGTACCCCCGAGAGGGAAAGCCCCCGGCGGGCTTCGAGCCAGACAGCTGGGTGATGCCAAAGCAGCAGCGTGTGGCCTGCCCTGAAGCCAATACCCCGGGCCTGGGCTGACCCCTAAACCCCCCGGCTAAACTCAGGCCTGGCTTCAAAAGCTGGGCGGCATCTGTGGTGAGAGGGACACCGAGACGGGGCTGGGGAGCGGGCCAGGTGAGAACGGCTCGGGTCCCAGGAGCGTCTGAGAGAGGCCACTCTCTGCCTGTGCTCCTGGCTCCGAGGTGTCCCTGGGAAGGCTCCGGCCGAGGCCTGGAAGGTGTTAGAAGGGATGCATCCTGACCAGGTCCCTCTCAGCAGGGCCTCTTGGACAGGTTCCTCACCTTCCAGACGGTAGAAATATCTCCAGGGGCCTGGTCCCAGGTGTGAGCACATACACAGCTCAGCCGGAGAACCTCAGCCCCGTCCACGGACAGCAGTGCTTTCTGGCCACGGCCCAGCGTGACAAGGGTGCGGTAGAAGCGTCCTCATGTCCTTAAGAGAGTCCCATGGCCAGAGTCAGCAGAGGACGCTCGGCCCGAGCCAACGTGCAACCCAGCCAGGGCTCGCTGGGCCGCGCACCTGAACGGGGAACTGTGTGTCCATGGTGGGGGGACAGGTCTCCGTCAGGGGTTGTTAAACCTTCATGCGAACTTGATATGGCATCTTCTGGGTGACCCTACTTCATTTATCCACATAACCAGGTTCGTTTTCAGAAGAAAAAAAACAGAAATGTGGTCACCCAGGGTAAAACATGTGTTAAACTGAACTTGCAAATAAATATGAAAAAGTGCCAGTTTGTAAGATGCTTTTATTGGCTTTCTTTTCACTGAGAAAGACACTAATGATTTTTTTTTTGAAACTTACCTTTGAAATGTCTTTGCTGCGCTCCCAGGAGGCAGTGACCGCGTGGGGGTTGCTCGCCCTCCCTCTGTCTGCACTGGGTCTGAGGGTTGCACCAAACCCCAGGCGGTGTAGCTCCTTAGGGGCTGTTTTCTGTCCCTGCTCCCCAGGCTGGGACAGCCCCTCTGCCCTGAGACGCCACGTCACCCCTGCCGTCCCATCTGTGACCCTGAGAAGGGAGTGAGGGCGACTGAGCAGAAATAAAATGCAACATCAGTCTCAGGAATAAAGACCTGTTGTCTGCTGAGTATGATCTTTATTCGTTAAGACATCAGGCCCCGAACATTAGCCTCCAGCCAGAGCCTTGCCAGGAGCAGGACGATAGAAAAGCAGAGATGAGCAGGTGGGACGCCAGGGGGTAGAAATTCACCTCCCAGGGAGTCTGGGGGCAGTGGGCGTGGCTTCAGAATACACACTCTGGAAACAAAGCACAGGAGGCATTACTGGGAGCCGGTCTCCTCTCCACCCTCCAGCCGCCCAGCTGCTCACAGCAAGACAGGCTCCAAGGTCACTATCTTCTGCTGCATTCTCCCCCAAGTCACTGGGGAAGTGCCGAGTCCCCACCTCGGGGGAGAACAGCCATGGGCCCCACCAGGCCCCATGGGAGGGGCAGATGGTCACCGAGATGGGCCTCTACGGGGCCACCCAGTGCTCAGAGAAGGGATGCAGCCCTGTCTGGGTTATCCTGGCTCAAAGGGCAGGAGTGGCCCCTTGGGTGCTGCTTCCAGGAAGGTGTCGTCCTCCGGGGTGCTGGCACTTGGGCTGCCAGCTGGCTTATAGTGCCCTCCACACCCAGGGTGTGAGAGGTGAGGCTGGTGGAGCCAGGGCAGCAACCGCCCGCGCGCATGCCATCTGTTGCTGGCAGGGGTTCCCCAGGGTGACTATCTTGCACCCCACTGCACCACCGAGGGAGGGAGGGGCGGGGGGTGGTGCAATTTTGAGGAGATGTGGAGAGACACCAGGCCTCCAGGCCCAGCTCTGCCATCTGTCTGCATGGCACCAATGTTGGTTTGTTTGCTGAAGATGACCTGGCAAACCGGCCCAGCTTTCCAAACCTACACACTTGCTGCTTCCCCCAGGACAGTTTTTAAAACTAGTTCTCTCTGCATAATGCCTTGCCTCTGACACCTTTCTGAAGCAGTTGCTCTTGCATTTTGCACAAACTGCTTGGCAACAGGACAGCAGGAAACAGCCTCTGGTGGCTGGCTGCCCAGGCATGAAACGCTGAGTGAGCGAGCCTTGGCCGACGAACAGCCATGGCACTGGGTGTCCTGCCCAGGGCCCAGGGGTGGCGGCTTCCTGGGTACCTGGAGGCTCTAGCACATGCCCAGAAAGGGCGCTGCACACGGGGGCCGGTTTACCTGTCTGCTGCAGAGGCTTGAAGCACCAGGGTACCTCGGGGATGCTCGAGTCGAAGCAGCAGCCCCTGCTGTTGCACTGCTCAGGGGTGACGTTGGGGTAGCCGCAGTCCACCCTGTCCTTGGCCGGGATGGCACACTGGGTCTCCGCTGTCCCAGACAAAGCCCAGACACAGCCCAGTCAGCCCCCAGTGCCCTGCTGGCTTGGGGTGGGTCTGTACCCTTTTCCCTCTCCTCTCCCGTGTTCAAAGGACATGACCCCTCGCCAGCATCTGCTTGAGGCGAGCCCTCTTCCCGTGTACATATTTGAGATGGAGCATTCTGCAGGAAACCTGGCCGTCTGCCGGCCAGCGTCAGCACCTTGTCGGGCAGTCAATACAGGCCTGTGTTCCCGCAGGCTGGCAGCGGCCCAGGGGATCCGGGGTCCCCTGAACCCGGAAACAAAGTTCCTTTCACTGTTTTATCTACACAAACTCCCTCGCCCGCTTAAATGAAAAGTATAACAGGATATATTCTTTCAATAGAGAAAGTCACAGTGCACACTGCGCTCCTCACTTCCTTTCTGCGCCTCCCTCCCCCCGATCAGCTGGCTTGTCACACCTCCTGTCCCCAAACTCCTGTCCCCAGTGCTCACTTCCCAAGCACACCTGTGTCTCAAGTGAGCAGAATCCACTTAGGGGAGTGGAAGCGGGTGGGCCCTCTCACACCCTCCTCCACGCTGCCAGTCCGTGCTCCTTCCTCCGTGGTTCCCGAGCATTGGGGTCCGCTGGGACCTTTCGCCACCACCAGGCCCCCTTCCACCCCGAGACATTCCAACCTATTGGCGCAGCCTGGGCCCTGCTGCGTCTGAGGGCTCCCGGGTTGGGAACCGCTGCCTTAGGCACAGCCCGGCCGGTACCCGATAAAGCCGCACCCTAATTTCTTCAAACCTGGGGTGCTGAAACAGCTACGCCCCCCGCCTGGACTTGCACTGCAAGAGCTGAACCGTCCAGATGTTCTGGAAGTCGTCCTTGTCATGTGCCTTTCCGTTTAGTTTCTGGCCAAGAAGGTGATGGGGCAGTGGGGCTGGGCCCTGGCCGCCAGCCGGGCAGCCTGGGCTCCCACCCTGATGTCCACTTTCTTTCCGTTAGTAACTTTCTGGGCCTCAGTTTCCCTGTCTAAAATGGGGACAGCAAGACCCAGCTTGTAGGGCCGCTGAAAGAAAATGTGTGTATCTGGTAATCGGCCACCGTTAAATTAATGTGGGGCTTGGCCACCTTGCTCAAGCCCCCAGAAAGCCCCGGATCGTCTGTGTCCGCTCCCCTCGCCCTGCTGCCCCGCTGCCACAGGCCCCGCTCCCGCTGCGGAGGGAAGAGACTGCCAACTGTACTCACACAGGCCCACGTACTGGACGGACGAGCTGGAGGACCCCAAGGCCAGGACCACCGCCAGCAGCCAGAGCACTGTGGCCTCCATGGTCACGGCGGGCTCTGGGACCGGGCCGCGCAGAGGACATGCTGCGTGGGCCCAGGACACTCCTTTATTCCCCTGTGTTTGCACAGGCGCGCTGGAGTCTGTTTGTTTGGGGATGGCCCTGCTCGGCCCCGCCTGTCCCCAGAGGCAGGCTCCCTAACGCCGAGAGGGTGGTGCTCACTGCTCTGATGTCTGGGCCTAGCACTCGACTAGGGAGCAGGCCGTTGCTCCCCTGGCAGCCTGGCCGGAGGAAAGAGGAAACAGCCAGGGGCTGGCCTGCGTCAGAAGGCTCCCCGTGCAGTGACAAGATCCCCTGGCCACGTACCCCCAGGTCAGCCCCGGGTCCTGAGGGACAGGCCAGCAGCCCGACTCAGGGGTGCCTGTGATTCCGCTTCTCCCTCCGCTCCCGCCAGGTATGAATTCCTTTCTTTCCTTTTTGTTCTTTTCCAGCAAAATAATAATAATAATAATATATATATATATATTTGTATTATTAACTACAGTTCAATAAATGCATTAAGTGAATGTGTTCAATACATTTTAATAAAAATGTAATGCGTGCAGTTGGTTTCTGAAATCAGAGCGTGTGACAGACCCTGTTGAGCGGTGGTGTCCGGGTTTAATACCGTCCTAGGTGTTTTCCCAGAAGCCTTCTCTCTACCTCTAGGCACGTCCTTCGCACAAGCGGAAGCTTCCTGAGCGCCGCCGCCCAGCTTGGTTTTCTTCCGGCGCAGGCCGTCTGGGAACCGTCTTAGAACGGCAGCGGTGAGCGAGCTGGGAGTGTTCAGACCGCTCTCTGGAGGAACAGAAGTCAGGGTGGCTGCTCAGATTCCTCTGGTTGACCTGAGGTCCGCCCACTCTGGGGGACCCACGCAGGGGTGGCCTGCGGAGAGCAGGAGAGTAGGGCACTGTCACCGCTGCGCCCCCACTTTTCCGCCTGCAGCATTCTACCTCCCTGGTCCGCACCAGTTACCCAGTGGCCCTCCGGGGGGATTTCCCGTCATCCGGAAGCAGGTCGAACGTAGCCCCTGGGTTGAGGGGACAGGGTAGCTGGGAGCTGACGACCCCAGGGTTTGTCCACAGAGTTGCCCTTCGCCAATGGGGACAGGCTATGCCCGTGTTGGGGACAACGACCACGTCCCACCTTGTGACTCCCAGCCCCTGGTACTCAGTGAGCCCTCGGCGAATGACATTGCGGTGACACGGCCACTGGGTTGCCACCCCCCCCCCCCAAGGCAGGTGGAGGCTGCAAACAGGAAGAGCAGTGTGGGCACGGTTTTCAGTGTGTTTGCTGTGTTCTCAGAGGGAGGGCACCTCGCAGACCGATGGCTGACTCTTACACTATGAAAAGCACCGTCTGGGGAAATTCCTGGGGGCCTTTCCAGCCAGACCCCCTGCCTACCTGCTCCCAGAATGTGGGCCAGGCCAAGCTGTGGAGCCAGTCCAGGTTCCAGAGGCACAGACACTCCAGAAACAGGCTTAAAGGAACAGTTAGTTGGAGGTGGCCCTGGCCAGGAGCATTCCACGTGCCTTCGCCCCCACACTCCCTGGCATCCACGCGCCCTGGCCTCCACACGCCCTGGCCTCCACGTGCCCTGGCCTCCACGTGCCCTAGCCTCCACGTGCCCCGGCCTCCACACGCCCTGGCCTCCACGCGCCCTGACCTCCACGTGCCCTGGTCTCCACGTGCCCTGACCTCCACGTGCCATAGCCTCCACGTGCCCCGGCCTCCACACGCCCTGGCCTCCACACGCCCTGACCTCCACGCGCCCTGGTCTCCACGTGCCCTGGCCTCCACGTGCCCTGACCTCTACGTGCCCTGAGCTCCACGTGCCCTGGTCTCCACTGGTGTTCCTTTTTTGTTTTTAGATTAAAAACATTTTTAAAAATTATAGTTTACGTTCAGTACTGTTTTGTATTTTTCCAGGGTAAGGCATAGTAGCAAACAATCATGCAGTTACCAAGGGCTCCCCGGTATTTGCAGTGCCCACCTGGCCATACGTGTTCATACAGTGTTACTGACGATACTCCCTGTGCCGACTTCACACCCCACGACTGTCTGTAAGCACCAGTACTTTATGGGAAAGTGTATGAGAAGCTCAGCTTTCTTCACGCAGCGCCCAACCCCTCCCCTCCGGCAGCCCTCCGGCCGCCATCTGTACCCGAGAGTCTGTTTCTGTTCTGTTTGTTGATACTGTTCTTCAGATTCCACATGTATGAAACCACATGTATGAAATCACATGACACTGGTCTTTCTCTGACCGACTTATTTTACTTGGTGTAACTCTCCAGGTCCACCATGCTGTCACAGAAGGAAGATTTCATTACATTTTTATGGCCGGATACTACTTCTCCGTGTCACGGCTTTTTATCCACTCGTCTAGTGATGGGCACTTGGGCTGTTCCCGTAGCTTCCACGCATGCTCGTGTAACCACCCGCAGTCCGGACAGACAGCGTGCCTGGGCCTGCCCCTCGGCAGGGGCTTCAGAGACTGCTGACTCCCTGGGCAGCATTGCCCGGACCACACGGCCTGCGTCGGTGTGGCTCGGTCACTCCCCACTGAGCCCGGGCTGGGGGCTGAGGAAGGAAGCTGAGGTGAAAATCCCTGTTCTTACAGAGTCCCTCTTGGGAAGGCCTGGTCACTTCATCGCGGGGAAGCAGGGAGCGCTGGTCTGGAGTCCTGGACTCTGTGACCTTGGGGACGTCATTTTACTGCTCGTGCCTCAGTTTCTGCACCTGTCACATCGTGCGTAGCCCCCAGCACTGTGTTAGATAGTGACACAGAGCTGAGCTGAGCCCAGGACACACTGATCACCTGCCAGGTGTGGCACAGCAGCCACCTGGCAGAGGGTGCAGACTGGCCCAGGCAGGATGGGAGTGGCGGTTGGGCCCGAGGGCAGGGCTGGGTTCCCGCAGGTGCACAGCACAGCTCCTTGGAGAGCAGGGGACTGAGCGAGTGTTTTGGGGGAAGTCCGTGTGTTCCCGTCCTTCTGCTCCAGGGAGCCCGCGACCCAGGAACCGGGCTCTCCACCAGGGCCGACCGAAGTCCCACCCCGCCTCCAGAGCTCACCGCCCGCGGTCGTCCCTGTTCCTGTGCAGTCCAAGGTCTAGTGTCGGGCTGCAGGCCCCAGGTCACTGTTTGTCGGCCCCACCCTAACAGGTGGCTGCCCAGTGCACCCCTGAGATCTAGGGTGAGCATGTTTCTGGACTGTCCTGGGAGCCCTCCCCTGCAAACCCTCCCACCCTGGGCTTGGTGTGCAGGTGTGCCAGGGGGGTGAGGGTCTCCTGGAAGGCTCCAGAAGCAGGTGGAATGGCCCAGAGTCCAGCCTTCCACCTGCGGGATGCAGGGCCATTGGCACACATATGGGACACGCACAAACCAAGCATGTGCAGCGCTCAGCCCTAGGAGCACCGGGCCCTCAGCGCTCAGCCCTAAGAGGACCAAGCATGGTTCCTGACCTCGGAGACCACAGCCCTGCCAGGGAGAACAAGCCTTAAAGCATGAATTGTGATGCAGCATGATAAGAGCTGGCACAATGCTACACAGCTGGCTTCTCATCTGGGGTGACATCTGAGCTGGGTTTTGAGGGATGAATAGGAGTTCACAGATGGGTGAGGTCAGAAGGATGTTCCAGACGGTCAATACAAACTCACCACCTCTAAGAAAGCACAGAGTCAATATGTCCTCCACAGGACTATATATTCCATGTCACCTCTCAGCTCTGATGTCCTCACTCTTGGCTGCTGCACCAGCAGAGAGCCAGATGGAGGAAGAAAGCACAGTCATGTTCATCGACACCTCTGGGTAGGCCTTGGTGTCGCACACTGCCTAGGAGCCTCCTGCTGACCAGCGGTCACATCGTTCTGCAGCTGCCCTGGGTGTGGGCCCCTCTCTGTGTCTGCAGTTCCTCCTGCCGGACCCCTCTGAGCAATCAGGACCTGAAGGCAGCATCCACAGTGACCAATTCGGGGGGCCCCACTTGTTTCCACTGTGGATAAGTGGGGGAGGGGGCTAGGCCTTGCTAATGCGACACCCACCAACGGTGCAGGGGGCAGGGGAGGGGACAGGGTCCCAGTGAGTTGGGACAGAGACCGTGGGTCTGAGGTTGCTCCTCAGGAACCTGGTTTCCTGCCCCCAGGGCTGGGCCAGTGCTCCTCCTCCTGCGCATGGTGGGACACAGACGGCCCCTCGTGCTCACTGGAAACCGAGGTCTGGCTCAAGGTGTACTCGGGGTACTTGCAGCCACAGTGACCTCTAAATCCAGAGCTCCTTTGGGTTTGGAACTATTGCATCAGTCCAGGAGCTGTTACAAGCAGGAAGTGTCCCCGGGAACAAGTGGGTGGATGACCAGGACACAAAGGTACAGATAAGTCGGAAATAAACAGCACTGATAGCTGGGGAGCAGATGTGTGGGGACACCAGGCCCGTCATTGGCAGCCCTGCCTTCAGGCCCGGCTGGGCCTGTGGAGCTGCAGGTGCTTCGGCAGGAAGCCGCGTCCTCGAAGCGCACAGTGGGCACCTGGATGCACCCTGCACTGAGCCTGTCCGGGAAGGACATCCAGGGAGGGCGAGGACAGTCCCTGAGGGCCCGGGCAGCAGCAGGGGGCTCCAGGGAGCCCGGTCCTCCCACCAGCCCACCAAGCTGAGGGGACAAGCCCCCGTGACTCTTGTGCTTCACACGTCTCCCCTGTGACTCAAGCCATGGTCCCTAAGTGACTTCCAAGTGTGCCTGATAGAAAAGCATCCTTCCTCAATTGATGTCCTTCCTGGAACCTCAGAGCACGGCTTTCTGTGGGGTAATCACTAAGTTAGGGAGGTCAGACCTCAGCAGGGCGGGCCCTGAACCCGGTCTCGCTGGGGTCCTGGTGAGAGGGAAGAGGCGCCGAGACAGACACGCAGAAGGAACCAACCGTGTGAACACGCGGCAGGAAGACGCCGTGTGACAGCCGAGGCCCTGCCTGGAGTGACACAGCTGAGGGCCAAGGACCGAAGGCCAGGGCTCCTCCCTGGAGCCCGCAGAGGGCGCCCAGCCCTGGGGGCGCCTTGACTTACCCCTGTCTCCAGAGCCGTGGGAGAGACTCCTGCTGCGCACCCCCCGTTCGTGGTCTCCGCTGCGGGGGCCTCAGGAAGCCAGCACCCAGGGGACAGCCGGCTCTGAGTGTCCGCTGCAGCTTGTACTTCCTGGGTGTGGGATGAGCGAGCGAAAGGTCCTCTGCCTTCCGGGGAGCCGGGGTAGGACAGGAAAGAGCGTCCCCGTGAGAAGCATTGAAGCCAAAAGAACAAGAATCCAACATCTATAAATCTGGGTATTAGATTATATACTGTCCATTAGGTTATATAAATGGCCATTAGGTTATATACTGTCTATCTAATTGAAAGAGTTAGAAATATGGCCATTTTAGATTTTGATTTTTAAAAAGTCCAAAAACCATCAAGTGGTTTGGGAGGCAGGAAGGGGAGGTGCTGAGTGTGGGGGAGCCCCGAGAAGCCAGCCTGCTCCTGCATTAGGAGCGTGTGACCGTCCTGTCCTGGAGTCCCAGTCAGTGTCAAAGAGGCGTATCGGGCCAGGGATGCGGGGAGGACCGTTTAGAAACCCCAACAGCATCCGCGTGATGATGAATAAAGTCCCAAGTCATTTCCTGTTTCTTACTTAGTTCTTAGTCCTTGGGCTCTGCACGGCGATGTCCACTCTCTACATGAGTAGGATCTCCAGATCCGCTGAGGGTGAAGACCTGGCTGTGTCCCTGGGGTTGGGGTGCAGCGGGCGGGGTGGGGAGGGGCAGCATGCAGGAGAGTGACGGGCACCCCAGCGGGGAAGTGGCAGGTGCGCGGCGTGTTGCCTGCTGTTCACCTCTGGACCAGCGGCATGGTCCTCCGTGTTGTGGACCGTCTCATCTTCCCCTCGGAGTGCGTCGGAGAAAATACACTGGATGTGATTCCACTTCTTAGAAATGAGCCCTGATTTGTCCCACCGCAGAACCCGTCTATAGGATGCGTCACTCTGTAGACGAAGAAGGGTCGGGATGGAAGGTGCCTCACATCTCATACAACGCAACCTTATTTCATGTGTGGCTTTTTCTTCCATGTCCCCAACAGTGATGAGCCCAGCTGCTGGAGAGTAGTTTGGGGAGACTTATTTTAAAAATTGAAAGCAGATCTCGCCCTGAAGAATATGTTCTTTGCCCCAAACCAAAACACTACATTCTATCAAACTGCAGAGCAAGTGTAAGGGGGCACAGGGCTGAGTCCCCATAGGATCCCTGACCCTCAGGTCGGGCAGGCCGCTGGACGCTGGCCTGGTGACCGCATGGAGCCGTCTACGCAGGGGAAGCGCGGTCTCTGGCGGAGAAGGGCTCCTGCGGGGCAGCCTCT
The DNA here is from genome assembly GCF_014108415.1 of Molossus molossus. Lineage (NCBI taxonomy): Eukaryota > Metazoa > Chordata > Mammalia > Chiroptera > Molossidae > Molossus > Molossus molossus. The sequence goes on along the minus strand of NW_023425388.1, from coordinate 6,820,565 downwards.
CCAGGGTGGCTGCTCGCGGGGGCTGGCTGGTCTGTGCTGAAGGAGCCATGTGGATATTTGCTGGGCTTGCAGCACGGAAATCTCGTGTGACCCTTTGCATACTCACCATCACTTCCGTGCTTCAAAGGGTGCCCCTTATCAAGAATTCCATCGGCCAGGGAGTTGACAGCGAAATGTCAAGATTGCAAAGAATATCAACTTGGGGGCCAGTGTCCCTGAGGCTCTTAGTTGTAAAGGTGCCCTCCTGTGCTCCGGACTCATAAGAGCCCTGTTTTTCATATCAAATGGCAAGAAGGTAAATACCAAGGCTCATTAGTAGGTTATTCATACCTCCAGGGCATTCATATGATATCTTGCTTCTGAATGTCTTCAGGGGCTTTATCAGAGTGATGTTTGTTAAGCCCTGTAGGCAGGTGGAAACATTATTGAACCAAGAACAATTAGCCAATCTTGACTAAACATTCACTGTGTGCACGGGCTTCGGCCCAGGTGCTGTGGGAGGCTGCAGAGGGCAGAGGACGATGATGATGAGGAGGTCACCGAGGTCACCGTTGATAAGAACGCTGTATCATGGAGGGACCATCATAACCTCAGACTAATCCGCACTGGAATCCATGTGGCATTCCTGTTGCTACAGCTATTGCCCTCTAGTGGATCAACCCATTAAGGGATGGGAAGGTGAATAGCTAACTTCACAAAGAAATGCACAAAGAAGCATGCAGTTGCATGGGTGGGAGAGATCTGTGAGCATTAGGCCTTGATGTTAACCCCTCGCTCTTCCTAATAGGAAATCTTAAAGGAACAGGAGACTCTGAATTGAGGCAGACAGAAGCGATGGGCCTGAGTCTACAGACAGGTGCTGCGGGAACCGTGAGAAATAGAGAAATGAACGAAGATTTGAGAACGTGCCTCTGGGGAGTCAGAGAGAGACTGTCCTGAGACTTGGAGCATATGCAGTGGAGGAGACCCTGGACAGCCCCCAGGAAGGAGGGTCCCCAGTACTTGTTTCCAGATGGAAGGTGCTCAAGGACCAAGCACGGTGGTCATGACCCTGGTCCTTTACCTTTGTCTTGTAGCGCAGGAGGGTTGAGAGAGGATGGCCTTGTAGGGTCTAGAGACAGAAGACAGGATTCAAGCTTGGGGGTGTCATGGGCTCCTGACGGACAACCGTGCTGCCCCACAGTGGGCATGGGCCTCCAGCAGTGATATGCAGGGCAGCCCATTGGGTGAAGCACCATTGTCATGCTACCAGCAGGTGTAGTTGCCACTGTTACCGGAGATCCACAAGCAAGAACTTCTTTTATACAGTTGTGACGCAAACTCTAAGACATTCTCAGTCCCTCTTGAGTCTGTTCAGCTTGACTTGATCTAACCCGCTGCCCAGCCTCCTGGACTTGCCTTCTGCACTGGGGCAGATCCTTGGCGTCCCCCACCCCCTCCCAGGTCTTCTTCTGAGCCTCCTCTGCCTACTGGACGCTGCTCTCTGCTCTGCTCCCTGGTACCCCAGCTGTGGGAGGATGGAAGTCCTTGCAGTGGGGTGATTGTGGGAGGGGAACGGGTCACTGAAGGGCATACAGGATGTTGACCCTGGCCTGAAGCTCGCAGGAGAGGAACTAACTCAGTGCTGCACCCTGGGGCAGAAGTTACTTATCCAACGAGTTGCTTGGTTCCTGGTGAGCATTCAAGCTATTGAATCAGTGGAAAACCATCAACAACAGAGTCTGAACACTTCATATCTCCACACATTTACAGACAGCTCCTTGGTCAAGTAAATGGGGCAGATGGGCAGGCACCCTGCGCTGGCTTTCTCGGCCCTAACGAGGGTTATCTGGGCCACAGTCCCACACAGTCCAGTGCCAAGGTGCCCTGTGCAAAGCAGAACAGCCATAAAGCAGGGAAGGTCAGATTCCGAGGCTAATAAATAGCTCTTGGGGTTACTGTCAGGTTCAAGAGTGATAAGGGCCATAAAGCAGGCAGGAGGCAGTGGCTGCCAAGCCTTTTGAATACTTTTCACAGTGAAAAGAAACAGAGCCCCAAACCTTTTTTCAGGAACTACAAAAATAATTTACAGTAATTTTGTATGGTATAAGACAAAGTGGACTTTTATGGGTGGAAGAATTCTATTTTGGATAAACTGTTTCATTTAAAATGCAATCATTTATACTGAGATCTTTTAAAACATTGTTTCTACTTTCTGGGGGAAAAAATGCTGATATGTCTATGAAATTTTAAAGTGAAGTCATCAGATAACTTATCTGTCGAAGGTCTGAGGATAAATGTTCAATGTCACTATTTTTATTATTCTCCTTGTTAGCATCTTGTATTTCTTTTCTTTCTTTTTTTTTTTTTTTCGGTACGAGCTCCTAGTGGGAACCGAACCCGGGACTCTCTGGTCCGCAGGCCGATGCTCCAACTGCTGAGCCAAACCGGCCAGGACTCATCCTGTGTTTCTTGACCAGTATTTCTTTCACTTCCTGCTTTTAATCAAGAGTCATTATGATTAAAAGTTAGTCAATATATTGCTAAAAATATAGAACTTTAAAACACTAATGATCAAAAGTGGTTTAACTACAAGATGCTGAGCTAAAAGTGGGGGACTCTAACCTAATGTCAGGCAAAGGAGAAGTCGGGCCAAAGCATCACACACGAAGGACGCTGGACAAGCCACAACACAACAAGGGGTGGGCAAAAGTAGGTTTACAGTTGTTTGTATGGAAAAAGATGCACAGGTTATGATTATTTCAATAGCTTTATTAAAGTCACAATGCAACTATAAACCTACTTTTGCCCACCCCTGTATAATCACTAAGGCAGATTTCATGGATGTATATGTGTCAGACTTTAAGTCCTGACCAACTCTTTTTAGGTGCACATGAAATATTCAAAAACTTTAATCACATATTTGTTCACAAAGAAGGCATTCTGTTCCACAAAGTGGAAATGGTATAATCAAATACAGCAAACCCAGAAACTCATGACAACATTTTTTAAAGGTTCTTGTTCATGGAAATTTAAATATATTCTGTTATACATTTGTGGCTAAAAGATAAACTACAAATGAAAATTATAGAATTTTTAAAAAATCATGATGATAAAAACACCATGTTTCTAAATCTATGAAGAATGTTTAAATAGTGACCAGAGGAAAATGGAGAAGCTTTAAACACATAATAATAAGTGAATTAAACTCCCAACTCAGAAAGCCAGGAAAAGAAAAGGAACATAAGCCAACATAACACAGAGGTCAAGAAATTAATGAAGTTGTTAAGAGAAATATAGTAAAATTAAGTAACAAATAAAAATCTCAGTTCTTTAAAAAAATATTTTAAAATATGTGCAAACCACTAGCCAAACTAACCCCAAAAGGGGCATCCTCTCTCCCCAAATATACAAATAAGAATTGACAAAGGAAAACACCTGTCGAAACAGAGAAAACTTTAAAAGCTGTTGCTTTGAATAACTTTGTGCAGCTAATCTTCGAAAATCTGGGTGAAATAGGAAAATTTTTCTAATAGAGGCACAGAGCACAAACAAACGATAGAAGAAATAGAGAACTTGCTCAAGGAGCAAATCTGTGAAACTCTTCGTTCCCAAGCGATCTCAGAGGAAAAGTCTACTGATGCCAAAAATACCAAACTGTTTCAATGCTGCATCATCGTCCCAGAGAAAGGAAAATGCCAAATTCATGCTGAAAGTTAATTTGAAACGTGTCATAAATCCAAAACCTAAGAGCTATAGCTAGAAAACTCTGGAAGAAAATCCAATAAAAGAATTTTGTGGCCTTAGATTAGGTAAAGATTTCTATTTATTTTATTTTTAGCTTAGAACACATAAAGTGTGAATCAGAAGAATGGAACTTCATCGACAATTAAAAGCATTTGCTCTCTGAAAGGTGCTGTTAAGGAAATGAAAGACAAGGCGCAGCCTGGAAAAAGATATTTACAACATGTATCGGATAAAGGACTTGTATTCAGGATCGATAAAGAACTCTTACAACTCAACACAGAGAAGGCAAAACCCCTGACTCAAACATTTGAACATTCTACCAGAGAAGACATAAGCAAAAGGCAAGTCCGTGGAAAGAGACTCAGTATCATCTGTTATCAGGGAAACGCAAACTAAGTGAAATGAGCTACCATGTCACAGACACTCGCGTGACTGATGACATCAAGTGCTGGAGAGGATGGGACAGCAGCTGGGACTCCCATACGTTGTCGGTGAAAAGGCAATTGGCACAACCACTTCGAAGAACAATTTGATTCTTAGAAAGTTAAATATAATACTTATCATACTACCCAGCGATCCTGCTGGTATTTACCAAAAGAAAGGTATTTTCCCAAGTCCACCTGAGACTTGTATACAGTTGTCCACAGCAGCTCTGTTCGTAATAGTAAAGAGCTGGAAACCACCCAAATGTCCATCGGCTGGTGAATGGTAGACACATTGTGAAACAGCTCTAATCATGGAATACTACTCAGCAAGGAAAAAGAATAAAGGACCTGGATGAATCTCAAGAGCAGTATGCCGAGTGAAAGACTCAAAAGACCACACACTGTGTGATTAAGCTTCTGTGAAGTTCCAGAAGAGGCAAAACTATAGTGAAAGAAAGCAGATCGTTGGTCTCTTGGGGTTGCAGGTGGGAGGAGAGAGCAGAAGAAAAATTTGGGGGGTGAGAATGAAGATCCTCTATATTTTCACTGTGCTAGTGTTTACATGACTGTATGCATTTTTCAAGACTTGCTGAACTGATTTACTTAAAATAGGCTATTTTTATTGTCTTGAATTATACCTCAATAAAGCTCATTAAAAAAAAACAACCTTAACGTATAACCATCACCATTATCAGTATTTCTATTGTGAAGACAGTGAACTTATCAATGGTTCTGCAACTGAACTGTGTTGTCCCCTGAAATTCGTATGTGGAAACCCTACCTACCCTCAGTGTGATAACTGTATTTGGAGATGGGGCTTTATGGACATAATTAAGCTAAAGTGAGATCATAACCAGAGGACCCTGATCTGATAGGATTCGTGTCCTTCTACGAAGAGGAAGAGACAAGAGCTCTCCTCTCTCCAGGTGGACGGAAGTCCTCCATGTGAAGACACAGGGAGAGGCCGCCATCTTCAAGCCAGGAGACAGCTGTTGTTAACCCCCGGGTGTATCCTCAAATTCAGAATCTCTGCTTCGAGAGCCCCTATCAGTGAAGTCAGCCTGATATCACTTTATAAGTTTAGCAACTTCCAATAGTTAGTGAGATCGGTCTCTTGACATTAAGCTCTGCAGAGCACATAGATGCCCAGTCTTTGCTGCCTGAGGTGCCCCACAGGGGGCAGGGGAAGGCTGCAGAATTCTGTTCCCATGTTGGCCAGTAGAGGGCACTGGAGGACAGGCAGCCAAGTGAGCATCCTTGGTCCTGGGAGGAAAACACCTTCGATTCATCAGCCCTGTGTCCTAAATGGACGAATAGAAGGGTCCTTGCTTCCTCGAAGCCACGTTTCTGACTGTGCGAAATTAAGGTTGAGCGCTTAAGTGCCGAGCTCTCTTCGGATCACAGAGTATAAATATGGGAGTTGCCACCCACAGGCCCTGGTGGAAACCTGATCACCCAGCCCTGGGGCCATGGCATCAACAAACCACGTCTGGGCTGCCGGGGAGGCCTGGCTGGGCTGGCGCAGGGATCGGGCACTTTCGGGGGCCACGGAGTGACTTCTCTGTTCCCCGTCCATCAGGGGTGCGGGAAGCTGAGGAAACTCCCAGGGTGCACTGGGACCTCCCACCACTGTCTCACAAACGCAGACAAGTCTAGGGAAGGGGCAGAGGGCTGACAGAGTCCCATTTTGTGGGAACACCGCCAGCCAGGACAGAACCCCGGGGCTTTCCTGATGAGGGGGTGGTGTCCGTATTCCAGCCTGCGAGAGGGACCGCTGCCCACTAGGACCTCAGCATTAGCGAGGGCCACAGAAGGACCCTGGGGAGGGACTTTGCAGAGCAGTGGCTTCCTGAGAGCAGTTGGGATCCTGGAGGGGCTGATGGGCCCTGAGACAAATGAGACCATATTGTCATCCTGGTTAGTGGGGTCTGGACTAGAGGGAAGTGTATTTAGTAACAATGATGATAACTAGCATTATGTTATTATTAAGCACTTGCTATGTGCCTGACGCTGTTCTAAGCACATCTCATGAATGAACTCATGAATCCTGTCAAAAACCTATAGGGAACGGTGCTATCAACACCCTCACTTTGCACATAAGTAAAACGAGGCACAGAACATCTGAGTAACTTGCCCAAGGTCACAGAGCCAGGAAGTGACTGATACAGAAGCTGTCGTACAGCATAAGTGCAATGTGTCTCTATTATTGCTACCCCCTGATTCCATGGGGTCCCACTGAGGTTCAGATGGGGCTGTGGCCCTTTCTCCTCCTCCTTTAGACAAAGGGGTGTCAACAGAGGGGCTGGTCCTCCGAACCCGAAGCAACAGTCAGGGGTATTCATGTGCATGTACCCCATCTCCAGAACACATATGGCGAATATATGCTACCTACAGTGAGTACCCAGTAGCTCCTCATTGCTCATGGACTCCCTATTTGCAAATTGACCTACTCGCTCAAATTGACTTGCGACTCCAAAGTTAAGACGCCAGGCGTTCTGAGGTCACCAGCCGACGCGCAGGGTGGTGAGAACGCATGGTCCGACAAGTGACCCTCTGCCTCCTGTTTCCCCGCTCGGACTGGGGGCTCGCGTCTCTTCATGGCCTTTTCCGTATCTCCTTTTTTGGCATTTTTGTGCTTTCTGAGAGTGATTTTGCTATTTAGATGGTCCCCAAGCAGAGTGTCTAGTGTCCTAAGGGCAAGAAGGCTGTGGGGTTTCTTGTAGAGAAGACAGGGGTGTGGGACCAGCTTCTGTCGGGAGTGAGTTGGGGTGCTGTTGGCTGTGAGCTCAGTGTCAGTGGGTCAGCAAGAAGCATCAAGTAAGTTTTCTGCAAACAGAAACCCACATCGAGCACCGCGACGTGCTGATGGGCGGGTGAAATCGGTCAGGACACTCTCAGGGACCTGGCCTGTGTCTCCCCCCGTCGCAGTGGCTCAGTCTTTGCTAATCCAGGTCCGGTGACCTCCCAGAACATAACCACCTGAAGACCGAGAACCGATTCTGCGCGTGCAGTACAGTGACTGCAGTGAATGGGATGAGCAGCGCAGCCCTCAGCCACCCGGGGCGCGGCCGGCCTGCCCTGGCCGCGTGTGCCAGGGGCTTCACCACGGACCCAGGGCCCTGCTTGGGGGGGACAAGCGCAGCAGACCGTCTCCTCCGCCCAGATTCTCCCGGAAGGTGCTCCGTTGAGTGGGGCCCACAAGGCACCGAACGGCTCAGAAACATTTGTTTTAATTCCCACCACAAGCAGCTAGGGACGTAAGTGTTACCTCCACTTTACAAACAACACCTGAAAATCCGAGAGCTAAGAGAAGCTCCCAACATCGCCCCCTGGGACGCCAGCCCACATGCGCACGCTGACGTCCACCCTGCCAGCACGCTGGCCAGTGCCCGCTCCTGTGACCGCTTCTCAAGCCCCTTCATTGCCTGCCCACGGAGCAGGGCCTGCAGGCTGCTCAGGAGCCAGGAGACCAGGACGGTGGGCGTGAGGGGCCTTCCCTTCCCCCTGCTCCCGGCAACATGATCCATGGTGGACCCTCCTCCGCTGTCAGCTGTGTGACTGCGAGAGCCCGGTGGCTGCGGGTGCCTCTGGAGGGACAGGCAATGGAGGACAAGGACAGCAGAGGCTGGTGGAGGAGACCAGAAACACCTCATCATAGGAGGAAAAGGAGGGAGGGGCGAGACACAGAAAGACAGAAAAGGACAAAGAAAGGTGTGTTTTTCTGATGGGAGAGGGTTTAAATGTCACCCACCATTGCTCCAGGGTCAACGAGGACCCTCTGGTGGCCCACTTAACAGAGGAGAAGGGGACAGCGCAATCCAAGCCACCCTGGGATGCCATCAATGAACGGTCATCAGTGGCTTTGGAGCAAGTAGGAATTCCAATGTCGGAAACAGACGAAAACATCCTAAAACATCCTGAGGACCCCCAAGCTCAGAGCCGAGGCACTGAGATCTCTTAAGACTCCACAGTCGATCATCGGAAAGGTGAGGAAGGACTCTGCCTGGAAATGAGGGTGTTCATGGTCACAGAGAGTCCTGGGGGTGGGGTGGGGGTGGGGCCCACCTTCACTGTGGGCACCCAGAGTCCCTGCCAAGGGCCCACCTCAGCCTGAGAACCAGAGGTCTGTGGACCAGAAAATGCCCACGGGTGGACTGGGAGCTCCCCCAATCCCAGAGGCAGGACAGCCATTCGCCAGTCCTGGGAGCGGAACCCCCAGACTCTGGATCCGGGGGTGTTGGTAGGAATAATTCCCACGGCCCCTGGAGAGTGACTTGGCTTTGCCTGGGGTGTGGCCGGCCTGGCTGCTCAGGAAGATGGGAACTACGCTGTGCGGACAACGTGAGAGGGACCGGCACCCTAGGGTGCCCGCGCCTGTCTCCAAGGGCATTTGTCTTGAGTGTCCTGAGACCCCGCGCTCCCAGCAGCCGTCCATTTACCGAGTGTGCACTGAGCAGGATAAAGACCTGACAGCGGCTGGCGGCCGTGTGTGGCCTCCCTTCTAAAAACACGAGTCCCGAGAGGTGACGGGGGTCAAGTGCCTTCCGTGAAGAAACACTTTTCAGAATGCCCACCTTCCAAGGCAAAGTCGGTGTCCCTGGTCCCTCCCCACCCAGGAGAGCGGGGCCTTGGATGTCCGAGGAGACAGGACGACTCTGCTGAGCCAGTGGGCCCCGGCTGGCGGAGTCAGGAGCAGGGAGAAGCTGCACCTGGAGTGCCAGCGCCCCTCCCGATGCCACAAATACCTGTCCCGAACCACCTTCGCCCAGGAGGAGCCTGGGTGAGAGCAGAGGAGGGGAAACAAGGGGAACTGCTGGGGCCTCCGTCTCTCCCTCCCCCCCTCCCAGCGACCCGCAGGGGCAAAGGGCGGGTCCGGGCACTCAGTCCAGAAGCAGGTGGTCCCGGATGCCTTGGGTGACACTGAAGGGGTTTCGTAACCACATTCTGAAGTTACATGTTACTGCAGGAGGTGGTAGGACTAAAGCCATGTGAGTGCGTGGACAGATGACCGGCGCAGGAGCTGGAAAGTGAGGGGGATTCTGAAATTCTCTGAGTGCACTTCACTGCTGCTAGACCCGCCGCACACAAGGGAGGAGTCGCTGCTCTTACGGGAACGAAAGGGGGGTTCACACCACACACACACACACACACACACACACACACACACCTCCACTCCATGCCAATGACGCCAAAATACAGTTTAGCAGATGGTAAGGTTTTCTTTATTTGAAGACTCTGAGTGTTAAGCCATTGAACAGGCTAGAAAGCGATGAGCAAACCCAGGGATTCCGGAAACAAGGAGTACGAAACCGATAGCCTGGCGAGAATTCCTGTTTTGTCCCAGAACGTCCAGGAGCGGGGGGCCCTCTGAAGCCACGCCTCTTAATAGTGACAGTCTAGGAAAGGAAAACGCCAGACGGTGGGCAGGAGGGCGGGAAGCCAGGGGCCTGAGCTCCTGGGGCTACGGGCCCCGTGACCACAGACCCCTTGCCCCGCTGTGTCCAAAGAAAGAGTGCCCCTCCTGGGACAAACGCCCAGGCCTGGGGGGTCCTTATGTAATGGGCCATTTTCCAGGTGGTCCCCTGGATCCCACTTGGACATTCCTGAAATGACCCTGTGCTCTTCAGGGATCAGTGCCCTGCCCCTGTGTTGTGGAAATGCTTGCTTCTCCCTTCTCTTGCCAAACTCAGTGTCAGGACACACACTGGGATGGAGGGGTGGGGGGGGGACTGGACCCCCCTGGACTGGCTCTGAGGCCGAGGCTGTGGGCAGAGCCTGTCATGCTTGGTCACATGTGAGAGGACAGCAAGGTCCAGAAGGCAAGGGGGTTTGTTCTGGGCCCCGTCCCCGGTACCCAACACAGTGACAGCATTTGGTAGCATCTAAAAGGGGTGACCGAGGGGCAGTGAAATGGGCAAGCCCCCCCCCCCCGAAGTGGGCCAGGGTCCAGGGGCGTGGCTGGAAGTGCTTTTAAACCATCAGGACACCTGATGGTGTGTGGCTTTAAGTTTCTCTAAGGAAGCTGTCACTGTTGCGAACATTCTGGAATTGCCTTCCAAGCTCACCCATCAGGGTACTTGTTTCCGCAATGGCCACCCCTGGGCTCAGGAGCTTTGGCCTCAGTGGCATTCAGGCGTGGGGTCCAGTGTAGGACCCTCCCCTCCCAGCTCCACGTCTCCCCTCCCCCTGTGTCCAGGACCCAGAGGGCAGCTTGTCCGCAGTGACACTACCTTGCACAGGTTTGGGGTGGAAGCACCAGGGCACTTCGGGGACGACGTCGGAGAAGCAGCACTTTTTAGATGCGCAGTCCTTCGGGCTGATGCCCGGGTAGCCACAGTTCACGCGGGCCGAGACTTCCATGACACACTCCTGATTTTCTGGTTGCCGTCGCCGGGTTCGGGAGAGAAACACGGAGACTCAGTTAGGCCCGCTTGGGTAACCAGAGACTTCCCTGCCCGTCCTCCCCGGGGAGCACCGCCGGATTCACAGCTGACAGGTGTCACCAGGAGCTTCTGGGGCTGGAGCACCCAAGGACTGTCTGTGCTGGTGCCCGCGGCTGGCCACCCCTTCCGCCCACAGGGGCCAGGAGTCAGATCTCAAGTGCTGGGGCCTCAGGGAAGTCACCCTCTCTGGACTCGCTGTTCCCCTCTGCACCATGGGGGCCCAGCAGCACTTGCCCTCCAGGGGGGGCCCGGCCCACAGCCCCTCAGAGCCTGGAGCTTCCGAGTCAGTCCCCGGGACTGTGGCCATGGGGACCGAGATCCAGACACTGTGTGGGCAGAGCCTGTCATGCATGGTCACATGTGAGAGGACAGTACGCTTTGCACACACAGCTTTCTTTTGTGTGTGCCTTGCACGGACATGAAACCCACTGTCAGCAGACAGACAGAAGTCTTCGTGTCTTCACGTGTGAGGTCTGTGAGCAGTCACGTCAATAACTCCTGTGAAGTGTCTCCTTCCCCCGGCAGCTCCTTCAGGGTCCCGCTTTTACAAGTAGGAGGGGCTGAGAGTTGTCTTGTCTTCAAATATGGGAAAACAGGTTCTGTACCCACGTGGGCTCCCACATGTGTCTGCCCAAAGGGACCAAGGGCTGGCGCTGGGGGCTCCAGATGTGGGCATGAGGTGAGGGGGTTTTCTCTTCCCTTTGGTGGCCCTGGGCAGCTGTCCCCAAGCACCGTTAGCTGGGTCCTGGGCTGCCGGCCAAGGGCGCACCAGGGGGATTCAGCTGTCCTGCAAGTTACCTTCCTTCGGGAGGGGTTGGAAGCACCAGGGGACCCCCGGGACGTTGGAGTCGAAGCAGCACCCCACTGCAAAGCACTGGTTACTGGTGATGCCGGGGAAGCCACAGTTCTTCCTGTTCTCGGGGTTCATCCGGGAGCACTGGCAGGGGGCTGTGGAGAGACCCAGGGTCACCCCTCCTCGCTCCTCCTGCTCTTGGGGGCACGCCCGGGACACCATCGGCGTTCACGCAGGGATGCAAAGTCTTATCTCACCCATGTTTGACAGGGCTCTGCTGAAATTGTTTTATTTGTTAAAAAATAGATAAAAGAACCTTCTGGAAAGAGGTGGGCAGATGGACCCGGGTAGAGGTCAAGATGAAAGGCGATCAAAGCCAGACTCCAAGGGGTCCCTGGTGGGGCCTCCTGCCCAGTCCCTGTCCTCAAGCTGGCCCCCAGCACCTGTGGTCATCCCGCCCTTGGCCGGGGGAGGCCTTGCTCAGTGGTCCCACGGAGCCCAGGTGTCCTCCCTGAGCAGCAGGAGAGCCCCTGTGAACGGACACGGGGCTGGCCGTGTGGCCAACACTGCATGTCTCAGGTGCCTTTCCAGTGGCCTCCTCCCTCAGGTTAGCTCATCATCTTCCCTTTTCTCCCACGAGAAACAAATGAGAGCAAAGACCCTCCGAGGGGAACTTACATACCCCAGTGTATTTGGGGCCCAGACACTGCACCACGGAGGGTCCCTCCGGGGTCACTTACAAGGTTTCTCGGCCCCCGCCATGGCACACAGACCCAGGACGAGGACCGCTGACAGGAGCCGGGTGTCTGCCATGTCCACGCTCAGCTGCGCCCAGGGCCGCCTGCAGAATGCTGGACTCCCTCTGCCAGCGGCTTTTATCATCTTCCCTCTGTTTGCTCAGCAAGCGGAAATAACCTTTCCCTCTCGCCCCTGGCCCCAGCACTTCGACTCCTTTGTTAGGAAAAGGGGCTGAGGTAGCTCGGCCAGACAGAGGGCCACGCAGGCGAGACTTCCGGGCCAGGTGTCACGCTCTGGGCACCAGCGAGGCCTCCCCTGCCCAGGCTGGGAGCCGAGTCACTCCAGGATGCCGACGTGGAAAGCTGGCCACAGGCACGCCGGAGCTGGGCACGCTCAGGCTCACACCCAGGAAGGGATAAGCCATGTTTCTCCAGATAAAGTAGGTGGCTATCACAGGAATTTTTAAAAAATGTTGGGCCCAAGGCCATTGGGGAAAATGACCAGGCCAGCTGTTAGCAGAGAGAAGACCCGCTCCTTCGGGAATGGGAGGATCTCCAAGGAGAGCAGGACACCCCTCCCCCACGGTGCACAGTTAGGGCTCTCGTGACCCTTTGCAAGTGTCTCCTTTCTCCATCCCGGGGTGGGGCCGCTCCCCACGAGGATCTCTCCGGTCAGGGGAAGGGAGAAGCCTGGATGAGTGCAAAAATAAGTTCATTTAAGCAACCCTCCAAAATTCCTCATTTTATCTTCTATGGGAGCTCTGCATTTCCAAAAAGATGGCACCTATAAACTGGCTATGCCCAGGGGTAAGATGCTCTGGGCACGGGAGCCTGTGGATGGGACGCAGAGAGGAGAGAAGCCAGAGGGGAGACCCCAACAGAAATAGAGGAAAAACGTGGTGAGGAGGCCAAGGGGGCATCACTACATTCCCCACCACCACAGGAATTACAAGAAGTCACCTTTGCAAACCGTCGGTTGAGCAACCAGGGACTCAAAGGTGCATGGAATCCAAAACCCTGGGTCCGCAGGTCCAGGAGGCCTCGTGCTCCAGGGCTTCTGTGGGTCCAGCTACAACATCTCCAGACTAGATACTTGACTATCCACCGCTGTGCAACCAATGGGACCCCATCTTTGAAAACCTCGCAAAATCAACTTTCGCTGCCCCATGTCCCTGTCACCCTTTGTCACCACCAAGACATAAGACCCTGCGTCATCTGTTCTCTCCTGGCTTCTCATCCCCTCTGTTCTCTCTGCTTCCTCTCCCTGGACCTGGCTTCTCATTGGCCCTTCTGGGGTTCCAGCTGAAACCACCTGGTCTATACCAAAAACACAGCTCATCATCCTCAACCCCCGAGTCGCTCACCCTTCCCTGGCCCTAAAGGAAGCCTGTGTCTTCCCTAAGATGTTCCCTTGCGCCCGTTTCAGGCAGAGGTGCTCAGCACCCTCACCGCCAGGGCACCGCCCACCCATACGGTGCTTTTGTGCAAATTAGAATAAGGCACATTTCTTCAAGACAAGTTACTCCGCCTGTGGGGAAGTCACTCAGGTAGACATGACAGCTGCAGTGTGGGTGGCACCCTGTGAACCTGTGGCTGTGCACACAGCACGACATCGACAACTGTGTTGTCTGTTCTTGCTCCATTGCAGGGTCACAGGAAGGGGGCTGGACCTTGAGCCCCAACACCTCTTTCCTCACACAGAAACCAAGCTCCTTGGAGATGTCGGCTACGAACCACTTTTAGTGCCTTGCCCTCTGTCATCTGCAGACCGTCACCCCGTCTCCTTTCTAGAAAATTTTTACAATAAGTCTTAGAAGAATACATTTAGCCCTGGCCATTTTGGCTCAGCAGTTAGAGCACTGGCCTAAGGACCAAAGAGTCGTGGATTTGATTTCCAGTCCAGGGCACATACCTTGTTTGTAGGTTTGATTCCCAGCTCTGATCAGGGCCGTATGGAAGGCAACCAATCGATGTATCTCTCTCACATTGATGTTTCTCTCTTTCTCTTCCTCCCGCCCTTCCTCCCTCCCTCCCACTTTATCTAAAAAGAAAAGAAAAAAAAAGTCAATGGAGGAATATCCTTGGGTGAGGATTAAGAGAAAAAATAATAAATTTAATCTACAAGTAAATCAACTGCCTAACAGAATGAAACTTAGCATTTGTTAAGGAGAACAACAAAATCCAGACACACAAAACCCAAATTTACTTGTGATGTGAAGAAGCATGACCCATCATCATAAGAAAAAGCAGTGAATAAAAACAGACCCAGATTCTGTATTAACTGTTTGAATAATTAAAGAGAAGCATAAAAATATAATGAAATAACAAATTTTAAAATTTGAATAAAGAAATAGAAACTGAAAAGGAACCAAGTAGACATTCTAGACTTGAAAAAATATATATCTGAAGTGAAAAATTCACTGTGTGGGCTTTAGATTAGATATTGCAGAAGAAAAGGCTGGTTTACTTGAAGCCAGTGCAGTACATACTCTCCAAACTAAAGTATACAGAGAAAAAGTACTAATAAAAAGTTGAACATAACCTCAGTGGCCTGTGAGATAATGTCAACCAGTCTAACATACATATAATCAGTGTAGCATTGGGAGAAGAGAAAAAAAAGTACTGAAGAAATAATGACCAAAAAATTTTTGTAAACTTAATGAAAAATATAAACTCATATATTCTAGAAGCTCAATGAACTCTGAATAAGATAAATGTAAATAAAACTACATCAAGGCACAGCATAATCAACTTGCTGAAAATAAGTAATTAAAAAATATTTTTACAGCAACTGGAAGAAAGACACACTGCATACAGAGGAGCAAAATAAGAATTACAGTGACTTCTCCTCTGAAACAATGCAAACCAGAAGGCAATGGAATGGCAATTCTAAAGTGTTAAAAGGAAAGAAAAACCCAGTCAAGTCAGAATTCTATACTCGGTGAAAATATCCTTTGAAAATAAAGGCAAATACCTTTTTTAAAAAAGTAGATTTTACTTTTTAGAGAAATTCTAGGTTCAAAGCAGAATTGAGTAGAGATTTCAATACTTTTTTAAGACAAACCAAAGCTGAGCGAACCTGTCACTTGCAAACCTGATCTCCAAGGAATTTAGAAGGAAGCTCTTGAGGCTGAAGCTGTGGTGGTCCCTTAGTGCAGGGCATCATTCTCCAGGTTGCTGCAGCCAGGCCTCACTCACCTGGATTTATCCAGTTCTGACACCTGTTTGACCTCTGTAAGCTTTTGCCTTACAACCCACTCTAGTGCTCATGACTTCTCACTTTGTTTGCTATGACTGTCTTTCTAACTCATCTCTCAGTCACAAACAGTTTTGTCCCCAACCAGACAGAAGTCGAGTGCCTCAATTGCCTTTGTAAAGTGAAAATCTGTATGTCACTCCCTTGCTTCTCATAGCCTGTAAGGTAAAGACCAGGTATGAGTTTCCTGAGTGTGAAAAGTGAGACCCCTTTATGAGCTTGACCCACATACCCCTCCAGCCTCTTCTATTGCTAGGGCTCCCTCACAATGTGGGCAGGCCACACCTCCCTGTGCACACCTGACCTCTGAGTCTCTGCTTGTGTGTCCTCGTCTCTCCTGGTGCCCCCTTCACGCCTCACCTTGCTAACTCCTTTCTGCGCTTGTGTGTCACTGAGGCCTCGCTCTTCCAGGAAGACTTCCTGGACCCCCTCAGAGAGGAAACAGGTACCTTCACCCCTCTCCCAAGCACCCTCTGTTCACCCGACTCAAAACATTAGCCACACCCACATTTTAAGTCGATTTTTACTTTTCTGGTTCTTTTACTAATTGTACCAAAGATAACAGCTAACACGTTCTGCAGGCTACCTGGGTGCCAGGTGATCGCCGAAGGAGTTCACCTGCTGGATTGTGTTAGATTCTCGCAGTAACTCACGGGAAGGGCTAATGCGAGTGTCCCCATGTTGTGGTCCACACAGGTAAGAGAGCTCGCTCAGGTATCAGCGAGGGCAGGGTGAGACCCAGAACCCGGCCCAGTGTGTACACACCATGGACTTCCTTGATGAGGGGAGTGGGGCACCCCAGGAGCTGAGGAACGGGAACTTCCCACCTAGTGTTGCCCACTACCCAAATTACCTTTTAAACTGGTAACATAATATCTAGATATAGATATATGCACATTAGTATGGCAAGTCTTTCCACGTCTCTGAATTACAGTGTTCTCCCTTGTAAAGGGAGGAGGGATGAGGGCTTATTCAGTGTTCTTCAAAGTCTCAAATGCTTCCTAAAGCCTGAGTAGGATAATATTTCATTTTTTACACTATCATCAATCAGGGAAAAACTATTTTTATTACTAACATTTACATGCCTAGTGCCCCTAACTTAGGATAGGGGTAGAGAGGTTAAACAGTATATAATTTAATTTCCTCCCCAGCATTCCAGGTTTCTGGAGTTTGGTTGTGCTGATCAAAGGAGTGGGTAAATAATAGAGTCTTTGAAAGCCCAGGACTAAATTTATCTACTTAATAAAGAAGCTAGGAGAGCCCTGGCCGGTTTGGCTCAGCGGTTAGAGCGTCGGCCTGCGGTCCGGAGAAACCCGGGTTCGGTTCCCGCTAAGGGCATATACCTCGGTTGCAGTTTGTCCCCGGCCCTGGTTGGTCGTGTGGGTGGCAGCCACTCGATGTGTCCCTTTCACGTCGATGTTTCTTTCTCTCTCTCTTCCTCTCTCTCCCTCCCACTCTATCTGTGCAAAAAATGGAAAAATGTCCTCGGGTGAGGATTAAAAAAAAAAAAGAAGAAGCTAGGAGAAGACATAAACAGATGAAAGAATGCTGATGAGGATTTTGATACAGAGTTTGGGAGAGAATGAAATTCAAGATTTCTTGATGCATTATACTTGGAAATATAATTGGGTAGAGATAACTCTTAGCACATTTTTCAGTGTGTTGTGCAATGTGATTCCTCCTTCTACCTCTTTGAAAGACATTATTCAAGATGCACATTACTGGTGTCTCTTGGATATCTGAGTGGGTGCTTTATTTGGTTTTATTTTACACTATGCGGAGATAAGCCACAATCTAGTGGATCTTTTTTTTTTTAATTTTTTCTTTTTCTTTATTGATTTTTAGAGAGAGAGCTAGAAACATCGATGAGAGAGAACATCGATTGGCCGCCTCCTGCATGCCCCCCACTGGGGGTCTGGCCCACAACCTGGGCATGTGCCCTGACTGGGAATCGAGCCAGCGACCTCTTGGTGCATGGGTCAATGCTCAGCTATTGAGCCACACCGGCCAGCTGGTCGATCTTAAAACTTTAAAATATTTAAATCATTTAAGTTACCACACATCAAGGTAACTGATGTATTATAGTAGGAGATGGCAAACTATGGCACATGGACTCATTGCCTGGTTTTTAAAATAAAATTTTATTAAAACACAGCCATGCCTATTTATTTACACATTTGTCTGTGGCTAGTTTCAGGCTGTTAGGGCAGAGTTGATTAGTTGTGATGGTTAGTACGGCCCACAAATCCTAAAACATTCACCATATGATCCTTTAAGAAGAACGAAACCTGCCTACCCCTGTATTATCATCTTAACACTCTCTAAAAATAAACTTTAAAGATTTAAAAATCATTGGGAGACAATTCTCCATGCATCACTCATATTTGCGTGTCTCACTAACTGTCCTTATGGCCTGGGACCTAAAATTAAGGCTCGGTGGTAAGAGCACCTTGACATCTGGTGGAACTGAGAGGCCTTGGTGACTAATCAAAAGCTCTGCCCACCTGCCCCGACAGGTGAAGCCCCTGCCAAACAGCCCTCCTTATCAAAGGACCAGGCACAGTTCCTGCTTGCTCCTGAGTAGGGGATCTCATTTCCCTGCCAGCCAACAGGATTAGTCAAACAAGCCAGTGACATCCTCCATGGGCACCATAGGCACCTCACCCTCTTGATGCCCCAAATCCTCCTCCCGCAGCCCCCAGTTGTTGACTCTGAGTGCACCCCCAGGGGCCCTGCGTGGCATGTGGTGTCCTCCTCTTCCAGGCTGTAAGCATATATGGCTTGTAAGCTGGGGTGACCTCAGCTGTCCAGTGTTGGCCATCCCCGTGACCTTGGATGGAAATACCCAGCCACCACCCAGGAGATGAGTAGGGTGCTATCAAAACAGCCCTTCATTGCCCTGGCCGGTTTGGCTCAGCAGTTAGAGCGTCGGCCTGCGGTCCGGAGAGACCCAGGTTCGGTTCCCGCTAAGGGCACGTACCTTGGTTGCAGTTTGTCCCCGGCCCTGGTTGGTCGTGCGGGTGGCAGCCACTCGATGTGTCCCTTCACGTCAATGTTTCTCTCTCTCTCTCCCTTCCTCTCTCTCCCTCCCACTCTATCTGTACAAAAAATGGAAAAATATCCTCGGGTGAGGATAAAAAAACAAAACAAAAAACAGCCCTTCATTCCAGGCTGTCTCTTCAAGGATGTTTGTGGAGCAAACAATCTGGGAAGGCAGGTAGGGCGCCTCGGTCTGGAGCAGCGGGCAGGCAAGCTTACTGCCCCTTCAAAGGTGGGTCCCTTCAGCTCAGGGCTCGTCTCCTGTAATGCAACCTACTGTGTGCTGCCGCCATTCCTCTGAACCTCTCTGTGTCCCCCTCGGAGGACTTGGGGGCACAAGCATGATTAGCTCATGCTGCTTGCTGCACTGTGAGTAATAAAGTTAGTTCTTTGTCTCTGAACCGTGACTCTCCTGTCTTCTGTCAACATCCACAAAACTATCAGCTTGACGAAAGTAAACGCTGAACTCTTCCAAGCTCTTGATAATGAT
Source organism: Molossus molossus (assembly GCF_014108415.1). NCBI lineage: Eukaryota > Metazoa > Chordata > Mammalia > Chiroptera > Molossidae > Molossus > Molossus molossus. The sequence goes on along the minus strand of NW_023425388.1, from coordinate 6,801,656 downwards.
AAACTAGACAGATCAAATAAATAAAAAAATCTTTTCACTGTTTGCCTTTAGAATAGATGTTCCCTACTACCTAAGTCCATTAAACTTTATTGCACCGCATATGTACATGGGTACGTGTAGTTCTGCCTCATTTAATCTGTTTGCTACCCCGAAAGTGTCCCACTCGGGGCAATAAGAACTGAAAAGGACAATTAAGAACACACAATACAATATACAGATGCTGTATTATAGACTTGTGCACCTGAAACCTATGTAATTTTATCAACCAATGTCACCCCAACAAATTCAATAAAAAGTCAAAATAAAAAAGAAATACCTTTAAACTACTGTAATACTATATATCTTCTTGTTACTAACTGTAATCTCTGTCTGCTCAGACCTTCAGAGAGATGACTGTTTTCTAATAGCCATTGATATTTGGATCAAATATCTAATCATTCTCAAAGAGCCACCGATGTGTCCTATCAGGCTCACATTTACGGAATATTTTCACAACCTATCCCTCCCACTCTCACAAAGAAAGGTGAGGGAGTTTTCTTAAGCTAACAATATCCTTCTCGATGACTCTACAAATATAATCTTAAGCCACAACTTGGCTTCAAGAATTGGTTCCTGGCCTGGTCTTTAGTTCAACATTGTCTGAACAGAACCCTATTGTGCGGGAACTTATCTAGAAGCAACACTAATCTCCAGCGACACCACCAGCCGCAGAACAAATACGCTCACAGATCAAACCAAGGTGCTCAAGCCACAGAGTTTATTAAATCATCCACAACCCAGGGCGAAGAGCTGGGCAGGTTAACGCTTCCCGTGGGTGCGAGCCGGTTGAATGCCCACACACCTGGGTCCTGGTGGTGAGGCATTTACTCTGTCCTCTCCCTGGTAATAAGGACCATGTATCGGGGCTTGAACAAGGGGCCAGGACAGGGGCGGTGCCTGGGACCACCACGTGCTCGGGCTTTACTGAAGAGCCTCAGGCCTGGCACTGCCAGCCAAGCTGTAGCCCACGGTGACCCACAGGGCAGCCCTGCTGGTAGTCTGTGTTTCCGGGCTGACGCTTGGGGCCCAAATTGCGCCATATCGAGGGGCACCGCTGAGGGCCTGGTTCAGGGGTGACGATGACAGAGCTGTCAGCCCGGACATGCACTGTCTCCTGAGGCATGGCCTTCCGTCCTCTCCCATCTATGATGGCATTTCTGCTCATTCCGTCCTTTGATCGGGTAACACATCCTACAGGTTGCTGTCACCACGCTCAGAGGCTGGTTCCCGCTCTCCGTGCTGGACACATTTCCAGTTTCGGATGCCCACTCGCTCCCTCACCACGGGCAGCAGAATCGACAGGTTGCAGACAGCAGCTGACCGTGGCGACACCTGCGCGTTGGTGATTTGCGTGGACCAGGGCTCTGTGGTTGGAAGGAACAGACACACACTGTTTCGGGCCGGATTGTGTCTCCCTGATTCATCAGCTGAAGTCCTGACCACCGCTGTTTCGGAATGTGACCTTGGGTAGAGACGAGGCTTCAGAAAGGTAAGTAAGTGCAGATGAGGCCTCTGGGGTGGGTCAGGGCACAGGTGTCTGCAGAGGCACCAGCACGAAGGACATGGAGGACGGCCGTCCACAAACCAGGGGACGAGGTCTCCTGAGGAAGACACCTTGGTCTCAGACTTCCAGGCCCTGGGACGGCCACGCAGTCTGCCCTGTGGCGCCCGCGCTGACTAACCCAGCAACTCCCTGAGGAAAAGCAGGGGCTGCGATATGGGTTCGGGGTGTCGGTGGAACCACAGGGCAGCAGCACCACCAGCCTCAGGGGTCAGGCCTGCTCGCCCTTTCCCTGGGCCCCCTGCGCGTGGGCCAGTCCCGCTCCCCGCTGTGTTCCCGTCACCGTCCGAGCCCCCGCCCGGCCTGATGCAGACACCACTCTGTCCACCCAGGTACTTACCAGAAAACCCCTCACTTCGCCCCACAAACCTGACTTTCCCCATGAGACACTTCCCAAACTTTTGTCTGAAGCTCTTCAAGGACACAGACCGTTTTGGAAGGTTCCCCGAGCTGGTAGGGGAAGGGCAGCCTGTGGGGTGTTGGGGACAGCTTCGCCAGCATCTGGGACTGAACAGGACAGATCAGCATCATGTCTGCTGAAACCAAAAAACTAAACTGACACGTCATTCCACCGAGGCTGTTCTGAAGTAGAAAGCCTGTTTCTACAAACAAAAATACAAAAACTAAAACTTTTACTACCAAGCCATACATTCAAATATGCACATTAGAAGGGTGGCTTTCTTCTCCCGGCCAAAATCCAGTGGTTTCAGATACAAGAGAGGGCTGGCCCCCAGATCACCTTCCACACAGGTGTCCTCGGCTTGCTTTCCAAGGATGGGGGGGAGGGGTAGAGCGACTCGGGTGCTTTAAGGGCTGTGTACTTGTGTGTGTGTGCTCATATGTGCATGCAGTATGTATGTACACGTGTGCATACGTGTGCACGTGTGTTCTACATCCCCCAAACTGTTAACTACTCCTGTGCCTTATCAGCAGAGCTGTTCTTTTTTTTTTATTATTGATTTGAGAGAGAGAAGAAGGGAGAGGGAGAGAGAGATAGAAACATTGATGAGAGAGAACATCGACTGGCTGCCTCCTGCACGCCCCCTACTGGGGATCAGGCCCACAACCTGGGCTTGTGCGCTGACCGGGAATCGAACCAGCGACCTTTCGGTGCCTGGGTCCATGTCCAACGACTGCGCCACGCCGGCCGGATGAGTGTTCTTATTAAGCACGTTAGCACCACAGCTCGCCTTCCCCCCGCACCCCACCCACACATCAAGGACTGCAGTGCCCGAGGAGTCGCATTGCTTCCTCAGCACATCAGCTCTGCCCCCCTCGCCCAAGTGCTCATGGCTGTAGAAAGGCACGGGTAGGGGTGTGTGCGATACCAAGCACCCCCATCCAGGTTCCCTCCCCCGAGGTGGTCACTGCCAGGGGCATGGAGGGGGTGGACACACTGTGAGAGAGGGGCTGCCGGGAGAGGAGGTTGGCCCCGGGCAGGCTCTGATGTCTAGATTCCCGGGTGTGAGGAACAAACATTGCCCTCTGCTGGGTCTTTCTGGGTTTTCTGCCCAACCGCCCCCCAACCACGAGAAGGAAGTGGCACATCGCCCAGTGCCCTCTGTCCCCCCGACCGAGCTCCCACATCCACATGTGCTACCCCAGCTGTCACTGCACCCAGAACTCTGCAGCTCCCACCACCCCCAAAACTGGAGCGAGTGCTTTGGTCCACTGGACGTGTGTGGTCGGCCCAAGGAGGCCTGGCCCTGGCATCTCCGAGCAGGCTGGCCGTCAGAGCCGCGGGTGGGCACGCTCGGGCGGGCTGCCCTTCCCGTCCCCGCTCTGAGCTCTGCCTCCAGCCCCCCCACCACCACCCCCACACATACCAGTTGCACACACTGCTGGGACTCTTCTGGATTTTTGTGACTTTCTGGAAACAGTGTGGCAGAGGTCAAGCCACACCTTCTTTGCACCCACCTCTGGGCCCCCTGCAGGGTGCTGGGCCATGACGGGACAGAATGACGTGCCCCCCATCACTTCGTGCTGAGGCAGGGACCCCTGCAGGAGTCCCAGTCTCTCTCCTCCACGAGACGCCTGGCGTCCAGGTGGGGGAGCCATGCGATCACACATCCTGGAGGTGGACTGGGTTCTCCCTGTGTAACCTGGTGGGAGGAGGGGCGATGCCGTCAGCCCCGTATCCACTCAGTCCTTCCCTGGGCCAGGATCCAGGGAGACAGAAGGACTCAGTCTCCTCGTCACCTCGCCCCCAGGCCCACAGTCTGACACGCTGGCCAGGAGGAAGGCACTTTGCTGCTGGATGTCCCCGGCCACTGGGGGCCTTAGTGCCAAGGAGCTCCCAGTCCATGTGTCATGGCTCCCGGGGTGAGAAAAGGGAGATGACCCATGACCAAAGGCCCTGCTGTGGGAGCCCCACGGGGGTCCTCGTCTCTGTTGCAGACCCACAGGAAGGAACAACAGGGGTGTTGTCCTTGTGTCCCAGACCCCTCCCTCGGCTTCCTCTCGATTGCGTCTTTGAATCTACTAGTAAACCTCGACCCTGGGTGGATCTCTGACCTGACAGCGTGCTGAGCCCTTCCGCTCTGTGGGCCTGCTCACCCGGCAGGTCATTAAACACCTGCGGGCTCCTTGGCCTCCGTTACCAAAGGGGGTGAAGATAAGGATGGGGTGTCATCTGCGATGGAGTTGGTTTTGAAAATGCAGTGAGGCCTTTTGATTGTCTCCAAGCACCTCCCGTTGCCAGCTCACCCCTTACACCAGGCCGGAGACTTCCTGCCCTGGGCCAGGACGGACGGGCAGCGTAGCGAGGAGCTAGGGTGAACCCCGGCAAGGCAACAACTGCACGGGCCCAGCTGGAGGATGCATCCTGAGCACTTTTACTTCGGGGGAGAGTTTGCCCCTGCCTGTGGCAGCTGGGCCATGGGGCGGCTGTTCTATGGTACAGGGCAGACCTGAATCTTGGTCACGTGTCATTGAGGAACTCAACAGGCAGCACTTTAACCCATCAGGACACTTGGGTTTACTTAGCATGAAGTCTGGAGGTGGGTGGTGATGGGTCAAAGCAGCAGTTCTGAGACGTCAAGGCCCTAGTTCTCTGGCTTTTCCTCGTTATCACAGAATGGCTGCCTGAAGCACCACATCACACCTTCATGCCACACAGCATCCAAAGGCGGGCTGCAAGTGCGGCCAGGGCAGCCAAAAGGAGCTCGTCTTTTACCAGGAAGGAAAGTCTTCTTCAAGAACCTCTGAGGAGATGCCCCTCTGCCTCATGCCCAGAATGGAAACTCATGGCCACCTCTAACTGAAAGAGGTGGGCAAAGTGAGCTCCTCCCCCTTCTTCGCAGAGTAGAAGTCAGGTGAGAAATAAGGAGGGAAGGGATGGATGACCAGACCTGGGAAACAGCTCTACCACAAGCTGTCGTGGGGAAAAGCTGACCTCTCTGGCGCTGGAGAAGGTGGGGTGGGAGGCACAGGGTATGAAACTGGCTGGACTCCTGACAATGCTCGAGTCCCGCTCCACAAAACCCAAGGGATGTCCACAGACCCGAGGACTCCCTCCCTCCGCAGCCACTCCGGGCCACTTGAGCCCCTCCCCCTCTACCAGCCATGGAGAGGATCAGGAAGGGGTGGGCCTGAGGACTGAGCGGCATATTCCCAGGGGTGGTTACCTCCAGAGGCCGCGACTAAGAGGCTGCCTCTCACAAGGGTCGGACTCACGAAGTCAGTTTCTCTGTGCCTCGAACTAGTAGGCGCAGCAGAGATCAGGTACACCACGGACACAGCAGAGAAGCGGACATTTCTCTGCACATTCGCCATGAGGAGAGGCCTGGCGATAGCACACAGAACATGGCACGCACACCCGCACACACGTGTGTGCTGCTGTGCGTGTGCTGGCGTTCCTGACGTCCCTGCCTGTGCACTGTCCTCCTGGCCCTGGGGCCTCTGTACATGTGTGTCCTGGTGGCCAAGGCTTGGGGAGTGATTGATCCGACCGGCCGATGTGGAAACACCGCTCACACAAGCTCAGTGGAGGGCGGGAGTGCTCCCCTGCTCCTGGAACCCCAGCAATAGCTGTCCAGGTTGAACCCTACGCAGGGCACCTGAGAGGAGGAGCCGATCCGGGGAGCAGAGGACTTCGTAGCTGAGCTCCTGGGGCGGGTGACAGCCCCGAGCTGGTGGCCTCTCCTCAGTCTCCCGGCAACGCTGTGGGGCTGCGGCACCCAAGGCTGCTCAGTCTGCATCGCTGGCCCGGGTGCGCTTCTGTTCGATACCAGGGTATAGTTGGCAGGTGCATTTGTCTCCGTGTCCTTCCATTTTCCCTGTGTCAGTAATAAGGTGGCATGTGGCCTTCGTATTCCTCCCTTGGGGAGGGGTTCTTACTAAGCCCCACAGTGTTGTTCTTCAAGATGCCAACTCATGTCCCGCTCTGCCATTGGTTATTATTAACGCTGTCAGCCTCTGTGTGGGTTTTTGTTACTTGGCAGTGGACCATCCCCAATGAATTTTGCAAGAACGTCAGTAGAGTCTGGTGCCTGTATCTGACTGGACAAGGGTGTGGCTTGGAGTCGCTTCTTGAAGACTTTGCAATGAAGGGCCTTGTGCATGGACCCCGGCTGCTGACGGCTACTGAGTCAACTTCTACAACCCTGTTGTCACTCACCCTCGCACCCACCCCTCATATCGCGCCCGAGATAGTGTGAATTACTGTGTAACCATGACAAGAAACCAGAGGGGAAACACAGCCCTTCTCCTTGGAAGAAAGAAAAATCATCTTTATTTTTAAAAGCACTAGAAGCACAAAGTAGCACTCATCCCTTTTGCTTTTAGGTCATTTCTGAGCACGACAAATCGAAGCAGTCGATCCATGCGGTGAGCGGAGGCTCCGAGGCAGAAGCCCCGAGCGGCGGCCCGGGCGTCCACTCCGCGCCCAGACGCGGTTCCCCGGGGACAGCGGCTAAAACGAGCACTCCTCTAGAAGCGGGGGTGGGGGAGACACGGGTTAGTGAGAATGCGGCTGTTCTCTCGCGGCGAAGTAACTGCGGGGGACTTGGCGTGAAAGGTTCCATGGGAAGAGTCCAGAAAACATGGCTGTCCTCAGATCGGCCACTTCTCTCCCCCACCCCACGCCAGCATTTCCGTGCGGCCTTCCCGCCCCCAGACCTGCCTTCAGCGTGATTCAGGCTAAGCCCCCTCTCCACGGCCACCCTGTGGTCCCCGTCCTGGGTCAAAACACAGCGAGCCAAGCGCATCCGAGCCCCGCGGTCCCAGGCGGCTGTCTCACTCACTACCCCGCCAGCGCCCACAGCGCTGTCATGGACGTACCTTCTGGGAGGTCATCGACCTTCGAAGGGTAGAAGCACCACGGGTGCCCGGGGACGGTGCTGTCAAAGCAGCAGCCCTTTGCTGCGCACTGGGAAGGCGTGACGCCCGGAAAACCGCAGTTCTTCCTCTGGCTCGGGGCCACTGTGCACGTCTCTGGAAGCGCACGGGGCAGGAGGCAAAGGGCGGTCATGAACTGCACTCCTCACCGTTCTCGTCACACTCCAGTCCCACTTCATTCTCCAGTGAAATCAGCGACCAACGGGCGCGGCTGATGTAGACCCAGGGCTCGGGTCCTGAGAGGGAGACCCTGTCCTCCTTTCCTGGCCTGAACACGTGACCTCGGGGAAAATGCAAGGTGCCCGGCATCTGTAAACCTTGTACCTCCCTGGACAGTTTATTCGTTCACTCGTTAATTTCAACTAATGATGATTAAACGTATTTACTCAATCAATGTATATCTGTTGAGCACCATCTGTGTGCTAGAAACAGGGGCTGCTGGCACAGCAAAAACAGACAACCCAGGTCCCTCCGAAATCGAGTTCATGCCGGGCTCTGTGCCAGGTGGTGGGGACCCAGAAATTAAAAATACACACTCGTTAAGAAACCAAAAGTCAAATGGAGGAGAAAGCCAAGTACATGTAGAAAACGGCACTGTGCGGCCGTCCCAGTGTGTCCAGGGACGACAGGGCTGGGCAGAGCAAGGAGCACTTCCTGTAGGAGGAGGCTGACCACATGAGGAGGAAGCAAGCATGTTCCAAGCCGAGGGAGCCGCAGGTTCAGGGGCAGTGAAGGGAGGGAGCAAGCTGTGTTTGAGGCAGAGGAAGTCCGATCGCAGGTACAACGCAGAGGTGGGGAGGGTGGTCTGAGCGAGCCAGGCTGAAGGTAAGGCACATGGTTTCAGTCTGAGAACAACAGCTTTCGCCAGAGGAGTGAAGAAATGGCAACTCCCACAAGGTCTGGAGGCAAGATCCGCAGGATCCGCACTCGGGGCCGAGGCTCTGGGAAGGCGAGCTCGGCGGGCTGGGGCAGTAATGGAAGACGAGCCTGGAACCCCTTCCCTGTCTCTGCCTTGGGCTTGGGAGCATCAGCAGCAAAGGGACAGAGCGGGAAGGAGCCTGAACAGAGGAGGGAGGAGAATCAGAGACAGGTGGACAGAGCCAGGGCAGAGGTGGCCACAGCTGGCCTTGACCTGGGGCATCTGACTCTGTGCAAGACAGACCCTCCAAAGACAGGCGGATGGGGGACACCCTTCAAGACCGAGGTGAAACCCAGCAGAGCGTCCCAGCATTAACAAGTCATGTTTGTTTAGCATTTTGTAGTTTGCCAAGCACTTTCCACAAACGTCGTCACCCCGAATTTTCTTGACACCCCTCTAAGACAGGCAATTGATCACACTCTGAAGATAAAGCCCCTGAGACACTAACAAGCTCAAAGGAAGCAATAGTGCCCTCTCCCATGGGCTGAATGGATGGAACGTTAACCCAAGGGACAGGTGGTTCGGGCCCTGCCGAGCATGGGGCCCAGGAGAGCCCACACTCCTGCCGACGAGGTCCTCGGGGTGCCACCCATGGAGAAGGCACGGGGACATCTGCGTGGACTTTGAGTGGGTCCACTCCCCGGGGGAGAGTTGGCTGGGACATTTAGGACTCTATTCCTAGACCTGCATCACAGCTTGCTCTTGACTTACGGTGTTCAGGAAGAGTACTCTAGCTGCAGGCCTGGGGGATAGCAGTTCTCAAAGGTGTCACTGGGCCCCCGCTGCTATCACCCCCTGCTTTGCCTCCTAAAACCTCTCAAAAGGCCTAAAACCATGCTTGGTTCAAAAATACACATCGTGAAGCAGAGACCCCCTCAAGGCCACCTCTCCGCGCCCAGGTGCCCACCAAGAAGCGAGGCCGCCTTACCGTCCTGGCCCTGGGCCAGGGTGCTGAGTGCCAGCCAGAAGACCAGGAGCAGGACACAGGTCACCTTGGGCTGCATGGCGGCCATGCTGTTCTCCTGCGCTTCCCAGGAGACTCTCCGTCGGGGGTGAGAGCCTGCCTGAGGCCTTGATTTTAAGCCCAGGCTCTGTTTGCCGAGAGAGTGTTAGATAACATTTGCCTAAGGAGGGTCTCACAGTCCTCCATGCCAAGTAATCTCCGCTGATTAAAAGGTGTTACCTAAACATGGGCCAGCCCCAGGGACGAGTTTGCTGATAGAGGTAACCCGCGTCCCGTGGTCATCTTGCTGAGGGATTGGAGGTTCAGAACGTCTCGCTCTTATCCCTGGGAGTCTCCTCGGTCATGACCCGGTCCGGGTCCCAACTGTACTGGCCAATATCAACAGTACACTCACTGGAAAGTGATTCATGGTGAGAGACGGCCCCCGAAAGGCCCAGTTGTGTTAACAATGGCTCACGGGGTCCCTGCCACCCAATTCAAGGGGAGGAGGAGGAACAGAGAGGGCCTGCCCGCCCGGCCTCGTCCTTTCGTGTGGGTGCACAGCCATTTCAACTACTCTGAGGACCCAAGTCCAGGGAGGGGGAGCTGCACCAGGTGGCGAGTTGGCTCCATGAGGGCCGTTCGGTTAGAGGGGCAGGGACGGAGGGTCTGGGTCTGTCCACGCCCTCCCTCTGAACCCGCAGCTGCTGGCAGCGCGCTGTGAATCGGCAGAGTGTGTAGTCCAGGCGTGGGATACATCACAATACATTTTAGGGCAAAGGAATTCACAAGGTCCAAGCAGCTCACCGGTCCTTGCACATGCCCAGAACCAGGGGCCGGCGGCCTGACGGAACGCGGCCTGTCTGCCCGGCGGCCCACACGCCTTGAGCCCGAGCGTCCAGGGTCCTGCTCACCCGAAGTGCACGTGTCCAGAAGCAAACAACACAAGTAGGAGCGTCTTTCTTACGATTAAAGAAGGAACCTCTGGAACTTGGGCTTCCCATCCCCAGGCCGCGGTCTTACGGGCGGAGTGCTGGTGTCCGAGAGGCTGGCGTCCCCATGGAAACCCGCTCTTGGGTCCAGGGACTCAGCCGTGACGACGGCCCTTCTGGCCTCTTTATACCAGTGAGCCAGCCGTCAGAGAAGGGACAGCGGCTAGGCAGCGGTTCTCAACCTGTGGGTCGCGACCCCCTTGGGGGTCAAACGGCCCTTTCACAGGGTCGCCTAAGACATAACAGTAGCAAAGTTACAGTTATGAAGTAGCAATGAAAATAATTTTATGGTTGGGGATCAGCACAACCTGAGGAACTGTATTCTTACCATTTATTTTTTGTCCTCACCCAAGGACATTTTTCCATTTTTTGTTCAGATAGAGTGGGAAGGAGAGAGAGAGAGAAACATCGAAGTGAAAGAGACACATCGAGTGGCTGCCTCCCATACGACCCAACCAGGGCCAGGGACAAACTGCAACCGAGGTACGTGCCCTTAGCGGGAACCAAACCCGGGTCTCTCTGGACCGCAGGCCGACGCTCTAACCACTGAGCCAAATCGACCAGGGCGAGGAACTGTATTAAGAGGTCGCGGCATTAGGAAGGTTGAGAAGCACTGCAGAGGGACTAGTCCGAGGTACCAAGGGAAATTGGATCGCTGCTACTGAATGAGGATGAGGAGGACAGTGCATGTAGTCCAGGGGATCACGGGGACTTCTGTGAGCACTTCTTACCCAGGGGTCCCTGTGGATGGAAAACTGAGGCACGTACCTCGGTTGCAGTTTGTCCCCGGCCCTGGTTGGGTCGTGTGGGAGGCAGCCACTCGATCAACATAAAACCACTTAAGGACTCGGATCCGATAGATGTCAAAGTTTGGGTCACTATCACCCCACCAGGCAAATAACCGCATCCTGCTGACATGGAAGCAGATATAATAGGGCATAAAATGGGAAGGCAGCCATGGCCCCAACTCTGACCTCTTGACCGACCACCAAAGCAGTTGCTATAGCAACCATGTTTTACGTAAATTAAAGAAAATAGCAATAAATACGTAACTGATGTCTGGAATGTTTAGGTATTTCTGAGCCTTGTAACAATGACAGAAACCATCGGAATGTGCATAGCACGTGTAGGGAGAGAGCAAATTTAACCAGGCAAACAACTGTAAGCTTTGGATATGAAATGCTTTTAACCTGTATTTGTGTATAGTATATACGATGAAGAAAGATTTAAAAACTTGAAGATCTAAGAAGCTCACACAAGTTGAATTTTAATTCCCTGAAGCTCCAATAGATAGAGGCAAAGGACATGAGCATCAGATTCTTAGAAGGCAACATGCAAGGACCTAAAATTATAGGAAAGATGAGAGAAAGTATTAGGAATCAAAGAAATAATTTTAAATAATAACAGTGTGTAAGCCAATCAAGTGTCAAATTCTGTTTAGCCCTGGCCTGTTTGGCTCAGTGGTTAGAGCGTCGGCCTGTGGTCCAGAGAGACCTGGGTTCGGTTCCCGCTAAGGGCATGTACTTCGGTTGCTGTTTTTCCCCAGCCCTGGTTGGGTTGTGAGGGTGGCAGCCACTCGATGTGTCCCTTTCATGTCGATGTTTCTCTCTCTCTCTCTCTCTCTCTCTCCCACTCTATCTGAACAAAATATCAAAAAAAAAAATGTTTAAAAAAAATTTCCATTTATTAATCAGTAGGTCCAGTGCTGCTGAGAGTCAGGGGTGACAGAACCCACTTCATAGTGGACATGGGCCCCCTTTGTGACAGTCAGTGTGGTGCTTTGGGACAAGGGTCTTAGAAAGGGTACACGCTCTGACCCCGTAAATCTACTTTGGGGGTGCCCTAAAGAAAGAATCTTAAACACAGAGAAATCATTTTGCATGAAGAGGTCATCAAAAGAAATCTCAATAATTATAAAACATTGTAGACAATTTACCAAATTACCAATCATGGAAAGTCAGTAACAAATGCTGGTTTGATGATGCATGATGAAACATTCAGCCATTACCAACATAGCTGTACAAAATTTAAAAAACAATTTTTTTCTTTGTTGATTTTAGAGAGGAAGGAAGGGAGGTGGAGAGAGAGAGAAACATCGATGAGAGAGAACATTAATTGGCTGGCTCCTGCATGCCTCCCACTGGGGATCAGGCCCACAACCTGGGCATGTGCCCTGACCGGGAATTGAACCGGTGACCTCTTGGTGCATGGGTGGACGCTCAACCACTGAGCCACACTGGCCGGGCAGCTCTATGGAATTTTTAACTGCCTGGAAAATGTTCATGCTACAGTGTTAAATAAAAAAAACAAACCAGGATAACATTTTACAAACAACTCAGTAGAAGCAGAATAAGGAAGATGCTACCCCGGTGGTGGCACGAGGGGCGAAAGGGCGTCACACCGTTCTCCTTGGACCCTGCTTTCCTAATCATTGCAGTGTTTCTGTAGCGAGCAATTACTTTTGTGATGATAAATACTGCATTTAAAAAAATAAAATGTAATGATTTTGCTGTCCCCAAGACGAGAGAAGGAGAGTCCCCTTGGCTCCCCGAGCCGGTGAGTCACGAGTCAGTCATGGAGCGGGTGTTTGACCTTGGAGGGGCTTGGCTTGGGCCACGCCTCGCTGACATGCTTGTCCCACGACCTGCTTCCTCATACCTTCCCTGAAGTCAAACACGGGAGTGGGGCCGTGTGAGCTGACATGATCTGTTATCGCTTAGACTCCAGCAGCCCGGAGACCTGAGCCACCCGTTCCCTCCCACTGAGAGCTCGTCCCACCCAGCACACCCCAGTGCCCATTCAGGCCAGGCCCCTGAGATGCAGCCTTGCCCCGCAGGGAGCAGGACCCCTCCGGGTCCAGAAATGGTAAAAACAGGGACCCCTCCCCGCTCACCCAGCGCGACTGCCCGCCCTCTCGCCCAGCACGGCACAGCCGACGGCCACGGACCGAGGCCCCAGAACAAATGTTAAGTCCTAACTGTGGTCCTGGAATGTAAAAGTAGGCATGAGAGACGGAGAACGGACACCCAGTTCCTCACTTCCACTCCATCCCTGCCAAACCCTTCGATTCTGCCGACCTGCAGCTACACCGGCAGCGCTCAGCTCGCTCCCACGGGGTGAACAGAGCCCCGCCTTCCAGCAGGGGAGTGTGGCATTCATCTGCTCCCTGCTGGCCTGGGTTCCAGGAAGCCTGCGGTACGTTTGGGCACTGTACCGTCCCCCACTAATCTGCGGTGAGCCCCTTCCCGTGATGCTGACAGAGACCCTTCCTCCCTCCTGCTTTTGGTCCAGCCCAAAGTCTCCTGCTGCCATGATCTGCCATGCCCTCGCCCCCCGCCCCCGCATCCACCTTCCCCCGCCCCCAGATGGGCCCTGCGGTGTGTTCTCTGCCTTCCATCCATGTCTACCCCAGACGTAAGCGTGTGGGCACATTTCTTTCAGGCAGGAGGATTTCTATCTGGACTGGACCTCTGGTGAGAACCCTGCTGAGAAGGGACAAGAATTACATGGAAATGACCCGTGAACGGCACTTCCCAAGCGCGGTGGTCTCCAGTCCCTGCGCTGTCCTATGTATGTGTCCCGGAGACAGGGGCACGGTGAGGAAGAGGCCAGAGTACCCACCGGTTTGGCGGTCAGTCCCGGCTGACCAACAGGGAGACTTTCACTTACTGAACAAAGGCTGTGAATTCGATCATCTCTAAGATCCTCACTAAACTTTATTTCTATCTTGTACCTTTCATTCATGTCTTCCCTTTTTAATTTACTTTTTCTAAGTACGGTTGTGGAGAGCTGGGCTCTAGAACTCAGGGAAATCTGATGGCACATCCCCCAGCTGGGGAGTGACGCACAAAGGATTATGATTCTCGGGCCAAGCCCTGTCTCTTCGGGTGTGTCCTGCTCTGGTCTCTGTGACCTGCTGTGCAGGGCCTTCCCGAGGACAGCAGCCCCGACAACAGGTCTGGCCCGGTCAGAGGGGTTGTGGAATGGGCCAGCTGTCCGAGTTAGCTTCTGTCGGTGTCCCGGTTTCTGTGCTAACCTTACGTGGGCCGGAGCAACACCGAAGATGCTCACCCCACTTTCATCACTGGAGTTGCTACTGGAAGTTCACGCAAAGAGAAACGACAGCAATAGCTCCCTAAAGGGTCCTGCCTTCTCTTCCTAACCACCCTAAAATTTACCCAATGCGCATTCTGAAGGAGGACTCTGGCAGGGCTGGGGTGAGGTTCAAAGGATACCTGAGCCCTGTGGCTACTCAGAGATGGGGGTGAGACCCGGAGCCCAGGCTTCCTCGTCTGCCCTGCTCTGGCTCGTCACCTCCAGGGCGGCGCGGCCTCACTCACGTCACAGTGAAAACCACGTTGGCACCTCCCAACAGCATTCATCCTGCTGTCTCAGGTGTAACCACACAAAATAAGAGCCAGCTTGTGCCATTCACAGCCTTCCCCGGGGCCACCAGAACCCTTATAACAAGTGACTTCATTTAACACTTTTTTCTTCATTGACTTTAGAGAGAGAGAGGAAGGGAGAGGGAGAGATAGAAACATCGATGAGAGAGAACATCAGTTGGCCACCTCCTGCATGCCCCCCACTGGGGATCGAACCGGGGACCTCTTGGTGCATGGGTCGATGCTCAGCCACTGAGCCACACAGGCCGGGTGCAAGTGACTTCATTTTTAAAACAAACTAGAAGAGATCGAGGTTCTCCCTGTACTCTTCTCTCTCGTGCATCCCCACAAGCTTCCTTCCGGGGCAGAAAGCGGTAGCTGTGAGCCGTCAAGCTCAGAGTCCTCAGAGTCGCACAGACCCAGGTCCCGTGTGAATCTTAACCCCATGCACGTGGCTGGGACTGGTCTCTGATCCACCGCTGAGTCTGTGATGTTCTTCTTTCAAATTCTGCTTTAGAAAGGGGACATCATGGTTCTTAAGTGTGCCAATAGCATGTTTAAACTGCTGCTTTGCAGCTCTGCTCTTAATCTTTTTCACTTTTCCATATAAGGATTCCACACTTGCATAATTGCACAGCTTTCAAGAAATTATTGTGTGTCCGGCCGGTGTGGCTCAGTGGTTGAGCATTAACCCATGCCCCAAGAGTTCGCCGGTTCAATTTCTGGCCAGGACACATGCCCAGGTTGTGGGCCTGATCCCCAGTGGGGGGCATGCAGGAGGCGGCCAATTGATGTTCTCTCTCATCAATGTTTCTATCTCTCTCCCTCTCCCTTCCTCTCTCTCTAAAATCAATAAAGAAAAAAAAAAGACATTGTTTTGTTTTAAAGATTTCAGAAGTGTTTGTCCTCACCAAACAACAAAACCTCAAATTACATGGAACAGCTTGACAGAGCTGAAAGGAGAAATAGTTAAACCCACAGTTACAAGGGAGACACCCAGACACCCCTTCCCGGTCACTGATGGAACTTCTAGACAGAACATCAGCAGGGATACAGAAGATCGGAGCTACATTCCAACCCACAGAATCTACCTGCATGTACAGGACATCCCACCCAGTGAGAGCAGAACATGCTAGTAAGTGCCCATCATGTCGACATAGACCATACCCCGGGCCATGAAACCAATCTTAACAAATCTGAACGAACAGGAAGCATACAGAGTGCGTTCTCTGACCACAATGGGATTGATCGAGACGTCAATAACAGACAACAGGAAAATCTCTAACCAAGGCAAACTCAAAGAACCACAGGTCAAAAGGAAGTCTGTGTGAGGAAGGCAGGAAGGGTGGGAGTGTGGAGGGGCGGACCAGTGGGGGAAAGAGGGAGAACATCTGGAATACTCACAACAATAAAGATTTTTTAAAAATTAAATAAATACATGTAAATGAAAAAATAAAAAAGTAAAATAGAACCGAATGAAAATGGATACTCACTACCTCAAAATTCATGAGATTCAGCTAATGCAGTGTGGAGAGTAAATTTTATCACATTAACTTACATTAGAAATGAGAAAAGGTCTCGAATAAAAAACTTGAGTTTTTGCCTCAAGAAATTAGCAAAGTAAGAACCAAACGGACCCAAAGCATTGAGAAGGAAGAATATAATAAAGAGCAGAGATGAATACAATTGAAAATAGAAAAAAAGAATTGAAACAAAAAGTCTAGTTCTCTGGAAAGATCAATAAAATTGATAAGTCTGTAGCAAACTGACAGAATTAAAAGCAAAAAGGCACTAATAATATTAGAAAATAAAACAGGAGATATACTACAGACCCTGCAGACATCAAAAGGATAATAAGAGAATATGATGAAGATATTTACACTCACCAATCTGACAACTTAGAAGAAATGAAGTAATTTCTCAAAAACCACACAGACACACACACACTCAGACACAGACACACACATAAATACACAAACACATATACACAGACCACACAGACACATAGACACACATAGGCTAGTCATACGATAGGTGAATATTTAACTTACTAAAAATTGCCAAACTGGTCTAAAACGGTTGTGCAGGCCTGCATGCCCACCAGGAGTGTGCGAGAGCTCCATTTCTTCCACGTCCTTGTCCATACTTGGCAGGGTCACTCTTTTGAAATTACTCTTTTAATAAGCAAGCAGTAGTTTTAATTGCACTGCAAGACACGAAGCATTTTTGTCACGTGTTTATTTGTCATCAGTATACCTTCGTGGTACATGGCTGTTCATATGTTTTGTCTATTCTGATTTATGAATTGTGGCTATTTCCCTTCTCATCAACAAATACACAGTTCATTTTTGTTCCTCAAAACACACACACTCACAGACACACACACTCAGACATGCACACAAACACACTCAGACATACACATACACACTAACACATGCAGGCATACACACACTCAGACACAAACACACAGACACACACTCAAGCATACACAAACACAAACATGCACACTCAGACAT
Source organism: Molossus molossus (assembly GCF_014108415.1). NCBI lineage: Eukaryota > Metazoa > Chordata > Mammalia > Chiroptera > Molossidae > Molossus > Molossus molossus. The sequence goes on along the minus strand of NW_023425388.1, from coordinate 6,784,964 downwards.
ACACACACACTCAGACATACCCACACACACACAGACACACATACTCATACATACACACAGACACACACTCAAGCATACACAAACACAAACATGCACACTCAGACATACACACACACTCAGACACATACACAGAGACACGTACACTCAGACACACACTCAGACATACACACAGACACACATAGACACACACACTCAGACACATGCATACAGACACTACACACAAGCACACAAGTAAAACTGGAGAATCTAAGTAGGTCAGTGGACCTTATCATTGTCAATATCCTGCTTGTGATACATACTCTAGTTCCGCATAATGTTATCATTAGGGAAAACCGGACAAAGTTTTTCAGACTTCTTTCTGTATTGTTCCTTATGACTGCATGTGACCCTATGGTTATAAAATTTCAATTGAAAAAAGTATTAGCCCAATAAGAATGTTCCAAAAATCATACTTTTTGTGACTACCTGCACCAAACATAACCTTAAAAAGTCATTTTCATAGTTATTTTTTCTCAACAACTCTGTGTGGTTGGTGAAGACTCCTGTCCTGGGGAGTGATAATGTGCCAGGAAGTGGTTAAACCTAGCCCCAGCCATGCCACCCCTCGTACACTGGTACTGAGACGTAGCACCCCTCTCCACCCCACGCACACAGGCCCCCCGCAGGGGCTCCTCCTTGGAAGCCGGGGCTGCAGACTGTTCTGACTGTTGTGTGGGGCGGGAAGGGGGAACCTTTGGACTCTTGCCCTGGGGCCCTGTGCCTGCCTGGCAGTCTCGCCCACTTCCTGTGGCCGGCCGTGACCGGGTGGGCACCACAGGTGTGGCTGGCAGCCAGCAGCCCTCTGCAGTTCCCACGTCTTCTTCCCCGCAGGGAGCTGCAGCGCCGGAGGCAGGTGGGATGAAGCACCAAGGTCACAGGCCGGGAGGCAGCTGCCCCCAGTCTGGGAAACCACCTGGAACTTTCCGGGGACCAGGGGGATGGGGTGGGAGTGGCTGCCCTCCCATAACCCCACCTGCTGGCCTGACCTGGGAAGCTTCTAGGTTTCCTTTATTTGTTGTTGTTTTTTTTTCTTTATTGATTTTAGAGAGGAAGAAAGAGGAAGAGAGACAGAAACATCGATGAGAGAGAACATCGAATGGCTGCCTCCTCTTTGCCCCTCACTGGGGATCGAGCCCACAACCTGGGCCTGTGCCCTGACTGGAAATCGAACCGGCGACCTCTTGGTGCAGGGTCGACACAACCACGGAGCCACGCCGGCGGGTTAGGTTTCCTTTTGAAAAGGCTCTGAGTGTGGGTGTGATGAACCAGTAGCTTCTGGACCCAGGGACCGTCCCTGATCCTGTCCATCATTTTCGTCGCCTTTGCCTCTGGTGTGAGAAGATGATTCCTGAGATGCCCTCAATTAAATTGCAGGGGACCGGAAGGTGCAAGGAAGAGACAACAGAGGTCAATCGGTTAACAACTGCAGAGCCAAACCGACAGAACACGGCTCGCTCCCCTGAGTGTGTTTCGGAACTTTGACTATTTCTGTGATTATACAGAAAAGCCAGGCACCACCAGCCCCCAGGAGCCCCCTGCTTACACACCGCGGAACGTTCCAGACTGCTGTGACCAGCAATCCAAAGGAGCCAGCTCTTCCTCCAGACGGTGCTCCTACCCCCGAGCTGCCCCTTCCCTTCCACCAGCCCCTTCACCTGCAGCCCCTGCCACTTCTTTTCTTCAAACCGTTTCTAGCAAAGCCCGGCTCCGATCAAGGATGGCGGCTGACTTGTCTTCGCCACCTGGCCCTGCTGCTGAGGGCCTGGCCTGCACACCGGGCCCGGGTCCTTCTCTGGCCAGCATGTGGCTCGGTAAACCCTTTCTCTCAGAAAAGCTTCGGCCCTGAAAGAGTCTGTTTAACAGGGGCTTCCGGGAGATGAGCGTGACATTTTAATTCAAGGTTGGGAACCATTCGTGTTGTACAAAGTCTAATGCACCAGCTTGGGCACCTCCTGTCCAATGCCGCTGCCCGGAGGTGACCACCTCTGCGGGGACTGAGGACAGAGAAGAGGCACGTGGCAGGTGCAGGCGCTGCACCTTACAGCAGTGACCCAGGCTGCTGTGAAGGGCGACAGCAAACCCAGCTCTTCCCACAACCCTCCCACTGCTCCCTCCTCACCAGGAAGATGAAAAGGAAAGAAAAGGGGGGGAAAGTCAAAGAACATTTTAGGGAAAATGTGTCTTAAGAGTCCATCTCCCCAACTCAGAAAGTGTGATACCAATTCTTAGTAAATGCATTTTGAAGACCGTCTCCATTGTTTTCTTTTCATTTCTTCTTTAAAAAAAAGTCCTGCATTGTGCAAGTTCTCACCCCTTAGTGATACGACTGGGCCACTTTTCTGTGAACTAGACTCGGAGTCATGGTTTTCACATGACTGATCAGCCCGGGAAAACCGGGCAATGGGGGCGCAGCTTGATGCGGTTTTCACTCACGGAGCCTTTTAAATGTGGAGCCTTTTAAAAACCTTTAGGTTGATTTCACCTCTTTCCAAACCAAATGTGCGCTGGTTTATGAAACAATAGAATTTGGACCCAAGTCCATTTAGGTGGCGTGTTTATCTTATTGTCATTTCTCATGCATTCCGCCTCTGTTCACAGGCAGCTCTGGTGCCGACCCTGGGTGCTGAGCATCACAGGTGAACAGAGTACAAGTACAGGCCCAATCTCGGGGAGCTCTCAGCTTAGAAAGACAAACAGACTCAGAAACAAATGACTTCATTGCCATCGAAGTGTCATGATGTAGGTGTACACACACACAAACACATGCACACACACAAGCTAACATATGCACACACAAAAACTAACATGCACACACAAACTAACATATATACACACACAAACTAACATACACATGCAAACATATACACACACACAAACTAACATGCATGCACACAAACTAACATGCAACACACTAAACATATACACACACAAATTAACATGCACACACTAACTTAACACATGCACACACACAAACTAATGTGCACGCACACAAAACTAACATATGCATGCACACACAAACTAACATGCAACACACTAACATACACAAACTAACATGCACACACAAACTAACATACACACACACACAAACTAACACATGCACACACTACCATATGCACGCACACACACATCAAGTACTAAGGAAACCTAAAGCATGACTTCTTTCTATGTGTCCACGATTTGCAGGAAAATCAGATTCTTCGGCCACCCCAGAAGAGGTGAGTGAACCAGAATGCAGCACGCCTCCAGGGGTCGCCCATGAGCAGATGCTGAGCTCAGCCGCCATTGTGCAGACACAGAGAACGTGCTGTCTCAAGCCACCAAGATGGCAGCAAGCTCAGTGAGGTTTTCTTTGTCATGCTGTCGGGAAAGGTAGCCCCATATGTAAAGATGTCCAAAGGAATTGACTTGAAGCCAGTGCTGTGTAATATTACGTAGCAGGAGCTTCCTCCCTCTTGGTCATCTCTCCGCCTCTACGTCACAGTGGTGGGCAGCAGGTCATCAGGAAGGCACTCCTGCCTATGTGAACAGGACGTGGTTCTTACCCATGAACCCCGAGCTGCCGTGTTGGGAATTCTCGCAGAGGAGCCCGAGAGAAGTACTGTGGCCCCCACGCCTGGCACTTCTTGGGTCCTGGGCTGGTTCCTATGACAAGTGGCAAGCCTGTACACCCAGATCTCCGAGTGCCTTCCTGCACACTCCCGGCAGCGTCTCCATGTGACACGTGGAAGAGAGAGACGTGGGCAGGTGTCTCAGATCCTGGCCAGAGGACCTCCTCTCAGAGGAAGGGACAAGTGACCGTTTTCATGGCAACCAGGGCATTGAAGTTGTTGACCGACTTTTAAGATTTTTTCCCCCCAAAGTCTCTATGATATCATTAAGTCTTCTATAATTCTTTTAAAAATGTTTAAATAAGGTCATATCAAACATTAAAGTGCTGCAGAGGAAGGGGGAATAAAGAACATGTCCCATGATCCTGTCCAGGACATCCGGGTGCAGATGGGGCTCCCCTCACTCAGTAACTTGGGACCTGGATGCCCCAGAGCTGCCTCTTCGAGTCCAAGCCCCCAGGCGAGGCAGCCCAGGTCATCTGCGACATGCGCTTGGGGTTGTTTCTCTGGCTGCAGTCACGAGGGCTCCAGCCTGGACCTTCTGCTCTGGCCCCGCCCTGGCCTGGCTGTGAGGCGGGGTAGGCACTGAGCTGGTCCACGGGCCAAAGGAGCAAACAGCTCCGCCGCGACCCGCAGCTTGAACCAGACATTCCTGGAGCAAGGAGACATTGATCACGACTTTGAATAATTAGTACGTGTCAAGTGGGTTCAGACTGGTGACGCAAATACCAAAGGCTGTGGCTTTGCAATTAGTTCACTGCTTGAATTCCTGCTGGCACGATGAGCTAGGTGCGAATCCTGACAGCCCCACCAGCCCGACGTGTGGTCTCGGGAAAGTCACTGCACTATCATACCTTGGCGTCCTCTTCCACAGCATGGGACTATGAAAATCCCCGTCCCACAGGGGTTTGTTTTGTTTTGTTTTTATCCTCACCCGAGCACATTTTTCAATTTTTTTGTTCAGATAGAATGAGAGGGAGAGAGGAAGAGAGAGAGAGAAACATCGATGTGAAAGGAACACATTGAGTGGCTGCCTCCCGCATGCCTGACCCAACCAGGGCCGGGGACAAACTGCAACCAAGGTACGTGCCCTTAGCCGGAACCAAACCCAGGTCTCTCTGGACCGCAGGCTGACACTCCAACCCCTGAGCCAAACCAGCCAGGGCCCATAGGGTTTTTTTGACGATAAAATAAGTGAACATAGGAAGAATGTATAGAATGGGGTCAGCCGTATGGCACACAGCCGTGCTGATTAAAATCACCTACCTTCAGCATCACCCAAACCCTTTTGAAAGAAGATTGTAAGACAGCAAATCTTTCCTAACAAAATTCAACAGCCATCAAAGGTGAATGAAACCACAACAGGCTAGAAATGCATGTCTGCTGACCCCACAGTTAGGTTACCTCAGCTGAGGTTATCACAAATAAAATCTTCTATCTTTCCACTGGATCTTCAATACATGAGCTAACACGACTTTCAAAGAGACCCAAGGAAAACCACTTAAAATTAAAATGGTCTCGTCCCTTGCAGACACATACAGAGGTCTGTGGAGCGACCCTGATATGGTGGGTGCATCCAGATACAATCGCTAAATGGTATTCCCTCCCTTACTTCGCCCATCCCCGTCTCCGCCTCAGACCTCCTGGGGGGGCGGGGTCCCTGGAGCTGGTCCCTCCCCAAGAACCTGGACCCATGCTGCTGGGAAACTTGTCCATCTTCTTCTCCACTCTTGCTTCCAGGCAAAGGAACACATGTGCATTCTCGTGAACTCATTTGTGAGAAAGCCCACAATGATTACTTACCAAGTAACCTATGTGTGTTATGGGGACCACAGGTGTGTGGGTGATGGGAGGGTTCTCTAACCCTCCGGGGCCTGGTAGACTAACGGGACTCTGCAGAGACATAGGGAAGCTTTTGGCCTCTTGATGACACATGACTGTCTACGCTGTTTGCCCCGGGACCCGCTGAGTGGGTGAGGTGGTCCCGGCTTATTCCACTACGTTGTTTCTCTCTCTGCCTTTGAGCCTGGTGATGGAATATGAGATCGTTCTGATCTACTGAGAAACCTGTTCCAACAGAATTCGAGACCCACAGTGTATGTGGAAGAGATCGAAGTAATCGAGCCTCTGCGATCAAGCTTGTGATTTCAATTTACACGAGCGGTCAGTGCACATGAGACAGGCTCCCACGGACAGACGAGGGCGCGTCTGTCCTGTGGGAGCAGGGGACAATACACATAGGTACCAAGTGCTACAAAACAGAATGGAAATAAACCTTACACTAATCACGCAGAAGGAAACCTTGGACGGAGGAAACGTGTGTTTGGTGCCGGTGCCTGGGGATAGAAGTGCGTGGCCAGTGGCCGAGCGCCTGCAGTTCTGGGCCAGCCCTTCTTCCCCGCGTGGCCAGAGGGTCCAGCACTGTGCACGCGAGACTTGCTCACGTTGTCACTCGGGTTGAAGGACTGCCGTGGAGAAAACCTCATTGACAAGTGGGAAAGGGTAGCACTTTGGAGACGTTCCTGTTTGGGTTCTTAGGGAAGGTTGGAAAGGCGCTTCAAGGTCGTTCAGTCCAAGGCCCCAGTGGCTCATCAGAGGTGCTAGAAGCGAGTGGTCCCAGATGTTCGGATGCTCCTCTCGGCCCCGCCGAGCGCTGGAGTCTTCGCTCGGTCCACAGTTTCCACCAGGAGTCCACGGGGGGAGGGGGATGGCTCCATCAGGGCAGGAGCTCGGCGTGGTGGCCTGTCCCCTTTCTCTTCATGTCTTCAAGTCCCTCTAGAAATAAACACGAGGGGTTATCTGTCAGCACTTTAAGCCAGCCCTTCAACATCAGGACCGCGCGGGCACCTGCAGCGTGCCGGGTGAAGTGGCCACCGCTGTCCACGATGAGGGGGACAGAGCTGGCCCCTGCTGGACGAGGCTGCCAGCCCCACGCGCCCTCAGTCCCGTGTAACATGGCTCCCCTCCCCACAGGGGCCTCCCAACCCGCCAGCCTCTGCATCTCTCTTCGCCGACCCCAGATGGTTTCCACAGTTGTCACATGCACCCCCCAGCTCTTAGCACTGGGTTCCTGAGTCCTGGCCTGAGTCGGAGCAACTGTTTTAATCCCCAACGAGACAGGAAACCACGGGACGAAATGAAGATGATCCGCAGGACGTCCCATCAGCGAAGGGATGGGCGAGCCCCTGAAGACGGGTGAGCTGTCGGGAGGCCCTCTATCCATGTGCCGGAGGAGCCATTAAAGATGCAGACCTGCCCTGGCCAGTTTGGCTCAGCGGTTAGAGTGTCGACTTGCGGTCCTGAGAGACCCGGGTTCGGTTCCCGCTAAGGGCATGTACCTCGGTTGCAGTTTGTCCCCGGCCCTGGTCGGTCGTGCGGGTGGCAGCCACTCGATGTGTCCCTTTCACATCGATGTTTCTCTCTCTCTCTCTTCCTCTCTCTCCCTCCCACTCTACCTGAACAAAAAAAAAATGGGAAAGTGTCCTTGGGTGAGGATAAAAAAATAAAGATGCAGACCTGGAAACGCTCCCGGGGGAGGGAAGCCTCTCCGGTCTTCCCCGGGGACACCTGGAGAGACTGCAAAAGGGCTCGTCTCACACTGGCCTGCAGGCCGGAGGCAGCGAAGAGGCTCTGGGGCATCAGGAGGGCACCATCCGTCCATCTGTCACAAACAGCTCCTCCGGCTCCACGGAGCCCTTTCTAAGCCGGACGGGGAGCCACACGGCCCGGAACCGTGTGCTTTGAAGACCCCGTGCCTCAGGGTCACCAGGGCCCTCACCCTACATCACACCCCCTGGAGAAGGGCCCCGGGGACTTCGAGGTCTACAGACAGACAGGGAGAGTCCTGTGCACCCCACACTGGAGAACGGCCCATTCTGCTATGCAGTGTGTGCTGGGGCTGTGCTCTGGGGCCTTAGGCAGGTCCCCTCACCTGTGATACGAGGACAGTCCTGGGACCTGCCACCCAGGATGATGCCGAGGGGAAATGGGCTGGGACCTCACACGGCACTACTGTTGGAAGGCTCCAAGGCGACTTTGGGAACTTGCCCTGTCCCGAGCCCCCCTCCACAGCTTGAAGACTGGGAGTGGTTTCTTTTCTTTTTCTTTTTGTAAAATTTACCTTATTGTTAAAATTATTACAGATGTCCCTCCTTTTCCCCCCTTTGACACCCCCTCCGGCTCCCCCCACAATGCGCCTGCACACTGTTGTCTGCGTCCACTGGCTGTGCATATGTGCACATCAGTTCTTTGGTTTCTCTCTCCCTGCCTCCACCCCCTTCCCTCTGAAGTTTGTCAGTCTGTCCCCTACGTCCATGTCTCTGGATCTGTTTTGTTCGTCAGCTTCTTTTGTTCCTGATGCTCCGTAAGCCAGTGTGTCCAGGGCACCCGTTTAAGGCTCGGCTCTCCTGGGCAGCGGCCTGGCCACACGCTCTCAAGCCCCTCACGCAGCCCCGTGGAGGGCGCAGCTCCGTGGCGTCGCGGGCGAATTCAGACCTTGCTGCTACCTGCCACCCAGCAGCCCACAGGGTCTGCAGTCCAGGCGTGGAGGCTGGGCAATGAGGGCTGCTCTTTCTCTGATACTCCGGCCGAGGGTTTGGGCTGAATTTTGTGCCAAAAAGCTTAGTGCTGGGACGTCTGCCGATTAACAACTAAATGAGCACCAGCAGGTGCCCCCGCTGCGCCTGACTTCCAGCAGGTGCTGCTTGCCCAGCCGCCAGCGGGCACTGGGGCGGGCACCAGGGCAGGAACTATGGGCACCTGCAGGGGGCACACAGCTCACAGCTGCAGGGCTGGATGTCACACCGGCCGAGTCCCAGGCCTGGGCCCCAGCCTCCTACAGAGGGAACCACAAGTAGTCTCTCATTTAAAGCAAAAAGTCCCAAGAAAGACTCAGAAAGGCCCGAGGCACACTGGGGTCTGCTGTCCTTCTCAGCCTATTGTTTTACGTTAAAAGGAGTCTTTCCAAGGCCTCTGGTCCCCAGGGACAGGAGGCAGCTCACGGGAGGGACCCAGAGGCCGAGGGAGGGAGAGGGAGGACGTTCCGGGTGACGAAATGTCCCGGAACTGGGCAGAGGGGCCAGCCCTGCAGCGAGGCCCAAACGCAGCTGAACGGCCCACTTCAAAGCGACTACTTTTATGTTACATAAATTTTGGCTGAATTTTTAAGAAAAGGTCTTTGAAACTGGTTTCAAGTGTGATGTGAGGCTCAGAGGCCAAGATCAAGTCAGCAAACATTAGCCAAGTACCCGCGAGGTGGGGACCGCCTCCACCCAGACCCAGTGTGGCCTGCCCCCCCCCCCCGCCCCGCCGCCTGCACCTGTCCTCTGGAGTCGCTGTGGCCCTCCTTCCACTCCCTGGGTGTCCCCCCTCCACCCCCATCCCCAGGACTCCCCGGCTCTCCTGGCCCTGCCAGCCAGCCTCTCTAACCTCCCTCCCTCCGCAGCTTCTCCCTCCAGGGAGCCCCCACAAGCACAGAGCTGCCAGGCTCTTCCTGAGCAGGGACTCTGCATCCTGTCCCTGGCTCCTGGCAAGGTCCAAACCCCTAGTGGGCATCTGGGGGTCCTGCCTCCCCCTCTCACCCTCGACCACCCTCTGTTCCGTGCCCACTCACTCATCGCCGTCCTCAAGAACTCCTCCCAGCTGCCTCCCCTCCTTCCCGACTGGCAGAGCCGCAGTCACCAGGTGCCCACCCTGCCAGGGCCACTTCCACACGGCCTGGCGGTGGGTGAGCCTGCCCACGCCCCACGCCCAGGGGCCACAGAGTCACTGCTTGGCGAATGGCAGCGGCTGGCGGCTCCCCGGCGCCCTGCGGCAGGACGGGGTCCAAAGAGGTGGACGGACAGGTCCCGGTGGACCGGCGGGCACCCACCTCCATCTGCTCGTGGATCCAGTCCAGGAAGGCGGTGATCCGGGTGTACACCCCGGGCTTGTTCACGTCCGCGCAGCCGATGCCGAAGCTCGTCGCTCCCACCAGCTTCCACTCTCTCCTCTCCTGACACACCAGGGGTCCCCCGCTGTCTCCCTAGACAGCAAGGAGAGAGGCTAAGGGTCACGGGACAGGCACCGTCACGGGTGTCCCTGGTCCTAGCACAGGACTCCCCGGTCATCGCATCACAAAATCCAGTGTGAGGGCGGCTCGGTGTTCACTCTGCGGCCCTTCCAGACTGGGTGGGCACCCCTGGCTGGGCACTCCTGGGTGGGCACCCCTGGCTGGGCACCCCTGGCTGGTCACTCCTGGTTGGGCACCCCTGGCTGGGCACTCCTGGCTGGGCACTCCTGGCTGGGCACTCCTGGGTGGGCACTGCTGGCTGGGCACTCCTGGGTGGGCACCCCTGGCTGGGCACCCCTGGCTGGGCACTCCTGGGTGGGCACCCCTGGCTGGGCACTCCTGGTTGGGCACCCCTGGCTGGGCACCCCTGGCTGGGCACTCCTGGCTGGGCACCCCTGGCTGGGCACCCCTGGCTGGGCACTCCTGGGTGGGCACCCCTGGCTGGGCACTCCTGGTTGGGCACCCCTGGCTGGGCACCCCTGGCTGGTCACTCCTGGTTGGGCACCCCTGGCTGGGCACTCCTGGCTGGGCACTCCTGGCTGGGCACTCCTGGGTGGGCACTGCTGGCTGGTCACTCCTGGTTGGGCACCCCTGGCTGGTCACTCCTGGTTGGGCACCCCTGGCTGGGCACTCCTGGCTGGGCACCCCTGGCTGGGCATCCCTGGCTGGGCACTCCTGGGTGGGCACTGCTGGCTGGGGACTCCTGGGTGGGCACTCCTGGCTGGGCATTTCTGGCTGGGCACTCCTGGCTGGGCACTCCTGGCTGGGCACTCCTGGCTGGGCATCCCTGGCTGGGCACTCCTGGCTGGGCATTTCTGGCTGGTCACTCCTGGTTGGGCACCCCTGGCTGGGCACTCCTGGCTGGGCACCCCTGGCTGGGCACTCCTGGCTGGGCACTCCTGGCTGGGCACTCCTGGCTGGGCATCCCTGGCTGGGCACTCCTGGCTGGGCATTTCTGGCTGGGCACTCCTGGCTGGGCACTCCTGGCTGGGCATTTCTGGCTGGGCACTCCTGGCTGGGCACTCCTGGCTGGGCATCCCTGGCTGGGCACTCCTGGCTGGGCATCCCTGGCTGGGCACTCCTGGCTGGGCACTCCTGGGTGGGCACTCCTGGCTGGGCATCCTTGGCTGGGCACTCCTGGCTGGGCATCCCTGGCTGGGTACTCCTGGGTGGGCATCCCTGGCTGGGCACTGCTGGCTGGGCACTCCTGGCTGGGCATCCCTGGCTGGGCACTCCTGGCTGGGCATCCCTGGCTGGGTACTCCTGGGTGGGCATCCCTGGCTGGGCACTGCTGGCTGGGCACTCCTGGGTGGGCACTCCTGGCTGGGGACTCCTGGCTGGGCACCCCTGGCTGGGCACTCCTGGCTGGGCACTCCTGGGTGGGCACTGCTGGCTGGGGACTCCTGGCTGGGCACTCCTGGCTGGGCACTCCTGGCTGGGCATCCCTGGCTGGGCACTGCTGGCTGGGCACTCCTGGCTGGGCACTCCTGGCTGGGCACCCCTGGCTGGGCACTCCTGGTTGGGCACCCCTGGCTGGGCACCCCTGGCTGGGCACTCCTGGTTGGGCACCCCTGGCTGGGCACTCCTGGCTGGGCACTCCTGGCTGGGCACTCCTGGGTGGGCACTGCTGGCTGGGCACCCCTGGCTGGGCACCCCTGGCTGGGCACTCCTGGGTGGGCACTGCTGGCTGGGCACTCCTGGCTGGGCACTCCTGGCTGGGCATCCCTGGCTGGGCATCCCTGGCTGGGCACTCCTGGCTGGGCACCCCTGGCTGGGCACTCCTGGCTGGGCACCCCTGGCTGGGCATCCCTGGCTGGGCACTCCTGGGTGGGCACTGCTGGCTGGGGACTCCTGGGTGGGCACTCCTGGCTGGGCACCCCTGGCTGGGCACTCCTGGCTGGGCACCCCTGGCTGGGCATCCCTGGCTGGGCACTCCTGGGTGGGCACTGCTGGCTGGGCACTCCTGGCTGGGCACTCCTGGCTGGGCATCCCTGGCTGGGCACCCCTGGCTGGGCACCCCTGGCTGGGCACTCCTGGCTGGGCACTCCTGGGTGGGCACTCCTGGCTGGGCATCCTTGGCTGGGCACTCCTGGCTGGGCATCCCTGGCTGGGCACTCCTGGGTGGGCATCCCTGGCTGGGCACTGCTGGCTGGGCACTCCTGGGTGGGCACTGCTGGCTGGGCATCCCTGGCTGGGCACTCCTGGTTGGGCACCCCTGGCTGGGCACCCCTGGCTGGGCACTCCTGGCTGGGCACTCCTGGGTGGGCACTGCTGGCTGGGCATCCCTGGCTGGGCACTCCTGGTTGGGCACCCCTGGCTGGGCACTCCTGGCTGGGCACTCCTGGGTGGGCACTCCTGGCTGGGCATCCCTGGCTGGGTACTCCTGGGTGGGCATCCCTGGCTGGGCACTGCTGGCTGGGCACTCCTGGGTGGGCACTCCTGGCTGGGGACTCCTGGCTGGGCACCCCTGGCTGGGCACTCCTGGCTGGGCACTCCTGGCTGGGCATCCCTGGCTGGGCACTGCTGGCTAGGCACTCCTGGGTGGGCACTGCTGGCTGGGCATCCCTGGCTGGGCACTCCTGGTTGGGCACCCCTGGCTGGGCACCCCTGGCTGGGCACTCCTGGCTGGGCACTCCTGGGTGGGCACTGCTGGCTGGGGACTCCTGGGTGAGCACCCCTGGCTGGGCACTCCTGGCTGGGCACTCCTGGCTGGGCATCCCTGGCTGGGCATCTCTGGCTGGGCACCCCTGGCTGGGCACTCCTGGCAGGGGCCCTTCGTCCCTCGGGTGGTCCCCCAGTGTCTCTCTGCCACATTCTGCATGCGCTGAACCCAGGAAGGTCCAGGCAGCTGCGTGCAGCCGAGGCAGTGCTCTCAGATGGAAGGGCTGCCTGGCCGGGGAGCTTTAGCTGACCTTTGGCCCAAGGTAGAATGGGGGTCCCACCCACCGTGGCTCTGGAGGCCCACATTCACCGGTTCCTACCTGCCTCCTGCCTCTTGTGTGCCCCTGCACACTGGGAGCCGGGGTGGCGAGGGAAGCATCCTCGAGGCCCCTCCTCCCACCCGGCACCCAGCGCCTGGATAAACACGGCTGGCCAGGAACGGGCACGCTATCTTGAGCAAACTTCTTCCCACGCCCTGTAAGTTTGCTTTTCAGTCAGTCGCAGGGACATGCTGGCAGTGGCCTGTGCCACGGGCTGGATCTATGTCACGGGGCCTCGCCTTGCCCCTTGCCGTGGCCCCTGGGGTCACCACGGGCCCCTACCTGGCAGCTGTCCACGCCGCCCTTCAGGTAGCCGGCACAGAGCATGGAGGGAGAGACGATGCCGCCGTACACGTCCCTGTGGTTGCAGATCTTGTTGGAGATTAAAGGCACAGCTGCGTGGTTGAGGACTGGGGAGGCGTCGCCTGTGTCAGAGGAAGAGGGGGGCGTGCAGTGAGGAATTCAAAGGGCTTGCATCCGGGGTGGGGGCCAGGGCCAGGGACACGCCACCAACACTGCAATGGCAGGGACAGCCAAGCCTGCAGGTGGACGGCGGGGGCTCTGCCACCAGCACCAGCCAGCCGTAGGGCTCCCTCCTCAGTGACGGGCCCCACAGGCCCTGCTGCTTCCGTCAGAGCCACCCACTCCCCTAGGGGACCAACAAGGGAAAAGGTGGGGGCAGCTGTCACCGCCGTGGACCTCCCCAGGGCCGGCCCTGGGTCAAGCGTTTGATCCACACCGGACTGTTTGGTTCTCAGAGCAACTCAGGTCACAGAAGGGAAACAGACTCACGATGTCACACACAGCTCTTGGAGGAGCCCTGGGTGGTCTACAGAAAAATGTCCACGTCCCCATCCCCAGGACCTATGACCATGTCACCTTACATGGCACAAGGGACTTTGTAGACTTGAGGTGGGGACATGACCCTGAGCTATCCAGATGGACCCTGAATATAATCACAAGGAGCCTTGACAGGGTCCCAGGAGAACAGTGGTGATGGATGCAGAGTCAGAGGGGAGAGAGACTGGAGACGTGCAGCTGGCTGTGGGACGGGGGAAGGGGCCAGGAGCCACGGAATATGGCCCCTAGAATCTGGAGAGGGCAGGGAGCCGGCTCTCCCCAGAGCTCGAAGCAGCTCGAAGCCTTGCAGCCCTCCTGCCATCCTGATCCCAGCCCTCCGAGACTGGCACAGGACTCCGAGCTCCACGACTGTGAGGAAATGCCAGCGTGTTGTTTTAAGCCACTGAGCCTGGGGTCCTTGTTTTGGCAGGAAACAAACACACCTGCCGTCGATCAGCCTCCGCACCGACACGAGATCGACACCCCCTGACTTAACCTGTTTGTAAGTCGGACTGTCGTCATGCTTTATAGGCTTAAAGCAGGACACCCCCATTCTCATTCCTATGGCAGGTACCCCCAGGGCGGGTCTGCATGCCACAAAACCCTCATTTTAACGGCTCACGTGCCCTGCAGTGGAGACCACCTGGCCATGGGCTTGGCTGAGATGGCACCTGTCCGTCCTCAGTACTCAGGGTCTACTGAAGACAGTGAAGCAGTCCTCCTAGGGCACTCGAGTTCATGCACAACAGCATGAACGGGGACACGGCAGACAGCACACCCACAGACTCTCAGACTTCCACCACCTGGTCACGTGAGCCAAGCAGGTGCTCAGCAGCCCTGTCCCCTCCCCTCCAGGGGAGCAGGAGCGCAATGCCCCTCGGGCTGCTGTGACCGCAGACAGCGCCCGTCGCTCAGCTCAGCACCGTGCACGGCGCGACGCGCTCACAGCGTTGGCGTCACAGCTTCCGCTCTGGGCAGGAAGGCGCAGCCAGCCGTAGGGACGAGGCCCTGTGCTGGGGGAGGACTGTGCTCCGCATCTGGGTAAGAGGCGTGTGCCTTGGACATTCAGGAGGGGACAGACTCAGCGAAGAAGTCTCAAGGGAACACACCGAACCTCAGGTCTCAGGTTGAACTGTGGGCCCTGAGCATGCCCACCTGCAGCCTTAGAATGTTTGAAACAGTCTTTGCAGGTGTAAGCAAGACAAGAACCTCAAGAGCAACCACCCTGGGGCAGGGTGGGCCTTAACGCCAAAGACTGCTTACAGGAGAAAGGGGGGCGATCTGAGACAGGGCCAGGGGAGGTCATGTGGAGACCAGGAGAGATGGAAGGGATGCCTCTAAATTCACGGACACCAAGGTGGCTGGAGCCACCAGGGCCGGGCAGAGGCCGGGATCAGACTCTCCCTCAAAGACTCCAGAGGGGACCAGAAACCAAGGTGTTGGCCTTGACTTCAGACTTCTGGCCTCCAAACCCGTGAGGGGACAAATGTCTGTGGTTTGAAGCCACGCGTCCAGGAAAAGTTAGAACCGCCCCAGGACACGGGTGCTCTTCCTCCTCACCCGGAAAGCGACCAATGGGACACCTAGGAACGGTGACCACACTGCCGCAACGGTACAGCTTCGATCCTCATGCATTTTTTGTTCCCATTACTAATATGTTATGATCATAGCAACAAGGTCCCATTTGTTTGCTTTTTCTACTTGCTGTTTTTAGGCTGAAATAACACATCTACCAACGTCACACACGGCACATCCTCCTCACCAATTACAGGCTTGTCTTCTGCATACATCTCGGGAAGGGTCTGTACTGGGGGGCCGTGCACTCCGTGAGCCCCGTGGGAGGAGAGGACAGGTGAGGAGGAAGGGGAACCCCCTGGCGTGTTGGCGAAGCTGGCTCCGTGGCAGCGTGCCCACAGCTCTCCTTCACACCTGCTTCTGTCCCGAGAGTCTGCCACTTCGCGGCCAAGGCAAAGGGCACCGCGACCCGTGACCCACCGCTACTCGCTGCCTGCATTCTGCCGGGGCAGCTGACTGACACCCCCAAGAGGGACATGTGGGCGTCCCGTGGGAACGGGACGTGGGGACACGGGATGGGAGCGTGTCGGTGTGGCCGTCTACCCGGCCCTCCCGTACTGGGCGCCCTGGACTCAGAATCTTGATTTCAGACCACTGACCTCCTTCCTCCGTGGCCCCCCATCCCGACGTCCAGCACAGCTTCCCATCAGGAAAATGCTCTTCCGAGTTGGGCAGACAGATTGGTTGGATCATCTCTGTTTAAAGAGGAGACAATGGCTCTCAGATTTGTCCCGGAAAATAATGCGTCTCGTCAGTGCTTACCTGTCTGCAGGGCACTAGCGATCTCCACAAGGAAGGTCAAGCCCTTGTCATTTCAAAGCTGTCAGCCCGGCCCTGGCTGATTTGCTCAGAGGTTAGAGTGTCGGCCCGCGGACCAGAGAGTCCCGGGTTCTGTTCCCACTAAGGGCACGTACCTTGGTTGTAGTTTGTCCCCAGCCGAGGCTGTGTGGGCGGGTGGGTGGCAACCAGCCAGTGTCTCTCTCTCCCGTCAATGTGAGTGTCTCTCTCTCCCTCCCGCTCTATCTGAAGATAGATGCAGAAATGTCCTCAGGTGAGGATAAAAAACAAGGAAGAGAAAGCTGTCAGCTCAGAGCAGAGCCCCTCTCGCATCAGGGCAGCGGCAGCGAGCCTGGACGGGTCAGCGCATGTTCTGGAAGGGCCGAGCCAAAGCGCTGAGGCTCCGCAGGCTAACGGGTCTCAGCTCTGCCGCAGTAGCGTAGAAGCGGCCTCGGGCAGCGGTGAACAGATGCGTGTGCTTGTGTTCCAATAAAACTTTATTTACAAAACAGGCAAAGGGTCAACGTTGGCCGCGGGCCACCGTTTGCCCAGCCCTGGTCCAGACTGTGGGCGTCCTGCTTTACAGAACAGGCCCCCGTGAATCTCCCTCCCCCGACACCCCTGGAGGCAACAGCTGCCTGTCTGCGGGCTGTGCCTCAGGGGCTTTCACAGAACAGTCTGAGGCAGGCCAGGCTTTTCTGGGGACGACAATGTGGGAAGGTGGAGAGAGACTGGGGGAGAGTTCATTTACATTTTATCAAACTACAACCGAAGATCATGACTCATGCTCAGCCAGTGGGCACGGCCATTAACACTTCTCCGCTGCTGCAGGCTGTTTCCTGGCAGAGTGTGCCACGTGCAGGGTGTGACGGCTGCCAGGCCAGGCCCGCCGCCCGGCTGCCAGCGTCCGGCTCCCAGACGGGGCCTCGTCTATCACCCCGCTGCTCCCCACGCTGCTGTAACCCTGGGGGAGGAGGACGGGCTAGACTCTATTTGGGAGTGGCTCATAATACTTTGTTTGCAGCCGCAAAAAGTTAGAAAGTTCTATCTTTGGTGGCTTTTGGGTGACCTCCAGAAGTCAGGTCTCGACGTGTCCCACAGAGACCTGGAGCCTGCTGAACTCAGCAGCTGACGGAGAGGATGTTCCTGAGAATCTCTGGCAGGTGGAGATGCCCAGTGTCTTCCAGATCGTAGAGAAGTGGCTGCAGGAAGGACCACACGACCACCGGCTGGCCGGCCTGGGAAACACTCCCTTTCTCCACCAGATGGAGACGCGACAGGTGGGGACCTCATCACGACAGGCACCCGGCAGAGAGAGCTCTGTGTCCACAGGCCAGAGACCTCCTTCCACCAGCTAGAGGCACCAGGTGGCCTGGCCTGGACAAGTCCCTTTTATCTCCAGGTGGCCCCCACAGGAAGAAAATGGTCCCTGTGGGAGACCCAGGGGGGCGGACAAACCAAACTGACCAAAGTAGAACCACAAAGGCTCTGAAATCGAGTTCTCACCAGGGCGGTGGCCACAAAAGTGGACCAAGACTGCACAGTGAGCCTGAATCTGACTGCCTGCCGACACTGACGGTGTGCCCAGGGTCCAGTCTCCCTGAACCGTGACTGCCTGCCGACACTGACGGTGTGCCCAGGGTCCAGACTCCCTGAACCGTGACTGCCTGCCGACACTGACGGTGTGCCCAGGGTCCGGTCTCCCTGAACCGAGACTGCCTGCCGACACCGACGGTGTGCCCAGGGTCCAGTCTCCCTGAACCGTGACTGCCTGCCGACACCGACGGTGTGCCCAGGGTCCAGACTCCCTGAACCGTGACTGCCTGCCGACACTGACGGTGTGCCCAGGGTCCGGTCTCCCTGAACCGTGACTGCCTGCCGACACCGACGGTGTGCCCAGGGTCCGGTCTCCCTGAACCGTGACTGCCTGCCGACACCAACGGTGTGCCCAGGGTCCAGTCTCCTAACACCACAGACTGACGGTCCAGGAGGTGACTGAGGATTTCTCATCGTGCCAAGGACCTGGGATGTCCCCACTTTCATGAGAAGAGAACCCCCTGGCGCCAAACCGAAATGAATGAGATGTGGAATTCCCGCCGAGGGCTGCCAAGTCTGTCCTCAAGATGCCCCCACAAGCAATCACAATCTCTCCTGAAACAAGCAAACGCAACAGAACGACAAGGAAATGCAGACGAACCGTTGAAGGTGAGCGGCCCCGCCAACTTCATGAGGGCGATGTCATTGCCCAGCCTCTTGGGCTTGTACTTGCTGTGGTAGATAATTTTGTCCACCAGGTGGGAGGGGGCTGGACTGTCCAGCAGGGAAACGAGGCCCACCTGGATGGTCCACGACTTGGGGGTGTACAGGCTGCAATGAGAAGACAGAGGTGAAGCAGGAGACACCCAGTCACTTTAACCCTGGGCCCTGGTGTCCCCAGACCCAGCTCCAGGGGATCGCAGAGGTGACACGGTCCTGCGTGCCTGCGTCCCAGTCTGCCTGAGCGCCCTGCCCTGCAGAAGGACACCCACCCGCACCTTTCCTGCAGTGGCCTCCAGCCTGCACCTCTGAGGGAGGTAAAAATAACAGGGAATAAAAACCTCCCTGGAGAGAGACTGCTCTGGGGCGACTACGCCCCCTCCCGCGCTGCACTGTCTCGCCCTCGGCCACAGCACGGTCCACCGTGATTGGCTGTAGGGAGGTGGGTTTCCTCCTGCGTGAGAACTTCCTGTCTGTTCTGTGAGAACTGCGGGTCTGAGATCTACGCAGCCGAGGGGTGGTCCGCGAGGAGGGCGGTGCTGCCTCCGTGTGCCCAGCAGCTGTGAGGATCTGGTCCGTCTGCCTTCTGGACCTGCGGCTCCACCCAGAGCCGCCCCGTCCCACCGCGCCGGACTGGACGGTGTGCGGAAGATGAGGACCCCACCCAGGAGGTCAGGGGCACTCACTCGTACACACAGTGGGCAGCGGTGACGATCCACACCGGGGTGATGACGGAGCCCCCGCACAGGTGGTAGCCCTGGAACTGAAGGCTGGCCTGCCAGGGCCACTGTGCGAGCGAGGACATGTTTCCACCCACGATGCGCGCGCTGTAGCCCATCCTCAGACCACAGGCTGCGGCGGAGAACAGGGTTGGGGTCCATCCCACAGACCTCTCCTCTCCCTGCCGCCCCACAGAGCTCACGGGCTGGGAGGGGACTCACGGGGTGGGGGGGCAGGTTACCCGAGACGAGGGACGAGTGGGGTATCATGGGGGTACCGTGGGAAGAGCCCATCAAAGCAAAGAGCCCAAGGCTGGCAGCACCCCTCCTCCAGGTGTGCGTGCCCCGGGATGACGACCAGGAGCTCGGGGAGACTCCCACAGCCCCTGCTCACTAACAGTGCTGGTGGGCACCTGCCTGACTTCTCCGGACCCAGCCCTGCCCTGGGAATGCTGCCAGGATGAGGAGCGCCCGCCTGGGGCTGGGGCACTTCCCCTCGAGGGGGTGGAGGGAGGAGAAAGTCAGGCCACTGGAGCCACTACAGTGACTGGACATCACACATCACGCTCCTGTCTGCTGCTGAGAAGTCACTCTGGGCCACCTCCTCCCCACAGGCGGCTGACCCTCCCCTGAGCTGGAGCCACAGTCTCCCACCAGGCACTAGGCGGGAGGGGCTGGGGGAGGGGAGGGCAGGAGTCTGTGAGCCAGCTCTGCTTCCTTTTATCTCTGTTTCTGAAACTCTTACCTGTGCACTTCAAGGTGACCACACGCCCCGAGGCACATCCCTCCCTAGAGTGGAAAAAGTGAGCTTAATGATAAATGCACAAGGCCTGTGAAAGGAACACTTTTTAACTCAATCTCGGGGTAAAAGAGAAACAAACACTGTTCTGCTCTTGAACACAGATTACAACTGAGTCTGTGTAACAATTCGTTGAAACACCACCCACTGACGGCAGCGCCCCGCGGTGAGGGGCGGGGAGCGTTTCTCAGCTCTGCCCGCTGATGATTAACCAGCGCTGTCACGTCAACATAGGCGGGGGCCACTTCCGGGTCAGTTTCACCCCAGTGCTCTTCACGGGCCCCTGCGGGACGTGGGTGCCCACTGGTCAGAGGCAGGCTCGCCTGGCGTGAAGTCCTTGCAACCAGGGACACACACTGGCAGAGGTGACAGGCATCCCCTGCGTGGGTGGGAGCCGGCACCTGCTCTTCTCATGGTCCACCCAGAACCTTCGTAACTTCTGCTGTCAGAGCCCAGACCTGTCAGGAGGTGAGCGGTCCCTACGCATGGCATGTGTGTCCCAGGGCGACTGTCAATTACAGGACAGACAGGATGACAAACTGTTGTTTCCCCGAGCAGAGAACACACTCCGCTTGGGGTTCGGTCAAGGCATCAGGAAGTCTGGAGCTTGGGGTCAGAGCACCTGACTGCGTTCCCATGGAGACACAGGCAGGTGGCCCCTCTAAGCTTCAAATACCTGCCTGTCATTTAAGGACACCTCATTGTACCTTCTTCATGAGTTGTTGGGAAAAACGTGAAATGTAAATGCTGCACATTAAGGGACTCTGTGAGCAAAGACGGGTATGTTTCTTTCTTCATTCTTTCTTTCTAATTGTTTCCCCTCGCTCCTTTGCTCCTTGCAAACACGTGGGCGTGCCCACTGTGTGAGGTACAGTACCACATTTAGGGCACGCACATCCGACTGCTCCTCCGCCCCCCCTTCTCTGCCGGTCACATGTGTCCGTCTGGGTTAGGTTCTTGCCACCAGCCAGCGTGCCCCGTCTAGCCACAGCGGCCAAGCGCCACCTTGCACTCGGAGGGAACACTCTCCTGTCCCGTGTGTCCTCGCGGAGCAGCAGCAATGACACGGGAACACAGTGCGGACAGCCACCCCACCTGGCGCTCACCTCACGTACACCGATTGGTGCAGAGCCGTCACTTTGTCATCTGGCAAGAGGTGATTGATGGAGACAAAGTCCTCTTGGAACTGCTCCTCCAGCAGGTCCACTCGAAGGGTGTTTGAACTGAGGTAGCTGCAAGCACATTGGAAACACAGACGCGGCGTGAAATGTTCGCCGTGCTTCAGATCACCTGTGCCCACGTCACCGCATCACGGTATCCTGCTGAGGGCATGTCGTATCCCCCCAAACTGTCAGAGTGCCCACGTCACAGCATCACAGGCACCCTACTCTGGGATGTCACTGTGCCACCCTAATTCATCAATGTGCCCGTCACACTGTCACAGGTATACTGAGGGGATGTCACTGTGTCTCCCCAAACCATCAGGGGTTTCTTCTCGCCAATGATGAAGGCGTTCTAAACCTGGGGTCTGGAAGGGTGGACCCTGCGGCTCCTCCCCATGGCTCCACCCATGAGCACAGGCGAGGGCGCCAGGCAGGAGGACCACTTTCTGAAGCAGCGGGTGGGACCCCCGACACATTCAGCTACACTGACCTCTGCTTGGCTTGAACGAGCCCCAAGGGAACAGAACCCAGAACCAGGCAGGTGTTTTCAGGTGGGCACGAGAGTGGGAATGCTGAGCGCCCCGAGAACAATCGGTGAGGGAATTGTTTCCTGGTCTGCACGGGGTGAGCATGGGTCCCCGCCGGAGGGAGGAACACAAGGAAGGAGGTCAGGGGACACCAGGAGCAAACAGAAGTGGAAGCGTCAGGCAGCAGGTCTTCCGGGGAACGAGGGTAAAGAAGGTCCGACTTAAAAAACCAAGTGTTTCCAGAGTTGTGAGCAGGGAGGTGGTGAGTGATGTCCACTTCCCCTTGCTTTGTGGCCTGAGCAAAACACGGGACACAGGCCACTTCCCGCTAACACACCATCCACGTGGGGGCCACTTCCCGCTAACACACCATCTCCGTGGGGGCCACTTCCCGCTAACACACCATCCACGTGGGGGCCACTTCCCGCTAACACACCATCCACGTGGGGGCCACTTCCCGCTAACGCACCATCTACGTGGGGGCCACTTCCCGCTAACGCACCATCTACGTGGAGGCCACTTCCCGCTAACGCACCATCTCCGTGGGGGCCACTTCCCGCTAACGCACCATCCACGTGGAGGCCACTTCCCGCTAACGCACCATCCACGTGGGGGCCACTTCCCGCTAACACACCACCTACGTGGAGCTCCGAGTCCGTCGGGGCCGAGTTCGGAGGAAATGTAGCCAGGTGGCTGCAATGACCGGCCCAGGCTCCCAGGCACTGCTCACACGCTGACGGGGCAGGAGGCCTGTGCACAAGCCCAGTTACCGAAATGCGCCCCCATGCGGTGGGCTGGGCTACATGTGGGGTATGAAATGCAAAGGGACCCCAAACGCTACAGCTGGAGCCCTGTAAACCATCAAAGTCTCCAAGAGAAGTAATAACCACAGCCACAGACCCTCACAGGGCATTCTGTGGCCAGGCTCGCTTCTACATGCTCCAAGGTGACCCCCAGATGGCCCTTCAGAGAGGGTACTGTTATTGTCCCTATGTTTGCCGGATGAGCTCTTTGACCCGCCTAAGTGTGCCCTGGGATTTGAACCCAGGACCCGACCTGACAGCCTAGCTTCTTTGTGATCACAGACATCTGACAGGGGACACAGCAGAGCAAACCATCAAAGGAGGCCTTTGAAGGAAAAAGAAGGAGAATTAAGGAAAAAAGAACAGAAGCAAACCCCAGAGTTGAAGCAACAGACAAGGAAGAACAGGGCACGTTGACAGGAGGAGTCGGCAGTGCTGAGGGAGCCCGCCCCTCGAGGGGCCGTCAGGGAAGGAGGGACTGTCCTCCAGGGGCTGGGCTGCACAGACACCGAGGGAGCCCAGGGAGGGCAGGTGGAGAGGGGTCACTGAGTCCTGTGCAGAACAGAGGAGAGGCCTGGGAACTGGGGACAGGGTGGTGCCCCAGGAGGGAGAGGAGGGGAGACAGGAGGGAGGACGCCCCCTGATGAGCTCGAAGAAGGGCCTCCAAAGGGAACAGAAATCCTATTTGCAGGGATGGAGCATGCACATGTGTGTATGTGTGTGCTCGCACACTTGCGCATAGTGTGTAAGGTGTGATGTGTTTGTGGTGTGTGGTGTGTGATGTGTTTGTGGTGTGTATAGTGTGTGTGTGGTGTGTATACATGTGTGTGCATACATGTGTGTGTAGTGTGTGTGGTGTGTATAGTGTGTGTGTGGTGTGTTTGTGGTGTGTACACTGTGTGTGTGGTGTATGATGTGTGTGTAGAGTGCGTGTGGTGTGTGATTTGTTTGTGGTGTGTATAGTGTGTGTGGTGTATGATGTGTGTGTAGTTTGTGTTTGTGGTGTGTGATGTGTATAGTGTGTGTGCATTTGTGTGCATGTGTGTGTGGAGTGTTAGTGGTATGTATAGTGTGTGCGCGTGTGCATGTGTGTGCATGTGTGTGCATGTGTGATGTGTTAGTGGTATGCATAGTGTGTGTGCGTGTGTGTGCATGTGTGTGATGTGTTAGTGGTATGTATAGTGTGTGCATGTGTGTGCACATGTGTGTGTTCATGTGTGTGTTAGTGGTGTGTGCACGTGTGTGTGCGTGTGTGTATGCATGTTTGTGTGCGTGTGTGTGGCTTGCATCTATGAGGAGAAGGTCTATGGGAGTCTCGCAGGCACTTGAGCGGTGGTGTTTGCTGTCGTCACTGAGCTGGAACTGCAGCTGATGTCCGCGTCACCGGGGCAGAAGGCAGAACTCAGGGGCGCAGGCTGGAGGGCCTTTGGGGTTTCACTGGCCTCAGAGAAGGAGCTGAGAATGTGACGCATCGGGTTTGAAGCGGGAGGGTCCTGGAGGGTCAGTGAGGCTTTGACCACCATGAGTTTCACTGGGTACAAGCGGGGATGTGTCTCCAAGTTCACCCTCGTCGCCCCGCTCACTTTCTGTGAGGCACTGTGACTCAGGGGCCTGCCTGCTCTGAGCTCGGAGTCAAGAGCGCAGGGTGACACACAGGCCCCCATGGCAGACGGCAGTTGTCACTAGTCAAAGGAAGGGGCAGAGAGAGAACGAGGCCCGGCAGCAAGGAGAAAACATGTCATGTTAGTGCGAAAAGCCACACAGACAACAGCAAACACTGAAAAGTGAGTATTTCACTACAATAGTTCTTTCTCCCACATTGCTAAACGGCTGTTATGAATAATTGTGTTTTCACCAAATTGCTGACTTTCTGCCCTTGGTTCTCCGGGGCTCCTTGGGAAGTGTGTGTAGGGAGGAGGACGTGACCCCGGGACCCAGCGGGTGGTGTTGGGAGGCGCCTCTGGCTGTGACCGGGGAGCTGGGGGTTCGTCTTCATCCCCGGAGCTCCTCTATTGCACCTTTGCACCTGGTCCATCCTGGCCCCGAGACAGTCCCCGAAATGCCATTTCTCGTGTGATCGTGTGTGATCTTTCTCACTTGGTGTGTTGGGTCCTGGTTTGCACACCTCAGTGAAGATGATGCTGAGCCTTGCGGGGGGGCCACAAGGGTGCCATGTGATAAGAGGTGCCACATCCTGTAAGTGCCCAACTAAATGGTCGTTGTCTCATCGTGATCACTATTAATGTTTTACCCGTCAGCCGGAAGTGCTCTTCAAATTACCTTGGAAACCCCAGCTGGGCACAGGCGACGTTAGCGTGGTGACCTCTCCAGTCGTCAGAGCACACGGTCCTCCAGGCCGCCTCCGTGAACACCTGGAGCACGCCGTTCTGACCGCTCACGCGCACTGGCCAACATGGGCACAGCAGTCCGTCAGTGGGCAGCAGGGCCCGGAGGCGGCGGGCAGAGATTTCTCTGCGGCCAGCTCAGACCTCCTCTGCTGAATCCAACCTGCCCTTGCCCACAGCGCCCCACCCTCTCAGGGACCTCCTACTGCCTGGCCCCCCTGAGTGCTCTTGGGGATCTCTTATTGCCCCTGGAGTCCCCCCAACCCCATTTGAGCTGCATGGAATTCCCTTCACTTCACACCCAGCCCAGGACCTCCTGGGGGCCAGCTGGGTCACAGCAGAGGACATAACTTGACACTGGCACCGACGTGGACCCATTTGACAGGTGGGAAAGGCTGGGGCTGGGTAGTGCTGACTCCCTCCTGTGTCCGCAGTGCAGAGGCACGACCTTACCGCATCGGTACTCATCCTCCCCGGCCTTGCAGTCTGAGACGCCGTCACATCGAGCCTTCAGTTCAATGCACTTGAAGGACGACCGGCACCTGTACTTTCCGGAGCAGTCGAAGTGGACTGAGGACAGCAGGAGGCGGAGTGTCACCGGAGCGCGCCCGCAGTGCGCACCGCCAGCACCTGTCCACCTGCCCGTGGCCTCGACCTCGCCCATCAGTAATGAAGCTGCATTGAAACTGCCCCCGTGTCAGCAGCCAAGTTTCTGTTCCAAATTCCAGGGGGTGGGGCTGTGCACCCCATTCTGTTTCACTGGGTGGCCTTGGGCCATAACTGGAGGTGAATTTCGACCCCGGAGGGCTCAGGGTCGAGAGAGAAACTACGTGGCTGCAGACTGACCGGTTGAGCCAGCTGAGCAAGGAGTCCTGAGTGACGCCTCTCGGCCCCCAGCTGTCTACCTCCTGTTATCTCTAAGGACTGCGGACCACACCGCAGAGCAGCTGGAGAATGCGTTCCAGTTATTGGAAACGGAAAGTGAGAAATTGTTCCCTCATAGAAACCATCCCAATGACTCACTTTCTCAAAAGCTACATGCACCTTCTTTTAGAAATAGCAGGCGCCTGGTCTGAATGGTCTCCTTGTCTTCTCCACCCAGCCCTGCACCCCCCTGCCGGCGGCTTCTATTTCATCAGCTGCCTGCAACGCTTCTAACTGGGCAGGTTCTGGGGTGGCAAAGCTCCGGGCATGGCCAGCAGCCCCTGCGGGGCCCCAGGTGGGCTTCACCTTCACGCAGGCCAAGCGGCCTGGAAGGAGGGCGCCCCAGTGATTCCGGCTGGGCGGTGCACCACGCTGGCTGGGGGAGCTCATAAGTGTTTAAGTGCCTGAATGGGTCTTTGAGAGCTGCTAAATAATAAATCACACTCACTGCCCAGACCAATGGCCAGAGCTAAGATCAGCGCGATGACCCCAATGACGATGATCGGGAAGAACTTCAACGGCAACAGCGACAGGATCTGTGCGGCCACTGCGTCCGCATCTGAAAATCAAAAGAAAGCCACAGGGCAACACGTCTGAGTGAACGCAAACAGAGCTTAGCTGTTCATCTCCCCTCCCTGTAAGGCAGAGACTGTTCCAACTCCAGGGAAGCGACCTTCATTTACAGCAAGGGCCACCCCAGGGCAACGTTCTCTGGAAGTCCAGCTCCATGCCCTCCATCGCTGACCCGGTTCCGTGTATCCTGGGTTGAGGGATGGTGCTGTGGGTTGAATTGTCTGTCTCAAGAAAGATATGTTGAGGTTCTAATTTCTAGTACCCCAGAATGTGATTTTATTTGGAAATAGAGTCTTTACTGGGATAATGAAGTCCCAAGGAGGACATTAGTGTGGGCTGGTGTTCTTACAAAAAGGAGAGAGTTGGACACATAGGATAACACACACACACACACACACACACACGGGGGATATGAAGGGACGAAGGGAGAAGCCACATGAAAGTAAAGGCAGAAATCAAGGTGATTTGCCCTGGCCGGTTTGGCTCAGCGGTTAGAGCGTCGGCCTGCGGTCCTGAGAGACCCGGGTTCGGTTCCCGCTAAGGGCATGTACCTCGGTTGCAGTTTGTCCCCGGCCCTGGTCGGTTGTGCGGGTGGCAGCCACTCGATGTGTCCCTTTCACATTGATGTTTCTCTCTCTCTCTCTGTTCCTCTCTCTCCCTCCTACTCTACCTGAACAAAAAATGGAAAAATGTCCTCTGGTGAGGATAAAAAAAAAAAAGAAATCGAGGTGATTTACCTAGAAGCCAAGGAGCACTAAGGATTGCCGGTAAGGTGCCCGAAGCCAGGAAGGGTTCCCCTGCGGGCCTCAGGGGGACACGGCCTGGCAATGCCGTGGTTTCAGACTGCTCGCCTCCAGAACGGTGAGACAATATTTCTGTTGTTTTAAGCCACCTAATTTGTGGCACTTGGTTTCGGTGGCCTGGGAAACCGAAACGAAGGGGAAGTAGAACACCAACGTTCAAGGACATTTTCCCACGGAGGAGGATGACATGGAGAATCCAAACAGGTGGGGACCTCTGAAAGGGCCACCAGATGATGCCGCAGACTGTTCTTCGTGGGCCTTGTGCACAGCAGCACCATGGCCTTGGTTCCCGAACATCGTCCCGAGGGTGCTGGCCAGACCAAACAGCCTTAGAAGATAAAGATACTGTCTCTCTAGAGCAAGGGGCAGGTTTGTTTACTGTCCAGCTTACTCAATATTACGTCTTCCTTTGAGGGAAGTGTGTGCAGGTGTGCAGGTCCGCTACACTGATTCTGGTCCCCTGAGCTGTGGGTTCCTCGGCTGTGATGCAGACCCACTGTGTGCACAACGTACAGCTGGGCTGCTCCATGTTGTCTCCGTGGGACACGATCGGCATGAGCAATGACTCAAACAGGGCGTGGGGGCCACTTGTGCCGTGAGTAATCAAGTCCTCTGCGTCTGACCCAGGAGTCTCGTGTCTTCCGCCAGCATCCATGGAACTGTGGTAGTCTGACTTGCCGGCTTGCACCAGACCCTCCCAGTTCTCGCCCAAAGTACCAGGCAGATTGGGTGGAAAGGAGATGCGAAGAGCATTAAGATACCCAGAAGTAGAAGCCTCTTTGCACAACCAAGAGAATGCCCATCAGCACCCTTGACTCTCCGAAGAACAGGTCATTTCATGCAAATTACCTCACCAATCCTGAGTTGTTTTCCCTTAAATTGGGATGGTTGGAATGGAGGAAGGGAAGAAAGCCTTCCAAGGGCCATGCCATGGCTCAGGACAGACACTACCCCTGCCTCTCTCCTGGTCTTAGAGGTGTTGAGCTGAGAGGTCTCCCGTGGAAGAGCCAAATAGACCTCTCCCTGCCTGTCGTTGGAAACACACAACTTCTTCACCTCCTGGCAATAGTGTGACTATATAGTGGTCAATATCCTCAAGACTGCCTTAAAAATAAGAAAATTTAAATACCAATATGGGGGGGGGGGGTAGAATGAGAAGGAAAGGAGGAAAGAGGAAGCAAACGAAAAGGGTAAGAGGGCAAACAGAAGAAGCCAAGGGGAATGACGAAATGCATGCAGCATACAACCCTCAGTGACCACGAGGGACCCAGAGAGAGAGGAGGAGAGACGGAGAGACGACCGTAAGCTCTTAGCTTGGGCCTGGATGAGCAGGCAATGTGTTCACTGCGTTGTTGGCACTTAGAACAACACCTGGCACCAGGAGTTCTTGATAAATATTAGCAAACTGAATGACTGGGTGGGTGGGTGGATGATGGATGGATGGATGGATGGATGGATGGATGACTGACATCATGATAATGAAGGTTGCTTATCTCGGGGTTAGAGATCAATTCTTTTCGAGGAAAACAGTCTGCGGTCTTGAGTTCACAGAGCAGAAGCCTCTTGTCCGCCCTCTCCCACCCTCACCCCAGCCTGCACCAAGTTAATAAGTCTCCCCTGCTAAGATGCCTTCTCTACATTTGCAATGTAAAAATCAGCAGGAACCCCAAGAATGACCTAATATGATTCCAGTTTTTCTCTAAGTTGATTTAGGAAATGAATCCAGGTTGTAGAGTCAAAAGTCGTTATTCGGTCAGAACCTTTGTATCCGTTCATGTTGGCCCCGTCACTACTCCGCCATCATGTCCTGTGGGCACTACTGTGGCCCAGCCCCTCCTTGTTCTGTCTTTGAGGATGTGCTTAAAACAAAGAGCAATGAGCATAGTATCGCTCCGAAAAGAAAGCAAATGATAAACAAGCATTAAAAAAAACCCACCTCAACTGAAGATGAAAAAATGCAAATTAAACATAACTATATATCAACTTCCCAATACATTCTTCTTATTACACTCACTACAGTCCAAAGTGAAAGGAGATGGACATCCACTTATAGTCAACTTGCACCGTGTGAACTTTCTGACAGTCAGATTGGAAACATGCATCAAAAGTTTAAAAATGAATGGTATCTTTTTTAGTTTCTCTTTCTGTGTGTTCATTATTGGTATATAAAAATGCCATCGATTTCTGGATGTTAATTGTGTATCCTGCTACTTTGCTGAATTCATTTATTAAACGTAGTAGCTTTTTGGTGGAGTCTTTAGGGTTTTCTATATACAATATCATGTCATCTGTTAATAATGATAGTTTCACTTCCTCCTTTCCAATTTGGATGCCTTTTATTTCTTCTTCTTGTCTGATTGCTGTGGCTGAGACTTCTAGTACTATGTGGAATTAGAGTGGCAAAAGCGGACATCCCTGTCTTGTTCCTGTTCTCAAGGAAAATACTTTTAGTTTTTGTGTTTGCTCAAAATATTAAAAGTGGAACTGCCATTTGACCCAGTGATCCCACTTCTAGGAATATATCCTAAGAAGCCTGAAACACCAATCAGAAAGAATATATGCACCCCTGTGTCCATAGCAGTGCTATTTACAATTGCTAAGATCTGGAAACAGCCCAAGTGCCCAACAGTAGATGAGTGGATAAAAAAGCTGTGGTACATATACACCATGGAATACTATGCAGCTGTAAGAAAGATCTTTTATCCTTTGAGACGACATCAAGAGACCTGGAGAGTTTTATGCTGAGTGAAATAAGCCAGTCCGAGAAAGACAAGTATCACATGACCTCACTTACTTGTGGAATATAATGGACAAAATAAGCTAACAAACAAAACAGATTCAAAGACATGGAAGGAGGGAACAGACCTACGAACCTCAGAGGGAAGGTGAGGTGCAGCAGGAAGAGAGAAACCAAAGAACTTATAGGCACATATGCACAGTCCACGGACACAGACTTCAGTTTGGGGAAAGCAGAGAGGGGTAGGAGTGGGGAGGAAGGGATCACTGGGGAAAAGGGGGAACATCTGTAATACTTGCAACAATTAAAAAAAAATGAATGGAATATTTGATCTAGTAAATCCACGTCCAAGAATTTATCCTAAGATGCCATCATAGATATACACAAATGTCTACCTACAAGGATACTTAGAGGAGTGACATTTATAATATTACAGCTAAATTATCGACAGAAGAAACTGGTGAAATAAATAGTATAGAGACACTTAAATGATAGAGAAAGGAGGTTGGCAAATATTTTCTGTAATGAACCAGATAGTAAACAATTTTTTTTTTTTTTTGGTACGTGCCCCTAGCAGGAACCGAACCCAGGACTCTCTGGTACACAGGCCGACGCTCCAACCGCTGAGCCAAACCAGCCAGGGCAACGTTTTAAATCTTATGGGCAATATGCTCTCTGTTGCATCTATTCAACTCTACCATGGCATAAAAGCAGCCATTGACAGTAGGTGAATAAATGGATGTGTTTCAATAAACCTTTATTTATAAAACAGGCAGTGAGTCAGATTTGGCCCCTGGGCCATAGTTTGCCAAACCCCAAAGAATATCCAAGTACTGAATGCCATGGAAAAATAAACAAGATACTGTTTAGTTAAAAAGAAAAGCTTCAAAATGGTACTAGAGTATTTGTCACTTCCAAAGGGAAATATAAATATATTGATGAGAGAAAGGCAAGAAATCCCACATAAAGTGCTAATAGAGTTATCTCTGAGGAATGGTAAAATTATGGGCAATTAAAAATTTTTTGATTAACTGTATTTTCCAAATTTCTACAATGAACAATACATTGCTTTATTGAACAAGAGACATTTCAAACAGTTTCTGTTCCTTCCCACTACTAGGAATTAATCACGAAGAAATAATTAAAAATTGGCATGGAGAAATATGTATAATGCTTATATTATTTATATTAGAAAATATTAGAAACAATTACATGTCAACGGACGACGAAATGGCTAAGTTACACATCTACTTGATGGAATGTTGTGATGTTTTAACAAAAGGCGTTTATAAAAGCCAAAGGCCCACGGGAACCGCTGGCCTCTGTCAGCGGCGTGAAGGAACGAGTACTTATGGGCGATGACAGGAGGAGAATGAACGCAGATA
Organism: Molossus molossus; assembly: GCF_014108415.1. Taxonomy (NCBI): domain Eukaryota; kingdom Metazoa; phylum Chordata; class Mammalia; order Chiroptera; family Molossidae; genus Molossus; species Molossus molossus. The sequence continues at coordinate 6,754,061 of NW_023425388.1, read as the reverse complement.
TAAAAACCAGGTAAAATTTGGGGGTCAGGTGATTGTAGGCTCCTTTTAAAATTTACATTTGTGTTAATTTTGGAGGAGTATTTTTAAGTTGTGTGTCTTCTCTTTTACTTGAACTCTCTCCTCCCATCTCCCGTCCTCTCCACTACCCCAACATCAGTGATGGTTTAAAGAAAGCATTAGGGTAGCCCCTTCCTCATGCCTTCTGGAACCTCAGCCAGAGCCCCCCGGTGTCCCTCTCCCTTGCCTCAGAGGCCGGTACATCTGACCTCGCCCAGGACCAAGCCACCGCCCACTGGACAAGTCCTGGTAGACTCTTACCAAAAACATCCCCGCTGGGTAGGCATGATGGAATCGACCGTTTCGCCAAACATTTGTGAGTTGTTTACAAAACCAGCTTTCCCCCCTTTGTTGCTATGAGCCACTGTGTCGCCTGCCATTGAATTTTAATCTAAGCATCTAATACTTTCAGGGATGTCCACTGATGAGCACAGGTCCTCAGGACTTTCTGGAGGGCTCAGAGATTCGGCCAGGATCTGACTCCCTAACCCCCAGGGGCGACTGGAGCCTCCATGTCTGAAAATCTCCACCCAGAGAATACAAACACCTGTGAACAAAACACCCCCCTGGGAAGCCCCTGCTCTCCAGTGTCCTGTGAACCAAATCGCATCTGTTCGGTGAGTGAGGTGTAAGGGCTCCTGGTGAGATATTACCCCAGAGGGACACTCAGCCCTCAGCCACTTTTGTCATCTAGATGGAGAGGGGGACATGCAGAAACCGTGTCCGGGTTCCACCTACCTGGTGCGACAGAACTTATTTTCAGGTCCTCCAGGCCGAACAGGGACCTGAAGGAGAAGGGGGCTTCGGCCGCCGGAGGGTCGTTCTCCCCCATGGTGACTATCTCAGGGTCTCTGAGGTTCGGTTCCACGCCCACCTCCACCTCCTTGGCCGAGAAGAACAGAAAGTGGTTTTGTACATTTCCCTATTTACAGTTTTAGCGTCAAACACGTCCTGGCTGTGTTCAATCTTGGCAATCTGACAGTCCACATTAAGCAAATTCAGTACTGATCAACGAAAACTATTTGGTGAGAACGCGGCCTCTCTGAGCTACGGCAGATAGCAGAGGGAATGGTGGCCTGAGCGGAGAACAATGAACTTAATTCTGTTACAATAACAACCTTCCCGATGTTTGCTCGACCAATCTTAAAATCAACTGAGCGCACCTCTTCGGAGATACACCCCTTGGCCACTCAGAGGTTACCACCCCATGATTTCACAGACGACAAGTCACTTTCAAAGCACATTCCTTCTCTTTTTTGTCCCTGTCGCTCGTCTCACCGCACTCGACCCTTGGCCTGTGCATGGGATGCACCTGCCATGAACATAGGAAGTTTTCATACTCACATAATGTCTGCGCCCCTCAAATGTCAATGGCACCGCGGAGGGGACACTCGTCCACAGTATTTGTAGCTTTCCTGGCTCACACAGCCATGACCTAATTAAGGATGAAAGTATCCGGGCCCTTGGGGTGCCTGGTCCCCGCCCCACAGTCATAGCAAAGACAGGAGTGGCTGGCAGCCGCTGGCGGCACCAAAATGCCACCGGGCTGGGTTTCCTCCGGGAGAATTCCTCCTATCACGAGGCCCCAGAGGCCAGGGCCTTTGGAAGTCATTTCCAGCAACTCTCAGAGGGGCGGAGGGAGCAAGGGACTGGCCAAGCGTCCCCACTGCAGTGCAGTCGCTGTCCCCGGGGGCAGGATGACTACTCCGGGAGGCTGCTCCCTCAACGCACTAGTCCGGAGGTTCCAACGGGCACCGAAGCCTACACACTTAGAGCCGCTTTTCAGTTCCTTTTCCTTCACCTGTTGTGACATTTGACATTCAAAAGGGAGCTATTAAACTATTTAAAACAAACCGTGTCTTCATGCTGTTTCACATGGTCACCGGAAAACCTAAGCAAGAGTTGCACGTCAACAACATTCATTTCATGCCCATGGTCAGAGTGGCTTTGAAGAGGATCTTAGAAAACCGGTCAGTTCACCGTCAGCATTTCTTTGATTCTTGCTGATACCGGCTGGTTAACTATCAGCATGTAGCAAATGACGCAGCTTAACTTTGTAACAAGAGGAAGACTAAATGATAACATGCTTCCTGAAACATGGAACCCAGGCCAGGAAGTCCCTCCCCGAACAGGCCATCGTTGGCAGGTTTCGACACGGAGAAATGTCGAGGCGTCCCCAGTCAGTGGCGTCTGCTCCCCCCACCCCCTTTACTCACCATTTCTGGAGCCGCCATCATTAAAAGCACAAATAATTTCCTTTTTCATTATAAAAAACAGCGGAACGGTGAGCAGGCTGCCAGCGGTTTGGGCCAATCGGGAAACAGTTCCACCAAGTCACTCAGCCTTGTCGACTCAGTCATCAGGGCGATGGCACGCTGGCGGGCGCCTGTGTAACCTGACCGGCTTGTGGTGTCAGGTAGCCGAGGTGGTATGACCACAGGGACCGGGGAGAGGAAAATGTGGCTGCCCTTTAATTAGTAAGTAAGGTAAGCAGACCTTTGCAGAAACTCCACGGAAGAGAGTCTTTGGAACACAGTCACTCCTTTTATTTGAAAGAGCAGGTAGGCCTGCCCAGTGCACATCGGGTGGGCAGGTAAAACGCTTTGGTGGGGGTTCTGCCCCCCATGTGACTGAGCCCCAGTGTAGACTTGCAGCTCTCAGAAGACAGAAGTCAGGGAAGTTGACGGGTTCTGGCAGCCAGAGACGAGGTGCACTCTCCTCTTTGGGGCCTCCCTGTCCCGAGGGTTTCTGCACACAATGCAGCCTAAAGGTGCTTTATCAGGAGAGAAATAGCCCTGCGCTCTGGGCCTGGGACTGAGAGCCCCTTTGGAAGGCCGGTGATGTGAACCCCGCATTCACTCATTCAGCAGATATTCATGGGCCATCTGTCAGGAGCCAGGCATCTAGACTGGAGCAGGTGGCAGAGGGATCAAAGCATTCACCTGTGGTCTCAGGTGGTGACAAACGCCAGGGAGGGATGAGGCTGGGAGGGGCTGAGTGAGGGAGGGACGGGTGGTGGAGGAAGGCCTCTAGAAGTGTGAGACTTCGGCAGTGGAATAAAGCGGCCTTGTGAGCTCGGAGGGGAGGTTGTTCTAAGCACAAGGACCATCAATGCCAAAGAGCCGGAGAAGGTGAGCTGGGGGTGTTTGAGAAACCCCAAGAAAACCTGTGTGCCTAGAGAGGCCAGTGGGCAGATCCTGGAGGGCCCAGGCCATTGGAGGGAAGAACTCTGGTTTGATTTTGTGTGACGGAAGCCCACAGAGGACGGAGCAGGGCACATTCCGGGTCTGCGCATGTGCGCTGAGTGCAGGGAAGGCGGGCGGGGGGGGGGGGGGGGCGCGGGGGGGAGCTGCTGAAAGCCTCCGTCACCAGGGCTGTGACTCGACCAAGGTGCTATTGGCACAGACGAAGATGGGAGCTGGGATTGTTCTGAAGGTGGAGTTGGCGGGTTTACCGATGGCAACTACAGCCAAAGGGACATATTCAGCCAGTCGTGGGTTAATTCAGTCTTGTTTGCCTGCCTCTAGCACCTGCCCGGGCACCTATCCATGTCTCTGGATTAAACACAGGTTATCCTCCGAGGTTGTTATCCTTCCTTCACATCTTTCCTAACTACTCCCTCCATTCTCGAATGAACTTTTGCCCTCAAAGGTAGTGACAGGAAACTCACAACTTAACTTTCCTTGCTTTTACCTGAGCGGTAGGTCATGCTCCCGACTGGAGCACGACTCCCGGAGGACAGAGTCCGTGTACTCTCACGGTGCCTGGCACAGCAATGGGCACATGGCTCCATGGGGCTCCGCGGCCATCCGTGAGCTGATCGTAAACCAGGGTGGACTAACAATACTCTGTAGATGTGCAGAAAACCGACAGCCACCACGGGGTCACACTGATGTGTGTCAGAGGATGTCAAAGGTGGATCTAGTTAACCAGAGGATAGCAGGGAGAGGACCCATGAGGGTGTTAAACTTCCACCACCATGAAGTAGCCCTCAGACAATTAACCTACAATCAATTCCATCAAGCTCAAAATGAAAATTTAAGGAAGCAGAAAGCAGCATGCTTTGGGCTGGCATCTGATGTTCACCAAGCCAGTGTCTTAAGTGGTCTTGGCCTGGAGGTTTGAGAAGGGGTGTCCTACCCTGAGGGCTCCCCTGGGAGCTGGGAAGCTTCCTTGACCATTTGTACACAGCTTGAGTTCCAGGCCAGGTCTCCATCTCCACCTTGATCCCTTTATTTTTTTTTATTTTTTTATATCCTCATCCGAGGACATTTTTTGATATTTTGTTCAGATACAGTGGGAGGGAGAGAGAGAGAGAGAAACATCGACGTGAAAGGGACACATCGAGTGGTTGCCACCCACACGACCCAACCAGGGCCGGGGACAAACTGCAACTGAGGTACATGCCCTTAGCGGGAACCGAACCCGGGTCTCTCCGGACCGCAGGCTGACGCTCTAACCGCTGAGCCAAACTGGCCAGGGCTCCACCTTGATCACTTTAATGACAGAAGGAAGGCTTTGGCGTCAGTCAGGAGAAATTGTCAATCAGGAAAATTTAGTATTTTCCCTGTTGGTCTTGAAGATAATTTTTCAAGCTAAGAAAAGGGATTACCTTTTCCTGGCTAGATGACCATTTCCTGGCTTATATAATTAAGCTTTTTTTATAAAAGAGAAATTTACTTTTTTTTTTTTTAATCCTCACCCGAGGACATTTTTTCCATTTTTTTTGTTTGTTTGTTTTGTTCAGATAGAGTGGGAGGGAGAGACAGGAAGAGAGAGAGAGAGAAACATCGACGCGAAAGGGACACATTGAGTGGCTGCTACCCGCATGACCAACCAGGGCCGGGGACAAACTGCAACCAAGGTACACACCCCCATCGGGAACCGAACCCAGGTCTCTCTGGACCGCAGGCCGACGCTCTAACTGCTGAGCCAAACTTGCCAGGGCAAGAAATTTACATTTTAATATGTTATAAGCACAATTCCTCAAAAAGTTGTTTATCATTTAGAACAGAAAAAATATATTTGAATAGAGGCTAAAATCTGCTTTAGATTTCAGACCACAAATCTACTTTTTTCCCTTTGGGTAATAAGCTTTGTCTCTTTTCAGATTTTCAAATGGAAGCTATAGAACTCATTTGTTCATGAAATTATTTCAACCTTCAAATTCCTCAAAGAAAAAAGATATTATTTAAAAATGTAGTTAACTCACATGTAAAGGTGAAATATTGAAAACTTCTCCTCTGAGATGGAAACTAATACAAGGAGATTCACTGTAGATATACACCGTATCTAGTCACCAATCGGAGTCCAAGCCAGTGTAATGAAACCAAAGCAGAAGAAAAAAGGAAATAGAAGAAAAGGAAAAGAAGAAACGAAAGAAGGAAAAAAGGCAGAAAATTTAAAAGAAAAGAATACGTACTGGTAAGAAATAAATAAAAATATCATTATTTATGACAAAATTATTTTTGGACTTAGACTATCTTAAAAATTCTAAAGATAAATGATTAGAACTGCTAAGTATATTAAGCAAAACTTTGGGATATAAGTTCAATGTGAAATCAATAGTATTTTATTTACCAGCCACAAAGAATACAAACATGGAATTGTAAAAAGATATAATTTATAGCGACATCAAAAATGACCCAACACCTAAGAATAATCTACTAAATACTACAAGACCTGTGCACAGAAATGTAGGTAATAGAACTGAAAGAAAATAAAGACCTGGCAAGTCAATGCCAAGAAATTTGACAACTTAGATAAAATGGTCACATTCATTGGGAAAAAAAAAAAAAAACTTAATAAAACAGATACAAGAAGAATGCCCCTATATCTGTTAAATAAACTAAATGCATAATTTAAAACTTCTGAGCAAAGAAAATTCTAAACCCAGATGATTTCGCTGGTAAATCTTTTTAAACATTTAAGAAAGAAGTTATAACAATCTTACATAAACTCAGAGAACTGGGAAAGAAGAAATACTTCCCAGCTCATTTGTGAGGCCAAAATAATTCTGACACTTAGGGCGACCAACTTTCCTCCTACACCTGAGACTGAGAGGGCTCCTGGGATGGAAACCTTTGGTGCAAAGACCAGAAAAGTCACAGGAAAATCAGAATGAGTCAGTCATGCTACTGGCACTAAAACCTAACGAGGAAATTACATACAAGGAAAACAACAAGCCAAGCTAATTCACAAATACTAATGCAAAAAACTCCAAACAAAGTATTAGCAAATCAAATCCAGCATTACATGACAAGGAGAACATATTGTTATCAAGAAGGTTTTATCTTAGAACAAGGTTGATTTACTATTCAAAAGTCAATTGGTGTACATTACCTCATTTACTGAATAAAGAAGGAAGGCAATATGATCATCTCAATAGGTGCAGAAAAAGCATTTGATAAAATTCAATATCCACTAATAAATTTTTTAAAACACCTCAGCAAACGAGGAGTGAAAAGGGATTTTCTGACTCTAATAAAGGGTACCTACTAAAAAGACACTTTTGTTCAACATTGCACTGGAAGTCTTTGCCAGAACAACAGGGCAAGAAGAGAAAATAAAATGTATAAATATTAGAGAGGGAAGAGAAAATTGTCATTATTTGAAGATTAGACACCTGTGTACATAGAAAATCCAAAATAATCTATAAAATATTAGAATTAATAAGTGATCTGAGCCAGATTATTGTATGGCTGTCAATATATAAAAATTAATTATATTTCTATACACTGACAACAAATAAATGAAAATATTAATTATTTTAAACAATAGTATCAAAAACAGGAATAAACACATAGGAATAAACTTAATGATAGAAGTACAAGACACTGAAAACTGCAATACATTTTTAAGAAAAACTAAATAGAAAGATATACCATATTCATGGATTAGAAGACTCAATATTGTTAAATTGATGTATAGATTCAACATAATCCCAGCAGGTCTTTTTTTGGTGGAAATTAGCATAGTGATTTTTATTGTCCTACTAGTACTCCTTCCCTTTTCTTCTTTAAAATCAATTTTGCTGAGGTTTAGTTTTCACACTATAAAATGTACCCATCTTAAGTGTTCAGTTTAGTAAGAGTTAAAGATCTATGCACCCATTCAGTCATCACCAAAGCAGGTTATAGAACATTTCCTTCACCCCCAAAAAATCTCTCAGATTCTAGCCTTGGACAACTAATATCTTCTTTCTGTCTCTATAGATCAGTTTTTAGCTTTTGTAGAATTTTATTTTAATAAAATTATACAGTATGTAACTGAACTACCAAGCAGAATAGAGACAGACTCATAGATAAAGAGCAGGCAGACAGCTCTGGTGGGGGATGGGGAAGGTTAAGGGGGTGGAGGGATTGAGCAAAAAAGAGAAAAAAGAGAGAGAAAAACTCATGGACATGGATAACAGTATGGTGATGGCGGGGGTGGGGGCAGAGGGTGGAAGTGGAAGAGGGCAAAGGGGATAAATGGTGATGGAAAAAATAAAATGAAAAAATTTTTAAATTATACGGTATGTGTAATCTTGTGTCGGGCTTCTTTCAGTCAACATAATGTTCTTTTAAATTCACCATGCTGTTGCACAAATCAGCAATGTGTTCCTTTTTATTGATGAATGTTACCCATTAATTGAAAATGCCATAATTTGTGGATCTGTTCACCAGTTAATGAACGTTTGGATTCTTTCTAGTTTGGCTCGACAGTGACTCACACCACTACGAACATTCATATACAAATCTTTGTATGGGCATACATCTTCATTTCTCCTTAGTAGGCAGCTACGAGTGAACTGGTCATATAGAAAATGTATGTTTAACTTTTTTTAAGAAGCTGTCAAAAAGTTTTCTAAAATCATTGGACAATTTGCAATTCCCACCAACAATGTATGAGTGTGTTCCAACTATTCCATGGCCTTGTCAACACTTAGTATTGTCAGTCTTTTCAATTTTAGCTCTTCTAGTAAGTGTGTGTGGTATCATACTGTGGTTTCAACTGACATTTTCCGGATGACTAATACTGTTGAACATCTTTTCACACCCTCATTAGCCATTCGTGTATCTTCTTTTGTCGTGTTCATTTAGATCTTTTGCCTGTTATTAGGCTGGATTATCTTCTTCTTATTGATTATAAGAATACATGTACATACAATAAATACATATGTATATTATATTATATTATATTATATTATATTATATTATATTATATTATATTATATTCTGAATATGCTGAATACAAGTTCTTTGTCAGGTGTATATATGATAATATTTTCTCCCAAATGACAGCATTTTAATTGGGGAGGGGGGTGTCTTTCAAAGAGCAGTTTTCAATTTTGATGAAATCCAGTTAAAATTTTTAATAATTTATGCTTTTTACATTCTAAGAAAGCTTTGCAAACTCCAACATAGCAAATAGTTTTTCTTTTAGAAGTTTCAGCTTGTACATTTAGGTCCACCATAGCTTTTGAGTTAATTTTTGCTCATGATGTGAAGTAAGGGTTGGGGTTCACACTTCTCCCATATTAGTATACAGTTTCCCTATTTGTTAAAAACAGTAACCTTTTCTCTCTTAAATTCCATTGACCCCTCTGCTGAGCATTAAGAGATTAAAAAGGCAAACCACAGCCTAGATGAAGTTGTTACCATTAAATGCATCCAACAAAAGACTTAGTTCCAGAATTTCCATCAATTAATAAGGAAAAAACCAAACAATCCAATTTTTCAAAGGCCAAAGATTTGAACAGGATCTTCCCCAATAAGTGGCCAATAGCCTGTCTCATGGTGCTCGGTGTCATTGCCATGCAGGGAAATACAAATTAGAACCACAGTGAGATACCACTACACACCCCAGATTGGCTAAAACTAAACAGACAGTATAAAGTGTAGACATGGATGAAGAGCAGCCGAAACGCTCACCCACTGCTGGCGAGAAAGCAAATGACCACCTGCTTTGTAAAACCACTGGGCAATTTCAAATGCAGTGTGCACCCGTCCTGTGAGCCAGAAATCCCACCCTGAATAAGCACCTAACAGAAATGCACATCATGTACCAAAAGACATATACAAGTGTGTCCACAGCAAAACAACCGAAAAACCACACAACGTACACAGACAGAGAAATAAATGATGGTGTGTTCATCTCATAGAACACTACCCAGCAACGCAATGCACTGACTGGGGCTATAAGCAAGAAAGTAGATTAATTTCACACACATAATTTTGGACAAAAGAAACCAGACACAAGAGAGTACATGCTAGATGGTTATATTTGTATAAGGTTCAAAAATAGGCTAAATTGATGTGTGAGTTAGTAGAGTGGTTACCATTTTGGGGAAGGGAGAGATAACTAGGAGGTTGGGGCGGGCCTGGGGGCAGAGAAGCTCCTGAGGTCCTGAGAAGGTTCTAGAGCAGGACTACTTAGCCTTGATGCTACTGGTATGTTGGGCTGGACCCTTCTTTGCTCTCATCTTCCCTACAGCATCCCTGGCCTCCTCGTTGTGCTTACCAAAAATGTCTCCAGGCATTGCCATGGGTCCTGAGAAGGGGGAAGAATTCCCTCGGTTGAATAGCTGGTCCTGTTTTATTGCTGGTCCTGGGGGATATGTGTGTTCCCTTTATGAAAATTTACTGAGCTGCCCACGTACAATTCAGCCTCTTTGCTGCAAGCATAAAAACATTTTTAAAGATTTTAAAACCAAAGAAGAAGTCAATGAATAACTAAAAGAACCAACAACTTTAGAGAGAACTTGGAAAGTAGATACAGTGCAGTGTAATGTCTTATCTACATATAGGCGGCTAAGATTCCAGGTTGTGGGGGGCTCTGTGGCCATGGGCCCAGGAGAGAACCCTCCCCCTGGGCTCCCACTCCCACTCCCTCGCCCCGCCCCCTTACCCCTTTCTCAGACAGACTTGCTCCCAATGCACGTCACATCCAAGCAAAGGCTGGTTCCACACAGGGACCTCTGGAAGCCGAACCCCACTGTGGAAAGAGTGTGGATGGGTGCTGTGCTCCAGCACCCTGCAAAGAGAATTCGGAAAACCAATCTCGTGCAAACAGGATATTAGCTTTTGTCAGAAAGATCAAAAGAGGCTTGAGGTTTTTCTTTGCAGCCTCAGCCTCTCCTGCCTCTCCCTCTCTGGTTGTATCTACTCATTTCAGTCTGCAGGCAGGAAGAGATGGCAGCTGGGGAGACACAGGTCTATGCAAAGGTCAACAACAAGCTCAAGGGCCGCAGCGCCGCCTCGCTTCTGGACCCCCTTCTGAGCATGGGCTTCCCAGCACACACCGCGTGAGTACTCCCCCGGGCGCCTGCCCCTGATGCCTAGCCGGACCCCTGAGGTCCCTGCAGAACTGCAGGCCGCTCAGAGCACCTACTTCCTGTTGAAGGGATGCGCCGGCAGGGCGAGGTACAGTCTCTAAACAGCAGCCTTTGCTGTTTGTAAATGATATGATCAGGACAAACTGCTGGCTGGTTGGTGGGGGGCCCTGAGTTTATGAAAATTGGAAGCTGTGTGTAACTATGGTGCCTCCATTTCTCGGGGTTTGGAGGAGCTTGGGGCCTGGCTGTACCTTCTTTGTGGGCAGCTCAGTGACTGAGATGACATTTCAAACTCTGATTTGAATTAATGAGTCTCTAATTCTGGGACCTGGTGCAGGGAAACCATTCGTCCTTAGGACAAATCTCTTGAGTGCCCAACAAAGTGGTTAAGAAACTACTGAGCTACCGAGATCCCACTAGTCCAAGGAAAACGTCCACACGCAGAAAACGTTAACCTTAGGAGTTACCCCCTTCAGAGAGGGACGCAATCCCCAAAGCCATGAGCGATGACACAGACTCTGGGTTACAGCTTCCCCAGGAAACCGACTACTTAGAGCCCATCCTTTCGAATGCTTATCCGCATGGAAACTGTGGCTGAATTCCCCGTAGGTGAGCCTGGATTTGGGAGGGGGCAAACATTCCTTAAACATTAGAACACAATCCCAACCCAACTGGATGAAATGATGTTGACGCTACAGCCCTTTCTTCGCCCACCCAGATCAGGACTTGGTCCACACACAGGTTCACGATAAAGCAGGGGCCCGTTGCCGGCCTGTCCTTAGCACCTCCCATCAGGTGCGGATGGGGACACTTAGCCAGGGGGGAGGGCAGGACCCGAATCCTCTCTTCACAGCACCTTTACCACACTCCTGACACTGCAGCACGGACGCACAGAAATGCCGTCTAATGTAGACATTAGCCACATGGTAGGCTTGAAAACCTGCTTTAAACTTCTCACTAGTCTGGAGCTCCCCAAGTCAGGCTCACCGCCCAGGCCTCTCTGTTGGAACCTCCCCAGGAGGCGCATTGGGCCGCACCCTCCTGGCTCCTGGCACCCTCAGATACTTCGGGCTGAATCCCTGAACGAAGTCCCTTAGCTGTATTCCATTCAGCTCAATTTGCTCTGGTTCCGTTAAATTCCACTCAGTGTATGGATGTATGTCCTGGTGACAATGATGAATGAGACACAGTTAGGCCTCAGGGACCCGAGGTCCGGTAGGGGAGGCAAAGGGACAGGAGCTCATTGAGGTGGTAAGGGTGGTGACCGTGTGCACAGTTGGAACCCAGAGGGGCTGCATGTCCACCCTGGTGGTGGTTTGAGGAGGGCTTCTTGGAGGAGTGGCGCTTGCGCAGAGCCTGGAAGACCATGGAGGCACAGGGCCACATCTGGCAGGGACACGTGTGTGAGCCGGGCTATGGCCCTTCCTGGCCGACCGCAGGATACGAGAGTAGGTCCGACTGGCCCCGGTGCAGGTGCCGGAGGGGGTGGGGAGACAGACCGCAGGCGTGGGTGGACCTCAGCATGAGCCTTGGACTGCATGCCAAGGACTGGAGGTGGGCGTCCTGGAAGGAACACGGGCAGGGGTATGGGAGCAGGTGCATTTCCACAAACCACAGTGAGAGCACTCGGACAGAGGCCTGGTGCTTGGCTCGGCTGTGAAGGTAGCAGTCACCCCTGGGGTGGCGGGGTGTCCGCCTGAAGGCCCGACGGGTGGCGGGGCTGCCCTGCCTCTCATCCAAACAAATGAAGCCGGGCTCTGAATGCTCCCTCGTCTGCTTCCTGCAGGCTGAAGGCCTTGGCAGCTACGGGGAGAAAGACGGCGGAGGAGGCGGCCGACTGGTGAGTGGGGCTGTCTGCACGTTGGTGAGTGTGCGGGCTGGGGCCGCGGCGGGGGGGCCACCTCCGTGCCAGCCCACCCGGCACTGAAGGAACAGGATAAAGAGCCCACGTGTAAAACAGAAAACAAAAGAGAGAGAACTTCAAACAAGGCTTTCGTCACTTAAAAATCTGGTTTAATCCAAATGTTCTGTCAAAGGAAAAGATTCACGTGGTCTGTTGAAGGCATGGGGAGAGCCCCTCTGCTGATACAACACAGAGGCTGCCTCTCGTGCCTCTGCCTGGAAGAGGACTTACTGGGGTCCCAGATGTCCCCTAAGGCATCAGCACGCACACTGCATCGTGAGGGGCGCCAGGCTCTGGTGCCAGGCAGCTCCACCACCCACCAGCTAGGTGACCTCACACCGGCCACGGGCTCAGCGGTCGGCTCCTGGAATCCAGAGAGGGCACCCCGTTCTCCAGAACCACGTCCTGCCTGAACGTGCCGTGATGCCCCCATTCTGCCCCTAGACAGGAAGTCCCTTCTCGCTCTGCTCCGAAACAGCCACAGGGAAAGTCAAACAATAAAAATCCAGTCCCGCAAGGTGGAGGTGTCCTCCGCAGAGCAGAAGACAGACACGGACACTGGGTCCCTCAGTGTCCAGCATGTCCTCAGTAGGAGACCTTCCTCCTCCAGGAACTCTAGGCCAAGGGCGAAGCATGTCCCTCCACAGGACAGAGAGACACACCAGGGCTCTGGCTGGTCCCTCAGCCACCGAGACAGAAGTCCTCCCAAGGAACTGGGAGACAGTAGGATCCCTGGTCTCAGCCTACAGTGGGCCCAACGTCACTAATAACCAGGGACGTGCAAACTAAGATACCATGAAAGGTAACAGGCACCTTCCAGCGCTGGTGAGGGGGACGGACGGGGTTTCTGACTTCCTTGGTTGCAGTCTGGGGTGTCTATCAGCACCAAAAGTGTGTGTAGCTGCCCTGGCTGGTTTCTCAATGGTTAGAGCATCAGCCTATGGACCAGAGAGTCCCGAGTTCGGTTTCCGCTAAGGGCATGTACCTCAGTTGTAGTTTGTCCCTAACCCTGGTTGGGTTTGTGTGGGTGGCAACCACTCGATGTGTCTCTCTCACATCGATGTTTCTCTCTCTCTCTTCCTTCCTCTTTCCCTCCCGCTCTATCTGAGGATAAACGCAAAAATGTCCTCGGGTGAGGATAAAAAATAAGCAAACCAATAAGATAAGATAAGATAAGATAAGATAAGATAAGATAAGATAAGATAAGATAAGATAAGATAAGATAAGATAAATTAGTGTGTGTAGCGGCCCAAACAAGCAGTTCCAAGTCTAAGGACATCCTCTGGAGAAATGCAAAGGGGCTAAAAAATATGTACAAAAACCGTAATTACAGCATTAAACAGAGGCATTGTAAACACACACCAATGGAATGGATGGATGGAAGATCACATATGTACATAACGTGATATCATGTAGCCCCGAGAAGTTGCCCGCGTCATCGGGTATTGATGTAGCAACTTGGGGAAATCGAGAAAACATGGTTGAGTAAAAAAATGCAAGTTGCAGAATACTTCGAACATGGCTTATGATTTATAGAAAACACACCCAAGAGCTACCTATGAATGTGTGACTTAAATGGCTAGAAGAAAACAAAGCAGAGTAACCACTGGGGCTGCCTCTGGAATGGGGACGAGCCAGGGTGAGGGGCTGGCTGCCTCTGGGTGCTTTTATTACTCTCGGGAATATGTACGTGCGTGTAAGTAATGTCTTCCCAGTCGGCGCATACTGCTTTCTACACTGAAGATGATCCCAAACGTCCCTGAGACATTAGAAATTCTTCAAAACCACAATTTCTAATGAACAGACAAGTAAATTTACATTATTTATCAGGTTTTTCCTTCTTTCCTATTATAAATAACCCTACGATAAATATTTTATACATGCAGATTTTCTATACTGTTTGTCTTTTGCTTTGGTTAAGTCTCCGGAAGATGATTCCGTTCAATAATCTCTAGAATTATAAGTGCCTTATGTCAAGAATGCACAAATTCACCCCTAAGTCCCCACGCGCCTTTGACCCAGTTGAGCATAACTTTCATCCTTTGAAAAACATCTCGTTCATTTGACAGATGAGCAAAATGCTCGTTTTAATTCTCATTTTTATGATTAGTGAGAGTGAACTTGAATTTGGGATGGTATATTCTTTTCCCTTGTTCTAACTTAACTTTTTCTGAGCTGAAAGAAGTTATCATAGCCACCTAAATGTCTAGCTCTTTGTGGTTTTGATTTGGACAATTAATGTGAAGTGTGAGAGAAAATAAAAATGTGAATGTTTTTCCACAAAATTTTTCAACGCAAAGGAGATGGGACCACAGCGGGCATTTGGGACCAGGCTCTGAGGCTCGCTGTCACCTTTCTCTCAATGTCTTGGGACCTGGGAATCAGACGAACCTGGGTGTGAGACCTGCATGCACACTGACCACTCCGTGGCCTCACAAAGCCACATGCTTGGTGCCTGTCACCGGGAGGTGGCTGCAGGGTAACCCGTGTTCCTGTTATTCGGAGTTACAGCCGTGGTATCTGTCCTCCAAGGGGAAAGATTCTCCTTTGTCACGACACCAGGTGACAGTGGCCTATTCTCTGTTGCAGGTTGCAATGTCACTGCAATGACCCTTCCCTAGATGACCCCATCCCCCAGGAGTATGCCCTTTTCCTCTGTCCCACGGGGTCCCTGCTGGAAAAACTTCAAGAGTTCTGGAGAGAGAGCAGGCGTCAGTGCACCAAGAACAGAGCTCATGAGGTCTTCCCTCACATAACGCTCTGTGACTTCTTCACGGTGAGTCGGCCCCAACATGCCTTTAATGCTCGTTAGCACAGCAGCTAAGTCATTTTCTGCAATAACTAGGCAGTGATGGGACAAAATTCAGGACCACCACGTGATTTACTTTTATGGGGCGGTCCACAACTAGTGTTAGCTGGCCTCTGTGGGAGATATCCTTTACTTTCCTCCTCGTCTTTATCTGGTCCACTCCTATTCATCCCTCAGAACCCAATTCATTTATCCCCTCCTTTTTTTAAGTCCTTCCCAGCTTCCCAGGCAGCATGGATTGCTGCCCTTTGTGCTCCACTTTCCCTGTTGTATGACACTGTCTGGGCATCTCTGCATCCCTCAGCAGACTAACCCCTCATCTTTGCACCCCCAGAGATTAGCACAGTGCCTGAAACAGAGGAGGTGCTTCAGAAATGTGTGATGGATCAACTGAGGAATGGGTGGGTTCAGGCCGGTCACAAATGCAGGACTGTTCCTGCCTGGGGGACCAGCCCTGACTTGGGAAATGGTCAAATAGGCAGCTCTCTAGGGTTCCCGGGAAGGTGAGCAGGACCCGGGCCCCTGGAAAGAGAAGAGGGAGGTGTGGGCATGAGGAGGGGCAGACACCACTTCCTCTGTGGTTCCCACCAGGAACCTGGAGAGGGCACACCTAGCCCGGCCCTGGCGTCAGCAAACTCTGTGGGCTCCACCCCGCGGGCAGGTGGGCAGTGTAGACAGGAGTCTCCAGGTGACTGAGGGGGGCGCCTGCAGCTTTGGGGTGGGGTGTGGCGTGGCGCCCCTAGGCAGATTATTCGGACAGACTGAGTGCAGTGAACGGGGGACAGCAGGAAGACGGGGTCCTCCAGGAAGCAGACCCCAGAATTAGAACTTCAGGAGATCTCCGTGGGAGAAAGCCTTGAGGGGTGAAGGAGACGGAAGGATGGGCAGGGCGGGCCTCGTAGGTCTGACACCCATGGAGGAGGGGAGGGGGACTGGGCACCAGAGCCGTCCCTGCATTGGCTGCTCCGGAAAGATGGGGAGCTGAGGGCCGAGACCTCCCCGGGGCGCCCCCGGAGGCACGGGCTCCGCCCTCGCTGCAGGCTCTGAGCGGTGCACCTGCGGCTGCCTCGGAGTCTGCGGAAGCCTCCGGAAGCCGCCGGTGCCATGCTGAGCAGCTCTGGGCCGGAACGGAAAGGGTGCTGGCTCAGGATGTGGGGCGCAGGCTGAGTCAACACGGCGGGGGCGGGAGGGCTGCAGGTTCAGTGACAAGGGACTTCCAACCCGGGCATTGACAGAACACTCCATTCCCAAAGACTCTCAACTGACACCTCTGAGAACTGAGGACCAGGTACAGAACAAACCCATGACCCCAAACACATGAACCAGCTCAACTACGAACAGCGTCGCGAGCAGAAAAGCGGCCTGCTAGGCTGCCTAACGTTTATGAATAACATTCACCGGTGTTAAAAAATAATAATAAACGAGCCCCTTTAAAATGGAGCTGGAGCCCTGGCCGGTTTGGCTCAGAGGTGAGAGTGTCGGCCCACGGACAGGAGAGGCCGGGTTCGGTTCCCGCGAAGAGCACGTACCTCGGTTGCGGCTTGTCCCTGGCCCTGGCCCTGGTTGGGGTTGTGTGAGTGGCAACCAGTTGGTGTGTGTGTCTCTCTCTCTTCCCCCCTCTCTCCCTCCCGCTCTATTTGAAGATGAATGCAAAAAAAATGTCCTCGGGTGAGGATAAATAAATAATAAATAAATGAAATGAGATGGAGCCGGAGCTGCGGTCCCAGAGGCCCTGCCCTGCGCGCCCTACGCCTCAGGCCTTGGAATGTCAGAGCAGGGCAGGAGAACCTTTGACTGGGGCCAAGCCGCCCTGTCTCCCATGAACATCTGCAGGGATAACAAGAAAGCAGATGTGATGACCACTGGGCTGAACACGTGAAACACGGAGAATCAGCGTCGCTGTGTCAGCGTATCTGCACCAGCAGGACCGGCTCCCTCCTGTGGGCGGGACTGTTCCCTTCCCTTTCTCATCGATAGCCCTGGCCTTTGTCTGCAAATCGCAGCAACACTTGGGCTTCTGCCTGAGTCACGGCTCCCCAAATGCCATTCTTTTCTTCGATCGCTGGCAGAGGCTGCCTGTCACTGTGGGAGGCCTGTGTGTTAGGTCCACGTGGCGACGTAACACGAGCTGGGAAAGCAGACAGCTGTCTCTCCCCACAGTGTGAAGACCAGAAGGTGGAGTGTCTGTACGAGGCTCTGAAGAGAGCAGGAGACCGGATGCTGGGCTCCTTCCCCCCGGTGGTCCCTCTGGCTCTGCATTCTTCCATCAGCTACCTTGGCTTCTTCGTGAATGACAGCCCCGCCGATGTCATCCGGGAATTCGCCATGACGTTCGCCACAGAAGCAGCCGTGTTAGCAGGTAGGCAGCCCCGGCCAGTCACACAGACGCGGCCTGGTTAATAGGAAGTGACCCCTGTGTGGGGGGCTGTGCTCTCCCCACTTGGACGCAGTGGGCAGATCCCGGGGCAGGAAGCAAGCAGGCCGGTCCTTAGGGCCAGCTGGTCCAGCTGGGCTGGGCTCAGGGGTGCACCTGCCCCGGTCCAGGCCATATCCATTCCCACTTCTCCCTCACCAAGCAACTTCTTTAATACGGCCTTAACCCAAGGCCGAACAATTCCACTGGGTCCTCCCTAATGAGTCCTTGCAGGTAAACAACCAGATTCTGAGAACCAGGGTGGTCTTGCCTCCAAGTGGGAATAGACTTACTTGCGTTGAGTTCAAAGTGACTCTGCGGACACTTGCCATATTCAGCTGCTGGGGAAACTGTCCCAGGTGGGGACGTTTTATAGCTATGGAATGACAGGGACTGTAGGCTGGTGCATGTACGGGGGGCCGGGGCCTGCCCCAGCCCCGTGCCCACCTTGGGCAGCTCTCCTCACTAGGTCAGTGCTGTGTGTGAAACACAAGTCCCAGCTGACTTATTTTCATTCTCAGGTGTGTGCTTAGTCCTCTCTCCGTGGCTTCTTGGGGGAAGATTACCTAGACTCACTTTGAGAATCAACAAAATTCCCTTTCCTCCAAACACCAGCCAGGTCTGAGCCTGAGGCTCTGGCTGGCGTCAGTGGGAAGAATTCCAGACTTGACCTCCCCAGAGGTAAATCCTTCCGCGTGTCTGGCTAGTGGTGTGCCTTCACCAGGTCACCTCGACTCCCTGAGTCCTTTTGCTTTCTCTGCAAAGTGGCAAGCGCTCTTCGAACAAAGCAGCCTGATTGGTGGGAACTCCCTGTGGTTCTGGTGCTGCTCAGTATGGTTGTGATTTGCTAACACTGAAAGTCAGAGGCCACAGCCTGGTGGGGAGACCCCTCCCCCCAGCCCTCTGCAGCTGTCCTGTTTGTGAATGAACCCAGATCCCCGAATCCCAGGTTTCTGCCTGGAGGCTGGCTTGTTGCATCTGGGGATCCTCATTGCTGGGTAATGATGCACCTGCTCCCATCTCTGTGTCAACACGGGTTCAAAGGGTGGCTCTTTCACCTCCTGCCTCTGAAAAGACAGTGTGGTCCTTGTCCTAGTGCAGTGTGTCAGCCACTTGCCTTGGAGCTGGCTCGGTGCCTCAGGTGCTTTCCACGTCTCCCCAGAAAGTGGGTCTCACTGCCCACTTCATCGATGGGGAGGCTGAGGTTCTGAAGGGGAATATGTCTGCCCAAGGTCACTGTCATTACCCCCTAAAATTCATGTCAACCCACAACCTCAGAAAAGCATCTGTTTGGAAATAAGGTCTTTGCAGAGATCATTCAAATGAGGTCACACTGGAGCAGGGTGGGCCCTAAATTCAATGACTGATGTCCTTGTAAGAAGAGAGAAGGACACAGAGGCACAGGGAGGAGGTCAGGTGAAGACGGCGGCAGAGACTGGGGGTGTGGCCACAGCCAAGGAACACCTGGAGCCCTCCCCTAGCGGCCCAAGGGAGCAAGCCCTGCCCACACCTGGATTCAGACTTCTTTTCTTCAGAACGGTGAGGGGACAGGTTTCTGTTTTAAGCCACCCAGTTTGTGGCCATTTGTGACAACAGCCCAGGAAACTATTGGTTTCCTTCCCAGGGGTGGCAAACTGGACCTCGAATCCTGCTCTGTCTCACCCCACACCAGCTGGGTTTACTCTGAGCAGCCCTGGTCCTGAGAGATCGGCTTTGACCTCATGTCCATCACCTGGCTGAGCACATGCCACCCTGCCCTTCCGCTGCCTGTGCCCTGCACCCGACCCTGAGGGCCCAGGAGGGGCCAGCCACGACTCTGGTGTCTCTTGGGTCCCTCCCTACCGAAACGTCCCCACGGGCATGGGACACAGACAAAAGAAAAGACAAGGGCCCATTCAGAAGTCGGGTGACTCACCGATGGCTCCGAGGATGAGCGGTGGGTCTTTCTCGGCCACACGGATCACGTGGCGAGACTGCCCTGCCCCCACCGCCGAGACACCCAAGAGAAGGAATTTCCCTGACACCCACTCCCTCCCTGCAGGCTTCTCACCTCCACAGTGTCTCGTTTGCCACTGACGGTGGGTGAAGCGGGGTGGGGCTGCCAAGTCTGTGTTCACAGCACCCTGACATTTCCAGGGGAGACGGAGCCTGTGTGTTGGTGTGGGCTGCCCGTGGCGAGGAGGCGGGGACTGATCTTTACGAAAGACTCCTAGAGACTGGGTTCAGAGCCTGGTTTCCACGGCGGCCCCAGCAGGCTGCTGTCGCGGGGAAACTGAGTCAGGCTAAGGCGGCCCCACCCACAGGGGCAGAAGGGCCCAAAGCCGGGTCCACCGGACACCAGACTCTGGACTGTTTCTGTCGATCCCACCTGCCCAGAACACGAAGTGCTTTGTGGCCCAGCGGAAATCGGACCCTGTCGGGCCCGAGAGCCCCGGAGTGAGCCCCCGAGTGCTGGAGCCACCAGGGCAGAGACCCCCAGAAAGACCAGGGCTGGTCCGAGCCAGCCGGATGCCAGGGAGACTGTCCTGTTTGACAGTGCGTTGGCTCGGGCCGTTTCTCCCTGAGACCGCAGCTTAGCAAAAGTCCTGGACCTGGCGGGGGAGGCCACCAGCCCAGACCACTGACCAGGTACACACCCAGGGAACAAAGCGTCTGCTTCAAACATGTTGACCAACTGCGTGGGCAACTAGCTTGCCAATTGATAGGCCCCAGGCACCCTCAAAATCCACATCTCTACATCCCCCTCCTTTATAGCTCCTTATAGAGTCTGCAGGTGCCCAACCAGCTGCTACATAAGGTGAACTCGGCGAGACGGCAGAGTCTGGGTGGAGTTCTTGCCTGGCCGAGGAGGCTCCGGTGATGTATAAAGGCTCATGGTGCTGAGCCTGGGGGTGCAGCCACCCTGGGCGCGCAGTGCTGATGGGGGACATCCCTGTGTTTGCTCGGTTTTGCAGACTGCACAGTGAAGCCTTGCACCAAGCAGCTGCACCTGACGCTGGCCCACAAGTTCTACCCCCACCACCAGAGGACGCTGGAGCAGCTGGCCAGAGCCGTGCACCCGGGCCACAGCTGCCAGTGGACCGCGGCGCTGTACTCGCGGGACATGCGCTTCGTGCACTACCAGGTGAGCGCCGGGCCGGGCGGGAGGACTGACGCTCCCACGGGGACGCACGCACGAAGGCCCGCCGCTGGCCAAGCACCTGCCCCAGCGCCCTCTGCTTGAGGTGTTTAGTAGAAGGAAGAACTTCTAGTCTTCCTCTAAAATTATTTCCTTTTTTGTGCAATTTGCAACTAGCATTCTTTTATATGTACATAGCCGGGCAAATGTAGGTTTACAGTTGCAAGTACACAAAGCAGTTTATTCTTGTATTGTTATTTATTAAGTGTTGTATTATTTTCCATACAAACAACTGTAAACCTACTTTTGCCCCACCCTGTATGAGTTACAGACACACAAATTTGAAAAAAAGAAAGAAAGCATTTCTGGTAATAAAAAGTGGGCTACTGCAAAGATTCATCAGTGTATTGTGTTGCTTATTCATTTGTTTAGACAATGATTTGGGCGAAGCCTCCTTCCAAGATTTTCTCTCACTAAATTGATTCGTTCAGGTAGAAACTATGCAGGGCTCCTCCCAGACCCACAGGAAACGTAGGAGTGAACCCACCGCTCCCTGCTGCTGAGAAGCTATAAAACTTCGCCGCAAGGAAGGGAAAAGCCAAAGTCTGGTTGTGCTTTGAGATCTTTTTTTAAATTTTGTTTTAAAGAGAGAGGAAGTGAGGGGGAGAGAGAGATAGAAACATCGATGAGAGGGAACATCAATTGGCCACCTCCTGCACGCCCCCCACTGGGGATCAGGCCCACAACCTGGGCAGGTGCCCTGACCGGGAATTCAACAGATGACCTCTTGGTGCAGGGTCAATACTCAACCTCTGAGCCTCACCGGCCAGACTGAGATCTTTCATATAAGAAATTAGTACAGATGATTGATAGATAGATAGATAGATAGATGATAGATAAATGATAGATGATAGATAGATGAATGATAGATGATAGATGATAGATGAATGATGATAGATAGATAGATAGATAGATAGATAGATAGATAGATAGATGATAAATAGATGAATGATAGACGATAGATAGATAGATAGATGAATGATAGGTGATAGATAGATAGATAGATAGATAGATAATAAATAGATGATAGATAGATAGATGAATAATAGGTGATAGATAGATAGATAATAAATAGATGATAGATAGATAGATAGATAGATAGATAGATAGATAGATAGATAGATAGATAGATGATGGAGACATAGTCAGAGAGATGATAGACATGATGGAGAGATGACAGAGAGAGAGATTGATGATAGATATATACATGCATAGACAGATGATAGACACCAAAATTCATTTCGAAATCTATCCAAAGAATTTGCTACTGTATTTTGTTATATTCTACACTATCATGAGACAAAGGCTTGGGTAGTGTCTTGGGGACATACAGCCCATCAGGCAGCCTGCAGGTCAGCAGACAATAACCCTCCTTCTGCTGTCTTTCCCAGTCAAATCCTTGCTGGAGGCATGAAAACACTCGCCTCTCTTCCAGACCCTGCGGGCCCTGTTTCAGTACAAACCCCAGAACGTGGACGAGCTGACACTAAGTCCCGGCGAGCTCATCTTCGTGGACCCCACGCAGCAGGAGGAAGCCAGCGAGGGCTGGGTGATTGGGATCTCGCAGCGGACGGGCTGCCGGGGCTTCCTGCCGGAGAACTACACCGAGCGAGCCAGCGAGTGTGACACCTGGGTGAAGCACAGGTGAGTGTCGCCTCCAGCGGCGGCCCAAAGAGCCCTGAGTCCGTGTTTGAGAGTGTCCACCTGAAAATAGTGATCACGGTGTTTGCATCCTTCTAGACCGCTTCATCATTGCTAAAAATTGCCTTCTCCGTCCAGGGGTACAGTAAGTATCTTGGCCGATTCATTGTTTTCTGCTGATAACATGCAGAAGATATGAATTACTCTGTATGGCTTCTGATCTCGTGATCCCAAAAGACTGCGTAATACCACTTCCTGATTATGGACATAAATTACAATCAGAGGTCCTGTGCTTGGTTTTGCTTACCCTTCCACCTCGTGTATAAACTGTAGAGTCCCGTGGTACAGTATTAGTTTTCTGTCACTGTATAGCAGATATTCTTCACAGCCAAGACCATATCTATTTATTGTCTCACGATTTCTGTGGGTCAGGAGTCTGTGCATGGCTCCGCTCAGGGGCTCCCAAGGCTGAGGCTGGGGGCTTATCTGAGGTTGGGGGTCCTCCCACAAGCACACATGGTTGTTGACAGAACTCATTTCCTTGAAGCTATCGGGTTCCTGGTGGCTTCATGTTCGGCTGGAATTTCTTACTTTTAGCAGTTTTAGCGTCACCTACAGAGATAGGATTTTCTAAACCACTGAGCACTGGCTCCTTTTATTTAACAATTCTTCCCTCAATTTCTCTCTCTCCTCACCCCTGTAAACACATTGCATGGCAATGTCCTTAGCTACAGAAAAACTTCCTCACTTACAAGTTCTGCTCTCCACGGACAGTTTCATCAAACTTTTCCCCACTGCAGAGTAAGGACTCCCCTTCCCCCAGGCCCTATACTGTGGCTCACTCCCTCCGAGTCTTCCCCAGCAACACCTCTAACACCATCTCTCTGTTAACAGTCTGCCCCAGGTCACTGAGAATTCATCATGCTTCTCAAAACCCTCCCAGCCTCCACCCCGCTCAGTCTCAGGTATTTATTACAGCAGCACCCCACTCTTCACACCAAGTGTAGTATCAGTAAAGGTTTAACCAGAGAAATGGAGCCAGTAATTGTTAGATTATACACTGTGGGGCAAAAGTAGTTCACATAACAGGTTATTCTTAGAGTATTCTTTATTAACTATTGTATTATTTTCCATACTGTAAACCTACTTTTGTCTCACCTTGTGTGTGCGTGTGTGTGTGTATAGTATATATGTGTATGTATTTATAATTATGTATACATAAATATATTTTATATTATTCTATATGCAATATAGAATTATTTATAATATAATTTATATTTTGCTGTTATTGGTATTATAATACATACTTACATTGCACACCATGTGTCTACACATTCATATGAGTTTATTGCGGGGAATTTCTATGTGCAGTTGTTGGGGCTGGCTAGCAGGGGCCAGCTAGAAGGAAGGGAAGGAGCCCACAGCAGGCTGGAAACCATGGGCATCAGAAGCTCATGGCCCAGGTGTGGCAGCCAGGAAGGCCCACCGGCAGGTGGATGAGCAGTTACAGCTACAGCTGCTACTTGGAATCTCTGAGCTTCGGGTAACCGTAAGCCTGTTTTAAAGACCTTCCCACTGAGTCAGTCAGGCCCAGCCAGGACACTCTCCTTTTTGATTAACTTAAAAGTAAGCTGATTAAGGACTTTAATCATATCTGCAAAACCTCTTCACAGCAGCACCTAGGTGGCATTTGATTGGAGAACTGGGAAAAGGTGTGTGTATGCTTTCAACCACCAATATAGTTAGAGCTATCTGCCTATAAAAGAGATCACTACATTTAAAAATACGCCAGTGAAACAAATTGGGTACATCCACACAATAGAATACTGGCAATTTTTTGAAATGGTCATGAGGAAGTCTTTTATGTACTGGTATGAAAAAATCCTAGGGGAGCTGCAGAACAGTGTGTATAGTACTGTTTGTGGAGAAAGGATGAAGTTGAACAGACGTGTCTGTGCATATATATACATGATAAGTGTTTAAATGCAAGTCGATGCCTAAAAGTTCCCTGGAAAAAGATTCTCCAGGAACTTCTAACAGCGGTTACCAGTGGGGGTTGGGGCTGAAGCTGGGAGAGTAGCACAGAAATGGGAGGTAGACTTTTTAGTACCAGTCCATATCTTAAGATTTTGAACCATATAAAGGTATTACTCATTCAGTATGGGAATTAATTTTTAATGTCAAGAAAAGATTATAAGGAAATTGGGTCAAAGGGAGAGAAGTCAGATGATCCAGGGCTGAGGTGTGTACACCAGGTGCATGTTGTAAGGGGCCAGTTCCAAACTTTCCCACACCCAATGCAAGCAGGGCTGCAGCTTCTACCAAACCATCACAGCCCTCCCAGATGCAGGTAGACCAGTTGTCCGGAAGAAGCATATTTCTGCAAGTCATGAATCCCATGAGCTACCAGAAAATCACAGGATGTTGGTGCCACCAGGGACTGCAAAGATAATCAAATGCCTCCCTCCCTCTGGAGGGCTGAACACCCTCAGACCCAGGGTGTGGAGAGGCTGGCTGATGTCACGCGGTGAAGGAAGCGCTTGTTTCCTTTTAGTACCAACTCCATCCTCATTGGACCCAAGATATCGTGTAAGGAACGTCGAAGAGGAGGTGCTGGTTCCACCCTAACTGACCTGCCTGCTCAGTGCCGGAGGGCCTCACCGTCACCAGGCAACTGGCAGACCTGGATGTCTCTAGAACTAGGCAGGGAAGACGCTGTAGAAGAGTTTGTGGCTGGAATCGTTTTTGCTTCACAGTTAATCTGTTGGTCACCTGCCACCAAAATGATCGCTCTAGGCTTTCAGCCTGACATTCTGGGACTGCTCTTCTCAGAGACAAGTTTCTCTTGGGAATGAATATGTGTTGACAAAACTACAACAGAAGGAGAGAAAAGTAAGTACCAGGCGAGGCTGTGGGGTGTCTGGGGGAGCAGGGAGACAGCCTGTGACATGATTCTTGGCCACAATGGCAGAAAACCAGTCTGCTGTCAGACTCGGGGGTGCTGACTAAGACTTTCGAAACTGCCAAAGATGTGCTTTATTAAAGGCTGAGAGCTTTTTAAATTAGAAAATGGTCCTTGCGCGTCTTGACATCACTTATCGGTTGCATAGTGGACGTGTGGTCAGAGGGCGCTGTCCAGAGGCCAGCGCTGTGGGCAGACGTGGATCCCCCACGGCATCAGCTGCAGGGCTTACCCGTGGCTTGTGCAGTCTCAGCTGCAAGAACTGGTGAGCGCCAGAGAGCAGAGGTACAAGTCTACGAGGAGGAGTCCCCTACCTGCCTCGGGGGACACACTTCTAGGTATGAGTCTGCAGCTACAACGCTCATTGCTTGGCAACTAAAACAGCAGTCACCCATCACTGGTACAACCACCTCAGCCTCTATGTTGATGGTTCAGGAGTCTGGATTTCCTCAGCAACTATTCACACAATGTGTTTGTTACTGTGAAGAAAAGCATCAGAGGGGATGGAAAAGCGTAGTCTTGAATCAGCAGTTTTCAGCTCTGCACGAGGAGCCAGAGCGGCCTGAATGGTGGGCGTGGAGGACACGCTGTCATCTTCCAGCGGGGAGGAGGCTTCCAACACCGAAGCCACGCAAGCCACTTTGCAAAGCCACTGCATGAGCTGGTGGCAAGGGCTCTGAAGTAACAATGGTGTTGTTCTAGGCTGGCTCGTGCCCTCCCCAAATCCGTATGGCGAAGCCCCGACTCCCAGCACCTCAGGATGTGGCCGTGTTTGCAGATGGGGTCTTTACCCAGGAGATTTGGTTAAAACGAGGCTGTTAGTGTGGGCCCTCGTCCAATGCGACTGGTGTCCTCATGAGGAGATCAGGACATAGACACACACAGAGGGACGACCCGGTGAGGGCACAGGGAGAAGCTGGTGATGGAGAGAGGCCTCGGGAGGAAGCAGCCCTGCTGACACCTGGAGCTGGGACTTTCAGCCTCCAGACTGTGCGAGAAGACATGTCTGATGTTTAGCTGCCCATCTGCGGTACCTCGTTACGGTGGCTTTAACAACTAACACGGGGACGCCATCCATACGACCCCCAGACTGCAGCTCTGCCCTTTAAAAAGCCAGCGAGAATGTAAACACATCTGTGGTGTAAGTTAACCATCAAGTGTTTCTTTTAGGTTAAAGAGAAAAGCAGAAATATTAAATTGTGAGGTTTGCCTTTCTCCTCTCCTGGCCAACATTCCGTCATCTTCATTGTATTGCGATTGAAAGACTAGCCCAAAACGTCCATTCTGTCTCCAGCTGTACACTTCACAGGCGTTATTTATAGACAACGAGACTTGGCCGTACCCGGTGAGCCACAAGCAGGGGCGGGTGTCCCAGCCTCGCCTGCAGGAAGGAGAAACCAACCAACATTTCCTGTGTCAACGTGAGACTCAACGAACAGAGAACTTCGCCACAAGAGCGAGTTCACATGAAGAGGGACTGTCGGTGGTTCGAACTGAAAACAGTGTTCTGGGTCCATGACCAACCGAGGCTCACATTTCATCTGGGCAAAGTGAGTCTATTTGACATGGTTATTAGCAATAGGAGTTTGCAGCTCATGACCAGACAGGCAACAACACGGAAAGAGAAAGTACGAGTTTCAGACCATCTAAGAAATGAATTAGCGGAAGCCAAACACCGTGAGGGCAATGAGTGGCATAGGGCCCATGGCGGTGGTGGCGAAAGCAAGCGACCCGAGGCTCCAGGTGACTGAGTACAGGACAGGTGCGGGAGGTGCTCACCACTCTGTTCCTCCTGAGGGTCTCAGGGTGGAGGCCAGGGAGCTATCAGTTTAATGAGAATTTGGGGTCCTGAGGCCTCTATACGAGAAATGCAAAATGTACAAATGGGCTAATAAGTAGAAACACACCACATTCATGACTGAAAAATGAAATAGGAATATAGGGATGCCTCCTGGAGTCATCTCCAGGTTTAAAAACATTCCAGGAAAAGTCCCAGGGGCATCGTTGTCTGGAATGAGTGAAAAGTTCCTCTGGAAGAAGAGACAGGAGAGATAAGCTGAGGAAACTTGGGAAAATGAAAACAATCCAAGTAGAGAGTAACCCTACGAGATGCTAGAAACGTGTGACAACGCTGTAAGATGGTATCGGTGGGACGGAACAGCTAATAGAGCAGGCACCTGCCACACTGGGAAGCTCACATCTAAAAGCTGCATCAGAAAGAGGGAAGAAACGGGTATAAAATCAATGGCGTCTTACATGACCTCACATCACACACCGCAATCAATGCCTGGCAAAGCCAAGAATTAAACAGAAAAAGGAAATTCTCTGAAAAGAGAAGGCA
This sequence comes from Molossus molossus, assembly GCF_014108415.1. NCBI lineage: Eukaryota > Metazoa > Chordata > Mammalia > Chiroptera > Molossidae > Molossus > Molossus molossus. The sequence goes on along the minus strand of NW_023425388.1, from coordinate 6,726,439 downwards.
GTTTAAATGAATGTATTTCTGATTTCTGGACTCTCTGGGGAGAGCTTTGAAAGCATAAAAGCAATAGAAGGAATCGTAAAGAAACACTTAGCTCCGTCTTTAATAATGTTATTAAATGCTTAAAATTTAAGGTTTCTCTGTGTTTAAAAACATAAAGAACATAACAATCCAAAGAACCAGATGAGAACGATGCTTTTAGGAAAATAGTAACCAAGGCGATGCCCCCTACCAGTCACCTGCATGACCAGATTACCTGCCTCCTTCCCTTCCTTTGTAAGTCGCACCCTCTGTGGCCCAGGCGTCATGGACACTCAGCCCTTCGGTTGATTGGTGTCTAACTTTTCCATTTAACCAGGAGGCATGTACGGTATCCTTCATTCCTGCCCCCCATGCCAGGCGAACAGTCAGACGCTGTTGCCACCCACCTGCAGTCTCTGCACCAGGTGCCCTTCTCCCCCAGCAGACTGTGATGCACGGTGCACTTTACTAGCTCAGGGCATGGCCTGGGGTGCCTACATCCCATCCCTCCGGGAAGCCATCTCTCCAAGGGCATCTCCAAGGGTGCCACCTGAGACCTTCCCGATCATTCCCACCAGCAAACAAACATGCCGTTATCTGAAAAAACAAAATCAAGCACAATTTGCTTTTTCTCATTTCCCTCTCTAGCTACTGACCCACTTCTCTGCTCTGACGGTAGGTCATTTTTCAATTGAGTTTATAAAGATGACCTTTCCTTTTACAACATGAGTTTTCCCCTGGGGGACATGGTCATTTGCTTGCTCTGGGAGGACGTGCGACCATTGACCATAGGTTCCTTGTTCCTCTTTCAATCTCTCCCTCCGGCCTCTCCCCATTCCTTCCCAACACGCTCACTCAGGGCACCCCCACCCGCACCCCCTCCTATCCGATGGTTTGCCGGGACCATTCCTCTCAGTCATCCCAGAGCTCCTTGAATCCCGCCACCTGCACCTTTCTCGACTCGCGGGACAGGTAGCAGCTTGCCCGTGGCCTGCGCCATCCGGGAGCTGTCTTCACCCACCCTCCCCGGAGCACCCCCCCCTTTCCTGTGTGCTGCCACAGCCCCTGATGTGTATGTTCCCTGCTCGTTCCTTCCTGCGCCCCAGCCACGTCTACCTTGACAGCTGTGGCCCCTGCAGCAGGTGACTCTAAGAGATGGTTGCATTGCCCTGGCTGGTTCGGCTTAGTGGTTAGAACATCGGCCTGTGGACCAGCGAGTCCCGGGTTCGGTTCCCACTAAGGGCACGTACCTTGGTTACAGTTTGTCCCCACCCTGGTTGGGGTTGTGTGGGTGGCAGCCAGTCGATGTGTCCCTCTCGCACTGATGTTTCTCTCTCTCTCTCTTCCTCCCTCTCTCCCTCCCACTCTATCTGAAGATGAATGCAAAATGTCCTTGGTGAGGATAAAAAAAAAAGAGAGAGAGAGGCCTGGCCGGTTTGGCTCAGTGGTTAGAGCATCCGCCTGCGGTCCGGAGAGACCGGGTTCGGTTCCCGCTAAGGGCATGTACCTCAGTTGCAGTTTGTCCCCGGCCCTGGTTGGTCGTGCGGGTGGCAGCCACTCGATGTGTCCCTTTCACATCGATGTTTCCCTCTCTCTCTTCCTCTCTCTCCCTCCCACTCTGTCTGTACAAAAAATGGAAAAATGTCCTCGAATGAGGATAAAAAAAAGAGAGAGAGAGAGAGAGAGAGAGAGAGAGATTATCGTATCAGTCTGCTCAGTTTGTGTAACAAGATGCCACAGGCTGGGTGGGTGATAGTAGAAATCTACTCCTTCGCTGTCCGGAGTCTGGCAGCCCAAGACCAAGGTGCCTCCAGGGCTGGTTTTTCCTGAGGCTTCTCCCCGGGGCCTGCCGAGGGCTGCCTCCCTGTGTGCTCACGTGGTCGTCCCCCTGTGCTGGTCTGTATCCCAATCTCCTTCTAATAAGGACACTAGTCACGCTGGATTAAGGCCCGTGCTAATAACCTCATGTTACCTTAATTACTTCTTTAAAGACCCCCATCTCCAAATACAGACACATTCTGAGGTCCCAAAGGTTCAGGACTTCAATGCATGGATTGGGGGGGGACACAGTTTGGGTGGTGATATGGTGACAAACAGCCACCATCACTCAGGACTTTCTCTGTGCTGAGCACTGAGCTCTGAACGCATCGTTTCCTTCATCCTCACGATGACCTTGTCTTGACACGTACACTCTCGAGCTCGGGCAGGACCGTGTGCCTCCCACTGTCACCCGGACACAGCCTCTCGTCTCTGCTCCCACAGGACATACACCTTCAGTCTGGCCGTGGACCTGAACTCCAGAAAGGACGGAGAAACCAGCAGCAGACGAAATGGGGAACCGCACCCTCTGCCAAGGCCGAGGAGCACGGGCAGCCCTCAGGCTATGCAGGTGACCGAGCCCCTGTTTTGTGAAGCGAGTCACTGACATCACCCTTCGTGTTCACTCTGGGGGGACACAGATGCTGCGCCGGAGCGAAGCGCAGACCTGGCGGGTTGGCAGGAGGCACCGGCTGCCCCGTCCACCTGGGCACAGGGCGAACCCCCGAGCTGGGAGCCGGCCCCTCTCTCCAGAGGCGCCTGCCAGTCTCCAAGAACACGGCTGTAACTCGGGCACGGTGCTGGGACACAGGCAGGGAAGGGACAGGGACACAGCCCCACCCGGGATCCAGAGCTCTCACCCGATCCTCTCATTACCAAGCGGGGTGACCCTGATGGGGTCCCCTCCCCCTTGGCGCTGAAAGATGGAGCTTCTGAGCTTTCAAGTCAGGCTGGGAGAGATGAGGAAGCTCAGGCTTGGTAACAGGGGGTGACAGCCGCTTCAGGACCAGGGTCGGGGACACAGCAGGAGCATCTGAGCCCACTACCTGCATGGGGCACAGCCAGGGGTGAAGACTACAGGCAGGCCCCCAAGGAGCACGTAGCCTCTCCCCGCAAACAAACAGGTAACACAGAGCCCTGCCGCCGTCGGAGTGGAGGGCGGAGCCTTTCCCGGAACCGGAGGGCGGGCCGCCCCTGGCCCTGGCCCTGGCCCGTTCCCTCTTCAGCGGAAATGCCCGTGTGCAGCCCCTCCAGGCCCGCTCTGTGCCACACACATTACATCAGGCTTTCGTTCCCGCCAAACCGCCCCCCAACCAGCACGGGTGGCATTAGTTAGTGCCACTCCGTCTCCAGTTACAAACCTGAAGCCTGGGGAGCTTGCGGGGAGCACGAAGACACATACAGCACCTCGCGACTAAACAGTCACACAACCCTGATGTTCTCTGGACCCCAGGGCTCAGTGCAGCCCCTTCCCGGGGCCTCTCACTGTGTCTCACTATCCTTGTCGCCAACTCTGCTTTTCCAAGTTGAAATGCTCCAGGCTCTTCCCGGGGAGAAACGCCCCCAATCCGAAACCTCAGCCCAAGGCATGACGAGCACTTTGAGAAGGCTGGCACACAGGTGGTGGGGGGCACGCGGGCCTTGCAACCCGCTTGCAGATCAAGCAGGGGCACGGGGATGGGGCGGCCTGTTTTAATACTCATCCTCGGAGGGGAACGGCATCCTGGTGCCCACACAGGCAATCCCTGAGCCATCATCTTTCAAAACTAAGACAAGGAGACAGCCTTCCACCTGGAGTTCTGCCCCGAGAGGGGGAGTCTGCACCCAGAACCGAAGAGAGGCGCGCTCCAGGAAGAGACGGTCGTGAGCCTTGCTTTTCCTTGTCCCTGTGCCCAGCCTGGTGGCATTAAGAGGTGGGGCTTTGGGAGATGCTTCTGTCCTGAGGGTAGAACCCTCATGAGTGGGACTAGTGCCCTCATAAAGGAGACCCCGCCGCGCCCTTCCGCCATGTGGGGACGCAGCGGGAAGCCTGCAGCTAAGACGAGGGCCCTCACCCAACCAAGCCGGCACCCTGACCTCTGGCACTTCCAGAACTGGGAGAACAAACGTCTGTTGTTCATGAGGCCCCCAGCGTGTGGCATTCGGTTAGAGCATCCGAAATGGACTGAGACAAGGGACAAGGACATGCCCGTTTCTTTTCACTTCCTCTATAATGTCATAATGCCCAGGAGATAAAACACTGCAAGACATTAAAGGGATCCCCCTGCAGTCCCTGGTCCTCTCCCACTGTCACGACACTGGTGAAACGGGAGGTAGGTCTGGAATGAGGTCGGAAGGGACCCACTTCCAGGCTAGCTGCTAGATGACGGGCAGGTGCTTTTTTTGAAGAAGTCTAATAATGCCGATGTTAGATTGCACATGTTAACAATGTTTGGCTATGCGACTCAGCTGATGGACGTATTTTTTAACATGCCTGTCACTCACCGCAACTTTTCTTCCCTTCCTGATGGTAGGCGGCCATCGTGAGGAGGAGCGTGCTGGTGGTGCGCCACGGGGAGAGAGTGGACCAGGTCTTCGGGAAGACGTGGCTGCAGCAGTGTACCAGTCCTGACGGTAGGCAAAGTCCCGGCCGTCTCTCCACACAAACAAATCAGACCCGTCCCGAGTGTCTGAGCCAGATTCCCCAGGGCACCACCCTGAGCATGACGCCGTGGAGATTGTACACGTGGGATGGATACGTGCCACATCGTCCCCTCTAGGCATCACATGGAAGCAGTTGAGTGTGTTTGTCCACGAGTATCAGGTCAAGTGTGTTTGTGGAACATGGAGGGATGGTTTCAACAGAAAGCAAGTCTGCTGGTGTGACACGTGCCCCGTCCGCCTGCTCCAGCAGCTCCGCCGGGATCTGGTCGTGAGTACGGCACTCACTTCCAAGCATGTCACCCTGGCCTGGGTCCGAGCCCTCAGCGGCTGGCGCACAGCCCATCTGGTGATGGCATCGCTCTGTCTCCCAGCCAACCTTCCCCACAGTGCTCACTTCCCCCATGCTTGCCTGTCGTTCTCAACTGAACGACGTATTGTTGAACATGCCTCTTGCTCACCCCAACTTTACCTCTCTGGATGCCAAGAACTAAGGACAGTGCTTGGAAACACAACATGCCCACGAGCCAGTCTCTGTACTGAGGGTCCACATCTACACATCAGCCACAATGTCTAAGCCGAGGCTAATTGTATGCATGAAGGTATTGAATGAACACGATACAATCCGTTCACAGGAGGTGGGCTAATCCAGACCTTTGGGAGCCCAGCGGGCCAAGAGAGGGGGGAATGAATGGGAAAACCACTGGCAGATGACCAGAAAAAGTCTGAGCAGATGACATCATGACCAAATACGTCCAATAACCCACGGAGGTAGTGCTATGCTTGTCTCTACGAAACAAGGTCAAGTAGAGACACAAAGAGTCAGGAAAGAAACAATAGGAGCAAGTGGATATGAGGAACAGTATTTGATCATCTAGACCAGAGATCAAGTCACCTGTTAGGGAAAATGTTTTATGGCACCGGAAATTACCAGCTTAAAGGAACCTCTCAGTGGGTCTTTCTACAGGGTAAAGAATCCCTTGATAGGATGAGTATTGACAGCCTAATTCTGCATTTCACAGACACACTGTTTAATCAGTTACAACTGGGGACTTGGGGTGCTGCTGGCCTCTCCTCTGATTCCAGCTCCTCCTGATTTCTGCTCACTTCTGGCCCAAGCACCCACCCCTCACATGGCCCCTGACTTCCCAGTGGTGCTGGCCCAGGCACCGCTATTCTGTAGACTCTGCTCCGCTCAGAACCTGACCTTGCCCCAAGCCTGGTCTGAGCTCTGCCCTCTGCCCCTCACAGAGCCACAACGTGTCACTGAAGGCAACACATCCAAATGGAGCAGGTTGACCTCTTTTGAATCACAGATGCCTTTGAGAATAGGACCGAAATGATGGACCTTCTCTTACACACACACACACACACACACACACACACACACCCTTTCCCAGCAAACACAGCTCAAACGTTGGCATTTAATAAAGGCCTCTAGGAGTGGGTGGTCCTTTCTGAAGAATCGACAAGACAGCAGTCGTGGAAAAGAAGAGGTGGACCTTCCGCAAGTTCACCTACCGCGTTGTGGATCTTGATCAGCGGCTGGACGCGTCCTGTGAGCGGCTGGGGCGGCTGCACAGCGCCCGGTGGCAGTGGCAGAGGAAGCCGCACTCGCCACCTGCTACGCACCTGCCCGAGGCCCAGAAGGAGGCCCCGCCCACGGAGAAGCCCGAGGTGGTGAAGACGCACCCGAGGGGCATAATCATCCTGCGGGAGGTGATGGGCAGCTTGATGGGCGTGTAGGATGGCGAGTCCTTCATCCAGGTGGACATCAAGCCTGAGACGATTGGCCGCTACCTGGGCAACTTCTCCATCACCTACAGGCGGGGGAAGCCCAGCCGCCCCAGGGGCCACCCACTCCTCCGCTTCATCACCCCCAAGTAGCCGATAGTGATCACACAGGCCTTCAAAGCTGATGGTTTAGACGAAGTCTCTGCCAATGGAATTTCCGGGAGGGAGCTTCCAGAAAAATCACGCACGGAAACTAAAAATCACGGTCCGCAAACCAGCCGCTGCCTCCCTCTGCGTTGGTGCAGGGCTGGGAGGCTGGAGGCAGCTGGTGTGGGGTGTTCAGCACCTGGCATGTGGGGTACACAGGTGGCAGGAAAGGCAGCTGAGCTTCTAGGACCTGTCGTACCAGGAGGTTTGGGGTGACTTGGGAGGAGGTGAGGTCTTGGTGTGGAGTGGTGTCCTCTGCACCGTAATCGATAATTTGATCATGAGATGAGACCTGCCACTTACTGACCTCCCACTGGGGCCAGGTCCTGGGCATTATCTCCATGACTCATCACATTCCCCTTTAATGACAGGAAAGATTAAGTAATTTGCTTCCAATCACCCAGCCAGTAACGGGTGGTACCAGGATTCGCAGCAGTCAGATTAAAGCTCAGGGTCAAACTCAAGGTGAGCCACGGGTGGGGGAGCACCCAGGGAGTCCTCCAAACTCCAGTCCCACCTCAAGCAATTGAACGATGCACAGTGCAGGGGCACCTCCGGCCATGTGGACTCTGCCCCGTAGGCAGTATGACACACTTGGGCTCTGGGAATGGGTCAAATTCACCTAAGTAATTAATGCCAACTTGAGATTCTTGTCAAATTAAGCTCGGCCAGTCATGGAGACACCTGGTTCTCAATCAAGAACTGTGTGAGCGACCCTTCAGGAGGGGTCAGGAGTAGACAGCGAGGGTCTGGGGATTCCTGGGGCTGAAACCCAAGTTTTCTGTATTTGAGGAAATGTGCACAGTAAAACAGCATTTTCTCCTCAGACTGAGTCCACACCACAGAACACAGACCACACTGGCGACAATGCTAACCGTGCTGCTACTGTGGTCTTGACCCTGGGCGTGCTGTGGGGCAAACACGGGAGCTGACCGCCTGGTGTGTGCTGTGCCCTAGGGAAGTACTACCGGCCAGACCTGAACTTCCCTTGCAGCCTGCCCCGACGGAGTAATGGCATCAAAGGCTTCGAAAACGATCCACCTTTATCCTCCTGCGGAAGTTTCCAGTCCAGGACGGCAGGTATGTTGGAATGTCACTCTGTTAGGAATAACAACAAGCATGGTTATCAGCAATATGTGTCGGCAGTAGTTACCACTAGTGTGTATTGAGCCCTTGCTACAGGCCCTTTGAGGTCAGTATTAGCATGATGCCCACTCTGCTGATGAGAAAGCTGGGCACAGAGAGGTTAAGTGAGTCAGCCGAGGTCACACAGCTAGTAAGTGGAAGCGCAGAGATTTGACACAGGAATGGATAGTTGGGGAGGTCACGGGGAAGGAAAGGTATAGAAAAAAACAGAATGACCACTGTGTGCACTAAGGATGTCATTGAAAATTAAAATAAAATGAAACATACATCCCCTCCTTGATTTTATTTCGAAATCTGTCACTTCAGGCTCTTGTTTTATGTCTGAGGTTCTGGTTCCACGTGATTGACTTTCTGGAAAAGAAGAGGCCATTGAGTTCCTCTGGCCTTCGTTTTATGAATTAAAAACTCCAACCGAGAACCAGGAAGGCAGCCGGTGAGGAGAAGGAACGCCCCGGAACCTGGCGTCCCTGGCTCCTCGCCGGTGTGACATAAACATTTAGTCCCCAGCGATCTGGGCAGGTGGGACAGCTCTGCAGCATTTGCTGACTTCAGTGGTGAATGGTGTGCTCACCCTAAGGGTGGTGTCGGTGTCACCGACGAGAGGCCACTTGACGTGGAGGTAGGGGATATGACACGGTTGGGACTCCCACAGGTCAGTGTGACCTGCTCTTCACAGCCATGCCTGGCTCTTTCTCCTGCCGCACACTGTGGGGGGAGGGGTGTCATGTGTGCATGTGTGTGTGTGTTTCGGTGTGTGAGTACATGTATGTATTGTGTGTGTATGTGTGTGCTGGTATGCATGTCCCTTCGGGAAAGTCTTGGCAGCTCTGTGTTTCACGCCTAAATCCTCACCTGGATGTTTGCACTGTCGCCATGTGTGTGCTGGGAGTACCTGCGAATGGTGAATGGGCAGCTGTCAACCTCTGTGTCCTGGGACTGCCGTAACCAAGCTCCACGAACTCGGGTGGCCACATCGACAGACACGTGTTTCTCACAGTGCCGGAGAGGTCAGGGTGAGGCTGTGAGGGAGGATCTGCCCCAGGCCACTCTCCATGGCTTGTCGACGGCCGCCTTCTCCCTGTGTCTTCACGTCGTCTCCCTTTCTGTGTGTCTGTCTGTGTCCAGTTTTCCCTGTTTATAAGGAGAGCAATCAGATCAGATTGGAGCCTCCCTCATAACCTCCTCTTAACCTGATCACCTGTAAAGACCCCATCCCCAAAGAAGGTCACATTCTGAGGAGCTAGGGGTTAGGACTCCAACATATGAATTTGGGAGGGACACAGTTCAGCCCAGGACAGCATCCACTACGACCTCCTGACTTTGGCACTGCAGTTCTTCTACTGAAGAGATCTCTTTCTTTACCAAAGATGAGGTCCTCGAAGGTTGCACGAGGAAGGCTGGGTCACAGGCGTGTGCTTCCAGGAGCCTCAGGTTTCCTTTGCTTCAGAACAAACTAGCAGGAACTCAACGCAGAAGCCACTGGGCTCACAGTTCTGTGGATCAGACACGCAGACACAGCGTGGCTGGGTTCTCTGCTCGGCGCATCAAGGTGTTGCTGAAATCACGGTGTTGCTGGGCTGACTTGGAAGCAGTTTCAAACTCATCAGGATGTGGGAAAAGTCAGTTCCTTGTGGTTGTAGGACTGAAGTCCTCCTTCCCTTGCCACTGTCAGCACAGGGCCACACTCAGTTCTGAGAGACCACCCACATTTCTCGCCCTGGGGAAGGCAGCAGTCTTCTTACATGGGGAATCCCTGAGCCTTTGAATCTCTGACTCCTGTGTCAGCTGGAGAAAATCTCTGCTGTGAATGGGCTCACCTGAATGGCTCGGGCCACCTGCAGCGATCTCCTTTCTCCCACAGAACATCACATGGTCACAGGAGTACCATCTCACCCTATTTGCAGGCTCCACGTACCCCAGGGGGTTACACAGGGTGTGCATGGCAGGGGGTGAAAATCTTGAAGCTACAGGTGGTACGCCTTCCATCGGAGCTGCCACCATGGGAGGGTATGATTGCACAGGTGCATTTTCCACCTGCTTTCTTCCAGGAGAAGCGCTGCTGGACAGCGGCATTCAGATCACCTCCGTCTTCACCTCTCCAGCCCTCCGCTGTGTGCAGACAGCCAAACACATCCTGGAAGGTGAGTGACCTCAGTGAGCTCCTCGGGCTGCCTTGACTCGTGCTTATGCTCCAAGGGAAGAGGGACGTGAGCAGAGGTGAGCACTGGATGCGTGGCGATGAACGGCCACACGAGTCATAGACAGTTACGGACCAGCCCTCCCAGAACTGTTCGCGGGCACTGAGCCCCTTAACATTTCCGGGATGCCAGGCTTGTCACCGAGTGCTGGGACCTGTCATCACGCTGTCCACCTTTGGCGGCTTCTGCTATGTGTTTTTTAGAAAAACTTCTGGGGAGGGGCATTCAGAAAGCCAAAGAGCTGGGAACTGCTGTGGTCCTTCCAAGTCCAAAATGCGTGACTCCCAGGGACGCAGCTGCGGGGAGCTGTCCAGCACCATCGAAGGCTGATGTGCATCAGGGAGCCACTGGCCCAGCTTCTGGAGCTCCCTCCTGCAGGAGGAAGGAAGTTCCTGCCAGGGAAGGGCAGCCTGTTCTGGGGGCTCAGTTCTACTCCTCCTGCAGGACCCCCCCACCCTTCTTGTGTGAGGAAGAGGGGCGTGATGTAATTCACCATGCAGGAGTGCGGCCAGCCTTCCACGGTGACAGGACAGAGGGAGGGGGAGCATGGGGACACACATGCAGCAGTTGGGCAGATGTGAGGAGGGGCTCACCTCTACTTCTCAAGGACACGGGTCAGGTCCCCAGCTGCCATGGAAAGGGGAGGACTGCTGCAGGATGCAGGGGCTCTGGAGGTAGGAAATGCTTATCAGGGAGAGGGGCCAGGACATGGCCCGGACAGCAGAGGGCGCCACTGGGCAGCACAGCGAGCCCTCTGAGGTCAGTGAGCACGACTGCATGCCGAGAGCCGTTAGCTGGGCATAGGGCTTCCCCGGGGCGCTGACATGGCCAGCAGGCGGAGCTGCATCTAACTCCGGGTGGGTTCAAGAAGTGAGCACAGCCCTGGCCGGTTTGGCTCAGCGGTTGGAGCGTCGGCCTGCGGTACAGAGAGACCCAGGTTCGGTTCCCACTAAGGGCATGTACCTTGGTTGCAGTTTGTCCCCGGCCCTGGTTGGGTCGTGCGGGTGGCAGCCACTCGATGTGTCCCTTCACGTCGATGTTTCTCTCTCTCTCTCTCTCCCTCTCTCTCCCTCCCGCTCTATCTGAACAAAAAATGGAAAAATGTCCTCGGGTGAGGATAAAAAAAAAAAAAAGAAGTGAGCACAGCGAAGCAAGAGAAGGTGAGCAGAGCTGGGGGTGCACGCAGAGGGGGGGCACTGAGCGTAGATCAGAAGCTGGGGGAGGTGGGGAGTTAGAGGCTGCAGGAGGTGAATGGTAGAGAAAAGGGGTGAGCTCAGTGGAGTAACATTTTGGTGAGACTGCTGGAGTTGGAGGACGAGAGAGAGGAAGCTGCACAGAAAGGAGGGCTGGTTGGAGACAGAGTTTGACCAGGAGCTTAGAAAATGGTTGCAGTAGCTGCTAATGACAAGATCAAGGTCAGGGAGGAAGGGTCATCACTGGAGGAGGGGACAAGGAGCCAAGGGGCTGGGTGAGTCATCTTGCAGACAACAGTGTCACCAAGCATTGCACCTGCAGCCGTGTCCAAGAGGGCAGGGAGCTGGGGAAGCTGTCGAAACCCAGCACAGGGGCCCCCCAGCTCCCATGTCTTCTCCACCTCCCGTACCCGCGTGGGAGAAGTTCTGACAAAGCACCTGCCCAAGTCTGTGCACGATCAGGGTCCCTGCCGGGAATCAGACTGATTCTGCGGGGCCTGCGCAGGCACTTGGCCGCCGCCGCCCGCTCCTGTGCTCTCCTCAACTCACTGTGTCACAGCCCGTCTGCAAGTTTGCGATGGGAGAACCCATTTTACCAGCAAGGAGCATCCACATCCACCTTCCACACTGACACCTCAGGGACAGGATCCACGTGTCCTCGGCCTTGCAGCCATCCCTAATTTGTCATTTCTCACCTGAGCATGACAGCACACGCCCAACACCCCTTTCAGGTCGCTAAGTCTGGGGCACGGGATTCGCCCGGCCCGCTGGGGGAGGCTCGCACGTCCCTGACATGGCTCTCAGCACCTGGACTCGCGGCTGACTGGCCCTGATGCAGGTTACACAGCAATGTCAGCTCTCTGGGAAAACCAGGCAGGGCCCAATAATCCCCAAACCTATGGCTCTAATGTACATTGGAAAATGTGGCCTGGCCCTGACCATTAACATGGCTTCCTTACACACCTGCCCCCTCTCTGCCTACACAAGCACACACTCACACACACACACACACACACACACACACTGATGCACACACTCCCCTTACGTTTCACTCAGCTCCAGAGTCATACACTAGTGTTGAGGGGACAGAGACTAAGAGAAGAAGACTTTTTCAGAGCGGTGACCCTCCTCCCACCCAGGAAACATGGTCCCATGATGTCAGACTCCCTATTTCTGTGTCAGATCCGATCGCCCCACCCCCTCAAGTGTTCAGGAAGGAGGAAGAAATGAGAAGTGGTCCCTCGGTGCTGCCGTTGCCAGAGGACAGTGGGGACAGCGGAAATGGCCACGTGAAGGCGGGGGGTTCCCCTCATAGCTCAGTAAGCCCTTCTCGGCTGTATTTATTCTGAGCTTTCAATTCGAGGATAACTCTTAATACATATGATGAAATAAAGCAAAACAGATATGAAGGACTTTTCCTTCTGTTTTGCTTAGGATCGGTGTATTTCTAATTAGCCCAACAGCGACAGTAATCAGATGTGAATGAAGAAAGGCACGCAAACACGTGGTGAAAGGTGGCAGACTGGTCCCTAAAGTACCCCTCCCCCCTTTATTCCTGCCATTTAATGAGCTTACTTTGTTTGAACCCACCCAAGATGCTGCCACTTTTCCACGAACCTTCAAAGCCACTCGTTTCCATGGTTGGCCAGCTGCCCTGCAATGAGCTGGGGGGGGGGGCAGTGCAGACCCCCAGGCCAGCCCTTGAATGTCAGTGCAATGATGATTTCCTCTTGCGTCCTAAGGTTCTTTTCTAGTAATGATCTTAATCTTTGCTTCCCTACCCAATCTCTCTCACCATGGTGACGACATAGGAATAAGAAGACAGGATCTTCACCCGGCCAGTGGGGCTCAGTGGTTGAGTGTTGGCCCCGGCACCGAGAGGTCGCTGGTTTGCTTCCCATTCAGGGCACGTGCCCAGGTTGTGGGCCAGATCCCCCGTGGGGGGCTTGCAGGAGGCGGCCAATCGATGTTCTCTCTCATTGATGTTTCTATCTCTCTCTAAAAATCAATAAGAAAAAATAATTTTTTTTTAAGAAAATAGGAACTCTTTTGGCCAGTTTCCTTAATAAGAGGCTGACAGAGCTTCAAAAGCATTTTTCATAACTTTATCCCTCTTTGGCCATCATTCATGGTTCTTCATTATCAACATATTTGTTCCAATTTTTGTGAATATTTTTTTACTATTTAGGTCTCTTGCATATACAATAAAAAGTTCTCAAAAGTGTTTTCTGTCAAGGGCAAGGTCAATGTCTTTAACGTGGCCTCTCATTGACTTTCACCCTACATGTAGATTATTTATTATTATCTTTATTAATAGTAGGCCTGTTAAAGAGCATCAGTGGAGCCCAGGTGGTGTGGCTCAGTGGCTGAGTGTCGACCCAGGCACCAAGAGGTCATCGGTTCAATTCCCGGTCAGGACACGTGCCCGGGTTGTGGGCCCGATCCCCAGTGGGGGGCGTGCAGGAGGCGGCCAATCGATGTTCTCTCTCATCAATGTTTCTCTCTCTCTTATCCTTCCTCTCTCTCTCTAATCAATAAAGGAAAAGAAAGAGCACCAGTTGATACATCCCTTGCTAATTCAGAAAAACAAAGGTACCGAGCCTTCTTTATAGGTTTTTCAGACTAGCATCGGGACACTCACGTGCTGAACTTGATCTCTGTGCTGTGTCCTTGAACGTGCTGATGGACCGTCTCTCGAAGTGCGATCACAGAGCAGTGGCTGACAAGAGGTCTTCGAGCGGGAGCGGGGCCAACTCCGTTTGGCAGACTCTCCAGGCTGCTCCTGCGTGTGATCCGTGCAGAGACACGAGCCCCTCACGGGCTGGGCAGAGCTTGGGGGCCCCAACAGCCTGTTCCACTCTTTTCTAAACACGCAAGGGAGCCCTTCTCATCACTCGGGGTACAGTTTGGAAGCTGATTTTATTGCCAACATTTGAGTCTATGTCGTTTTCTCCGTTTCAAATAAAAACATTAAGGTCTATTTTTCTTCCACTCACAAAGAGGTGGTCTTACTGTCCGGGTCTCTTGGGCAAGGGATGAAGTGCTGGGGAAGGGTGAGTGTCCCCGAAGACAGCTCCCTGCCGCCTGGCAGCTTTTGCTCAGTGTGGTCTGTTTGTCAGGATGTCACTTTCATGTGACTAACACCCTCCAAGATTAACTGCTTATTTCCCGTGGATCATTGGACTGCTGAGCCCTTATTGGTGCGCTCTCATTTTTGACGCATGGCGAGACCCACTACTGGTCTGGTTGTAGAGTTGACCGGGCAACCAGGATGAGTACCAGGCTGGGCCTGCTACTGGTAGTGCAGGGACAGTGGGAGACTGTCCTTACTGATGGACAGACGGTCATCACTCCTCGGATACCTTCCGACTTCCTCACAGCTTTTGTCTCAGAAATAGTACAGCCGTCGGTGATCACAAAACAATGTTGGCCAAGGGAAAAAAATCACATTTTTGAAAAGTATTATTGAGACCTAGGAAGAGACCTCTTTACAGAAAGCCAAAATGGACACTGGAAACAATAAACAGTTGTATTTTGTTGAATGCAGAGCTCAGACTGGAGAGAAAGTTGAAGATGAGAGTGGAACCCGGAATATTTGAGTGGACGAGATGGGAGACCGGCAAAACCGCCCCAACCTTCATGACGCTGGACGAGCTGAAGGAGGCGAGTTTCAATGTCAGCACTGAGTACAGGTAGGCGGTCCTCCCGGACCTGCAGCGGGGCTCCCGGTGAGGAGGGACGGCTGCAGTGGGGTCGTTTGGGGCAGGGAGACTGGACGGACTCTGATCGCGATTAGGACACACGGGGCGTGTAGCTGAGGAGCAGGGTGCGGGGTTGGCGGATGGCAAAACATTTTAAGAGAGTAGGGTCATTCTTGCTAAACTGACCTAGCAGGATTCTTTCTAAAGGCAAACCAGGATATCAGAAGGGAGGGGGTGCTCAGATATCAGGAAGAGGGATCAGAGATCCAGGGTGGGGAATTCTTGCTAAACTGACTTGGCAGGATTCTTGCTAAAATGGACTCTACCCGGACAAGCACCAAAGCCCAGAGTTCGGGCCTGTGGGGGAGAGGACAAGAGCTCGGTCAGAGAGCATCTGTGTCGTTCTCTGCCCGTGGCTGACTGCCCCCCCAAGCCCGGGGGGTGTTCAGCGACGCTGCCGGGACGGAGCGTCAGCCCTTTGCCAGTTTTGAGTGCAAACCTGGAGCCGCACGGCTGGCGGGAGCCCTGCTCTGGCAGGGCCGCCCTGGAGAACGCGTCCTTCTCCAGCTGACCACGGCGCAGCCCTAGTCCTCCCGCAGGCCGGTGGCAGCCGTCCCTCTCCTCCCTCAGGCCTGCGTTCCCCTGCGCCTCCCTCCTGCCGGCTGAGAGCTACAGCGAGTACGTGGACAGGTGTGTGGCCAGCGTGAAGCAGATGCTCAGCAGCTGCCCACAGGACGGTGAGTGCCTGCCCTGTGCCCGGGTGAGCAGCCCCCGGGGCTGGCCTCTCACCTCTGGGATGGAAACCAGACCGTTTCTTGAACTTGATCATTCCCCAACCTCCCAGCCAGAGTGGTACATCTGCTTTAACCGAGCACAGAGAAACACTCCTTGGCCACTCAGGCCCTGGGACCCCCATTCCATTGCGGAGAGCCCGGGGGACCCAGGACAGCAGCGGCAACACAAACCACAGACTAGGAACCGAACCACCAAACGTCAAGACATGTTTGAATGACAGTGAGAAGAACATGAGTATAAGTAGATCGTGGAGACCTTTGGAGAAGTTGGACTATGGAATTGGAGTGTGGAAATACTGAGGAGGCTTGTTAGGTGTGGTAACAGCAGGATGGCTGTGTTGGGTGCAAATGCAAAGCCCTTGTCCTTCGGGGGTGCAAACTGAGCCGTACTCGGGGAGGGCGCGGTGCTTGCCATAAGCTCTAAGATAAAACCGGGGGGTAGAGAGCAGATGATACAAAGTGGGCTAAATGTGGGCGCTCCGTGATGGGTTCCGTATGTGCGGTTCCATCAGACCCTTCCTTGGTGTATATTGGAAATGTCCATAGTGAAACTTAGGAGTCAGTTTTATAAAAATGTAAGTTAGCAAATGTGTACTGAACACCAGCGATGTGTCAGGCATTAAACAAAACATCCCAGGGAGGAGGTCTGAGTGGAGAAGTCACACTCTACCCTCATGGAATTGGAATATTGTTGTGGAAAGGGGCACAAACACCTGGAATATTAGGGACATTAATAACATGAAGAAGAGTCTCAGAGTCGGTAAGAGACCACCTGGTCTTCTTCCCCACCTGTGTTCTCTCCGTCCCTGACCCTCACCCCAGAGATGCTCCAGGGATGAAGAATTCTGCTGACAAGGAACACGGGGAGGAGCTGAGCACCTGGCCCCTCCCAGAGAGTCCCCAGTGCACCTGGGGCACATGCTCCGAGAAACCCTACAGGAAGAGACCCAAACCTTGCCGAACCCAGTGCCCCAACACATCTGGCCCCGAGGATGGTTCTAGTGCCTGTTTTGACTGATCTGAATGTGGGAACACACTTTTGGAAACTACACCTTAGTGACACTTGATTAACTATCAAACACCTGTGGTTACAGTTATTGCCACGGGACATCAGAGGACGGATAGTGACATTAGAGCCTTTCACTGAGCTTTCGGGCCCCACCTCAGCTGGCCCCTCTCTGGCTGTTTCATTTCAAGCCTCCACCACTAGCTGAATGTCAATGTCCAGGGGTGATCCTTTCTCCAGTGACCCCGGTGTCTGCTGGACACCGTGTGCTGCTCTCCGCGGGGAGTACAGCTCCTCAGTCCAAGCCGGTGGCAAGTGGCCGAGGCTCTGAGCAGGCAGCACTGGGGAGCAGAACGAGCAGGATTGGGGGAAGGCAGACGTGCCCTAGGAGGAGGAGGAGCACATGAGCCAGGCAGGGGGGCGAGCGGGGAGGGACAGTCCAGCTGGGCCAGAGGGTAAACGCTGATACCTAGCGATGCCCTGGCAGGGGTGGGCCCTTCACAGACAATACCCGTTAACCCCTCGCCTTCGTGTGGGGTCTGAGAGACCACCTCCATTTGTACCTGGTGACGTAGAAGCTCAGAGGGGCCGAGAGGTTTGGGTGCTGGAGAGCACAGGCCAGGAGTCAAACCTGTGTCTCTGCCCCCAGAACAGCATCCTGACAACCAGCCACCAGTGTGGAAGCCAAAGAGATGAGTTTGAAATGAGTAGGAAATGTCACAGGGAAAATGGATGGGAGCTTCAGCATTGGAGAATGTGTAGTCACACTAGGAGGGGATGTGAACGGATGTTCCGTGTCAGCCTGGCCTTCAAAAGGAAGCGCTCGGTCTGATTTCCTCCTCTAGGTGGAGCCGGTGAGTCCGGCCAAGGCGCCCCCGACTCCCCAGTGGGTGAACCTCCCCAGTTCTGCTTTGCCCTGTCACCTGAGGGAGACTCACTCAGCCAGTGGACTCTGGATGTCCTTATCCAAAGTGACTCATCAGCAGGCTTATTGTGATCAACTGGCTGATAATTCTCAAGCTAATTGGATCAGGCCTGGGCGGCAGCCACCACTACATCCCCTGAGAGGTGGAGACTCAGATCACAGCTGGTGGCTCAGATGAAGGCCAGGTCCTGTCCCTGAAGCTCAGGGGCAGGAGCTGCCGCCCCAGACCCTGCCTGGGGATGAGATACACCCTGAAGAACCAACCGCATGCAATGAGAGGCGGGACTGCGTTACTGAACAATCACTTTAGTGTGGCTCTATTTTTCGTCCTATTTCTCCTGCTAATTACAGCAGTCCTTTTAACATTTCTTGCAGTGCTGGTTTGGTGCTCATGTATTCTCTTAGATTTTTTTTGTCTGGGAAGCTCTTTATTTGACCTTCTATTTTGAATGATAGCCTTGCTGGGTAGAGTAGTCTTGGATTCAGATCATTGTTTTTCATGACCTTGATTACCCCATGCCATTCCCTTCTGGCCTGTAGGGTTTCTGTTGAGAAGTCAGCTGACAGCCTTATGGGGTTTCCTTTGTAGGTAACCTGTTGCTTATCTCTTGCTGCTTTTAGGATTCTCTCTTTGTCTTTAATTTTTGGCAGTTTAATTACTATGTGTCTTGGTATGGGCCTGTTTGGGTTCTTCTTACTTGGAGCTCTCTGTGCTTCTTGAACTTGAATGCCTTCTTCCTTCACCAAATTAGGGAAGTTTTCTGTCACTATTTCTTCAAATATATTCTCTAACCCTTGCTCATTTTCTTCTTCTTCGGGGACTCCTATGATGCGAATATTATTATGTTTCCGGTTGTCCCACAGTTCTCTTAAGCTGTCTTCCTGTTTTTTAATTGTTTTTTCCTTTTGTTTTTCTGATTGGTTGATTTTTTCTACCCTATCTTCTAATTCACTGATCCGGTCCTCAGCTTCCTCTACTCTGCTGTTTAGACCTTCCAATGTGTTCTTTATTTCTACTATGTCATTCTTTATTTCTTCTTGGTGGTTTTTAATTTCCAATTGGTTGATTTTCAATGCTTCTATGTCTTTACTCATGGTGCTCATGTACTTACACATGCTGTTGAGCTTCCTTAAGATCATGGCTCTGAATTCTAGCTCTGTTAACTTGCTTAACTGCATTTCATTTATCTCATCTTCGGTAGAGGTCTCTTGTTCTTTCATTTGGGATTTGTTTCTTTGTTTCACCATTTTGGCTATCTCAGTGGGCTTTGGAGCCTGCCAAATTTTCCCTGTAGATGTTAGTGTTCTGCTGTTTGTGGCTCCCTCTCCTGGGTTTGGATGAGCATGGGCGGTCCCACGTTAAACACCACTGTCAAGTCTTACTTTCCTGGATAGAGTTGCAAGCCAGGAAAGGTACAGTTATCCTCTAGCTTTTTGCCTGGAGGCTATTAGTCCGGCTATTAGTCACTGTTACTTGAAGAGCGTTGGGTTCTCAGTTGAATGAAAAACTCCCTCAGGTGCTCAGTGTAAGGGGATTTCCCAAGGATGGGGCAGATGCTGGGTGTTAATGGGCCTCAATTTACATTTCAATGGCCCCCAGGTGGGGTTGAATCTCCGAGGGAGGGGCCACAGCCTCTCCCCAGAGCCCTGGGAAGGAGTAAGATGGCTACAGTCCTGTGTGGCCACAACTCAGCAAAAGCTCTGAGCGCCCTCCAATTTCTGAGTGTCCCCACACAGTTCCAGTCCAGTCTGCCCTCCCTCTGCCAGAGCCCAAGGCGAGTGGCTGTGGCTATTTTAGCCTCTGTCCCAGCTCTGCACTGTGGAGCCGCCTGGGAGTGTAACCCGAGGGCGCTGCTCACAGCTAAGGCCGCTGCTGTCTGTGGGCTCCCAGACCCCATCTCGCGCCTCCGTAATCCTACCAGGATCGGTTCAGTGTCCCTGGTTACATGGTCCTTACAAACTGCTTTTCTGTTGCTTTTTCCCAACGATTTGTGGTTATTTTAGTTGTAATTGCAGTTTGGTCCTGGGAGACGGTCTGTGTAGCTCCCATTCGCTCCGCCGCCGTTTGGAATCTTCCCACTGAACAATTACTAACCACGGAGTCTCTCAAGGCTTTAGGGCACCATGAGGCAGTTTCACCCCAAGAACTTTGGGGACCCCCGATCTAATAAAAGGTGCTCTCTGTGCCGTCTTGGACCTTGAGCCGTTCTTTATTCTACAACAGGCGTCATCCTGATCGTGGGCCATGGCTCGACGCTGGGCTCCTGCATGCGCCCTCTCCTCGGGCTGCCGCCCCACAACTGCGCAGACTTCGCCCAGCTGGTGAAAAAGGTGCGTGCCCACACCTCCTCCTTGGACCACAGAGTCGCAGCCCAAGGACACAGGGTCATCACACTCCCTTCTCAGAATGAAAACAAGTGTCCTGACAGCCCAGGGCAGCGGGGACCCACCTGTGCCCTAAGAATATGCCCCCCTGCGCTTATGCAAAGGGCAGCCTTGGGCAGGGGGCTGGCGGGAGAGCTTCCTCCTCTTGATCATCAGTGTGGCAACTTGGGCCATTTGCTGCCAAGGTAACATAGAAAACAAGACCCGGGACTTGTCACAGGTCAGTTCCCATGATAACTCCTTGCAAGTTCAGTCGTGGAGCAGATGGTCCACAAAAGAGCGGACGGTTTGGAATCCAAGTGAAGGGACACTGGCTGGGCTGGCTTGTCTGGGGACCCAGGGAGACAGGAAGGAGCCCTGCCCCTCTTGCCTTGGTAGCCATCCAGCCGTGGGACACTCAAGAGCTTGTTGTAGATGCCCAAGTGCCCGGGGCTGGGCTGGGCTGTATCAACAATTACAGAATAATCGAACAGGTGCTTGGACCGACTTGTGGAACATCACCAACAAAACAAAGGTGGCTTTTATCCAGTTAATGAGCTGAATCTAGGCTGGCAGGCTCAGAAACTGAGACCCACCCCACCCCCACCCTCTGCCCCTGCCCCCAAAATCTACTCAGGGCTGGACGTGCCCTCTGCCCTTGTTTTTTGTTTTTGTTTTTGTTTTTATCAAATTGACCAATGGCCTTGAGACTGGGAGTCCAGTGGTGTAGACAACAGGTATGATAGAAGATGGGTCCCCAACATGGTTCCATCACAGGGGCAGCTGGAAACATCCTCCACCCCCTCCCCCAGTCTCTCTAAGCAGACAGAGGGAGTCATCCCTGAGTCCACAGTCACCTTCACTGGGATCCCCCACCCCCAAGAGGTGGAATTTTTGCAAATTCTTTCTGACCAGGGAGTTTCTAGACATTCAATAGAGAGAGGAGGAAAAGGAAAGCAAACATGTAACCAGAAAGGCCTTAAAAACAAAGATCTATTCCATCACATTCATCTTACAGCTGAGGGAATTGTCTCAAGTTCCACTGTGTCGTTGTTCTCTGGGGTCTGGAACATGACACCTGGATCTTTCCTTGATGCTAAATTTGGGGACATACGCCAGTCTTCAAACAGTAGACAGGGTTCTCAGCTCGGCGCTGTAGACACGGGGGCAGGCTGACTCTGCGTTTGGGGGCGTCCTGTGCTTTGTGGTATGTTAGCAGCACCCCTGGCCTCCACTCACTGGATAGCATCCCCCCCCCCCCAGTGTGACCAAAATAACGTGTCCAGGCCTTTCCCACTGTTCTGGGAGCTGCCATGTCAGGTACCACGACAGCAGTGCCTGTCTGGGCACATCGTGCCAGCCTCCCAGGCGTGCCTGCCTGTTGGCTTTGGAACAAGCTTAGCGTCGATGGCGCTGGTATAAACTATTCAGAAGTGATCCAACTCTGTTCTAGATCCCGTCCCTGGGAATGTGCTTCTGCGAAGAAAATAAGGAGGAAGGGAAGTGGGAGCTGGTGGCCCCTCCCGTGAAGACGCTGACCCACGGCTCCAACTTCGCCTTTCACTGCAGGAGCTGGATCCTGGACAGCTAGGAGCCACCATGCTGTGTGCACCGCTTCACAACGAGGACACGGAGCGCAGAGGCTGCAAGACGCTGTGGCGCGGGGGTCTCAGCCTCGCCCAACGTGATCTGCAGCACAAAAGGCACTTTCGGGCTCTGGGAAGCCTGCCATGCTCGTGTTTCTTGCCGCCACCTGTGGCTCTGTGACCCTGCGGCTCTGTGACCCTGCGGCTCTGTGACCCTGCGGCTCACGGGCGCAGCTTTGTGATGCCACCTGGGAACGTGTCTGCCCTGTGGCCTGGAGGGAAATGAGAACTGTGACTGCAGTTTCCAGGAAGTAAAGACCCACCAGCCACACCCACAAGGAGATGTCCACTTTATTTCATATGTTCCTATTTGCCAACTTCCCAACCGTTTTCCCCTTTTCTATTATCATCACTCTTTGGCTATGTCGGGCAGAAAGAGGTAGAATGTTCAATGAAATGAGAAATTATCTCTCAGACAAAACCAAGAAACTGCTGTTTGGTGACCACACCCCTACGGGTAGTAGCTTCCTGTGGCTGCTGTCTCAAGTCACCACCACAGAGTGGTAAGGACAACACGGTCTTAAAACCCACACAGGAGTCCGGCCGTGTGGCTCAGTGGATTGAACATCCTCCCATGGACTGAGTGGTCCTGATTCGATTCCTGCTCAGGGCCCATGCCTGGGCTGCTGGCTTGATTCCCAGTAGGGGGCGTGCAGGAGGCAGCGATGGATGTTTCTTACATCGATGTTTCTATCTCTCTCTCTAAAGAATGAAAAATCAATAGCAAAAACATATAAAACCCACACACAATTATTCTGTTGCAGTTCTGGAGGTCCCACGTTCTTAGGTTGACAGGTTACATTCCTTCAGGGGGCCCTGGGGGAGGATTCATTTCATTGCGTTTTCCAGCGTTTAGAGGTGCCCGGTCTTGCCCTGTAACCTTCCTCTATCTTCAAAGACGGTGGTGTCACATGGTCAACTCTCCTCCTCATCCCTTGCTCCAGCGTCTCCTTGCCTCCTGCTTCTGATGCTCCTGCCCCTTTTGTGATGACATTGGGTCCGGGCTAATGTCCCCATCCACGATCTGACGTAATCCCCTCTGCGGGGGCCCCTTTTCCTGAGCACAGTTCTCAACCTGTGGGTCGAGACCCTTTGGAGGTTGAATGACCCTTTCACAGGAGTCGCCTAAGACATAACAGTAGCAAAATTACAATTATGAAGTAACAAGGAAAATAATTTTATGGTTGGGGTCACCACAGCACGAGGAGCTGTATTAAAGGGTCGCGGCATCAGGAAGCTTGAGGACCACTGCAAGGGACACACCGCAGGTCTGGGGTCCGGATGCGGGCGTCTCCGGGGCCCTTGTGAGCACAGCTCACCCAGCACCCGGAGCTGATACTTTGGGGGCCCAGGAGTGGGGATGTGAGCCCCACCCCCCGGTGGAGGTCGTTTTCAGCTTCTCCTTTGTCTCTTTTGATCAAGCAGAGAGGAGAGGTGGTCTTTGGAAATGGGAGTGGGTCCTGCCCAGACTAACAGGTAAGACAAGCCGGACAGGGACCCACCAGCACAACGAAAGCTGCCCGTGGGGGTAAAGTGGTGCCTCTGAGCTTGAGAAGCTGGTCCAGGTGGTCGATGGGGTCTCCCCCGTGGTGTCCTCTTACCCCAGCCCTGCTGAAGCAGAAGGAAATGTCCAAGTCTCAGAGCCGGCAGGGTCACGGCAGGGTCACAGCAGGATCACCGCAGGGTCACCGCAGGGTCACTGCCTGCCCTCACTCCTCTGCCCACTCTCCGGGGCCACACGGCCTCACTAATCACAGTGGGAGGGAGAGCTCTGCACCTGGCCGGTTTGGCTCAGCAGTTAGAGCATCGGCCCGTGGGCTGAAGGGTCTCGGGTTCAACTCCTGGTCAAGGGCACATACCTCAGTTACAGATTCAATCTCTGGCCCTGGTCGGGGTGGTGCAATAGGTAACCAATGGATGTCTCTCTCACGTCGATGTTTCTCTCTCTCTCCCTCTCTCTCTTCCGCTCTATCTAAAAGTCCATGGCTGAGGATTAACAAACAAGCCAACAGAAAAACTTTGCAAGTCAAGCCAATGGAATTTGGGGTGGTCCACAGATGTCTGGATTCACCCTCTCAGGGGCGAGGCTTCTGGGTCTCGTGCCCCTGGGTAAAGAGAGGGGCACGTGTCTCTTGCAAGGGACACCGAGATGTGCCTGAATCTTGATCTCAAGGTTAAGTGTGCAAAAGACACCACTTCGTTTATATTTTATAATTCTGGCTCTGGCCAGAGCGCCCCGCCCCCACCGTTCTGTGGCAATGACAGGGAAGCCCAGCTGGGTCAGTCAGGTTCCAGAACGAACATCGCCGTGAGGACTGAGTCCTGGGGGCAGTGCTGGACGTCGCAGTGATGGAAGTGTCTATGGACGTGCATCACTATTTGATTAAGTTTCCAACTCACTGAGCTCACGAGAAACCAAACATTAAAGAAAGAAAGAGATTTCTGACCACTCTCCTCTTTCTTCGTTCCTGTCCCTGTCTGTGCTGGTCCTTGGTGTTTACAAGCCTGACCCCTGCTGACGTCATCTGGAAATGGACGTCCTGTCACCAGGGACTCCCACCTCCCGCCCGCCCGCGGCGTCATCACCTGGGTCTCCTCACCTAGGGCTGGGGCGCACCAATCTGGAAAGGAACCCTCCGGGTTTCGCTTGCGTCCCCCTCACTCGGCGGACGTCCACGATGCTCATACACCTTGCAGCACAACAATGGGGTTCTTCACACCCCAGAACTCCATTCGTTCAGAGGCTGGAAGGTGGTGGAAATGGGAGGGGAGCCGGCCTGGGGCTGGGCAGCCAAGGCATGGAGGACCCTAACTCTGTGCCTGTGGTGGTGAAGCGCTTAGGGACAGGTCTGGGGGCCACTGCTACCGGCTAACACTCTCCTATGTTCATCTGAGAAGGGTCCTCATAATTCCCCCTGAACTCAGTCTTATGTTAGAATAATTTTAAGTGTTTTGGATATGAGTCATGTTGATGAATGTTATGAGCTGAATTGTGTGTCCCCCATCAAATTGATAAGTTGAAGTCCTAACCTCAGAATGTGCCTTTAAAAAGGTAATTAAAGTAAAATGAGGTCCCGAGGGTGGGTCCTGATCCTGTCTGACTGGTGTCCTTATGGGAAGAGGAGATTGGGACACAGACACACAGAGGGACGACCACGTGACCACGCAGGGAGAAGATGGTCATCCACACGCCAATGAGAAGCCTCTGGCGAAACCAGCCCTGCGACACCTTCACCCCGGGCTTCCAGCCTCCAGAATGGTGAGAACATCAGCATCTGTTATTGCAGCTGCCTGGTCTGTGGTACTTCATCACAGCAGCTCCAGGACACTAACACATGGAAAACATTGTGTACCTGGAGGGCTAACTCTCGGTCCGGTGGTGCGGCTCAGCACAGGCATCTGATAACTGGCGCCCTCTTGTGAACCTTGGAAGTACCCAGACCCATACACTGCCTCCCCTGACATTCGTTGCACTTACTTTCTTTTTTTACAGAGAGAGGAAGGGAAAGGGAGGGAGAGAGAGAGAGAGACATCGATATGAGAGAGAAACATTGATCGGCTGCCTCCCACACACCCCCGGCAGGTGCCCGACTGGAATCCATCTGGTGTCCTTCAGGTCCCCAAACAACTGAGCCACACTGGCCAGGGCTGCACTTATTTTCCAACCTTAAACATAAAACAAAAAGTATGTGACTCCTTGCAAGCAGTTTTGGGAGGAGTAAAGGCAAGAACACAGTCGCCCAAACGCCCTTCCCCCAGCCCTGGGCATAAGCAGGTCTGCTGCCGTTATCTGCCGAACGCGAGCTCCTCTCTCCCACCTCCACGTACTTCTGGGAGCCCCTGGGAGCTCATGGGTGCTCAAGAAGGAGCCCATCGAACGCACAGCCTCTGAGCTTCCTCCAGAGCCCGCTGCCCTTCTCAGCCCCTTACTCCGGAGGCCTCTGGGGGCTTCGCCAACCTGCCACTGGGAGGAAGCCAGGCACCCAGCTGGGGTCACTGCCCAGTGCTCCTGATGTGGCGTGGAGCTGGAGGAGGTCACCTCCACTCTGAGCCATGTTGTCGCCTGGTCTCAGGGGCCACAAAGTCCCACAAACAGCCTAACTGCTTCCCTCCCACTTCTTCAGACCCCAAATCAGCCCAAGGAGCGACAGAGGGTAAGGGTGGAGAATAGAGGTGCCTCTTCCCACCCGCGTGCAGAACCTCCATCTCTCCAGTCACACGCTGAAGGCCTGTTACATTTGCAGATGCCAGCACCACAAACCTGGAACCCAAGAAAGTCAGCTGAAGCTTCACCGTGACAAGAGGATTCAGCCAGGTGGCTCGCCTCAAAGATTAGGGTTGGACATCAATAGCTTTTGTTTATGCCACACCATTAGAAACTATGATGACAGAACATGTCCCATTTGCGTGGCTACGACAACAAAGCAAACACACTGACGGGAACTCGTGGGAACTTCCCCACCCCGCGGAGGCCGAAGAAAGGTGTGCCATGTCACCCCATGGAAGGATAAATGTCATCAAGAAGACCTCTCTCTAAATTA
Source organism: Molossus molossus (assembly GCF_014108415.1). Classification (NCBI taxonomy): domain Eukaryota; kingdom Metazoa; phylum Chordata; class Mammalia; order Chiroptera; family Molossidae; genus Molossus; species Molossus molossus. Next base: position 6,700,508 of record NW_023425388.1, on the reverse strand, counting down.
ATCCACAAAGCGATCACAGGCCCATTGAACATGAAAAGGATATTTTGGAGGAGAGAAGTTCGTATGGGAAAACAATCATCCAGGAATAACTAACAAAATCCAAAAATAGTAATGGAATTAGAACATATTCTAGAGCTACAATAATTAAAAGTGTGGCAGTAGCCCTGGATTTTAGAGAGAGGTCAAGGGTTTAAATAAAAACACCCAGGAACTGGTCCTAAAATGTGGGGGTGTTCACACGTGGTAAATCAGATGATGGGGGGGCTTGGGGAGTCAGATGATTAAGTCAATGGTGTTGGGACAGTAGGGCCACCAACTGGGGAAAAGAAGGTTGGAATCATTGCTCACTCATTAAACACACACACACACACACACACACAATCAAAGAGTTACATAAAAAAAAAATGAAATTGTGAAACTACTAGTATTCATCATGTAAGAATTTCAAAAACTTATCTGAGTGGGAAGTTCTTTGTAAGCATGACAGACCGAACATCAAAGGAGAGATAGATACATTCTACTAAGACATTTTGCTGTTGTTAATCCTCCCCTGAGGATATTTTTTCCATTGATACTTTGTAGAGAGGGGGTTGGGGGGAGAATCCTCCATGGGTCGCCTCCCGCCCTCGCCTGCAGATCCAGCAACAGCTGCAGGGGCCTGTGATCGCTGGGCGGGGGTGGAGAAGAACCGGGTTGGAAAGGGACGGAGCCAGGCGCTTGTGGCGGGAACTGCCTGCGTGCTCAGCCGTGCACGGTTGTGGGGCAGCTACTCACTGGTGCCCCATCAAACAGAACAGCTCGGGCCAGGAACCTGAGGATGTAACACCTGCAGTTTTTGGTGGGGTCTCCAGCAGTGAGGCGTAGCGCCTGTGGCGGTGCAGTCCCGTGGCAGACGGGGGAGCAGTGAGCGTCGGGCTGTGCACCACACGCTTCATGCCCTGATCTCCCAGTAGCTCATGAACCACACTAAGGGAACAACCGTCATGGTCTTGCGGATCTCCCTGTAGCAAACAGTTCGAAACTATTGTCAGCAGAGTAGGCAGTGGCAGAGTGTGCCGGCAGAAACAACCGTGGGAAAAGAGGTGAGAGAGAGTTGGATCAGGCAGGGAATGAACAGCCATCATGATGGTTTTCTACATGGGCTGTCTGTGAATTCGTCAACTTTTTAGTTGGTAATTTTTTTGAAACTTGTCTATTCTATGTAAATGTTTGTTTTCATGTAATTGTATATTCATAATGCTGTGGGTTTTCTCTTCAAGAGGCCCGGATACTGTGTTCATAATGTATTGTTCTTGAAGAGGCCTTGTGTTTAGGGACATAAAGACCAGATGCAGGGCACGGCCTGGCGTTGGGCAGACCAACTGCGAAGGACATTCAGGGGGCACAGAAGACACTTGCCCTCTGAGGGACTCTGGGGACAGAGGATGGGTGACAGGGAGCTGACGAGATAGGAGGCAGGGGCTCCTCCAGTTTGTGACTACAAGGCTGGGGCCTGAGCTGGGGCTGGGGCAGAAAGGAGGGGCCAGGAGGGGCCAATACTCAGGAAATCTGGAGGTGGCCTGGGTGTTAGCCTCCTGCCCTCTAGGAGACCTGGAGAGTGTGCACTCAGGCCAAAGCCATGCCTGTGGACTGTCCTGCCCTCGGCCATCGGCAGGGATCCCCATCAGGGAGCCCCCAAATCCATGCTGACATGCTGAAGCCTTGGGAAGGGCAGAAGCAGACCCTCCAATGGCAGCTTCTGTGTTCTCACCTGAGCCTGAAATATGCTTACGGTGTTGTGTTCTATGAGAATCATGCACAGGCATTCTTACTAGCCAGGCATTTTCCTAGCTCTTGGGGACATTTGAGAGAGGAAGTCCAGGGTAACGACTGCCCGGCGTCCACTCCAGCACCGTCTTCCGTAGAGAACAGTGGCGTGGCCATTCTTTACCCCAGAAGACACCACTGCAAACCGGGGGAAATCACCGGTGACTTTTAGCTTCAAGACCTCGAAGCACAGGCGGTGTCATCAACAAAGGAGAATGAAAACTTTATTTGCAACTGTAACCCATTTGCACAAACAACTAAGTAAGAAAGAGTCGTAACTGTTAGTGCTAAGGGCCCGAGAGACCGGCCCGCGCACGGCGCAGCCCTCATTCCAGACGCCGTCTTAGTCCAGAGGGTCGGACTGTCGGGTGTCGTCTTCCTCAAAATTCACATTTCCTGGAAAGAAAAGGGAAACGTGAGCATGTTTGACATTGACCTTTTCTGGGTTAAGATTCTTTGTTTGCTAAGTTGGCATTTCGGACTGGATGACTCTGTCGTGGGGGCTGTCCTGTGTGTCGGAGAACATTTAGAAGCATCTCTGTCCTCTCCCCCAGAAGACACCAGTAGCACTGCCCGACCCTGCCCGGCCCTCCAAGTCTCCAGCATGGCCAGTGTCCCCGGAGGCCAAAACCCCGAGCTAAGGTGACGCTCCTTCTGTCCAGGCACCTGGAACCCGGTCTCAGACCCAGCCACTCCTGATGTCCTGGACGCGGCCTGACCTTTCCCAGCCGGGCTCTCAGACGCCTCGTCCTGAGTGCTGCTCATGCAGCCCCTCCTTTTGCTCCCCAACTGTGGCTTCTGCGTGGGGAAGGCCTTCCTCCCAGTGGACCCTGCCTCCTGCCTCTGGCCTGGCACCCACCCCCCACCTCCTCAGAGGAGCTCCCTCTTAGAGGCTCCCTCCCCCTGTGCTCAGGATCAGGTGTAAATGCCACCTCAAGCTCAAGGAAAGGCCATGAGAAAGGGACCCTGCCCTCTCCCCACCCAGGCTCTGCTGTCTCTGCCCGGGCAGTATTTTCTTCTCGGTTTCATCGTTGCCGCCACCTCCAGCCCTCTCCACCCACCTGGAGGCACCCCTCTCTCAGAAGTGCTCCCTAATGCTACTCCAGGTGAGGCATGCACCTGTCCTGTACCCAGCAGTCCCACAGCGGTCACACTGAGGTCGTAAAGGTGCCAAGTCCCTGCTGTCCTGCAAGCTTTCGGTCCACCCCACAGGGGCTGAGCAAGCACGGCGTCTCCCATGGGAGGTGCTCGGTACCTGCCCGGGACCCTCTCACACGCCCGTCTCTGCGCTATTTAGACGCTGTATGGACATGAGCCCACTCCAGCCTCACAGGTCGCGGGGCACTGTGCCTCTGAGGGGTCATTCTCCTCTGCATGAGGCAAACGAGGGACGCAGGGAGGCTGGGACAAACCGTCGCAGCACTAACTGGTGCAGCCAGGTTTCCAGGCCCCGGCCTCAGCCACGAGGCACACAGGTCTTTGGGGCACTACTGCAGCATGGGGACCTGCTGCCGACAAAGTGCAAACCTGTGTGTTTACAGCATTTAGAGAGAAAACAGCTTTACGTGACTTAATCATTTCAGATGTGATTTTCAAAAGAAAGGGAAATACATTTGCTCTTAATTTAGAGCAGAGACTAACTAAGTTGCAGGGACCCCAGGCCCAGGGACCGCGTGTGCCGGGCTGTTCCCGGAGCAGCGGTGGCCTGTCCTCCAGGACCCCCGCTTTACATCAGACACAGGAGATTGTTGTGAAAGCAGAGGCCCCTCCCTGCGCTTTCTGGACATGCCCTCGGCACTCCGGGAGAGATTTATAAAGATCCCAGGAACCTGAAGCCCCGAGCAGACTCAAGGTCATTCCTGCCCCAGGATCTGCTGAGGCAGAAGCTTCTAGATTAATAGTACATTCAAACCCACTTAAAAAGGCCTGGCTCCCAACACTGCCAGCTCCTGTGCCTCGGCCCTGGGACATGGTGTCATGACACCCAGCCATGCTACACATTTCTAACGGCCCTCTGCAGCCTGAGGTCTGCTCTCCAGGTGGAGACGGACATTAGCAAAGAGCAGAGAGCACAGGAGGTGCCCGCTGTCCCTGCCGCCGTGGGAGGGTCGCAGGAGTACCTAGGAGGGTCCGACGTGAGTCCAGAGATCTTCTCCCAGCCCCTCAGGCCTGGCTCAGGGACGCCATGGTCAGAGGAGGAGAACCCCGCAGCCCATCCCAGCATGTGTGTGGCCTCACTTCCCTCCTGCTCCCCCAGATCTCCAACTCACCCTGGTCTGTGGTGTCAAAGCGGAAGTCCTCCCCATTCTCCTCCCTGAAGGCATCAGTGTCTTCCTCTCCAGGCCTCATGAAATCAACCTCCCCATCTGAACCATCTGTTAGAGGCTGGGTCTCGTCCACAGCCTCCCCCCCACCTGCGATGAAATGGGAAACGGTGTCCAGCAGCGCGCAGGCCTGTGCAGGGGTGGCCGCTTCCTCCCCTTTGGGGTACCCACGGTCCCTCCTGCTGAGAGCATCACCCCACTTTTCCCTCAGGGGACCATGCCTCCCCAGTGGAAGTCACCCAGCTCCAGCCCAGGCCTGTCCAACAAAGCAGCCTGTCCCCTTGAGTCACAGTGACCGGTTCAGGGATGATGATTCTAGTTCCCACAGGCTTTGATGACCATATTGAGAAGAGAAACTCTCTGTTCCCCAAGGTTCTTGAGCTGATTGGGTGGCAATCTGATAACGTCAATGAGGATTAGTCTCCAAAGGGAAGAGAGCAGAGCCAATGCCTATGAGAGCAGAGACCAGACAGCTGAGGCCTGATCCAGCCATGCCTGAGGCTGGCTCTACCCTGACTCTCAAGTTGTATGAACCAATAAATTACTATAATTTCTCTTAGGCCACTTTGACTTGGCTTCTTTTTTAATCCTCACCTGAGGACATTTTTCCATTTTTTGTTCAGATAGAGTGGGAGGGAGAGAGAGAGAGAGAAACATCGACATGAAAGGGACACACAGAGTGGTTGCCACCCGCACGACCCAACCAGGGCCGGGGACAAACTGCAACCGAGGTACGCGCCCTTAGCGGGAACCGAACCCGGGTCTCTCTGGACCGCAGGTGGAGGCTCTAACCGCTGAGCCAAGCCGGCCAGGGCTGACTTGGCTTCTAATCACTTGCAATTCCTCAGCATCCCAGGCAGTCTAACTACTTCTCAGGAAGCCCATTGTGATGAACAAGGAACAGTAGGGCCCACACTTCTTCAGGGAAGGGCTTGTCATCCAGCTGCTGTCAGCTGACCTTCCTGAGGTCATGCCCACAGCCCATCATTGACCAAGGTGAGGGGATAAATGTTCCAAGGGACATTTTAGTTCCAGGGTTTCCCATGGAATCAACCAAGGTTGTTGAGGGCTTGGGCCAGGCCATGACTCTATCCAATCAATACTGCTGGTGACAGCCCTCCCACGCCCTGACGCTGTGGTCCCAAAGCCTCTCCCTAGAACCCCCTGCGCACAGGAGGGACCAGGCGTGGGCCCCCAGGAGCCTGGCCTGCGCAGAGGCCGCGCTCAGCCCACCGCACCCCTGCAGGCGCCGTACCCTCGGCTGCCAGGGCCTCCTCCTGGCCAGGTACATCCACCGGGGACTGCTCCTCCACGAGGGTCGGTGTCCACAGGGCCAGTTCTGTGATTTTGGTCGCTTTCCATTTGGGAATGACAGTTGTCAATGACTCCTCCTCCTCTTCTTCTTCCACTCGTTCCTGCATCGAAAGTGTGAATTGGCCAACGCGTGTGTAAACTCGGTGTGAGCTACTTAAAGGAAGGGGAGAAAGGGTAGGTTTGTGATTGCATTCGAGCGGTTGTACGGCACGATTCAGTGATCAGACCCGTTGCCGACCATCTGGGTGCCGTCTGAGGGTCGAACGCGGCTCTGGAAGGAACTAGGAAGAGAAGGGCGGTGCAGTGGGGCCTGTACCTCCTCCCCTGGCGACGCCGGGAGAGCCCGCGGGCACCCGCTCCCGGCGCCGGGGCGGGAAGACGTGACCAAGGCGGAATGCGCCGTGCAGCGGCTCGGCCACATTCTCCCTCCAGCGTCCTTCCGCGTAATGACGCGAACACCACGGACGACCGTGCAGTGCCGTCGGAGGGGATACACGCTACAGCTCTGGTCTCACGGATTCCGGAGGGAAAAGAGAATCCCAGAGCTTCTGCTTTCCATCACTCGGCCCACAGGAGGCCATCCACGTCATGCCACGACCCATACCACGGAATATAAACCTGAAGCGACGTCCGCATGCGTGTCTCTATTCCCAACACCCACTTTTGTTCCATTTCCGTTTTTTTGAATGTTACAATCAACTGAATTGACATCATGACTCAGGAACAGGTGGCAACGTGTACTTTGAAAAACATCGTTCTAGGACGAGAGTCAGTAAACTTTTCTATCAACTATTCTGGGCTCTGCTGGCCACCTGGTGTCTGTGGCCACCACTAACCCTGCCACTATAGCTCAAAACAGCCACAAATGGCACATAAACAAAACAGAACAGGGTGCGGACCCAGTGCACTGCTCGGGGGACTGTACAGTGGTGCGGCCACCGCGGAAAGCTGTTGGAGGTCCCTCATAAACCTAACCACGGAATTACCGTATGACCCACCACGTCACCCATAGGTATACAGAAGGATCGAAAATAGAGGCCCGGACAGGTATTTATACACTAACATCTGTCGCAGCATTATTCAGGGTAGCCAGGAGGTAGAAACAACCCAAGTGTCCGTCCCTGGACTCTTCTTCAGCCATAAAAAGAAGGAAATTCTGACACCTGTTACAACGTGGACAAACCCTGTGAACATTATACTAAGTGAAATGATCCGGACACGGAAGGACACATGCTGTATGACTCCACTTAGGTGAACACTCTAGAACAGGCAAATTCGTAGAGAGAAAGTAAATCAGCAGTCACCGGGGGCTGGGGGGGGGGGGAGTGTGGGAAGGCGAGATGGGTTTTAGGGAGGGCCGTGGGGATGGTCGCACAGCAATGGGAATGTGCTCAGCGCCGCTGGATTGTACCCTTAATGTGGTTAGAAGGACAAATATACATATTTTACCACACTGGAAAAAATGAAAACAGGCTGCCCACAGGGCCATGGGCTGCAGGACACCACCCCTTCTCTAAGGGAATGCGGTCCTCTTTGGGGGCCAGAAGTAAAAATTCAGGCTTTTCTCTTTTACCCCAGTCTGATCATCACCAGAGCACAGTGGTGGCCGTGGACAAAGCCGCTCGAGTCGTGCGCCTAAGTTCACGGGCTTATTCCTGATGGGAACTGGGGGAGGGGGGCTTATATCAGTATTTCCCCACTTAGATGTTACTGATGTTCTGCCTACTTTCTTCTCATCATCCTGAAACACCGACTTCTAACTTAACTCCTGCCTGGAGGGCATGAAACGGAAAAAGAATGTGTGTTTTATTTTTATCACCTCACAAGTTAAAGTAACTGCTCCGTCACAAGTAAGACTACAGAGGCTAGATTTGTGACCAGGGGCAGCACAGTGGATTTAGCCGACAGGTTCCTTCAGGGCCCAGGCAAGAGGTGTCCCACCCCAGGGAGCGCGAAGCAATGAACGGTCACTGCCACGGGCTAACAACAAAGCCGGGTGAGCGTGTGTTAAGCTCTTGACTGGCGTACGGGCTACATACAGACAAACGCGCTCAGACTAGAACCATGTGAGAGGGTGACCTGTCCCTGAAGACCGCTGGGCACCCTCCTGACACGCAGACCAGATGTCCTGGGAACCAAGAAGACGGATGCTCAGGGGTGTCGGGGGCCTCAGTTTTAGCAACAAAAGCAAGCATTTTGGCCATTTCGGGTTGTGTAGTTAACCGGGAAATGACCCTGGCCCTGGCTCCCGTCAGCTGCAGCAAAGGGGCTGCGGAGCCAAGCAAGGGGAATGGCCAAGGGACAGGTCGTCGAGATTCTGGTCACAGCAAAGAAAGTGGACACTGACTCGCAGAACCTGGGGAACCATGGGCTGTTTGGGGAGCGAAGGGGCTGTGGCGGGGTGATACAAAGGAAGTAGAACACCATAGGAGAGGAACCAGGAAAGGGGGCGCAAGGGCCTGCCTGGGTGGTGGGGGTGCCCTAGGCATGCCCTGGAGCTGTGGGGTGCCGGGGGATGCCCGAGGTGTTTTACTAAGTTGCCTGTTATCTACAGGCCTTGGCCAGACAATAGCAACAGAAATATAAACACGGACATCCCTTCCCTCAACACACACACACACACATTTGGATACTGAATAATGACAAATTAGCTGGTTAATTTTACTATGAACCACCGAATATCAATTCGAATATTAATATTAATGTGGAGTGTCGGAGAGGAACAAAAAGCGAACACTGTAAGTGGTGCGCAGCATCTGAACACACCTGAAACGCTGAGTTTTTGCACGAATTTGGTGATGTCACGGGGACAGATGTCAGTCATCGTTTCTGGGACCTAACTGTCCAGAGCCCTCTGGCTGGCCCAGAACTAGCTGGTTCCTCTGCAGGGAAACTAAGTCTAGATTTCAGTGATAACTGTGAGATGATACCGTTTAGCTCTGGCAATTCCGTTGTAGACGGACTCGCGCACGGGGAGAAGGAGCGTGGACACATGCAGGTCCCCTGCGAGCTGGCACAACTTCTCACCCCTCCCTCACGGGGCCAGGGTCTCTGAGCAGCTCCCCCGCCCACGGGGGTAGGGACCGACGACGACAGACCTCCGCCACTCACCGCGTCTGTGAGCCGGTACTCCCCATGCTGCTCACACCCAATGTCAAACACGTACTTCCCAGGGCCGACGGGCTACAAGCAGAGAGAAGCCAACAGGTACCTCACTCTTGAGAGTCAGCACCCAAAAGACAGTCCAACATGCTTTAGAAATTGTCACCCCCATGAAACCTACCAACATCACGTGATGAGGGAAGCCCAGTATCGGTCAAAGGATGCTTTTAAGAACTAATGGCTAACGGAATTGCACAGTATGGGGCCTGTTTGGTTTGGGTTTGAAATTGTAACGACCTTTTATCTCTTTATAAAAGTCATGTACTCATTACACAAGGGTTACTAAGTCAATAGCCACAGGCAAACTATGCTAAAATACTTCGATGTGATCTCTGTAACCTTGTTTCTAGGACAGAGGTTTGTTTTATTAAAAATCTGATCATAATTACGTATACCGACTCCTGCTCTGTTTTCACGAGAACTACGGCACGGGTGGCTCCCCACGTGGACGGAGATTCTGCCACAGCACCCTCTGCCAACCTGCTATTGCATCCCACCTGAGAACTGTCGGCTACTCGTGCCTACTGCTGCCGCTTGGTCTGCTGATGCGTTTATTTGACGAAGTCCGCTGCAGTAAACAGATTCTGGGTTCAGTCGCGGTGTACACTTTTGAGAGTTTCCTCAGGGTAAATGTTCAGAAGTCACATTTCTGGACGGAAGCACGTACAGTTTGTACACACGAGAATGAGGTCCCCACAGCAGCGTGAAGAGCTTCTTTGTCCTCAAACCTTGTTCTTTTTCTGGACCTTAACAGTTTGCTCTATCTTTAAATTTTTTTAATACATAAAACATCACTTGGCCCAGCCTGTGTGGCTCAGTGGATTGAGTGTTGTCCCAAGGACTGAGAGGTCCCAGTTCAATTCTATCAGGGCACATGCCCCGGTTGCCGGCACTATCCCCAGTAGGGGGCGTGCAGGAGGCAGCCGATCGATGTTTCTCTCTCACATAGATGTTTCTCTCTCTCTCTCTCCCCCTTCCTCTCTCTCTCAAAAAAATAAATAAATAAAAATATTTTTTAAAATTACTTCAAGCCATATTAAGTTTTATTAGTAAGGTTGAATTTTTTTCAACATTGTGGCCATTTAAATCACATTGATTGACATAAGTGCTTTATATATTAAAGGTTACAAATATCCTAACCCCACTTATCATATAACTCTTAAATTTTCTTTATAGCATTTTCTAATCTATAAGGGACTGTTTTTATTAGGCAAAATCTCCCGGTTTGTTGTTTATATTTTTGTTTAGAAAGCTGTCCTCATTTTAAAGTTAATAAATACTCATCTATTTTTCTCGCTGTGATTTTCTTGTTTACATTTAAGTCTTGATTTCTTCTAGAAAGTATCTTTATCTATTTATCTATAAACTGGAGGACAAACTCTGATTTTATTTTTCTCCTAAATGGTTACCTAGCTGTCCCAGTACCATTTCTTGACTTCTCCCATCATTTCTTTATTAATTCGAAACGAATTCCTTATCACACACTAAATTATTATCCATACTTGTTTCTGTCTCTAGACTTTCTGCTCCGCTGATATCTCTACCCTAGTAAACACCCAGGAGAGTTCTGCTGGGAATCACACGTACAATGTGTGGATTTGAGGAGAATGTGCTGTTTTACGAAGACTAGCAGGAGAATCTGTAATTAGGGCATGGATTATATGTAACTGAGATCAGAGTTTTAACGGAGTCTGAAGCTACTTCATTCAACCAGCTAAGTGTCCCTGTGTCAACTTCTGTCCCCTTTGATGTGCTCAGCAAACCCTTTCTTCAGGGAAAGTGTCTGCCTGGCCCTGATCCGAGCCGTGGTGAATGCCAGGCTGGTGGGTCCGCGTCAGTCAGGGTTTCTCTGCATCCCACTAGGGCTCGGACAGAAAGGCAGAGTCCCCCCAACAGAGGTGACCGGCGTGGGTGCTGTGAGTGGGAGGCCTCAGACCCGCACATTCAGGGCGGTCCTCGGGTTCTCGGTCCCCCCGCCCGCTGGCGAGGAAGGGCTCGTGGTCTTCCTCCCCAGCTCCAGCCTCACGCCCCCCCCCCCAGGGGAAAGAGAGTCAAAACCGCCCCCTGCTCAAATCGGAATGTGTTCAGTCGTCCTGACAAATAAGGATCTCACGTCTGATTCACCCCTGGGACCGACACGACAGGCGGTCAACGTGCCCTGTGTTACAAGAATGTGACAGACCACTGCTAGAAGAGACTGGGATTCACTGAGATGCAGAGAAATGGCCACGCCTCCCCATCCACGTGCCCTCTGTGGGTGTCAGGACACTTGGAGGGAGGCACAGCTGCCCATTGCTCATATTCGCAGGAATGGGAGGATTTTTCTGAGATTTTTGAATTTTCCGTTCCACGGATACACAGACTGGGGAGGAGGGAACTGCGTATTTCACTGACAAGCATCACTTGCCGCTGACTTACGTTTTTGTTGAAGAACTTGCCCTGGTACCTGTGGTTCAGGTGAATGAGCTCGGCCGCGCCCTCCTGCTGTCCATTCACCCAGGTCCCCACGTACTTGCTGCCGGTCTCCATGTAGACGTAGGTGCCCTGCCCGTGCCTGGTGCAGACAGGGAGCACAAAGCCTTTTGTTCCAAAGCACTGAAAACCTTCCAGGTGTATAAGACGGCATTTCAGCTGAGGGTGGCTCGGTAGACGCAGGATCACAAGCCACCTGCCCCATCGGAGCAAGCCTCCTGCTCACTGTGCCCAAGCATGGGGCAGGCATCACCTGCAGGACAGCAGGGACTTTCCTGCAGGTCGGCTGGCTCTCATGCTAAGAGGCAGCACTCCTGGGAGCTGAGACTTGGTTCCCAGAAGTTTCTTCTTCTGTGCCCTCACACCCCGGGGCTCTCGGGTGAAGGACCCACACGCTCTGCTCTGCAACCCTGCACCTGCCCCATCATGTATCATCCAGCAGCCTCAGCTTAAAGTCAGAAGGGTTTGAACTGCCTGGCAGAGTTGGTTCGTGGACTTTTAACATGATTCTTTTTCTTAATAAGACATCATCATATTCTCATTACATGAATCAATCTACAGAACTAAAGAGAGAACCGAACCTTTGGTGAGCAAACCAGTCTCCGGTGTAGGTGTCGTTGTTGACGTAGTAGTAGATGCCGTGGCCATGCCTGAGGTCATCCGCCCACTCCCCTGGAAGAGAGGACACAGAATCAAGCCCTGGGGAGAAGCAGGGAGCCTGCCCCTCACTGCCTCTCCTCTCTGGCTTCCCTCCCCGCCCCCTGCCTCGCCGGATGGCATGGAGTGGGGAGCTGGCTAAGGGAGGCCAAGTCAGAGGATCACTGAGCACGGGCCTGGGCAGGGGTATGTATGGGGGCCACAGTCACGTGTGCAGCCAGCAGGCGGCCAGCAGCACCGCGAGGATTCAAACCAGGGCGTTTGCCCTATTGCCAGAGGCTCCAACACCACCCTCCCCTGCCTTTCGTGTGTTTAGTGATCTAGCAACCAATTCAAGGCCTGATACTCAGCCACGTGCCAGCACTTCACTCCCTTCCACACCTCACTACCCGGTTCCGAGGTACCTTTCCAGCCCAGCCGCCCAGGGCAGCCCCGCCTGCACCCAGCTCGTGCCAGTGGGCACCGCGCCTTTGCCAACCAGGCCTCTGTGCGGACTCCTCCCTCGCCTGAGCGGCCTGGCCTCCTCATCCCCGTGTAGGGTCCTGCTAATTTCTTGCTGACTTGACAGGAAATACTGAAACTGGCAAAGTGATCATAAAATTCATAACACACCCCTGCCATTAGGACAACAGCTAACTAGTTGATGAATGTCGTCAAGTGAAAGGTACTAAAGCCCTGGCCACTGTGGCTCGGTGGATTAAAGTATTGTCCTGTGCACCAAAAGGTGGTGGGTTCGATTCCCAGTCAGGGCACGTGCCCCGGTAGCAGGTTTGATCCCTGGGCGAGACGTATGTGGGAGACGCATTCAGGAGGCAACCAATCAATTGATGCTTCTCACATTGATGTCTCTCTCTCTCCCCACCCCCCTCTAAAATCAATAAAGAACTTTAAGCACTGAAGGTATTCTTTCACTGGAAACTCACAATGTCCTCAAGCCTTGCAGCTCACACATGAAAGAACCTTAATAGAAGTTCCCAAAGTACACAACTCCCCTAAAACGAACATGAGAACTGACCTCCAGGGTAGAAAAATATATTCAGTCTTTTGCAGAAATTTTTCAAAAATGAAAGAAAAAAATTAAATTGCAAAAGATACTAAATTTAAAGCCAGGGAGGACTGTGAGCAAACTTTTTAAAAAGTCCCAGTTTACCTAACAGCTTGCTAGAGACTCTGCCCAGCAGACTACAACCCACTGATAAGAATCGTTATCATACTCCGAACTGGATTGTATCCAGTGAGCTGTGCAGAGCTGAGGAAGGTAGCTGAGGGGAAGGGCATCTCCTGGAGCTGGTCTTTAACAGCTGTTCCCCCTTGGAAGTGAGTGCCATGCTAAAAGTGTATTACTGTTGCTTTAAATTTAAAATTAATTTTATTTTTTAAATCTTTCTTCCCCTAATCCCTTACTTTCTCATCATTCTTGATCATGTCCGCTGAAGTTTTTTTTCAACTACATTTCTTTTCTGGAGAAACCTCTACAGTTGGTTGGTTGGTTGGTTGGTTGGTTGGTTGGTTGGTTGCTGGATTGGACTGTTTTATTCTCTGGAAAAGTGCCTATCGGTTAAAAACCTCTCCATCCTGCCATCTTCCCCGTGGCTCCCTCTGGATCTGGTGCTCTGGGACTAAAGACCATTTAAAATGTAAAGCCCTCACAAAATAAAGGAGAACAAGATGCTCTCCCCCATCCGAAACACAAGTAGTCCCTGATTTGCCCTGCTGCTCCCCACCACCACCACCACCACCGACCCTGCTGGCTCAGGGAAACACAGAAGACAGGGAGAGAGCGTTAGTGGAGACCCACCAGCTAGGGTCTTGCACTCGCCACCTCATCTGGAGTGTGTAATAGCCACAACACGGTTCGCAGATGAAGCTCTGAGAACCAGCGAGGCCGTGCATGTGGCCCAAGGTCACACAGTGGAACTATAAAGGAGATCGGCGTTTGTTTGGCTCCACCGTGTCATGTTCTCTTCTCCACAGCACCCCAAGAGCCAGGCACTCATTTCTTCCTCCCACTCCTGCCATCTGCGAGCTTCCAGAAAAGACAACTTCGGTCGTACCAGCTTGTTTCTGCAAAGTTTCATTGTTAAACGTCTTCATTTGTATTGGTTCCCTGTGGCAGGCCACAGGACCAGCATGGACAGTACGCTCCCGTCCTCTCCTTTCCCAACCTCACTGACCCTCTGACTCTGACACCCTCTCCCCCCTCCAACCTCATCCCCTGCGCCCGAAGCACACTTGCTTCCCTGCCCCTGGTCAAGTCACCCACGCACCTAGGAATGCCCCTCACGCCACTGCAGCCTCTGCTCATTCCTGGGCTCCCTCATGAGAGGTGGCTCAGCGACTGGGAGGCTGTCTCATGCCCTGTCCTCGGGCGCAGTCTGAGCACGCGTGCTACTGCAGAAAACCATTCTATGCCCTTCCCATGGCAGTCAGCCAAAGCAGTTAGGAAGAATTCAGCCACCTGCTCCTTTAGCCTTTGTGACTGGAGGGCCCCTCACTGACATAAAAGTAATATTGTGGCTTCTGACCTAAGAGAAGAAACTGAGTAGTCACTGCACGCTGTGGAACCACATGGAAACACAATTTTACAACTGTTCCCAAAGATGTTCTGACGTTAGCTAACCGTCATATTAAAGATTATTTAATCCCTTTTCCTAAGCATCTTTTTTTAATATATACTATATGTTGTTTAAACTGTTTTAAAACCTACACTGAAATAAAAGATGACAACCATGAGATTAGGTTCCTAAGGATTTGGAAAGAACTAAATTAAACCCGAAATGAAATTGTTTAAAGTTGATTTATAAAGCAGCAGGTGTTTCCTCTGGAGAAAGCCTTCTAAGATCTGGGAAACGAAACAGATCCCACCTCTGACGGGAGGAGCTTTGCACTCTGCAGCTTGGCCCGAGGTTCTGCCGCAACCTCTCTTCTAGAATTCCTGGCTTCTGGTTTCATCTGGCCACAAGACAGGCAACCCTAGCTTGCTCTAAGGGTATGTCACCTTCATTAAGAGATGATGATATCACACAGGCACCTGGTCACCCCGCCAACATTTACTGAGTGCTGCCCATCCAGCAGGCAGGATTCTGAGTGTTCCACAAGTATTAATTCACTGCAGATGAGGAAACTGAGGCAGGGAGGAATGAGGTCCCCTGTACAAGGTCACACCTATTGTCACCACAGTTCCAGGGATGGGGTCACAGATCTTTCGGGAAATGGTGAAACGACATAACTTCTGCCCAGGAAACAAGCCCAGAACACAGCATTTTGCACACAGTCTCTGGAGGCTCTCGCTCATTCCCCACGTGTCTCTCTTCCCAGGTTCAAAACTTCCTTCATCCCTTGTTGGGATTAGACTAACACTGTAGGCACGTCGGGTGACAATGGTGCCTGGGGCAGCAGTGGGGTTCTTGGAAATAAGGGAACGAGAATCTTCCTGAAACACGACATTGGCATGTAAAGAACCGTGGCAGAGATGAGAACACCAGTTTAACAAGGCAGAATGCCTCTCTGACAAGAAGCCATCCGTGAAGGCAGCACCAGGTCTAAACAAAAAGTGTGTTCATCAGAAGGGGGCTCCACCAGAGATGGAAACAGCACAAACAACTTCAAAGAGAAAAATGCTACCGAGCATCTAACGTCACGGGTGCATCCCACGCCCCACAGTTTGTGCTTGCCAGCAGCCCCCCTTGCGTTTGCTCCCCAGTACACAGGCTCACAGGAGAGAATGCGCTGGTCACAGGGACAGCCACATGTCCCACAGTTACAAGGACTTCCAGTTTCTGCATCAGCTTGTGAACACAGAAACACAGTTTGTGTTTGTTGAATGACTGACTAATCTGGAGAACCTTAAACTTTTTCATTTATCTCAAGAGTCACAGACAAGTTCAATCTCAAAAGAAGACCTCTGTAACACAAAGAACTGCTTTGTGAGAACATTTTACCTTCATATTTGGATCCATCTGGGTATATAAAAATGCCTTGACCATGCTTTTTATTGTTAACATATTCTCCAATGTATCGAGCACCATTTTTAAATTTGTAGATCCCCTGAAACATATTGATGATAGAATTCATATCATTCCTGAATTAAATACTCACTAATAGAGTATTAAATATAGCAAATTACCCACTCGAGTCATGGATTCTGACCTGGCCGTGTCGTTTCCCGTGTTCATAGCTGCCCTCATACGTGTCCCCGTTGGGCAGTCTGGCTCTCCCGTGGCCGTGCCTTTCGCCTGCCTCGTTTCGGTCCCCCTCATATTCCTGGCAACAATGACAAAAATCAGCATAATGACAGCTGCCCCTTTGTAAGTGCCAACCATGTGCTAAGCGTTTTATAAATAGTATTGCGTCAAATCCTCCCAACCCTGGGCCCAGTTTTCCAGGTGAGGTAGGTAAGCATGCCTGGGCACTGAAAAGGTACAAACCCAGTGAGGCCATTCGAGGAGAGAAACTAGAAAGCCGACCGAGCAGGTGTTGCAGGTCAGGTTCACCCAGAAGCAGACCCTGAGCAAATGTCTTTTTTTGTTGTTTTAACTGTTCCCCCGGAAAACCAGTAAGGGGTCGGGGAACAAGACTCAGCCTCATCACACAGGGGATTCTGGAGTGCACCTCACTGCAGCTTGTCCTGGGTGTTAGCACCAGCTGCAGGGGCGCAGGGGCGGCTCCCAGGCACTTCTGGCTCCCCCTACTGGCCAGGTGGCTCCAATGCACTGAGGTGCTCCTCAAGCAGCAAAGCAGGCAGAAAGAAGCTGGGAGATGGATGTACAGAGCTAGTCAAAGGGTCTGAGTAGCCACAGCAGAGGTGCTAGATTTTTCTGTCAATGCCAGGCTGTCTCAGCCTATACTGGGCACACACACAGAGGCTGGAGCTAGGAAATGGCCATCCTCTGCTTTAGCGAGGTTCATCTCCGGACAGCACATATATGCTCACACAGAGCCCAGCTCACCTCACTAGTTGTGCATCCCTTACCCCTCTCTGCTTCCTAAACCAGGGAATAATTCCAACGACCCGGGTCAGCTCCCAGAGCGGAGAAAGCACATGTGTCATAGACCGATGGTAATATCTTCAGGAAACCTTTGCTGAGCCTGAGACCCCTGGGCATCCGCCTAACCCTGAGGAGCCGGGCTCCACTGCGGAAACTCAAGAATAGTAAGGCACCTTGGCAGAACCCAGCCATCCAAGAAAACCGACGGATGAAGAGTAACAGCGAGGGGGAGGATGCTCGGGCCTTTGACTTGGACACCTTTGCCTTTAATGGAAGGAGGGGTGGGGAGGGGAGCAGAGCCAGGAGGGCTGTGGCGAGCAGACGTCATAACGTTTCACCTTTCACCACCAGCTTCCAGGACGCAACGCCCGCCGTGGCCGGCGTGGTCTTCGCCCCCCCGGCTGGGACTCCCCGGGGCACTAATTGGCCTCCAGACCTCCTTATTGGGCGAACCCGGCCTCCTGGGGTCCGCCCGCCACCGCGCACCCCGGCAAGCGCCTCCCTCACCCGGAGCTCTCACCCCAAGATCATTTTCTCCCTCCTCCTCCAACTCCTCCGAGCCCAAGTCCGACATGGCCTAGCCTCCACCTCGATCCCCGCCGCAGCCGGTGCGTCTCTAGTCGGTAAGTACCAGCAGCCTGCACCGCCGCGTCCGCCGTCGCCATAGAGACGCGTCCAGCCCCGCCTCCCTCCCGGAGCTGGCAGAGGGATGGGAAGGCGCGTGGAGGGGCCTCTGGCAGCCTTCGAATGCTGTCATAGCAACGGGACACAGCGGCCAATCGCCGCCCGGGACGGCGGAGGAGGCGGGGCCTGGGGCAGACTTGGTACCCGCGCGCTGTCTAACCGGACGCGGGGTAGCTGACCCCGGGAATCCCTTTCGTCTGCTACTGCGTGATGCAGCAAGGAGGAGTCACCTTTGAATCTGGCGTCTAAAGAGGAGGGGCGCAGGAGGCGCGTCGGGCCACCTCCAGAGGGCTTCATCCCTGCCCGGTGCTGGGTACTGCCCCTGCCCACCCCGCCCCTCGGTTGCTGGGCCCCTGCGGGTTTGTGCGCTGCTCCCTACCTTTCTGGGCTCTTCTGGCCCTGCGGTGTTGCCAATCCAGAGATGGGTCCCCTGGGATCTTTCCTCGTGTTGGTAAAGATCTGCTGACTCTAGGAGGCAGTTCTGACCTCTTAGCACATGCGCGTCCACAAGCATACACACGTGCGCTCGCACAGACACACGTGCACATTCACACTCACTTCTCCTGGCCAGTGGTCTCCTCTTCCTGTCATCTGACGTCTCCTCCAGACAGCTGACACTCCGCCTGCGGGGCCCTCATGATCTCTTTCCCAATTCCTCTGCAATCACGGGATCCAGGCCTTCTTACTCGCCCTGGAATAACTGTGGCAATCGCCTCTAATTTAGTCTCTCTGGCCCTGTTAGCCACCCCACACTCCTCCTCAACCCAGAAACCCAAATGCAGACCCGTCTCACTCTCTGGAATTCAGTATCTCCATGTTCAAGGCCCAAGCCACCTTCTTAGCCTCATGGCTTACCATCCCCTTCCTATACTTGTTACATGCTTCACACAAAACCAAACCCAGGCAATTCCCCCAGATACATCCTTCACTGCCCGCTTCTATGCTTTGCCTGTGCCATACCCTATCCCTGGAATGCCTTCTTTCCCCCGGTTCTGTCTATCAGAAAACAGCCATTCTTCAGACTAGCTTTTAGAGAAGGGGTCACTTTCCAAAAAAGCTCCAAATTCATAAGGGCGCCCTCAGGGAGAAAGAGGAGAATGAGACTTGAAGAAGGAGGGAGGATTTCAACTCTGTGAATCATCTATCTATCTATCTATCTATCGTCCATCCATTTACCTATTTTAAAGGTCTGAGCGTGACAAAATGCAAATTTAAATCTATGTGGTGAGTGTGTTAGTATATATTAAGCATATTTCTCCATATGTTTATTTTTTTTATTTTAAATATGTGAAACCTCTCTGCAGCTTCTATAGATCCTTCGAGTTAAATGTGCTTACTATCGCCCTGGCCGGTTTGGCTCAGCGGTTAGAGCGTCGGCCTGCGGTCCGGAGAGACCCGGGTTCGGTTCCCGCTAAGGGCACGTACTTCGGTTGCAGTTTGTCCCCGGCCCTGGTTGGTCGTGTGGGTGGCAGCCACTCGATGTGTCCCTTCACGTCGATGTTTCTCTCTCTATCTCCCTTCCTCTCTCTCCCTCCCACTCTATCTGTACAAAAAATGGAAAAATATCCTCGAGTGAGGATAAAAAAAAAAAAAAAATGTGCTTACTATCTCTCTTAACTCCCATAGTACCTCGAATCAGCTTTATCACACACAAGACAAGATCTGCCTCATGTAATAGTCATCTGGGTGGTTATCTGATTTCTGGATACTCAGAAGCCATGTCACCCTTATTTTTGTTTACCCATAGCACCTAGAAAAGTGTTTTCACACAGTACATGCTCAGCCAAGTCAATGAAATCCAGTTCATATGGGCCTTTAGATCCATAGTGAGATGGAAATATGGTTGAGGGTCTTTTTTTAAAATCTGTTTTACTTAAAAGAATCTTTTTGTGTATGGAAATAAATGAAGACCATTTAAATTAAAACAAGCAATGACAATAGGGTGCCCCCCAAAAATGTATACACAACTCTGAATAAATATTAAGTTTGTATTTATTAAATGTATTTATTAAAATACATTTCATTTTCGCCTTGGCTGGTTTGGTTCAGCAGTTAGAGCATCGGCCTGCAGACCAAAGAGTTGCGGGTTTGATTTCGGTCAAAAGCACGTACCTCCATTGCAGTTCGGTCCCCAGCCCTGGTCGGGGTTGTGTTGGAGGCAACCAATCAATGTGTCTTTCTCTCTCTCTCCCTCACACTCTATCTGAAGATAATATCCTCAGGTGAAGATTTTTTTTAAATCCATTTTCAAAATGTAATAGAATCTACAGACACCCTCTATGCATTTGGGGGGGATACCTGTATTTATTCAGAGCTTACTACAGCAAGGGAGTCAACCACTTTCATTCACATTCAACAGACTCAAAAGTAGGCAGAGAAGTGGGAAACTTTACAGCAGAGAAAAGGGGAGGCCTGGTGTGCCCTGATTGGAGGCTGTTGGCGTGGGGGAGCAGCAGGAAGCTAACTAGAAATAGGGTGCCCAGCCCTGGCCGGCGTGGTTCAGTGGTTAGAGCATTGACTGCACACGGAAGGGTTGCATGTTCCAGATTCCTGGTCAAGGGCATGGGCAGGTACCTGGGTTGCAGGTTCAATCCCTGATCCCCTACCCCAGTGGGGGGCCCTGCAGGAGGCATCTCTCTGGCATCCATGTTTCTCTCTTTCTCTCCCCTGTCCTCTCTCTCCCCGCCTTCCACTCTCTCTAAAAGCTAATGGGGAGCCCTGGCTGGTTTTGCTCAGTGGTTAGAGCGTCGGCCTGCGGTCCTGAGAGACCCGGGTTCGGTTCCCGCTAAGGGCATGTACCTCGGTTGCAGTTTGTCCCCGGCCCTGGTTGGGTTGTGCGGGTGGCAACCACTCGATGTGTCCCTTTCACGTCGATGTTTCTCGCTCTCTCTCTCTCTCTCTCTCTCTGCCCCTCCCACTCTATCTGAACAAAATATGGAAAAATGTCCTCGGGTGAGGATTAAAAAATAAATAAATAAATAAAAGCCAATGGGGAAAATATCCTCGGGTGAGGATTAACAACAACAAAAAAAAGACCATACGGCCAGTGGGGTTCAAACCAAGTCTTCTGACACAAAAGCCATTAATGTTAATAACTACGTTCTACTGCCTCCCAGATCTCTGATTTAAAGGAATAACTCTGCTTTTCTGGAATGAGCTTAACCCATCTACCCAGCAGAGAAGCACTGGCTCAGTAAGTCTTAGGCCGACAAAGCAGAAAGTGGCTCAAGCAAACCCTGTTCTAGATCACAGCTGGGTGCCTCGCCATAGCGCTAGAGCACCCTAAAATTTACAATTTGATTTATGTCCCATGCATGCAAATTAGCATTTCTCCCCCAAACATCTTTCAATACAGTCATTTCATTGCACACAGGTTTAGCAGTTGTCCAAACAAGGCGAGAGGAGTCAGCATCAGGACTGCCCCACAGCTCCCAGCAGCCTCAGCTGGACAAAACCCAAGCTCCTCCTTCCAGGAAGAGGCGGCCCCCAGCTCCGCGCAGGCACAGAGCCTCACCTGCTCTCATCCTCTGGAGACCTGGGGAGTCCTAGGAAGATCAGGCCAAGTTGATTCCTGGTACCCCATACTCGCCGTCCCTCAACCCGTGGGTGCCTCGGAAGTGCTTGGTGATCACAGAAGCAACTCTTCCCAATTCTGAAGGCCCTCAAAAGACTTGCTTGACTCATCTTCCTCCTTCCTAACGGGGAATGAGAGGCAAAAAGGTAAGAACGACCTTTTCTACCTCTTAAAAACCTTGTCAGGAGACACTTCCCGTAACCCACCAGCAGGGGGCTCTCCCGTCATCCCCCAGGAGGAATTTCCCATCGTGCCCAGCAGGGCTCCCGCGCAGATGCAGCCCCTCGGGGGAGGGCAGGTGGGGCAGCTGGACCTCCGCTGAGAGGAGAGGAAGAGGGCCCAGGTTCCTCGGGCTCCGTTTCCCAGTGAGAAATAGTCTTCTCGCCGTTCTTACCTGTACATGACACGTGCCCACCTCTCTCCACCTGGCAGGAAAAAGGAGTAAGGAAAACTGGGTGCTGGGGGCCATGGCCCGTGGGCACGGAGGCGGTGCTGAGCTGCCTTCTGCTTCCACGTGGGATTGGGCGGGGGGAGAGAGTGCTGGAAGCCCTCGTGAGGGTCCCCCTCCTATCTTCCACACCGTTGTGACCCTCCTCCGAGCCCAGGGCCAGGCAGCCAGGCAGTTGCCATGGTGACTGGCTGAGGCCCTGAGCCTTTCTTCTGGGCCACCCAGAGCAACGTAGAGAAAAGGCCCTAAGAACGGAGGGGGACCAGAGAAATGCAAACAAGGTGCTTTGATTTTCGTTTAAGTGTCTAACTCAGGTAGAAAGAGGAGACTTTCAACAAAATGGATTCACGCCCATCTTTTTGTGTGTGTTTTAAATATGTTTTTATTGATTCTAGAGAGAGGGAGGGAGAGGGGGAGAGAGAGAGAAACATCAGTGAGAGAGAAACATCCATCAGCTGCCTCCTCCAGGCCCCCTGCTGGGGATCAGCCCACAACCACAGCATGTGCCCTGACCGGAATTGAACCAGCAACCTCTTGGTGCATGGGTTGTCGCTCAACCACCGAGCCACAGAGGCCGGCCATACCATCTTAACTATGAAAATGAGAGGTTATTAAAATGTTTGTATTCTTGCAAATTTAACTATTATATATGCACATATATAAACATACACATACAGATACAGGTTTATATAGAGATAGATATCCAAAAGACAGAAATTGCAACTTATTTTTTTTTAATAGAGTTTTTATTGGCATTTGGTGGGGAGGAGTCAGACCCAGGCTTGGAATCCTAGCTCTGTTTACTTCTTTCTGAAACCAACTTACCCATCTGTAAAATGGAGATTGTAGTCAACTGACCCCATAGGGTCGTTGTGAAGTCTAAAATGTTTGTAATGAGCTTAGCACAGTGCCTAGCACACAGTAAAGCACTTAGTAAATGTTAGCTATTGTCATTGTTAATTATACTGCTGTCACTCAGCGTAAGCTAAGCACCTTTTGTGTATCAGTGGGTCTTTGGGGAACTTTGGACAAATTTTGACTCGTTTTCAATCATTATTTCTTCCTGAAATGGATCAAACTGCTGAAGATGTTTCAGCCCAGTAGCTGTGACCATCAGAAGTTAGTCTGTGATGCACAGATGACATTTAACGTATACACATTCAGCATTAGCATTAATGTACATGTGCGTGGGGAAAGACTGGAGTTTCTAGAAATATATCAACTTGTAGATTCTTAAGTGTTAGTAAGTATTTTAACTATTTGAGGTTATGTCTCTTGTAAAAATGGCAACCAGCAAGGAGGAAATAACGATACGTACACACCTTATGAATTATGCAGTTTAATGGAAGGATATTGAAAAATACCATTGAAAAAAGTCATCAAGAGAGGAAAACAAATTCTTTTCCACCCAGATTATTCAGTAATGCACCAGAACCAGTGGGGCAGACGGGTTAGTGGAGTCAGCCAGGGTGGAGATAAGATGTCAAGAAATCTGGCAGACTTGAATTTCGTGTTGGGCAGCAAGTCAAGGGGAGAGACCGTGATTCATCTCTGCTCCCTCCCCCACCACATAGCACAGTGCCCAGCATACAGTAAGTGCTCAATCAACATATGCTTATCAAATTGAATGTTAGTTACCATTTTGCCACAGAGCTATACTTGCTGAAACACTTGGGAAAGAAAAACAATAATAAAGTACATCAATTTTTTTTTTATGATCTTGTTTTTTTTATTCTTGTTAAATCAGATTCCATTTTCCAGGGGCTCTCACAATACACCAGTTCAATAGCTACAGCTGATGTGCTGTGTCCCTAGGTCATATTCTAGGGAAGGTTATGAAGAAATGAGGAAAAAGAATTACAGACCCGTTTGAGGCAAATTCACATTAATCCATGCTGTTAAAAAAAATTAGCCAAGCCCTGGCCGGTTTGGCTCAGCAGTTGGAGTGTCGGCCTGCAGACCAGAGAGTCCCAGGTTCAGTTCCTGCTAGGGGCACATACCAAAAACAAAACAAAAAACCACACACACAAAAGTTAGCCAAATTGTGATACCTTATGGCTACATGTTAGTCCCTTATTCTAAAGTGCATGTCACTCTTCCCTACTAGTAGATATGTAAAGTTGGTTCTACTTTTGATACTACAGATGACCTTGCTCTGGCCAGTGGTGGTGGTAGGAGGCCCCATGGTACAGGGGCTGCACCTGCCAGGGCCGTAGGAAGGGGCAGGGGACGAGGCTGCCAGCTGAGGGGCGTGCACTGTCCTTTCAGAATAAGGCTGCCCTGTCCAACATGCAGGAAGGTCCTGAGGATCATATAAGATAATGAGGGTGAAAATGCTCCGGAAACACCAGATGGCATATAACTGTAACGTGTATATTTAACTTGGGGTTTTAAATCATTGATTATATGGTATCTGGTGCATACAGAAGAATATGCACTCACTTATGTTAGAAATGTAGCAAAGTAATGCAGTGGAACACCTGTGAAAACCACTCCTCAAAATAAAGAAGTGAATGAATGACTAGAATCACTGTGAACATCTGAGTGCATAGATCTCAAATCCAACTCTAGGATTCAGTTACATAGATTGCAGAGTTACTGGGCCAGTGGGGACGAGCGTTACGTTTAAATATATTCTACCACATTGCCTCCTAGAACGGGCCCAGCCCCCTCTCCAGCAGAGTGAGTGATCCCTGCTGCTCCCTCGCCTGCTGTAAGTAATTTTTCTTTGCTAATTTGATGGGCAGAACAGCGTCTCATGTGCCTTTACTTTGTGTTTCCTTGGTTATTTGTGAGGATAAGCCCTTTGCCCCCAAAGGCTTGTTCTTCATCTCCCTTAACTCTTTTCGTTATTTGGATCATTTTTCTACAGGACACCCTCATCTATCTGGGTACATTGTTCCTTCTTCCTGAAATGTGCTTCCCATGTTTCACTACCTGGTAAACAATTCTTCGACTTGACTGCCGTGCCCCGATGTAACCTCCTTGGAGATGCCCTTCCTAACTGCTCCCAGCCCCTCTGAGCCTCGCCTGCTGTGCTTCTGCCATACTCCCCGCAGTGGCGACAGGTTTCCAGGCCAGCTCCCCAAGGTTCCCCAGGGCCTTGAGCCCCCAGTCTGGCACAGAGCCGGACACGTAGTCTAGGCTCAGATTATTAAAAATACTAAATGCCTTTGGCAAATCAGGAAAACACAGTGAAGTACAATGAAGAAAGTGAAGTTGACCAATAAGCTCACCTCCCAGAGACAGCCACTCCTGGCTTGTGGTGTGAATTCCTCCAAGCTCTTTAACTGCATATATATTTGTACTTCATTTCATTTATCACTGGCCATGATCGTGAACCATTATGGTGGTGAAGATGTCAAAACTTCTTCAAAAGTGTTTTAAAAGACTAAAATAATCTCACCTTAAGGATATATCAGAATTATCTTGACTCAGTCAAGGTTTGATAAAATAAACAGAAATAGCCCTGGCCGGTTTGACTCAGTAGTGAAAGTGTCAGCCCGTGGGCCAATGGGTCTCGGGTTCGATCCCAGTCAGGGGCACATACCTCTGTTGTGGTTCATCCCTGGCCCTGGTGGGGTCGCACAGGAGGCAACCAGTTGATGTGGCTCTATCACATCAATGTTTCTCTCTATCTCTCTCTCTCTCTCTCTCCCTCCCTCCCTCCCACTCTATCTGATGATAGAAAAATATTCTCAGGTGAGGAATAAACAGAAATGTTTAATACAAGTTTGAAGGAGGTAAGGGTGTTACTTAGAGATATTGTGTTCCTTTATGTTACTAAGAAAATACCATTTCAGCCCTGGCCGGTTTGGCTCAGCGGTTAGAGCGTTGGCCTGCGGTCCGGAGAGACCCAGGTTCAGTTCCCGCTAAGGGCACGTACCTCGGTTGCAGTTTGTCCCTGGCCCTGGTTGGGTCGTGTGGGTGGCACCACTCGATGTGTCCCTTTCACGTCGATGTTTCGCTCTCGCTCTCTCCCTCCCACTCTATCTGAACAAAATATCGAACAATGTCCTCAGGTGAGGATTAAAAAAAAAAAACATTTCAGGCGTCTTTTCTGGGCACCTCATCATTCCTACCCTGGAGTAGGAATGACTATCAAAAGCCCTCCTCAGCGCTGAGTTTGGCCTCCTCTCATATGGCTCCAACAAGCCTGCTTGCTTCTCTCTCTCTCTCGTCCCCAAGAGGATCTGGCTCCAGCAACAAGCCTCTGAGCAGTTGTGGACCAAATACGGCAGTCAGGAGAGCGGAATAAGTCGTCCCCTCCCCCTCTACAAAGACACGAGCCTGGGAGATCTGAGCCAGGCGGTGGTGCTAGGTTCCCGGCACTGGCATCCTCGCCCTCTGCGCACTGGGGCCCGGCAGCCCTGAGAAGCGCCAGGCTGGGACCCACTTCGGGACACGCTAGCCCCTGGCAGCCACCTCCAGGCAGTGCTGGTGCTCATCAGCCGAGTCACCTGTGGCACTAGGTGCAGGGTCTCGTGCAGGGACCCTGAACGCTCCCACTGAACAAGAATGGGAATGTGAAAATGTGCCTCTCTAAGCCAGACCGGTTAGGCGGACGTCACCTCGCTTCCCTGGTTCATTCTTTAGATTGGTTCCCTTAGTACCGTCAAAAGATTGTTTGATTCATTAAAAATTTTACACTACTCAGTAACTGCAAGGCCGGACTTCCCCAGACGCCCTGTTGGCTGGGAAGAGGGGCACCCTGGTAAGCAAGACCGCTGCGGTCCGGTGAAGAGCACCGCGCGGCTGCTGTCACCGGCCACCAGGCAGCTGGCGAATTGTTTAAGGCAGAGCACGTGCCCGGGCCGTGTGGCTCAGTGCACTGAGTGCCATCCATGGACTGAGAGGTCCTGGGTAGATTCCTGCTCAGGGCACATGCCCAGGTCGTGGGCTTGATCTCCAGTAGGGGGCGTGCAGGAGGCGGCCATCGATGTCTCTCTCTCACATGGATGTTTCTATCTCTCCCTCCGTTCCTCTCTCTCTAAAAAGTCTCTCTCTTTCTATATATGTGTGTATATATATGTGTGTGTGTATATATATATATGTTTAAAAAATATAGATAAATAAAGCAGAAGTACCTTCTCCTCGGAAATCCTCAGTGCCAGCCCAGACGGAGCCTCAGAGTACAGCCCTGGGTCCGAGCCACGTGGACCGCACCCGGGTGGCGGGTGGTGAGCCTCGGGACAGCTCACCCTGTAAACATGTCCCACTTGCTTACCACTGGCATCCGCACCAGCTCAGCCCAGGGAGTGCCTCCTTAGTGACGGGTCCGCTTCCTACTTCCACATTCCTGAGCAGATACTAGCTGGGAACTGAAAATGACAGGCTCTGGCAACACTCGGGGCCTGAGGGGAGCTCGGGGCTGCAGCCCTCCGGCAGCCCCTGCGGTTGGACGGGAGGTTGGACGCCAGCTCGGACGCCAGCTCCTCCCCAGGGCGCTCGGGCCCTGCTCAGCCACCACGCCCGGCCCTTATGCAACCACAGGAAAGCTCTCTACCAGGAACAGAGCAAGGACACTCCCTCACCCTGTCCCATACAGGTAGTTTGCCACCCTTGTAAATGGACAGTTACCTCCAGATGATATCATGACACTTGCAAAAGCTCCTCCCCAAGATGTGTCCACAACTCAGGTGTTACACGGTCTAAATTCTCCCACTAACAAGCCACTGCCTAAGCAAAGCATAGCCTTCCATTTGTACATGCGTTTGCACTTTACTTGAAAACGCATACCTGTAGTTTAAGTCGGTGGTACTGAGAGCGCAGCTTCGTTCCTTCGGGTCCCCCTGTTACAGCCCAGAGGCGACTGCTTCCCGCTCGGCCTTTCTCCTGGCTACCCTCCATATTCCCAAGACCGAGTACCCTGACTTTCAGTCTGGTTGGGACCTCTTGTTTTGGAGATTAGATCTAGCTCTGGCATCCCCTCCCACTCCCCCTGACCCAGTGGGACCAACAGACACAGCCCCCGAGAGCAACTCTGTCACTGCTGTTCAAGGCTACTGCCTGGGCCTCCCCATGCAGGACAGGACCTCAGGGCTGCTGCTGGGCCTTCCCATCCAGGACAGGACCTCAGGGCTGCTGCTGGGCCTTCCCATGCAGGACAGGACCTCAGAGCTGCTGCTGGGCCTTCCCATGCAGGACAGGACCTCAGGGCTGCTGCTGGGCCTTCCCATGCAGGACGGGACTTCAGGGCTGCTGCTGGGCCTTCCCATGCAGGACAGGACCTCAGGGCTACTGCTGGGCCTTCCATCCAGGACAGGACCTCAGGGCTGCTGCTGGGCCTTCCCATGCAGGACGGGACCTCAGGGCTGCTGCTGGGCCTTCCCATGCAGGACGGGACCTCAGGGCTACTGCTGGGCCTTCCCATCCAGGACAGGACCTCAGGGCTGCTGCTGGGCCTCCCCATGCAGGACGGGACCTCAGGGCTACTGCTGGGCCTTCCCATCCAGGACAGGACCTCAGGGCTGCTGCTGGGCCTTCCCATGCAGGACGGGACCTCAGGGCTGCTGCTGGGCCTCCCCATGCAGGAGGGGACCTCAGGGCTGCTGCTGGGCCTTCCCATGCAGGACAGGACCTCAGGGCTGCTGCTGGGCCTTCCCATGCAGGACAGACCTCAGGGCTGCTGCTGGGCCTTCCCATGCAGGAGGGGACCTCAGGGCTGCTGCTGGGCCTTCCCATGCAGGACGGGACCTCAGGGCTGAGGCTGGATCTTCCCATGCAGGACAGACCTCAGGGCTGCTGCTGGGCCTTCCCATGCAGGAGGGGACCTCAGGGCTGAGGCTGGATCTTCCCATGCAGGACAGACCTCAGGGCTGCTGCTGGGCCTTCCCATGCAGGACGGGACCTCAGGGCTGAGGCTGGATCTTCCCATGCAGGACAGGACCTCAGGGCTGAGGCTGGGCCTTCCCATGCAGGACAGGACCTCAGGGCTGCTGCTGGGCCTTCCCATGCAGGACGGGACCTCAGGGCTGCTGCTGGGCCTTCCCATGCAGGACAGGACCTCAGGGCCACTGCTGGGCCTTCCCATCCAGGACAGGACCTCAGGGCCGCTGCTGGGCCTCCCCATGCAGGACGGGACCTCAGGGCTGCTGCTGGGCCTTCCCATCCAGGACAGGACCTCAGGGCTGCTGCTGGGCCTTCCCATGCAGGACAGGACCTCAGGGCTGCTGCTGGGCCTTCCCATGCAGGACGGGACCTCAGGGCTGCTGCTGGGCCTCCCCATCCAGGACAGGACCTCAGGGCCGCTGCTGGGCCTCCCCATGCAGGACGGGACCTCAGAGCTGCTGCTGGGCCTTCCCATGCAGGACAGGACCTCAGGGCTGCTGCTGGGCCTTCCTATGCAGGACGGGACCTCAGGGCTGCTGCTGGGCCTTCCCATGCAGGACAGGAACTTCTGGGGCTGATGAGCTTTCATACGAGGAGCCAGGGGCCTGGACTGCTCCTCTCTGGGCTCCTGGTTCCGGGCAGGCCTGCTCCTCCGCGCATGATGGGGCTCCCACCCCTCCTTGGCACATGGACTGTTGTCTACCTGCAGCACAGGCTGTGCCTCATAGTGGGAAGCTCTCCATTCTGTTCATCATCAACATTAGTCATTAAACAGAGATCTTCCCTGTTCACCCGTAGCCCCCACACTGCTAGAATTCTTGCTTTTTGATCAGTGGAGATAAAATGAAGCTTCTCTTCTCTGTCTTAAGTAAACCGGTTCTGATTTTATCTTTCCTTATCTCTCAAATAATGGCTAATGCTTTTGTGCTTTCCAAGACTGAGGCATTTTCTTGAGCTCTGAGTGAAATCTAGTATCCTCAAAGCCCTTCAGTTAGACAGCACCCAGATAGGCAGGGCCTGCCCTCGGGCCACCTTGGCCTTCCTGGGGAGCATCTGCTCCTCACCTGGACCCCCCTTCCTGGAGAGCCCGAGCTCCTGGACAGAAGGTCCTTTTACAAAATCATGCTTCTCATTGCAACCCAGCTCCATGCAGGGCTTGCTTTGCGCTTTCAATGCTCATTCTGGTGCCTCTCGCTGGAATGACCAGACTCTCCAGCAGGTGTCAGAGTTGCCCCTCTGAAGACCAGGGGAAAGGAGAGACACTTCACTGCAGGTTGGGGGTGGCAAAAGCTCTCCCTCCGGGTCCACCTGTTGTCTCTGGGCTCACTGACAGTCACCCCGCCACACAGATCGGCGCCAGTGGAAACGATCCCCTTGCCCTCCAGCTGTCCTCCAGTCACTCGTCACCCTAAGTTCTTCCCCCTTGTCACCCTAAATCCTCTCCGTTTTCCTCAAACACTACAGACCACCTCCTCCCTCTGCACTTTCAGCAACTGACTTTGTCTTCTGCAACAAAGGAAAACTATGTAAGAACTCTCAACTTCTGTCTCCCCGCCCACAAAATGTTCTGTCTGCAGATTGTACCGTCTCCATCCTAAGGCTCATTGCTCCGCACATGTTTTGAAGTCCTTCTCTTTCTGCCTTTGAAGGGACATGTGTCACTGAGCGCGTAGACTTCTCTCCTGTGCGTACCTACTCCCGTCCTCTCTCCCGACTTCGTGAGGACCCGGCCTCCTAGGAGAAATGGCAGATTCCAAGTCTGAGGCAGAAATTGTAGGAGATGGGTTCAGAACATCTTGTCGTGGTAGGAAGCAGGGGAACTGTCCAAGATACCAGGGTCATGTCAGAAGGACTCCAGATGGTTAGAAGAGGGTCCCCCGGGCCAAAGATGAGCAGACAACGTTCTGTCAGAAGTGTCGCTGCAGTGGATCAGAGCACACCGACTGCGACTCGGTCTACTAGTTCGTCCAGTAAAACGCAAAAGAAAACGCATTGAGAACATTTGAAGAATACTAGAAAACCAAAGCGTTGTTTTGAAAAGTGACAAAAGAGGGAGCCTGCATTCATCCTGCCTTTCCTATATTAACTGCATCTCAGAGCTAACTAACTGAAGTAAATCCCTGATGGGGAGAAGTCCTCCTTACAGAAGTGTGCTACGAGAAAGAGAGACTGAAAATAGTTTAGCCCAATCCACTTCTGTGAATTCCGACTTCTAATGAACTAAGGAACTTCGATGAGGAACACCTAAGACTTCAGAAAGAGCTGACCAGACGCTGTGTGCTTGCTTCGAATCTGCCCAAATCTGATCAAGCCTCTAGACATCGCTGTCAATTCAGGAAAAACGGGGGATGGAAGAACATGTTAGACCGCATCCTGAAGACAGAGCACAGCACAGAGTGAAGGAACCTGAACAGCAGATGTCCTGGCCTTTGGAACAGCCACCGCAACACATTCGTGGGGCAGAGAGGGAGGGGTGCGGGCAAGTCTGCAGAGGGAGACCTAGGAGACACACCAAGCTCTATGTGTGAGGACTCTTTGGATCCCCACTGGAGACAGACTAAACTGAGAGCCAGAACACTTGCAGGACAGTCACGGAAGTGAGAACACGGGCTGGGGATCGGATGCTCTCCGGGAACTGTCCTTGTTAGGAGAGCCATGGTGATGGTATTGTGGTTACATTTAAAACCAAGTCTTTCAAAGAAGCATGCTGAAACTTTACCAATGAAGTGCTACAAGGGCTGGAATTTGCTGCAAAATAATCCTGGGGGAAGGACGTAAGTGGAGACAGAAAGGAAACACAACCCGCCGTGTGCTGATACTTGATGCAGCTGGGGAATCGGTGCCTGGGCTTCACTGCAGTGTTCTCTCGACTCCTGTTTATGCTTGAAAATGTCCATACGTTTCAAAATATCCCTCCTCCTTCCCCAGCCCCGCTCCAGCTCTGCGCCCTTCGTCCTCCTCCCTTCCTGAAAGTGTGTCTGCTCCACGCTGTCTCTTCTTCCTCACTCCCCACTCAGTCCCCACAGCCGTCTGCCACCCACCCCACCCCACCTTTGTGCAAGTGGCAGCATGATCTCCTGGGTGAAGCCAGCAGACCCTGACTTCTGGGCAGCACCCCACTCTGCAGACGCGGCCTTCCTTGTGCTTCTTGGACCCACACGCCCCTCCAGCTCCTCCTCCCTGCCTGGCCCTGAAATGTTAGCACCCTGGGGGTCCGTTTAGACGCCTGCACTCAGTTGCTATTGATACTCTTGCCAGCCTAGGATTCTTCCAGACTCCCGACCCACACATCCAACCCTGGTCAACATCTCCACTGAGAAGTTCCCACAGGAGCCAAATGCTCAGCAAGTACAAATAAATTCTAGCTCAGCCCCACCCCCAAGTCTGTTTGTCCTTTGTATGCTCCCTGTCTCCATGAAGACGCCACCGTCCACTTAGCCATCCAAGCCAGACACCTGGGTGTCACCCCGCTCCTCCCTCTCCCTTGCCTCCTTCCTGTCACATTCTAGACCTTTCTGGAGTCTGCACTCTCCAACAAGCATAATAATCTCAGGTCTGGATCGCTGCAGCTCTGCCCCCCCCCCCCCCACACACACACACACACACACCTTACTTGCACCATGGCCTGCAGCCTGCATGTGCTCTCAGCCAACTCTCTGCTCCGGAGAGGTTGCCTCCTGTGACCACTGAGTCTGGGTAAGGCGACCCCCTCTCGCACCCCATGGTGTGTCCTCTATTATAATGTGTAGCACAGTGTTGGGATGGCTGTTTACCTGTCTGCCACCTTTGTTTGAAGGGAGGGCATCAGTGGGGCTCTGGGCCTCCACCTCCGTGGTGGGTGGTCAGTGGAGCGGAGAGCAAGCTCTTTACTCCGACTCCTTCCCTGCTGGGCCCCCCTCCCCCTATCTAGCAGTTTCCTCTTCAGGCTTAGGGTGCTAACTTCCTGATGTTGCTAGCCTGGGGGTGCATTTTCTCATTAATTTCCTCACACCCTGCTTAAACCTGTGTAATATTTCAGTACTGGCTTAAATAGCGCCGCCCCCCCCCCCCATGACCACCACAAAATTCATTTCCTTCCTGGGACCTTATTTGGAAATAGGGTAGTTGCAAAGGTAACTAGTAAAGTTGAAGTCATACCAGAGAAGGATGCACCCAAAATCCAATATGACTGGTGTCCTTGTGAGAAGAGAGACACACAGGAGGAAGCCGATGTGAGCAGACACACCGGGTGGTGCAGCCACAAGCTGAGGAACGTCACGAGTCAGCAGCAGCAGGAGCGGAGAGACGGTGTGGCACAGACTGTGCCCTGGAGCCTCCGGGCAGCGTGGCCCTGCAGCACCTGCTCTCACGTCCGGCCTCCAGAACTCAGATGTGAGTCCCCGCCGCCCGGAGCCATCCAGCCCGAGGCGCTCTTGGGGCGGCCTAGGCAATGGGTGCGAGCCCTCCTCACCTGCACATCAGCTTCCCTCTGAGCAGACCACCTGCTCTTGCCAGCTGCCTTTTGTTCTATGGACGCTCAAGAGCAAAGACCCCGTGTGGGCTCCGAGGCCTCAGGGGTGGCACAGGGCTGGCCTCCGCCCGCCCCTTTGACGTCTGTCGGGAAGAGTGAAGGCCCTCCCGCTTCGTCTGTTCCTCTTACTGAAGTGAACTCCACACAAATTCAAAGCAAGCCTGGAAGCTTCGGGTTAAAGCAGGGTCCCACCCAGGCAGTGCGCTCAGCTGGCGGCCCCCGTCTGGGCACCGGGCCCATCTCTCAAACCCTGCCCACGGCTGTGTCGGCGGAAGGCCAAGGGCACACTGCGGCTGGCCTGGCACACTTTGTCATGATTTTGAAATACTGGATATGAAAAGTCCAACTGGGTTGGAAATTCATTAGAGTCTCACTAGAAATTTCAGTATTACACGTCAATGAAACAAAGAAGAGTTGGTAGATTCTTTAAGTATCATTTCAGCTGTGGTAAAATTTGTGTGATTATAAAAAATGGTTTACTTGCGTGAAGAAAGTCTGGATGGTGACATCGCGGCTTCCCCTCTGTCCTGAGCTTGTGTGCAACCACTTCAAGCACAGAACCTGGATGTCTGTCGAAGCAATCACAAATTTTCCTTTCGGAAGTCTTACACAAATTTACTCTCTCCTCTAATTCATGTTTAAATACTTCTTATAATATAAAAGATTGATATTCGATAAACAATGTCTTAATTTTTATAAAATTAAAAGATTACTATTTTCAATTGGCAACATGATATGGACCACCCCAGATCCCCTCTGGTGTTCCCAGTGTGCCATACGAATATTACCATTTCCATGTGAGAAAATGTGAAAGCCGTCAGGACGCCCTGTGCCACCCTGCAGTCAGGATGCCCTGCACTGTGCCATGTGCCACCCTGCAGTCAGGATGCCCTGCACTGTGCCACCCAGCAATCAGGATGCCCTGCACTGTGCCACCCTGCAGTCAGGATGTCCTGCACTGTGCCACCCTGCAGTCAGGATGTCCTGCACTGTGCCACCCTGCAGTCAGGATGCCCTGCACTGTGCCACCCTGCAGTCAGGATGCCCTGCACTGTGCCACCCAGCAATCAGGATGCCCTGCACTGTGCCACCCTGCAGTCAGGATGTCCTGCACTGTGCCACCCTGCAGTCAGGATGCCCTGCACTGTGCCACCCTGCAGTCAGGATGTCCTGCACTGTGCCACCCTGCAGTCAGGATGCCCTGCACTGTGCCACCCTGCAGTCAGGATGCCCTGCACTGTGCCACCCTGCAGTCAGGATGCCCTGCACTGTGCCACCCTGCAGTCAGGATGCCCTGCACTGTGCCACCCTGCAGTCAGGATGCCCTGCACTGTGCCACACTGCATCCGTCCGTGTGGTTCGTAGACGTGGGGTCGGTGCCCCCCGACCCCGGAGATAGATCTAGAAACAGCTAGCCCCAACTCATGTGCTAAGTGAGGACCCAGAGGTGCCCACAGCGCCCGGGAATGCATGAGATGGCCGGAGAGGGCAGACGGCGCTGATCCAGGCCTCAGAGTGCGCCTACAGGAAAGGCGGGGTCGGGAGGGCCAAGGCAGAAGTACCAACATGTGAGAAAGCACGTGTCTTGGAAACTACAGCGCCATCCGGCAGCTTTGGGCAGGAAGCTGCAAACATGGGTTCAGGCCTTGTTTCCCAGGTACTAAAGAATTTAGTCTCATTCTTGCATGTGACAGGGATCTGGAAGGGTGTTCAAGCAGCTGGAGGCAGCTGGAGAAGTCAGTTGCCTGAGGGAGAGCTTGGGAGTGGGGAGGCTGAAGCCCAAGTTCCAGAGAGCGGAGGAGCCCCGTGCGGACTATCGTGTAGGCAAAAAGACAAGCGGGGAGAGATGGGAGCCGACTGGGCTGGTGTGTGGATGACCAGGAATGGAGGGTTAGGGGAAGGAGGGAAGGAATTGCCTGAGAGAGAGGCGGTCCACAGAAAGAGACCTCGCCAAAGGGAGAGAGAAGTCCAGAGGCCCTGGGCCAGCTTCCTTGCAGTATTGGGGGGGGGGGGGTCCTGTTGCTGTACCTTGGAGCCCAGTGAACTCAGCAGGTTTCCTTTCTGCATGAACACTTCTCAAAGGCGTACAGAAGGCGTGCACTTGACCCAACCCAACTCAGCCAACAGAAAAAGGTATTAGGGTGTTCTGGAAACGGGGTGGGGGCTATAAGGCTTGGCAGGGAGGAGGAGGTCTTCCCAGGCCTGACTGAGGGGGCACTGGGCAGGGCAGGTCTGTGTGCCCGCCAGAGGCCTGGGGTGCTGTCCAGACAGAACTTTTGGAGCATTTACAGCCTGGCCTTGGATTGGTTTTAGGCTTAAAAATTGTTTTACCCAGGGGCAGTCTTCTTTCAGGAATTCCATTTGCAAAGTGTGTTTTCTGCTCCTCCTGGGACTGGGCGCCTGGGCTGAGCTGGTTGCAGTGTGTACTGTGGGTGGCCTGCAGGTACGCATGCTTGTCCGGGATCTGCTGGGGGAGCTGCCGTGGAGCCAGAGGCGATGGGGGATGCAAGTGACGGGGGCCAGGCTGGAGTTCTCCAGACAGCGGGGAGCTTCGCGTCACACCGTACGTGTGCGATAAAGATGGTTCAACATAGCCTGTCCTTGGGTCCCGTTGTCACTTAATAGACCTCTAGCATCATGACTCTGACCCTGGAGAAGGGGCAGTAGGCAGAGAGGACAGGAGGCCAAGGCAGGCCCTCTTCGCGCCAGTCCTTGCTGGGGGATCGCTGCTTGGGTGCCATTAGGTAAGACCTACCTGAGGACAGGGGCCCTTGGGGAGCTCCCTTGGCCAGAGGAGAACATGCCAGTAAGTGGCCGGCAGGCAGGTGCAAGGGCACAGGACCAGGGAAGAATCCTGAGAGCAACGGTGGGGTGGGGGTGGGGGTGGGGGCGGGCAACAACTGGCCCAGGGCTGGGGGGGGGGGGCGGGAAGGGGATGAACGAAAAGGGGAGGGGCTGAGCCGCCTGCACCTCCCGGCCTGGCGCCCTGCGGCCGAGGAAAGTGAAAGGGCCGCAGGGCCTGCGCCGCCCCAGGAAGTCGCGAGCAGGAAGCGCGCACCGAGGCCGGGCGGCTGCAGTGAGCGGGCCTGGGCCGCGCAGGTGAGGCGCAGGGACTGCGATTGGCGTGGGGACCCCTCCTCACCGCCCGCACCTGCGGGGCCGCGGGACTCGGGCGCCGTGACCACGCTGCACCTGCCACCGCGGGCGACAGGCAGGGGCGCGCTGCCCGCAGGGACCGGGTCCCTGCGCCCTGCGAGCTGCTCCCCCTCCGCCCCGCTTTGTGCCTGTGTTCGGCTGGGCCGGCGTCTCCAGCGCTCCCGGCCCTGGGGATCCTCGGGACGGGGAGAGCAGCGGCGGGCGTCCCCACTCGTCCCGACTCGGCGCGGGCATTCCAGGCAAGCGGGGCAGGGGAGCCGGGTTGGGCCGGAGCCGCGGGCGGGAACGAGACGAGCTGTCTTGCCGGGTCCCCTCCCCAGCCGCCCTGGCCGTGATGACAGCCTGGTGTCTAGGGACAGGGCAGGAGGAGACCCACGCATTGTCCGCCGCACTGTGGGGACGTGGGCGTGCCCGCCGGGTCCACCTGCGCCGGGACCAGCCGCCGGGAAGGAGTCGGCAAAGGAACCCGGGAGGCTCGGTGCGTCAGCACCCTGGGCCTTTGGCTTGTTTGTCTGTTGAGCAGCTGGTTCCCGAGACCGTGAGCCTCCTTGCCAACGCGAGCGACAGTGACCTTCGGTATTTGTAGGGCTTAAGGCGCCACGAAGTCCCCCGCCACGGGCCACCCCAGTCGCGCACTGTTTTCCTTTTTGTCCAGTCCTCCTGCTTCTGCCGCTTAAGCGAGGAGATCGCAGCGGGCCGCAGGGTCTGCATTTGGACCGGGAGAGCCCCTGACCCCACCCCCGGGTCCGCTCTTCTAAAGGCGAACCCTGAGCCCGTCTCTCCCAGCCCGCGGAGCTCACTGTCTGGAAAGCCCTCCGACCTTGAACTTAGTGCGCGGGAGGCGGTTTGGGTGGGTGACCAGCTCGGATTTCCCCCCTCGCTCGCTCACTGAACTGCCTTCCCTCAGCCTTGCCGCCGCCCCAGCCTGGCTGTCTCACCACACCCCCTGGAACTCCACTGGCAGGTGGTTCTGTGCCCTGTCTGGTTGGTTCTAGGAGAGAGGATTTGCTTTTGTATTGAAGCTCCGGGGAGAGATAGTGGCCATTATCATTCATCTCTGGTATTGAGTAGAGCCTTTAAAACACAAACCACAGAAAGTGGTTTTGTTTTGTTTGTTTGTTTGTTTGTTTGTTTGTTTTCTGGAAAGGATATTTTTTCCTCTCAGATAACGTTTTGGGGGGACATACAATGTTCACCCATCCTTGCCTTAAAATAAGATCCACTTTCAAAACTTCGTCTTTAGGTAAATATTTAAAACACACCTGGGGCTGCTTAGATCAGTCACAGCAGCGCCTCGGTTTCGGTCCTGATACTACTCTGGCCATGCTGACTTCTGAGTCTCATTATTTTTTCGGGAATTGTTCTAGGCTCCCAGGGTCACCACGAGGGGGGGAGGGGGGTGCCTGTGGGCGGGGCTCTAGAACCATGGTTGCCTCGGATCATTCCTCATGGTTGACTAGGTTGGGTTGTTTGGGAGGACGGATATAAAAATCTGCGTTTGACAGATTTTCATCAAGTTTCTCTAAAGGGATGTTTCCCAAGTAGCTATGTTTGATAGAATGACACTGGATATTCTGACACTTTTCCCTGTTGTGGTGGTGCAGTCCAGGGGCCCCTAGTAAAAGCCATTAACAAAATGCCGTCTATGTTCTTGGACTATGTGCCAAAAACAGATCGTAAGCCAGGAGATTTGCTCCAGTTCTGCCCTCCCTGGAGGGGATGGGCCAGAGGAAGTGAGGTGGGAGGGGGGCGGGGCCTGCGGGAAACTGGACCGACCTGATTTGGCCCAGTTTGTCCAGCCGCCTGCCTCTTCCCCAGAGTGGCCGTGGGCTCACACGAGACCTCGGGCCTCTACCAGCACTCCGTGGAATGACTTTCCGTGGACACGGCTCAGGCTTTGGAGGAAGAGGCCCCATGACACAACTCTCAACATCCCACGTGTAAACTCGTTATCTTCACACATCCTAATCGCACTTACTGTGAGAGGTCACAGTGCTTCCCACTCGGCTTACAGCGGGAGGAGCCCGCATGACTTTCAAGGAAATCAAGATCTTCTTCCTGCTGCTTTTCCAGTGCCTTCTGCGTCTTCGTTGTTGTTGGTACAGGTTTCAGCAGAATTGAATCGAGGTGATTGGTTGGTTTAGTGACTGGCAGTAGGATATTCCCAGATCAGCTGGGCCTCCAGAAGCAGAGTTCGAACAGGAAGACATGGGGTCCTCGCCATCCGTTCTCAGACACTGTAAGATTTAAACCAGATCCTTGACTCTCAAGTCATCATTGCAAAATTGTTTCTCGAAGTACATTTAGGCCCAAACCGAAGCCCACTCATTTGCAGCAGAATTTTAGTAAACTATATTTTAAATCTAGAGATTTGAGTAAAAACAATTGTGAAGAACTGTGAAAATTAGTCCAACCCATCTCTCGAGCGCTTGCTCTGTGCTCGGTTCTGAACGAGGTAACGGGCCTCGTCTTCTCCCGAGTCTACAGTAAGAGTAATGCCAGCTGCTCTCTGCTGAGCATCTGCTACATGTCAGACTGGTGCTGAAGGCTTTCTGTGGATTATCGCATGCCCTCTACAGCCACCCAAATGTAGCTGCCCTCAGCCCTATGTTTTAGCAGGTGAGGACGCCCAAAGCCAGCTGTGGGAGTAGTGACACTCTCGGTGGGATGAGCAGCTGAGACCATACAACAGTGATGGTCCTGGTGGGCCCGAAGGGCCTGGCTGGAGGGAACAGAGGTACAGTTCTGGCTGGAGCAGAGGGGCCCTCGGGGTGGGGCCCGGGGCCCAGGGATGAAAGCTTGGCAAGGATATTTAATTTTTTTAAGTAGTATAAAAAAAATCATTGGAGATGGTGCATTTTTTGAAAGCTCACTCTGGACGGAGGGCAGGAACGAACATGGGGAACAGGTCTAACTGAAAATACAGGCACTTACAAGTATAAGTGTAAGCCCTCCAAATCTGAACTATTTGCTATTACTTGTCCCTTATCCCAAGGAAATTGTTTGAAGACATTACATAAATATCAGCTTCTTTAAGTCAAGATTAGTGTTTACTCAGAAGTAGCTTTCACCTGGCTGGAGTGGTTCAGTAGTTGAGCGTCGACCCCTGCACCAAGAGGTCGTGGGTTTGATTCCCGGTCAGGGCACATGCCCAGGTTGTGGGCCCTCCCCAGTGGGGAGCATGCAGGAGGCGGCCATTCGATGTTCTCTCTCATCGATGTTTCTATCTCTCTCCCTCTCCCATCCTCTCTCTCTAAAATCAATAAAGGAAAAAAGATTTTAATTTTTAAAAAGTAGCTTTACGTATTTTTAAAAATTATATAACCCGTGAATTTTCAATAATAAAACAGAACAAGCCATGCTCTGTATACACTGGGGACTGTGTTATTTAACGCTTTGGTCTAAAGGACCCCTTGTTGCCAAGAATAGAATAAAAACTGAAAAATGAGACAAGTCATGAGGTTGGCTTTGGACAGGAAGCCTGGCTGGTATGCGGGGCCCCTTTTCGGTTCTCAGCCCCACTGCCCCTTCCTTCCTGCCTCGCTCTGCCCTCAGAATGGGGTCGCTCGCCGTGGCCTGAGTGACCACAGGAGAGGTGGAGAGGCAGTTGCGAGGTGAAGTTTACCCCCCCAGCATTACATGCATTTCCATTCATCTGCAAAGCCACAATTAAATGATCGGTTTGATGACCTGCCATCTCGTCCAGGCCTACATTCCCCTCTGTTATTGTGGCTCAGTTGTGGCCTGGTCCAGAGTGGGTGGAATGGAACACGTCCGGTTCCCTGGCGTGCTCTGATAATTGAGCACATGGCATAACCACTGGGCGCATCCTGTTCCATGTGAACGCTCATGTTCTGGAGGGTATTGTGGTTAAGGGCCAACAGGGTGATCTCTAGATGCCTTCCAGATGGAGAAGAACAAGGTGGTTCTTCTTATATCATCAGAACATCGTGTGAAATTCATTTCAGTGATTTCTGAACAGCATCCCACCCCCATCCCCTGCCGCCCGCCCCAGGCAGATGCTGTCCTGCCACCTAGTGGCCTGGGGGTGGGCATGCCCATCGTCCAGGAAGGCCAGCTTTGGCCTGGGCTGGGTAACAACTGCACAGGCAGTTTCTTCTGCCAGGGTCTCCAAGGTGCCATTGTAGGAACACCTGGCTTCACCTCCTCGTTCTCGTTGTAGAGCACGCGGC
Source organism: Molossus molossus (assembly GCF_014108415.1). Classification (NCBI taxonomy): domain Eukaryota; kingdom Metazoa; phylum Chordata; class Mammalia; order Chiroptera; family Molossidae; genus Molossus; species Molossus molossus. The sequence continues at coordinate 6,660,389 of NW_023425388.1, read as the reverse complement.
CTCTGCAGCAAGGAAGAGGGGGCCCAAGACGCAGCAGGACAGCTCGGCGTGCTCTCCAGCCTGTGCGAGCGCAGGGACAGGAGCGACTGGAGCCAGGATTAGTAACCTCTTTATGAAGCATCTGATTCGTGACCAAAGCTCTGTGGTCCTCGAGTAAATGGCTCAGCTCCCTGCTGGCATCCGCTTCATCATCTCATTCTCCCGGGATCAGTGGTAAGTCCCGGCAGCTCCAGCCCCAGCATGGCACTGAGCGTGGGTGAGGGTCACCGTGCGCCAGCTCCCTCCGTTTCACGGTAAAACGCGCACGGGTGCTGGCCTCCCTGTAACCGTGGAATCAGCGGTGAAAGCTGTGAGGAACATCGCCAAGTTGTCCTCCGTCTTCGACTCTGGCAGGGACACAGAGCATTTGAACTCCCGCATGGTCTTCAGTGGTTTCTGTGATACTCATGGCTCCCACAGAAAATTGACCACTGACCACCAGCAGGATATAGCCTGCCCGTGAGTGAAATAAGTATGAACTCTGAGCTCAGTAAGTGGCCTAGCTGGGGCAGAGCTTCCAGAGAGAAAATAAAACCTAAACAAGTTAAATGCCGACCAGAAGACCTTCTCTTCCCAAAGCACCTCTGCTGGCGTGTTCTGAGAACCCTCTGGGAAGGATGGGGGTGGTCGTGAATTCCATGTCGGTGAAGGAAGCCCACGGAGGGACAGAGGGCAGGGCGGGGCCCTCTGGCCTCTAACCCACAGTCAGTGGTGTCTCCCTTCCTGAGCTCAGTTGGGAAGGAAAAAATTTTTCATCTACCCTCTTAGGTTCAGTAATTGGGGGCATGCAAATAAAACTGAAAAAAAAGATTCACAAGAGAGAAGAGATTCAATCACATATATACCAGAGTTTTTACATAAAAATGTGACTCAAAAGAGGTTGTTAGAACTTGTGGTTAATAAGGAAGAGGAGGAGGAGGAAGGCACTTAGGAGAAAACACACGACTTTTTGGACAGGTAAATGGGCCTTAAGAGAGTAGATGGGAGATATCAGGGCTGTGACGGTGTCCGCCTGGGTGTGGTGCGGATGCTTCGCGTTCTCAGTGATGAGTCATCCTCCCCAGGCTGCTCCCAGGGAGGGACGTCCTTGAGTTTTTTCAGGAGGCTCTGCTTTGAGACATAGATTCCAGGAACTCCGATGCTTTCCGCTCAAAATAATTTGTATGCCATGGTGGCATATTCAGGACCCCTCCGTCTCCATCACGACAGCCCACTTGTGGCCGCCACACTCTCTGCATCTTCTCAGGCCTCTGCTGAGGGATGGAGCACCCCCTGGCCTCAGGTGAACCTCAGACATCTCATTCCTTCCTTGTCCACTTGTTTCGTGTCTACTGCAAATCTAGCCACAAGCGTTCAAACACTTACCTTTTATTTGGGGAGTGTTTATCTTTCGCTTCTTTGTTTCATAACTTCATTTTGATACAACTTTCAAACTCACGGAAGGAAATGACAAGACTGTTACAAAGAACTGCAGAACTCCCGGGTATCACAGATTCTTATTTTGTAAGGGTGAGAACTACAAAGATATAGCAGTGCTTCTCAAACTTCAGCGAGCAGGTGAATCCCCCCGAGAGCGTGTTAAAATGTAGATTCTGACTCAGTAGGTCTGGGGTGCGCCTGAGACTCCGCACTTCCCAGGTGATGGTTCCATCAGTCCATTGACCCCCCTTGGGTAGCAAGGGTATCGAGTATTTGTCTTTTTACTTGTTGTTTGTTTGATTTTGTTTTTGTTTGTTTGGGGTTTTTTGTGGTGGTGGTGGTTTTTATTGATTTCAGAGAGAGGTAGGGAGAAGGGAGAGAGAGAGAGAAACATTGATGAGGGAGAAACATCAGCTGCTTTCTGCACGCCTCCTACTGGGGATCAAGCCGGCAACCCGGGCATGTGCCCTGACCAGGAATCAAACCAACGACTTCGTGGTGCATAGGACCACACTCAACCACCGAGCCACATTGGCTGGGCTAGAGTATTTGTCTTAATTCTGTTCCATCTCTATCTCCAACTTGTTCTTTGACCTTTAAAAGTTATTTTAACTGAGATTTAGCAATCCTAAAGAGACTGGCTTTAACATTCCTACAAAAGACTTTTTTGTTAAATCCTTACCTGAGGATATTTTTCCATTGATTTTCAGATAGAGAGGGAGGGAGAGAGGAGGAAAGGAGGGAGAGGGGGAGGGGGGGAGGGAGAAACAGAAACATTGATGTGAAAGAGACACATCGATTGGTTGCCTCCCACACGACCCCAACCAGGGCCAGTAATGGAATCGCAGCTGAGGTACATGCCTTTGACATGAATTAAACCCACAGCTCTTTGGATTGTGGGCCAACACACTCTAACCGCTGAGCCAACCCAGCCAGGGCTACAAAGGACATTTTCTATGTGTTTCTACCCAGCACACCTGCCCATTTCTAGCAGCTCTTTGATTTCCATCTGGGAACTGGCTTCCCTACTTTGTGCGCAGTTGGGACGGTCAGGTGAGTCTCAGGACTTTCTGTCTCCTATGGCTGCTGAGGGAGGCCCTCGGGGCTTCATGCCCAGCACCTTCCTGAACAGCGCAGGTCCAGCAGGAGGCAGGTGGAAGGCAAGGGAGCTACAGGTCTGTCTCCCGGGGCTTTGAATCTTGAGTAGAGTGAGCTGGGGCAGAGGGACTGTTAGTGAGCACCCAGTCCCACTGCGGGGCCTGGGCTGACCGGCGGACAAACCCTAGCGCCTCCCTCATTGCTTCCCCGTGTGTGTGCATGCACACGCTGTTTTATAAATCGTTTGAGAGTAAGTTGCACTAATTATTTCCTTTTATTTCTAAGCACTTCAGTGTGTATTTTCTGTAAATAAGACATTCTCATATAACTACACACAAAGATCAAAATCAGGCATTAAACACCGATACCGTGCTGTCATCTAATCCACAGTCCACGTTCAAAGTTATATCCAGTGTCCAGCGACGTCCTTGAGAGCTGTCTTCCGGCCCGGGGTCCAGCCGGGCACACTGCAGTCAGCTGTGCCGTGGTCTGTTCTGGTTCATCTGGAATTCTTTCTTGGCCTTTTTTTTTTTTAATTTTTTTTTTATGACCTTGACATTTCCAAAGGGTACACGCCATTTTTTTATAGACTATCTTTTGTTTTAGATGTGTCTAGAATTTCCTCATGATTAGCTTTGAGTTTATGCCTTTTTTTCCCCCCCAAGAATACCACAGAAAAGAGGAGTAAAATGTGGGCAGAGGAGGGACTAAATGAATCATGTGGTATTGGACTGGAATTAAAGAAATCAAGAAGGCGTCCGGCCAGTGTGGCTCAGTGGCTGAGCGTCGACCAAGAGGTCGCTGGTTCAATTCCCAGTCAGGGCACATGCCCAGGTTGTGGGCCTGATCCCCAGTGGGGGGCATGCAGGAGGCAGCAGTCCATGTTCTCTCTCATCGATGTTTCTATCTCTCTCTCCCTCTCACTTCCTCTCTCTCTCAAATCAAAAAGGAAAAAAAATTAAGAAAAAAAAGAAAGAAATCAAGGCGGCACTGGCCAGTGTTGCTAAGAGAACCTGGCATCCTGCCGGCTGAGGCATAAGGTATTTCACTCCACGCAAAACCGAGCTGAATTCAGTTCAGCTGGAAGTGTGCGCTGCTGCCCTCTGCGGCCACGAGCTAATGGAGCACCCCTGGGCATGAGCTCCACTTGGCATGCCCCAGCGAGGCAGTCCTGGGGCCCCTTTGTGCTGCCAGGCCCAGTGCTGGTGAGCAGCACCGCAGAACCCAGTTAGAGGAGGGGCATCGGCCCCGGGATGGAGGCAGAGGCCAGGGCTGGAAGTGGAGTTCCAGGGAAGGAGGGCAATGGCCCAAGGATGGCCACTGGGTTGATAACCCAGACAGCTTGACTATCTAAGAATGCAGGTATACGAGGGCCCCAGGCTCTTCAGACATGGTCTAGACATACGGAGGAGCTCTTTATTTCTGGGTTATTTATTCTATTTATAAATGTGTTGATATATTTAATAAAAATAGAATATTTATAAATAGAATTCTGTTTATGTCTGGGTAGAGAGCATGAACCCAAAGCCCATTTCAGTAGAGCTACTTTTTCCAAACCCTTCCTGGCTGGTGATGATGATTCAGATTCTGCCGGTGGAGCACACGCCTGCACCTGGTAGTGTGTAGCACCTCCGGGCTCCAGGTTCTTCCTTCACACTGATCTGGGAGGTGTGAGGATAACCCAGTCTGAGAACCCTTTCAAAATACTCCTTGTGGAGATGGGACAAGGGAACCCTGTACCCAAAAGGGGGCAGGTCAGGCAGGGTTCCCCATGGGCTGCACTCATGCTAGTAATTTACACCCAGTGAGGACATAAGTGACCAGCGAATCTGCCTGTGGGCTGGGAGTCTGGGGATTGCGGGCATACAGAGCTCTGAGGGCCTGGAGTCCCCCTGTGCTGGCCAGCACGCGCCGGAGCTGGGTGGAGGGACAGCACTCCAAGCGAAGAGCTGAGACTTCCGTCCCCGCCCAGACAGGTGGCCTTCAGAAACACAGGACGAAGGTCCGCACTTTGTAAGAAACCCACCGTACCTGCATAGTCTTGTTGTTGGTATAAAACATACACTTATTTGTTATGGTTTTCTTTTCCTACTGGTTGTTGGCATGGGCTTGAGAGCAGAGAATCCTAGGAACACCATCAGCCTGTGCCCCTCGGTGAAGGGGCACCCGGGGCATGTCATGACTCAGTTCTCGAGTATTTATTTAGCGTGTTCCTCTCCCTCGGGTACCCTGGCAGTTGTAGGCTATATTCCCATGGTCCCACCAACTCTTTTTTCCCACCCGAAACATGAAATATGATCTTTATTTTTAATTTAGAAATATTTATTTGTCCCCTACTGGCCAAAGAGGCAGGCACCCCTAGGATTCTTTGTTATTCATGGAAAGCTGCCCTAGAGAAGTCAATTACAACCGTGGACATGAGCCTAGAGGAGAGTCCCAGCATCACCGAGGGCCCCAGGGGACACGGGCCCCTGCCTGTCTCTGTTCTATCTCTGCTGCCTGTGTCCTAGGTAATTATAGAGTCAAGCCATCACTCAACTCGAAAGTCAGGCCAGAAACAGGACGGGTCCTCTGGGGGCTGGGTCTCAGGACACAGAGGATCTACTCTCCTGGTGGGAGCCCCTTGTCTTCATACCTTGCCAGATACTTTTCCCTCCTGACGGATTTTTTTCCCTTAAGAAATGTTTTTCCACGGCATGGTTCAAATTTTTAGACTGGAATGAACTTTTATCATCCTCCCAAAGTATCTTCTTTTCTTTAGACTCCCATGCATTTCAGCACTGGCCCTCCCCACAGCCGCTTTTCCCACGAGCCAGACAGTGCGGCCGGGCTTTGGGCCAGTCTGATTGTGCCGTCGGCCTACTCATAGCTCATGAGCATCCCTCCTGAGGTCAGTGAGAGGTTTATGTCTCTGCCTTGCTTGTGTCTTTTGGAAAAGTTTCATAGAAGCTAAAAAGTAAAAAATACCATCCTAAATGCCCAGGATACCAGGGGTACAGGAAACTTGTGGTTAATTTTGTTTCAAACTAAATAATCATTCCTTTTTGTCTGCTTTGTAAACTTATGTTCATCTTCTGCGTCCCAGATTTCTCTTTGATTATAGTTTGTTAATGAATGTTGAAATAGTTTCAATTTGGACAGAGCAAAAGTCCCACTTTTAAACTATAATATTATGCCCTGGCCGGTTTGGCTCAGTGGTTAGAGTGTTGGCCCGTGGACCAATGAGTCACGGGTTCAATTCCAGTCAAGGGCACTTACCTGGGTTGCAGTTCGTCCCCGGCCCTGGTCGGGTCGTGAGGGAAGCAGCCAGTCGATGTGCCTCTCTCGAATCTATGTTTCACTTCCTCTCTCTCTCTCCCTCTTTCTCTGTCTCCTTCTCTCCCACTCTATCTGATCATAAATAGAAAAATATCCTTAGGTGAGGATAAAAAATAAAATGAAATATACTATGATAGTGATATAAATAGGAGTGATCATCGATATAGGACTGACTGAGGAACACACAGCGTAAGAACATTTAAGAATTACAGTTACGCCCTGGCCGGTTTGGCTCAGCGGTTAGAGCGCCGGCCTGCGGTCCTGAGAGACCTGGGTTCGGTTCCTGCTGGGGGCACGTACCTCGGTTGCAGTTTGTCCCCGGCCCTGGTCGGTTGTGCGGGTGGCAGCCACTCGATGTGTTCCTTTCACATCGATGTTTCTCTCTCTCTCTCTGTTCCTCTTTCTCCCTCCCACTCTACCTGAACAAAAAATGGAAAAATGTCCTCGGGTGAGAATAAAAAAAAAATTACAGTTGCCATGTATTCTCATACTATTGGGTATCATCTCCCACCACTGTTTTGTGTTTCAGGTACAGAGCCTTCGTTTTTATTTTGACATTTTTGCTGTACGCGAGTTTCCACTTATCGCGAAAGCCTATCAGCATCGTTAAGGTAAGACACACTTCGTTTTCTGTCCTGCCTGCAATCTCCCTAAGGAACTCGTTACTGTAGGGCTCCTGGCGGGGGCAGGGAGGGAGGAGGTGAGCTACCTGGGAAATGGATGGGGTGGAAGCAGGTCCTTTGCTGCTTTGCTTTTTAGTTTCTCTTCTCTGAAATTAAAATCTTTAACATGTTTCTAGGACCTATACTTTCAGAGGTAGTATATCCTTTCAGAAATACTAGTTGACAGTTTCAAAATTCTAAAGCTTCATTAAATAGGTACCCTTTTGTGACTGCCCTCCAAACGGTGCCCTCTGGACGTGTCCCGCGCTTCGCTCCGGGCTGTGGCGGCGGTTCTGGGTTCTTCGTGATTCTCGGAGCACCGAGCTGCTGCCCCGGGGCCGGAAGGGGGGGCTGGCAGGAAGCTGCCAGCAGACATTCGGCTTCGAGTCAATACTCCTACACAGTAGCCAGCTTCACTCAGGGAAAGCAAGGTGGTTTTCTGACCCTCGTTGGAATCGCATCACTTTGCCTGTAGATTGTCAACAGGCTTGAATGGCTTTCGACTCTGTGCTGTAGAAGGAACAGGGACATTGTCCATTACCTCTCTCTGGCCGGGGGCAGGGCACAGCCCGGGCGGAGCTCTGCTGGCCGAGCGCTGGGCAGCCGCCCTCCGAGTCCAGGTGGTGGGAGAGGCAGTGCCGCGGCTGCTCCCGTGGCAGGTCCAGGTTCCCGGTTCTCCAGGGACTCCCTGTGGGTGTCGGGCATCAACCCTTCCCTCCAAAAGTCTGCACTTCCTCCTTGACTCCCAGTAAGCAGGAATTTTCCGTGCCTTTCAAGTTACTTGCAAATTCTCACTTTTTTGACATATCAAGTTTAAATAACCGGAGGTGTTTGCAGACCTTTCGACACATGGTCTTGACAAAGAATGTAAGGCGGGGCCTTCGCAAACACTCACGCACTCGCCCAGTGACTCCAGTCAGTACGTGCGACCAGCCACTGGGAATTTAAATGCTTCTTGTCCCCGGCCAGGGAAATGCACTCACAGCTGAAGAGAAAGGCAAGTCAGGAAAATGGAAGCAACCGTGGCAGAGTCTGAGGGCGCACCAGAGTAGTTGGGGAGCCTTCCCGGGGTCCAGGATTGACCTGGAAAGACTGGGTTTGGATCATGGGGTGAAGGCCCGCAGCGCTGATGGAGGTGGGGCATCACCAGGGAGCCCCCGCCCGAGGGCGGCGGGTCGCCCCGCAGCAGCACTGGCCGGCTGGGCCATCCGGCTGCAAGCCTGACGGACGGGAGCAGTTCACAGGACTGGGTCGAGGTCGGCAGCCGGCACGGTGGCACCAGGATCCCAGCTCCGAGTCTGCATCCCTGACCAGGAGGCGAGGCTGCCTTTTGTCACAGGACAGCAGAAAACAGAAGGGCTGCTCTGCTTATTGAGGAAACAGAACGAGTGCGTGTCTACGTATCTCTCCCATGCGTGGCTCCTCCCTGGGAACACGAAGCGATGAGAGAGGTTAAAATTCCCTTCCCCGCGCTTCCACGGGAGGTGTGTGTTAGAGCCACTGCCGCCCGGCCCCATCCCTCCGCCGGAGGTCCTCTCCCCCAGACCTGTCGCTTTCTGACTGAACCCTGGTCAGAGCCCAGCACTGAACCTTGGTCTGGCCAGCTGGGCTTCCGTGAGGGGCAGCAGCAGGTGGGCCCCCGACTCTGAGGGCGAAGAAGACAGTACAGTCCGGCGGAAGGGAAAATGCTGAAACCCCAGCTTTATGCAGGAAGGAAAGACCGCAGGCCTCCCGGTGCCTCTGACCCCAGCTCGGCCATGCCCACAGCCCCGCACCGTCACCCCGGCGGAGCGCGTAGGCCGGGGCAAGGGACGGCTCGGTCAGCAGGAGGAAGCTTCCCGCCCTGGGCCGGGCGGCTCTGCTGAGGAAAGCCATTTGTCAAGTCGCCACTTTGAATTTGTAGAGCAGAACCCTTGGCCAGAGTTCTAGGGCAGTGTCCCGGTGCTGATGACACAGCCGTGTAGTACAGAGCGGCGGAGTCCCATGCACCGTGCCAGGACAAACATTTACATACTCGCCCAGGAAAGCATCACCTGGTTGAGGTCTGGCCCCTTGCCAGCTCCTAGAGGGCTCCTTACGCCCTGCCCCCCATCACTACCCCCCTCCAGGTAACCCCGATTCTCACCAAGGTCCCCACGATTCAGTTTCCTGTTCTTGAACATTGTGCATGGAAACAGAGTCCTACCGCTTGCGCTCCTGTGTCAGGCTTACCGTGTGTGGGGGGCATCCTCCTGGTGCTGGACCTGGAACGCGTTCTGTATCGCCGCGGCGGTCAGCCGTGTGAATCTGGCGAGATGGACCCAGTGGCCAGTCTGGGCAGGCGGGCCGAGGACGAGGCAGTCCGCTCGCAGCCGCACAGCCGCTCTGGGCAGTCCTGTGGCCCGGGGCCTCTGTGCTGGCCCTGTGTGCTCAGGAGTGGGGCTCCCGGAGAGCCCGAGGGACCTTACCCGCCAGTTCTGTGGGTCCGGCAGGCAGACCCCCCGAACAGCGACTTCCTCCCCACCGAGCCAGGTGCCCTGGGAAGGCTGGTAAGAGGGGGTGCTGTTCTTTGCATCCCTGCCGAACCCCACCTGAGTGCACTTTTTCTCTCTGGCTTTCGTCCTCCCCACGGATGTCCTAGGGTGAGCTCCACAGGTCCTGCGCTGCTGGGAATGAGGATGGAGCCAGATTCAACAGCCAGAGCCAAAGGGCCAGTGACGTCCCCTCTCCCCAGCTCCCGGAGAACGAGACTGACTGTAGCTGGGCCCCGTTCGGTGAGTTCTCTGTGTCCGGGGTTCTGAAGCGGGCGTCCTGCAGAGAGGGTGCTTCCCGGGGGGGGTGCCGAGACCCCCGCCGTGGCCCACTCCCCAGCCTCCCGGCTCTGCAGTGGGGCCTGTGTTCGTGGGGGGGACTGTCCCCAGGGAGCTCCGTCCTCCCTCAGTTCGCACTCCTGCAGTGCTGCTGTGTCTCGGGCCTGGGCCAAGAGGTGCTGGCGGCCGAGCCAGATTCTCGCGGTGGGGACGTCTGCCGAGGATGAGCCTGCCGTGCTGGTCACAGAGGCAGGGTCAGGCACGCAGAGCGCAGGCGGGAGGGAGGGAGGGGCCGCAGGCCGGTGGGGCTGGCCGAGGCCGTGCTGGAGGGAATGAAGAATGGCTCCCCGTGGGCCGCGTGGGTTTCCCCCACCAAGGCTGTGTCCTCAGTGGTTGTTTGAACGTGGTGGCTGCATTCCCGTCTGCCAAGCAGCCCGGCAGAGGTGTGCCGCCACATCCCCGTTCCTCCTCTGAGCACACCGCCCACTCAGAGGACGTCTGTGTGGCGGTGCCCCGACCAACCCAGCACTACTCCCTGTGCCTGTCGATTTTCACCCGCACAGATCAGGACAACTACCAGCAGCTGCTCGGGGCCCTGGACTACTCCTTCCTGTGCGCGTATGCCATTGGCATGTACCTGAGGTAGGTCTGCTCAAGGTTCAAGACCCTGGCCAGAGAGACCGCTCAGTGCGGAGCAGGCAGGGTGCGTGAACCAGGCCCCACCCCAGGCTGCTTCCCCTCCAGTCTGGACTCAGAGACAGGGAGAAGTGAGAACGCACGCACTGCTGTGGGAGCGGCGGTGTGGCCACGAAGCAGGCCGTTAGAAGCCCCGGACACTGCTGATCAGGGCGCGCTGGCCGTGGCGGCTCTCCCGGCCGTGGTCAGGACGCGCAGTGAACCCTGCTGGGATGTGGCTACTCAGCAACAGGGCACTGGCGGCCCCTTGAGATTCTCAGCAGAGCGCATCCTCGCCTCTGCTTTCAGGGGCCGCCATCTGTCTACACGTCCCCAATCGCGAGTTCCAGTTTGCAAAGTGTGTGTGCACAGGCCCACCTGGCCGCCCCGCCGGGCATGCGCGCTCCTCACTGGGCACAGAGGCCGTGCGGTGTGGCGGCCGGGGTGTGGATAGAGACGCACTGCTGGGATCTGTCTCCCGGCTCCACCACTGCTCACGTGGCGTGGGCAAGTTCCTCTACAGCTTTGCACAGTGGGGCACAGTAGTTCCTACAGGACTGTGGTGGGGACTGATGCGTGAAGACACACCGTCTGCTTGGCATGGTGCCGGCACGTGGCGCATGCCCACCCTCTGCCACACGTGATCGTTGTCCTGGGCTCTTGACCCCGTTCTCTAACTGACCTAGGAAGGTGGTAAGTGAGGGAGGTAACAGGACATGTGGGGGCAGGTTAAATACTGGTATTGTGTCAGTCCAGCCAGGTTGGGAAAACAGCACCATAGGGACTAAGGCTTTTAGCCCAAGAGTTTTTTGTTCAGAGACTAAGATCTTTAGAGATTCAAGAATCTCAGGGATTCTGTCGACATTGAGCCTCTTCCCTGAGACCCACCAGAAAGGGGGGTCACCAGGACCTGGGCCCCACCCAGCCCAGCGCCCTTGTGGGTTGTTGGTGGCAGCCAGGCAATTTTTCAGTGCAGTGGATGGCTTCCCTCTATTGGGTTTGCACATTTGCTCAGCGCTGCAGATGCGGCAGTAACAAGTAGCCTGAAGCGTGTGGCGCACAGCGGAGCATGAGCCCGATGGATGAGAAGGACAGTGTGGGCCTGAGGCTCCTGAGGCGTGGGTGGCAGCCAGACTGCTAGCCGTGTTCCATCTTGAGGGGTAACGTTTATATTGTGAAGACCTACCAGCCCTGGCCAGTTTCTCGGAGGTTAGAGCATCGGCCTGAGAACCAATGAGCCACAGCTTTGATTCCGGTCAAGGGCACATACCTGGGTTGCGCTTCGTCCCCAGCTCTGGTGGGCGTTGTGCAGGAGGCAACCAGTCGATGTGTCTTTTCACATCGATGCTTCTCTCTCTCTCCCTCTCTCCCCCTCCCTCCCACTCTATCTGAAGATAAATAGAAAAATATCCTCTGATGAAGATTTTTTAAAAAAGACTGACCTTACTGGACACCAATCATCTATAGAATAAAAAGACCCAAAGCTAGAGTATGCTTTTCTCAGTTACTAGAAAACAGCATTTGAATGCTCTCAGCTAGGAGTGATTTTGTCCCTTAAGAAACCTAGAGCAACATCTGGGGATACTTTTGGTTGTCACATCTGGAGAAAAGGTGCTACTGGCACCTGATGGGTAGAGAACGGGGGTGTTGCTAACATCCCACAGAGGACAGCCCCGCACGCACCCCAGCGAATCACCTGGCCCACAATGTCAAGGGTGCTGAGCTTAAGAAACCTGCTTGGAAACAAGTGGGTTTATTGTTGCTTCTTGATGGGCAGAGGTCATTTTTCACGCAGCTTGCCAGTGAGGGTTATCCTGAAAATCTGTCCAGTGTGAGATCCAAAGCTCACTCGTGACTGCAGCCAGGGTGTGCACTGCTCCCTTGCACGGCCTTTCCATGACCCCTGGCACATGGATGGAACAGTATACCAGGCACAGTGAGATATGGTGGCACCTTCATCAGCCCAGGGCCCTCCTTGTCAGCAGCAGGTGTGGCGTGGCCTTAGTGACTGTTGAGTCGACATAAGGTGGAATGGTGTCCATTCCATTTGGCCTTTTTTTTTATTTTTTTTATTTTCTTTTTAGAGAGAGAGGAAGGGAGAGAGAGATAGAACCATCAATCAGCTGCCTCCTGCACGCCCCCTACTGGGGATCAGCCAGGCATGTGCCCTGACTGGAAATCGAACCTGGACTTCTCAGTCATGGGACGACGCTCAATCCACTGAGCCACACTGGCTGGGCATTCAGCCTTTTCTTTTAAAATGTTTAAGTAGAGTCCAGCCGGTGTGGCTCAGTGGTTGAGCATCAACCTATGCATCAAGAGGTCGCTGGTTCGATTCCCGATCAGGACACATGCCCAGGTTGTGGGCCAGATCCCCAGTGGGGGGCATGCAGGAGGCGACCAATCGATGTTCTCTCTCATCGATGTTTCTATCTCTCTCTCCCTCTCACTTCCTCTCTCTCTCTAAAATCAATAAAGGAAAAAAATAAAATAAAATAAAACGTTTAAGTAGAGATAAAATTGGGCCCAATATTGTCAACACAGGTGACTTAATGACAGCCCAAGGGCATTTGTTTGCAGTCTGACAGTTGGTATTTTAACTGGATGTTGTTTGTATAAAAGCAGGACTAACTAGCAGGACAAGTTCGGGGTGTTTTTCATTGGCAGCATCGTGTGTGCGAGCCATGGTGTTTGAGGATTATTATTTGACTGTTAGCGACTTTTACTACAAATAAAAAGTCTTTAAAGATACTGCCCGTTGGTTAATAAATGCCCTGTTGGGAAACGGTTGTGATTAAATCTTCTTGGAAACTGTGGTGCTTTGGAGCTTCGAAAGCTCAGAGAACAGCATGAAAACATCCGGGAAGAACTCACGGGTCGTTTATGTTATGGGTGTGCCTGTCTGTTCACACTCGTCTCCCTTTTCCTATCCTCAGCGGCGTGATCGGGGAGCGCCTGCCCATCAGGTACTACCTGACTTTCGGAATGCTGGCCAGCGGCATCTTCACGGCCCTGTTCGGGTTAGGGTATTTCTACGACATCCACAGTTTTGGATTCTACGTGGTAACGCAGGTGAGGTCTGGGCCCATGGCTCACCACCTGTGCGGTTCCCACGATGAGCTGGACAGGGTGTTTATGTCTCAGGTCCCTGCCTCCACCCAGGGAGAAGCGGGCAGGTGGTGGAATGGGGATGGGGGTGCAGCAGACGTCAGGGTCAGCGCCAACATGCAGAGTCTCTCTTCCACCGTCTCTGAGCTCAGCAGCCATGCAGTTTTCCTGAGGATTCAGGAGTTGCCCCTTACAGGACCCCCTTTGTCCATACCCCAGCAGGGGATTGAAGCAGGGGCCCCTCTGCCCTCATCTGGATGAGTTCTAGATGCTCTGTCTGGTGACCGATGGGACCAGCCAGGAGTTGGAGGGATGTGGCGTGCAGCGAGGGCAGGGAGAAGGGAGGACTTAGGCGGCACTGGCCATGGGACAGGGTTGGAGGTGATCAGTGGGAGGAGAGAGGCTGAGTTTGCTCAAAGCAGGTGAAGGCCGAGACAGGCCCTGTGCTGCCTCCCAGCTGGGCCTGAAACGCTTGGCTACTGCCCGTCCCAACATTCCTGGGGATTCTATTTACTAGAAATGGAAAATGACATAAAATAATGAGCTCAGCATCTGAGGCCCTCCAATAGCCTAGGGGGTGTTATAAAATCATCAAAGCAAACTGGACATACTTGCTTTTAAAAATTTTGACATAGGCCTTGAAAGAGTTTGATTATTTTAATTACAAAAGTGATTTACACTTTATAGTAATGCTTAAAATTAGAAGGAAGGGAAAAACAAAATACAGTTTCCCAGAGGTCCAGCACATTCCTGGAGAGAAGGCCGAGCCTGGCTGGCCCTGAGGCCGGACCAGCCCGTGGCCCCCAGAAGGCCTCCTGCAGAGCTGGTCTGTCCCAGTGGTGACTGCAGGAGGTGCCGGGCTGGACCTGTTTCGTGTCGTCTTGTCAAGGTGCCCCGACACTCCTGGACCAACACAAACCTATTCACCAGCGCACTTGCTAAGCCCCTTCCTGAAATGTAAGCTCAGGGTCCTCTTGAAAAGGGGGGATCCTTTTCCAGGCTTCAGTCAAGGTTAAGCTTGGTTCAGAGGCTCATTAACAGCAGTGCCTTCTTCACGGCGTGAGAAGCGGAGCGTGCGGTTTACACGCCATGTTTACAGTCCGATCTCAGCTCTCTACAAAGACGACAACCTTTCCTCTCTTTCATCGAGTGTTAGATGCGACAGAGATCGAAACCCCTGGCCCCAGGCTGTCAGTAGTAGTTCTTTTCTCTCTTGTCCCTACATATTCTAAAATTTTCACAATATGCACGCATCACATTTGTAATTATATATCTAGTTTAAAACATTTGGTTCTTGGGGCTCACATCGAATAGAGGTTGGCCCCCCTCTTTTTGTGTGAGTCCCAGCTGTGCTCCCAAACTCCCGAAGAACAGAGAAGGGGAGGCGTCTGGGAGCCCCGCCTGAAGACAGGCTTCCCCCGAGGTGAGTCCTGAGTCCTGCCTGTCCCCTCTGCCGCAGATCATCAACGGGCTGGTGCAGACCACCGGCTGGCCCAGCGTCGTCACCTGCCTCAGCAACTGGTTTGGAAAAGGAAGGTGAGACTTTGTAAGCCTGCGATTGTCTAAGCGCGGTTCTGTACACCCGAAACTAAACAAGTGATACTGGATGGAAACTCATTGAACATGAAACATTGTCAAAGGAAGGGGAGAAAAGGCCACCCTGTTTCCAACAGCATTGTTGTTATTACTGTTTTTTAATCCTCGCCCGAGGATACTTTTCCACTTATCTTCAGATAGAGCAGGAGGGAGAGAGAGGGAGAGAAAGGGGGAGGGAGAGAAACATCGATGTGAGAGAGACACATCGACTGGTTGCCTCTCGCACGACCCCGACCAGGGTTGGGGATGAACCGCAACCGAGGTACATGCCCTTGGCCGGAATCGAACCCACGACTCATTGTAACTGCTGAGCCAAACTGGCCAGGGCAGCATTATTTTTTTTAAGATTTAAAAAAAAAAAAAAGACTTTATTTTTAGTTTTTCCTTAGATTTACTGTAGGAAAACAAAAAACACTTTAGTCTATTCTATGAAATAAGAGGATTAAAACTTCTGGGACCGGAGGTTCTGAATTCAGATGCCTTTGTCCCAGGAGATGCCCTCCCTGCTGTTGGTGGGTGGACGCTGTGTCATTCTGTGCAGCTGACCAGCAGCATGGCCTTTCCTGGCTCCTGGGAACCGGGAGAAGGTGCAGAGGACAGGCCCGCCCCGGCTTTGGTGCAGACGCTACATTAAAACTACGATTCAAGCGCAGCCCACTTAGGTCCCCTCCCCGCTGCAGGGAGTCTGGTTCTCAAATTTTGTTTTCGCTTGGAAAAAAGTAAAATAAATAAATAAGACTCAAAGCCCTGGCCAGTTTGGTTAGAGCATCAGCTCGCACACCAAAGTGTCGAGGATTCAATTTCCGGTCAAGGACATGTGCCTCAGTTGCAGGTTCGATCCCCAGCACCTGTCAGGGTCACGCAGGAGGCAGCCAGTCGTTGTGTCTCTCTCACTTCGATGTTTCTCTCTGTCTCTCTCTCCCTCCTTCCCTCACATTCCATCTGAAAAATTAGTGGAAGAATATCCTCCGGTGAGGATAAAATAAATGCATAAAGTAAGACTCCAAGGCGCTGGAAGGTGTGACAAGTCCTGGTAGCAGAGGTGCGTCCAGCCTCGGTGGGCCGAGTGCAGTCCAGAGGCCGCTGTGACGCTGTGTAACACTCAGCCCCGGGCCAGGGCAGGGTAGGGGTGGGGAGCACTAGAGAGGGCTAAAGTGTGGCAACTGAGAGTAAACCAGCTCTCCGAGCCTCTCTCCGCTGTTCCATCCATCCGATGGCCCGGCAGCGGGGACCTGCGTGAACGGGACGTTCCACCAGACGATTGGATTCAGTCTGCAGAGGTACAGATTTAGTATTTGGGACCTTCCAAGACCTTCTGGAAAAGTCCTCATTTCACTTTTTCATCAGAAATAGGCGCTCTGAGAGCTGTGTGGTTGGGCACCTGAGTCCCCGGGGTGAAATGAAGCCCAGCTCCCCGCGGCATCCCAGCCGTGTCTCGCACGGCCTCCTCCCTCCGGGGCCAGCTCGCCCCCTGCAGGCACTGCTGTGTCCCCCACCGCGGTCCCCTGAAGCTTCTCCACATCAGGTGCTGTCTTGTGTCTTGTGTTGCAGGCGTGGTTTGGTGATGGGGGTCTGGAATTCTCACACCTCAGTGGGCAACATTTTGGGGTCCTTGATTGCTGGCTACTGGGTGTCCACGTGCTGGGGCCTGTCCTTCATCGTGCCCGGGGCCATCGTGGCAGCCATGGGGATCGTGTGCTTCCTCTTTCTCATCGAAGGTAAGTGCCCGTGGCCTGAGAGGTGAGCCCTCCAGGGAGGGCCTCGGGGACACGGGGTTTCGAGAACAGGCTGTTGCTCAGTCCTGTGTAGGCGTGTGTTGCCCTGGCCCTCCCCTCACCAGGCGGACGTCCTTCTTCGGGTGTAGACGTCCCCATTAGCCATTTCTCTCCTGGACATGCTGGGGTTTCTGCTGTCTCTTGATTTCTGGAGTGTTGGGATTCTTCCCACCCTGTCCCCCCGCCCTGTCCCCCTACCCTGTCCCACCCCCGCTCTGTCCCCCAGCCCTGTCCCCCCTCCTCCCGCCCTGTCCTCCCGCCCCGTCCCCCCGCCCTGTCCCACCCCCACTCTGTCCCCCAGCCCTGTCCCCCCCCCCGACCCGTCCTCCCACCCTGTCCCCCCGCCCGCAGCACCAGGTGTGCACATTTCTCCTCGAGTCCGGGAGTCTCTCGAAGTCCCCGACCTGCCCTGTCGCTCACTTCCAGGGCGCCTGGCCTGTGTCTGCACCTGCTCACGCAGTCCTGCGACCACCAACCGATGGACCTTGCCAGCTGGCTTGCTTTCTGATGAGATATGTCTTGGACAATGTTGTAAAACCTGGGCACAACTTATGATCCTATAGCTTAATTAGGTGAAGAGTGTCCCATTCCAGACTCCGCACCAAACGTGCTTTAAGGGGATTGGAAATTAGTTAATCCAGCAGAGAGCCAGCAGGACACGGTTCTCAGTGGTAGCGACAGGGTAGTGCCGCTGAGCTGCCGTCTGTCGGGGCGTCCCAGCCGCACCGTGCCTCGAGTGTCACCGGAGTTCTGGGAAAGGTCATGGGTGCCACCTGTTTTTTTCCAGGCTGGCTCCCTCTGTCCCCTGGGCTCCGCGGGGTGTTCTTTACACATCAGTCACCTGGAGAACAATGCGCTTCCTCTTCGCTGGCTCCGGGTCCCCTGGGTGTGTTTGTCCTGCCCAAGGTCTGGAGTCCACAGTGGCTTTTCTTCTCCTCCTCAGCTGATAAGGGGCTGGTTCTGGGGGAGGAGGAAACACGAGAAGGGGGGGCGTGGCCGCAGAGTGAGCTTGCTCGCCGGCCTGGGATCTTAGTGCCAGTGCCCGCTCCGCCAGGCATCCTGGCCGGGCCTTGCCACCGCTCAGGGCAGTATTTCCAAGAATGAGGAAGCTCTGCTTTGGTCTTTTGTAATAAAATGAGTCTCCCTCCCACTGAGCCACTACTCCTGTGGCTTCTATGAGGCGTAAGGCTGGAGAGGGCTGGGTGACGCTGTTTCCGAGCAGAGGGCTCCCCAGGGGCTGCGTCCCCAGCGCATCCTGTCCCCTCTTGTCCTGCCTTCCTGTAATCTAGGCGTCACCCTGCTGGTCTTCCTCCCTGTGTACGGTGTGACCTGGAGCTCTGTCTGTCTCCTCCCAGGTCTACTCTTGGGACAGAAAGGCCATCTCTCAGCTTCCCCCAGGCCCACCAGGCTCTAGCAGTGAGCCATGCCGGAAGGTTGTCCTGGGAGGTCTCACTGACGTGGGGGACAGTGAGCACCCCTGCCTCCCCGGCTGTCCTCGGCAACAAGCCACAGGCAGGCGGTGGGAGGTGCCATGGGACCAAAGGCCTGGCCACGGAGCTGGTCCTGCCCCGTCTCTGCCCTCTCGTTCCTGCGCCGGTGGTTTTCTTACCTAAGTCAGCCTCCTGCCTTCTCCGTAGACGTATTCAAGGTTCTGCAAGATCCTCCCTGAGTCCCTATCCCTGTCCTCCATGGTGCCAGCAAACATTCCTTCTCGCTACCCCTCCTTCCCTGCTCACCCCGCGCCTGGCCTCCTCGGTGGCAGTTTTCATGCTTTGGGGTTCAGTGGCCTCAGTGCACTCTGGTCTCCCACCAGGGCCCTGGTCCTCTGGGTCTGTCTCACTCGGGACCTGATCCTTGCTGTCACTCTGCATCGCTGGGCACTTCCTTTGGATGGCTCAGCGCTCCTGGAGGTCGGCTGACCTTGTCCCACCACCCTGGCTCCTCCTCTCGCCTCCCTGACCTCTGAGGCCAGTCCCGGTGCCTGGGTCACAGCCCTGGGCCCCTCCTGACCTTCTCTGCCTTCCTGTGGAAGGTCTTCCCTTCCAGCCCGCCTTCCCTGTCTCCCCGGGGGTGTGGCTCTTCCTCCGAGGTAGGTCTGTACCTGTACTCAGATCTGAGGTTGGCTTGTTTGCATGGGAATGAGGACGTCTCAGACTCTTCCTAATACTCAGTGAGCACACTCCGAAGGGCTGTTCTTCTTCCCAGGTCATAAATGGGGAGGCGAGTGGCCCCCACATACCAAGGGCTTTCTGTGCTGCAGGTGCCGTGCCAGGCATGTGGCTCTCTAGGGAACGGGCCTGAGGCTCAGGTGCTGACTGACCGGCCCAAGGTCACACAGGAAGTGGGGATGTTGGGCTGTGACCAGCTGCCAGCTCACCTGCTTAGAGTTTCTTAAACTTGGGCTATGGCCCCCTTGGGTCTTTGGGATGGGTTCTTGTGGGTTCAATTAAAAATAATATTTTTCTTTTTAGATGATAATGTTTTATTAATTAAATTTTCTAATTGAACTTATTGGGGTGACATTGGTTAATAAAATCATATAGGTTTCAGGGATATAATTCTACACATCATCTGCATATTGTATTGTGTGCTCACCACCCCAAGTCAGATCTCTTTTCATCACCATTTATCCCCGTACCCTTTTCTACCCCACCCCACCCCCTTTCCCTTTGGTAATCACCACACTGTTGTCTGTGTCTGAATTTTTGTTTTTGCCTAATCCCTTCACCTTTTAACCCAGTTCCCCAACCCCCCTCCCCTCTGACAGTTGTCAGTCTGTTCTCTGTAAATATGATCTGTTTCTATTTCATTTTTCAGTTTATTTTGTTCATTTGATTCCACGTATAAGTGAAATCATATGGTACTTGTCTTTCTCTGACGGTTACAAAAGGTAAGATTTCTTTCTTTTTACAGCCGAGTAGTATTCCATGGTGTATATGTACCACAGCCTTTTTCCTCCACTCATCTACTGATGGACTTGGGCTGCTTCCAAATCTTGGCTATTGTAAATAAGGCTGTAATGAACATAGGGGTGCATATATTCTTTCAAATTAGTGTCTTGGGTATCTTTGGATATATTCCCGGAAGTGGAATCGCTGGGTCATAAGGTAGCTCCATTTTTGATTTTTTGAAGTAACTCCATACTGCTTTCCACAGTGGCTGCACCAGTCTGCATTCCCACCAACGGTGCACAAGGGTCCCCTTTTCTCCACACCCTCACCAACACTTGTTTGTTGATTTATTGATGAGAGAGATGCTGACAGGTGTGAGGTGACAGTCTCATTGTGGTTTAGTTTGCATCTCTCTGGTGATTAGTGACCTTGAGCACCTTTTCATATGTCTGTTAGCCATCTGTGTGTCCTCTTTGGAGAAGTGTCTATCCAGGTCCTTTGCCCATTAAAAATAAATTTTTTTATTGATTGATATTTTTAGAGAAAGAGAAAGGGGTGAGGGGTTGGAGAGAAAAATATTGATATGTTGTTCCACTTATTTATGCATTCATGGTTGCTTCTTGTATGTTTCTGACCAGAGAGCGAACCCACAACCTTAGTGTACCAGGACAACACTGTAACCAACTAAGCTACCCAACTAGGGTTCCTTTGCCCTTTTTTTTTTAATATGTTTATTGCTTTTTTTTTTTTTTTAAGAGAGAGGGGAAGGGAGAGAGAGAGAGAGAAACATCGACAAGAGAGAAACATTGATGGGCTGCCTTCTGCACGCCCCCAACTGGGGATCAAGTCTGCAACCAGGGCACATGCCCTGACCAGGAATCAAACCAGGACCTCTCAGTCCATGGGAGGAGGCTCAGTCCACTGAGCCACACCAGCCAGGCCCCATTTTTTAATGGATTGTTTGGGGGAATTTTTGTGCTGTTGAGTTGTATAAGTTCTTTATAAATTTTGGATATTAACCCCTTGTCAGATGTATCATTGGTGAATATGTTCTCTGATTTAGTGGGTCATCTTTTCATTTCGTTAATGGTTTCTTTTGCTTTGCAAAACCTTTTTAGTTTGATGTAGTCCTATTTGTTTATTTTCTCGTTGGTTTCCCCTGCCCAAGGAGATATATCAGAAAACATATTGCTATGAGAAATGTCCGAGATTTTACTGCCTCTGTTTTCTTCTAAGATTTTTATGGTTTCAAGTCTAACATTTAAGTTTTTAATCCATTTTGAGTTTATTCTTGTGTATGGTGTAAGAAAGTGGTCTAGTTTCTTTTTATTTATTTATTTTTTTTTTGCATGTATCTGTCCAATTTTCCCAACACCATTTATTGAATAGACTATCTTTACCCCATTGTACGTTCTTGCCTCCTTTTTCAAATATTAACAGACCATAAAGGCATGGGTTTATTTCTGGGCTCTCTGTTCTGTTTCATTGATCTATGTGTCTGTTTTTATGCGAGTACCATGCTGTTTTGATTACTATAGCCTTGCAGTATAGTTTGATATCAGGTAACATGATTCCTCCAATTTTGTTCTTATTTCCAAAGATTGCTGTTACTATTTGGGGGTCTTATGTGATTCTGTATAAATTTTTAGAATATTTGTTCTAGTTCTACAAAATACATCATTAGTATCTTAATAGGAATTGCATTGAATTTATAGATTGCTTTGGGTAGCAAAGCAATTTTGAACATTTTAATGACATTAATTCTTTCCATCCATGGACATGATATATGTTTCCACTTATTTGTATCTTCTTCAATTTCTTTTTTCAGTGTCATAATTTTCATAGTACAAGTCTCTTTACATTCTTGGTTAAACTTATTCCTAATATTTCTTTTTTTTTTTTTTTGAAGCAATTATGATTGGGATTGTTTTCTTAGTTTCCCTTTCTGATAGTCATTATTGGTGTATAAAAATGCAACTGATTTCTGAATATTTATTTTGTATCCTGCTACTATTCTAAATTCATTTATCAGTTCTAGTAATTTTTAGGTGGAATCAGGGTTCTCTATATACAGTATCATGTCATCTGCAAATAATGACAGTTTTACTTCTTCTTTTCTGATTTGGATGCCTTTTATTTCTTCTTCTTTTGTGGTTAATTGCTGTGGCTAGGACTTCCAGTATTATGTTGAATAAGAGTAGTAAAAGCAGATATCTCTTATTCCCAATCTTAAGGGAAAAGCTTTTAGTTTTTGCCTGTTGAGTATGATGTAAGCTGTGGGTTTGTCATATGTGGCTTTTAATACATTGAGGTGTGTTCCCTCTATTCCCACTTTGCTGAGAGTTTTTATCATAAATTGGTGCTGGATTTTATCAAATACTTTTTCTGCATTCATTGATATGATCATGTGATTTTTATCCTTCATTTTGATTATGTGGTATATCACATTTATTCATTTGCAGATATTGTACCTTGCACCCCTGGAATAAATCCCACTCGATAATGGTGCATGATCTTTTTAATGTATTGCTGGATCTGGTTTGCTAACATTGTGTTGAGGCTCTTAGCATCTATGTTCATCAAGGATATTGGCCTATAATTTTTTTTGTAGTGTCTTTATCTGGTTTTAGAATTAGAATGATGCTGGCCTCATGAAATGAACTTGGGGGTCTTCCCTCCTCTTGAATTTTTTGGAGTAATTTGAGGAGGTAGGTGTTCTTTGAATGTTTGGTAAAATTCACCTTTGAAGACATTCAGTCCAGGACTTTTGTTTGTTGAGAGGTTTTTGGGTTTTTTTTATATAATTATTATTGATTCAATTTCATTATTTCTAATCTGTCTATTCAGATTTTCTGAATCTTCCTGATTCCATTTTGGAAGATTGTATGTTTCTAGGAATTTATCCATTTTGTCCAGATTGTCCAGTTTGTTGGCATATAGTTGTTCGTAATATTTTTTTTTACATTTTTTTGTATTTCTTTGGTGTCAGTTGTTACTTCTACTCTTTCATTTATGATTTTATTTGGGTCCTCTCTTTTTCTTGATGAGTCTGGTTAGGTTTCCCAGTCTTGTTTATCTTTTCAAAGAACCTGCTCTTGGTTTCTTGATCTTTTGTATTGTTTTTTTAGACTCTATTTCATTTATTTCTGCTCTGATCTTTTTTTTTTTTTTTTTTTTTGGTATGTGCCCCTAGCAGGAGCCAAACCCAGGACTCTCTGGTCCGCAGGCCAATGTTCCAACCACTGAGCCAAACCGGCCAGGGCTTATTTCTGCTCTGATCTTTATGTCCTTCTCTTACTCACTTTGGGCTTTGTTGGTTGTTCTTCATCTGGCTCCTTTAAATGTAAAGTTAGATTGTTTATTGGAGAGTTTTCCTGTTTCTTGAGATAAGCCTGTGAGTCACCAGGTAGGGGCGAGTTTTGTTTACTAGACTGACACAGGTCCAAACTCAGTGCCAGGGCTGGGTCTGAGGCCAGTCAGCAAATGTCCCACAGTCCTGCTGCCACTCAGAGTGCTCGCATCCCTCTGGGGTGGGGCAGGGTCTCGGGGAGTCGTCAGGATGGGCCAGCAGAGTTTATCAGGCCCAGACAAACCAAGATGTGGCCATGTGAAGGGAGGGCCCTGCACCCGCCTGTGTGAGAGAGAAAATGGCCCCCATCCTAGAGCCACACAACTCGGTCTGTCTCGGATTCCGCCAGGAGCTGAGAAGGTGAGGCCAGTGGGTCTCCTGTGAGGGTGAGGTGCCGGTCAGGCTGGGGAAGGTGAGGGCAGCGGCCCTTCCCCCAGAGCCACACAACGCAGTCTGTCCCGGGTTCTACCTAGACCTCTGCAGGGTGGGGCCACCAGGATTTGAGAGGGTGGCGCTAGCAGATCTCCCATGAGGGGGAGGCGCCAGTCAAGTCCTGGAAAAGTAAGAGGAAGGGCCACTGCCCCAAAGCCACAGGACTCAGTCACTTACACCCCGAGTCTGCCCAGACCGCCGTACCTCAGCCCAGGCAGCTGACTACTCCGCAGGGCACAGGCTCCGCAGGGTGGGGCAAGAGGGAGTAGAGAGGGTGGGGCTTTGCGTCCCCCCAGGCTGGTGCTGGTGCCACATGGAGGAGAGGGACTCAGCACGGGGGTCCTGAGGCTGCCCCTTACGCTCTCTCCCCAGAGCCACAGACCCCAGTCTGTCCTCATGAGACTGTCACCCCACCCTCCTTCTGCCGCAGCCCAGGGTGAGTGACTGCGGATGTGATTTTGTGTGCCAGCCCTCTAGGAGGGCACCTGTGTCTCTAACGGACCTCGTCTCTTCCTGTCATGCAGCATCCCCACTGATTTTCACAGCCAGGTCTCTCTGCCCCACGCTGGTGCTCTGGGCTGGGGGCCTGGAGAACCCCGCTTCTCAGAGGGAACCCCTGGGAGCCGGGCCAGCCCTTTGTGCACGTCCATCCTTCCTTCCGCTCTCACTGTGACCTCTGTGAGTCGTTGGCTATGACTCCTCTTGAGCTAGCCTTTGGATGGGCATTCAAGCTGCTGGCTCTATGTTTCAGTTGTAATTCCCGTTTGTGCTGGAGGGGGGTGTGACGTCCACCGACTCGGCCACCATCCTGGATCCCTCCTAGACAACAATCCGAAAAAACAAACTTTGTCAGTTATACATGTCGGCTTTTTAGGTAGATAACATGCATGTAAAAGATATTTTTGTACCATAGGGTTGGGGTGGGGCTTAAGTCAGTGCTTCTCAAACATGGGTCTCCGGAACCCTGGGAAGTAAAGCTCATTCCTGGGGACTGTGGGAACTCTTTTCTTTGAGAAGCATCCAGGAAACAGTGCGCGTTGTGTCTTCTCGGCCACCGTCCTGTCACATGCGCCCTTTCCTCCCGTTCCCTCCTGACCAATGAGCGATGAGGCGGTTCCCGCGGGCACACGTTCGGGGCTTTGACAGGGAATCTGAGGGTCACTTTTGAGGCAGCCCCTCTACCAGCCTCTGCTGAGGAGGCTTTTCTGTAGCCCTCCACATTTCCCTCCCTCGGGGACCCCCGGCACCCAGGCCCTGTGCCCACAGGTGAACCCCCTTTCTTCCACTCCTCGCTCAGGCCCAAGCCAGGCCTTTGTAAAGGAGGTTCTCTCCGTGGTGCAGGGTCACCTGTCCGCTCAGTGCAGCGTAGACACAGCGTCCCGGGCTGGGGGCTCCTTGCTGTCCTCTGGCAGAACAAAACCGCACCCTAAGACCCTTTCTGCTGGGAGTCACTGTCACGTTCTGTTTCCGTGTGACCGGGAGGGATGTGTGTGAACGCTGAGAGCCAGCTGTGAATGGTGACAGGCACATGCTGTGTCCGAGAGCAGAGCACCTTTACAGATGAGAAAGGCGGGTTCCACGTGCCTCTTGGCTCCTTTCTGCTCCCTCCTCGTCCCCGCTCACTGGCCGTGGGGCTGGGCAGCGAAGGCTCCAGGCCCCCCTTCCTGTGACCAGCAGTGAGGGCTGGGCTCCCTCCTCTCCTCCTTCCGGCCCGGGGCTAGGCCCTGAGGACGGGGTGCCTCGCCTGTGGGCCCTCATTTCTGTCCAGGAAGCAGCTCTGGGATGTGTCCCAGCCCAGGGCCGTGCGCGCAAATGTTCTGCAAGGGGAATGCCTAGGAGAAGCCCTCGTAGGGACTGGCTCGGCCTCGTGACGGACCCGGGGCGGGGGTCACAGTGTGGCTGGAGAAAACCCCCAGGTGAGCTGCTGACATCACTTTAAGTGGTGGCCGCACACCTCAGGTGGGCCATTGGCACCTCCAGTGCCAGCCCCCTGATGCGCACCTGGTGAGCCTCCCGCCCCCCCCTCACCCCCACCCTGTGCCCGACACAGTGTGCTCTCGGGCCCCTCCCCAGGTGTCAGCCTCCGCATCACTCGGGAAGGAACTCCGCTGGGGGGACCTCAAAGCCCTACTGCTCAGTTCGTTTCGAGGCAGTTAACCTGCTTCCCCAACAGTCATAAAGAGACCAGGATTCTGGGTATGGGAAGGCAAGTCTACAGACAGGGCGACTCTCTGGATTCTGGAACGAGGTTGGCCTGCCCCAGCCAGCAGCTGGGAGTCGGGCCATTGGTGCCCAGTGCACTGGAGTGATTTTCAGTAAAAGATGGCAAAAGCTGCCCTGGCCGGTTTGGCTCAGCGGTTGGAGTGTCGGTCCTCGGACCAGAGAGCCCGGGTTCAGTTCCCACTGAGGCCACGTACCTCGGTTGCAGTTTGTCCCCGGCCCTGGTGGAGTTGTGTGGCAGCCTGGTGGCAGCCACTCGGCGTGTTTCTCTCTCTTCTTCCCTCTCTCCCTCCCGCTCTGTCTCAAGATAAATGCAAAAAAAAAAACAAAAAACAAAGATGGCAAAAGCCTAGCTTCAGGTTACTTTTCCACGTGTCCTTCCTCCCTTGCATTTAGATAAAAGGCACTTTATTCTATAGCAAGATAGATGTTCGGTCCCCGCTAATTCTCATTTCTAGTTAATTCCATAGCATTAAACAACTCATCACAAATGTTATCTGTAACCTCTGCTCTAAAATACTTTTTCCGTTTTTATATTTCGTTCTGGTACTTCTCCTTTAAATTATGCTTTGTGTGGCTGTCACTGCAGTGTGCGTGTGCTCAGCTTGTGTGTGTCACACGCGAACTCTTCTCCCCCTTGCACCGCGGTCTGCATGTCCCTGCCCACGTGCGTTAGCTGGGGGCGATTCCCTGCTCTGCCCGGCTGAGGTTTGGGGGGCCTGAGCAGTCCCGGATGGCTGAGGGGGCAGGGGCATGTGGGTTCTCTGTGGGATGGCTGCCCGGCGACTGTACCCCACCAGACATGCTGCCTTGGGCATTGTCTTTTTTCCGAAATTGCTGCTAACTGAGTGAAAGCATCAGATGGGTCTTGTGTTGGTTGAATTTGTTGAGTTGGTGGGAAGGCCCGGCCTGGAGTGACGCGTACGCACGTTTGGTGTTTCAGATCCAAAGGACATTGCCTGCTCTTCCTCCCTGGTCACGGTAAGAACTCGCTTCTGCTTCCTGTGTCTTCTTGGATGGTGACGTCTGCCCGGTGTCTGACGACTGTCCTCAGCCCGGTTATGTCTCTGCAATGTCAGTGGGGAACCAAGAGTGGACAAGGGTCCCACCTCACGTAGCGGCAGTTTTAGGAAAGGACCAGTCATTGCAGTCTGGGTTAGAGACTTCCTTTGGAGGGTGACAAAGGCCTCGGACTGGCCATGCCTCAAAGAGGAGCAGGGACATCCTGGCTCCCCCTGGACGGACATCACGTGTGACTGCAGGAAGATGACAGGGGTAGGCTGGCTGATGTCACTTGAAACTGTGGTCCACGCATGTCAGGTGGGCTGTCCGGGCGCCTAGCACATCGGCCACTTTTCCCTGGTCAGTGCAATACCCCTGCCACCCGTCTCCTCTGACCTCTGCTCACGGCCAGCTGATAAGTGACGGACCCTGCTCTCCAGGCTGTTGAGCAAATCAGTGTCCACATAGGGCATTTGCCCTGCCTGCACCCTCAGCAGGTCCTGCTGTCCCCAGTGCTCAGTGCTCTCCCCTGCCTGCACCCTCAGCAGGTCTTGCTGTCCCCCGCGCTCAGTGCTCTCCCCTGCCTGCACCCTCAGCAGGTCCCCAGCGCTCAGTGCTATCCCCTGCCTGCACCCTCAGCAGGTCCCCAGCGCTCAGTGCTCTCCCCTGCCTGCACCCTCAGCAGGTCCTGCTGTCCCCCGCGCTCAGTGCTCTCCCCTGCCTGCACCCTCAGCAGGTCCCCAGCGCTCAGTGCTCTCCCCTGCCCAGCCAGCCCTCCTCCCAAGCCTCAGGACCTCGCGCCTGCTGTCCCCTCTCCTGTGCCGCCTGCTTTCCCTCTCTCCTGTGTCATTCCAGCACCTGGTGTCCCCACCTTGGATGAAGCCTCTGTTGCCCTCATGCCAGGTTCCCTGCTTGCCTTAGAGGCACCCCCCCCCGAATTCCCTTGCACGGCTCCCTCCCCTTTGCTCCCCTCCCCTCCCCAGGCCTCAACCATTCCATCCACGGGCCCACCACAGTCCCCAGCAGCAGCATCTGACAACATGTGAAAGGGCTTTGGGGGGGGGGGGGACGAAGCTTCAGGAGTGCAGGGAGCGCCCCACTGGGCTCCCACAGCTGCCCAGGTAACTGTGTCCTCTCGCTCTGCTCTCCTCTCCTCCAGCTGGGCTGACCAAAGGGAACAGACTGGAGACTCAAATTACCGAAATCGGGAATGAGAGAGGAGACATTACTACCGACTTTACAGAAAGGAAAGAATGATAAAGGGATACTAAGCTGTATGCTAACAAATTAGATAAATTTGAAAAACTGCTAGAAAGACATGAACTACCAAAACTGACTCAAGGAAAGGGAAAATCTGAATAGACCCATAACAAGGAAGTAACTAAATTAAGTACTACTTTAAAAATTTAACACAAAGAGCCCTGGCCAGTTTGGCTCAGCAGTTGGAGCGTCGGCCTGTGGACCAGAGAGTCCCGGGTTCGGTTCCTGCTAGGGGCACGTACCAAAAAAAAAAAAAATTTAACACAAAGAAAAACCCAGGACCAGATGGCTTCCCTGGTGATTTCTTCCAAAGATTTAAGGAAAAATTAATACCAATTATTAACAAACTCTTCCAAAAAATAAACAAACACTTTCCACTCATTCTATGAAGCATTATCCTGATAACAAAAAAACAAAGAGCACAAGAAAAGAAAACTCAACCAATATCTCTCATAAACATTGACATAAAACTGCTCAACAAAATACTAGCAAACCTAATTCAGCAACAGATAAAAAGGATTGTCCAGCATGACCACATGGGATTTATCCAGGAACACACCATCAGTTTAACGTCTGAAAATCATTTAATGTAACCACCATATGAATAGATTAAGGGACAAAAACCATGTGATCATCTCAGTAGGAGCTAAAAAAGCATTTGACAAAATCCAATACCCTTCATGATAAAACACTCGACAAACTAAGACTAGAAAGGACCACCTCACCCAGACAAAGGGCATCTACAAACCCCACAGCTACCATCACACCTGATAGTGGGAGACTTTCCCTCTGAGATAGAAGGAGATAAGGATGCTGCTCTTGCCATTGCCATGAACATCAATAGGAGGTTCTAGCCAAGCAATTAGCCTAGAAAATAAAAGGCAGGAAGATTGGATAAGAAGAAAAAAAAGTACCTCTTTTTGCAGATGACATGATCTTGTCTATAGGCAATCCTAACTAGTCCACAAAAAACTATTAGAGCTAATTAATGTTAGCAAGGTTGTAGGATAAAACATAGAAATCATTTGTCTTTCCATATGTTAGCAACGAACAATCTGAAAATGGAATTAAGAACACAATCTCATTTACAATCACATCAAACAAGTAAAATGCTTAGGAATAAATTTAACCAAGGAAGTGCAAGACTTACACTTTGAAAACTACCACACATGTTGAGAGAAACTAAAGAAGACCTAAATAAATGAAAAGATATCCCATGTTCATTGATTGAAAAATTTAATATTGTTAAGATGCAATATTCCCTAAATTGACTACAGATTCAGTGTAATCTGTATCCAAACCCTGGCTGGTTTCTTGGCAGAAATTGACAAGCTGTCCCTAGAATTCCTATGGAAATATAAGGGATCCAGAATAGCCAAAATAGTCCTGAAAAAGAACAGACTTGGAGGAATTACACTTCACTATTTCAAACCTTACTACAAAGCTGGAATAATTGAAACTCTGTTACTATAATGATAGATCTGTAGACCAATGAGCTAGAACTGAGAGTCCAGACATAAATATTCTCCTTGTTGTCGATTGATTTTCAACATGGGTACCAAGATGGAGAAAGGATAATCTTTTCAACACATGGTGCTGGGAGAACTGAATATCTGAATGCAAAGAATAAACCCCTTCACACTATATACAAAAATTAAAATGGTCGAAGACCTACATGTAAAAGCTAGAACAATAAAACTCTTAAAAGAAAACATAGGATTGTATTTTAATGGCCTTGGATTAGGCAAAGCCTTCTTAGATATGCTACCAGAAAAGCACAAGGAGTAGGGGAAAATAAATAAATCAGACTTTAATCTGAATTTGAAACTGTTATGCTTCAAGGACATCAACAAGAAAGTGAAAAGACAGCTCATAAGTGGGAGACAGTATTTCTAAGTCACATATCTGATATGGGACGTATATGTAGAGTGTAAAGCACTCTCACACCTCAGCAACAAAAAGATAATCCAGTTAAAGGTAGGGAAATGATCTGAATAGATATTTCTCCAGAAATATAGACAAAAGGCCAATAAACACACGAAAAGCTCTCCAATATCATTAGCCATCAGGGAAATGTAATCAAAACTATAATGAGATACCACTTCAGGTCCAGTAGGATGCTGGAGTCCAAGACAGATGATACCAGACTGAAACCCTCATGCACCGCTGGTGAGGATGTCAGGTGGTGCAGCCACTTTGGAACACAGTCTGGCAGTTGCTCTAAAGGTTACAAGTTACCTACCCCATGACCCAGCAGTTCCACTCCTAGGGGTGCACCCGAGAGAAATGAAAACATACGTCCACCTGGAAACTTAACACGAGTATCCATCATAGCATGATTCCTAATAGCCAAAAAGTGGAAACAGTGTCTACCCGTTGATGGACAGAGATACATGAAACACGGTATATCCGTACAATAAAAGGGAATGAATGCAACACGATGAACCTTGAACGCACAATGCGGAGTGAACGCAGCCAGTCAGAAAAGCTCACGGACTGTATGATTCATCATGTGAAACGCCCACAACAGGAAAAACCATGGAGTCAGGAAGTAGACCAGTGGTTGCCAGCATTGGGGTGGGCATGGGCAGAAGGACGAATGACCGCTAATGGGGGTGGGTGTCTTTCTGAAGGATGACTGGAATGTTCTCGAACCGATTGTGGTGATGGCCACACAGCTCTGAACGAAAACCACTGAACTGTGTACCTCGGCCTGGGATTATTCCTCAAGAAAGAATTTTACTTTCACCTTCTGTTATCTAAGAGTCGGAAACTGTGAGGCTGAACTGGTCCGCCTTCGTTTTATTTCAGTCATCTGCCGCCCTTCCCTTGGTAGCTCTGGCGACAGGAGGTGCCCCTGCCGAGGGAGGTGGGCGCACTTTCTGCCCTGGGTTCAGTAGCTGCTCTAACTACCTCTCCCTTGCAGCACCCGAAAGCCTATGAGAACGGCGTGCACAGGCTTAGGCTGCAGAAGCACGGCTTCCCCGACGAGAAGAAGCTTCTGGTGAGTCCCACCTGAGCCACTTGGCGGGGACCCCTGTCCCAAACACCCTGCAAAACGAGGCCTCGTGTTTCTTCAGAAAAATTCGAATGTGGCCTCATTAGATGTCTTTGGATAGCAGGCTAAGCTTCCTTTAAATTGTAAGTCAAGCCCTGCCGGTTTGGCTCAGCGGTTAGAGGGTCGACCTGCGGTCCTGAGAGACCCGGGTTCGGTTCCCGCTAAGGGCACGTACCTCGGTTGCAGTTTGTCCCCGGCCCTGGTCGGTCGTGCGGGTGGCAGCCACTCGATGTGTTCCTTTCGCGTTGATGTTTCTCTCTCTTTCTCTGTTCCTCTCTCTCCCTCCCACTCTACCTGAACAAAAAAAAAAAAAAAGGGAAAATGTCCTCGGGTGAGGATAAAAAAAAAAAAAAATTGTAAGTCAAATGTGAACGTCATTTGTTCATTCGACAAGGATTCGCGGCCTCTACACAGCGAGCGCTCCCCGGGCCGGCGCCCCGTGAGCCTCAGCCACACACCCGGCCCTGTGGCTCCGTCCCGGGCCCGGCCTGGCGTGCAGACCAAACACACGCTTCTGCGGGAGCTGGCTGCCGGGAAGACCGTCTAAGGCCAAGATCCGAGCAAGCCCGGTGTCCAGCGAGGGCCCACGCCCGGGCTCCCAGAGGTCTCTTGTAAGGACACTAATCCCCCCTCGTGACCAAAGGCCCACCCCCAAATACCATTACATCAGAGACTGGGGCTCAACAGAAGAATCTTGGAGGAACACAAACACTTGGTCCATAGCATCAGGTCTTCATTGGTGTCCAAATGGCTTAGTTCCTCTCGGACTGTTATTGAAGACTTGCCTGTTCCTTTGAGGCAAGACCTCGGGCCCCACGTGTGTACTGAGTGTAATGTCACCCCTTCCTTTTCTGTTCCTCCTACAAAAGTCTGTGTGCTAGCACACCACCAAAGAAACCGTTACATGGTTAGAGGCCCCGGCAGGTCGCTTCAGGCCCGGCTGACTTCAGTGCAGACACGACCGAGCAGTTGTTGGCCCTGATTACTGGGTGTCCCCGCCCACGGGGGCCTGTGAGCACTAACCAGGCTTTGGTCCCTGCCCTTGTGCAGCAGGAAGACCTCACGCACTGCAGGTGGCTCTTGGGCAGGCAGGCAGGAGGCCCCACAAGTTCAGCAGGATACCTTGGTGTCCCCTTCCCAGGGAGACCCAGCTCAGGTCCACGGGGCCTCAGAGTTGAGTCCACTCAGCCCCTGATCGCGCCGCCTTTCAGAGGGCAGTGCCTGGTGTGATTCTCCACCACGGGGCGAGGAAATACCTCAAGGAAAGCGGTGGGCGAGGGAGGAACCCAGTGAACACAAGGCTCTGGTCTCACTGAGCCATGTGCTGGGCCCTCTTCCAGCCTCGTGGGTTTTGTGATGATCATCTTGGGACCGGCTGAAATTTGTCATCCTTGTAGCCGTGTGCCCTATCACCCCTGGCTTCTCGGAGGATCTTTCTGATTGGCTGTGACCCAGCAAACACATAATGAGCTGCAAGTGTGCGTTTTATTGCTCAAGGTGATTGCACCTTTTGCACCGGTGGGGACCCACCACTGCCCTCTGGGGAGGGATGGCCTTTGTCACAGCGTAGCTGCAGACGGCATCAGGACCGAGTCTAGACCCGAGCAGTCGTTACTGCATGTTGTCGTCCTAACCGCATGGAGCCCTCTTTCTCTCGCAAAGTGTGAACCTGAGAGTAGGTGCCTCACTGAAACCCCGCAGCCCCTCGAGGGCTCCACAGATCCCGCCAGCCCGTGGGCATGCTGGGCACACAGCGTCCCGTGTCTCCGTCCACCTGGTGGTATTTGTTGGCTCTGTAAGGTGGCAGCAACCAGTCTCCCCTGGTCTGTTTTAGAAAACTCACCATGGCCTCACACTTCCTGTCTCCTCCAAGCACCAAAAACACCTGGAACTTGGTGGCGGGATGCCCCAGACTGTGTATAAAAGTGAGTGGGCGTGGGCCGCAGGCCTGTTCTCCGTGAAGACAGAGCCTTCCCTCTGTCCACCTGCGCAGCTCCTCACTGCTTCAACGGCGGGAGGCTGGGGCTTGGCTTTGAACCGGCCTGCAGTCCTAAAGCACTTGACAGAACAGGTGGGGACTCGGGAGTGTCACCAGGCAGGGGCCCGTGACATTGTAAGTCAGAGGCCCTCTTGTCCTGACTGAGCAGAACCTTTTCACTCGTTTTTTCTCTTTATCTGGCTACATTGTACCCCCAGTCAGCCTACTCAGTGACTGGAGTTCTGCAGAGACTGTGGGTTCTGCAGTTATCAGCCTGGAAGACAACCTGGGCCACCAGGCCTGCCCGGGGGCCGCTCTAATGGGCCCAGGTGCGGCTTGTACACCCAAGCTGCTCAGAGTCCCAGGAGACAGTGCTCAGCCAGGGCTGAAAACCACGGCGTCAGTCCCCTCACCTGGACAGCTAGCCTGATTCAGGCGGGAAAAGTTAATTTCCAAGCTCCAGTGGCAGTAGTTCGTGCTCAGATATTTGCGTGGAGTCGGCCTGCGGACAGCAGAGTGCCTCCTTTCGCACTGGGGCTGGTCACCTGCTGAAGCATCAGATACCCAAAGGCCCAGCTCGCGCTGCGTCCTGCCCGGGAGCCGGCCTCCGGCCTGTCTTGGTGACTGCGTTGCCGTCCCCCGTCACCCAGTTTTCCAGGTTTCTGGTTTTCACTGGGACGGACGTGGCAGTGCACTTCCGTTTGCTTTTCTGGATTTTTTCATTTACTGCATTTTGAATCAACTGGCACCGGCTGCGGTGAGATAATACAGTACCAGCTGCTTGATGTTGGGGGAAGTCAAACAGAAACGTTTTTAAGTCCTCGGCCTTCATAGCTCACTCAAGCAGTTTGAGGTCGTCTTGCTCCCACTTGGAACCACTTTGGGGACCACTGTTCTTTGCTTTGGTGTAAATTTGTCCTTTAGGAATGTCCAGAATCAGAATGTAGAAAATCTCCGAATTGGTGTATGAATTTAAAAATAATGTTGTTTCCGATAATGTATGTCCATTGCGAGCTCCTTACAGAATATAGGATCGTATAAAGAATTTATTGACATTTTCATAAAAATTACATGTCATTTTACCACTCGGTGATAATCATTGCCAGTTTAGAATTTAGCTTATTTCTATAAGTACGTTCTACAGTTACCTAGTTATATATTTATGTATTTAAACATATGTAAGTATACATAATATATGTATATATTTCATGAGATCATGATGAAAATGCAATTTTGAGTGATGTTTTAGTATTTAATGTGTCATAAGCACTGCTCCATGTCATTAAAATCTACAGATTTTTTTTTTTTATCCTCACCTGAGGACATTTTTCATTTTTTGTTCAGATAGAGTGGGAGGGACAGAGAGAGAGAGAGAAATATCGATGTGAAAGGGACACATCGAGTGGCCGCCACCCACACAACCCAACCAGGGCCGGGGACAAACTGCAACCGAGGTACATGCCCTTAGCGGGAACCGAACCCGGGTCTCTCTGGACCGCAGGCCGACACTCTAACCGCTGAGCCAAACCAGCCAAGGCCAGATTTTTTTTTTTATACCTGTAACATATATCATTAAGCCCAGCAGTGTGGCTCAGGGGTTGAGTGTGGACCCGTGTGCCAAGAGGTCGCGGGTTCAATTCCTACTCAGGGCACATGCCCAGGTTGTAGGCCCGATCCCCAGTGGGGGGCATGCAGGAGGCAGCCAATTGATGTTGTCTCTCATTGATGTTTCTATCTCTCTCTCTAAAATCAAAAGAGAAAAATATTTTTTTTAAAAAGGATATATCATTAATACAGATGGACTGGACCTATTTTCCTCAATGATGGTATGATGTTCATTTAAAGGTATAAAGTATCTTTTCAGGGTCCAAATTATTTTTCACAAATAGATGCCTAGAAATGCTGGCCGAAGGTTTGAAAGCTGATGACTCCAGAGCACCGACTGCAGCCAGGCCGTAGCAAAGCCTGGTCTCCAGGGTCTGGCCGGGCCTGGCCAGAGGCACGCTGACCTTCCTTCTCTTTCCGTGGGCGCCCAGGACCCGGAGATGCAGTGCTTGCTGCTGGCAGACGGAAAGCGCGCGGTGCCTCAGAGCCACGTGGTCACGGTCCCGGCCGACGGCGCGAGCGGCGCGGCCATCAGCTTCACCGGGGCCCTGAAAATCCCCGTGAGTACGTGTGCCTGGGAGGAGTTTCGAAAGGGGCATTTGGGCGTACGGTGGCAAGAACCCGACCTCTTGCTAACTAAGCTTAGGGGAGGCAGTCATGATTCTGTGACACAGTGGTCAGAACCACAGCAGAGACTGAGTCAACCGGGCAGCTCAGCACTGAGCAGCCTGTAGCGTTCTGTTCACCTCCCAACAGTGTTCTGTTCTGTTCCTTTTTTAAAGTTGTGAAATTACTGGTCTCCATCTAGAAATGCAGAAATGTCCTAGAAAAGCAGGCCTCTGCTCTTCACTTGGAAAACCAGAAACTCGCTCTGCTGGGCCTCCCCCGCCCTGGGCAGGCCCCCCCTGCGCCCCTCCCCCCGAGCCAGCCTGCTCACCGCCTCCCCAGGACCTGAGTGAGCTGAGTGAGCCCCTGGAGACAGGCAGTGCAGTCTGTTCTGGGGCCAGCCTGCTCGACTCGTCACCCATGGAAGTGCTTTCAGGAGCACAGACCTGGGCTCACTGAGCCACGCGTGCCCCAGCGGAGGAGGAGCCAAGGGGAGCGTGCAGACGGAACTGACGGTCCGCAGAATCTGGCTCGTTTAGACTCAGGCGGGCTGGTCTGCAGGGAAGCGGCTGGTCCTGACTCTGGGCAGACAGGCATGCGCAGTGCCCACTGATGGGCACTTGCATATGACCGGGATGTGAAGGAGCTTCGGGGAGAGGTGCTCACAGCAGGGCTTGGGGGCCGTGTGCTATGGGGAGATTTCTTTAGAGTTGTCCTGTATCAAATTCATGGGCTCCTTCCGCAGAGAATCTGGGGACTGTCAGAGGACACGCAGAAGCTGTTTTCTTTTACACGGCACCCAGAGAGGTGGTGGGGCAGAGAGCAAGAGCAGAAGCGGCTGCAGGGAGAGCAGAGCCTGCCGCCAGGGCTGTGCCGGCCAGGCCTTGCGGACCGCGCTAGGATCCGCTGGGCCCCTGCCCTGGGGTGCTCGCCCTGAGCGGAGCAAGGTGCATCTCAGACACCCACTCACTAGTGCTCATCCTCCATGAAGGGCAGAGGGACCCCGACCCGGAGGCCCCTTAGCGACCGTGCAGGGCTGGAAGGTAAACACGCACCCCAAGCCTAGAATCACGCTTCACAGACGTGACGGGGGTTCGGAGGACTCTGCGGAGCAGATGAGCCGGAACCCTGGGGCCGCGTCGGAAAGAACCTGAAGCCCAGCTGGCTGCCCAGGCCACTGGAAGAGCTCTGTGGGTGGCCTGCAGGAGATACCGGTTTTAAATAGGAAGTTATTTTTTAATCGTGTTGTTGATAACAACTAGTAACCTTTCTGTTGCACCCTATTGTGAGCTGCCTCACACACTGCTGCCGAAAGTGGAGAGCACACTAGTAATAGAAATCCAAGTGGGGTCGTGGGGAGAGCAGGCTCAGAGCCCCGGCCTGGCTCCCCCCAGCCCTGCCGCCAACGAGCTGGGTGTCCCAGGCAAGTGTGTCAGCCACTCTGAGCCTCCACTGAGCCACGGAGGCTCCATGCCTAGCGTCAGACTCAGTGCTGTTCCAAGGATTCAATGATTCCATTGCCCATTTAATTGCAGCTCTGAGCACAGCACCAAGTACATGGTGAGCACAAAGTAAATCACACATCCTCCTACGGGGTGTCCCCTGTGAAAACATCAGCGCGTGTCCTTTCAGAATCACTTACGTAGACTGTGTCGTGCGCTTCACCTGCCGTGCGGGGTCTGCGCACCTCCAGTGTGGGGAGGGGCAGGGATTCAGGACCCCTGCGCGACCTGCGTTCCCAGACCGCCCAGGTGGCGTTGGCACTGCCGTCCCGCAGGTGCCTGCTCCTCCTAAAGGGACCTAACGTGGACCACAAGCAGCCCTTCCGGGTAGCCATCGACGCCAAACGTCAGTTTCTTCATGAAGATATGCATTGCTCTTCTGGGGGTCCTCCCAGTGCCCACAGTGTGTGACCCCTGTGTCTCTTTCAGAATGGGCACAGTTGTCTGCTGTGTTCCCGTCACTGTTCAATGTGGGGTGCTTTGGGTTTCAGGGGAGAGGAATAGCCATGAACTACTCAGACTGGATGACTCGCCCCTTCGCCCTGCGCGCCCAGCAGCTGAGCGTCCGGGCGATGTGGTGTGCGGCCGTGTCATGTTTTCACTAACGGAGCTGCTGTGAAGACGGGTCTCTGCCTCCAAGGGTAGCCACGTGCCTAAGAGCCTGCGGGTAGCGTCCCGGGATCCCACAGCCTGGGCTGCACGTGCCCACCACCCCGCCTGCCTGGGGTGCTAGCACCAGACCAGAGCTGTGGGTGTTTTATGGAAGTCAGGGAATTTGTGGTTCTGTTGCACATTTAAATGAACACCGTGAGTACATCTTTGGGATAAGCAGGCGCTCTCTCTCTCTCTCAGGGTGTGGTCGAGTTCTCCCTGTGTCTGCTCTTTGCAAAGCTGGTCAGCTACACTTTCCTCTTCTGGCTTCCTCTCTACATCACAAACGTTGGTGAGTACCTGTGCGCCGTGGCCGTGACCTGAGCTCCCCGCACCTGCTGGTTCCCAGACTTGGCAAGAAGAAGCATGCATGGCGTGTGATGATGTGAGAGACACACTTCTTTAAAATACGTTTTGATTTTTCTATAAAGAGAGGAAGGGAGAGAGAGCTAGACATCAATGTGAGAAAGATACATTGATCAGCTGCCTCCTGCACACCCCCAGCTGGGGCTCGAGCCCGCACCCCTGGCATGTGCCCTGACCAGGAATTGAACCCAGACCCCTCAGTCCACGGGATGATGCTTGATCCATTGAGCCACACCCTCCGGGCAAGAGACACACCTTTGAATCCAACAACATATTAGTGGAAATGTATAGACAAAAAGGGAATTGGGCTGGGCACGTTTCGTTGCCATAGTAATAACCTTGACAGGGCTAAGGGGTGGACCTGTTGTGTCCCAGCTGTGGCTGCCAGTTCCATGGGGTACAGCCTGTGGTGTAGCCTGCATTTAACTCTAGGGTCCATCAGACTTTGGGTCACAGCAGCTGGCGAGCAGGAGCGGAGGCCCGGGGAGCTGAGAAAATAAATGTTTAATCGTCCGACCTGGAAATTGCTCCCTGGGATGCGCTCTAACGCGAGGGAAGAGCAGGCAGTTTGTCTGTGTCCAGAGTCCAGCAGGGCTGAAGCTCCAGGTGCGGAGAACACACCAGCTCGCAGTGTGTACTCCTGTGCCGTGTGTGGGCACAGCAGGAGGGACACGAGGGCGTCCAGGTGTGGAGGACACACCAGCTCGCAGTGTGCACTCCTGTGCCGTGTGTGGGCACAGCAGGAGGGACACGAGGGCGTCCAGGTGTGGAGGACACACCAGCTCGCAGTGTGCACTCCTGTGCCGTGTGTGGGCACAGCAGGAGGGACACGAGGGCGTCCAGGTGTGGAGAACACACCAGCTCGCAGTGTGCACTCCTGTGCCTTGTGTGGGCCCAGCAGGAAGGACACAGGGACGTCCAGGTGTGGAGAACACACCAGCTCGCAGTGTGCACTCCTGTGCCGTGTGTGGGCCCAGCAGGAAGGACACGGGGGCGTCCAGGTGTGGAGAACACTCCAGCTCGCAGTGTGCACTCCTGTGCCGTGTGTGGCCCCAGCAGGAGGGACACGGGGGCGTCCAGGTGTGGAGAACACTCCAGCTCGCAGTGTGCACTCCTGTGCCGTGTGTGGCCCCAGCAGGAGGGACACGGGGGCGTCCAGGTGTGGAGAACACTCCAGCTCGCAGTGTGCACTCCTGTGCCGTGTGTGGGCACAGCAGGAGGGACACGGGGGCGTCCAGGTGTGGAGAACACACCAGCTCGCAGTGTGCACTCCTGTGCCGTGTGTGGGCCCAGCAGGAGGGACACGGGGGCGTCCAGGTGTGGAGAACACTCCAGCTCGCAGTGTGCACTCCTGTGCCGTGTGTGGCACAGCAGGAAGGACACGGGGGCGTCCAGGTGTGGAGAACACTCCAGCTCGCAGTGTGCACTTCTGTGCCGTGTGTGGCCCCAGCAGGAGGGACACGAGGGGACGTCCAGAAGTGCCTGAGGGGAAAGCTCCGAGTCCAGGGGCTGCAGCCTCGGCTGAAAGGAGGTGGGGATGGTCAGGGCGGGACCCCAGGGAGGGCCCCCGGCTTCTGGGTGTCCCCCTGAGGTGTGGGCTCTGCGGAATGTGACAAAGAGAACTGTGGAATGCAGGTCTGCAGAGTGCGGGCCACATGGTCCCAGCAGTGTCATGAGGACGGGCAGAGAAGGACATGAGCCCGAGGCAGGAAGGCAGAATGTCACAGGAGACAGGGAGGGGCCGGCTTGTTAGCAGGGACGGTCTGTGGGAGGGCAGGGAGGGAGGGACGGCCGCAAAGAGCTCGGAGGTTCCTGCCCTGTCTGAGACCCCACTTCCGTCCTGAGCCGCATGTGACTCCGGCTGCACTGGCCCAGCGGTGGGGTGCAGGTAGGCCCGGCAGTGGGGTGCAGGTAGGCCCAGCGGTGGGGTACAGGTAGGCCCGGCGGTGGGGTGCAGGTAGGCACAGGGGTGGGGTGCAGGTATGCCCAGGGGTGGGGTGCAGGTAGGCCCGGCGGTGGGGTGCAGGTAGGCCCAGCGGACCAATCCCCGTTTCAGTTAGGAGTGCTGAGTTTTATCCCTCCTGGTGTCTGCCCACCTGGGGGCTGCTTGTCTCCTTCACCTGACTCAGCTCCCTGCTCCCTGATCTGAATCATGCCGGAGAAACAAAGGGTGTGAGTGAGGACCCTGCTCACAGACACACGCGTGTCCTTCTAACAGATCACCTGGACGCCAAGAAGGCGGGGGAGCTGTCCACCTTGTTTGACGTGGGCGGGATCTTCGGTGAGTCCGTCGCCACGGCTCCACTGCCCTATGACGGTGGCTTGTGGACACCCGGGGCCGGATCCCTTCGAGCTGACTTACTGCCGCAGAGGTGTTCCCGGGATGTATCCCCTGCGTGGACGGGGTCCCTCCTGCGTCCGGGCCCTGACTGAACGTGCACTAGCGCTGTCAGAGACAGGTGCACACAGCAGGCGACAGACGGGCGGTGTTAGCACCCTAACAGGAGAAGGGGCTTTGGGGCCAGCCTAAGACCAGGCCCCAAGACTCCCGGGTCGTCTCACCGGGAGGTCCCTCCGGTCACTCATGTCCGGCCACAAGCATGTAGGCGAGTTCAGAGGTCGGGCGTTGCTGGGGTGGCTCCCTGCTGACCGGGATGGACTCACTGTCTCCTTGCTGCTGTAACTACCTCTGCTTCCTCTCCCTGGGGCCTCGCCCGGGAGACCCGCCCCTCAGGACCCGCCCCTCTGCACTGCAGGTGGGATCCTGGCCGGGGTGGTCTCAGACCGACTGGAGAAGAGGGCCTCCACCTGCGGGCTGATGCTCCTGCTCGCAGCCCCCACGGTGAGCCTGCCCCCACCTCTGCCTCTGGAAGCAGCCACCCTCCGTCCTCCCCACCAGCAAGCCCTGTGGCCGCAGAGCCTCCCCTCCCCCTGCCTCCCGCCCTGCACTTCGGGGCCCTCCCCAGGCTCTCACTCCTCCCTGGCGCCCTCCGCACCTCCCCTCAGTGCCGACCGCCGTCCTATTCACAGCCGGTTCATACTGCGCTGTAAGTGTTCAGCAGTGCACGGCCCTGGGCAGGTGACTGGCCCTGTCTGTGCTGTTCCTTGTCTGCAAAATGAGGATGACAGAAGTAGCACCCCATCATCAATGTGAGGGTTCAGTGAAACGTTACACCGTTACTGTCTTTACAACAGTGACTTACCACGTTGTTACTCATCGACTGGCACTGTAATTATTCGGCTGTCTGCCACTCCGCTGGGATGTGACTGTCCCCAGAACAAGGACTAGTGTTCAGTCATCGTGGGGTGGTGGGCCCTGCCCACTGGGTGTGGCCCCCTTGCCTCGGGACTCCCGCTTCCCCAGGCGCAGCTGGTGAGGTGATGGTTAGACTCAGAGAGAACTGTCCCGACCCCATCCTCTGGCC
The DNA here is from genome assembly GCF_014108415.1 of Molossus molossus. Lineage (NCBI taxonomy): Eukaryota > Metazoa > Chordata > Mammalia > Chiroptera > Molossidae > Molossus > Molossus molossus. The sequence goes on along the minus strand of NW_023425388.1, from coordinate 6,619,565 downwards.
CAGGAGCTTAGAGAGGGAGGCACCGCAGGGCCCGCCAGCTCGGTCGGCGTGATCAGGACCCACGTGTCTGGGACAAGGCCTGTGGCTTCAGTGCCGGCCCCTCCGCAGACGCCTGTCTTCAGCCGCCCAGCTAGGGAGCATGGCCTTCGTCCCATCCGGGCTGTCCCCTCCCCAGCTGGCTGCCGGGAGTCACCCGCGCGGCTTCTCAGAAACAGACCCCTGGGTGCCCCAGCCACGGCAGCGAGCCGTTGTCGTTACTGTTTTCGCCCGTTCACAGCTCTACGTCTTCTCCACCATCAGCAGGATGGGCCTGGAAGCCACCGTAGGTGAGTCCGCAGGCCTTTCATTCTCCACACGCCTTTGACCACACAGCCCGGTGAGATGAACGGAAAATTACAGGAGCGTTCAGCTGGTGGAACTGGAGCATATGGGGAGGCTGAACCCACACCCGTGGCCCTCTTTGGGGGGGCCTCCTGCTCCCAGGCACCAGGCCTGACCACCTGAGTATGGGAAGGTTAGGCCGCCTGGCAGTGCTAAGCCCTGGCACCCAGTGGCGAGGAGCCATCGCAGAAGCCAGCTGTCACCTGGGACGCAGCAGGCCGCACCCCGGCAGGTGCGAAGCAGGCAGGAGCAGGGCGGGTCAGGCTCCCAGCCCATTCTCCAGCTGGCTCCTACTGGAGCCGTGCTGGGGCAGTTGTGTAACATCGGAGGACTATTTTTAACTTCCTGCAGGCCACACTATCAACTTATGGCTCTGATTCTTAGAAATATTGTTTCCACCTGAACCAGCCAGCAGTGGGGCGGGGGGTGGAGGAGGGGGCGGGCAAAGGCTGTGTGTGATCCCACTGAGTTACCAGAAGTCAGGTTGCTGGGGAGAGGGGGGTGATCACGGAGTTTCCTGCTACCCCTGGGTCCAAAAGCTTCTGCACAGAGTGTGAACTGGGGGACGGTTTAGGAAGGTAACTGTGCATGTCAGAGACACGCTGTGGCCCTGCCTCGGGGAACTCGGCTGCGTGGGGGCCGGTTTCCCTTGGGGGGCTGCCGTCAGCACTGGGTGCAGAGAGTCCTTTCCCCTGCAGATAAGGCTGTGGCTGGTGGTGGCCGACAGGCGACAGGGAGCATGTGCTGCCTGGGCCACGTGTGTGCTCAGAGCACCAGGTTCTCGCCCTCTGAGTGTGTGAGCAGCTGCTGCCCAGGGAGCGGAACGGAGCTGCAGGTCTGAGCACGGCCCAGCCGGTGGGGACGTGTCGCTGGACTTACAAAGCACATCTCGGGGCGAGTCTGAAGGAAGATGTTTATGACACCTGCCCTGGCAGTTACCCCCAGGATGTGCGGATGTGTGGGCCACCTTCCCAGCGTCCCACTGGGGCCAGGACTGATTGGTGATGGCAGGGTTCCCACCTAGGGGTTTGCTGGGACCTCGGAGGCTCTCCAGGGGGCCCTGTTCCTCTCACTAAATGCTGCCTCCGGTTTCTGGTCCCCACAGCCATGCTGCTGCTCTGTGGGGCCCTGGTCAGCGGGCCATACGCGCTGATCACCACCGCCGTCTCCGCCGACCTGGTGAGTGGCCGCGCACCTCAGCATAGAGCCGGGGCGGGCTGGCGTCGGGGCAAGTACTGGCCGTGGTGGTCGCCTCCTCCATTCATGACAGCGCTGGTCTCTGTTAGTATGATGGTGTGTGTTTAGAAGCACTTTTTTTAAAAGATGACCAGTATCTATCCTTTTAAGAGTATTCTTAGCAAATAAGGGGAAGTGGCAGTCCCCATTCTGCAGATGAGGAGGCTGAGGGGAGCTGGAAGGACTCCTCCAAGCCAGTGGCCTGGCTCACCCCTCTCTGCCGCCCTCTCGGGCCTGGGAAGCGTGTGACCGTGTGCCCCAGAGCCTGCCCCGGGCCAGGGCGGTGAGGTCGGCTCTTCCCCTCACCCGGCCCACACTGGGCGCCCACTCTGTGTTTGAGCGTCTGCTGGTGTGGGGACTGCCGGCGAGCCAGATGGCGTCCCAGCCCCAGGAGGACATGTTCCAGACAGGAAGCCACCTAGTTACTGCGCGGGATGGTAATGTCAATGCCGTGGTGGCAGGGACCACCCTCGGCCTTGGGATCCACAGGGACTGCTGACCAGGGGGCAGGTGACTCCCGGTCGCAGAGCCCCAGTTCAACAGGCCATCCTCACCTGTGCCGTGAAGGACAAATGTCACCCAGCAGTCACACACAGACACCTGAAGGGAGCACAGCACTGAAATAGTCCCCTTTTAGAAACTCGTTTCCATAGATACATGGAGAGAAGAGACATGTCGGGGACAAAAGAACGTGTGCAGACCCTCTGCCGGCCAGGGGCAAGCGGGCCTCCGTTCCTTCGTGGGCTGTGTCCACCTCCTTCCACAGAGGACAGTGTGGGCGGGGAAGAGTAATTCGACTCAGAGACCCTGGCAGGCCCGACCTCTGCCGGTGGTCATGGTCATGTCAACAGTGACAGTCATGTAGATACAATCCCTCGATATGAAGTGCTGAAAATGGCACTTCATCTCTGTAGACGGCCTCCCAAAACCCACACCCCATCGAATCATGAGGAAAACATCAGACAGATCCCAGGGGAGGGTCATCCTACCCCTCAAAACCCCCGGGGTCACCGGAAACAAGGGGAGTCCGGGAAACCGGCACAGCCCAGAGCCCAAGGGACATGAGGGCTGAGTGTCGTGTGGTTTCCTGGATGGGATCCCGGGACAGAAACGGATTGAATTAAACGTTGGGTAAAAAGACCAGTTATATCTGAATAAAGCGATTTCAGTTAGTAGCATGTCAGTACTGGGCGGTTAACCCTAACGAACGCAGCATAACAATGTACGATATTAACACGGGAGGGAAGTAGGTGCATACAGCAACTCCGTGTGCTCTCTGCAAATCTCCTGTGAATCGAGGACACTCAAACATTAAAAGGTCATTTAACACCAAAAGCAGTTCCCCAGAAGTTGATGCCCGTGGGCAGGGGGGCCGGCTTCTCGGCCGTCTGGTCTGCCCTTTCCCCGGCTCTGAGTCCCTGGGCTCCCCTGCTGGCTCCCGTGCTCTTTTGCATCACCCCAAAGTCCTTCGAGAACCAGACCCGGAAGCCCCAGCCCCAGCCTCCAGCTCATTCTCCTGCTGAGGAACCACAGCAGGCCCACCCCCTGCAGTTCTGGAATCAGTGCTGAGGGGCCGCAGCCCCGCTTCCGCCTGGCCCGGCCCCCGTGACAACCAGCCGCTCCAGTGCGCTATCCTCGCGGCGGGAGCGCCAGCCACCCTGCGCCCAGCTCTGCGGGGATTCGCAGCGTAAAGGGCGCTGGAAGCTGGGCTTTTCCCATCCTCGTGTGCACCAGGCCACTGACCTGTGGCTCAGCCATGTGTGGAGAGAGTGCTCCTCAGACTGCCTTTGTGAAGCGTGTCCATGCTCCTGTCCACGTGAGCACAGAACATTCCAGAAGGGTCCACCCCAGACCCGCAGCAGCGGTCTGCCCCGAGAGATGAGAGGGCTCAGAAGGGACTTTCACGTCCTTTCCAGACTCAGGAAACGTGGGTCGCGGGTGATTGCCACTGCGTGTACGCTTTGTTTTGCACACATATGCACACGAGCACATTCGTATATTACAGGCTTTGATTTATTTGTGCGGTTTTAGGTTTCTAGGCATCATGTTTCCTGACGTATTTCTTTCCTTTTATCATCCCCCGTTTCTGTTTTTCTCCCCAACCCTGTGTGTCGCTTTCTGTAAACCGACATGGGTCCTGCCCCTGCCCCAGCCTCCTCGGCATTTGTCACTAGCGGGCTGGTTTTTAGATGCTGCAGAGCTCCCTGACCCTTGTCACGGGGAGCAGAAGTGTAGAGGTGGACACGAATACAGTAACGCTGCCACAGCTTAGGGGGGGACACGTGGCCTTCATCTCTCGTGGTTCTCTGGCCACCGCGTGCCCCGGTGATGGCGATTATCGTGCTGAATATTTTCTATTTGGAGAGAATTCTAAGGGATCTTAAACTAGAATGTGCTCGAGCAAGTATTCTGAAGGTTTTAACTATCAGAATAACCCCTGAAACCGCCTGCCTTCCCGAGGCGCGTTCTGATGGAAAATGCCCCACGTTCCGAGGTCCTGCCACATCACTGGGCAAATCCCCATGTGGAAGTCCGGGATTATTTCTCAGCGCCTTCTGATGCTGCTGGGACATGCTTCACACCTGGTCTCCCCTCTCTTCAGGGCACTCATAAAAGTCTGAAGGGAAACTCCCACGCCCTGGCCACTGTGACCGCCATCATCGACGGAACTGGATCTGTAGGTACGTGGCGATTTTTAACTCTAAAAGCTAACTGTGGTCACAGGGGAACTGCCTTGTCACATCCTGATTAACAGATGCCATGATCCCAGTTGCTGTGGTGATATTAGGATCAACTGGCCTTCTTAAAATACGAACAGATCAAAAGTGCAAACCCAGGGGACAAGGGCGCGCGGTGCCGTCTGTCCTCTTTGGTCAGATGGTTCCAGAGACAATGTGGCCGGGTGGCTGGTGGGAACTAGTGTTGGTCGCCGTGAAAGAACCCAGGTTTTCATTAGAGCCATCAGTTGGCAAACTACAGCCAGGCCATGGCCCACTCACTGGTCAAGTGACTCCATCTCTGTCATCTCCAGGACAGAACCTGATTTAAATGTAAGTGGCAGGGAAACTAATGGGTGCCAAAGCCGGCCAGATTCTGAGCGTCAGCAGCCTCACGGAGGTTCTTGGAGAGAGTTCAGTAGCGTATTCTGAAGGGCAGGAAGGTGGTGAACTGTGAAGCTCACCCCCGGAGGGGCTGGCGGGAACCGGTGGCCGCCAGCCTGTTCTTAGCCAGTCAGGGCTGGTGGCACAGGAGGTCCTTGATCTTTCTCGAGCTTTCGTGTACACGGTGACAGCTCGCTGCCGGAGGTCCTGGAGCCCTTGTTCAGAAGTTGGGCTCAAGCTTCCGCTGTCCCCCGGGGTCCCGGCAACCCCGCTTTGTCCTCCTCGCGGTTCCTTCATTTTGCTGGAGCCAGGGCTGACTCTGAATTTGCTGGGTGGTGTTCGTGGTCACCTCTCTGATGTTTATTTTAAAGTGAGACCATTCCCTTTTGGGGCGTCCCTTGGGGCCCGCAGACATGTCTAAAGGGGAGGTGGGTGTCGTCGCCCACGAGAAACGTCCCACAGCCAGAAGACATGCTCAGCCGAGCCAGGACTCCCGGGCGAGCTCCGTTCCAATGACCTGGGGCTGCGACCCAGAGGCCTTCGCGCGAGTCAGTGCACGGCCCACGGGGGAGCCCGCTGGCTGTTACAGAGCTAAAGACGGGGTGCAGAGGGAAGCATGAAGTGGGTGGAAACACACTGTGCTTGGTGTTCTCAGAGCAAAAGGGAACAGAGTCCCTGGCCAAGGGGAGTCGCTGCGTCTGTAAAGGGGCCACTCTGAACGGCCCTGGCCCGCAGGGGACAGCAAAGGCCACCTTGTCTGACCTCTTCGCTGACCCGCAGCGCTTGCTGACGCGGTGGACGGTCACACCCACACTCAGGTCTGGCAGCGACCCCGACTTCCAGGCTCTGCCAGCTCCAGTGCACAGGGCCCCAGGAAATGGTCGCCATGGAAACGGCACACGCTGGTCCACCGCGTCTCCGGCATTTTCTCCGGAAGTCCCGCCCGCCTAGACCAAGCAGGGACAGGCTCCAGGGGAAACGCACAATGTTTAGCGAAAAATCCTCTCACGAGAGAGTTTTCCGGTGTCTTCATAATGTGAATACCGGTTTCAGAGCTTAGCTGACCCCAGCTAAGCGGCCACCTTGTCCCGATGCACAGAGCCACGGGTTCTGGTGACGCGGTGTGTCCGGCCTGTGCCTTCTGAGCTTGGACCGCAGCCCGCGGCAGTGGGGCTGCTCTGGTCTTCACGAGCAGGGCCCTGAGCTTGTTCGGGTTCGTTTTCATCAGCAAAGTGAGGTGCACTGTAACCTCAGAAACCAGACAGGCCTGTAAGCTCGTCATCGTACCAGTGGCCGTGCCCTGCCCCGTGGCCCCTCGGCCACTCTTTCTAGAACCTGCCACTTGGAGCTGTCCTTCCTGATCGTCCCACACACATATTCGCCTCCTTGATCCGTCCGTTGTTGACAGTCTGCTGTCCTCCCGGTGAGGCGGGCGGGGTGCAGGGGCTCTTTCACACCCCATCCGCCCTTTCCACGTGCTCGCCAGTCACCCAGCTGCGCCAACGCCGTTCACTCCTGAGCCAAGACACGAGCTGCCATTTGTACCCCCGTAGGCACATTCTGCTTGCAACCCCCAAACTACCACCTGCTTCCGTGTGTGTGTCTCTCGCAGTTGTTCCCGTCCACCACCGCCGTCCAGCCCTCTGTCACGCACCTTCCACTCCGTCCCCTGCAGTCTCCACGGCCATGCTCCGTCCCAGGCCCCCAGCTGCTTCACCAGCTCCCAGAATCCCTTTCCTCCCGTCCCACATAGGGCCCCGGTTTCCCAGATCCGTATTACCGCCCCTCACCGTGGAAAACGTCTCCGGCAGCTTCCCGAGTGGCAGGTCACGGGAAGTGGATTTGGAGAACTGGGAGGTCAGGCGTGTTTGCATTCTGCTGTCACTTGACGGACAGTTGTCGACACAGGGTTTGAGGTTGAAGGTCCTTCGTCCTCCAGCTTCCCTGGTCACACGGTCCAGACCTCATCTCTGACCTCTCGTGTTTCCCCTGGAAACCTCGGGCTCACGCCTTCACCTCTGGGGTCTTCCTTCACCCCCCGCACCCTGGGCACCCGGGGGCCCACTCAGTCTGCTCACACGGCCGTCGTCTCTGCGACACAGGGTTCTATTCTTCTTGGATACTTTTTTCCTACTATTTTCTGTGCATTTTTTTTTTTTCTGGAAAATTTATCATTCAGATGTTGAACTTTCTGGATTACTCCTTCAATTTTCTCTTCTTTCTTTCTTTTCCTTCCTGCCTGTACCTTTGTATTTTTCTTCTACTTTCTCAGGATGTTCTTCACTTCCCAGCCTCTGTGCTGAACTTGTCACTTCGGCCCTGGTGGTGTTAGTGTTCATTAGTGTTGGTGGGCTGTCTGCTCCTACTTCCTGGCGGCCGGGCGTGGAGACCGCGCGTGGGCGACCGGGCCTGGGGGATGGCCCACACTGACTTGGTTTTCAGATACAGAAGTGGAAAGTTCTGTATGGTTCAACCTCGTTGTCCGATAGTTCTCTGAGAGTACTGTAATTATTATAATTTCCCGGGAGTTTTCTTCTCCCCAGTCTGTCTATTTCCTGTAGGTTCCCCTCCTCCCAGTCTGTTTGCTTTTGTTGAGCTTTCCTCAGATACAGGGAGTCTTTGCCGACCCTTCACATATTCATTCTTAAGGATGAGCCAGCCGCTAGCGCCTGAGGCCTTTCTGCAGGGGAGGGCAGGTCACTGCTGGTCTTCAGGTAGTGGGGTCCACCTGGAATCTGGAGGAGGTGCCCCCAGTGCCCACGGGCTTTGCTGGAAGTTGTTGGCCTTCCCTGCACCCCCTGTGCTCAGTTGGGGCTTCATCTCGCCCTATCCTGGCCTTGGTGTCCCAGAGCCCAGAGCCTCAGGTGCAAATTCTCTAAAGGTCAAGCTGCTGCTCTCCTGCAGGGGCAGGTGCTTTATACAAGATCACAGCCAGCCCCTGCCCTACATCCCTGCTCCTGCCCCGCCCCCGCCCCCGCCCCTGCTCTCCCTCCCTGCCTCCTGCCCCGCCCCCACCTCCTGCTCTCCTCCCCTGCCCCCTGCCCTGCCCCCACCTCCTGCTCTCCTCCCCTGCCCCCTGCCCTGCCCCCACCTCCTGCTCTCCTCCCCTGCCCCCTGCCCTGCCCCCTCCTCCTGCACTTGGGGGGCCTAGCTCTGAGCAGGGGGTCCCTGGCCATCTTCCTCTAGAGCAAGGGAATAACACCATGACTGTTGTCATAGCCTTTACATCCCATCCCCCCCAAAGGGCCTTCTCTCATCTGCCCTTCTCTGTGTGGGTTTATCACTTTTTAAATTCAATTGTGGTCCATTTTGTGGTGTTCGGGAGGTTGAGAACAATCTGCCGTGTTTGCCTGGAAGTTCCTCTGAGACAGAAAACTACAGTCGCTCCTCAGACTGCACAAGCAGTGAGTACTCTTTGCAAGGGCGCCGGAGTGTCCGTCCACGAAGGAGCCGGGGGGAGGAGCCGCGTCCCCTCCGTCTCTGCGGCGAGACCGCAGTTCACAGCTCGGTGCGGACACGTCCCACGTCTCCCCACGCCACGAGTACACCGTCCGCACCCGTGTCAGCCGTTCCATCTCCTGCGGGAGAACAAACCCCCGAGCCTGGCAGCTGGTGTCTTCGAGTATTTTGAGGAACATTTGCTTTCTTTTGCTTTTTATAGTTTTTCGTAGTTTTTTTGTCGTAGTTTCAGACTTAAAAATTGCAAACAAATACAAAAAATTCACACTGTCTGCCTCATCATCTCCCCCACTCTGTCTCACACACACATGTATAACACACATATACACAGGCATGTACACTTATGGATACATATGCATATTTTTTTCTGAACCACTTAAGAGTAAACTGCAGACATGCTGCCCCTTCTTCACCAGTAACTATGCAGTTAGTATGTACTCCCCGAAAACAAGGGCCTCCCTGACATAACCACAGTGCAGTGACCGGAACCAGGAAATTAACATCCGTACAGTGTGAGCATCTACACCTTACTCAGACTTCTCCGAATAATATTCTTATACATTAGATTCAGATTTCTTTATGATAAGATTTTTAGATGGGATTATTGGATCCAAATAATGAGCATTTTGATGTCAATACATATTTTAGATTTGCTTCTAGAAACAGGTTACGCCAATCACGCCCTCAGCACATCGAATATAATTACGCTTTTTACCCCTCACCAATCTGACAGGCGAGAATGAGAAGGTCTTGCTTTCCGGTGCTTTTGCTGAATCATCAGTGAGGGCTGGAGCCCCGTTCTGTGGGTCTGTTGGGCTCGGGTGCTTGAGACACCCCTGTTCCAGACTCGGCCTCAGGCGGCAACACCGGTGCCCCCTTGTCCGTTTCAGGAGCGGCCCTGGGCCCTCTGCTGGCCGGGCTCATCTCCCCGTCGGGCTGGAACAACGTGTTCTACATGCTGATGTTTGCGGACGCCTGTGCCTTACTGGTAAGTCGCTGAGCCCTCGGCCACGCAGCCCTCCACGAGCCCTGGCGTCACCTTCCCCGTGGGCTCCCACAGCTCTGGAGACGTTGGGCCCGGGCGTAGCCCACCTCTCGAAGTGTCGCTGCCCAGGGCCCTTCCTCTCTGTGGTTTAAACAAAGTCAGAAGCAGAAGCGTCCGTCTGCTGCACGTGTCACCAGCAGGATGCAGAGGCCAAGTGCAGGAGCCCCGGGCTTCGGATCCGGGCCCGTCACCCGGGGGGCGGGGGGCGGCCCGTGCGTGTGGTCAGACGGGGCAGCCCGGCTCTCCCGTCCCTGGGCTGACCCTCTCCCGCGCTCCGAATCCTCCTTCAGCACCGCACCCCCTTCGCCGGCTGGCGCGTCCCCGGGCCCAGGATGTCCCTCGGGGTTCAAAGCGTCAGGGCTGTTGTCACACTTGGGGGAAAAGACTAGAGAAACCAAGACAACGGTTAAATCAGGGCAATGCTCAGTCTGGACTTGTACGCGGGGCTGAGGGAAGGCCCGGCTGCGTGGTCTCCCCGCGGTGAGCTCGGTCCGGCCAGCAGGCTGGTCCCGGGACACCTCTCGGCCTCCCGGTGCCCGTGGCTGCCAAGGCTCACCTGGCTCTGAGTCACCTGCGCAGCTCTCTGGCCCTCCCCTGTGCCACCATGGTTGTGGGTCACTTTGTCTTTAGTTTCTGTCGTTTTCCAATTTGAACATTTTATGGTTGGACTCATTTTGTCTTCAACATGGCTGTTCCCCAGGGGCTGTTCCAGCCGCACGGCCTCCACAGTGGCTACTGTGCGCTGGGCCCCGGGTGGGCAGGCGGCTCTGCGGATGGGGGCACCCGCTGCTCTGCGGGGGGCTGTAGGGCATCTGTTCTGACCCCCTGGGTGGTGCTCAGAGAGCCGCAGGCAGCCAGGCTCCAGCGGGGGCAGGGCCGGGGCTTTGGTGCCCAGCGTGGGCACCCGCGGTGTCGGGGCGGTAACGGGTGTTCTTGTTCTGTCCTGGGTGCAGTTCCTGATCCGCCTCATACACAAGGAGCTGAGCTGCCCAGGGTCAGCGGCGGGGGATCAAGTTCCGTAAGTCCTCCCGGGCCTGCTCCCCACGATGGGAGCTCAGAGCGGCACCCACTGTCTGCCTCCGCACCTGGCTGTTCCACGGACAGCTGGGGCTCCCCTTTCATCCGCACTCGCCCGCGCCCCTGTTCCTTCTCTAGTAAATACCTGGAGTGGCTGCAATCCTGGTACTCTCTCCTCAAGGTCTGAGCCAAGGCTGAGGGGATCTGCCTCCTTTGTTCTCTGTGGGCTTGGCTTCCACACAGGTGGGGCCACAGAGCTCTGCCTGGCCTCCGGCCCCTCCTGTCTCCCCTCTCCCCTCTCCCCGTCCCCCAGGGCTGGGGGCGGGCAGGAAGGGCAGCAGTGGGGAGCTGGCTCCCCGAGGGGCTGTCCTGCAGCTCTCCCTGTCCCCCAGGGCTGGGGTCGGGCAGGGAGGGCAGCAGTGGGGAGCTGGCTCCCCGAGTTGCTGCCCTGCAGGTCTCCCCGTCCCCCAGGGCTGGGGGGCGGGCAGGGAGGGCAGCAGTGGGGAGCTGGCTCCCCGAGGGGCTGTCCAGGTCCTCGGACTGCCCCGGGGTAGCCACCTGCGGTTTTATCCTTGTCCCAGGTTTAAGGAACACTGACCACTCAGTCCCGCAGAGGGAGGCCGGGCCTGTCCTTCAAACTGTCTTTCAAGGAGGAGGTCCAGGAAAGGATCCTGTGTTGGAAAGAATGACTTCCCTCGCCTTGTGCACACGCCCCCGGAACAGACAAGGCGCCGTGAGAACCGGCACTACTCTGGACAGCCGAGGGGCGGCGAGGGGGAACGCCGTCGCCGTGGCTCGGGCACGGGCTCCTGCGGGTGTGAGGCACTGGTGCCCTCCGTGTAGAATGCTAGAACGGGGCGAGGCCTCTCGGGGGACTCCCACGACACCAGGACGGGCCGCGTGGAAGACAGTTGGGTACAGCGGCGCAGGGGAGAAGACGCCAGCAAAGAGCCCCGCTCCCAAAGCACAGGAACCTGGCGCGGGTCAGAAACCGTGAAGCCAGGCTCCTAGCACCTCCTCCTCTGGGCCCCCCTGAAAACCACTGTGACACGTGAGCAGCCATGAAGCCGCCCCAGCCTGTGGGTCCGAGGCGCTGGGAACGCCAGCCCCAGGGCTCCCCGGAGATTCCTGTCACCCCAGCCCCAAGGGCCCCAATGCTGCTGGTCCCTGCAGGGCCTGGGAAGGCCGGGCAGAGGCCTGGAGGGGCCTGGCCGCGGAGGGGTTCCCAGCGCGGAAGGTGTTCACTCCCTGCAGGCCAGGCCCCTGGAACTGAGCGCCGGGGCGGGCTTATTTATTTCGGTGTGTCCTGCATCCAGAAGCCTAGCAGCGCAGGCGCGTGTGTTATTTATTCAGACAGACTGCTTGTTTGGAGGCCGCTGTTCTCTGGGCTGTTGCCTAGCAAAATCCTTATCTGCCCTTTGAAATAAAAAGGTTTTTTAAAAAAACTCAATCAGAATGTAGATTGTTCCTGCTCACACGTCCATTAGTTTAGGGAAAGAAAACTTTCCAATAGAACTGTGCGTTCTTGGTTTCCTGTTCTAGCAGAGAAGGGCCACCCTGCTGGGGGGCAGGCCGCGTCCCTCCCCCCACCCCGGTACAGGATGTTTTGTAAATTATCAGCTGAAGGCATATCCCAGGGTTTGTCCTCGACTGACCTGTCACACACGGGAGGCGCACCCGAAGGTGCCCAGGGGCTTGGGGCTTTCAGACTCTGAGACACAGGCGTCTGAGTCTGCGTGGGGCACCTTCTTCTCAGGGGGCTGCCAGGGGACAGCACTCCCGGTGCACTGAGAGGGGGCTGGGCCCTTCACAGCAGGAGGGCAGTGGCCAGAGCAAGGTCAGGTCACCGGCATCCTTCCCACGAGGGCCAGAGAAGGGCCAGACAGGATAAGGGTCTTCTCAACGGCAGTTGTCCTCACAAACAGGCTGGCTTTTTTTTTTTATAACGTAAGTTCCTGACACATTTAAAAAGTCTCCTACCGCCTGGCCAGTGTGGCTGTGGTTGAGCTTCGACCCTGCACCGAGAGGTCACAGGTGTCCGATAGCCTGGGGACTGGCACCAGGCAAAGTGCTCGACCATTGTCTCCTTGCTCAGCCTTGTCTCCCACCCTGAACGGCCTGCCTCGAGCTTGTAGATTAACTCCCATCTTGCTCTTATCGATTCACATTCCAGAGGCTCCATGCATAGTCCCCGCAGGGCCAAACCCTAAGGGACAAATTCCAGCTGCAACAGGCAGAAATAAAAGACACGAGCCCCTACATTGAGCGCGGCTTCTCGGACTCCTGACCCCCGGAGTCTGTGAACCCGCCCGGAGTGCACCCAATAAAGCCTGATCCCTGTTTATTCGGCTGATTGGCTCTCCAGTCTCTTCTCTGTGTTATTCGGCGGCGCCCCCCCCCCCCCCCCCGATTCCTTACAACTGGTTCGATTCCCGGTCAGGGCACATGCCCAGGTTGTGGGCCCGGTCCCCAGTGAGGGGCACGCAGGAGGCGGCCAGTCACTGTTCTCTCTCGTCAATGTTTCTATCTCTCTCTCCCCCTCCCTTGCTCTCGCTCTAAAATCAATAAAGAAAAAAGAAATTTTTTTAAATAAAAAGTTTCCTGCTACTGAAAATAAATGTTCCATAAACGCCAAGTGGGTTATATACAGTTTCTTACACACAATTCACTCGGTTCACAGGTTTCTCTTTTCCATCCTGTGTCCTCCACCTCCAACCTGCATGCCCAGCGGCCTCCTTCTCCTGGGTCCCTGTCCTGGCTTCCGCTGCCCTGGGGTCACAGTGGCTGGGTGGGTCTGTGCCCTCCCAGGTCAGCCTGCTCACCGCAGGGCTCTGTCCTCGGCATTCACTCTCTAATTCACCTGGGCAAAGGGAGGGATCAGACACGGCAACGGGCCCTTCAGTAACGCACAGAGGATTCTTTCTCTCCAACCTCGGCCAGCGCCCAGGTCAGGTCCTAAGTGAACCCACTTCATTTCTGCACCTTCCCCAGATGGCCACCATCTGAGGTTCGGCGACAGGCAGCTTGAGGTAGCAGTTATCATTGAGCACATCCTCCCTAACCACCGAGGAAGGGACGCCTTTGGACACGGAGAGGTGGCCCTCCTTGAAAATGAGAAGGACCCATAGCTGACATAATTTTTTTTGTTTTGTTTTGTTAATTCTCACCCCAGGATACTTTGCCAGTGATTCTCCAGATAGGGAGGGGGGGGGGAGACATCAATTGGTTGCCTCCCGTAGGACCCGGACCAGGGCCAGGAATTGAACCTGCAGCCCTTGAACCTGCAGCATGCCCTTGACCAGAAATCGAACCTGAGACCCATGGGCCCATGGGCCGACACTCTAACTGCTGAACCGAACTGGCCAGGGCTCCATAGCTAACTTCTAAAGCAGATTAGCTGAAACATATTCTCGATCCATGGCTGGAAGATTTCATCATGACTTTTTTTCTTTATTGATTTTAAAAAGAGGAAGGGAGAGGGAGAGAGAGATAGAAACATCAATAAGAGTGAACATCGAATGGCTGCCTCCTGCATGTCCCCCACTGGGGATCGGGCCCACAACCTGGGCGTGTCCTGACTGGGAATCGAACCAGTGACCTCTTGGTGCATGGGTTGATGCTCAACCACTGAGCCACACTGCCGGGCTTCATCATGACGTTTAAGGTGAAAAGTGTATAATTTGAATATAAACACGCTGGTCCCGAGCAGTAGCGCCGGCAGGATGCGGGCAGGATGCAGCAGCACTTGCATTCATATGGAAATGTGACTGCTCATGAATTTGCATGTGGCTGAGCTTTTCCTATTCAGATCCGCACCCAGTGCAAGAGGATGGCAAAGCCAGCTGGCTGGCGCAGGGCAGGGGCGGTCAAAGAACATGGGTGGGACCACAGCCCTCCCGGCACAAAGCAAAGACGTTATCAGGGAAGCTCACAAAACAAGCACCCTCAGAGTCAAAACCCAGAACCTCCCCTCCAGTCGCCAGCTCTAAAATCCAATGAAACTGCATTACTAGGAATAACGAACTGAAAAAAAAAAACACAAGTCCTATTTATTTTTTTTAAATCCTCACCCAAGGACGTTTTTCTATTTATCTTCAGATAGAGTAGGAGGGAAAAAGAGAGGGAGGGAGGGAGAGAGAGAGAGAACGAGACACATCGACTGGCTGCCTCCTGCACAGCCCCAACCAGGGCCGGGGATGAACCTCAATGGAGGTACGCGCCCTTGACTAGAATCGAACCTGTGACTCTGGTCCTCGGGCCAATGCTCTAACCCTTGGGCAAGACCGGCCAGGGCACGAGTCCTAATTTTGTGGGGTTAGATTCCACCGACTGAAAGCAGTCTGCCAAGTCCCTGTAGACGTTGGCAGATGCTCACTCCCCGCCTCTGCGTGTCTGGTCCAGAGCTGCAGGGGGGCAGGGACGGGGCCCAAGGACACGCTTGAGTTGGGGGAAAGCGGCAAAGGAGAGAGCCGCGTGGCCATTGGGCTAGGGGGTTGCTGCAGGCAGGGTGGCTCGGAGGCTGGCCATGGGCTTGCTCACACAGGGTGTCATGTGGCCCGTCCCCAAGGAGCCTCGGCGGCCTGACGGCCAGGGTGCCCGGCGCAGGCTGGCTGAGCGCAGGCCTCTGCTTCTCCACCAGGGCCCTGTGCCAAAGGAAAACAAGGCCCCTCTTTCAAAAGGCAGTGCGAGGTGCTGTTCAAGGTGCTGAAATATGACCTGCTCTCCTGCCTTGTGCAGTCGGAGGCGGTAGGAGAGGTGACAGAAGGGTGGGGCCTCCAGCACCTGCTTCGCTGTCCCCCCAGCCTCACTAACAAAGCACAAATGCGGGGATGACATTGCTCAGAATTTCAGCAGGACGACTGCGGAGCATTCAGCCCCGAGCCCGAGCCCTCTGAGCACAGGGTCCAGGTGGCTGCCCTGGCCAAGGGCCTATGACACCGCTGCCACCGGCAGGGACTTACAGGGGGGACCTCGAGCCAGCTGGGGCCGGGCTGGTCCTAACAGCCCCAGAGCCAGAGCCAGGGAGGAGGGGCAGGCTCATATCAGGCAGCCGGTTTAGCGTAACAGCTGCCACGTGGGCTGCCTTGCCCAGTGTGTTCCAGAATGTTCCACCCACTCGAGAACACATGCGCGTCATGAGCTGCACCTGCAAAGCCTCCCCGAGTAGGGCCAGGCTCACTCTGACCCGAGCCACTGCCCCCTCGTTATCCTTTCGCCACTCTGCTGGGTGCGTCCGGCCCTGTCCCCGCCACCGTCCCCGGCCGTCCCTTCCGGCCACGGCAGAGGGGTGCTAACCAGGGCAGAGCCGCCCCGCCAGGCCCGCACAGGAGGCAGCCGACCGCAGTGGACACTTCGGCGGGAGCCAGGCTCCGGCAGGCCCGGACCAGACGCAGGAGCTGGTGTGCCTGGCAGACACGAGCTCCGCTCTGGCCCTGGTGAGGCGCAGTCCTGAATCCACCTGGTGCCAGGGCAGGCGTGTCGCCCGCAGGACTCGCTGTGAGCCAGCTGGGGCGCTGCGTGAGTTGACGGCGGACGTCCTGTCCTTGCTGAGCCGAGCACAGTGGGACACCCAGGGCTTCGCGGGGCGGCGTCCGCAGCTAAAAGGCAGGCAGAGGGCCGGCGGGCACGGGCGCCCCCTGGGAAGGCGCTGGGCGGGGCGGCAGCGCTCTGCTCAGAAATCCCAGGGGAGGAAGGAGCGGAGCGCGTGCCCTTGAGAACGTCCTTGTCTTTGGAATGGTCCCCAACCTCCTCCAGGGCACTCTCGCTCGTGGTCGCCACGGGGGCGAGGCGCCGGGTGAGTCGTGAGAGGCGTCCGCTGTGGCCGGGCAGGCTCTGAGGGCAGGACCTCACGACTGTTGGGGCGATTGAGGAAACTCGCTGGAGTCGCGAAGCCTGGGTTTCTGTCACCTTCCTCCCCGACCTGACCTGTCAGTAGCCAGGGCGGCCCCACCCCTGCGGGAGGTCCCACCACGAGCTCAAGCGGGACACCCTCCTGTTTGTGGAGTCTGAACCGTGTGCGTCGAACGGGCTCCGTGGTCGGTGCGCGCCGGGCGGAGGCCAGACAGTCGACAGTGCTTCCGGGCAGTGTCTGGGCACCGCCTGAAGAGGCTCAGGACCTTCGATGTGGCGCCCACACCCCGAAACATCCGCCGGGAGGCCGTGCCCCGCCTCTGCTGTCAGCACCTTGTTTTTTATCGAGGTGAACTGCACACAACGTATACGTCACCATTTAAAGTGTGCACGCCCGTGGTATTGGCGGGAACGGCAACGTGCACCCGCCTGCGGTCCAGTCCCAGACACCCCTCGTCCCTCAGGGCAACACTGTGCCCACGCACTCATCACGTCACCCCCCCCCCCCCCGCCACCGTCAAGCCCTTCACACTGAATTACATGAATTCAAGTGAGGGTTTTCAGAGAGATCATGGCTCTAGGGCACCTTTCACACTGAAGCAATCCAGAGCTAGACGTCGGAGAACATCACCCCTCGCCGGGCCGGGCCGGGCCGCACTGCCCTGTGCCTGGTCGCCCCGCGCGCTTGGCCACACCGACTTCTAACACACGGGATGAAACCAGCCAGGAGTGAGCGAGGCGACCGGGAGGTGCGGGAACATGGACCGTCTGAGGCTGCTGCCGTGCAACATGCTGTTTCATAACAAACTTCGTGTATGAGTAGCAAGAGTGCACCCTAAAATGACGATGAGAGCACAGTACGGTGAACACAGACCACTGTCATGTCACCCGCCCAGGTGCCGGGCCCGACGCGGCTGTACTTCCAGCGTCACCACAAACACCGCGGCAACGCGCCGTGGGCAGTGTGACCGTGGCCACAATGTCGCGGAGGCGACAGGAGTCCTCCTTCAGCCCCATCGGAATCTCACGGGCCCCGCACGGCCTTGGCGTGCGTCTTGCCTGCACCCAGAGTTCCTGGGAATTGTGGGGACCCCTTGTCCTGGCCACAGGGCTGGCTGGGGAGCGGAAGGGGCTCCGCTGTCATCAGAGCCGTTCTGCCCCAGTAATGCGTTCAGCGGGTTTGCGGCTTCCTGTCATGAGCCGGCCAGAGGGAAGGCGACTCCCGCCCATCCGAAGGGTCTTCCCCACCCCTCCCCCTCAGGGAGCACCCAGGACAAGGTGTGCTCGCACCAGTGACGAGCCAGCGCGCTGACGGAGCCGGACCACGGCGGCGAGGAAGAAGGGAGCAGGAAGCTGGAATCACCCACACGGCTTCCCTGGCTGCTCGGTCTCCTGTGCGTGCCCCCTTCTCAGTCCAGGAGCCTCCATAGAATCGTTCTAAACATCTTCTCTCCTCCTCCTGTGGGACTTGCCACGGTGACTCCCGAGGCCCCGATGGCCCAGTCACAGCTGGGACACAGCCCACGTGCACGGCGGCACGTGGACCCACCAGAATTAAATGTGGTCCCTGCGGACTAACTTTGTACTGCTTTGAGCCACACTAAGCCTATGACCTGAGACATACAGGTAATTCTGGCCAAAACACGTCTGCCTCGAGCAAACATGAGTGAGGTCCACCCATCGGTCGAGTCTGCACCAGGAAACCCGGGTGCTTTGGGGGACACCCGAGAAGCAGGCGGCTTGCCTGAGGGCGAGGACTACAGCCTTTACTCCGTACACACGCCTGACCCCAGGACTGGGCGTCAGTAGCACATCCCAGGGAACCGGCCCTGGTCCGGGAGCCCTCACAGCCTCTGCACAGCAGCTGTGAGCGGTACAGCCATGTGACCAGTATCCAGGGCAAGAGAGGGACTAGAGCCTGCACCCAGAAGTGGCCCCGGGGCCTCCCTGCTCTTGGAAGCAAACATCACTCAGACCGTAATGTCCTTATTTACCACAGTGAGGAGGGTGAGCGCCTTTCCGCGTGTCTGCCGGCCTCCTGTGGCCCCCGCCGCCGTCCTCTGTAGCTTTGGCCCCTTTTCCTGTTGGGCTCCTGGTCTTTTCCGTCTGAGCAGCAAAGTACTTTCTAGCCTGTGAGTTTTCTGCTGGCGGGCTGGTCCCTGTGGTGTCGCCTCAGATCAGCAGAGTTCAGTGAGGGAGCTTATCCCCGGCACGCTGGTGGGCTGGCTCCTTGGCCAGAGGCTGTAGAAGCAGAACCGAGATTGCCCTGAGGAACAGGAGACTCTGCCTGTGGACTGAAGACCTGCTCCCGCCCCGGTTTCCACCGGCCGGGCTGCCCCGCGGACTTCAGACCCTCCAGCGGCTGCATCCATTCACTCGTCACACGCATGGCCAGCGCAGAGAATGACCATGGGGACAACCGACTGCAGCCAGCAAACCAGCCAGCAGGCCATGTCCAGGGGCAGTCGGGAGAGGGGAGGCGGCATTTCGTATCTGAGTTTTCTCCGAGGATGGGAGGGCTGAGCAGAGAATTCAGGGGACAGCGAGTGAGCCGCGCAGTGGGGGTCCTCGCAGACCTGGCGAGTTCTAACAGGATTGTCCAGACGAGCAGGGCCGGGGGAGGAGGGACAGGCTAGGGGCAGGGAAAGGGGTGAGGCCACGAGAGCCACCCCGGGTCCTGGGTGGGTGCCGGGGTAGACGACAGCAGCTGCGTGGGCTCAGGGATGGGCCCGGGGGTGGGGGTGCTGGGCATACACAAGGTGGTGGTCAGAGCAGAGGCCCTGGAGGTAGTGCGGACATCGGCCACGACACGGACGGTGTGACAGAGGTAATGAGAGGGAAGGTGACATTGGGGACTTGCTGAACTGGAGATAATGAGAACAGTCAGAAACGAAAGGGCCAGAAGGAAAGCCAGTCTGCGTGGAAGAGTCGCAGGTTCCACTGTGGTCAATACTCCGTTTCGCGCTGACAGCGACTTCGGGGGTCACTTGACCGTTGAGAAAGCTGAGGCGGAAGAGAGAGGCTCCGTGCAGACCAGACGCAGGTGTGCCGGCCGCTGGCTGTGTACGTGCCGACTCCAGCTGACCTCTGCCCCTGGCACCCCAGAGATGACACCGGTCTCTGCAGTGCTCCCCACGGCCACTGTGTCCCTTGTGACGCCCAAAACCCGGTGGCCGTCCTCGCTCCATGACCACGGCCATCGCTGCAGATCTGGGGGAGCTGGTGGTGCCATGGTGTCAGCCGGTGACAGAAGACGGAGGGGGTGTTTGGGGGCGTGGCCATAGCCCGAGGACTTCACAGGACTGAGAACTGCTCCTGCCTGGGGTCTGAAAGGCTGAAGCCCGTTTTGTTGTTCTTTCTTTTGTTCTGATATAACCCAGATCCCTTTGCTGCCACAAGAGGGCGCCCGAGAGCCGAGTCCCAGAAGGTCCTGGGGAAGGACAGTGCCCAGCGCCCAGGACCCCTCTGCAGGGAAGAGCTCCGGAGCAGGGGCCCCACACATCCCCCCCGGTGCTCCCCTCAGGGTCCGGCTGCCCCAGGGCCTGACTGCTTCTCCAGGCACATTTCACCTGGTATCGAAAGAAGAGAAATGAGTAAGGAGCTCAAGTCACCACTAACTTTATTTATAGAAACTGCAGGATGAAGTGAGAAATGTCTCTGGAATACCAAGTAGGGGGAATGATAAATCGATGCCTCCAAATTATATGAAATGCAAGAAAACCACCCAAGTGCCAATGACTCAGAGGAGCGGCGATTGGATCTGATCAGGACTGGAGGCCTTCCAGTTTGGTGACAAATCGGTTATGTTCCTGACACCCTCCAGGACAGACCCAGCTCTCTTCCAAAGCTGCCCAAACCATTTGCAAATGTGGGGTGGGGAGCCGTGAACACTGAGCACTTCTGGGGCTCCCAAATGAAGCTGGAGCACAAACCGGGGGCCTGTGCTTGGACTTGGGGCTCTGGGACGCTGGCGGAGCAAACACGAGGGCTTTCAGGTAAACGAACAAGCGTGCACCAAGGTCTGCTGTCCCCCAGACCCCATCCTGTGTGCAGCAGCAGGACCCAGAGCAAGGGACAGACTACGAACAAGCATGTTCTTTCCTGACCACCTTGGCCAGCCCACTCTCTAGGGCTTGTCCCCCAGCCCTGGATGCTACCAAATAGGCTTACAGTGCATCCCTCCCCTTGAGTTCCCCAAAATCCTCCCTTCTATTTGGCTCTGTGTAGTAGTCATTAGCATTTTTCTGCCAAATATTTCCTAACTGGGCCCCTTCTAAGCACATGCAGTGATGGTACTGCCAACCCCCTGCCTTTTTTGGCCAACATATTGTGTGTGTGTGTGGGGGGGGGGGCACATGTCCCCTCTGGGCTGGAACGTTTAATTGCCCAAGTGTGACCCCCAGAGCTCTTTCCCCTCTGCCGTGGTGGCTAGTGATGTCTGAGAAGCTGGCCGCCCAGGATTCTGCCCCAGATGTGAAGCGGAGCCCCTGACTGTCCCGGACGGTCCCGCCCAGCATGTAACCTACACGACGGAGGCTGGGGGGAGGGCAGCGAGGAAACCGGTATCAGAAGCAGGAAAGCGGTGGTTCTAGGGAGGCGGCGGTGACTCATGAGCAGACTGTCACCTGCGACTCCCCGGGAGCAATCTTACACCTCAGCAAAGCGTGGCTCCAGGGGCGCATGTTCACTGCTGTTGGATTCTGCTGGGGGGACAGGGTGAGAAAAAATGGGCTCAGACAACAGTGACCGGGTTTGTACGCAGGGCCGAAAGGGGAGAGAGTGAGCAGAGTCGGGGACCTGAGGACCAGAAGGAAGTCACTGCTTCTCCAGCACCACGGAAACGTGATCAAGCAGGAGCATCAGGGACAAACTGCCACTTTCACGAAGGAAACCAAGCCCCAGCCACAGCCCCACTTCTAACCCTCTGACCGGACCCGGCCACCCCCCCCCCCCCAGTGAAGCACCTCAGAACATGGAGAGCCGCCTGGCTGGGGCTCTGCCCGCTGCGCTGGGAGGCCGGCCATTCTCTCCGTGGGTCCGCTGCCAGCCAGTGGCGGGGTGGACAGGCTGGCATGACCCCAGAACCTGCAAACCGGCAACAAAGTAGCAGTTCTCACTCCCTGCCCGGGTCACGCTCCAGTAAGTCTGCGACACTGACTTACCAAACACTGCACCATCGCTCCTGGGGTTATGTTTTCCCAAGCCTTTGGTCACGGCATTTTTGTCATGGGAAAACATTCAGCCAAACCTTCTAGAAAGTTCCAAAGCTTGACTACAGGTGGACCTAAAACTTGCATCCCAAGATCATTTCTGAGAGATCCGTCTCGAGTTCAGAGTGTGGGTTCCCACACAGGACAGGACAGCCCTCCAGGGCCCCGCCGTGGGCTGCACCACCAAGGCCACGGCAATGGCCTGAATTCTGTGTCGTGGAATCGGGGGTGCGGACAGGAAGCAGAGATGTGACGCGCCTCCCTCTTTACCAGGCGTGAGGAGAGCCCGCTCTGCCTTGGGTACTCGCCTGCCTCTCTGTGTGCTTGCTGGGGTCCCAGGACCCATGGGAGAGTCCCATCCAGCCTGTCCCCCACCCAAAGTGCTCCGTACCCCAGTTCATCCCGTCCTTCTCTGTGATAGTGAAATCTCCAAGGCCTTCTTTACAGGTCACCTCAGCTCGGAGGGGAGGAGGGGAGGAAGCGCTGGGGTTAAATCACACCAGTGCCCAGCAGTTTCGACAGGAGCACCTGTTCTAACAGGTGACTGTCATCTCAGGCAGCAGAGGTGGCCACAGGGAGGAAGGCACAGGGAGAGTCAGTGAACCGACTGGGAGACACAGGGGAGGTCGCCGAGGACGCTCTTCCTTACTCGGGTCCCTTGATTAGGTCGTTTCCCCCGCTCCTCCTCTCCCCCATCCTGCACCCCAGGAATCGCTCAGGTCCCGAGTCTGGACAGCTTTCTGCGACCCTCGGGGGCAAGAGTGACCAGGGCAGACGGGACAGACAAGGACAGGGGCTGCCCTGGGCCTCTGGACTGCTGGCATTTGCGAGTGTTTATAACGCGGGCGTCTGTGAGGCTGAGGTCCTCTGGCGTCATGTGTTGTAAACGGTTTGCCGAGATGAATCAAATCCGTCCAGTGGCTGCCTCTCTGTTTCTCTTTGCTCCTCGTTGGAAAACAAAGCGGAGTCAGGTCTGCGTTCCCGGCAGGCTTCCGCCGCCTACGCCATCCT
The DNA here is from genome assembly GCF_014108415.1 of Molossus molossus. NCBI lineage: Eukaryota > Metazoa > Chordata > Mammalia > Chiroptera > Molossidae > Molossus > Molossus molossus. The sequence continues at coordinate 6,597,255 of NW_023425388.1, read as the reverse complement.
CTCGGGGACGGCTCTGTCGCCCTCCGTTTCTCTGTGTAACAGACAGTCCCCCGAGTTCCCTGTAGCTGCAAGAGGATGGTGAGCGCGTCCCAGAGCTCGGCCCCCGCACCCCAAGGTCAGCGTGGCTTTTCCCATTTCACAGGAGGACACGAGGCTCCGGGAAGCCGGGGACCTTGCGTTGTCTGTCACTGCTGCCAGCCCAGGGCCCCCGGCCCAGTGTGCCCGCCCCTCGGAGCTCTGCGGCACTGTTTGCCCCTCTCAGGGGGGCCCCGGCACGTGGTCCACAGGATTTGTTTGGGATAGAAAGTACAGTCTGGGATAGAAAGTACAGTCACCATGGGGCTATTTCTAGACAACCAAACTTGGGAATTTTTCCCCCAGAAGGGACTTCTTTGGGCTTTACAGGGACAAGTGAGGGGACGTTTGACATTTATGACCCACGCAGGTCTGGGCAGAGTGTACTCCCCAACGCTTTGGCTTCTGAACACAACCTGGCAAACTCCACAGGTGCCCAGGAGAAGGAGTCGTGCGGACACAGAGCATGTTCAGCGAGGGTCAGACCTGTGCTTCCCAGAGGTCATCCCCTGGACCCCACCGTGGGTTCAGCCCGTCCAGCAAGCCTGCGGAGTCACACAGGGCAGGCTCCACATGTACCCACAGGTCACAGGACCTAAGACCTGAGCTGACAGATTTTAGGGACTTCAGAGGCAAAAGCTCATTAAATGATCTGAACAGAATTCTAAGACAGCTGGGAGCAGGAAAGACCTCCCGCTGCCCCTCCCCCACCCCTTCAGTCTCCCTCAGTGCCTTGCTGTGCCGGGCTGGGCATCCTCCCTCTCACACACGCCTGCTCGCACACACATGCACACACGCACGCACACACAAACACGTGCACACACATGATCCGTGGCCAAGTTCAACTTTGCATAGACAAGAGCGGCAAACACATCCTGATGAGGGACAGTAGCCCCCAGGATGGTCTGAGCAGCTCCGGGCAGTGGGATGCAGTTTCGTGGCTCTCACCCCGGTGACTGTAGGAGCGACGGAAGGATGAACACTGCCACGGAGGACCGTGTGTCCTGAGGGGCCCGTGCCGTGATGGCGAGTGTCGGGGGGCTGGGACTGTAACAGACCCTCCAGGACCGAGCTGACTGTTCCCAGCTGTGGGGCCTGCCTGGTCCCTGCCCTCCGCTGCGTCTGATTCTCCACCTTCTCCTCAGTTCTGGGCATAGAGGTCGAGGTGGGAGTAGGTTCCTGTTGCTTCAAACCAAGAATCCAAGTGGGTGCCCACAACCAGGACACCCGGTGGGCCCCTGGGTGTGTACATTCTTCACAGCCGCAGTCTGGTGACAAGCTGAAGTAATCAGCTCTGTCTTTATTTCTAGGTGGCAGCCCACCCACGAGACATGGCCAGTATCTCTTCCTCTCCCGTGATTGATTAAAGAGATATCTGTCACCGCGGGGCCTTCTTGCAACTGATTATTTTTCTCATCAGAAAGAGAGAAACTGCCATTGTCTGTTACAAGGGGAGAAGCAGCACGTTGAGACCTGCTGTCCACATGCAAACCACCACCCACTCACACACGATGCTCCCCTCCGACCCCCCTGCAGCTCACTACCTGCAGAGTGTGTGCTGGCATTTTCCACAAAGCATTATTTTTTGAAGAACTTTCACAAAGGAGACAAGGACTTCAGCAGCGGATCAAAGTGGGTTCCCAGCCGAGCCTGTTCCCAGCATCCCCAGGGGCTGCACATCTGTCCTCAGGAGGCAGGTGTCCCCCGAGCTCAGCCAGCCACCTCACTCTTCTCAACTCACTTCTTGTCGTGTACGCCCGGCACAACAAACACTTTAAGTCCATTTCGGTGGTTGTCTTCAAAATGGCAGGAACTCCCACCCGGACAGGACTTCACGGGGAATTCAGGAACATCCAGGAGCAAAAAGCTTGGATGGGCCCACTGACTCACTCAGGCTTCGATAGCAGACAGATTTGCTCATGAGCCCCTGAGGAACGACCCTGCCTCATCCCCACCCACAGCAGGGCACGCAGGCTACTGTTCCTGTAGGAACAGCACTGAGATGAGACCTGTTGTCACAGTTGGGTGGCCTGCGGTAGAAACGCCCAACATGAATGTGATCATTCAAAGCAGATATTCTAGGAAGCCCTCATCTTGGTCCAAAGGCGTCTGATGAGGATGATGGATAGCCATGGTTCATCAGAGTCATTGTCAACTTGAGTCGACAGCATTAACTCAGAACCTGCCTGGAAATTGCACCACAGGACACAGCTGTGCCCTCAAGTTAATCCGTCTTTTCTCTTTCCAGTGTTTTTATGTCCTGTGTAATGAATGAAAGGTCTGTGGGCCTCCCAACCTCAAAAGATTACAAGGCACTGGTTCTGGCAGCAGAAAATGGGTAGAAATAACAAATCTCAGTAATACACGGAAACCTGTTCCGAGAAATGCCGTCTTCCATTCAGATGAACTCGAATAAAGTATGGCCAGAGACCTGTGAAAAGATGCTCTGCATCACTAATCATGAGAGGGATGCAAATTAAAACGACTATGAGGTATCACCTCACACCTGTCAGAATGGCCACTGTCAACAAATCCTTAAACAACAAGTGCTGGGGAGGGTGTGGAGAAAAGGGGACTCTAGTGCACTGCTGGTGGGAATGCAGACTGGTGCAGCCACTGTGGTAAACAATATGATGTTTCCTCAAAAAAATTAAAAATGGAACTGCAATGGACCCAGTGATCCCATTTCTTGGAATATATCCTAAGAAGCCTGAAACACGAACCAGGAAGAATATATGCACCCCTATGTTCATAGCAGCACTGTTTACAATCACTAAGATCTGGAAACAGCCCAAGTGTCCATCAGTAGATGAGTTGATAAAAACCTGTGATACATTTACATATTGGAATACTATGCAGCTGTAAAAAAGAGATCTCTTCTTCTTTGAGGGGACATGGAGGGAACCTGGAGAGTATTATACTGAGCAAAATAAGGCAGTCAGAGAAAGACTAATACCACATGATCTCACTTATTTGTGGAACTTATTTTGTGAACAAAATAAGCTGTCGAACAAAGAAATCCAGAATCATGGAAGTAGGGAACAGACTGACAAATCTAAGCAGGATGAGGGGTGAGAGGGGTGGAAACAGATAAACCAAAGAACGTATATGCATATATGCACAACCAATCGACATGGACACTAGGCTGGGGAAGGGAGGGGGGTGGGAGCAGGAAGGGGGGTCAATGGGGGAAAAGGGGGAACATCTTGAGAAGGCAAGCCTTCTACAGACAACCCCCTTAGGCAGTGCAGAGACCCCGCCCCTGGCTTTTGTAATCCCCTTACATCTGCCAACTGCCTACACTACAGTGGAGCTAGAGGGCCCCCAAATACCTGGAAGCTTAAATGGCAGCTGGAACCCAGGCTCGGGGCTCAGCTGGGCCAGCACCAGTGTGCATTAAACAGTCATTTTCTAATCCTCCGAGTGCGTGCAGTCTGTCTCTTCCTGCCGCCCAAACTTCTGCCACAACAATCTGTTCTACTCTCAATAGTAAAAAATAAATAAATGATAAATAAACAAAGTATGGCCAATTTACACTGTTCTCTTCTATGTTCATATTCCAAGGAAATGCAATTAAAAGTTAAAAATAAGAAAATATCTACCATTAACAAAGACATTTTAAAAGGCAACCACAGCCCTGGCTGGTTTGGCTGAGCAGTTAGAGCGTCGGTCCACAGACCAGTGAGTCGGGGTTCGATTTAGCCAAGGCCACGTACCTCTGTGTCGGTTCATCCCCAGCCCTCGTCGGGTCGTGTGGGAGGCAACCAGTCAATGTGGCTCTATCACATCGATGTGTCTCTCTGTCTCCCTCTCTCCCTTCCTCCCACCCTATCTGATGATAGAAAAGTATCCTCAGGTGAGGAATAAAAAAATAAAAGGCAACCACAGCCACCACAGCGTAAGACACATGCAGGCTTGGGTTTGGCTCATCCATCGATCGCCAGAAATCTATTGGGACCCTGTAACCCAGACGTGGGTTAGACACTAAGATGACTGAATTGCTCATGAAAGACCCGTCCACACCCTCAGGCCGCTTACACTATTCTTGACTGTCAGGAACGAAGAAAAACCCACCTGTGTTCACACGAGACTGGTGGTTCAGCGGCATTCTGAGTGGTTTTGTAGAATGTAGACGTTTTATTCCCCTTCATTATAAACTAGGAGTCCAGTGTTCTTGTCTGGCAACTCTATGGTCTTCCATTCTGTGTAGATGCTCTAAAGACACCCCCCACCCCCACTGCCTCTCCCAAACCAGTGCCGTTAGCCGGAATGTTAAGTGGTCAGAGTGCGGGAGAGCAGGAGGAGCGCCCCAATTTCTGCCACCGGATGTGGGCCGCTCCCCTTCCCAGCAGGATTGGAGATCGTCCTCGGGGTCCCCGGCCCCTCAGGCACCACCTCAATCTTTCCCATGCAGCTGGAACTGTTTGTCTCGGAGTCTGGCTCCACACTGGACTGTGCCCCCCTGAGAGCAAGCCGCAGCCACTCAACCTGGGCTCCGGGGCCAGCTCAGTGCCCCCCACCCACTGACATTCACAATAATGTTGCCAAGTTAATGAATGAGTGGACAGATGGCATCTTTGCCTGCTTCCTGTCATCCTTCACGAGGGCATTGCACGGAGATCTTTTCTTAACTTCTTAATTGATTTGAGAGAAAGAGAGAGAAACATGATTTGTTGTTCCACTTATCTGTGCATTCGTTGGTTGTTGTTTTTTTAATGTTTTTATTGATGTTTTTAGAGAGAGAGGAAGGGAGAGAGAGAGATAGAAAAACCAATTGGCTGCCTCCTGCACGCCCCGTCCTGGGGATCGAGCCTGCAACCTGGGCATGTTCCCAGTCTGGGAATCAAACCGGCACCTCCCAGGCCTTGGGATGAGGTTTAATCCACTGAGCCACACCAGCCGGCCCATTGGTTGCTTCTGTATGTGCCCTGACCGAGGATCAAATTCGCAACCTTGGTGCATCAGGACGACGCTCTAACCAACTGAGCTACCTGGCCAGACCTGCATAGAGATCTTAAATTCGGGAGTAAGCCACCATGACGCACCCGACTCCTATTGAACTTGAAGACGTGACTTCCCTCGGCTCCCTTGTTGCTACTTTCCAGGGACTGAGCTCAGGACAGGTGGTCACCGCCACACTGGGAATGCCACCTGGCTAGTACCTCTGTTCCTGGTGGTCAGGGCAGCAGGATCATTCAGTATCCAGGTGCCTCCCATCCGTCTCACAGAGGCTGTTCATCTTCCACCTCTCAGCTGTTGCTGACTGATCCATTCATTCCTTAAAAAAATTGGATTCCTATATGTGTCTGACATCACGCTGGATGCTGTAGAGAGTACTATGGTGAAGGAGACACAGCCCCGGGGGAGTTTGAAGTCCACTGGGGGTAGTGTATGATGAGAGCGGGGGGCCCCACAGAGAGAAGTTGAGGGGCTACGAGCCTCTTCTTCGGTGCCGCCGAGTCACGGTTTTGCGGCTGTTTGCTCTATTCCAGGCCGCATGACTTCACTGCCTGCGCCAGGCGTCTGAATAATACGGCCTATTCTATTCTGATGGAGCGTCTGCCGTCTGTCATCTGCATTTCCCTTTGGGGATAAGCTGTCAGTCACTGCTTCCCTGAAATGCATGAGGATAAGCACAGACTAATTTAGGGGCAGCTGGATAATGAGTCACACTGAAAAGGAGCTAATGAGAGCCTGGAGTCGGCCCAGTGAGCACTCACGGACGTTTAACCTGCGTGGACAGCAATCAGCGTCCCTTCACGTGGTCCTTGGCAGCTGGGATGAGCCTGATGGAGGGGCAGAGGGATGGGGTGTCCCACTGAGCCTTGCTGTGGAGGCTGGGACCCATATTTCGACGGGGGCCCCCTCCTCACCAGCAATGTCCACTCTGTCCCCTGCCCGGGCCCAGCCCCAACCACAAAACTCGGGGCACCCAACTGGCTCTGACGTTGCAGCCATCGGGGAGCGCTCTGCAAAGGTCCTCAGCTCCCGCCCCAGGGAGGGGCTCTGCTAAAAGCAGATTCCCAGGCCCACCTTCAGAGACCCTGATGCCTTTGGTCCAGGTGGGGCCCAGCACAGACCCCTGGCACCCAGAGGGCCCTGCTCTGCTGGGGGCGCTTCTGTCCCTTGAGGGCTCGGAGGAGGGACATTGTCTCCGGGACTCAGCCCACACCCGGGTCTGAGACGATGCCTCAGAACATCTTTGCTGAGGGGAAATACTGACCCCTTCTGAAACACCTGAAATAACAGCTTATTCCCACTAGAAGCTAGTATTGCTTTTCCAACACAATAGAGTAAAATGACTATTTTTCAGATTGACCCCTTTATAAGGTAAAACTTTGTATGAAACAGACATCCATACTCGTCACAGATTTAACCAAGTCACGTGGTGCCTTAGTGAGCTCCTCAACCTCTGAAAAACAAGGAACCTGAAACCACAGCCTCCCAGAGAGCCAGGATCCACGATGTGGTCCCAAGAGGAGAACCCTCCACAGCCCCTGGGTCAGGGAGCCTGGTTTGTATCCACTGTGGTCTGCACTCCCACAGACCCTACAAACACCTGGTCCCCCCAACTCTACAGTGAGATCAAACAGACCAGCGCGGCCTCGGACACAAAGCAAGGAAGCCTCTGTTCCGAGCACAGACGCGGGGGCCTGGAAGTGGCAGGAGCCTTCGGGACCCCTGGGTGCGGAGCTGGCGTGTTCCCAGCATGACCTCTCGGGGCGAAGACTGCAGTGCCCCCTCCTGGCCCAGGCAAGGGCTTCTCCAGGCCTCTCGTTTGTTTGCAGTTTTCTCTCCCCCTCTCTCTCTTTGGTGAGGATGTTCATGAGTAACTGGTCATCCTTCGTGACCACTGTGGCACTGGTCACAGGCCGACCCAGACGGAGAGAGAGTTGGGCCACGTGGTCTATTGACAGTGTCCCCAGCACAGACACCCTGTGTCACCGCAGATCCCAGCTCCCATGGTCGTCCACATGCTTCTCACTTTCCCTCCCCAGGCAACGCTTGACCTCGAAGGAGGAGAACCGATGGGGCCTCCGCACCCCAAAACAAATGTTTCTCCTGCAGGCCGGCCATCCTCATCCTGACACTGGACACCGGCTCCTGTTTCCTCCTGCCCCCTTTGGACTCACAGGACCTGTGGTACGACGACAGTCCTGTACGCTGGCCGATCTGGTCCTTAATATCTGGGTCCCGGGGCCTGGCGCCTCTGAGGTGCCCTGAAGGGCTCTGACATCCTGAGCCCTTTCTCTCCACCTTTAGAGCCTCGTCTACACTTTAGGGGCCCCCCAGAGGGGAAGCCCCCTACCTCCTTCTGTTCAGCTCCTGTTCACACACTTACTGGACACCATGCTACGCCCACCCAAGTAGGTGGTGCCCCACACAAGGGTGCCGGCCAGAGGGCTGAGTTCCAGCTCATAGCAGGACTCTGTGGAGTAGGGGCCATGGGTGCCCACGGCTGAGACCAGAGAGCAGGGCCTGAGACACGCTGCGGCCCCCGCGGCAGCACGGGGTGCAGGCCTGTCGCGCTCCGCGGCCACACGGGCGCACAGACACGTCTGTAGACTGCCGTGGACACGCTCTAAGACGTGAGCGCCCAGACCATCTTCTCCCAACCCTCGTGGGCCAGCGAGAGGCTCACGGAGCCTCTCCTGCAGCCCCATTGCCGAGTGGGGGACACGGGAGCCCAGGTCTCAGCAGGCCCAGGATCCTGAGCTGAGACCCACCACAGGGAAGGGCTTCAAGGCCTCTGTGATGGTCAGTTTATGTGTCAGCTGCCCGGGCCACAGGGTGCCCAGAGAGTTGGTTAAACATGATTTAAGGTTAAACGCGTCTGTGAGGGTGGATCTAGCTGACTCCATCTGATTTGATCAGAAAAGATTACAGGGAGGATGTTGGGCAGCTCGTTCCATCTGCAGGGAGGATGTGGCAGGACCAGGCTGGGAACATGGGCAGACACAAGCCAGGGCCATTGACAGGGTCTGCTGAAGACACTGCTGCCGCCACCACCCCAGACGCTGCCACCCCGGACGCCGCCACCCTGGACGCCACCACCGTGGACGCTACCACCCTGGACGCCGCCACCCTGGATGCCAGCACCCCTGACGCCGCCACCCCGGACGCCGCCACCCCGGACGCCGCCACCCCGGATGCGGCCACCCCGGACGCTGCCACCCTGGACGTTGGACCCACCACTGCCCTGAAGCCCTGCGGCCCTGGAACACGACTGCCTTTGCGGCCCACCTCTCGTCTGGGCTTCTCCTCCTCACTCCACAAGGAAGCAGTCCGGGGCTGGGTGCCCAGAGGGAATGAACAGAAGGAAAGTTCCACTCCCCCAGCTTGAACCGAGCACCCGGGTCTCGAGAAATGTTTTACTGAAGCACACAGCAGAACGGAATTTTCTGCAGATGCTTAGATGTCCGTCTCTCGTCACCGAAACGAGAAGCAGCCAGGACCTCGGGCTGCTCGCAGAACGTTCGAGGAGGGCGCGGGCAGGGGCGGACGCAGGTCAGTCCTTGGGAGAAGGAGGCGGGGCCTTCGTTCCGTTCCTGAAGCTCGTGGACCAAGTTCCCTTTGACAGGCCCCTGTGGATGCGACCAGACGTACCCAGAGCGCCGTTTACCCCCGGCTGCACTCCCGACATCGGAGGCCACGTTTCCCAGCCCCCATACGCGGAGGCCGGCCCTTGGGGACCCCGGTCCAGTCCGGACTCCCCTGCCCCTGCGGACAGGCCTGCACTTCCTAACAAACAGACGTTAGGGTTTTAGAGATCTTTTCGACACTGTCAGCTTCTTGGGGCTGACGTAACGCCACGAACTTCGTAGCTTCAAACAAGAGAAATGTCTCTGCCGCAGTCCCGGGGGCCGGAAGGCTGAGCTCAAGGTGTGGGCAGGCCTGGCCTTCTCGGGGGCTCTGAGGACAACCTGTCCCACCCCCCCAGCTCTGGCTTCCCGGAGCTGACACACGCCTCCCTCCAGTCTCGGTGTCCGCCTTCACGGGCCTTTCCCTGCGGCTCCTCCTACGGGACACCTGCCGCTGGACTAGGGCCCACTCTCGTTCCAGGGTGAGCTTGTGCCGAGATGACATCCGCAAAGACCCTTCTTCCAAATGTCACAGTCACTGGTGTGGACGGACACATCTTCTGAGGGGGCTGCCATGAAGTCCACAGAGGCTACTCCTGTCCCTAGAGCCCCAGCTTGTGCGGGAGGCGATGAGCCCTCGGGGACCTGCGTCCCCACAGAAGGTGGGCTGTCACCAGAGTGAGGGAGCCTCACGACAGACCACACTGGGGCCCCAGGTCCCACGTGCAATACTTCACTTTCCACTCTCTTTTTATGCTCACACCTGGGCCCACTTTATAAAAACAAAAAGAAGGCATTCACCCAGCCTTGCAGATCGACAGAGAAGCAGCGCAGAGTTGAAAGCTATTCAATTTCTCTACCGCCGCGTGTTTTTATCTCAAATTGCCTGCATTTCCTCCCCACCGAGGATGTGAAGTGACAGTGTCTCAGGCTCCCCATCTGTGTGATAGTCTGAGGACAGGACACCCCCGGGACCCCAGGAAGCCTTGGCTCTCATCTGTCCAGGGCATCCGGGGGCCGGAGCCGCGCTGGTTTGATGGGGACCCAGCCAGCCCTCCATGGGAATCAGATGGACCGGCAGGGGCTCCCCGATCCTACATCCTGCAGCCCCCCAGGCGGCTGTGAAGCCCAACACTCGCACCAGGCTGTGTCCACCACAGTGGCTCCCTCTGCTGGAAGCTCCCCCTACCTGCCTAGGCCTGACTCGTCATCAGCCAGGCTCAGGTCACACGCCATCCCCTCCGAGAGGCCTTCCTGACCCTCTACCAGCCATAGTGGTCTCCACTCTCCAGATTCTAGGGCCTAGAAGGTGAACCTCACGCGGGCAGGAACCTTGTGCTCCTAACACCAGGAATAGCTCCCGTCACAAAATAAGTACCCAACGAATGTGTGTGCACCTGCCTACGGGACTTCTGTGAACATGTGCTGACATTTACCTACCCAAACCAACATCTCTATTAATTCATCCATGTATGCATCAACCCATCGTATATATGCGTCCATGCAGCCTTCCATACAAACACCCACACGCATAGCCAGGCATCCACCCATCCGTCATTCTCTTCACGCTTTCAATACTAGCATCACTCCACCAGGTGCCTGTGGCTTATGCCATTAACCTCTTCAACTCTTCTCCTGGCTTTTTTTTTTTTTTTGGAAGTTGTAGGAGAAACACACACGGGACATAGATGCAAATGACATGGACCAAGAAAGCTTTGCTCTTATGAGATCGTCATGGCTTGTCTCCTCACCAGGGCAAAGTAGCTCTCTCCCTGACCCAGGGCCCCAGGCCAACGTTTTCACGTCCACCACGTGCACACCAGTAGGGAACCCTAACTGACTGCAGCAGTTTTTCTTACTTGCCCCTCAGTTAAAGCAAAGACTAGAACGCAGAGATCGCTAGAACGCCTTCTCTGGTTTTCGTTTTGTTTGCTGAGAGGTAGCTTTTTCCCTTCCTCTGAGAGGCAGCTAAATGGATTTAACAATGATTCACTAAGGCGCTGTCTCCAGAGCATCAAATCAGTCCCTGGATAAGTTTACATTCAGTCAGATAACTAGATATTTTCCCTCCAGAGCCATAAATCCTCAATCTGACTAGCTCGCCGAAGCAAACGGTTGTTTTCTTGTTCAGTAATGCTAATACCACCGTGATGGGCTATTGTGTGTATGTTAATTACACCCTAAAAACACCACACTCAGCTAAGGAGCATTCCCGAAGAAGCTTTGCATAATTTTCCAAACAGGATCGCCTTTTCCAGTTTCATGCCATTTTGCCCACCAATTTCCTCTCTTTTTTTCAGCTGGAAAGTGAGTGAAAGGTCAGCGCACAAAACCAGCCTGTCACCCGGGACTTAGAATGGTGTCAGCTGGGAGGCGGATCATTCTTTTTGCCTTGCACGTAACGACATCAAACTCACGTGCCTGGTCACAGCATCTCTTGAAATAATGAATGTGGGCCGCAAAATGATAAAAACGAATCTTTCTCAAATATGGAAGACTGTGTATTCTCTCAAGCTGCCATGAGACATCCACGGTACAGGCCTGGGAGTCCTCGTGTGTTTTGTAGGTGGGATGAGATGAATCAACGTGCACCACAAGAGAGATTCCTGTTGCGTTCCCACTGGTGCTGAACGGGCCCATGCGCAGGACTGACGGCGTGCTCAGGTGCACACGCACACGCACATGTGCACACACGAGGAAGGTGGTCTCTGGTGGCCACGCCTCCTTTCCAGCACTGTCACGTGCCACACACTATGGTCTCACTTGCAAATTCTGATGAAAAGGGATCACTCGTAATAGGGAAAGGAACGCGTGACCACGAGGCTACGTACAGCTGGGTGTGCACAGCTGTAAGCGACCGCACAGGACGTCGTTTGCTTCACTCTCATGACAGTCTACAGGTGATAGCTGGTGGGTGCACAGAGAACCGTGTCAGGGTCAGGTTGCACGGGGACATCACTGCCTAACGATTTGTGTCAGGCTTCTTCTGAGCAAAATATCAGGCCAGCTCTCTTACCCACAGGCACAGACAGAGGGACTCCTGCCACAGCTGCAGCTCCCGGTGGGGACAACTGCAGCGGCGGGGTAGCCAGCCCCAAACCCACACACCCAGCCATCCAGGGGGGCAAGTGTCAGGAAAGGCTTCAGGGCTGTCCCGGGGCGGGGAGATGTTCCAGGAGCAGACCTCGTGCCAAACACTTTCAGGGTGCTATTGCTCACCTCTGGGTTTCTGCCCAAGCACCTGGGTCAGGCTGGGGGACTTCTCAGAGGCACAGGTCACTTCGTAGGAAGGGCAAGACCAGGGCTACCTTTCGACATTCTGCTTTGAAGTCACCGTTTCAACCTTGGGCCTCTAGCAAGAGGCTCACTGCTTAATTGAAATTAACTTCTCTGCCAGCATGTGGAGTCTGTTCCTCCGGAGCTCCCTGCTTTAAGTGCTCCTCCGGCTGGGCTGATAGGGCCCCTCCCGCGCCGCTGTTTATGCCCCACAGCTTTGATGGCCTCCCAGCTGTGCGCGTGCCTCCCACACATGCAGGTTCGTGAAAATATCCTCACGCTCTGCCCGCGCTGCGTGGAGGAAGCGAGCGTCTACCGGCCCCTCAGCGAACGTGCTGCAGAGAAGCTTAATTGTCCGTGAATTTCACAGCAGAAGGTTAACCCCTCTAACACTGCTGGGCCTCAGGCGCGAGCCTGGACTGTCCTGCAGCTGCCATCCTGGAGCTGGGGGCAGGGCAGCTCACCCCGCGTGCTGGCTCCCCAGCCACACACCCCCAGTGAAGACCGCGGGGCCCCTCCTCACCTCCGCATCCAGCTGGCCAGGCCCTGAGCGCTCACCTGCCCCTGGCTTACTCTCCAGATGTCAGTACACTCAGGCGACACTGGAATAGTAAGTAGGGAGCCAGCTCTCCCTGGGGGAATGGGAGCTAACAGGTCAGCAAGAGGAGAGTCTGCAATGACCCACGTTGTAGGGTTAGAGCTGAAGATGCCCATGTGGTCACATTCGAATTGACATGGAGGAAATATTTATAGACACGTGTTTTCTCGCACCACCCGCGGAGAGGGTCTAGAAGCAGCGACATCCAGAGTCAGTGAGCCCCCCTGGCAGATGTTGGCTTCCAGTCTCATTCCCCAGGGAAAGGACCGGGGCTCCTGGAAACAGCTGGTTCTGGGCCTGGGACAGGAAATGTCTTTAGTGCCAGAAAGTAAGGAAATGAATGCCGAGAGGGAGGGAGGGGGAGAGGGGACAAGGGAAGGAAAGCACATGGCGGGATGTCCAGGGGACACAGGAGCCAACTGAAAGAGAGCCCAACGGCCGAAGCTGGAACAATTTGAGCAACAAAATAGATACTGGATTACAGCCCAAGAGTAAAATAAATACCCATGAGTTCATGCTGAGATAAATAAATGGTTGAATAAATAAACACATACGGAAGAAGAGACAAGTTTCCCAGGCCAAAGACAGGATCTATGCAGACACTCTGCGCCCCCAGGAGGTGCGTGTACCTCCCCTCTCTCTAGGTGCAGGCTGTGCATGAAGAATTCCTCCCAAAGAGGACAGCGTGGAAAGGGGGTACGAGTAACTTCACAGTGGAGAGACCTGACACACGAACTCTGCCTGGTGGTCAAGGTCAACATCCACAGTGATCCGTCAGTCATGTGACGGCACACTCTGGATATGATGTGAGAAATGCGGCACTTCGCCTCTGTCATCTTCCTGCCCCACACCCACACCCCATCTAATCATAAGACAAACATCAGACAAATCCTCATTGAAGGCACCCTACAAAATAGCCGGCCGGCATACCTCAACACGCCCAAGGTCATCAGGGTCACCGGAAACCGGGAACATCTGAACCTGTCACAGCCTAGCGGAGCCTAAGGAGACACGGTGACTGAATGTCACCTGGTTTTCTGGATGGGATCCTGGGACAGAAAGGGGACTTTGGGGGAAACCGAGAGAACTGCATAAATTACGGACTTTGGTTAAGAGCCGTGTGTCAGTGCGGGTTCGTTCATTGTGACGAGGGTATCTCACTGCGGGGAGATGGTAAGAGACGGTAAGAACAGCTGCAGGATGTACGAGGACTCCCGATACTACCTTTGCAGGTTTTCTGCAAACCTAAAACTGTTCTCAAATAAAAATTTTATTTAAAAAAATATATAGTGAGCATATTAAGCTTGTGACTCACGAACATTATTGCTGAGGATGGGACCCGGGCGTCGTCCCAAGGGCACCCAGGTCCCTGCTGAAGTGACTCATGCCGGACCCAGTCTGGCCTCTCGGAGCTGCTCCCAGAGACTTTCTCACCAAGCTCTCAGGAAGTCGCTCTCTTTCGTCTTGGATTACAGGGCTGGTGGGATGTGGGTTCTGGGCAGCCAGCCAGACAGCCGTGACACCAGCCACATGGGGAAAGCCCATTGGAGGGAGGGGAGACAGACAGACAGAAAGACAGATTAAGACCCTGGATCTATTTGCATCTAATGCCAGATTCACCCCTGGACCCTTTAGCTATGAGTCAAAGTGTTACCCTTCCTTACCCTTGAGTTGAGATTCCATCACTTGTGTATAAAAGGTTCTAACACACCCTAGATGTGCATGACGTTAGCTGGTCTTGTTTTCAGAAGAAAAGAAATTTGGGGAACCGTGCCTCGCATCGTCAGAAGTGTATAGCGGGCACCTCATTGATACAGAGCTCAGATCCGTTTTTTCTGAAGCAGCGAAGTTTGCTGTACGCAGCGGCTAGACACCCCGTCTTTCCACCGCCCGGTCACGCGGCTGCCGCTCTGGCCCTCCGAGGACAGCTGGGGTTTCGCGGGCAGGCTCTAGACCCAGCCCTGCCACTGTGCTTATAAGAAGCCAGGGCAGCACATTTACATTTAAACAACAACAATAACAACCCATAACCACAGTTACAGAGCTACTCAAGGGCTAATGTCCTATAAATGTGTGTGGCTGGTCACCAGGGAGACAGCCTTTGAAAAGAGACAGTGCGGTGCACACACGGGAACCCAGCCCACACATTGGCTGGCTCCGTTCCTGGAAGGTCGCACTGTGCCCCAGGTGACGCTCATTAAAGGCTGACGCTGGCCCAGCACCCTCTCCCAGCAGCTGGATGCCATTACTTGGAGCCGGCTCAGGGAGAAACCGCTGCCTGTCCTGATGTGGGAGCGGAAATTTTGTTTAGAATGTTCAACTTGCTCTAAAGGGGCCTCTTCAGCAATTCTTCAACCTACGCTCCCGAGGGAAAAGAATTACAACTGCCATGGCAACAGTGATTTAGTGCTTGTTACACAGAAAGTAAACCACAGGGCTCTCACACAGCGGTTTCAGTGTGCGCAGGCATGAGAAGGCGGAGAGGCGGCAAGAAGGAGATGTGGACACGGCCCGCCGTGGGTGGCTAAGTGTTTACACACCTTATGCCATGCGATCCTTGCAAAGGCCCCGAGAGCCCATTTTACAGAGCAGAAAGCCGAGACCTAGGAAGGAAAGTTTAGCCATGTAGCCAGCGTGGCCCAGAAAGTAAGAGCTGGATTCAAACCCCAGCTGACCAGACCCAGGATCTGCTGGCCCGACCACTACCAGCCTCCTTACACACAGGTTACCTGCATCCAGGTCAACTTGGGTCACTCCACAGCGTTCGATCCTCCAGTGGCTTTCATCACACCTGGAATGAAAGCCAAGTTCTGCAAACCCAGCTTGCTCTGATCTCTGGCTGTTCTGTCGCCTCCTTCCACCACCTCCCTGCCCCAGCGCTGGCCGCCCCTGGCCTTCCCACCACTGCTCCCTCCACCTGGGCAGCTCTTCTGAACAAGTCTCCTCCGTCAACTGATTCACGTCTCTGTTCAAATGTCACTTCCTCCACCATACCGTTCCTGACCACTAAACATAGTAGCCCAAAGAATTTTCTGTGCTCTTTCTTGGCTTTATTTTTTCCTATTTTATAGGTTTTATCTCTGTCCTGGCATTATACATCTTTGATTTGTTTATTGTCTATCTTCCCACCAGAATATAAGTCCCAAGTAGATGTTTATTGTCTGCCCCCCACCAGAATATAAGTTCAAATTTAGCAGAATTCTGCCTATCTTGTTTATTGGTAGAGCTTTTTCACACCTGTACTGGAGAGAGCTTATCGTATTGCGTGTATGTGTTGGTGGGTGCAGGGTGGAGGGGCTCACATCTCTTCCTCCTCTGTCTGCCTATGAACTCGCCAGAGCGCAAGGCCCAGCTGCTCGTGGCTTTGCCCCAACTCCAGCTCCCGGCTCCTGGCCCGGGGCTTCTCTTGACCCCTGCTCAGTGAGCGTTTATTGGCTCTTGTCTGAATGTGGGCTGGCCCAAAGGGTGGACGGCCCGGCGGCTCCTGCCGGTCCACCTGCTCCAGGCTCCGAAACAGGCCATCCTAACGTTTCCAAACTGGCAGATTCTTTGATTCCTCCAATGTCCCATCTCACCTAATTTCTTAGTAGAAGCGTTTTTGGAAAATTCCAGTCTCTTCCGGTCTAAACTGATCGAGAGAGGAGATTTTCCTCGTCAAAGGATGTTGGGTAGAGAGAGTGAGCACAGCACACAGGCCAGAGCTGGGGTGTCCAGACTGAATCGACAGCCTTTCCCCAGGGGCCAGAGCATGGGGAGGAACACGGCAGGAAGTCTGGGGGTTCGGTGGAGTTCAGAGGCGCAAATGAAGAGCGAGCATGAGAGAGCGAGGAGGAGGAAGAAGACCCTGGAAGGTGCAGGTTATGATGAAGGCTGATTCGGCCGCTGTGACCCTGGCCGAGTTACAGTCATGAATGTCACAGACAAGTGGGACCTTTCTGAGGGCAGGTGGCCAACCGCTGGGTCTCCGGAGACCCTGCTCCCTTGTGACACTGGCGCATCAACCATGTCACCTGGCTCTCCAAGCCCAGTTATTTAAATGCACAAATATTGACAATGGCTCAACGGTTAGGAAAGAAGAAAAAAAGAAAAAGGATTTTCCTACTGTTAAGATCTCACTTTCCCATCATCTGAAATTTGTAAAATATACTCTGTCACACATATTGAGGGAGGGGCACCGTGGGTTTATTTACTTGTTTTGTAGGAACCAAGACAGGAAATGCCCTGCTCTCTCCCCCAGGAGGAGTCAGAAGGCCCTCCCCTTGACCCTCATAAACCCTGGGGTTTGGGGTACGTGGGAAGGTGAGGGGCTCTTACCAGGATGCAAGACAGGGACCTTCTTATGCCTTTGGACAAGCAGCTGCTCAAGAAATCAGTCACAAATCTACAAGAAGCAGGGCCACGATCAAACTTTAAGTTTATGGAAACGTTTCTTTCACTAAAATATGTACCAGCTCTGGCCCTTGAAACTGGCATTCGGTATATTTTTGAAGCATTCCAAGCACCGCGGAGGCCACCAAAATAAATGGCACACCACCGTCCTCTTCAGGAAGCCGGTGGAGACGCTGGAACCCTGGGACGGAGGATGCATGCTGTTAGCACATCATCGCCCCGGTCTGCATACGAATGAGGCTCTGCTATTTCTGGAGATGAGGTCATCAGTTTGCAGTTGATTCCAGGGACAATGGCAGGCTCACCACCGAGCCGAACCTGAGGCAGGAGGAGCCTTGGTTCTTGGAGCAGCCCCAGCGCTGACTTGGAAGCCTGGGGCTGCTCCACACGCCTGGACACCTTGGGGGCCCCTGCAGCGGGGAAGCTGAGGACAGACAGACTCAGCAGCCCACCAGCTCTCCCAGTACTGTCCCCGAGCCCAATGGGAAGGACCCAGCCTGCTGGGTTGGTGGCTGGTGGGCGGCCTTTTCCCCCCTTGCCAAAGAATTTAGGGAGGAAGTGCCTACTGCAGAAATGAGGTCTTCCTGGCAGTTCCCAGAATCGCCTGAAGTAGCCAAACCGCCTACCTCGCCCCACTTTGTCCCATTCGGGGCCTCCTCCAGTCCTCAGTGATGTTCTCTGTCTCCCTCACACTGGCACAGCTCCGGGGCCGGAACGAGCTCTTCCGCTCTGCCTGTCGTCTGAGCCCGGGAACCGAAGCCTGGAGGGGTTGGGGTCTTTCTGCAGCTAAAGGGCCGTGAGCTCCCCCGCCCAGGGTGTCCCTCAGTCACACTCACACAGGACCTTGGAGCCTAAGGCCAGCCGAGGTCACTTGAAAGCCTTTGCAAGTCTCAAGCGCATTTGTGGGGCCTCAGCGTGACAGCAGCCAGCCCGCGCTGGTCTATGCCACAGACGGACACCGGCGGCTGGACGCGGCGCTGCGGGGAGGCCCAGCCCAGACAGCCCCTTCCCAGCCCACAGAGGCTGAGCCCCGCCACTTGGCCGCGTGGGAGCCGGCCACCAAGCAGGGCCCGTGTGTTCTCCGCGTGCGCGTCTCCACCGGCCGCAGTGTGCCGGGCCCCAGCGCCGTGGGCCGGCAGGAAACTCGTCCCTCACAGGGGCTGGAGGGCTCCAGGCCTCGGGGGTCAGCTCGGGGCAGCCCTTTCCTCTCAGAAACTCCGAAGAAGCACTTCAGTTGAGGGGCAGGGAGCGTGGCTCTCAGGGCCGGCTTGAGTGCTGATTCAGCCAAGGTCAGAGACCAGCAGGCCAGGAGCGAAGGACGCCAGCCACTGCGCCACAGAGGACGGTGAGGCCACGCGGGCGGGCGGGTCCCTGTCGCGGAGACCCCAGGACCGCGCCCCCCCAAGGTCACAGTGAGCTGGACAGGGCGGTGACCGGGGTGCTGGCAGTGCTTCCTCGCCTGACAGACGCATAGCAGCCGTGCTCCCTCTGCGCTCCAGGGCTGCGGGTGTCCACACACTGTCCCCGGCACGCTCCAGGCCAGCGCTTGTCACCCCCACGCCGTCATGCGAAGTCAGAGGCTCGGGGAGGACGGGCCGCACCGCGGAGCTCACATAGGTGTGCGGGTGTCCGGGGCCCTGCGGAGGGCGCCCCACCCGCTGCAAAGAGCCGGGGGCTCTGGGAAGGTGGCATCGTGAAGGTGACACCTTAATGGGTCTTAAAAAAGAGGTGATCGCGGTGAGGAGAGAAAGAGGGACGTTCTCTGGGTTGAAACAAGGGGCACAGCCACGGATGTGCCAGCGAGTGCCTGGCGTCTTTGGCAGAAGAGGGGCAGAGAAGGACCCAGTAAACAATAGATGCCTGGGGGGCCACACTGGGAGGCGAGGGGGGTCCCCACAAGGCCGTCCAGGGAAGTGACGTGGGCAGATCAGCCCAATAGGACGATCTGGGGTGCCCGTGTGACAGGGATGAGAGTCAAGGGGAAGCAGGGGACCGGGCGGGACACCACAGAAATGGACCAGAGAGCAACAGGGTCTGACCCTCCAGCTTGCACCAAGGCCGTCACTGTCGCAGGAAGGGGGTTGGGAGGCCAGCGAGGGCCTGGGAAGCCGGCTGACCCCACACCACAGCAATAAAGCGACTCGATATCTGCTCCGCCCCTGGGGTCACAGCCCCACACTGATGAAGAGACGCCTCCTTCCCTATGCAGCCACTTCTAAAACTGTGGGAGGAAACTGCTCCTTCCCTGACAATTTTATCACTTTTACACTTCTTTTTTTCCCGGTTTCATGGAAAAAAATAACATCCCAGCATTTGAAATGTGTTTTGGAAAAAAAAATGCCTAAAACCCCACCACCTCAACACAGCCCCTTCATAGTCTCTTCCCAGGTTGGTCCAACCGTCGCTGGCCTGCAAACTCGGGAGCAGGGGCGGGATGGGCCCACAGTCCCCACGGTCCACGCGCTGACGAATGGGTTGTGCCGGGACCAATGGCTGGAGCCTAAACGCCCTGGATTCTGCTGTGCCGTGGAGGGTACCTGCGTACACTTGGTTCGCTGTACCTTAGCCTGTGTACACCCGTCATCGTTATCACCTTGGTCTCCCCTTGGGCAAGTGTGCCACGATTTAATTATAATTAGTCCCGATCTTCGTAAATGTGGGTCACTTTTTCTTTCTTTCTAAATGTTTCCGTATTAAACGACCTCTCCTCTCTAAGCTGACAGGATCCAGAAGGCCCACAGGGAAGGTGGCCGCGTTTTGCGTCCTTACACACACAAAGCCACATTTTGGAGAAACCGTGACTACGGTTCCAAAAGATCAGCCGCCGACTTGGAAAAGATATTTGTAAAAACATGATCGTTCAAGGAGTACTGTCCTTTGTACAGAAACAGCTGGTCTAAATCCATAATAAAAAGACTTTAAAAACAGAACAAAGGGCAAAGAACGTGGATGCCCTGAAGAGGCACGTGCGAGCACAGACGAGAGTCTGTCTCAGAGAAAGGCAAGCTGAAACAAGACATTTTCCTCTTCATCAGATTGAAGAATGTAAACTGGGTTAAGTCTTATTTTACTGGCGGTGTGGTGAACGGGCACTCTGGTTTTCTGACGGCGGGTGCACAACCCGGCATAGACCTGTACGTGCGACATTGCGATGTGCAACAGGCAACGCGTGTTTGCTCTTCGCCCCGGTGTCAGGCACAGAGCGGCTAAACCCTTGGTTTCCTGATGCTAATAGTAGAAAGGTGTCTGGGTTTTCATCACAGACCCCTTTCGATCTCACCTGAGATTCTGTTAAAGACGTAACTGTCGGAAGCACCTGGGTCACCTAAGGATGGGGGCAAGTTGCCAAGGGAACCACCAGATAATTAGAGGGTTGGAATATTCAACCTCAGCCCCCTCGGGAGTGGTGAGGTGGAAAGAAAAGGGGTGCGGGGGTGCCTCCATCACCAGCACCAGGGATTCTATCAGTGGTGTGTATGTAACGAGCCTCCATGAAAACTCAAAGGATGGGGTTTGGAGAGTGGCCAGGTTTGTGCCACATGGATATTCAAAGAGAGCAGGACAGCCCAGCCAGTGTGGCTCAGTGGTTGAGTGTCGACCCTGCACCAAGAGGTCGCCAGTTCAATTCCCAGTCAGGGCACATGCCCAGGTTGTGGGCCTGATCCCCAGTGGGGGGCATGCAGGAGGCGGCCAGTCGATGTTCTCTCTCAGCGATGTTTCCATCTCTCTCCGTCTCCCTTCCTCTCTCTCTCAAATCAATAAAGAAAAACATTTGTTTTAAGAGAGCAGGACATTCAGGACATGTGAGCTCTCTGCCACTCCCCACACCTGGCCCTGTGCATTGCTCTGTCTGCTCCTGAGTTACATCCTTTTCTAATAACCCAGTGATCTGATAAGGAGTATGTTTCTCTGAGTACTGTGAGCTGTTCTAGTGTATTAATCAAGACCTCTAATCTGTAGTGATCGATCAGAAACCTGGACTTTCACTTGGCGTCTGAAGTGGGGGAGAGCAGTCTTATGGGGCTGAGTCCTTAATCTGTGGGCTCTGACCCTCTCCAAGCAGATGGTGTCAGAATTGAGTTGAATTATAGGACACCAGCTGGTGTCAGAGAATTGCTTGCTGGTGTGGGGAACCCACGCATTGGAATTAGGTGCTCAGACCGCTGACCATTATGGAGAGCAACTCAGCAAAATAAAGAATGGAAATGGCCCTGGTGGGTCTGGCTCAAAGGTAGAGCGTCAACCTGCGGACCAATGAGTCACAGGTTCGATTCTGGCCAAGGGCACGTTCCTCAGTTGTGGTTCGTGCCCGGCCCTGGCCAGGGTCATGCAGAAGGCAACCAGTCTGTGTCGCTCTCACATTGATGTCTCTCTCTCTCTCTCTCTCTCTCTCCCCCTCCCACTCTATTCGAAGATAAATAGAAAAATATCCTCGGGTGAGGATTAGGAAAAAAAAAAAGAAGAATGGAAATGTGCTCACACTGTTACCCAGCACTTTCTAAGGATCATCAATTCTACACAATAACAGCACAACTACCAAAGGGTGGTTTTCACATTGTTTACAACCAGACAACACTGGGGAATGTCAACACCCGCCTTACAGTGCATCTTATCTAAATAGATAAGAGAGCCTGCAGGTCAAAGACCCACGGGGCAACTAGGAAGGGGCGGATCTCTGTCTTCCGATCCAGATGGGACTTTGCCTTTCTACTACATTGTCTGAAATATTTACAGCTGGCCATAATTTTGTAATCACCAAACCCGCAGAGAGAAAGAAGTGTGTATAAATCAGATGCTCCTGAAACACAGTGCCGTGGTCATCTTTCTGCAAGGATTTTCTCCCTTTGTGCTGAAGCTTAGGGCACACAGACCCTTTCTCAGACTCGGGGTGCACCCTGCCAATGGCTGTCCCAGAGCGTCAGACAGCTGACGGGTGTGGGTCAGTTCCCTACCTGTGTGCAGAAGTCCGATTCCTCCAAGAGGCCAATGGTCGGACTTTCAGAATGTAAAGCACCTTGTCCCCAACCAGTTTATAATTGTTTTTCATTTTAAGTTTGTTGTTGTTGTTGTTAATCCTCACCCAAGGATATTTTTTCTGTTGATTTTTTTTTTAGGGAAAGCAGAAACGGGGGGCGGGGGGCGTGAAAGAAACAGCCACGTGAGAGACACATCGATTGGTTGCCTCCTGCACACGCCTGACCTAGGGTCCAGGATCAAACCTGCAACCCAGGTTTGTGCCCTTGACCGGGAATCGAACCCAC
Source organism: Molossus molossus (assembly GCF_014108415.1). NCBI lineage: Eukaryota > Metazoa > Chordata > Mammalia > Chiroptera > Molossidae > Molossus > Molossus molossus. Next base: position 6,575,074 of record NW_023425388.1, on the reverse strand, counting down.
GGCCCCCCATGTGCAGGCTGATGCTCCAATCACTGGGCCACACAGGCCAGGGCTCGTTTTAAGTGTTTCATGAAAGTTGTACATAAGATTATTTTATTCCTATGTCTCCTCCATTGTTTCTTCCTTTCATTTGCCCTTTTCCTCTCCTGCTTAGCGAGACGTGGCTTTATGTTCAAGGATCTTCTGTGGGTGTGTCCAGCGTTAGTCCAGCGATGACCACCGCGCTAGGGGTGCCCGCGTGAGCGGTGGCACCATCACCGGCCTTCTGCTGCTGCTTCCCTTCAGTGCAGATGACGTACCTCTTCCTGGAAACCCGGACCACTTTGCCAGTTCGCTGCCCTTTGTAACGTCCTTGCAAAAACGTCATCAGCCTTGCGGAGGGCATGGATCGGACCCTACACTTCTGTCCCAGCCCTGTGGGAAGAGGAGAAGACATCGTCCTCCTGCGAACGTGGAAGGTGCACTGAAGTGCTTTTACGGTCCTTGCTCGGATCAGGGGTCACAGAGGGAGTGAACGCCATTCTGACTGCTGGTGTCTCTACAGTGGCCGCAGAGGGAAGAGCGCCAGAGTCTAGGGGGCCCCGATCCCCTTTAACAAGGCTTGCTCCGTGTCTTGTACGAAGTAGGCACCAATACATTTTGCTTGTTTGACAAATGCCTTTTGTCCCCCCCCGCCCCCCCTCCCCATCCCTGGTTCAGAAGAGTTGGTTGGCTTAGGAAGCGATTGGATTCTTTTCGGAATAGCCATTTACAAACACCAGTTAGACCCAAGAGAGAATAGGATGAGGATGCTTTCGGGGCTGAATCAGCAGCAGCCTACTGACACACTTCCTGGCCCACCCAGTCCAGGGGTGCCGCTGGGAGCAGATTTGGGGAGCTGCTGGAAGGTGCTCTGCCTGGCCAGGCCCAGCCACTGTTGGAGTCACCCTCCAGTCTTTCCCTGAGAGCTCCCACCTCCTTCCCAACGTCTGCACCCTAACTGGTGCTGCCCCCTCCGCAGGGACACGGTAGGCCCTCCTCTCCCTCTTCCTCGCGGCTTTGCTCCTTGCGGAGGACGAAGAGCGAGCCGGAGCGGGAGCTGGGGAGCAAACCCCGGCTGCTCACGCACGCTCTCGGCTCAGCCCTCTGACTATCAGTGGGCTCCCACCATGGCGTACTGTGAAGCCCTCCTTTGGTGCGGGCTTTATGGCAATTACAGAGTGAGCTCTGTATACAGGCCCAAGCCTATGTGCGGGCAGGAGGGTGCCGGAAGAAACTGCAGCCCACAGGGGGTGGGGAACGGGCTGGACCCAGCTCCAGCCCTCAGCAGCCCGGCGGCTCTTGGGCACCAGGAGCTCCTGCACCTCCACCCTCCCTGTGAGACTCAGGTGGGTGGGTCTCACACCCATGCTCCAGACAGTTGGAAGCTTCCTCCGGGACCTTCCCCAGGACTAGCTCCCCCTATAACTTCTCCAGGTTTATGCAAACCGAGTCATCGAGTCCACAGAGACCCGCTGGCCTCCTGCTGCCCGGAGGCTCCTGATCCCAGCCTCCAGCCCACTAGGCCCCAGCACACCTGGCAGAGGCAGGTGTTTTCTTTGTTCTTATCTTGGTTCTGGGGCCTCCCATTGGCTGCATTCCTGCTGGACAGGCCAGGACCAGAAATGCAGGTCAAGGACGCAAGGGGCATCCTCCAGCCAATGTCATGGGCACCAAAGGACTGGCTTCCGGAACCTGACCTCGGGGCCCTGCAGGATGAAGGAGCATACATTTAGGCAGAACACGTGCTATGAAAGGGAAGGAGGACAAAACCCAGAAGAACATCAACCTAACAAATGAGCAGAAATGAAAGGCTCGAACAATCTCCAAATCCCACCACTTCCTGCCTTGTCACTGGTCCCCTGCTGCCCTTCCCCCTCCAGGGTACTGTCCGCCCAGAGTGACCCTGTGAGAACCCGAGTAGGCCACTTCTGCCCTGCTGAGTCATCTGACGGGGTTGGGGGTGGGAGGAGGCAAGTCCCTTGTATAGCCTCCCTCAGGGCCTGCCAACCCATCACCTCTCTGACCTCACACCCCCCTCCCCTCCAGCAACACTGACCTCCTGCATGAGAAACCTTGGCACCAGGCTGCTCCCTTTGCTAGAAGGTTCTTTCCTCCCATAAACTCCTCCCCTTGCTCCCTACACTCCACATTCTGTAGCCCCGTCTCTGTATGACTCTTCTCTGTGCTAATTATTACCCAACAGGCGACATGTCACATTGAGTTAGCCCATCTGTCTGTCTCCCACTAAAACGCCAGCTCCTCCGCTGGGTTCTGTGTCTGTGCTCTCCAGTGAGTGCCCAGCACCGGCACTCTGTAAGGCCGGGTGCTCAAGGCTGCAAGTCACTGCTGCTCCGTTGGAGACGGGTCCGGGCCAGGACTGCGGTGTCATTGGTTGAATATCCATAAAGCAGACTAGTCAGTCGGATACTGATGGGAGCAATTATTATCCTGAATACAGGATCAGCCAGGCGGAGTAAGAGGCCGGCCCAGGTGGTGCCACGCGCTCAGTCACAGACCTGCACCCTCCCGTCAGCAGGTAGGTGTCTCCGCAGCAGCAGCACCACCATAGGAGATGATTCAAGAGGGCTGGGTCAGATGACAACAACACATGGAGAATAAATAAGCACCAAGCTCATGAATGAGCCATCTGCCGGGTCTGAGATTTCCACGCCAGGCAGCACACCAGCCCCACAAATCAGTGGCTGGATTCAGCCAAATAGCACCAGAACATTCAACAACAGAGTTCAACATAATCATAGTGCTCGCTCCAATTTTCTGGAGACACATTATCACAATTGTGAGTCAAGTGACTAACTGTAACCAACCGTGTTCACCCCCCCACACACACACACACACACTTCAAAGGCCTCCTGGCTCCCTCATCTCAGCCCCGGTCACTTGTTAAGCGAGCCTCATGGTGCCCAGGCTCTGACGTGGTCCCTTCAGTGCACTGGATGATGGCAAAGCCACCGTCCTTCTTTGAGAGCCCTCATAAGCAGGCAAGGGACATAATGACATGTGCTGGGCTGTCCAAAGGCTGAGGAGGACGGTTCACCTGAAGATGGGGAGCCCCACCCTCTCCAGCACCCCAGCCTGGCCAATGCTCCAGGTGGCCCTGGACCAGGAGTCTGGAAAGCCAGTGACTGTGTGCCAGGGAGAGGCCGGATGGCCAGGGAAGGGAAAGGCAAGGCCCATGGCTGTGGCCAGCCTAGCTCGGGCAGGCCTGGAAGGGAGTCCCCTGGGGACCCCAGGCGCGCTCTCCATCGGCAAAGCCCAGACATTCAGCAGATGGAAGGCAGAGGCTTGGGACTCAGAAGCAAACAGTTACGTGCACTCTCCAGCTGGTTGGACACCCACTTCCCAAAGCGACAGGCACTCCCAGCAACTCATCCGCACTGGGAGAGAACCGGAGGGCCACAGGCAGCCTCACTGTGATTGGCCTGGCGCCCCTCCTTGCCCTTCCTGCTTGCCCCACACTCCCTGTGACAGTTAATAAGGCTGTGGGGGTGGGGTGCAGACCAGTTCTGAAACTAGTTAATAGGCAGCTGGGCAAGCCTCGCTCTGGCTACATTAAGGACAGAAATAAAGTTGCCATCTCAGCTCCGGGGGCAGGTAGAAGAAACTGTCGCTCCCGAGAACGTACAGAAAACTTAGGAAAGGATGTGCCTCAATGACAAGAATTCTTCCCATTTCCTATCGGATGGAACGAACGGGGAAAGGGGCCTGGGGAATGTTCCTAGTCCTGAGTGGTGCTTGAGTTTGGGTGGTGAGCACACATAGCCCAGGGCCCGGGCCAGCCAGGTACTGGCTGAAGACTGACTGTCCACCTGGAGAGGTCGCTATGCGCAACTCTCTGCGGGAGGAGGCGACCAGCCCTGCGGCCAGAGGGGTCGCCGCCTGTGGGCACCTGTCCAGAAGGCACGTGGAGATGGACTGCCCCTTTGGCTCCGTCCCCAAGGCGGCTGGAGTCCAACGGAAGCAGAGGAGAGTGCGCCTTGATGTGGGAAGGGAGGAGAGGGAGCGTGAAGAGGGAGCGGGGAGAGGGAGGGGCGCGGAGGGGAGGAGACCGGAGGGGGAGGGAAAGGAGGGGAGGAGGTGGACGGGGAAGGGGAGAACAGGGAGGGGAGACGGGAGGAGGGGAGCGGAGGAGGAAGAAGGGGAGCGAGGAGGAGGAGGGAGGCAGGAGGAGGGAGGCGGGAGGCGGGAGGCGGGAGGCGGTGGCCGGGAGGAGGAGCGCCAGCAGAGGCCGCGCGAGCCGGCGGAGGCGGCGACCAGGCCCGGTGCGCGGCGGCGCTCTGGTTGGCTGGTCCCCGCGCCCTCCGCCGCCGCCCCCTCCGCCTCCTCCCGCCCTCCCCGGGCGCTGGCGTCGAGAAAGTACAGTAAAAAGTCCAAGTGCAGCCGCCGGCGCAAGATGGGATCCGGCTCCTCCAGCTACCGGCCCAAGGCCATCTACTTGGACATCGACGGCCGCATTCAGAAGGTAGCCCCTGCGCACCCTGCCCCGCGCCGCGCGCCCCTCCCGGCGCCCCTCCCCGGCCGGCTCCCCGCGGGGGCCCTTCCCCGGTGACAGCGGTGGGGGTCGTGTCCGCGCGTCCGCGCGTCCGTGGGTCCGGCTGGTGGTCTCCGACAACTTCGGCGGAGGCAGCAGGACTCTGCCGGGAGAGGTCTCCCCACGCACTGGACCCCGTGGGAGGGGAGACTCGCCGGCGGTGTTTTCTCCATGTCTCGGTAGAGCTTTCTTTGTAACAGAGGTGATTAGGCTGAGTTTGTGCGTCCAGAGGCTGGTACGTGAACTCACTTCAGTTCCGGCGGATCGACCCCAGAGCAGATGCCCTGGAGCGGGTGGGCAGACCACGGGACAGGGTCCCCGCGCGTGGAGGGCGCCCGTGGAGCCGCCAGCCGAGGACCGCGCCGGCTGCCTGGCGGGTGGGGAGCAGGTGGGGGGCACAGCAGGGGTGGTCAGCTCTGACAGCAGAGGGGTGATTGGGGCTGCAGAGAGACCGGGTGGACCCCTGGACCAGCTCTGCTGCCCCTCTGCCTTCCTTGGAGACATGAAGCCCTCCCCCGAGACGGCCAGTGTTCCTAACTAACTTGAGTCTCATCCAGAGCAGACCCCATTTGTTGATGGCCCCTCCTCTTCTAAGGCCCTGGCAGGGGTCCCAGAGAGGCCTGACCCCTGCTTCTCATTGTCAGAGAGGGACAATAAATGAGCTGGCTTGGAGGGGGCTTTCTTAGCTCCCCTAGACTCCCCCCAGGGAAATGCCACAGTGAGGCCACCCTCCCAACCCTCAGCTGCACAGTGCCTCACCTTGCTCTTCTCCAGCGGCACCTCAGGGAAGCCAAGGAGGCTGCCCTGCCAGGCAGAGTAGGCGCCGGGCTCTGGGGCTCTGGTTCTCAGACACGCCTCCAGCAGCTGACAGACTTGCCAAGGAGCCCTCCCTCTGCTCTCACCTCATCCCCAGCTGGATCCCCGGGAAGTGAGTGCGGGCTCCCTTCCCCCACTGTAGCCCAGTTAATAAGGGGGTGGGGGGAGGGGAGGTGCAGAACCAGAACCCCCTCTGCTGTCTGAGCTGACCACCCCTGCTGTGCCCCCCACCTGCTCCCGCACCACTGTAACAGAACCAGATCATGGGGACAGGAAGCATCTTCAAGGGCAGGTGGTCAACAGCAGACAGGACTAGACTCAAGTCCCCTGGCTTCCAGGACCTGTGACTGCGTAGGAATTTATAGCAGCTTCCACTGAATAACCCCTGCTCCGGTGTGCACACACATCAACACATAACATGCACGTGAAAACGTGTGCACGCATGAAAACACTTAGAGACACATACACGTATCACATACAAACTCACGCAAAAGCACAACCATGGCCCTGGCCGGCTTGGCTCAGTGGTTAGAGCGCCGGCCTGCGGTCCAGAGAGACCCGGGTTCGGTTCCCACTAAGGGCATGTACCTCAGTTGCAGTTTGTCCCCTGCCCTGGTTGGGTCGTGCAGGTGGCAACCACTCGATGTGTCCCTTTCACATCGATGTTTCTCTCTCTTCCTCTCTCTCCCTCCCACTCTATCTGAACAAAAAATGGAAAAAACATCCTCGGGTGAGGATAAAAAAAAGCACACCCATGCATGCACTCACGGGCAAACATGCACACACATACAAAACACACACTTTTTGTGCCACACCAGATAAGAAGTATCGAACATCAGCATTTTCTGTCTCTTGAAAGAGGAGAGATGAGATGCTGTCGCCAGGTCAGAGGAGACAGCTCGTTCCCAGGAACCTCACAGAGATCTTCCTGAAAAGCCTGGTTTGAGTGGATGAAAGTGGGAGAGGTTCCTGAGGGCAGGAGGCGAGCTCCCCGTCTGGCAGGCTACTCTGCTGTCCTTGTGGGGAGGGTGGTTTTTCATAGGTGACACACCCGAGGTTGGGGTGACTTCCAGGAAAGTGGCCCTGCGGACGCCCTGAGAGACTCGAGCACCTGTGTTCAGGGGGGAGGCTGTGGCCCTGGGAGGGGCCAGATCTGCTGCTGTTCTGGCTCCACCACTACTGTGATCTTGAGCAAGTCCCTCCGCTGCTCCGAGTCGGCCTGCTCGGCTGTGACGTGGGGGAACATCTGCTTTATAGACGGTCAGGGGAAGTCAGCGCGTCCGTGGAACCAGCCGGGAACGCTGCCGGAACATAACGGCACTGTGCTCGCTCTGCGTCCGATAAATGTCCTTCAGCTGACACGAGTGAGGAGGAGGAGGCCGTGGTCTTTCAACCTCTGCCGTCCCTGCAGTGTCGGACCTTGCTCGGTGGCCTCTCCCCTTGCCCTTGTCATGTTGGAGGCTCAGAGCTGGACTTACAGCCTGGTGGGGAGCCGAATTGTTTGGGGTGCCCAAGCATGTGCCCAAGGGGGTCACCTCCCACTCCCCTTGGACTCCACTCCAGCTTCTCCGTGCAGACTTCAAGTGTCTCTCGGCTCAGGGCTCTGTCCACAGTGTTTTAGGGCTGGCTTTTCTTAAAGTCCCAAACACTGGATTGATTCTGTTCCCGTACACCGTCGGGTCTGCCTCCCTTTTACCCATCCCAGCCTGTCTGTGGAAGGTCGTAGACACAGACCCCGTGCTGCTTCCAAGGAGAGGTGTGGAGAGAGGAGAGAAGGTGTGTGTGACGTGCGGCACACGTGTTGTGTTGTCCTGTCTGGTCATCTGTCCTGCGGCTCCTGCATTCTGTCTGCTGTCTGGCCCCTGTCTATCCTACTGCTGGCCATTCCGTGCTCTCCCCCGACAGTGGCCCTGCGGGTGTTACCTGCTCTAGCAAAGCTTCAGGTGGGTTTCTGTAGTGTCTGGAGAGAGGCCAGTGCTCAGTGTCTCCAAGTCCCTATCGTGGCCCTGGGTGAGTCACTTAACCTCCATGCCACTGTTTCTCGACTGTCACATGGGTGTGCTGTAGGGCTCCTGTTGGAAGAACCAAACGGGACAAGGCCAGTCACTGATTGAGCAGCTGCTACGTGCCGAGTGCTGGGGTCCAGGGTGAATGTACCATTCATGACACAGTCCCACTGAGAAATGGCTCCCTGGCCTGTGCCAAGCACTGGACCTGGGCCCTGGCAGGGCACCATAGTTAAAGCAACCAAGCAGGGCACCTTGCTCCAGACAGGAGGACGCTGCAGGCCCGGCCGGTGGGAAGGGCTGTGGTGCCGGTCGCGGGTGGGCCTATGAGTAGATTCGCCTCCTCTGAGAAGACTGGCTTTGGGGGGAGGGGTCCTTTCTGGACCCGGTAACCTTAGGATGACCCAGGTTAGGATCTGCTGAAAGGCAGGGGTGCCACCAGCAGCATCCCCACACTGTCCCCATTGCCTGCGCCTCCACTTGCCAAGGAGCACACATGGGACCAGCCCCCCTCGGCACCAGGTGAAGGAGGAGGAAGTGGGAGCCAGGTCCCCAAATCTGGAGAGCTGGGACCCTGCCCGAGGACTCCTCTGCAGGCGTTGGGTCTCTGTATCTGTGCCCAGAGGTTTGCTTGCTTCTTCCCTCAGCTCCCCCTGGCCGGGCCTGGCACCTGCTCCTTCCTCCCCCCACCTACAGAGACAGGTGTGCTTTGTGGGCGCTCAGGGCATGACGGGGCAGTGCACGTGGCATGGGGAGTCTGAGGGGCTCCGGCCTGGTGCACATCCAGCTGTGGTTTGCTGACCCTGCCCATGAGGCAGAGTGGAGCCTTTGTATGAGCCCCAGGCCTGGGCCGGGGCTTGGGTTTGGTGAGAAGCCCTGGGGTTCCTCAGGCCTGATGAAAGGGACCACCTCTGCCAGTGCCCTGCCTGGTCTGGGGGTTCCCTGGGGCACAGTCCCCCTCACAGCTCTCTGGCTGGTCCCTGCCTGGTCTGGGGGTTCCCTGGGGCACAGTCCCCCTCACAGCTCTCTGGCTGGTCCCTGCCTGGTCTGGGGGTTCCCTGGGGCACAGTCCCCCTCACAGCTCTCTGGCTGGTCCCTGCCAGGTCTGGGGGTTCCCTGGGGCACAGTCCCCCTCACAGCTCTCTGGCTGGTCCCTGCCTGGTCTGGGGGTTCCCTGGGGCACAGTCCCCCTCACAGCTCTCTGGCTGGTCCCTGCCTGGTCTGGGGGTTCCCTGGGGCAAGCCCCCTTCACAGCTCTCTGCCGGGACCACCCTCGACCACTCTGGCTGCTGTGTTCTGGTCCCTCCTCTGATCTGCAGCAGGTTCCCAGGTCTTAATAAGCAAACAGCCATTTGCGAAGTTGTTTCTATTCTAAAGCGAGGCAACCAGAGAGGGAACTGAAAGGGAAGAGCAATGCCTGAAAGTTGTTAAAATGTCAACAAGTTTCTAGTTGGGAACAGCCCCTCCCCCCACCTGTGACTGCTCCCCCTTCCAGGCAGGAGCCGAGCCCCAGGCGTGCTCAGCCTGTGGGCCCTTCGCACAATGCTTGTCTTTCACCTGGCCTGGCCCTGTTGCGACTTGGAGCCCCAGATCACGCTCCCTGGATTCCTCAGAGACCAGCATCAGTCTCCGTGGGACTGTCCCACGGAGACTGTGGGCCCTGACCCACCGCCCCTCCCTGGAGCTTCTGGGTCTCTCCCGTGGCTGAGCCCTGTGGCCAGCACTTGGAGCCCAGGCCTCTGCACCCCCCGGGCTAGCGAGAGACTTGGCCCCCTACTGCCTGTCTCTCCCTATGTCCCCAGCCCTGTCCCGCACCGCCTGAGGGGCTGCAGGCTCCTCTGCCTTTGTTCTCGCCTTCAGCACAAACACAACTGTGTTTCGGGCTGGCTGCCTGTCTTCAGGGCAGTCCTAATCTGATGGTCGAAGGCTACACCTGACCCACATCTCTAATGTGCTCAGCGCAGTGGGACCTTGGGTCCCTCTGCACAGGCCCCTTTCCCCCTCTTGGAACATGTCTTCCTACCACCTGACGGCCCAGTGGGATTTTCCTTCACTCGAACACCTGTGCTCCTGGTTGGCCCATCACTCGGAGCATCCTTTTCCCGCTGACGGCAGGACCCTTGCTCATTCGCACAGGAACACCGATCAGAGTTCTCTGGGCTTCCGAGCACCTGCCAGGCAGACTCCCCTTCGCCATCATCAGCAGTTCCAGCCAAGTCCATCTATCTTCCTTTAAATGCTTGTCGCATAAGATCTTTAAGAAGATATTGAAGTGGTAACATAAGCTAATTGCAACCAAGGGAGATTAGAGAAAGGGGTGATCCCACCTCCTTTTGGATCTCCAGCGTAAAACAGAAAGGGGGTTGGTAGAAACAGGCAGAGGAACAGGCCATTCTGATGCCCAGCCCCCCCAGCTTGTGATGACCCCTCTGTCTCCAGAGCTGGGCTGTGAAAATTAATGAGTGTCTCGGTTTTCCGTCTCTTTTTCAACAAGTACATCAGCCCGGCTGCCTGCGGCGCCACAGCAGGTGCTGTCCGTAAAGAACTTTTGGAAACTGGTGTCCGTCCACATTCCAACCCCAGGATGCTGAGAAGTGAGGGAGCTGCTGGCCCCCCTGCCCCCTCTCACTCGCTGTGGTCTGCGGGCCACTTAAACCAGATATTTCCAACACCTGGAGGGCCCAGGAAGGAGCTGGACGGAGGCTTGAACCCCACTAATGTCATCGGGGTTGACAGATAATGACATGGAGACCTCCCAGACGGAATGCAGGGTGCCCTGTCTCGGGCTGGGCTGCTCCTGTTGGTCACAGCGAGGGGTGCAGGCTGTGCTGCCGGGGCAGACAGCCCAGCTCTGCCACTTGCCAGCTGGGCAGTCACTTTGTCCTCGGGAACGTGGGTGCAGTGGTGGTGCCTCCCCCGGAGTTGCCCGAAGATGACACCAAGTAGTACCCACGCAGTGCTGTCCCATCCTCTGGCCTGGGCACAGTGCTGCTGGTCCCGTCCTCGGCCCCTCCTTCTCCCTGCACCTGTCAGCTAGGAGGCTCTGGAAGAGGCCATGCAGGTGCTTTTCTTGTCCTTTGATTTGTGCCTCTGTGAAACTGCTGTGGATCTGAACCACAGAGGGGGGTACAATGCCAAGGACCCCAAGGCCCTGGGTCCCACTACCCCTGGCACCTTTGTCTCTGACTTGGCAGATGCTACTCATACTGGAAATGGGGTACTTCACACCCTGAGCCGAGGGGGCCTCACCAGAGCCCCATGGGCTGAGGGCTGCCTGGCCCAGAAGCGTGCAGAACACACCCCGGTTGTCAGGGGAGACAGCGAGGGCAGGGGCGGGCACGGCGTTCGCGGAGACCACTCGTGAACGGCACGCAGATGAGAGACAAAGCAGGGCTGCGGCCAGGAGGCTGTCTCAGCGCCAGCAGCCGGCAGGGAGGCAGCAGGGACCGGCCAACAGGGAGCCTTGGGTCACAGCACGCTGGGTTCTTGTACCCCTGTTCTGGGTCTGCTGCCTGGGAGCATACCCCTCCCCCGCCATCTCTCCCACCACAAGCGGCACCAGCTGAACCATCTCCGGTCAGTCACCCGCTCCCTAGCTGTGGGTGACCCAGCAGGCAGCGTTCCTGGGGGCTGGGGGATGTCCTTGGCAGTGAGGGCTAAGACAGTCTCCAGAGGACAGAGGGATCTCAGGTGCCCACCTTGACAAGACAGCAGCACCCCACCAACTCATCCTGCCCCCCGGGAAGGAGTTCCTCTTGCTCCCCATTCTGCCCCACCAGCCAGACAGATGGAGAGATGAGAGCTGTCCAGCGGGGGTGTGCAATGGGACAGACACACCTGGGCGCCCATTGCTCCAACTCCACGGAGCAGAAGGTCCAGTCAGGAGGGGCACAGCCGGTGCGCACTGCCAGGCAGTGGCTCAGCTCGAAAGGGGTGCACAGCCTCTTGCTCAGCTCGCCGAGCGGGTCCTCCCGCCTCTGTGGCTGAGGATCTGCATCCCCACGGTTCTGGATCTTTTTGAGAAAAAAAGTTCTCTCAGTGCAGACCCCCGAAGACCCGTCTGCAGTATAAAAACAAAGCGCACACATCTCTGCCGGGCACCCAGGCTCGCAATAACGCGGTGGTCCCCGGGCAGATGCCCTCAGATGCTGTGGAGTCAGCTTCAGACATTTTCAAACTCAGAAAACGCGTCTGCAGTTGACGGTGTGGGCTGTTTGCCTCGGCCCGACCCTGACTGCTGGGTCCCCCTCCTCCTCCACCATGGTTACCTCGCGGGCCCATGGTCGTTGCCATGGTCTGCTCCCCTGGCAAGCCTTGGCCCGGGACAAACTCACAGCGCCCCTGAAAGCCAGGTCTAGGACAGTGACGGAAGAGCCAGACGTTGTATTTGCTTGGCTTTAGCTTCCCTGCTAACATGTTTTCATTTTTAAAAACTGTAGAAAAATACACATAACACAAAATGTGACCATCTTCACCCCGTCTGAGCTCACAGCTCAGTGCTATTAAGCACGTCCGTCCGCGTTACTGTGTGAACATCTCCACCCCCGTCTCCAGAACTTTCCGTGTTCCCAAACTGACGCTCTGTCCCCACCAAACACGAATCCCCCACGCCTCCCCCAGGCCTGGCGCCCACCGTCTGCTTTCTGTCTCTAGGAGTGTGGCTATTCTAGGAACCTCGTGGAAGTGGAATCACTCAGTGTTTGTCTTGTGTGACTGGCTGACTTCACTGAGCATCATGGGCTCAAGTTTCCTCCATGTTGGAGTTTATCAGAATGTTCTTCCATTGACGTTCGAATAATATCCCATTGTGTGTATATACACACTCTTTTCATCCATTCATCCATCATGAATCTGCCCGATTTTTAAAAAATATTTTTATTGATTTTTAGAGAGAGGGGAAGTGGGAGAGGAGAGGGAGGAACATGGATGTGAGAGCAAAACCTCGACTGGCCGCCTCCTGCACACCCCCTATGGGGGATCCAGCCCTGAACCTTGATTGGCAGCCTCCTGCACACCCCCTACGGGGATCCAGTCCGGAACCTCGATTGGCTGCCTCCTGCACACCCCCTATGGGGATCCAGCCCTAAACCTTGATTGGCTGCCTCCTGCACACCCCCTACAGGGGATCCAGTCCCGAACCTTGATTGGCTACATCCTGCACACCCCCTACAGGGATCCAGCCCTGAACCTTGATTGGCCGCCTCCTGCACACCCCCTACGGGGGATCCAGTTCTGAACCTCGATTGGCTGTCTCCTGCACACCCCCTACGGGGATCCAGTCCGGAACCTTGATTGGCTACATCCTGCACACCCCCTACAGGGATCCAGCCCTGAACCTTGATTGGCCGCCTCCTGCACACCCCCTACGGGGGATCCAGTTCTGAACCTGGGCATGTGCCCTGACCAAGGATCGAACCTGCAACCTTTCAGAGCATGGGATGACGCCCAGTCCACTGAGCCCGCCAGGCCCTGCCTGATATTTTTTAAACCCCGGTCATTTCCATACTTATGTCCTCAGTTTGCAAAGTGTAGGCCTGTTGCAATGGTATGTTATGTCTTATGAAACACTTTGTGGCCTGAAACCCGCCCCCTTTCCTGGTCGTAGCTGTCTGTCCAGGAGGGTTGTGTGTGGTGTGGTCTGTTATGTGTTACAGGCGGGGAGAGGACAGACGCTCTTCAGATTCAGTTACGCTCAGTCCACTCACCAGCAGCGTGAGGTCACGGCGAGAGCACGGGTTCGGGGCGAACCCGGCAGCATGTGCGAGTTACCTGCGTGCTTTCGCGTCTCCGTCTGCGAAGCGGGCTATCACGATGAACTGCATGAACGTGCACCAAGTCTGAAACGGGCCGGCACGGGAAGCCATGGTTATTGTTATTGGTTTATTATTTATTTTTTTATGTTGTGGATTCAAGGCAGCCGAATCTCTGTGTCTGGTTGGAGGAGGCTTACCTAGACCCCTAACCTCATGCTCCAGGTTGGCGAGTGGCCCGTGGGCATCTGCCCTCGTTCCGGCACAGGGACTTGTGCCCAGGCGTGCTCCATGGGACAGGGGGCCAGCCCGCCCACGGTGCTTCCAGCCCAGCGATGCCGTGTGATTGTGTTTCCCAGAGCAACCCCAGGTGCACCCTCCGTCCCCCATTCTTCCCACCAAAGAAAGGACTACAAATGCCTCTCATTTCTCCTCCGACCTTTCAGAGGTGGAGTTCCATCACGGCTGCGAGGAGGGAGGGCAGGAGGAAGGCTGGAGGGAGGGAGGGGGCCACTCAGGTCCTGGGCAGCAGGTCCTGGGCTTAGGTTCGTCTGTTTCGGGGGGGGGGGCAGTAGTGAAACCCAGCACTTCGCGGTACTCTGACAGGCGGAGTCAGCTGCTGGGACAAGCTGTTTGGAGAGCGCTTGGCCCGTCGCTGTCCATCACAGCCCCGGACTACTCTGCTGTCTTTGTCACTTGGTTACTGGCCATACCGCCCACAGGCCCTCAGCCCCCCTGTGCAGCCTGGGAGAGCTGCTCAGCCCTGGGGGGTGGAGGGGAGCTTTGGGGAAACAAAGTCAGAGCCCACCATAGAATGGCTGTAGTTGGCGGGATTCGTCATACGCGAACTGTCCTCGGTTTAGTTCCGAACACTGCGATCAGGGGACACCGCCACCCTGCCTCCTCCAGTTACCTCCGCTAAATGGCAGGTGGGTGACGAGGGCACTGGCTCTCCAGATGGGGTTCAGTCATCCTTGGGGTTCCAGCTGCACACTGTGCCGTCTCATTCTGTAAACAGAGCAGTTAATGGAGCCCAGAGACTCAGGCTGTCTTTATCCTCACCGCTTCTGCCTTTGGGATTTTTTTTTCTTTAACTTTTACAGCCTTACAAATAACTGAAAAGGAGGCAGCGCATTTGACATTATCGTCTAGAGATCTTCAATAATGTCTCCACCTGGAGTTTGCATTGGATAGAACAGCAACCCAGAGCATCATCCCCGACGGCTGGCTGTCAGCAGACGCAGCTGGGTGTGGCTGGAGACCCCGTCTGTCACATGTCTGTTGGCCCCGCCGTTTCCAAAGTGCTTTGGGGAACAGCTGCCAAGATGTTTTCGCTCAAGGTTGTGTTTCACGCAGGGAAAGGTTACCATCGGAGTGAAAGGTTCAGAATGAATGGTCAGACATGCTCTGAAAATCTCTCAGGGAAGCATCTTACATGAGACTAGCTTGTCTCGCCGCTGCAATTAATACGAGAACATCCGAAGCTTAGGACGTACACGAGAAGCGCTGGGAAACGTGACCCCAGAGGTGGCCAGTGGCTGCCTGGCTATTGGGGGTCCTGAGTACCTAAGATGGCCCCTGAACCATCAGGATGTGGATCCGTGGTCCCCACACGTGTCCGAGTCCCATTTGCATTGTGGTGTTCTGAAGGTGGAGCCCAAGGGACAGAGATGGGAGACGGCATCTGTGCCCTCCTGGCAAACACAGCCTGGAATATGCCAAGCAGTGAGGGTCAGGAGAGGAGTTGTTGTAAATGGGGGGAGTGTAGGAGCGGTTAGTTTTCTCTGCAAATATTTCTTCTAAGAGTGCCGGGGGGCACCGTGCTGAAGAGGTGACGGGCCTGACGTGGGCCACAGCCTCGGGCAGCTGAGAGCACACAGGCTCAGGGGCTGCGTGGATGACCGAGGAGCTGTGCCGGGCACCTGGTGGGTGGGGCAGGCAGAGGGCCCTTCTCGGAGTCGGACTCGCCCCCCCCAGGTGCCAGAAGCGTTCACCCATAATCATCACCCAGACCAGAGGTTTCCATGAACGAGCCTGAGGTGTGGGCTGGGTGTGCCAGCAGACACAGGCTGACCTTCTGAGCTACAGACATGTCAACACGCCTTACGCCTGGCCACCTACTCCCTGCACCCTGACGCATCTTCAGGAACAGGACACAGAGTGCCAGCCCCACGTCCCGTTTTTCCCAACCAGTCTTCTGCCAGCATCCCCCTTCCCAGGCCTTTCCCCAAAGCCCAGGCCTCTCCAGGGCCTGGGGACCCCAAGTCGCCTGGCGTTGGTGCTGGAGTAGGCGGAGCCGCCGCTGGGTCTGGGGGTTCGGATTCAGCCGTAGCCTCTGCGGTGAGCCCACTGCACACCCTCCGGAAGATGGGCCAGGCCGCCCCGAGAGCACCCTGGAACCCGCTCAGCTCCGCACACCAGCAGCGGCCCCCCGAGCGCCCCCAGCTCCCACCTGCCCCTCTGAAGTGCCAGGCGTGGCCTCTGGGAGAAAGCCTGGGGGTTAACAGCTTTCAGCCAACTGCTGTGATCTCCAGGCATCGAACTAAGCTCAGCGGGCCAGAGAGGATCGTGTTCGGTGCAGAAGGCAGTATGGGCACCCGTGAGGGACACAGGTGCTGCCCGACGTGGGCCGTGGCAACGGGGGATGCTGATCTCAGCGTGATCGGAAGGCACCGAAGTTACGTCCTGAAGCCCAGCGGCACTGAGCAGAAGCCCCGCTCCCCGGGGTACCCGCAGCTTGGGGCACACGAGGTCTGCACCTGGGGCGCTTCTGCGTTCACGCGAAGCAGGACGGGTGGGACCGTGACTCCAGTCACCGTAACGGCGGGCGTGAAGCTAAGCTGGACCAGCTCGAGGTCCCTGCCGCCGCCTTCTAAGACATTTCTTTTCTGGCAGGAACACCGTGCTCAGTTTTTCGAATGCAACTTCCGGCAGTGGAAAGGAACGGAGAAGAGGAGGCCAGGGAGAGAGGGAGGAGGCCTTCTTCCCACTGCAGAGGAAGCTCTTTGGACCCCTGCAGTACCCACGGCCATCCTCTGAGGCCTCCGAGTACGACACACGCGGCCACTTTCTCGGGGTGCCTGTGTGAGGGCCTCGAGTTCCATCTCGATGCTTGATGACTAGGACAGCTGAGCTGTCTGGGTCTGAGTTGGGGTGGATCCTTCCAGCCTCCCGTTCTTAGGTCTCGATCTCACACGGTTCCTTCTACGTCCGTCTCTTTGCCCTTGTCCGCCCACTGCCCTGCTCACAGCCGCCTGGGGACGAGGCTGCAGGGGCTGCAAGTCAGGAGAGGGTTCCCCAGGGACGGTCCCTGTAGGGCTTCAGCCCCAGGTCCTCCCCAGCCCTCCCTCCTCCACCCTCCCTCTCCCCGGGGGTGCCAAGAAGCCCTGACCCAGGACAGGCCGCAGGGACCACACCGGAGCCCTGATTCAGCAACTGGTCAGGCCAAGGGGAGAAGTGGGCAGAGGAGCGGAGCGAGGGTCTGGTGAGGGGAAGTCTAAGGATCGCGCATCCACAGTCGCCTTTTCGAATCTGAGCTCAAGGAGTCAAGCAGGCTGAAACCAGGAGACACCTTCAGTCTGTACCCCCAAACGTAGTCCTCTGAGCTCGCTCCGGCTCAGCACGCTTCTCATTCCGTCAGCTCCCGGTTTCTGCACTTGCAGTCCCCTGTGATCCATCACTGATGACAGTGGAGATTGGCCCCAGACACCCGAAGTGAAGAAACAAAGCAAAGCGGCCCAGAAGGATGACAGGAGCGGTGATCGGATCAGCCATGACAGATGGGTTCAGTGCAGAGGAGGCCCGAGACCGCCGCAGACGCCCGGCCGGAGCAGAGCTGGAGGGGTGTGCAGACAGCCTGGCCAGCTGCGTCCTGCTAGGGAACACCCTCAGCGAGGACGGGAACTCCCCACAAATTCCCAGACCGTCTCCTCCAGGCTCCCCACCTCCCAGCTCCCACCCAGGCCCACATCGGCTCTTCGCGGGGCAGCTTGGGCCTGCTCCTCCGCCTTCGGAGTCTCCTCTCTGTAGCCCATCTTTCTCTGGTCCCTCCTGAAGCTGGGTCCCAATCACGTGCACACTCCATGCCTCACACAGCTTAAAGGACTCGTTACCTGTAAGAAGGGCCCAGCCTCCTCCTCGGTATGTGTCGCCAACTCTCCCTCCGGCTCCCTGGTGATTTTGTGATTTCATTTAGGGCCACCTGGATGTTCGGGGATAATCTCTTCTCAAGCGCCTTAGTCTAATCGCACCTGCAGAAGCTTCGGAGAGCAGAGCCTCCTGGGGTCAGGCTACTAGTGTCTCCCCTGTGTTGCAGTTTACAGAAGTGTGTAGAGAAGAGGGTCAGGAATTTGCCCACAACCCCGGAGTCCGTGAGAGACAGAGCTGGCATGAACCAGGGGCCGGCTCCAGGCAACAGGCAACAGGTGGTCATGCCCCAGTGGACAAAGGTCTGCCCATGGAATGAGATGGTTGTTGAAGCATCTCAGGCTCAGGGCAGAAACTGCCCCGTGGAGCTCACAGCACCTTGAAGCCAGAGGAAGTGGCCTTATCTCCACTCTGAAGATGAGACTCTGAGACTCAGAGATGTGAAGAGACCTGTCTAGGGCCACACAGTGTGTTAGAGAAAGAGCCAGAGTCAGATCTTTGAACCCCGGCTCCGAACCTTTCCACCATCCAGGTCAGCGGGCTTATTGGACTTCTCTTCCGTCTCATCACGACCATGCAAGCTCTGCAAAGGCAGTGAAATTGCTCTTCAGGGGCCTCTCTTTGTATTTGCCCACAGCAAACTCTTCTACAATCCCAGGGGGTTCTGTACGCGCGCTGCATCCGAATTGGTCAACGTCCTGGGCCTTCACCCACACTCGGCCTTCACCGTCTAACAGAACCTTGTCACTTCATCCCAGGGACCAGCTCTTCTTCTTGCCCTGTGCTGACCGTCACCCCTCTGCTGGGCGAGTTCCCTAACTCTCTCAGCCTTAATATCTGCCAAAGAGGAATAACAGTACCTACCTCTAGGGCATAGGGTCAAATACAGTGTGTGTTCTTCAACAAACAAAGGCAAGGAAAAAAAACAGGGACCGTGTGATACACACACACTTACTAGACGAGGCTCACACACTGCGTTGGCTTGCTGTCTTCTTAAGGCTCTTTCTATCCATAAGTTTTGTCCCTTTTACATTCCTTGCCATTTATTTGATGAAGAACACGTATTACTTCTGATCCTTAAAACATGCCTTAAAGATATATATAGGTATTGATAGATGATAGATAGTTAGATAGATAGATAGATAGATAGCAGCCTGAGAAGATAAGGGAAACTGTTTTTAATTTTCTTTCCGTGTGATAATCTCACTGTGGCCATCTTAAACCAAAAGAAAGAGATCTTATATTTTAAAGATCCATACTGCAATACACACAGGTGATACAATACGATGTCTGGGATGAGCTTTATAGTAACTCCGGCCAGGAGAGTTGGGTACAGACAAGCAGGCTGCGCCTCGTGTTGACAGCTGCTGACGCTGGGAGGTGGAGGGTGGCTTCCTGGAACCACACCTTCTGCTCTGTGCTGTCTGAGCATTTCCATCGTGCAAAGCTCTTTATTTTTTCTTTTTTAATATAATGTATGTCTTGTGCCTGCTTGTGATAATAAATGGTAGTTTCTGTTACAATTTTATATCCTTTTCAAATGCAGTGACCAGAAGCCTCCTTCCTAAATTGGAAAGGGAAATAAGACCTAGTGCAGACTTTATGTTAGCAAACAAAACAGCAGCGTGCCTGGCAGCTGACTGCAATCCGTTCTAGTGGTGATACTATTGCCGTGTGTTCTAAAAATAAGGGGCTACACAAAATGAACCATTTTATCCATAACGCACAATTAGAGGTGAATTGCCCGTGTGCATAGACGGATGGAGGGATGGATGGATAACTAGACAGATAAATAGATAGACTACAGCCTTTCTTCAGTGAACGCGTATTTATTTCTTTTATTTATTTATTTATTTATTTATTTATTTATTTCCAAATCTTTATTGTTGGATGTAAAATGTATTACAGATGTTCCACATTTTTCCCCCATTGACCCCCTCCTCCCCACTCCCGCCCCCCTCCCACCTTTTCCCACACTATTGTCTGTGTCCATTGGTTATGCATATAAGTTCTTTGGTTTATTTCTTCCCACCCCCCCAACCCCTTTCCCTTTGAGGTTTGTCAGTCTAGCCATGAGTTTGTGCTTCTTAATCCCTTCACCTTTTTCACCCATTCCCCCAACCCCCTTCCCAACTGGCAACCAATAAAATGTTCTCTGTATCTATGAGAATGTTTCTGTTCTGCCTGTTCATTTTGTTTGTAGATTCCATTGTTGATAGATATGTATTCATTGCCATTTTGTTTGTTCATACATTTTATCTTTTTCTTCAAAAAGACCCTTCATCATTTCATATAATAACGGTTTGGTGGTGATGAACTCCTTTAACTTTTTCTTGTCTGGGAAAGTTTTTGTATGTCCATCGATTCTAAATGACAGCTTTGCAGGGTAGAGTAATTTTGGTTGTAGGTTCTTGGTTTTCATCACTCTGAATATTTCTTGCCACTCCCTTCTGGCCTGCAAAGTTTCTTTTGAGAAATCAGCTGACAGCCTAATGGGTACTCCCTTGTAGGTAACTAGCTGCCTTTCTCTTGCTGCTTTTAATATTCTCTCTTTGTCTTGAACCTTTTGCATTTTGATGATGATGTGTCTTGGTGTGGGCCTCTTGGGGTTCATCTTGTTTGGGACTCTGTGCTTCCTGGACTTGTATGTCTGTTTCCTTCACCAAGTTAGGAAAGTTTTCTGCCATTATTGTTTGAAACAGGTTTTCGATTTCTTGTTCTCTCTCTTCTCCTCCTGGCACCCCCAAGATGCGAATGTTGGCACGCTTGAAGTTATCCCAGAGGCTCCTTACTCTATCCTCATTTTTTTGGATTCTTTTTTCTTTTTGCTCTTCTGATTGGGGATTTTTTGCTTCCTTATATTCCAAATCGATGGTTTGCTCCTTGGATCTACATACTCTATTATTGAAGCTGTGTAAATTATTCTTTATTTCAGTTAATGCCTCCTTTAATTCTGTGTATCCATGATTTCTAACTGGTACTTTTTTATGCTCTTGATGCCCTCCCTAAGTTCACTGAGGTTCTCACTAAGTTCATTGAGCATCCTTATAAGCAGTATTTTGAACTCAGTATCTGTTAGGTTGCTTATCTCCCTTTCGCTTAGTTCTTTTATTGGGGTTTTGTTCTGTTCTTTCATTTGGGACCTGTTTCTTTGTATCCTCATTTCGGCTGCCTCCCTGTGTTTGTTTCAGTGTATTACTTAATGAGAGGTATGGGGCTCGCTGAGACCCGGTGCTGCTTGTTTGAAAGAATTTAGGAAAAACCTGAAGCAGGATCCAAGACCGGCCAATCCTATGGTTAAGCAAGTGGCAACAGCTTGAAAGTTGTGTGGGGCAGGGCGGGGCCTCAGGGAGTCAGCAGGGCGGGGCTACGAGTGTGAGCCAGGTTGCTGGAGTCCCAGATATGGTTTCTGTCCCCCAGGAAGGGCTCACCAAAGGAACAAAGGCCTCTGACAGCACATTTGTCCCCGAGGAAGCCCCATCTCCAGCTCTCGCTCCAGTGCCAAACAGCTTAGTTCTTCCCTGTAAGACTCTGGCGCCCCTCGAGCTGCCTCCCCTCCGAGCTTAGAGGGAGAGAGTCCGATAAGTCCGTGCGCGGGCCCTTTAAGGAGCTGCCTGGGGCTCCAGCCGCTTCAGCTTCCCTGAGCCTCAGTTTCCACTGGTTTTTCCAGCCAGAAGTTATGGGGACTCTCTTCCTGGCACTGGAACCCTGAGCGGGGCACCTGGTGTGGGACGGGGACCCCTCAGTCCTCAGGAAGGACCTTCCCAGCCACGGGATCCTCCTGATTTTTATCCACCACGCTTGGGTGTGGGACCAGCCCATCTCACCGCTGCGCGCGCGCCGCCTCCGCTGCGCCGCTGCCCCCCCCTCGCGCCGCCGCCCCTCCTACCGGTCTGGATGTAGCTGCTTTTTTTTTTTTTTCCTTAGTTCCGTAGTTGTACGACTTCCATTCAGCTTGATTTCAGGCGGTTTTGAATGATGGTTGTTCTGTAGTTTAGTTGTAACTTTGATGTGGTTGTGGGAGGACGCGGTACCGCGTTTACCTCCCGCCATCTTGACCGGAAGTCTCCCGCGTATTTATTTCTTGAGTAATAAAATGTGGGGTTTGGGTCCTGGCCGGTTAGGCTCAGCGGTTAGAGCATCAGCCTGCGAACCAGAGAGTCTGGGTTCGGTTCCCACTAAGGGCACGTACCTCGGTTGCGGTTTGTCCCCGGCCCTGGTTGGGGTCAGTGTGAGTAGCAACTAGTCGGTGTATCTCTCTCACATCAATGTTTCTCTCTCTCTCTTCCCCCCCTCTCTCCCTCCCGTTCTGTCTGAAGATGAATGCAAAAATGTTCTCGGATGAGGATTAAAAAAATTTTTTTTTAATGTGGGATTTGGGTCTTGGTCTCTTTTTAGTTCGTTGTATATATTAGGCGTCTGCCATTCTCGAGCACTGAAGAGGCGGCGGGAAGTCCCTGCGTGCTCCCCAGAGACAGGAAAGGCGCAGGTGCACTCGAGCTGGAGTTTGGCTGTCCCTCGGGTGGGCGTGCTGGGCTTGCCTCTTGGAGCCGGAGCGAGAGGTCCGGAGCCAGCCTGAGATGCTCTGGTTTGCTTCGAGGGCGGGCAAGCCTTCAGAGAAGCTGGTGTGAACGCCGAATCGTTTATAAACGCTACAGAAAGTGAATCATGGTCCTACAGACAAAAGGAATGGAATTTGAATTTGTTTGTTTTCCTGTGGGAGGGGCTCTGAACCCATACTCACTCCAAGTGTGCAACGAGAAATACCAGTCATTTGAGAACAGGGCAAACAGATACTGTAGACTCCATTAAGGGACAGTGACAGGGCAAAGAGGCCAAGAAACCACCTCTACTTCCCATGCAGACCTGCACTGAGGGTCTGATTTCATAGCTCGTGTCTCCGGGCTTGGAGCCAGGGGGTCCGCGGTTGCCTCCTGGACCACGTGGACAAGCCAGGCCCGCTTCTCTGTCTGTGGCTCGGAGTCCTCACCTGTGATGGTGATGACGACGACACCAAGCTTAGGAGATCCTCCGGCCAGGGGTGGCCCTGGGATGTGGAACAGCAGGAAGGCAGCTCCGGCCCCCCAGGGCCACCCAGTCACAGCGCCAGCCCAGAGCAGCCACCCGCCCGGGTCACTCTGCTCTCTGCCCCCTTTGCCAGGCCCCACTCTGCCTGATGACCAGATTAGTACAGTGATTTGAGCAATTTAGCAACCAAACTGGTTTTTTTCTCATTAAGTGTTACATGTGATTCTTATATATAAAACACGGAAACAGGAAGTGACATGTACCAGCACCCATTTACTCTGCAAGTTCAAATCTAGAGCACCCACTAGAGAATTAATGGGAACAGAGAGGGTCCTTGTGTGAGTCTCATTTGGAACTGGGGGTTCGGGACGGCAGCCACGGGCTCATGTTGGGCTCAGCATCAGTTTGTTTTGCTGGCCCCCCAAAGGCGGCCCGAGGTGGGCCTGGCCTGCGGCGTCCTCTGGGTGGGGCCAGGCCCGAATGCCCTCCCGCTCGCCAGCCAGCAGGCGTCTGTGAGACAGCCGGGGCTCAGGACAGCAGTCACGCCTCGTGTGGACGTGACCCCAAAATCACGTGTCCCTCCTCGAATGCGTTAATACTTCGGTGATGATAGCTGAGTGCTTGCTTTGTCATTAGTGTCTAAAGGAGTTGAAGTCAATCTACGTAAAGAAAGGACATCCGAATCCACTGCTGCCAGGACCCAGACCCCTGTGGCCCAGGGCAGCACTGGCCACGCCCACTGTGGAAGTCTGGGGTGTGGTTTCCCCACCGGAGCTTGTCTCTGCCCACCTCCAGCCTGGACCCCTGGGGCCCCTGCCCAGGCTCCTTACAGCCCCCTTGGAAGGAGGCCCCGGCCTGCACACCCCTCCTGGTCACCAAAAACCTCACTGCAGTAGGGTCTTGAAAATGCATGGATATGGGGGCCATTAGGACAAGGTCTGGACTTCTTTAACCCGATGGGGAGGGAGGCCTGGCTACGGCTGACCCTTGGCACCCCGAGTGACTGTGAGGGGTGGGAACTTTGCCTCCCCATTCCCTTTTCCATCTGCATGTCTCTAGGTCTCCCATCAGCTGCTCAGCCTGCTACCTGTGGCCAGCACAGAACAATGGAACCTTCTCCGGGTCCATCCCAGGAGGCGCCTGGCTCCATCCCTGCTCAGTCTGGTGCTCTGCCCCCACACCGTCTCTGCCCCTCTCCCACTTCCCCGAGTCTCTCTGGGTGCACCACCTCCCCGCACTCCTAGCTGCATGCTGTTTAAATTCTGGTTTTTGTCTTCTGGTTCACTGTCGTTTAATTATCTCATCCGCTTGGCTTAATGCCAAAGAGGATTCTTTCCAGACGAAAATGGTAAGACTTTTTTTCTCTCATAAGAATTGTGCGTAAGGGCAATGCAGCATGCTTCTAGGCACCCTTGTAAGCTAGTTCTGTTATCATTTCCTAACTTCCGCTGCTAACCAGATAAGTTCTTTCTTCTTTCTGCGCATTCATTGTAGAATATTTGAAAAATGCAGAGCAGTACAGAAGGAAATGGAATAAGCTGTTATCACACCGCACAGAGGAGACAGCTAGCATATCAGGCCTCTCCCACTGGTGTTTTCCCCGAGTGTGCGTGCACGTGTGTTTCTCTTTTACCTAATTTTTGGCCCTGATCACTTCCATTCCGCCTCAGCGGCATTCCCAATAGAGCCTTAGTCTTCAAAACCATGGTTTTCCTGCCCGTACAGTGTTCCGTGATGGAGACGTACTGAAACGTCGTCATTCTAGCGTTTAGGAGATACTTAGCTCACTTCCTTGCAGTGAACAAGACAAGAGGAACGTCCCCAGCTGTGCCTTGCCAGCAGAGTGACCTTGCGGCGGTGGTTTGGGGGTGAACCCGGGAGGAGATGGGGTCGCTGTGAAGACAGGCTGATGAGTGAAAAGCACCCAGCAGTGCCCGCCACGTAATGAATGCTTTTACTAGCTGTTTGCTGTTATTATTTTCCTAAGAGCAACCCCTAGAAACGGGATTCTGGGCCCAAGGGCCGAAGTATTGCCAATGCGCTTTCCCCGGGGCTCTGTGGACACACATGCCTCGAAGGGCGCCCTCCCCAGCCCAGACGGAGGAGGTGCCGGCTCCTTATTCCACACGGGCTCTTGGAGAGCGTCGCAGGTGGAACATGCGCTTGTCAGAAAGACGCCGGAGAGATCTGTGCCCCCTTCACTCGGGTTCCCCAGTGATGACATCCTGCAGAATTACAGTGCTGTGTCCCCACCAGGATCCTGACAGTGAGATAGTCCCCCGTGCCATTCAGTGTGTATTCAGTTCTCTACAATGTCATCCCACATGCAGGCCCTGGCATCCTGCACCTCGGTCACAGTACAGAACAGCTCCATCCCTTTCATAGCCCTCCCCCTCCCCCGTCATCTGTGTCCCTAACTCCGGGCTGACGCTACTCTGTTCTCCGTTTCTGTAATTTTGTCACATCAAGAATGTCATATACATGGAATCATACAACTTGTAACCTTTTGGGGTTGGCTTTTATTCACTCGGCTTACATCCCTGGAGACCCGTGGTGGCTGTCATGTGGATCGGTGGTTCCCTCTCATCGCTGGGCAGTGCTGTATGGTGCGCAGGGACCATGGGTGAGCATTCCCTCACCGAAGGACATCTAGGCTGCTTCTAGATTTTGGCATTCTACCCCTGTTTTATTATGGCCAATTTGATTAAATAATTCAATTTTCGGAGGCCAGTGTGGCTATTTCTAGAAGTCGGTGTCTTTATTTGGGTTGGGTGGAGATTTCTGATGTCTGTGTCATACTTATAATGAATCAACGTCATTGTCAAGTTATAAGAGTAAGTAAAACGATGACGGTGTAATGCTGAGATTGAAGGTGCAGGGACGCAGTGAGGTCAACAGCCAGAAGAGACTGAGGAAGGGCCAGAGGGGGCGTGGTTGGAAGAGGAGCCAGTTCTGATTGGAGGAAGGAGGAAGGGCGCTCAGGCACGCTCCTTGGAAGGCCACCAATGGGAAGGGCCGGTCTCTTCTCTCCCTTTCTTCCCTGCTCCCGCTAGGACCCAGCATCATGGTTCTACTGGTCTCACCTTCAGCCATAGACATTCAAAATCCCTCCTGGCCCTGCCCCTCCCCCCACCCCGAAAAATAAAATAAAATCCCTTGGGGGAGAGACTGTAAAAGACTTAGAAGGTAGAAAATTTTGCTCCAGAGTCGTTAGTCCAATTTCAAAGGAGCGCTGCGAAATTGTCACAAAGACAGTTGAGCAGAAAATTTCAGTCGGTGTGAGCAGTACCAGCGAGACAATGAACGTAACTACATGTTTTACAACAGTCAACCCCGAAGCGTGACTTACCTGACACCACTTTTCAGGATTGTGAAAGGGAGAGCAGATGTGTGCTGGGATTTTTTTTTTTTTAATCCTCACCCGAGGACATTTTTCGATATTTTGTTCAGATAGAGTGGGAGAGAGAGAGAGAGAGAGAGAGAGAGAAACATCGACGTGAAAGGGACACATCGAGTGGTCGCCACCCACGTGACCCAACCAGGGCCGGGGACAAACTGCAACCGAGGCTCGTGCCCTTAGCGGGAACCGAACCCGGGTCTTTCCAGACCGCAGGCCGACGCTCCAACCACTGAGCCAAACCGGCCAGGGCGTGTGCTGGGATTTGAAAGGGAACCAATGCCGCAGCAGCTGGGTAAGATCGTCTCCTTGGTGGAAAATCTCGGGACCACTGTCCTCTGACCACCCCTCCCTGCCCGGCCCCACGCACTGAACTTCCCACCCTGGCTGGTGGTGCCTTTTGTCTTCCCAGCCCGCAGCGCCCAACCCGAGCCTAAATTGCTATACGGTTATCATATCTGTCCTGGGTTGGGAGCATTTCACAACATAGCCCCACAAATATCCATGCGAGAAACCCACAGTTTCTAGTGGTTATTGACTTCATGCCAATCCAAACTAGAATTCGACAACCCAGCAAGAAATGTCCTGAGCAGCTGCAAGGAATTTCTATTCAAATAGAAAAAGGGAGCTAAGCTGGGGGTCTTCGCCCTCCATCCCGTATGGACGTTATGGAAGGAAATGTGGGCCTGGGGGCTGGGGGGAGGCCTGGCCGCAGCGCCGGCTTCCGGCCCCTCTGCTGTTCCCATTGGCCTCTGCCAGGGCACCTCATCGCTCAGGAGGAATAACATCCTCAGCAGCCACGCCACGGGGTTGGGACTGAACAGATGCCTAAATGATGAGGGTGAATGGGCACAGAAAATGACAAGTCGTTTTTATGTGTGGAGCCCAAATAAGGATGCCACACCCGTGCTGTCTCATACATTCCTGCCTGGCTGGAGCCCCCCTTGAGGCTGCCCACACCCCAGCAGCCAGGCTAGTCCTGTGTGCCTGGGCCATGCACCCCCCCCCCATAGGTCCTCGGTGAAATGTCCTAAAAAGGCAAAGGCAAGAAGAAAAAGGAGAGCAGATGATGGACATTTAAGACCAGCTTTTCTGAAAAAGCTTTCTTTTAAAACGTCTTCATAAAGGTGAATTCGTACATCAGTTTAAGTCACATATGTAAGGGAGCATACGGCCTTCAGGGCACGCTCCAAAAACCAGACCTGGTATCTGGCAAAAATGGAATGCAGCACCTGCTGGGCAGCACCTGCCCTAGCTCTGGGCACACGGACAAACATGCCCTCCACTCCTGAAAACAGACGGTGTGGCAGCCATGGCCATCTGTGGTGAGGCCGGTGGGCATGACAGCAGGTGCTGGGCCTGCCACATTCCATGTCAGGCACGCCCAGACGAGGGCTGGGCTTGAGGTCAGGGAGCCCGGTGGTGGCGCACCCACTTCCCCCCGAGTGCCAGGGTTGGAGTCAGAGCTTCACAAAACCGTGTGCATCATAGTCCGGCAGCTCCCCTGTGGTGGCATCTGCTGCTGAATTAAAGGACTGGTCCCCAGAGGGATCTCGCTGGGCTGGTCCCTCCAAACTGGCAAATGGGGCTTTATTACAACACCTTACGTAGTCAAAACCACATGGTGAGCCAGGAGCGGTCCAGGGCAGAGGTCCCAGCCTGAATCAGGAGGTGACAAAAATGAACCCTGGTTTCTCCCCACAGGCCAAGGGGGAGGAAGCCCCAATGCAGGCCCCCCTTGGTGGTGGAAGACCTTTCGGGAAGGTCTGGCACAGGTGGGGCTGCGCCGGTCTGGGGGTGAACGCCTCATCGCTTGTGTTGGTCTTGCTGAAGCCTGGACCCTCGCCCCCATTTTGCTGCTGGCGTCGCCTGTGTCCTACTTCCTGTTCAGTGCTCACTTGGTTGGAATATTGTTTCCGCTCCAGAACCTTCCGCAGGCTCATTGCTCCCTCCCTTCACGACGCCCGCACTGCATCTCGCTGAAAGACACGCTGCCCTTCCCGCCAGGGTCCCCGGGGAGCTCCCGCTCGGCGTGATCAGGTTTGCGCCGCTTAACCGCGCAACGTTGGACCTGCCCACAGACTCATGTCCTCCTGCCTCTGGCACAAAACAGCAGTGTGTGGTCAGGTCGGTGTGGCTCAGTGGCTGAGCATCCGCCCCTGCACCAAGAGGTCGCCGGTTCAATTCCCGGTCAGGACACATGCCCAGGTTGTGGGTCCATCCCCAGTGCGGGGTGTGCAGGAGGCGGCCAGTCGATGTTCTCTCTCATCGATGTTTCTGTCTGTCTCTCTCTCACTTCCTCTCTCTCTAAAATCAATAAAGGCTGCCAGACAGGCACTGGAGGGGTCCCCTTCCTGTATTCTCCCCTCAAGGAGCCCCTGAGTGGGCTGTCGGGGTGGGGAGGAGAAAGGGGGATGCAGTCATGTCTCAGGAAGAGGTGTCTGGACTCAGAGTAGAGACGTCACTCCCGGGCTTTTTAAAATGGCCCAGTCCTGTCTCTTCAAGACAGAGGCCACCGGACACGGTTTGGCAGCCCTCTGCCATCTGCTCCACTTACTCCGGTTTCTCTAAGTGTATTGGTCAAGCTCTTTTGATACCAAGAAACAGAAACTTTCTTATGCCTTTTCAAGAGGCGGAGGTTGGGGGGGGGGGTCAATGGACTCGGGAAGGGGGCTTACCCACTGAGAGCTTCTGTAAGGACACTGCAGTCTCCAGAAAAAGCCTCAGGATATGGGGTGCCAGGAAGCCTGGGGGGTCCTGGGCTCTCTGCCCTCTGTGATTGGCACCTCCCTCTCGTCCCTTCTCCCGGGGCTGCCTCTTATTATTCATCTGGGTGGCTGGTGTGGTCAGCTGAGGACGGACCCCCCATGACCCTGTGCTCACCCCAGTTGCCGCCAGCTCCGAATCACTTAGTAAAAGTCCTGGTGAGGAAAGGTGACTGGATAATGACCATAGGTCGGGCCGTGGGGATGGGGCAGGGTCGCCAGGAGCCAGGACCACCTGTCCAGGGCCGAAGGGAGTGTGCTGGACAGCCAGTTGGTCGAGGCAGCCCTTGCCATGATGGGTATGGGCTGGCTGTTGTGGTCACCTGGTCTCACTCCCAAGTCCCCACCTGTAAGACAGGGCTAGCGAGCAACTGTCAGAAAGGCGCCCACCCAGCCAGCTGCGTACAGTCCTGACCAGAGCACTGGGCCCCGCCTTTTGGGCTGTGCAACACGGATGGATCAAGGCTGGTCCCAACCCTGAGCTGAGCCAGAAAGTCCCGTCCATCCGTGTGTGCTCCAGTGACCCTCACCTCTCTTCTTTGTTTTGATTGGCTGTTGATCGGTCCCAACAAAGCAGGGGCCAGCCGGCTGTGAGCGCGCAGCTCAGGGTAGGGGGTCCCGGGCCTCAGTTCCCGACTTTCCAGGTCAGTGGCAGCTCCCTCCCCAGGAGATGCAGGCATCACAGAGCTGGGTCAGCCGTTCTTTCCTCAAGCTCTGGAAATTCTGCAGATGGAATTCCCACCAAAATAAAAATTGGGCCCCACACAGAATGTGGCCAGGTGCCATCTGGGTGCCTTTGGCTTGTGTCCAGAGCCAGGGCATCAGAAACAGCAGGACCGTGAGATTCACGGGCACCCGAGAGGGTGTGACACAGACTTGCGTGTTCAAACAGGTGTTTTGTGGGATCCTTTCAGACGCGTTCCCGCACATATTTCTCATCCCAGCTCTGAGAGGCAGGCAGAGCTGAGATGACCAGCCCCATTTACAGAATGGCAAACTGAGGCTCCAAGTGGTTATGGTCTTGCCCATGGGGGGTGGGGTGAAAGAGAAGGCCATAAGCAAAAGGAGTAACTGTGGGGACAAGCCCTGGACCCATGCGGCTGTCACAGCACCACTCCCAGGCGGCTGGTCCGAGTGTAGCCGTCAGAAGACCTGGCGTCAAGGGTTGTGTTGAGGTGTGAGCACTGGACCGCGGTGGCCTGGGATGCGGTTCTGACTGCCCCTCGCTGGCTGAGCCTGAGCCTGTGGCTCCGTGCACCCCGTCTCCTCGGGATCCCTTAGCACGGGGTCTGGCCTGTGGCTCGTGCTCAGTGTCGGTTATTCTGTGATGCAGGCAGGATGGTTCCGGGCGCCAGCGATTCCTCTGACATCCACAGGCCCAGCTGAATAGGGAAGCTCAATACCCGGGGACGAGAGGCCTCTGCCTTCTCGTCTACTCTCTGGTCTTGTTTTAATATCAGGGGCTGCCAATCAAACCTCATGCAAGAGTTTGGGGTGACCTGTCATGCTCACTCATGACCTCCGGCCCCGATTCGCCCCCAGTGGGAGGCCAGTACAGACTCTTCTCCGTCAATCTTACTGCCTCCGCATCTCATCCTTAAGTTTCGTTTTACCAAACTGCCCCCCCCTTTGTGTCTGTGCTCTTTGCTTCTGGATAAAGGATTTGCAAAATGTTCAACATGTGAACAAAAGCCTTCCCGACAAGGCTGCCGGGGGAGGATGACCTTCCTGAGTCAGCCAAGCCTGTGTGCTGTGGGGCTGGTTTCTCAGCCACACCTGAGCCCGGCCACAGCTTCTCGGACACCCTGCGAGTCGGCGAGACGTTGCTGTCCCAGCACAGCTGACGTGAGGGCGCACCTGCTGCTTCACCCCCCGCTCACCTGCCTTGGCCCTGCTGAGGGCTCAGCAACTAACTAAGTAAGTAAGGTAAAGGCACGGCCTTCACACAGACATGAAATGACCGCATCAAAGCATTAGTTGAGCGACAGAACTGGTAAGATGTTACCACCAGTTCAAACAGAGAAACGAAGAACCATGCATTTGCATGCAGAATATGGAAATGCATTTACCAATGGACACGGCGTGGTTTACACTGGAGACTCCCCAGGGACTCGTCCTCTTATTCCAAACTTCCCAGCCTGTTGTCAGAAGGAATCTGAAGGAAAGATTATTCTGGGTCGCAGCGTAAGGTTGGCATCACTGGATTTGGCTGGATGCTTCGTACAGGGCAGCAGAGTGTCAGTCTGCCACATGGGCCTTCTTGTGTTTGCTTTGCTAGAAGACTTCATAATTGGCTTGTTGACACTTCTACTGTCTGCCGTTCCGAGGCTGGGAAGGCCAGCGCACAAAACTCTTACAGATTGGGTGAACACATCTCTTGTGAAGGTCCTCAGAATACCCCAAGGTCCCCGTGCTGCCAATAGGCAAGGCCTTTCTCCCCCGATGGATGGCTGGAGCCAGAGGGCCAGGGACCAGGTCAGTCCCCCGGGGAGGGCTTTGCAAGCACCAACTCCTCATGGTCACACTCGGCTCCTTACAAGAGTCGAGTAAATGAGCACGTTGCTTAGAAAACGGATTTCCCCGGTTATATCCTGGTAAAAAGGCGGACAGATTATTTAGGAAACTGCAGGTAACAATGTTGCCATGAGAAGTAAACACTTACTAAAAGTTTCTGAATTAGGGGCAGGCAGACAGTAAAAATCAGATACCATTGAAAATGTTTCACTTTGGTTCAGGAAAGAATCTGTTAGGTGGTAAGGAGTAACCGACAGCTGCGGGAGAGAGAGCGAGAACTTCCACAATGAAGCCTTAAAACGAGGTCTACACCACACAGATCAGCACAGCGAACTCCTGGTCATTCTCCGCTCGGGTTAGCACCTCATCAAGCTGTCTGTTTCTGAACTAAAGAGAGTTCTGGAAATCCTGGTCGGCCCCCTGGAACCGTCTGAACATCGCCCAGGCGAGGCCATCAGACACCAGTCCCCATGGTCCTTTTCTCTAGGGCTCTGAGGTGGCCCTTCAGTGATGTCACAGACTGGCCTCCAGCTGGCCACAGAGCCTTCAGCAAGGGTCTGAGTGAAACAAACCATCTGTGGGTGACAGGAACACGTGTTTGCCTGTTTCACAGAAGGTAAAATTGAAGTACGAAGAAGCTGAGTAGCTTGCTGAGGTCACAGACGAGGCAGAGGGAGTGTCAGGGGCCACCAGGCAGCCAGACCCCCCATCATCGCTCCAACTACGGCAGTGGGAAGGCCCCATCTGCGGGATAGGTGCTGTTGGCAAAGTTGAGTTCCTTCTGGCGAAATCAGGGAGCCCTTCAGTCATAAGAGGCTGTGATCCCATTAGCAGCCTCCCTCGCCTTTTGAGGTGCTGTTGTTGGTATGATTCCTTCATCAAGCTCCCCAAAGCCCGTGGTCTGAAGCTGTCTTGCCTGATGAGACTGGAGAGAAATAACCCCCGAGATGCCCCCCACCCCACGAACTCCGAGGGGCTAGGACAGGACTCCTGCTAGACGTGTAGTGTCTTTGCATATGAGCCTTGAAGAACTACACAAGGTGCTGCTTCTCCTGGGCTGAGCCAGCACCACCTGCCTCGCCGGAGTGCAGGGCCTCAGCCCAGCAATGGACGTGAACGTGACAAAGGTTCAAGATGGGGAAGTCAGAAACATTCCCTTGGCAGTGGCTGAGTGGGCAGGACCCCAGACCCAGCCCTCCCACGCCGCACCCCGCACGGCACAGCCAGGGAGGCCAGGCCTGAGCCACGGACGTGCTGTCATGAAAACGTGGGCCTGACACACGGTCAAAGGCAAGACCTCTGGCAGTGGGTTCGGAGGCTTTGAGACGCCGCCACTGAGTCCTGATGGCCAGGAACAGGGGGGAACAAGGAAAGGGGCGGGGGAGGGACTAGAGCAGTAGCAGGAGTGGGAGCCAGGGGCGGACTCGTCCTGGACTGAAGGCCGAGGATAGGAACTTGGCAAGGACTCCGGCTAGAAGGACAAACCCCAGAACCTCACGTGCTCAGGCGAGGAGGTGGCCCTGTGGCTCAACAGATCTGAGTTCTAGAAACCGAGGCTGAGCGAGACCAGAGGCATGGACCAGTGCAGGGGTTGGTTGCTGCAAGGGTCCAGGGCTGAGCCAGGACAGTGGCTGCAGGGTGAACCGTGCAGACCAATGTCACCATCACTAACAGAGACTTTGTCCCAGTGTTGTAGGCCATCAGCACACAGGAAGTGCTGTTAGTCATACAAAGGTTGAGTTTATGGGGGAAAGATCTACTCATTGTATTTAACTGTTTCCAATAAAGGAAAACGCAAACTGATCTTAGCTAGAAGTGGTGCCCTGGGCACTGACAAATCACCACCCGGCTCAGCCTTTCTGCGGTCCCCAGCCCAGGCTCCTGCTGGTGAGCAAACAGGCCCAGGTCAGGGAAATGCTGAAGGAAAACATCTGTTGTGATGAAAATGGGGCTCCGGTGTGGACTGTCACATGCACTGTCTGCCGTGGAGAACACCTCCGTCAGTGTACTTGGAGTCCCTCAGGGAGGGACGAGGGGTCCCTCGCACCAAAGGTGCTGATGCCCGTGCACTCTCCCTGTCTGGTGGGAGGCACCCCGAAGATGTGCCCT
Source organism: Molossus molossus (assembly GCF_014108415.1). Lineage (NCBI taxonomy): Eukaryota > Metazoa > Chordata > Mammalia > Chiroptera > Molossidae > Molossus > Molossus molossus. Next base: position 6,541,973 of record NW_023425388.1, on the reverse strand, counting down.
GGGGGCCATGGTTCACGTCACATCCCTTCTCACTGTGATTTCCTCTTCAATTTAGTCATATAACCTCAGCCCCCAAACCCTAAAAAGCAATTTTTAAAAGTTAAAGACCTTAGCCCTGGCCGGTTTGGCTCAGCGGTTAGGGTGTCGGACTGCGGTCTGGAGAGACCCGGGTTCGGTTCCTGCTAAGGGCACGTACCTCAGTTGCAGTTTGTCCCCGGCCCTGGTCGGTCGTGCGGGTGGCAGCCACTCGATGTGTCCCTTTCACGTCGATGTTTCTCTCTCTCTTCCTCTCTCTCCCTTCCACTCTATCTGTACAAAAAAATGGAAAAATGTCCTCGGGTGAGGATAAAAAAAAAAAAAAAAAAGGTTAAAGACCTTACAATTTTTTTTTTTTATCTAATGGCCCTCATGAGGTCATGGGGAAATCCCTCTGATGAGACATCGTTAAGCCAAGGTTGACTCCAGTGAGTCAAACACCACCGATAATGGGCGTGTGGCAGCAATGTCACCTGTGGGGGTGTTTCCGGGGGTGGTAGCTTTGTTGTATACAACCCTTTTCAGTGGCAAAGGCATGAAGTTTGTCACAACCTCTCTAAGTGCACTCAATGACGTGTATTATGTGCAACATTCCAGTGCCCAAGGTTACAGGGTTGTTGTTTTTCATTTATCTTTGTTGTTGAAAGTATACAGATGCCCTCCCTTTTCCCCCCATTCACCCCCTTCTTCCTTCCCCACACTATTATCTGTGTCCATTAGTTATGCATATATGCATATAAGTTCCTTTGTTTATCTCTGCCTGCACCCCCCTCCCCTCTAAAGTTCATCAGTCTAACAACTGATTTGTACTTCTTTTCTTGTTAAATCCTCACCCGAGGACACTTTTGCGTTTATCTTCAGATAGAGCGGGAGGGACAGAGGGAGGAAGAGAGAAAAACATTGATGTGAGAGAGACACATCAACTGGTAGCCACCCACATGACCCCAACCGGGGCCGGGGACAAACTACAACCGAGGTACGTGCCCTTAGCGGGAACCGAACACGGGTCTCTCTAGTCCATGGGCCGATGCTCTAACCGCTGAGCCAAACCAGCCAGGGCCTAATGTGTACTTGTTAATCCCTTCATCTTTTTCACTCATTTCCCAAACCTCCTCCCATCTAGCAACCAACAAAAAGTTATCTGTATCTGTAAGTCTATTTCTGTTTTGCTTGTTCATTTTGTTTGTAGAATCAATCATTGATAGATATGTATTTATTGCCATTTTATTGTTCACATTTTTTATCTACTTTTTCTTTAAGAAGACCCTTCAACATTTCCTATAATACTGGTTTGGTGGTGATGAGTTCTTTCAGTTTTTCCTTATCTGAGAAACTCTTTATATGTCCATCAATTCTAAATGATAGCTTTACTGGGTAGTGTAATCTTGGTAGTAGGTCATTGCTTTTCATCACTTTGCATATCTCTTGCCACTCCCTTCTGGCCTGCAAAGTTTCTTTTGAGAAATCGGCTGACAGTCTTATGGATAACAAGCTCCCTTGTGGATAACTAACTGCTTTTCTCTTCCTGCTTTTAAGATTCTCTCTTTGTCCTTTACCTTTTGCATTTTGATGATGATGTGTCTTGGTGTGGACCTCTTTGGGTTCATCTTGTTTGGGACTCTCTGTGCTTCCTGGACTTGTATGTCTGTTTCCTTCACCAAGTTAGGGAAGTTTTCTGTCATCTTTTCAAATAGGTTTTGAATTTCTTGCTCTCTCTCTCTCTCGTCCTTTTGGCACCCCCACGTTGGGAATGTTGATATGCTTGAAGTTGTCCCAGAGGCTCCTTACACTATCCTCATTTTTTTAAATATGTTTTTATTGATTTAGAGAGAATGGAAGAGAAAGAGACAGAAACATCGATGTGAGAGAGAAACAATCAGCTGCCTCCTGCATGTCCCCCACTGGGGGTCGAGCCCACAACCTGAGCATGTGCCCTGACCAGGAATCGGACCAGGACCTCTCAGTCCATGGATGACACTCAATCCATTGAGCCACGCAGGCTGGACTTTTCTCTCTCTCTCTCTTTTTTTTTTTCTTTTTTCTTTTTGCTCTTCTGACTGGGTGTTTTTTGCTTCCAAATCGATGGTTTAATTCTTAGCTTCACCTACTCTACTGTTAATACTCCATAAATTATTATTTATTTCAGTTAGTGCATTCTTTATTTCTGACTGGTCCTTTATTATGCTCTTGAGGTCCTCACTAAGTTTCTTGAGCATCTTATAACCAGTGTTTGAACTCTGCATCTGTTAGGTTGCTTTTCCTGGAGTTTCGTTCTGTTTTTTCATTTGGGACATGTTTCTTTGTCTCCTCATGTTGGCTGCCTCCCTGTGCTTGTTTCTATGTATTAGGTAGAGTTGCTACATCTACTAGAGTTGGTAGGGTGACCTATTATAAGTAGGTGTCCTTTGTGGTCCAGTGGCACAGCCTCCCTGATCACCCCCAGCTGGGCCCTTGAGGTGCATGCCCCATGGGACTCTGTTGCAATTGAATCTCGATTGCTGTTGGCATGTCAGTAGGAGGGTTTTACTCAGGCTGCTCAGCTGCAAGGACTGGCTGTGCCCACTGACCACCGACTTCTGACTGCTTTGGAGGATCAGCTGTGCAGGGGCCACCACACAGAGCAAGACTTACTTCAACCGGGCTCTGGTACCCACTGAGTCCACCCACTGAGTGGGTCATTTGTGGAGGTGGTGGGTTAGTGGTGCTTTGATGTGGTCCGAAGTTGTTCACTGGGTGTGCTGGCTCTGGGGCCTCCCAGGAGGTGCAGGCCAAGGTCAGCCACTGCCTGAGTTCTACCCAGGGCCACCCGGCATAAGCTACAAAGTGATCTGCAGATGGCTGCTTCTTGTACTGGGCTTGGAGGTACCCAGGTGAAGCCAAGCTGTAAACCGAGGCTGGCTGCTTCTAGTGCCAGGCCTGGGCCACTTAGAGAGAGGTACATGGCTCTCTGCTGTTAGTTGAAAGATTTTAGGAATATCCAAAGCATGAACCCAGATGGACCCGGTGTATGGAAAAGTCACTGAAAATGGCTTGGGTTGGCCCAAAAGTTGCGTGGGGCGGGGCCGCAGGGAATCACCAGGGCGGGGCAAACAGTGTGAGCCAGGTGGCTGGAGGCCCAGCAATGGCACCTGTCTGCCTGGCCCCTAGGGGAAGGGCTCATCAAAGGAACAGTGGCCTCCGCCAGCATGTCTGTCCAGGAGGAAGCTGCCCGCACCCCACTGCCAAACAGTGCAGTTCTCCCCTATGTCTCTGTGACTTTCAAGCTGCCTCCCCTGAACTGGGGCTCCAGCAGCCTCAGGCTCCCTCAGCCTTGATCCCTGCTGGTTTTTACAGCCAGAAGTGATGGGGATTCTCTTACTGGCACTGGAACCCTGAGCTGGGGGGCCTGATGTGGGACAGGGACCCCTCATTCCTCAGGGAGGACCTTCCCAGCCGAAGTATCCTCCTGATCTTTATCCACCACACGTGGGTGTGGGACCAGCCCCTCCGCACCTCCACCCTCCTACCAGTCTGGATGTGGCTTCTTTAATTCCATAGTCGTAGGACTTGCATTCAGCTTGATTTCAGGCGGTTCTCAACGATGATTGTCCTGTTGTTCAGTTGTAATTTCGATGTGGTTGTGGGGGGAGGCAAGTACCACATGTACCTATGCCCCTATTTTGACTGGAAGTCCCAAGGTTACATTTTTTTTCTTTTTAAAATAAACCTGTGGGTTGGGCGGGCGAGGGGGATCAGGGCTCTGCGGTCAGCGTGGAGACCAGTCGCCTGCTCCTGCCGCTCCTCAAGCCTGTTGCTCTGTCCTGCAGGTGATCTTCAGCAAGTACTGCAACTCCAGCGACATCATGGATCTCTTCTGCATCGCCACCGGCCTGCCTCGGTGAGTGGTCCAGCCTGGTCCTGCCGGAGGGCTCCTCTGCCCCCGCGTGTTTCAGGTCACCCTGCGGGAAGGCACGGGGAGGGCGGGCCGCCGAGCAGGCGGCGTGGGAGGGGTGGAAGGCACTGGGCCCACCTGCGGCAGGAACTCTCAGATCAGTAATGAAACCCTGGAGGTTCCGACCGCAGCCTGCCCACGGGTGCCCACAGGCGCCCCGTGTCTGCACAGAGGAAACCACTGGGTGGAATAAGCAGAAAGGACCCTCAAGAGTTGTCCTTTTCTGCCCTGGCCAGTGTGCGCAGTGGTTGGAGCCTTGTCCCTCGAAGGAGCTGGGGTCCCTGGGTTGCAGGTTCGACCCCAGCCCTGGTCAGGGCCTGTGCGGGAGGCAGCCAGTCGCTGTGTCCTCTCACGTCGCTGGACGTGGCGTGTCTTCCAGGAACACGACCATCTCCCTGCTGACCACAGACGACGCCATGGTCTCCATCGACCCCACCATGCCCACAAATTCCGAACGGTAAGCGGCTGGCGGCTTCGCCAACCCTGTCTTCACGGTGGCTGCCACTCCACGCCCGCAGGAGGGTCTCTGTGTTGTTTTCATACGTTGCTGCTGTTGACACTTGAATTTAAACCAGAGGGGGGGAGCGGTGACGGAGGCTTCCTTCGGCTGGTTCTTGACAAGATGGTAGAAGTTGGAAACGTGCCAGGAGCCTTCCCAGGGCTCCAGGTTCAGTTCCCAGCAGGAGCCTGAGTGCACGCTGGTGTCAGTACCCTTCCCAGGAGGGCAAACTGAGGCACAGGACTGCGTGAACAGGAGTGGGGCCAGGTTAGCCTCCCTACCCCAGCCCCATCCACCTCAAGAAGAGAAGCAAGACATCCCCTGACGTCCCTGGGGGCAGCCGGTGCTTCCCCACTAGGACGAATCCTGGGGGTGATGAGTGCTACCCGCAGGACTCCATCTGCCCAGGGAGGGGAGATGCCTGGGGGCAGAGGGAAGCGACGGGGAGAGGGGTCCGCAGCGAGCTCATGTGTGAGTAGAGGTGCACTCGGTGAAGCCCGGCTGTGTGCGGCCAGAGGAGGGAAGGACGAGGGCTCTGAGCAGGGACCCCCCATCCCCGATCGACCCCTCGCCCTGCAGCCTGCAGAGTCCCCGGTGGCCCCCACTTCGTCTTAAAGTACATTCTCTGTGGGTAACAGGAGTATGGTCAAGTGTGGGGGTGCCCCTGGGGACCCCAGTCTGTGTCTCCTGGTCCTCACTGAACACCCCCTCCAAGGAACATGTGTTACTCTGGTCATCGAGGTGTCCCATTGACTGAGCCGCGCCAGCTGTCCTGAGCCCACAGGAAAAAGTTTGCACCAGCCAGACGCTCGCATACCCAGCAACTGCAGGGCTCTCAGTGGCCCAGTGACAGCTTGGAAATATTCGGGCCCCCGTGGCGGGTGCCCCGGGACCTCCCCTGCAGGTTCACCCACCGCAGGTATGTGCACACCTGAGCGCCCAGGAACGGACACCTGCTCTTCTTCCTGCCCCCAGAAGCCGGCCTGCCAGCCCCCCATGCTAGGCTGGGTGCAGGATCCCCAGACCCAGGCGAGGGCACGATCCTTCTGAGGGCAGCCAAGGCTCGGGCAGCACAAAGCCCTGGGGACCGTGGTTGGCACTGGCCTTCCCGTGCACCTGGATGCCTCAGCCGGGACTCCCCTCCCGCTGTGCCTACTAGTCTCCCTGACTTTCACCCATCAGGAGCTTTTGCCCCCTGATTGTGGGCTCCGGGCTCCCCAGAAGGAACAGTGCTAATTGGCTCCCTAAAGACTCCAGTGAAATTCTCGTAAATCTCAGCACAAGTCCCGCCAGAGCTCGCTTCAGAAGGAAAGTCGACAAGTGACCTGTCCTCCTGACTTGTCCGCAAGACAAGAACGATCCCGTCACTCAAACCAGTGCCCTGCCTCTGACGGAGCGGACCTGCGTTTTTCCTGAGTTCACTTAAACCGTGTCTGTTCAGACGTTGTCACTCATTACGTCTGGTTTGGTCCTTCATTCTGTGGCAGCACTTCTTCCGTGCGGGGGACATCGGGGACATCTGGAGAGAGTATGGCCGTCGCTGCCGGGGGAAGGGGGTCCACTGGCTCCAGTGGGCAGAGGTCAGGGTGCAGCTGCATGTCCCTCACACACAGGACGGCCCCACCACAGAAACGTCCCTCCCCAGTGTCAGTGGTCAGAGAGTGAGAAACCCTGGTTCGTGAGGTCTCTCTCCACCACTTGTCCCCTCAGACGTCACCAGACCCTGCCGGGCAGGTGGTCAGCATCACAGGATGGGGAGCTTACTGCAGGAGAGCACCCCTCCCCAGCCCCCCCCCCCCCCATCAGGCTCTGATCCTCAGGTCTGGGCCCAGAATCGGCATTTCCGCAGGTTCCCTGGTGACAGTGAGGATGGTGGGCAGGACCGGGCAGTGTTCCTGTTCTGAACACTGCCCCCCCCCCCAGCCCCTTGCCTTCTCCCTGCATTTGAGCTGTGACCTTTCTAATTTGGGGACCTGCACCTCCACTGAGGATTCTCCTTTCCCACGTGGGGACTCCTCCCTTCTCTGTGTACTTCACACTCTCACCGGTAACAGGCGGTGCGCTCAGAGTGGGGTGTCCTCAGCCCGTCGCCTCTCCCTGAGTTGCGTGTGAGCGGCCCCAGCATGGCGTCCCTGTTCCCTCCATTCCTCTCCTGTTCCCCATCTCCAGCTGGTGGGGCGTCCTGCCCATTCGAAACACACAGCTTACACTCGCCCCGCTAAACCAGTGACGTTCGGCCCTGGCGACAGGTGGAAACCACCAGGGACCTTCAAAATGACCCCTGCTAGGAGCAGTTAAATGGGAACCTTTGAGGGATTTTTAAAGGTCCCCATGCAGTCCAGGTGAGGACCAGTGAGAAACCACGCTTGACCCCAGGGTGGCGCTCCGCCCGCCAGCGACCAGAGTCGCGTCCACCAGACACAGCACCTTCGTTCTTGGAAAAGCACTGGATTCATTCGGTCCCTTCTTAGCAATGACAGCCAGGTTGGTGACACAGTGAGTCAGGCGTGTCCCACTAGCTTCCACCATTCCTGGAGACACATTCGGCTTGGCCTTGTCACCTCCTTGTCCCCCACCTCAGACTTAGGACCCACCAGTGGGGAAGGACTGGCCTTCCAGTGCCCACCGGCCACCATGCTCGGATTCTTCCGAGTTTCCCATTCACGGGACGGGCTGTTCGTGGTCTTGTCCCCAGATTCCTAGGGCTCTTGACTGATCAGACGTGGGGGTCCCAGTTACCCCGTCTCTTCTGCCTAAACGCTTTGGCTCATTTCAAAGCCAATGTCATGGCCTTCTGGGTCTGTCTTTAAAATGCTCTCTGCTCTGACGCCTTCCTTAGTTGCCTCAGCCGACCCTGGGTCAGACCGTCCTCTCTCCTGTCCGGGTTCCCCACGCACAGACTCCTGCTTTATGCCTCCAGTTACCCCTCCGTCGAGTCCCGTCCGCCTTCCAGAAAAATTGGCCTCAACGCGGCTTTTATGCACGATGCCCGGCGTTCTCCACGGGCCTGCTCGCCACAGGATGTCCAAACTCTTCTATCAGAATGGCCCAAATTCTCCTTAAACAGTGGTGTCCACGTACGTGGTCGCTGAGTGCCCACCCTCACCCCACTGCCCCTCCTCAGCCACCTGACTGCTTCCCTCCTCTGCGCGGAATTCCTGCTGTTCCCTTTGGGGGACCCACCGACGGCTCCCTTCCCTTCTCTCGTCCTGGTTCTTCCGTCTGGTCAGAGAATGTCCAGACCTGCATGGGTCTTTTTTCTGTGTGTGTATGAGTGTGTTTTCTTTTTTTTCTTTATTGATTTGAGAGAGAGAGGAAAGAGAGGGAGAGAGAGAGAAACATTGATAAGACAGAACATTGATTGGCCGCCTCCTGCATGCCCCCCACTGGGGATCAGGCCTACAACCTGGGCATGTGTCCTGATCGAGAATTGAACCGGCGACCTCTTGGTGCAGGGGTCAGCGCTCAACCAGTGAGTCGCCCCGGCCAGGCCAGACCTGCATCTTAAATAACCTGCAACATAACGACACTAGTCAGGAGCTCTATTTTTCAGTGGGCCGAGTAGCTTCCGCTCTCACGTCGCTGGTTAGAAAGGTTATTGATTACCAAGCAACCCTGATCCCTAATCACCCACAAGTAGGAACAGACACATCCCAACGTTGTTCAGATAACGTTCGGAGGGACCTTGAGCCGCCTGGTCCCGCTCCTTTCCGGACAGGGGACCATTCTGGATCCCTCCGCATCCAGCTGACAAAGGTGTTGCCTCTTGACGACGCCACCTCTCCGCTTCGGCCACAGCTGCTTCCCGGTCCTCGTGGGAGGAGAGAAACAGATGCTCACAGGGCGTGAGAAAACGGGGCGTGTGGCAGAGCCAGTGGAGAGGGAGGAGACCGGCGACAGCCCGGTGTCACCGCACAGCGCCCCTTTGGTTTCCATTTCAGCCAAGTTGTCACGTGCGTCGCCTTCTGGTGGACAGAGGGGCTCAGCCTAGGACACAGGCCCCTGGGCCTGGCGGGGCTCCTCCCTCTCGGCGTGTTTGACAGGAGGGCGTCCACGCGGTGGCGTCTTCAGAAAAGACAAACGCAATAAAAGTCAAGGCAAGTGCGTCCCGAGAGCGGTTTGCACCGGCTTGTCGTTGAGGAAGAGGAGGCGAGGCAGCTCGACTTGGGCCGAGCCAAGCGTTGACCAGCCGTGGCAGCCGCTTGCCTGGTTCGGAGAACAGCCCCACTGCTGGGTCAGGTTAAGGATCAGGGGCCAGAACTCAACCCCGGGCATCTTCGGCTCAAGATCTTGGCACATTCGGTCCCACACTCACTTCTGCTTCCGGTACCGATTTGGGGTTCCTGTTCCCGGTTCACCCGTGAGAGGTTCACCTCTGTGCACTTGAGCAGCCGGTGGGCGTTACAGGGACAGTCGGGCTCCACGGGGTGTCTGTCATCAGCGCCTGACAGGGAAGTTGCTGGGACACGAGGCTCTGGCTCTCTCCTCCTCCCCGCCACACCTGGGTGAGCCCGCCTTGTCGCGGTATTTCTAGTGCCAGCCGTTCACACGGTGGTAAGACGTGTCCTTCCCATGTGTACTTGGACGTGGGGGGCAGCCCCGGGAGGGCAGGAGCATTGCTGTCTTGTTCACCGTGCCACCTCCGGGACCTGCTACCGTGAGCCCTCGGACAAAAACTCACTGACGGAGGGAATGACCAAATGAGTGCCGTGAACAGATGACATCTGCAGGTGTCCCCAGGTCCTGTGCATCATTGCTCCCCCTGAGACAAGGATTGTCGTTACACGCCGAGGAGTCGGCTTGACTCGTGGCCGCCCTGTGAATGAGTGACGGCCACCGGTCCTGCCCTCCGCAGCCCTGCCCAGCTCCTGTGGACTCAGCCTGTGGCTTCTTTCACAGGGTCAGTCCGTCTCGTCCTTGGTCTCCCTCTTTCCCTGCTGCCGTCTGTTTTCCCAGCAGTCTGGTCTTTTCCGAAGAACCTGCCTTCTCGCCATGGGCCCGAAATAGGACAGCTTCGGCTTTGTCATTTTGCCTCCAGCATGTTCCAGACTGCATTTGCTCTAGGCCTGCAAAGGACCGTGTCTTTAAATTCTGATTGGTGTCACTGGTTTGCTTTCCCGAGGGCGTGGCCGTCCACGGCAAACCAGGGACACTTGCGAGTGCCGTTTCCTTGTCGCATCTCTCCTGAGCTTGCGAGCTTGCTTTCTTTTCCGCTGCTATCAGCTAGCGCCCGTTCCTGTTCTTTGCCTACTTTCCATTCCTGTCCTTGCCTGTTCCTTTGCCAGAGGTCCCTGCCCATCGGTGACTGAGCTTTCATCCATCCTAAGTCTCACCAGTGTTCTCTCCTGATTCTGTCTGGGTCTCATGACTCCTGGGGTGGCATCACCGCGGTGCCAGTGTATTTTCAACTGCGTCACTGACACCACCCTCTCTTGCGCACTTGGGAGACGCAGCCACCAGGAGCTCAAACCGAGCAAAGGAGAGAGAGCCTGCCTGCGGTCAGGCATCGGGGCGGACCTGGGCAGTTCTGGCTCTTCCCCCAGCTGGATTCTACACCCAAGCGACAACAGTGGTCTTGATGACAAAATCGGTTTTATTGATCACATAGGAACATTATAGGGAAGTTCATCATTCAAATCATATACTTAAACTATTTAGAATTCTTCTGAATGAGGAAGATCAGAACAGCCAAAGGAACTAATTTAAAAAAAAAAAATGAATCCCGTGAATTATAATGCACCTGAGCGCTTATCTCCGGGGCCAGCTGCGCCGCGGCCGGCGGACAGCATCTCACAGTGCCTGTCTTCTCTCTTGCAGCACTCCATACAAAGTGAGACCTGTGGCCATCAAGCAAGTCTCCGGTAAGGCTCTGCTCTCATTTTAAAAGTTAAAAGAAAAAGAAGCACGCTCCAGGCTCCCCGTGTGACGAATGTGTATTAGTTATGCATTAGCATCTAAAGCCCCACTTGATTCCAGGATCTAAAGCCATATACAACAGCCTTCTGTTCTGCCCATGACAACTCCTCAGGGGCCCTCCCTCCCCCCAAGGACTTAGCAGACACGGGTGACAGTCCACTCTTGCCGTCCTGAGGTCAGTCGCTGCCCTGCCCATTTAGACTGTGAGCCACAAAGGTGGGCCCTTTTCAACCTCAGGCCTCAGGATGTCTCAGTCTGTCCGTGGAGCTATTTCATTAAAATCCCATTTCCTCTTAGACATTTCATCGCTCTTACTTCTGTGTGCTTTATGCATAATGAAATATTCCTATTGCAGTGTGTATTTTGATGAGCTTTGGAAAATTTATATACCCCTGTAGCTACCACCAAAACCAAGACACAGAACATGTACATCACCTGAAAAAGTTCTCTTGTGCCCCTCCCGGTAACCCCTTGCTCTCCTGAGCTCATCTGTAACCATAGATGAGATCTGTCTTTTCAACAGGATCAGATACAAGCAACTACGTAATATATGTGCTCTTCTTGACTCGAACAAATGTTTTTGAGACTCACCCGAGTGCTGAGCGCATGAGTAGTTCAGTCCTTTTTATTGGTGATCGTGTTCCATGGTGAGAAGGGCCACAGCCGGTTTATCCGGTCCCCTGCTGACAGACCTTGAGGCTGCCTCTGGTTTGGCGCTTTTTGAATAGGGCTGCTGTGTGCATATACGTGGGGATGTATATTTTCGTTTCTAGGGGATTGAATGGAATTTCTGGGTCATACGGTTAGTCCACGTTTCACTTTATTTTTTTAAATTGCACATCAGTGTTTTCGAAGCGGCAGCACCGTTTTGCATTCCCACCCACACAGGGTGTGAGGGTTCCGGGGCCGCCACCTTGTCACCAACACTTGGTGGTGGCGATCTTTCTCATGTTTCTCATTCTAACGGGCGTGCAGTGGCCGCGCATTGGGTTTTCATGCGTGTCTCCCTAGTGATTACTGACGGTGAGAGTCTTCAAAGTGTTTCCTGGTCTTTCATAATTATTCTTGTGTGAAACATCAGACCCTTTCTGATCTAGTGCCGGCGGCAGAACTTCCTTCCTACCACGGAGCTGGGAGTGTTCTGATGCGTTTGGATGTGCACCCTTTGTCAGATACACATTGTAAATCTTTTCTCCCAGACTGCGACTTGCCTGTTCATGACCTTATTAGTGCTTCCTAATGGCCAAACATTTTTCATTTGGATTTAGGCCCAGTTGACCCATCTTGTTCTTTTATGGTGTATGCTCTTTTGTCTCCTACCTAAGGAATCTCAGTTTATCCCGTCATTACAAAGTTTTCTCCTGTGTTTTCTTTTAGTGGTTTTATAGTTTGGGCTCTTGCATTTAGGTCTGTGACCCCTTCCAAGTTGATTTTTGTGTATGGTATGAGGGAGGGGTTGAGGTTTATTTTCCCTTTCAAAATGTAATGTTAACGTTGTTTTAAGGTTTGTAAGATCGATGGCTACAGAATAGAATTTTGAAGCTAGATGGTGCATGTGGGGCCCTGTGTCTGCCTCAGTTTCTTTAAGGTGACAGTGTTTATACGTGGGCACTGGTTGCTGTAAATCACTTTTATGCTTGGGTAGCTCTTCATGAAAACTGTTCAATTCTCTTAATAGTAAATGTTAGAATAAAAATGAATTCCAACTTTTTCTACTGCAAAAAAATACCTTTTAACACGAAAAGCTTTTTAATCCCTTGACTTCATAATGAACATTTTTTACATTATTATTAACTAAACCCTGTACTTCATTTGGATTCCAGCAGTTTTCTCCTGATGTGCTTCTTCTGTTCCAGACCGCCCACCTTCCCACCCGGCATTTAATCGTTATTCCCCCCCAGGCTTCTCTGCACTCATTTCTCCGCCTTTCCTGTTGGCCAGGACCGAGGCTTCTCGAAGAGTCTGCAGAGTGCCCCCAGATCTGGCTTTGTCTGATGCTCTCCTTGTGATGAGCCTGGGAGTGTGGGTTTGGGAGAAGAATACCTGGCGTCCCTCTATCCAGATGAATCCTCTTCCCCTTCCCTTCCTCTGTTCTTCAGAAGCGAGCCCCTACGTCTAGTTCACTTCAAGCAGCGGAGAAAGGAATTGGGGTTCATTTTCTTTACACAAATACCCATTTGTTCCAGACGTTTGTTGAAAAGACAATTTTTGCCTGGCCGGTGTGGCTCAGTGGTTGAGCATTGACCCTGCACCAAGAGGTCACCAGTTCAATTCCCAGTCAGGGCACGTGCCCAGGTTGTGGACCCGATCCCCAGTGGGGGGCCTGCAGGAGGTGGCCAAACGATGTTCTTTCTCATCGATGTTTGTCTCTCTCTCCCTCTCTCTAAAATCAATAAAGAAAGAAAGAAAAAAAAGATACTCCTTTTCCCCATTGAATTATCATGATAACTTTGTCAAAAATCATTTGACATGCCCTGGCCAGTTTGGTTCAGCGGTTAGAGCGTCAGCCTGCAGTCCAGAGAGACCCAGGTTTGATTCCCACTAAGAGCATGTACCTCGGTTGCAGTTTGTCCCCGGCCCTGGTTGGTTGTTCGGGTGGCAGCCACTCAATGTGTCCTTTTCACGTCGATGTTTCTCTCTCTCTCTTCCTCTTTCTCCCTATCACTCTATCTGAACAAAAAAATGGAAAAAATGTCCTCGAGTGAAGATAAAAAAAAAAACCAGTTGACGTGTATCTTTTCCAGGACTTGCTGTCCTGTTGCATTAATGTGCATGTCTCTCCTTTAAAGCTGTGCTGTATTGATCGCTGTAGAATTACAGTAAGTCTTGAACTCAGGAAATGCAAGTCCAAGGATTTCTCTGCTTTTTCAATAACGTGTTGCTTATTCCAGGTTCCTTTAATTTTCAAATACATTTTAGAATCAGTATGTCCATTCCTACCAAAAACAAAAACAAAACATTCTGCTGGGATTTTGATAAAAATTGTATTCAAAATATAGAAATATCTGGGAAGAATTATTGTCTTAATATGCAGTCTTCTGATTCATACATATGGTGTATCTCTCATTTAGGTTTATTTTAATGTCTCTCAATAATGTGTCATAGTTGTCAAGGTAAAGTTCATCAATGTATAAATCAATTGATAAATTGATTACTAAGCATTTCATGTTTGTAATGCTGTTGTCAATGGATTTTTTAAAATTTTGATTTCCAATAATTTTTCGTTTATAGAAATATAATCTCTGTTGTATATTGACCTATCTAAACTATCACTGCCTCGGTCCAGTACTTTTTTTGTACATTTCTTATGATTTTCTACCTCTGCATATAGAAAATTGCTTCTTGCTTTTAAATCTGTATGCCTTTTATTTCTTTTTCTTGCCTTATTATACTAGCTAGGGTGTCTAGTACGATCGAAGACTAGAAGGTGTGAGAGTGGAGATTCTTGTTTTGGTCTCAATTGTAAAGGGAATGTATGGAGTCTTTTATCATTAATTATGGCATTAGCTGTAATTTTCTTTAGATGTCCTTTATCAGGTTGAGAGGTTTATTTTATTTTTTTTATTTCTAATTTGTTGAGAGTTTTAATAATACATCTGTGTTCAATTTTGTCAAATACTTTGTCTGCCTCTACTGAGAGGATCATGTTGTATTTCTCCAGCCTGTTAATAGTGAATTTCACTGATTGATTCTAAATCAGTAAACTAATCTTGCATTCCTAGTACAAACTTCATTTGGCCATGGGGGGGGGGGGGGGGTGTGTGTGAGTATTGTTCTGGGTTCAATTTGCAAATATTTTGTGAAGTTTATGAGGGATATTGGTCCATAGTTTTCTTAAAATATGTTCATCTGGCCTCAGAAAATGAGTCGAGAAGTTTTCTAGGGCCTCCGTGTTTTTCCTGGGAGAATTGGTTGGCCTTGTTTCTACCTTCAGCGCTTGGTAGAATCCACAGTAAATCCATCTGTGCTTGGAGTTTCTTTGTGGGAAGGTCTTAAATTATGAGTTTAATTTCCTTAATAGATAAGTATATTCAGGTTTTGTACTTATTTGGGGATTCATTTTACGGGGTGGTTTCCATTTCATCTAAGAATTTGTTGGCATGATGTAGTTTGAAATATGTTCTTGGGATCCTTTTTATGTTCATAGGATTATAGTGAAATCCTTACTTTCATCCAAAATATTAGTAATTTATAGCTTCTCCCTTTCTGAGTTTATCAGTCTAGCAAGAGATTTATACATTTCATTGATTTCTTTTTTGAAAGAGCCAGCTTTGGGTTTCATTGATTTTCTCTATTTGTCTCCGATTTCATTGATTTCTCCTCCTTTGCTCCAGGTCTCATTTGCTCTCCCTTTTCTATCTAATAAAGGGGAAGCTTAGATCATTGACTTTAGATCTTTCTCTTTTTTATAATAATTTAAAGCTAGAGATTTCCCTCTACACGTACGTTAGCTGTATCTCATAAATGTTGGTGTGTTGTATTTTCAATATTATTCAACTCAAAATGTTTTCTAATTTACTTTGTGGTTCTTTCTTTGCTCTGTTTGTTATTTAGAAGTATATTATGTAATTTTCAAATATTTGAGTATTTTCCCGTTATCTTTGTTGTTGATTTCTATTCATTCTATTGTGATTAAAAGTAAACCTGTATAACCTCAGTCTTTTTTTTTTTTTCTTTATCCTCACCCGAGGACATTTTTCCATTTTTTGATCAGGTAGAGTGGGAGGGAGAGAGAGGAACAGAGAGAGAGAGAAACATCGATGTGAAAGGGACACACCGAGTGGCTGCCACCCGCACGACCAACCAGGGCCGGGGACAAACTGTAACCGAGGTACGCGCCCTTAGCGGGAACCGAACCCGGGTCTCTCAGGACCGCAGGCCGACGCTCTAACCGCTGAGCCAAACTGGCCAGGGCTCAGTCTTTTTTTTTAATTTATTGAGATACATGGTGTATGTTGGTGATTGTTCCGGGTACTCTTGAAAAGAATGTGTATTCTGCTGTTAGTGGATGGAATCATCTACAAATGTCAATTAGGTCAAGTTAGTTGATAGTGTAGTTCAAGCTTCCTATACCTTTACTATCTTTTGTCTACTTGTTCTGCTGATACTGAAAGATGAGCTTAAAATTGCCACTAGATTGTGGATGTGTTTCTTTTCTCAGCTTCATGCATTTTTAATTTCCATTATTGGGTATGTATTTAGGATTGTTATGTCTTCTTGATGGATCTACCCCTTTATCCTTGACTTTAAAGTCTTCTTTACCTCATATGAAATGGCCACTCCAGCTTTCTTATGTGTGGTGCTCATATGTTACATCCCTTTCCATCTTTTCACCTTTACTATATCTGTGTCAACGGTTTCATGCATTCTTCTTTGATATGTTTCTCTCTTTCCCTATGTCTTTTGGATAATGAGCATTTTTAATTCCATGCTTTCTCCACTCTCGGTTTATGATCGATACTTCTTTATTGTATTTCTTTGTGGTTGCTCTTGGTTTTACAGTGTGTATCACCAGCTTATCACAGTCTTTACGTTGTGTGACACCACTTCTCGACAGGTGGAATCTTACACCTGTGTGCGTTCGTTTCTCCCCCCTCATTGTGCCCTATGCCATGCTTTTCACTTCCACTTACATAGACAAAAACTCATAATACACTATTATCATTTTTTTTCTTTCTACAGTTACATTTTTTTCTTCATTTCTTTGTGTAGGTCCATGTTTGCATTTTCAGTTATCTCGTTTGACCATCTGGACTTTGTTTCTCTCCTTAAAGAGCATGGGCTGTGTCCGGGCAGGTGGTGAAGCTACTCACAAGTCAGTCTGATGAAGCCTTGGAGGCCCGGTTGTGAAGGTTTGCTGGGACTGCGGAGGACACTTGCTGCAGGCGTAGTTCAGTCCTCCTGCTAAGGCGTGATCCCTCTGGGGTCCTCACTGGACTCCTGGCTGACCATCAAGCTGTCTGGAGCTCAAACATTTGGATATGAGGTTGAGGGGTGCTGGGGGCAAACCATGTGTGACCCTGAAGTCCATACAGAAGCCACTGCAGTAGGAGGGGGAGGGGGACAAGGGAAGGTGGTGAGGAATGGTCAGATTCTGGCATATTCTAAAGGAAGAGTCAGGTTATTTCCTGAGTGGAGGTGGGATAGGAAAGAAAGCGAAGTCAAAGAAGCCTCCACGGTCCAGCCTGAACCGCTCAGAGCATGGAATGGCATCCCCCCTCCCCAGGAGGATGGGAGCTAAGGTCGGCACAGGTACGGGGAGAAGAGAGGAACTGAGTTTTGGACATACGGCACGGTGGGCTGGCGGACATCAAGTTGAGTGGATGAGTTGAGAGGAGCCTGGAGTTTTCCCTCAGATGGGGATGGGACACGGAGATGGGGCATGTTTGTAGCCATGGGCTTGATGAGTTCACCAAGGAGGGCGGGGGGAGCAGGAGGGACTGAGCCCCAAGACTCAGGACAGAATTCCAGAAGGAAGGACATTGGCAACTTGACGCTATTTGGACGCAGGGCCGGGAGGAAGGAAGCCCTTGAGGGAGGGTGGATGCAACAAAGATGAGCTTCAGGAAGAGAAGAGTAGCCCTGGCCGGTTTGGCTCAGCGGTTAGAGCGTCGGCCTGCGGTCCAGAGAGACCTGGGTTTGGTTCCCGCTAAGGGCATGTACCTCAGTTGCAGTTTGTCCCCGGCCCTGGTTGGTCGTGCGGGTGGCAGCCACTCGATGTGTCCCTTTCACATCGATGTTTCCCTCTCTCTCTCTTCCTCTCTCCCTCCCACTCTGTCTGTACAAAAAATGGAAAAATGTCCTCGGATGAGGATAAAAAAAAATTAAAAAAAAAGGAAGAGAAGAGTAGAACGGCACCCATGCGCAGATATTCACGAGATTATCAGTGCAGGTAGAATAAAGGGGATTCTGTGTCATTTTGGAGC
This sequence comes from Molossus molossus, assembly GCF_014108415.1. Taxonomy (NCBI): domain Eukaryota; kingdom Metazoa; phylum Chordata; class Mammalia; order Chiroptera; family Molossidae; genus Molossus; species Molossus molossus. Next base: position 6,524,665 of record NW_023425388.1, on the reverse strand, counting down.
CCAACTAGGACCAATGGGAGGTGGACTGGGGGCTCATTAGGGAAAGAACTTAAGGAAAGCTAGAGCCAGTGTGAGCAGAACTGGCTGTCTTGAGGGCGGGGCTCTGTCTCCTGCAGGACTTGGGTGAAGGGCTGGGGTCTGGCTTTCACTTCCTCATGGGGTGCCCAGCAGGTGGCTGAGGTGGGGAATGGGGGGAGCAGCAGCCAGGGGGTGTCAGTCCCTCCCACACCTGGGATCTTAGTATGACAGCCACCTCTCACAGACACCAGAGAGGTGTTATTGACTAGCCCCCTGAGTCAGAGGGAGCGGCTGTCCCCTGTCTTGATCCTTGTCTTCTCATATAAATGAATTTAAATGGGAGACTCTAGATAGTGTTGGTGTTGTGTTTAGTGAACTTATTAAAACATTAGAGCATGCACATTTAGTAAAGAGGCAAGGCAAGCCAATCTGGACATCTGACTCATGAAACACAGACTTCGGAAGCACAGACGGTCTCTCGGCTAATCTGAAGAGCAAGTGGGGTGGGGAGTTTCTGACTTATATACCCTTCTGTCTGTAAGTTGTTTTATTTTTGTTGTTGGTTTTTTTTTTTTTATAATTCCTCTGCTAGATATCCTGGTACAGATTAACTCTGAAAGTCTCCTCTTTTGCCCTGGCCAGTTTGGCTCAGCAGTTGAGTGTTGGCCTGCAGACCAGAGAGTCCCGGGTTCGGTTCCCGCTAGGGGCACATACGACCAAAAAATAATAATAATAAAATAAAAGTCTCCTCTTTTCTTTGTTATGACTTGCTACAATTTATGGGAAATACCTGGCAATTAAATCCTAACTACTAGCTTTCTGTTTCTACTTTTCTTTCCCCTCCTCCCTGCTGTTTTAACAACTTCAGGATGATTTGCAGTGAGATCTCCTCATCCGGCTCCTTCCCTTCCCCCTCTTCTCCTACATTCTTTTGTGAAAAGAGGTTTTAACCCTTTGTCCTCAGGATAAGACCCTGTTACAAGCTTGCAAAGCTCTTTGGGTCTGTTTAATTTTCCTGCCTCGGTTTCCCTATTCCACTTGCCCCAGAATTGTCCTACGACAAGAGGAGCCACAGAGAGGTTTGATACAACTGTGCTGCAGAGCACAAAGAGCCATAGTAATAGCTCAGTATCGTGAGACTCGGAGTGAAAGAACCACAAAGAGCATTTCTCCTCAATGTGCCGGGATGAGTCCCCGGCCTGCCTGGGGGCTTTCTCTCTGCGAGCAGCTGTGCCGAGGGCGTCCACCCCGGGACAGTCCTCCTGGCAACAGAGGGAGCTGATGGACAGATGCTGGCTTCCTTGCCCTGCGGACAATTCGTTCTCCAGTGTCATCTGTGCAGTTGCTCAAAGGGACCCCAGACCCATGAGTGGCAGCTGCCCCCACCGAACCCTCTTACTGACTTCCCCTCTGCAGGCTTTCTTTCCTTCTTGCCTCAGTTCCTACACCCTCCAAGGGTTTTCTGGGATTGCCTCCAAATACGCCGCTGGCACCCAACTCCTGGTCCCCAGTCTGCCCTTGAGGGACCCATCCTAAGAGCTGTAGACGGGAATGGGAGGATAAGGACCAAGGGCCATCCCTCTGCCCTTGCTCTATTGTCAGGGGGTGAAATGGCCCCAGGAAAACCTCTCACCCCATTGCACTTTGATGTCCCCTCACAGAATAGGAATTGGGATACACACCTCCAGTGATTCTTCAGAGGCTAAATGAAGCAATTTTTGCAAAATGCTTAGCATAGTGCCTGCCACTTGGTAAGTGCTCAGTAAATGGTAGCTGTCATTTAAAATGACCTACAGGGCATTTTTGGATGGATTGTTCTGTCTCTCTGGAACTGCTGAGTTTTAATAGAACGGGGAAGCTTCCTAAGGCTAAACGCACATAGGCACTGCACGCACATAGGTGCTGCACGCACATAGGTAGGTACTGCACGCACATAGGTGCTGCACGCTTCGTTTGCACTTGCAGGTGAAGTTAATGTCTGAAATTTGAGCCAAAACATGTTGTTTGTGAGAAATAATACAGCTTCTTAATAACAGTTTCTATTTTTAGTGCAATTTCATTGCGAACAGCTGTGTAATCATAGTCTTAGTCATTCTGATTTGCATTATTTTTTAAACAAAAGGCGTGCAGTGTATCAAATGAGAAGTAGTAACCATTCTCCTGTGTGCGGGGGGCTCATTCCACTTCTGTTTCCTGTAGCTTTGTGGAACTGTGTTTCTGCTCCCTCTGGGGTGGTCTAGCCAACAAAGACAGCAGCACCTAGACCCTCCCTGTCACAAGCGTAGGTGGTCAACAATAACCCCAGAACCCACGCGTCATGACCATAGAGCCTAGTGTGATAGAGACATGCCTTCTGAATGTTCCTGCAAGCACCTCAAGGGAGCAAGAGTTCAAAGTGCTCCTTTGCCCTCAGGCATTACAGGCAGAAGCCACGCACAGCCCATGAAACTGTGCTGTGAGACACACACGCGTGAAACGCCCAGGTTGATGGGGTCTGGTGAAAGTATACGTGCCTGTAACCACACCCCAATCAAGACAAAAGACATGCCCTGGCCGGTTTGGCTTAGTGGTTACAGTGATGGCCCACGGACCAATGAGTCAAGGGTTCGATTTGGTCAAGGGCTTGTACCTCAATTGTGATTTGTCCCCAGCCCTGGTTGGGGTCGTGCAGGAGGCAGCCACTCAATGTGTCCCTTTTACATTGATGTTTCTCTCTCTCCCTCCCACTCTATCTGAACGAAAATGGAAAAATATCCTCGGGTAAGGATAAAAAAAAAAAAAAAAAGACACTTCATCACCCCAGAAAAGTGCCCAGTGCCTCTCTTCAAGTCAGCTCGCACACACGGTCACAAAGCACGTCCTGCTTCGGTCCCCACAGTTCCTTGCTCTTCCCGAGTTTCAGGGGAAGGACGTAGGTGTGTGTTTCTTCGTGGGCGGGTTCTTCCCTGCATGTGGTTGTTTACTTTGGTCTGCCAGTCGGCTTCCACCGTGGGAGTGTCCACAGCTTGTCCGTTACCTCTCCTGTCGATGGGCATCCGGGTCATTTCCAGTTCGGGGTTAAGCTGCCGTGAGCATTGCACAGGTCTTACCGTGGACCTGTCCGTTGTCTTGGGTGACTCCTAGGAGGGATGTTGCTGGTTCCCATGACAAGTGTGTTTAAGTTGATAAGAAACTGCCACACCGTCTTTCCAAGTGGCTGTGGCGCCCCACACTCCCGCCAGCAGTGTGTGGGTGATCGCCTGTCCCACAGCCCGCCCAGCACCGGGCACGCTCAGGGGTTTTAATTCAAGACTTTCAAGCAGGCATAAAATAACATTTCATCGAGGTCCAGTGTGCATTTCTCTGGGAGACCATGATTGTTCAGCATGATTTTAATGTGCTCATTGGCTACTTGAATATCGCAGCTTGGGAAGCTTCTATTCTAAGTATTTTGCTCATTGTATAAACTGTCTTGCATTTTTTTTTAGCGTGTTGTTTGTAGGAAATGTTGCATATTTGGGTATATTTCATTGGTCAGTTTGGCAAATGTTGTGTCTGCCAGTTTGGGACGTGCCTTTTTCATTTTCTTAATGAGGGCATTTGATGACGTTTTTAACTTGATGAAGTCTAATGGAACACATTTCTCTTTTGTATTTTGTGTGTCTTCCCTACAAGCCCTTTCTCTACCCCAAGGTCATGAAGATCAATTTTTAGGAGTTAGACTTGGAACTACTATATTGTCATCTGTGATCTATTTTAAATTAATGTCGTGTGTGGTGTGAAGTAGGGGTTGACGATCTTTCTTTCTGACGCGTTTGTCCGATTGTTACAACTCCACTTGTTAGACTTTCCTTTCCCACTGACTTACTTTGGCCCCTTTGTTGAAAGCGACTCGTCTCTGTGGGAGGGTCGGTGGGTGGACTCCGTGCTCCTGACCCGCGTGTCTGCCCAGGCACCGATGCGTCCTGGCTTCGTCGCCCGGCGAGCAGCCTTCCACCTCTGCGCCGCGTTCCCGGTGACTCTGGTTACATGGGTCCTTTTCCCTGCAAAATTAAATTAAAATAAATTGACAAGCTAATTCTTTTCACTTTTTTTTTTTTTTAATCCTTACCCAAGGATATTTTTCCACTTATCTTCAGACAGAGTGGGAAGAAGGGAGAGAGAGAGAGAAACATCGGTGTGAGAGGGACACATCGATTGGCTGCCTCCTGCACAACCCCAACCGGGGCCAGGACAAACCGCAACCATGGTCCGTGCCCTTGATCGGAATTGAACCCGGGACTCTTTGGTCCAAGGGCCGACGCTCTAACTGCCGAGCCAAACCGGCCAGGGCTTGACAAGTTCATTCTTAATTCTAAAGTGACTTTATTCAGATTGCATTCAATATATTTATTTAATTAACTTGGGAACAATAGCAGCTGAGCAATCTGGAGTCTTCCCATCCATGAACGTGATCCATCCCTCTCAGCAAAGTTCAACAGCTTTCAGGACGGAGATCCTGCATGTCTTTTGTGAAATCTGTTCCTCTGCCCAGCCAGTTTGGCTCAGCATTAGAGCATCGACCCTCTCGGACCAGAGTCACAGGTTCGATTCTGGGCAAGGGCACGTACCAAGGAGCACAATTGCTGGACTGTGTGGTGAGGCACTGTTCAGTCTGTAAGAAACCGCCAGGCTGTCCTGCAGGGCGGCTGCCCGCGTTGCGTTCCCGCCAGCAGTCCCGGGGTTCCTGCTGCCCCCCGTCCTCGCCGGCATTCGGTGGCGTCACTGTCTGGGTTTAGGCCATTCTCGCAGGTGCGCCGTCGTATCGCGTTGTTGTTCTAATTCGCAATTTCCTGATGACATGGGACGTTAAGCATCTTATCATATGCTTACTTGCCATTTGTGTATCTTCCTTTATTGAAGCGTCCTTTTAGATCTTTCGCCCATTTTTAAACCATAGTTAATTTTGTACCATTTCACACTCCAGTAAGTTTGCAGCACTACAATTTTACGTAACCCCTTCCCCACAACCTTGGAGCTATTGCTCCCGTATATTTTACATCTGTGCTATCGCCTGAATGCTTGTTGCCCCCAGAATTCATGTGTTGAAGCCCTAGCCCCTAAAGTGATGGCATTGGGGTGGGCTTTGGAAGGTGATTAGGCCATGAGCGCAGAGCCCTCGTGAGTGAGATCACTGCCCTAATAAAGACATCCCGTGGAACGCCTCCACCGGCCACGTGAGACCTCGGTGAGGGACAGGCGGCGGTGAGCCAGGAAATGGGCCCTCTCCAGACACCAGATCTGTCGCTGCCTTGCTCTTGGAATTCAGCCTCCAGAACTGTGAGAAATAAATGTCTGTTGTTTACAAGCCAGTCCATGGGCCCGGCCGACCCAGGCACCAAGAGGTTGCTGGTTCGATTCCTGGTCAGGACACAGTCCCAGGTTCTGAGCCAAGTCCCAGTGTGGGGCATGCAGGAGGCGGCCAATCGAGTTCTCTCTCACCAATGTTTCTCTCTCTCTCCCTCTCCCTTCCTCTCTCTCTAAAATTAATAAAGGGGGGGCAGTCCATGGCGTTCTGTTAGAGCACCCCAAACAGACTAAGACACTCCACATACATTATAAACTCCACAACAATGTTATGATTTTTGCTTTGAATAGCCAGTAGTCTTTTGAAGAAATTACGAAAAGAAAGGTAAAGATGATTTTTTTTATAGTTCACACGTGTTTGTCACGTTTGGTGTTTTTATTTCTTCCTATGGATCCCAAATTCTAATTGGTATTACAGCCCTTCAGCCTAAAGAATTCCTTTTCTCCTCTAACGGTTCTCGCCTGCCGAGCTGCTGGTGACTCATTCCTCTGCTTTTGCTGCTCTGAGCCTGTGTTTATGCTGCCTTCCTTTGGAAAGAAGTTTTCCGGGGTATAGAGTTCTGCATTCACATTTTATTTTTTAAAAGAAGTTTAAAGGTGTTGATTCTTTTTTTTTTTTTTTCTTTCCCTAGCCTGTGTGATTTCTGATGAGGAGTCAGCTTTTCCCGTGTCTTTATCCCCCTACATGGAATATGTCCTTTTCCCCCGACTGTGTTCAAGGTGTTTTTCCTTTCCGGTTGGCTTCGGCAGTTTGACCCTGATCTTTGTAGCGCTGGTTTTCTTCTTGTTTGTTCTGCTTGGTGTTCATTGAGCTTCTCTGGCCCGTAAACTTGTGTTTTCACCAAATTTGTAAAATGTTCAGCTATTATGTCTTTAACTGTATTAGATGCACCGTTTTGTCTCGCCTCCTGCTGAGGCTCTAGCTGCTTGTGTGTTAGACAGTCTGCTGTGCCCTGGCCTGTTTGGCTCAGCGGTTGGAGCATCGGCCTGCAGACCAATGAGTCGCAGGTTCGATTCCAGCCAAGGGCACGTACCTTGGTTGCGGTTCATCCCGGCCCTGGCCGGGCCACACAGGAGGCAACCAGTCATGTGGCCCTATCACATTAATGTTTCTCTCTCTCTCTCTCCCTCCCGCCCACTCTAGCTCATGATAAATAGAAAATATCTTTGGGTGAGAAATAAAAAAAAAATTTTTTTAAAACAAAGTTTGCTTTGGTCCCTCAACTAACTGGCTCCATTTTTTTTTTTTTTAATCTTTTTTCTTTCTGCTCTTCAGATTGGATCATTTTTATTGATTTGTCCTCAATTTCCCTGACTCTTCTGCTGATTCTAAACTCCTCTAAACCCCTCCATGAATTTTTTATTTCAGATATATTTTTAAATTCTATAGTTTTTATTTGATCTGTATTCATAGATTTCTCTCTTGAGGTCCCCCGCCTGTTTATTATTCATTAACATCTTCTTCTTTCATCCTGGATGTGCTTATAGTTGCGACATTAAAGGCTCCATCTGCTTATTTCAGTGTCTGTGTCGTGTTAGGGTTTTATTTTTGTTTCATTTATCTTGCTACAGCCTCTACAATCGAGTGCGACGCGATAAAGCCCACAGATAGAGTGAGACCTTTGGTCCGCACAAAAGGCTCCGTCTCTCATAGATTTTAGAAGAAGTCCTGTCATTGGCATGACTAAACTCGCGATCCGTTGGTTTACTAGATCCCAGTTTACCCTGACAGAAGTCTTCCTGAAACTCGGCTTGTGGGGTCACTGGACACACCGTCAAGGCCCAGGCAGGGTGCACCAGACTTGACCCTCTTTGACTTCACCACAATTAAACTTTCCCACGGGGTGTCTTATCACAGCGACATACACCCGTTATCACAGAGAGGACAAAGTCTCGCCAGCATGCACAGTCAGCTGCTCGCCCAACAATTCAGATTCGTCTGAGGGCATTCTCCAGGGAATGTCATAACCACTTCCTTCTCCCTCAACGTTGACTTCATGACACCATGGGGGGGAGCTGGTTCGGAGGGAGGAGGAGCGTGTGCAGAGAACCTTTCCTGGGGTACGTGTGACGCTGCGCCGTCTCTGCAGCCCTAAACGGGAACAGGACTTGGCCGTGTGGTGACTTGGCTCTGGGTCTAGATCACGCAGCCACTTTGGGTTATTAGGAGAATTAAATGATCCACGTATGTGCCCAGCAGGTGTGGCTCAGTGGACTGAGCATCCTCCCATGGACTGAGAGGTCCCAGTTTGATCCCTGGTCAGGGCACAGGCCCGGGTTGCACACTCCATCTCCAGTAGGGGGCGTGCAGGAGATAGCTGATCCGCGTTTCTCTCTCACATAGACGTTTCTCTCCCTCCCTCCCTCCCTCTCTAAAAGATCACTAAAAACATAATTTTTTAAAAAACTCTGTTAAAACAATAAATGATCAACGTATGCACCTCACTCAGAACGTTGCCTGGAACAGAAGAAGAGCCCAGGGAGTTGCTTCGAGTTGTCGCAGTCTGTGGAACAGGACAGGAAATCGCCACTGCCTCACAGGCTGACCCTCCAGGCAGCCATCCTTCTGCTGGCGAACTAAGCCTGCGGAGGATGGGAAGGCATCGGGAGGATTTTACCCAGACATCTGAAAGCGAACTTAACCTACACAGAGCATGAGGGTCCCTTCTCCGAACCAGAAGGGAAAGCTCCATCCAATTCCTGCCCCGGGGGAGCAGCCCAGCAGGTGCGGAACACCCCCCGCGGTGTCGGATATGCTCATCAGGGTCCTCCGGCCTGCTTTGCTCTCTTTGTTCTATCGAATGGCTGACAGCGTCTAGTCAGTCACACCACAAGTCACCTGAGACACCTCTCCCTTTGGCTGTTCATGAACGGCAGGGATTTCTTGGTGGGACAGACCATGGAAAGGGCTCCTGTGCCTTTAAGAATTGAGGTGAGGTCACTGTTGACCATATAACTTTATTGTGCTCCTGGGTTATAAAGGAAACGTCCTCATTCTGCACATCTATTTTATGACGTCCGTAAACAGTGGCTTGCCCATGACTGTGCCCTGGGCCAGGACGTCCTCCACCGGCTGGAGGGGCCGGGAGACCAAGAACGGGACAGGTGAGTGTGCCCTCTGCGAACCCGGAAGAAGGCGGCGAGGCCCCAAGGAGCAGAGAGGGGTACACGGGAGCCCCCTCCAGGCCCTTCCTAGGCAGAGCCCTGGAAAGAACGGAAACAAATGTACCCCCTTATCAGAGCTTCAGGGGAGCTTGTCTCTTTGGGGCCCAGCAAAATGGGTTGCTTTCTGTCGCGCACAGTTAGATGCCCCTTCCTGAAAGAATAGCAGTTTTGCCTTAAAGGCTTTGGGAGAGTCTGTCGCACGTGTACTTCTGGGACGATGCTCAGCCGCTCGCTGCATCGTTTCAGGTGAGACTGATACAGTGAAACATGGCTCAGCTCAGCCCATAGTAGCAGCGTCAAAATCCAACAGTGGTGCGGACCACAGCTGCCCACAGAGCAGGAGATGGGGACGACGGTGAAGTCCAAGGCACCTCACGTATGCCCACAGGTGTTACTCACTGCACCACGGGGGGCTCTGAAGCGTGGGGTTCAGATGCCCAGGCTGACATCCTGGCATCTTCCCTCAGTGCGCAGGTCGGGGGCCGGCCGATTGCTAGGGCCAGGTTCGCGCTCCTGTGCCGAGGGGAGAAAGGTGGGCAACCCAAGCAGCTCAGGTGTGCAGGGGCGAAAAGAATGATGATTCTTATTGTTCCAGGCAGCACAGATAAAGCGGTAGGCCAGGCAGCGGGCTGGGCAACCGAATTAGTGTGTCATGTTAAACTGATCTTTGGAGCAGGAATTATAGGCGGTGCTGCCCTGTGGATCAGTTAGAGCAGATTTGCATGTCAGTCTGTGCTGGGAGACTCGGATCCTGTGGAACAAGTAAACAATTCCTGGAAGGGTGGGAGAGGCAGAGGCAGGTTCCTTGAACTGTCCGCAGCGGCTCAAGGCGGAGTCGGGGCCCAGCCTCCGGGCATCGGGAAGTGCAGGACTCGGGCACTCGTCAGAGCAGCTGGGTAAACCGTGGGGAGGGGGCCCATCCTCCACCCAGGGGCTCTCTCCTGCCCATGACCCCAAGAGGCAACTCTGCAGTCCTCTCCCAGGGACAGGTGGTTCCAGTCCCCTCGCTTCTATTCTAGGGTCAGGTCCTGAGGCCACTAAGTACAGATTCATGGCCTGAAGCTGGGCTGATCAGACAGCATCCTAAAAGCTGGACCCACCCTCTGCCAGCCTCCAAGGGCGCCCTGGCACTAAATGAAAGTCTTCTCTAATATGAGACACTCTGCCAGCCCCAGCATTTGTCCGTCGGCGCCTGTCACCTGAGAGGCCAGCCAGACAAGCACCCAGACCGTCTAATTTAGGCCGGTCCAGGGGTGAGCGGGTGGACAGCAGCCCAGCCTTGAAGCGTCTGACAATGAACCCACAGAAGCCTCTGTCATCCGGGGGCCCAAACCTCCGCCTGTTGTTGAAGCCCCAAGGTCCAGCCCCGCGAGCCTGCTCTCCAAGTCTGCTGGGTGCCCAGGCTCGGGGAGCGGTTTTCCCTGGAGAACCTGAGGCCGGGGAACATCAGCCCGCCCTCCCTCGGCCTCCGTCCGTGTGGATCAACAGTCGTTGGTGCTGACCCACCGTCTCTCAGAATCGCGTTTCTTTCTCTGGATTTCCTGAAAAAGTCCCGGTCCAGAGGGACCCCACAGACCCAGTCATGTCTGACCGACCCTGAATCGCCAGGGCCCCTGGCTGTTGCTGGTTATGCTGGACGCTGTTAAGAAACCCTCAAAGCAGCATTGCTAGACATTTTATGTATGCCATGCAGCACTGGAGGGTCGGGCGGGGCTCCCACGCACTGCCAGTTGTCTCTGACGGGCTCTCGTTTGGCCACAATGATTGGGAATGACTAACCTGTGGGAGTGAAAACTGCTGCTGTCCCTAAACCTGGGAGTTTGGGGCTCTCTGAGCTCCAGAGGCAAGAACAGGTTGTCAGTGATCCTTAGTGATGTAACACCTGTGGTTCTCACTAACCCCTAATGGTGTAACAATAACACCTGTGCGCTATTTCCAATCACTAAGATCTGGAAACAGCCCAAGTGCCCATCAGTAGATGAGTGGATAAAAAAGCTGTGGTACATGTACACAATGGAGTACTATGCAGCTGTAAGAAAGAGAGATCTCTCACCCTTTGAGACGACGTGGAGGGTCCTGGAGAGTGTTATGCTGAGCGAAATAAGCCAGTCAGAGAAAGACAAGTACCACATGATCTCACTTATTTGTGGAACACAGTGAACAAAATAAGCTGTCAACCAAAAGAGATCCAGAGTCATGGAAGTAGGGGACAGACTGACAAACCTCAGAGGAATGGAGGTGGGAGGGGAGGGAAGAGGTAAACCAAAGAACCTATATGCCCATGTGCACAACCAATCGACAGGGACATAGGCTGGGAAGGGAAGGAGGGAGGTCAATGGGGGGAAAGGGGAGACATCTGTAATACTTTCAACAATAAAAATAAATAAAAAAGAACACCCGTGGCAGACAGCAGCACTTGGTGATGTAATAACAACCAGAACCAGAATAAACAGCCCTCCTCCAGGGCCCTGTCCTGAGTACTTGACACAAATTAAATCACAGTGTGTTTTTAAGCCCTGGAATCCACTGGGAGGAAACAGTGGCTGCTGCAGGAATTGCAGTGAGCGAGGTGGGAGGGGAGGCCCCCATTTCCTGATGGGGCTCAGTGTATGGCCGCGTGGGTGGGGCTGACCTTCGTGCACGAAGGTGTTTTTTGCTCCTGTCCTCGTGCAAAAGAATGCAGATGGTGCATTTTCTAAAGGGAGGCCCCCACATGTGCAGTGGGTGTGAGCACACGACCCTGGCAACGGCACCCGGCTCCTCTCTGGTAGCTCAGTCTGCACCTGGGCCCTCTGACGACAGCTAGGCCGGCACAAGGACACGCAGGCTGAGGTGTAGGTCTTACGTGGGCCAGAATGCGAATGTCTCCCCTTGGCCGCGGGGAGGAGAGAAGAAGGTATGAGGTGTATGAGATGAAATAACAAAAAGCATTGTTACTGCCCTGGCCAGTTTGGCTCAGCGGTTAGAGTGTCGGCCTGCGGTACAGAGAGACCCGGGTTCGGTTCCCGCTAAGGGCACGTACCTCGGTTGCAGTTTGTCCCCGGCCCTGGTTGGTCGTGCGGGTGGCAACCACTCGATGTGTCCCTTCACATCGATGTTTCTCTCTCCCTCTCTTCCTCTCTCTCCCTCCCTCTCTGTCTGAACAAAAAAATGCAAAAATGTCCTCGGGTGAGGATTAAAAAAAAGCATTATTACTGTTTGGGCTGGAAATGAAATGTAGGCATTAAAATCCTGTACTATTCAATGGATCCCACCTCAAAAGTCCAAAGGGAAATCCTTCCTTCACTTTTTTCTTCCATTCTCTCTATAGAATGTTTTGTTAAACTTTTCATTTTTAAATCAGTAAAGATTCGCACACAGTCGTGAGAAAAAAATACAGAGGTCGTTCAGCCTTGACTCGTTTTCCCACAATGCTAACATCTTTGCAAGCGTCAGCCAGAGAGTGCAGTCGGGCCGTCGGTACTGATACGTCTAGATACACAGTGTTCCAGCCCACAGGGTCCCTCCCGCTGCCCTTATAGCCTCACTCAGCAGCTTCCTCTGCAAACTCATCGAGATTGTTGTGTGTAGTAATAGTTTAGTCCTTTTTATTGCTGAGCTGTGTCCCAGGGTGGACTACAGTTTGTTGGCATCTGGGTTGCCCCGTCTGGGGCTATTACCTATAAAGCTGTTCACGTACAAGTCTTTGTGTGAATATAAGTTTGCATTTCTCTGCTCCAGGGTGCACTTGCTAAGCCATATGGTAGTTGCATCTTTAGAATTTTTAAGGAGCTGCCAAATCATTTCCCAGAGTGGCTGTGCCATTTTACATCCCCACCGGCAATGTGGGTGATCCAGTTTCTCCTCTTCTCTACCAGCACTTGGAGTTGTCACTTTTTTTTAATTTTAGCCTTTTTGATAAATGTGCAGGGAATGACTCTGTGGCTTTAATTTGTGTTTCCTAATGGCTCAAGATGCCCAGTCCCTTTCCATGTCCTCTTCGGTACAATGTCTGCCAGTGTCTCTTGCACGGTTTCAAATTGGGTGGTTTTGTTTTGACTGTTGAGTTTTGACAGTTATCTTCATATTCTATATTCAAGTCTTTGTCAGATGTGTGCTTTGCACATATTTTCTCCAAGACTGGAGCTTGTTTCTTCATCCTCTTAACCTGCTCTTTCTCAGAACAAACGTTTTCATTCTGATGAAGTCCAGGGTATCCGTTTTTCCTTTTATGGGCTGTGGTTTTGATGTCAAGTCTGAGAATTCCCTGCCTAGCCCAAGATCCTGAAGATTTTCACTGATTTTCTAAAAGTATTATCGTTTTTTCTATTTCACACCTGTGATTCACTCCTCATTAATTGTTGTATAAACTGTGAGGGTTCGGGTGAGGCTCATTTTCGGCCTGGGAATGTTAGACTGCTTCCGCACTGCCTTGGGAGGACTCCGTTCTGCACGTGGTCCAGATCAGCTGTGCACATCTGTGTGGGCGGGATTCTGGGTCTGTGTCCTGCTCCACTGAGCTCCGAGTCTGCCCCTCAGTATGTTTCCCCACATCACACCGTTTCATTATTGTAGCTGTATAATAGGTCTTAAAAGGCCCTGGCTGGTTTGGGTCAGCGGTTAGAGCGTTGGCCTGTGGTCCAGAGAGACCCGGGTTCGGTTCCCGCTAAGGGCACGTGACTCGGTTGCGGTTTGTCCTAGGCCCTGGTCGGTTGTGCGGGTGGCAGCCACTCGATGTGTCCCTTTCACGTCGATGTTTCTCTCTCTCTCTCTTTTCCTCTCTCTCCCTCCCACTCTACCTGAACAAAAAATGGAAACATGTCCTCGGGTGAGGATAAAAAAAAAAAAGTAGATTGGCGTGCTTTGGCCGGTTTGGCTCAGTGGTTGGAGCGTCAGCCCTTGGACCAATGAGTGTCAGGTTCGATTCTGGTCAAGGACACCAACCTCAGTTGCGGTTCATCCCTGACCCTGATCAGGTCGTGCAGGAGGCAGCCAGTTGATGTGGCTCTATCACATCAGTGTTTCTCTCTGTCTCTTTCTCCCTCCCTCCCTCCCACTCTTTCTGATGATAAATAGAAAAATATCCTTGGGTAAGGAATAAAAAGAAAAAAAAGTAGATTGGCGCTTCCTCCCATTTTATCTTCGTTTTCAAAATTGTTCTAGCTATTCTAGTTAGTTTATTTCCATATAAATGTTAGAAAATCATCTATTTCTAAAAATCCTGCTGGAACTTTGATAGAAATTGTGTAAACCTGTCTATCAATTTGGGGAGAATTGACATCTTTACTATATTGAAGCTTCCAGGTAGGTCTCTCCTCATTTATTTCTATCTCCTCAGATTTTTTATGGGTATTTTGTGGTTTTCAGCATATATTTTCTGCATGTGCTTTGTTATACTCGTACCGAAGTGTTTTTAAGTGTTTATAAATGGCATCGTGATTTCATTTCAGTGACTATATGGTCATTGCTAACATATGTAAATACAGCTGATTGCATGTGCGTATCTTGTATCCCGTGACCTTGCTGAACTCACTTACTGGTCCTAAGACCATGTTTTCGTAGATCCCCTGGAATTTTCTCTGTAGACAATTATGTCATCGGCAAACAAGGACATTTTTATTTCTTCCTGTCAGATCTGCATGCCCTTGACTTCCTTTTCTTGCCTAGTTGCACTGAAGGGCCAGCCCTGTGCCGAGAGCAGTGAGCAGACCGGGGCTCTGCAGACTCCGGCAAGAAGCATCGTCTTCACTGCTAATACGTTAGCTGCAGGGTTTTTGCACATTTTTTATTGACTTGAAAAAGTTCCCCTCTTTTTCTGTTATTCTGAGTGTTTTATCATAAACAGGTGTTGAATTTCTTCAAGTGCTTTTCATGAAGTAATTGACATGATTATATGATTTTTTTTCTTTTTAGCCTGTTAATATAGTAGATCGCATTGATTGATTTTTGAATATTGAACCAGCCTCCCATCCCTGAAATAAACCCTACTTGTTCTTAATGTATAATTATTTTTATATATAGCTGAACTCTATTTACTCATTATTTTTAAGGGCTTTTACATGGGTATTCATGAGGGTTATCAGTCTGTAGTTATCTTTTTTGGTTGTCTTTGTCTGGATTTGGTATCAAGTTAATACTAGCTTCATAAAATGAATCAGGAAGTGTTCCGTCCTTTTCTGTTTTCTGGAAGAAGTTGTCTAGATTTGTGGTAATTCTTCTCCAAATGTTTGGTGGCATTCTCTAGTGAAACCATCTGCATCTGGAAATTTCTTTTGGGAGAATTTTTGTTGTTGTTGTTATCCTCACCTGAGGACATTTTTCTATTTTTTGTTCAGACAGAGTGGGAGGGAGAGAGAGGAAGAGAGAGAGAGAGAAACATCGACGTGAAAGGGACACATCGAGTGGCTGCCGTCCACACAACCCAACCAGGGCCGGGGACAAACTGCAACTGAGGTATGTGCCCTTAGCGGGAACTGAACCCAGGTCTCTCTGGACCGCAGGCTGACGCTGTAACCGCTGAGCCAAAGTGGCCAGGGCTTATTGGGAGAATTTTTTAAATAGAAATTTAATTTTCTTAATAGTGATAGGCTGTTCAGATTACCTGTTTCATATTGGATGAGTGCAGTGGTTCATGTTTTTCTAGGAATTGGTCCGTTTTCATCTAAGATGTCAAATCTATGTGTATAAAGTTGTTACTAGCGTTCCCTTATAACCCTCTCCATGTCTGGAGGGTCTGGAGTGATCTTTTCTTTCTCATTCTGGTTTTGGTGATCTGTGTCTTCTCTCTGTTTCCTTGTCAGTATTCAGGTTGGTCAATTTACTGATATCTTTAAATAACCAGCTCTTCCTTTCACTGATTTTTCTACACTTTCCATTTCATTGATTTCTGGTCTTTATTATTTCCTTCCTTTTTTCTGCTATTGTTGTGGATTTATTTTGCTCTTCTTTTTTCTGGGCTCTCAGATTATCGAGTGGGGTTTTTCCTCTCTTCTAATGTAAGCATTTGGTGCTGTCCAGTACGTGTCCCTCTCTGCATTGCTCTCGCTGGCTCACGGCTAAATTTCGATGTATTATATTTTCATTTTCATTTGGTTTGATGCCTTTAAACTTTTCCCAGAGACTTCCTCTTTGATCCGTGGATTACTCAGACATGTGCTGTTTCGTTTCCAAGTGTTTGGAGGTTTTCCTGCTGTGTTTCTGGTTTCTAGTTTGATTCTCTTATGGCCAGAGAACATACTGTATATGGTTTCAGTCCTTTTAACATTGTTGAGGTTTTCTTTATGGTCCAGGATGTGGTCTATCTTGGTACATGCTTCGTAGGCACCTGAAAAGAACATGTGTTCCGCTATTGTTAGGTGGAGCAGTCTATAAATGTCGATTGTTTGATGGCCTTCTAAATTTATCTCAAGACTTAGAGATCATTAACTCTTGGAGTTTAAGCGATATATTGCTCCTGCCAAAGATTTCAGAATAAGTTATCTGAAACCCTGCTGATTCACCAAGAAGGCCTGCGAGACCTTCTCACGGGTGGTTCTCGTCAGGGGAGCGCCCAGTTGGCTTCCAGGACGTGTGAGCCTCTCGGGCGCGTAGGGCCTTGGATCAGCCAGCAGCTCGACGTGGGCTCTGTGAAAGTTTCCTGGTGGACATTTTTACTCTTAGAGTTTCCAGAGATGTAACAAAATGTCGTTTCTCTTCTTCTCATCAAGTCATAGAATACTTAAGCCAGAGGGAACCGTGGGTCACCTGGTCTACCCTTTCATTCAGCAGGTGAACGGATGAGTTCTCAGGGGTTAATTTAGACTTACTAATTTTTTAACTTTTTTAATGAGATCAATATGTGCTTATTATAGAAATGTATAAGATAGAGAGGAAAAATAAGAAAATAAAATGTACATATAGTCTTACAAACAAAACATAACTACTATTATCATTTTGGAGTATATCCTCCAATGTTTCCAAAAATGGATTCATACTGTTTTACAGTCTCTCTCTCTCTTTTTTTTGCTTTAACATTAAATAGAACATTTTCCAAAATAGTATTTCTAATAGCAGAATATGATTCCACAGTACAGACATGTCATCATTTATTTACTGTCCTTTCGATGGAGAGACCGGTCGTTATGTGAGGTAACGCTGATGGGTATCTCTGTGCACGTAATTTCCTAGAAATGGAGACACTAGACCAGAGCATGTGAACATTCCCAGCGTTTGAGCCTCGTTGCCCAGTTGGATTATTGAGGTGTGTGTTTGTTTGGCAGGTTTCTTCTGGTTTCGGTGAAGGGCCAGGCATAGAGCCCACGCCGCTTACAAGGAGTCGGGACTAAGCCTCCGTAGGCTCAGTGCTTTAGGGCGTGAACCGCCGGCCGGCGCGAGCCAAGCAGCGGTCGCTCCCTGTCCAAGAGCATGGGCTTGATGGAAAAGGCAGGTCTGGGAGCATTTACACCTTCCTCTGAGCTATCCATCAGCGGGCCTGTCAGGAAACAGGAAACCAGGCAGGTTATATTCAGCCTGGGACCTGAGCCTTGTAAACCAGTCACCCAGCCCAGTTTTGCGTGCCAGGCAACAAAGGGACAGACTTCCGCCTGCTTCCGCTCTCTGGACCCGCCATGGGAACATCGTGTTTTGCGCTTGAAATATGCCTTGAACTCGCTCTGTCATAGTAATTGCCCTCATAAAATGAACCAGGGCACTCCGTGAAAAACCCCTTATTTAGAGATCCAGTCCTGCCTGCTTTTTACAGCCGGTGCCAACAATGGGAGGGCCACAGCCCTGGCCGCTCTGCCGAGAGGCCACTAAAAGACAGGTCGGTGACCTGGAGCAGTCCAGGACAGAAAGCATTTGGCAGTGGACAGGAGAGGTCCCAGGGTGCTGCCGGGGTGCCAGGGTTTCCGCCCAGGTAAGGCAGGCAGTGCCTCACCACCACATCAGTGACACTTGCCCACAGCCGGTGAATTCAGTCCACACTGATCCCAAGACCCTTTCCTTTTCCCAGCTGTCTTTCTTTTTCGGTCTGTAGAGAAAGAAGAATTAATCCAGAGCGTGCTGACCCAGGTGGCAGAGCAGTTCTCAAGGTACAGACTTTCCAGTGCGACCTCTGCAGAGATGTGCTCGCTGTCTCTGGCGGCGGAGCCCCCCCCCCCCCGCCCCGGGGCCCTCTCGGCCGCAGACGCTTACCGGAGGGGCTGCTCTCCAGACGCAGTGGCTCTGTGACCGAGCCAGTTGGCCAGGGTCCAGGAAACACTTATATCAAAGGCTGTGTGAAGTGGGCACTTTTAGAATGAGAGCCCACGTGGCCGAGGTCTTTCTCCACTGGCTCTCCTGGGACTCGGGGTTCGGGCTACAAGCCCCGAGACCATTCTGAAATAGGCTCTCACGAAGCTCCTGGGCACTTGTCTTCCTGGGCTTCTCCAGCTCCAGAGCCAACACTTGCTGGTCCTCAGATATTTCACGGTGGCATCTCACTGCCCCCCAGGGAATGCAGATGGGGAGAAGTATGGGTGTACTTTCTTAAAGCCCCAGAATTGTTTGACTGACTGGGTTGGAGCCTGGAGAGGCCACACGAGGTCCTCTGAAGGTGGTCTGTGCCCAGGGGAAGGGGTGAGGTCAGGCTGTCCGGCTGAGAGCAAAGCATCCCCTTCGAGAGCACCCCCAGTATAGGAAGGAAGCATCCCCACCGGCATGGTACCGCTATGTGTTCCCACGTGGGAAATACCCCTCCAGATAGTCTGAGGGTGTCTCTCCTTGCTCCCCTCCACCCGCAGACAGTGCTAGTTCCTTTGTGTGCGCCCCTCCCCTGCCCCGCCCCGCCCCTGCCCCCGCCTGTGATTCAGTGGCTGTTTGTTGAACCCTTTTTAACTCTGAGACTCTTATGACTTATGTCTTGTCTTCTTTGTTCATTCCTAGAGCATTTAAAATCAACGAACTCAAGGCTGAAGTTGCAAATCACTTGGCAGCGCTAGAGAAACGCGTGGAGCGTGAGTGGGGTTTCTTTCCTTTCGCTGTGTGTCTGTGTGTCTTTCAGCCCGTTTCAGTTATCCTCATAAACCGGTGGTGAGAGGTGAAGGGAAAGGCGATGCCATTCCCGTGTGAAGCGCCTAAAACTCAGTGTCGAGGAGGCTAGACCGGCAAACAGCCGAGCATTTAAAAGTAACAAGTCCCCTAACTGGTTACATGCTACAGTAGCAGCATGGAAAGCCGCAGCGGTGGGTGCAGAGAGCAGAAGGAAAACAAGAAGTCCTCCGAGTACACCTTTCTGGACCGGGCTTTCTGCTGAAGACTTTGTGCTTTTACATAAACGAGACGTGCGGACCCACAGTGTGGGGGAATAGCTCCACTATAATCACCTCTCGGTTCCCTGTTACCACAGTGAAAAGCAGAAAACCTGCCGATGAGCAAGGAGAGGAGATTCAAGTCTGATTCGGTGACCAAACAGCTGAAATTCTGGGAGGAAAACAGCTTCAAGTCATGTGTGCTCTGTCCTCATCCAACTGTGCTGGATCCCACGTGCTCACCGCCCCCCCCCCCCCCCGAGTCCTGCGTGGAAGGCTCCCGTCTACGTCAAGGCAGCCGTATTGATTAACTTCGGGGATGACGAAACAAAATCCAGGCCTGAGGCCATCAGGGTCCCCCAACACCACCTGGCTGATTCGTATTCATAGGACTTCACTGAATGTCACCTTTCAGCATCTTATATGAATTGCTTGGGTTTTTTTTTTTTTTTCAAGAAAAGAAACTCAGGATCATGTGAAAACCAGTCCACCTACATGACGTCAGACATGATTTGCACAGTCTTCCTTTCCCAAGTGCGTTGACATTTTCACCATTGGAACTTCAAAACGGTTTTATTCCCCACTGACGAGAGACGCCATGAGAGATAAGTAATCTGCTCAAGTTCACTCAGCAGAGCAGCAAAGGAAATAAACCAGGGCCAGCGCCAGGGCCCTGGCGGCTGCTCGCTGCCTGCCGCCTGTCCTTCTGTGACACGACCCCTCCGTCTACCCTGGCCGGGCCCTCAGGGCGCCTGAGAACGTAGGTTAGGAAGCAGGCTGCAGGCAGCCGGGCTTGCAGCTGTGGTCACAGACACTGGTTGGGGCCAAATTGAACAGAAAAGGGCTTTTTCAGCCCGGCTGGCGTGGCTCAGCTTTTGAGCATCGACCCATTCACCAAAAGGTCGCCAGTTCGATTCCCGGTCAGGGTACATGCCCAGGTGGTAGGCCCGATCCCCAGTGAGTGGCATGCAGGAGGCGGCCAATCAAGTTCTCTCTCATTAATGTTTCTATCTCTCTCTCCCTCTCCCTTCCTCTCTCTCTAAAATCAATAAAGAAAAGAAAAGGGGCTTTTTCAGAAGGATTTTGGGGGGCACCCATGCCCACCAGGAGGGCTCAGGTATAGGGCTCAGCCAAGCTTCAGGAAGGATGCCCCAAATCCCAGGAGAGCTGACTCTCTGAGGGCGCTGAGCTGCTGTATCTGAGCCCCGTGTGTGTGGCACCTGCCCAGCACCTCGAGTTCTGTTCTCAGCCCCCCACAGCTCCCGGGGCCACTGCTACGGCCGTCAGGATGCTTCTCCCTGCACTGGCTACAGAGTCCAAGTCTGGACAGAAGGACCGTGTGCCCTCACCCTAGCAGGAAGAGAGGCCAAAGTGCACTGGTGTCCTGTGGCTGTCATGACAAAGTGCCACGCACCGGGAAGCGTGAAATGACAGAAATGAATTCTGGAGGCCAGGAGGCGTGATCAAGGCGTCTGCTGGACCGGTTCCGTCTGGAGGCTGGCGGACCTGTTCCAGGCCTCTCCTAGCTTCTGGTGGCTGCCAGCGTGGTTGGCTTGTGGCCAAGTCACCCGAAATTATCTTCACAGGGCCTCTCTTCCTGTGTTTCTGTGGCTCAAGTCCCCTCCGCCTATCTCTTACAGGACACCTGTCTTTGGTTTTAGGACCCACCCTAATCCAGGATGATCTCATCCCGAGAAATCCTCTAAGAACCTTTTTCCCAGGTTCCGGGACTGAGGATGTGAGCCCATCTCTGCAAGGGGAGGACACAGTTCAAGCCCCTGTAGTGAGCCTTTGGGGTTTCCGCGTTCTGAGGGGGAGGTGAGCTCTGCTTCCCACCAAGCCCCACAGAGCAGGGAGCTCTCCAGACGTGGGAAGAGGTTGAGCCAAAGAACACAGAAAATGAGAGTGTTTGCTATCGAGTCCCCGCCTGCGTTTACAGAGGGGAAAGTCACGGTCACCACCAGGCACACGTGTCCGGGACAGCGAGTGCCTCCTCTCCTCCAGCTCGGTCCACTTCTTCCCGCCTCCCGCTTCCCACGCGGAAGCCCGCTCCAGAGCCCACCGTTCCTTGCAAACGGGCAAGTTGAAGAGGCCATGAAGGAATATTCAAACCCCTACAGAGAGCCACGTTGACCTCAGCCTGGGTGGCTTCCAGCGTCTGGCCGTGGAGACAAAGATCGGGCCAGGAAGAGGTTTTGTTTTGCCTTCAAGTGCCATGTGAATTAAGGACCATGGAAGGAAGCAGCCATAGGACCTTCTCCCCTGCCCTGTCTGAGCGCCGGAATTCTCCAGAACTGGCTGTCTCATCGTCGGGGAGGCATCTCCCCGCAGGGCCTTTGAGTAAACCACAAAATCCTGCAAATTTTACCCGGAAGAGGCGTCACCTTCCTCCGCTGAGCTCAGGCTCATTGCACAGGTCTAAACTACTGGTCCTTTTACTAGTGGTGCTCATTTCTAGCACCAGGACCCAGGGGGGACAGTCTAAGAATTGTGGGCTTGGCAGTGGGTCCCGCACGGCCCCACTTTGGAGTCTCTGCTCCCACCAGCCCCGGCTTCCTCACCTCCTCCTGGCTGCCCGCCTGCCAGGAGCATGGCCTGTGAGGTCACTGCCCCAGGAGGTGGCCACGAGTCCTGGCTTTGGGCTGGTCCTCTCCCGGCACTTCTGGCTGCCGCTGCCCAGTCTCCAACAGCCCTTGTGCTGGCACAGAGGTGGCAGGGTTGTCTCGCCAGAGGCCCCGGAGACAGCAGTGTCTTTACCCGAAGGATGTGGTAACCGGGACATGGCAGGTACCCAGGAAGGGGAAAGGGGGATCCTTTCGAGGAGAGGGATCCTGCAGCTGAACCTCTCATGGAGATCACTTGGGAGAAAGGTCATCCCAGCTCTTCAGAAGGTCATTCCTGACCCAGCACAGCTGTCAGACAGGCTGGCCTGGGCTGCCGGACTGGGAAGGCTGCCAGGAACATGACTGCCACCTCCTTGCTGGGCCCGGGCCAGATATAGATCCACACACATGCACACACACACATGCACACATAGAAACACACACAGACACTGGCATAGGCACTCACGATGCATACACACCCCAACATGCACACACGTGTAAACCCATAGACACAGGCACATGCTTGCACACCCCACAGACACACACGTGTAAACACTCAGGCACAGACACACCCGTACACACGGTCATGTGCACGCACACACACACATTTATCTGGTCTGTAGGAGCTGCTGCTAGCTGTTCTCTGCTTCTCGGGGTCAAGGAGGCGGCCCGCTTGCGCTGACCATCTGTAGGCGACATTACATTGTTTGACTTGTTTTTAATGGCATTTCCTGCTGTTTTTCCACCATGTCAAACATCGTTCTTCGGAGTCAAATGTAAATTTCTCCATTTCCTTCATTCTCTTCGAGAGCTTTCCTTCCTTTTCACGTAAAGAGTTTGCCTCCTCCGGGGAGTCTGGGGCTGCTTAGCTGAGAGTGTTTTGTAAACAGAGTGCCCAGGTCCTCACCTGCTTCCTGGTCGGAGATGAAGCGGCACAGTGGCTTCACTTCCTGTTTGCTGGACACTGGCTGCCGCACGGGTCCCTGCGGTCGGGCAGCCTGTGCGCTGGGCCAGGCCCAAACCTGATGCAGGGAGACCTGGCCCCGGGGGTCATGCGAGCAACCCAGGAGACTCGAAGCTGAAACCAAACCTCGACGTTCTCCTTGTCGCTCGGGAAATGTGCTTTATGTCTTTCTTTACCAAAGTCCTTGGAGGAAGTGTTGAAACACAGCTCACGTGGCTGTAAACAGCTTTAACTCGCTCTGCAGCTGAAGGGGGTTCACTGCCCCCGGGGGCCTCTTCCATGAGCCCAGCGAGGCTGCTGGAGGCCAGCGTAGGACAGAGCTGCCTCTGTGCCCCGTGCTGCTGCTGCCGCCCACCGAGGGCCTGTCCCCAAGGCCAGCGTCCCTCTTAGAAAATCACCCTGAAAGGTTCCCTCTCACGGTGGCCTATGACTTGCCCGTGGAGCCACCTCTAAAGTGTGCGCGAGGACAGCCAGGTTTCCGGGTGTGCCCATGCTGTGCCCATGCTGTGCCCGCTGGGCCTGGCAGCAGAGAATAAACTGAGTCCAGTGCTGGGTGGGGCGGGGGAGCCTCTCTTTAGTTTGGGGCTCTGGTCTGTGCCCACCTCTTTAAATTCAAGATGGATGAGTGGGGCCGGTGTATGAAGCTGATGTCCAGTCTCGGCTCAAATCTCACCCAGTCTGTGCAGAACTCTTCGCTGAGGAGGCCCCAGCTCCTCGGAGGGGCCTTCTTCCTCCCCTGGCAGGGGGCAGGCAGGGCTGAAATGGGTCCAGGAGGTGGGCTGTGCACTCGTCCCAAAGCAGTCCAGGGGCTGGGACAGGACCGGGAGGCAGGGGCCCCGTCGGCTGGAGCCCGGCCTGCCGTGCGCTTTGTCACCATCTCGGCCCACCTGCCCCGCGGTCCACTCTTTAACCTCAGGGTTTTTCTCCTCCTCTGATTAATGCACGACTTTTGCCGTCTTCTGACTCACTATCAATTTCCTTGGCAACCTCGCCTTTCATATAGGAAATTGCCATGAATGCTGAATCTGTGGGGTTCAAAGTGGTGATATTATACCGTGTGGCCCAAAAGGCTTAATTTTAACACACACACACACACCCCAATAAATGGGCAGGGAGTCTGATCTACATCCCCTCCAGTATCAATACAAACATGACCCACCACCAAACACCATGACCAAGGAGGCGACTTACTGATACTGGGAGAAAACAGAACAAATGGCATGATCCCAGTTTTGTCTTTTGAAGGTTAAGCATAGACAGTTAGAATTCATGGGTAGAGCACAGAAATGCTTGGAAAGATACGTGCCGATATATATAATATTAAATAGGTTGTTCTTTGCCCCAGTAAGAGCACAGCTAAATTTTTTTTTTTTTTTTATCCTCACCTGAGGACATTTTTCCATTTTTTGTTTAGGTAGAGTGGGAAGGAGAGAGAAAGAGAAAAACATCGACGTGAAAGGGACACATCAAGTGGCTGCCACCCGCACGACCAACCAGGGCCGGGGACAAACTACAACCGAGTACGCGCCCTTACCAGGAACCGAACCTGGGTATCTCTGGACCGCAGGCTGACGCTCTAACTGCTGAGCCAAACCGGCCAGGGCAGCACAGCTGAATTTTAAAATATTTTTTGAGATGCTCCGTATTTCCTGTTTTCTACAATTATCATGCGTTGTTTTGTGTAAAACGATGTTTGAAACATAATCGATGTAACTGGGTGCAGCTGCCCTGTGGGCTCTACCCTGCCAGCTTCATCTGTCCCCCACATCTGTTCACTTTTGGATCAAAGTCTATACCACCTGCCAGGTTTCTTCTCCAGATGTGTTCACTTTGCGGGACTTGCTGCCCCTCCTGTGTTGGTAAGACTGGGCCCCTTCTCGTCACCGATGTCGAATCTACCATCTGCTGATGTGGGTGTCCTACTGGCAGACCCCCCAGACACAGCTCCACTGTGGCTCTCTCCTCCTCGGGGTGATCGTCCTGCAGTGTGGACCAAGGTCTGGGAGTGCGTGGGAGGCCACCCTGTCCAAGTGCAAACCGTGAAGGGTGCGTACTGACGCGACCTTCCTTGGAAGAGAAGCTGCGGCTTTCTCTGACTTCCTCCCTGGGCCGCGATGCCAAAAAGGGCCAAGAACACCGCACTCCAAAACGAAGGGTGTGTGCTCCCGATGAGTAAGCAGAAACATACCCGACGTCAAGTTCCCACTTTTCCCCACTGGCCACTAGTACGTGGCCTCAGCCACCAAGACGGCCACCTGGCTGGTTCCAACCACTTGCATTTAAGGCCCCAGACTTTGCTCCCATGTCCTGGTAGAAGAGGGACAGTGTCCCAGGCGTGGCGCAGAAGCAAGTCGCCAGGACCGGCCTTGAGTATCAGATCTTCCAGATTCTGGTCACTTACGCAGAAAGAAGCAGTGTTTTCACATAGCCTGGCCCCCCGTTGGCCCCTGACCCTGGGGACATTTAGAAAACCTGCCCAGGGAGGTCATGCGTCCAGCCCAGCTGCTCTTGGAGAGTCTCCTGAGTGCTCTGGAGCCAAAGCACTTCCTGGGGGTGGGAGGAACCGCCGAAATCTCCGAGTGGATTTGTTTTCCTCAGAAATCACAGCATTTTATTTTTAGCCGTATTCGGAGCCAGGCTTGATGAAAAGGGGAACAGAGTGGCATCCTGGTCTCGTCTCTGCATGAAAATGGAGGTGTGATTACAGAGTGACAAAGCCAATCTTTCCTGTTTCTTGTCAATGACTCTAAGGGCCTCCCCAAAGCCTCTGGCCTCCAGAGTGAACATCTGGAAGTGGGCCGGGCTCAGAGCCGCAGCCCCAGCTCATCCTTGGACGAAAGCACTCCCTGGCTTTTCCGGCCCACCTCCGCCGTGGGACTCGGGGTCCAGCTAGCCAGGCTCTGCTCACCGAGCGGCCTGTCTCACCTGTTTTAACCTCCTGGTTCACTGCTCCAGGGAGGGCCCTGAAGCGCAAACTTTACTCAGTGCAGTGGGGGTCCCTGCCGGGAAGGCTGTGCTCTTCCCATGGAGCCCTCCTGCCCTGCGGCCACGTCCCCCCCTTCCTCTTTCGTATTGGAGACCCCTTGTCCCATGTCCTCGACTCGTGCGTAGGGCTGTGGAGAGAGGAAGCTGGGAGAGGGTGCCTGAGAAGTCAGGATTCAGGGAGCAGGGCGGAGAGGCTTCCGTCCTGTAGAAACCCACGGATGAAGGCGACAGCCCACACTTGCCACGGAACAGGCCCACGATGCCGTGTCACTGGCTGAGCTGGATGTGGGCGGAGGGACAGGACCTGAATGCCAGCAGCCGGGCAGGAGTGGGAGCCACTGCACTGAGTCAGCTCTGCTCCAGGGACACGGCGGGCGGCCCCCACTTACCCGCCCTAGCAAGCCTCCCTGCATATCCATGGTAACCCCTTGTTTCTCTTTGTTACAGTGGAAGGACTAAAAGTGGTGGAGATTGAGAAATGCAAGAGTGACATTAAAAAGATGAGGGAGGAGCTAGCAGCCAGAAGCAACAGGTAAGGTCCGCGTTGGGGGTGCTCCACGTGGGGTCGGGGGGCTCTGGTCTTTGTGTTCCCCAAAACACAGCTGGAGCCTTCGATCCAGCTCCGGCTGGGGGAGCACAGGGAGGCAGCCCTGCTCCCCTTGGGATTTGAAGAGCTTTCTTAGCATCAAAGAGGATGGCCGAGGTTGGGACTGCCTATCGGGGGAATAAGCCTCCAGGGCAAAGTGTTAGTATTGATCTACCCAGATTGAAAGGAGTTGACACCGGTCTTTGAAGAAAGGGAACAATAAAAAGAAAAGGCCCTTGGCTTGCAGAGGACAAGTGTCCTGGTGCCCCAGAGGTCCCACTCCTGGGCAGACACCCCCATGGTACAGAGCAGCAGGTGGTTCTGGTCACTAACATCACTGCCGAACTGTAGGGTTGGGGGTTTGGTGAGTGCACAAAATGTAACCTGGAGGTGTGCATTCTCGCACACGTGGGGTTTGGAAAGCCGCCCGGAAGGTATCCATCAAAGTATGCAGGGTAGGGCCGGGGCGCCGCCCTGACAGTATGATCGAAATATACACGAGGACAGATAAAGCGCGCGTGTTGGATGTGCAGAGCCCCCTGAAAGTGCCAACGGGCTCATCGCCCAAGCGTAAATGTATTCGTTCTACGTCTCCGCCGAGAGACAGCTGGAGCAACAAGTATACCGGACTTGACCGTAAGGTCAACGGAAACACAGCCTCGAGGACCTAATTACCTAAAACACCACATACCCAAGGGAACCACTTTACAAATAAGTTGGGCTGCATCCAGAGATCAGGATCATTGGCTCCCTTGCGATGCCCCCCTCACTCCAAGCCGTTCTGCTTGGAGTTCGTTGCGTTGCGACGACCCCAGGCAGGCAGAGAGTCAACACCGAACAGGGGGTCCTCAGAGTTGGGCCCCCGGGGCTGGAACCTGGCTTGGCAGCTGGAAGGTTGCTCAGACCTGATGTGACCCTTTGCCATGGTGTCACCCTCAACTCAGGACTTAGCATGGCTCAGCTTAGCCTTCTGGCTGGCCACGTGCCCCAGCCGCCACATGCAGGCCTCCACCCTGTGGCCAGTCCTAGTGCCCAGTGATCCCGGCCCTGTCGGCCGTGCTCAGCCCAACCCCTCTCCAGCGGGCCTCAGACTGGCCGCCATGGCCAGCGTCACGTCCACAGTGGCAGGAGGGCAGTGGCCCGATGCGGTGCCCACTGAGAGGAGCACATTGGGCCTTTGCCCGGGGCCAAGTGGAGCAGGTAGCCTCGGAAGGGGGTGTGGGTCGGGCCCGGGGCTTTTCCAGTCACCCGGCAGCACCAGAGGGAGAGGGTTCAACTCGAGTTCTGGCTTCGGCCTGACACTGAAGGCCCCCTGCGTGACCTCTCAGCTTCAGCCCCTATTCTGTACAATGGGCTGGAGGACCCCTGCCCAGATGGTGTCCCCCTTGGTTCCTTCCCACCTCTGTGGGCATCACCTCACCCGGAAGCAGCTTTGTCCACGGAGCCCACAGAGCACTAGACCTTCTGCAGCCTCTTGTCCCTTCTCAGATGACCAAGTGCCACCTGCTAGAGGCAGCCAGGGCGAATTGCAAGCCCAGCCTCGCTGGCCTCGCCCCCGCCGTGTCCAGGGGCCTGGCTCCTCCACCGCCCTCCCCTGCAGGAGAAGCCGGGCGGACGCAGAGGGTGTGCCGCTCCCGGCGGGCTTTCTGGCGGGCTCTGGTCCTCCGGGTCAGGTGCCAGTGGAAAAGCAACGTGTTGTCCAAGCTGTGTTAGTGTCCTGACTGCTGTCATAAAATGCCACAAACTGGGGGCTTACAACAATAGAAATGTATTCAGTCATCACTCCGCAGGCCGGAGGTCTGAGGTCAAGGTGTCGGCAGGGCCATGCCCCCCAAGGCTCTTCCCAGGCCTCTCCCAGCCTCTGGCAGTGCCCGCAACCCTTGGGGTTCCCTGGAGTGTACAGACAGTTCTCCCGTCTCCGCTGCCTGTCTTCACACGGCAGACTCCCCGTGTGTCTGTCCAAATGCCCCTGTTAGAAAAGGACACCAGCTGTGTTGAATTAGCGCCCACTCCTCCTGTTAGCCACATGTTAACTAGTCACATCTGTAATGAACCTATTTCCAAATGAAGTCACACATGGGTCCGGGGGCTAGGACCTTAACATGTGACTTTGGAGGGATACAACGCAGCCCACAACACACCACATGGGGAAAATACACCTAATTTCAGAGCACCTGGGAGGAAGAGACAACCTGGGGACCAGAGACAAGATGTCATCTGCAGGCCCCGCCCTGGGGCAGGGTCAGCCGAGCTGAGATAGAGTGGGTGTTGGGGCTCAGCACAGTACTCCAGGGCCCCTCTGCACCACCCCCCAAGCACATTCTAGAGCTCACAGCTCCATAATCCAGAGAGATTTCCCGTGTCCTAACCTCCAAAGGCAATGTTCTCAGCAGAGTTGTCACAGCACCCCACACGGGCGAGACGAGAGACGTGTAAATGTGCCTCTTCAGTCAAAAACAGAACGGGGGTGGGAGAGCTCAAACATCACGGACACACTGAGAACAGAGAAGTCCGCGTGCTGGCTCAGGGTGAGTTCACAGCATCACCCCCCGGGTCCGGCCCAGGAGCCCTGCAGCCCCTCTGTGCCGGCGAGAACAGCCTTCCCTTTTCTTTGTGGGGAAACTTTGTGAGGAGCAGAACAACCCGTCGTTGTACTGCCTTCTGTCTGTCAATGGCAGGGTTCCATCTAAGTCCTGCAGGGGTCCATGTATCATTTGTGTCCCTGGGACAGGCTTGTTCAGTGTGACTTCACCTGCAGTGCCAGGGGAGAAAATGCACCTCTGAGCAGCCCTTTGGGTGATGTCCACCCACCCCTGCCCCTCTGGGAGGACAGAGAGAACAAAGGCACCTGGCCAGTTGAGCCCCCCTGTACCTACGAACCAATAGCTACTGAGCCTGAAGTGCTGAGCCACGTCCACCCACACACAGCACCCCTAACAGGGTTCGGGGCCAGGGTCTGCAGGCATCGGATCCCCTTCTCCTCTTGGGGAGGAGCAGGTATCGGGTGGGGCAGGCTCACAGACACCTCCAGACACACAACCTCGGGGTTTCTCTTGTTTTTCCCCCACGAGGAAAGGGGTCCAGTTGCCTGCTCGAACGTAGGGCACAGAGTGGAGCTTGCTGGTCGACCCAGGGCGGGGGAAGGTCACAGGAACATGGGTGGCTTTTGAGGGCTTTGGGCTTCTGTAACCTGTACTTCATCCCAAACAATGGCCTTGACCAATGGTCTGAGCCCCAGGGGAGCAGAGGCGGAGAGCCCAGGAAATGAAGGAAAATTACGCCCCAAATAGAATGAAAAGAAAAGGCACCATGCCAGCTGCTGTCAGCTGGAGGATGCTGGTTCCCATGGCAACAGGGTGCAGAGGGAGCAGGCAGGGCCGCCTGGAGAGGTGGAGAGGGCCTGGCACAAGTTGCCAGGCGCCCAGCAGACGCTTCTCAATGCTGGGTTTTCAGGGAAGCAGCTGACTCCAGCGGTCCAGCCACCTTGCTTGGTGAAGCGGCCGTAGCCCTCCCGGGAAACACACGGCATGTGTGTGGATATTTATACAAAAGAGGTGAGCAGGGCTGGTGTGGCTCAGTGGACTGAGCGTCATCCCACGGACTCAGAAGTCCTAGTTCGATCCCCGGTCAGGGCACATGCCCCGGTTGCAGGCTTGATCCCCAGCACGGGGCGAGCAGAAGGCAGCCGATCGATGTCTCTCACGTTGATGTTTCTGTCTCTCTCTCCCTTCCTCCGTCTCTAAACATATCCATAAAAAATTATATTTTTAAAGAGGTTAAAAGCAGAAAAGAGATAACAATGATGCTATCTGTTCTTAAGTGCAGAAACGAAGTTCCTCGCTGCTCAGAAATATGTACGTTGCGTTTCTCCTTTCCAGGGTGACAGTGGAAATCATTTAGTTGGTACCTTTTGTTGGTTCGTTTTGTTATTCTTTCGTTAAGGCCCCTCCACACAGGAAGCTGTCACAGGCAACTCGAGTGGTTTTGTAAACGTCGAGCTGAGGGGAGGAATCGCAGCATGCCAAGAAAATAGCACTGAAGGCTCTTTTCTCAAAAAAGGAAATAGACTTCTTGTTCTGAGTTTGCAAGCAACTTAGCCTCCTTGTAAAACCATCAGACTATCCTGATGAGGGGGTGAATCACCAAAGTGACAGCAGCCACCGTGTCCCCAACTGAAATCTGGACACTGACTTCCCAGATGTTTTTTTGTGTATAGACACCTAGTTTTGGAAAACAACTAAGAAATATGACGTCATCACCTTTTTTCACTTGCGGCGTCGTGAGCGATGAACAGGTCAGATCTAAGCCACACCAGCTCGTGCGTCCTGCAGAGGGCGCAGCCCGGACTCACTGTCCACCCCCCGGAGTGCCCTTGTTTGCTCCAACCTGGGCGCCTGTCTCAGCGCCCTCGTTCAGTACATACTGTACCCGACGTTTCTTTTTCCCTCTCACCCAAAATCTCCTCACTTTACATCATTTTCTTAATTATCTTAAAGATCGCACAATACCAAAATGGTCTGAATGAGTTCCCATTTGGGGCCATTTAGGTAGCTTCTCGTTTGTTCTGGTGGTTTTATAACCACAGACCACGTGGCGATGAACGCCTCTGTGCGCAGGGCTGTTGGCTTGTGTCCAGTTCTCCTCTTAGGCTCAATCCGAGCTTAACGGATAGGAATGCTCCGCGGCTCCTACTATAGGGTACTACATGGCTCTCCCAGAAGGCCGGCCTTCATTTACAAACCGCTCGAGCTGCACCTTGATGTGCTGACCCCCTGCCCACCAGCCTGAGAATCTCAAACAGGGGTACAGACCCCTCCCCAGTCCTCGTACTGCCCATCAGCAGGAGGGTGGAGAGCATGTTCACGTCCAAGAAAGTTAAGGTCCCCAGGTGGGGAGGGGGCCATAGAGTGGCCAGATCTCCTGGGGTGGCCCTCCACACCCAGCCTCCAGGTACGACCCCACAGGCCAGCACACTCTCCCCCATATCAGAGGGTGGCTTTCCACCCAGAACACACCGGGCTGCTCCTGTTTTGTTCCTATGTGGGATCCCTTGGCACTGAGTAATGGAGAAAATGGGCAGATGGCAGATTCCTCTGTATGTAGTGGGAAAATTGGAGACGTCCTGGAAGTCCAGCTTGGGGCTGACTGATAACACGCGGTGCGGCCACACCCTGGGGCACCGAGGATTTGCTGCTAATAACATTGAGCTCGTGAAGCAACACCCAGCAAGTCTGTGGTGTGTTCAGTGGGAAAAGCTAGTTGCCGAAGAGTAAGTTTGTCCAACTCCATCTTTGTTTCAAAGCACACTGGGCCCTGGCTGGTGTGGCTCAGTGGTTACAGCGTCAGCCCTCGGACCGAAGTCGAGGGTTCGATTTTCAGTCAAGGGCACACGCCTGGGTTGCAGGTTCCATCCCCAGCCCCTGTCAAGGTCGTGCAGGAGACAGCCAATCACTGTGTCTCTCACATCAATGTTTCTCTCTCCCTCCCTCCCTTCCGCTCTATCTAAAAGTCAGTAGAAAACTATCTCAGGTGAGGATCAACAAAAAATCAATACATGTAAATAAATACTGTTGGAAATTTTTGGAATGAAAATGTTTTGCTTTCATCATTTGAAAAAAGTTTCCAGCAGCCAGCTTCCTGTAACGAAGTTGCTTGTTCCCAAGAGTCCAGTTATCTACAGAGGCCCAGCTGGGTCCCTGGGGGCTTAGCAATGAGCCCTCACTGGCTTTCCGACTTGTTCTCCCACAACAAATACAGCCGAAGAGGTCTGTGGGGGTGCTCCGGGTTCGGTGTGGGGCTTCTCATTTGTTTCTGTCCTGAGGGGGCCCCACAGAGCCCTACCCGCGTGAACACCAACACTGAGGGACAGTGCCAGAACTGATCCTTGCTCTTCCGTGTAGGACCAGTTGCCCCTGCAAGTACAGTTTTTTGGACAACAAGAAGCTGACACCTCACCGTGATGTCCCCACGTATCCCAAGGTAAGATGAAACTCTGCCTCTGAAGAGAGCACCTGTGACCACAGCCCCAGCGCCTTGGCCGCCTGGCCTCCTGGCCAGGCCCCTGATGTCTGCACATTTGCAAACCCAGCTCCAGCCCCGCAGGATAGGCCTGTTCTTCTTAAGCAGAATATTTTTCTCTTTGACATTCGTTTAGCAAACGTGGTCCCAGGCCATAGCTTACTGTGCCAGGAGGTAATGGCTAAATTTTTAAGTACATTTTTTTAAATCTGCTTTATTAGATCTCCTGTCCCTGAACAATACATTGTTGTTATGAGAAGTTTTGCTTTCTATCACAAAAGATTTCTCAGTTACAAGAGACCCCAGGCCCTTGTTAAAACAGCAGTGCCTCCCTGGCCAGTTTGGCTCAGCGGTTAGAGCGTCGGCCCGCAGACAGGAGAGTCCTGGGTTCAGTTCCCGCTAAGGGCACGTACCTCGGTTGCAGTTTGTCCCCGCCCTGGTTGGGGTCGTGTGGGTGGCAGCCACTCGATGTGTCTCTCTCACATCGATGTTTCTCTCTCTCTCTTCCTCCCCCTCTCCCTCCTGCTCTATCTGAAGAAAAATGCAAAAATGTCCGCAGGGGAGGATAAAAAAATAAAAATAAATAAATAAATAAATAAATAAAACAGCAGTACCCTGGAAATTGGGGAGGTGGGTCTTTAAGCAAATACAAAAGCAAGTTCTCAGGGTGGTGGTCACCCCTCAAAAGTGCCTGCCGCTGATGAGCGATTTTCAACACCCTCTTGAGCTGATACTCAGGCTCCCGCCTGCTCACGGGGTTGTCCGTGGTTTTTCGATGGACACTTGTGTTTTTTCTGTAGAAAAGTGTGGCCCAAATTGCTCATATTTTAGCTCCAAGGAGTCACAAGGCCCAGCCGAGATCCAAAAAGAGGGTTTCAGTGTTTCTTTGTGGTTCCTTAAAAAAAAAAATTGAAACCCCGTAAACCTGGGAGAACATGATCTCTAATCCTGAAACCCCAGGACTGTCTGGAGTCTGACGTCGCAGTTTCTGTTTCCTGTGGTGGTTTAACCCCAACTCTGGTGCCCCGCAGAACCTGCCTCGGCCGCAGCTAACCCAGGGATGGGCTCCCTGAAAAGGACACCCACCCAAAGCAGCTTCTTAGCCAGTATTGGAATTTAGGCTAAGTCACTGTTTCCCCTTGACTTCGTGTTACTGTATTTTTCCAAGTCAGGTTTATTGCGATGTAACTGACGCGCAGTGACATTCTTCTGCAGCTGTGTTGTGTTGTGACTTTTGACACACTTGTGTGATCACATAATGGCCACCGCAGTCAAGGAATGGAGCGTTAACGTCACCCCAGAATGGTCTCTCGTGCCCATGTGGTCGTGCCCAGCGCTTGTGCCCTGCCTCGGGCAGCCACTGGAGGGGTTTCTGGCCCTAGAGTGGCCCGTTCAGAGTCCCTGTAGAGTGTAGCCTTCAGGTCTGTACACAGGTGCCCCGAGGGGAAACAGGAGAAGACATCTGCCGCCCACCAGAGGTGACCAGCCTTTGTCACAGCACGGAGGCTAATGCTGCCTTCTGTCCTTCCCAGTACTTGCTGTCCCCAGAGACCATAGAGGCCCTGCGCAAGCCGACCTTTGATGTGTGGCTTTGGGAGCCCAACGAGGTGAGTGCGGGAGCCTGCTGGGACCAGCGTCTCGGAACTTGACGGGCACCCCCATCACTCTCCTCTCTGTTCCTTTCGTGTGTTTTAACTTCATTCTCCAGATTTTAGCTAAACTCACTCTTGGTAGGCTCAGGGAGGCCTTGGGGACAGAACTCAAGGAGCGGGTGTTAGACAGAGGAGCAGGTGGCCAAGTGCAGGGGCCTCGAACCCTGGTCCTGACTGCGGGTGCTTCCCTCCAGGGAGCATTACTGTGGCATTGTCGTGAGTCCCCAGGGGCCGTCTGCTGACCCCACAAACATCCTCTCAGCTGGCCAGCAGCTACCAACAGACCCCCCCCACTGTGGAGATCCAGCCCCCCAAGAACGGGCTTCTGTGGGAGACCTGTGCTGGGGAAAGGCGCAGGCAGGCAGCTGTGGCCCCGGACACACCCGGGTACAGCATCTGGGATGGCCAGGCACTGAGCAATTTTTTTTTTTAATTTCCCTTTTGCTGAGAAAACACAAAAGAGAAGGTTTTCTTTGTTTGGTCTAGTTACCTAATTACAGCAATCATACCCTTCTCCTTCCGAACCTCAAGAACACAAAGCCCCTGCCCTGGCCGGTTTGGCTCAGCGGTTAGAGCGTCGGCCTGCGGTCTGGAGAGACCCGGGTTCGGTTCCCGCTAAGGGCACGTACTTCGGTTGCAGTTTGTCCCCGGCCCTGGTTGGTCGTGCGGGTGGCAGCCACTCGATGTGTCCCTTCACGTCGATGTTTCTCTCTCTCTCCCTTCCTCTCTCTCCCTCCCACTCTATCTGTACAAAAAATGGAAAAATACCCTTGGGTGAGGATAAAAAAAAAAAAAAAAAAAAAAAAAAAGAACACAAAGCCCCTCATCACAGACCTCAGGCCACCAAAATCTACGGACTCTTTCCTGCTTTCCAGTAACAGAGACGCACACAAGGCCGCTGCCCGCAGGCCACCCACCTGGACGAGCGCGGCGGCGACAGCCCTGCAGACGGAGGGAGGTCTCGGCACCCGAACACTCCCCAGCACTGGCCTGCACCCAGGGGCTAGCGTCTCCCGAGGGAGCCGTGTGCGTGCTTTTGTTCCTGCTCTCCCTGTGAAGGACAGGCCTCGGCAGAACTGGCCAGAAACCCACAGGTTCCCCCACATGGCCACCCTGGGAAGAGCCGGCCTGTGTCCAGGGGACTGTCCCAGAGCAAACACTGAACCAGGGGACCCGTGCGCTTCACAACATCTGGCCACCAGGTAGCCTGCAGGACAGGAGCGGGGATGTTGAGGAGCAGGAGGCGTTTTAAGTGTGTAGCCATCACCTGGCAGATCCGTGCACCATCAGAAATGGACCGGGTGCGGGAGGCCACGTGGCCTGGAGAAACGAGAGAAGTAGGAGGACCTGTGGCCTCACTGCCTCTCTGCGAGCGGGGCCCCTGGCTGGCCTGTCCATGGGTGAGGGGACACACAGCCTGGAACGTGCGGATCCCTGCTCCCAGCCGGTGGACCGGCACCCCCAGCAGAGACATCTGGAAGAATCGCAGTCCTGACGTCATCTTGCCTTCAGCACCAGGAGCAGGAGCGAAGCACCTGTGTGGCACCTGCTGCTGTCGTGTCTCCTCTGAGCTCAGGGCTGTGTGACCAGAGAGGGGACGCACCCTCGTGTTGAGAGGTCGAAGGATTCCCGAATCCACACTGGGAAGGCGGCCTCCCTTTCCTCCCGTATGCGGGATGTGTGTGTAGCGGCCACAAAGGCAGGGATGAGAGGAGCCAAGCAGCTCCCTGCAGTGGGCTCGGCCTCTGTGTGGCCACCTGCCGGCCTGGGGCTCCCACCAGCACATCAGCGGCACTGGGAGGCTCGTGAGGGCTCTGGCACTTCCAGAAAGTTCCCAGCTGCCTCCAGTGACAAACCCGAGATGCCCCAAAACGGGGCCCCCTGGCCTCTAGAAAGTCTGGGGCACAGTGAATGTTGGACCATGGGCGGCAAAGATGACCAACCGAAGGGTCACACCTGAAAACTTTAACAGCCTCCCTGGCCCCCCAAAACTGCATCTGGCCAACCACAAAGCAGCTCGCACCCTGAGAACGTCAGGACCCCCAGTGGTGGCTCAGCTCTCTCCCTTGGAGCAGGAGCGACCCGCCCCGCCCTCCCCCATCACACAGCAGGAGCCCAGGACTTCACGCTGCTGCTGTCCGGCACGCACGCTGCGTCAGAGCTCCCGGGGCTGGGAATAGCAGCGTGGCCACCACGCTGAGCCTGGGCTTCCAGGCTGGGCCTCCCGGTCATGTCCTGAGTCCTCCACCCTCCCATCGTCCGGCTGTCTGACTGGGACCTGCCACAGCGTCCGGGCGGCCAGGGAACAGATGCTCAGCCGTGTTACTCCTGCTCCAGACCCACCACATACGCCTCAGACGTGGCACCAGGTGGCTTCGTCTGCGAGCATCTCCAACTCTTGACTCTGGTTTCATAGCAAATGTTCCATTCAGCACGTGGGTTGCCTGGAGCGATGCATGGGCTGGCGGGTGGGGGCGGGGCGGGGGTGTTGGGGCTGCAGCCCTCAGTCCTGAGGGCCTGCCAGGTCTGTGCAGGCACTGGGGCCTCTGGCGGATGTGACAGAGGGAGGGCACAGGTGTGTGGCCCTGGGCAGAGCAGCACTCGCCGGTGTCATGCTCTGCACTCCCAGGTGACATCTTAATTGTCTCTGCTTTGCAGATCTGTCTCCCTGGGCTCTCCATCGAAGACCTGCTTTCCCAGAAAGCAAAGCCTGCTTTGTCAGACTTTCATTTATTAAAAACGATTAAATCTTTCTTTCCCCACTTAATTAGCTGCAAGGCTCTGAGCTATATTTAAATAGGTGATAAATCCTCTTTGGGACTGAAAACAAAATGCGTTTCAACGGGAGCAGGGATTTGTTTAGAAGATAGTCGGTGAAGTGAGGTTTGGGAGGGGACGCTTGCCCAGAACCGGCTCACCTTCACGTTAAGTGACCTCAAGTCCCCGTGGCCCCGGAGGGATGCAGTGAAGCATGTTCAGGATGTAAGTGGTCAGAGCCCCTTGACCGTCCAGCCCAGGCACGTGAAGGGCCTTTCTCCCTGTGTGACACGGCTCCCAGGGCTGTGTTAGACGGAGCCGAGTCCCAGGACCTCGACGGTGATGCTGACCCGCTGGGATGCTGTCTGCTGGGTGGGAATAAATGAAGTCATTTCTGATGCGGTCCTTTGGGCATAGTGTGCTCCCTGTCAGCCAGTCACCTGCCATTCCCTCTTGCATAGAATTCCATTGACCTCTGAACACTCTTTCAAACCCGCATCCTTTCTGGAGGGTACTGAACCCCCAGTCACAGGCTTCACTCTCAGGGGACCCGGGGCAGGGAGGGCTCACCCCCGGGCCTGGGACTGTAGGGCTGGGTGGCCCAGTGCCGCTGACCATCCTCTGCTCTTCCTGTGCCCGCAGATGCTGAGCTGCTTAGAGCACATGTACCACGACCTCGGTTTGGTCAGAGACTTCAGCATCAACCCCATCACGCTCAAGAGGTGGCTGGTAAGTGGCAGCCCCCTCCAATCCCTCTTGAACACAGTTTCATCCAATTACACAGGAGTGACCATCTGGGCACCTTCCTGATGGCACTGGACGTTCATGAGAGTTCTGCCAGGACATTCAGCCAGTCTGTGTCCCCACCACGCACTCTACCCCTGAGCATCCACTCCAGAGCTCAGAGACAATGGTTAGGACCAGGGCAGACAGTGCAAAAGTGTGTTGTAAAGCAGGAGTGTGTGTGAGTGAGTGTGTGTGTGAGTGTGTGCATATGTGTGCATGTTTGAGTAGTGTGTGCATGTGTGTGTATGTGTGTGAGTGTACATATGTGCATGTGTGAGTATATGTTAATGTGTGAGTATGTGTGTGAGTGTACTGTGTACATGTGTGTGTACTCATGAGTGTGTCCCTGTGTAAGTGTGCATGTGTGTGTGTGCAATGTGAGTGTACATGTGCGTGTACTCATGAGTGTATGCATGCACTGTGAGTGTGCGTGTGTGTACTCGTGAGTGTGTCCATGTGTGTGCACTGAGTGTGTGTGTGTGCTCATGAGTGTGTCCCTGTGTAAGTGTGCATGTGTATGTGTGTGCACTGTGAGTGTGCATGTGTGTACTCATGAGTGTGTCCCTGTGTAAGTGTGCATGTGTATGCATGCACTGTGAGTGTGCGTGTGTGTACTCGTGAGTGTGTCCGTGTGTGTGCACTGAGTGTGTGTGTGTGTGCTCATGAGTGTGTCCCTGTGTAAGTGTGCATGTGTATGTGTGTGCACTGTGAGTGTGCATGTGTGTGCTCATGAGTGTGTCCCTGTGTAAGTGTGCATGTGTATGCATGCACTGTGAGTGTGCGTGTGTGTACTCGTGAGTGTGTCCGTGTGTGTGCACTGTGAGTGTGCATGTGTGTGTACTCATGAGTGTGTCCCTGTGTAAGTGTGCATGTGTGTGTGTGCACTGTGAGTGTGCATGTGTGTGTTTAGCAGCAGACTTTTTTAAAAATAAAATATTGCTCAGAACCAAATATTAAAGGCCTGGTAAAGGTCTGTTGGTTACTAGGGACCCAGGTAGTCCCCCCAGCTCACCCCTCAGCTTCACGTCCCAGTGTGGCTCCTCAGACACCCTCTGAGACCCCTGAGTCCACACACGCAGGGTGAAGGCCTGGGGAGGCTCCTCCCACAGCTGCCCTCTGCCGGCCACCTCGTCCTTAGCGTCAGCAAACACGGCACACTGTCGGCCTCGGCAGATGAGGACGGGCAGGGAGCCTGGGAACAGCTAGAAGGGAGTTCGGGGAGGGGGCAGGCCCGGCCGCCAGGACCTGTCTCTCTCGCAGCTCTGCGTGCATGACAACTACAGGGCCAACCCTTTCCACAATTTCCGGCACTGCTTCTGCGTGGCCCAGATGATGTACAGTGTGATCTGGCTCTGCAGGCTCCAGGTGGGTCTCAGGGGGCCCCCCAGAGGGTGCTGCACCCCACTCAGGGGTGTGGCCCCACCCAGAGGGGACAGCCTTGGGGTTCCCTAGTGGCTTCTCCACCCTCCCAGGGAAACCTCCCAGCCCATCAGCGTCAGCGCCCTCCTAGGTGAAGCCCCTCCAATTCAATGAGCAAGTGGGCCCGCCTCACCCCACCCCAAGAGGGGGTCCTCTCCCACCAGGCCAGCGGCTGGAGGGGCTTCATCCTGCCCATATCGCTCATCTCCCACCCACTCCACCCCCTTCTCCCCACCCCACCCTGTCTCTAATCCAGGAGAAGTTTACCCAAATGGATATCTTGACCCTAATGACCGCAGCCATCTGCCATGATTTGGACCATCCAGGATACAACAACACGTGCGTGCATGATGACTTTTCCTCTTATGTATTTTTTATTTGTTTTATCTTCACCAAGGACATTTTTCCATTGATTTTTAGATAGACTGAAGGGAGGGAGGGAGAGAGTGAAACATCAATGTGAGAGAGACACATCGATTGTTTGCCTCCTGCTGGACCACAACCAGGGCTGGGGGTCGAACCCGAAACCAAGATACTTGCCCTTGACTGGGAATCGAACCCATGACTCTTTGGTCCACGGACCAATGCTCTAACCACGGAGCCAAACCAGCCAGGGCATGACTTTTCCTTTTAAAGGGCACTCGGTTCAGCTCAGTACTCAGACCAGTACCAAGTTAGAGCGGAGGCCTCCAAGCCCCCAGGGCCACCTCCGAGGACACAGCTCCTCACTTTGGGACTTTGTCCAAGTGGGCCTCCCCGGCGCAGGCCCCTTCAAGGTTGCCAAACCCTAAGAGGCTGCCACACCCTCTGCGGTCCTGGCTCCAGGCTGTGCCTCTGCAGCGGCCTAGAGCCCGAGGGGTGCCAGGACCTCCCTCCCCCTGAAGCAGGGCCTGATGCCAGACGGGACTGCGGGCAGTCCACCGTACCCCAGTCTCTGGATCTCACTCCCCCAGCCTGTTCCCAACAAGGCCGAGGCCGAGGGCTAGGACTGAGCAAGAGGCGTGTGGACGACCGGGGGTGGGAGGGGGCCCACCGCCAGCCAGGCAGTGGGGCCTTTGCTGCAACATAGATCCTCTCCCACCTCGGGGTGAAGGCACAGAGTTCCACCCCCCTAACTGCCGAAGCCCAGACCGCGTGGCGTTGGTTTGCATTCACAGTGACACACGGCTTCTTTCTACCAAACTTGTGCATTTGTGTACCGAGTTTTATTGTGTGCATGGTAACCTTGAATGTGCCCCTAAACCTTGCTGCCATTTATCAGGACCAGAGTGGATTCTGAGGTGTGGAAGTCCGTGGGCATCCACTCTCTCGCTGCCCACTCTCAGTGATGGGCCAGCACAGGGCCTGGACCACAGCATCTGATTCCTCGCCCAGGCGTCTGCCTTCTGCACGTGTTAAAATGTTTTGCAAGGCGCCATAGCAAATGACCTGGTCACCGTCAGGGCATCATAACGGAGAACTTGAGATTTCTAGGTGGTGTCCACTGGCAGGACTTGGGCTTACCTCGCTGAAGGGCAGCAGAGAGTCAGGGGAGCCGGGAGAAGTGAGCTCCTGGCACAGGCAGAGGCTGTCGCCTGCACCAGACCCTTCACCTGTCTTCCAGCCCCTACGGCACCTCAGTGTGTGGCCCTGACTTCCAGGTGCCTCCAGTGCAGGCTCTGAGGCTCCTTGCCCCTCGCCCCCGATTCCAGGTACCAGATCAATGCCCGCACAGAGCTGGCTGTCCGCTACAATGACATCTCCCCACTGGAGAACCACCACTGTGCTGTGGCCTTCCAGATCCTCGCCCAGCCCGAGTGCAACATCTTCTCCAACCTGCAGCCGGACGGGTTCAAGCAGATCAGACAGGTATGCAGGGGCAGCACTCTGACTACAGAGTGAAGGGGAGTTTGCAGGGAGGTAGTGAGCTTGGCCAGGGGAGAACCCCCTCTCTAGTTGCCGAGGTTCCTGGAAGCTCCCAGTCACAGCAGTGCCACCAAGGGTCCTGGGGAACGGGCCCTCCATCCCACCACCTCCAAGGCCACAGAGCACCCCAAGAAGAGGTGCACACCCCTGGCAAGTGTACCCGGGATCCCACTGACAGCAGTTCGCACCCAGTGTTGAACTTATCCTGTGAGCTGAGCCCTTTCTCCATGGCAGCCCAGGGAGGGAGGCCCGCAGACCCTGGGTAGCTTGATCCGAGAGCACAGTGAGTACGCAGGCCCTGGACAGACACTCCTGCTGCGTCCAACCCCGCAGAGCCCTGACCACTATCCCCTAGCCCCCAGGCGCTGTCCCTGCCTCCCCTTGACCCAGTCAGCCCCACTGTCCACTTCAGATGAGCGACTTGACACTTCTCGGGACACTGGGAGGAGGGTGAGAGCACCATCTGTCGAGAGGCAAACACTTCAACTCCCCACAGATTACAGTGCCCGTCACACAGGAGTCCCGCTGAACACGACCGGGCGTCACCCTCTGACATTCACGGGGGAGGGAAGATATCAGAGTGATTTCTTGGAGGAATATAGTAGGTTGGTTGGTAGCTACACCCCTGCAAAAAAAAACAAAAAAAACAAATACAGTATGTCCACCTCCTGACCTTCAGACCTTGTGAATATCACTTTATTTGGAAGAAGGGTCTTCACAGTTGTAATTAAGTTAGGACTCGAGCTAGGACTAGCTTGGCTATCCAGGTGGGCCTGAGTCCAATGACAAGTGTCTCTGTAAGAGACAGAAGAGGGGAAGACACCGGTACTTGGACAAGGTCATGAGATGACACAGGCAGAGACTGGGGTGACGTGGACACAGCCACGGAGCACCTGGGGCCACCAGTAGCTGGAAGAAGCAGGAAAGCTGCCCCTCGAGTCCCCGGAAGGAGTAGGGCCCTGTGGCACCTTGGTTCCAGACACCTGGCCTCCAGAACCCTTTGAGATGACCCCTCTGTCCTCCGCCACCCAGCCCGTGTTGGCAGCCTCAGGACAGTCGCACCGGAGCTGTGCTCTGACACCCACGAACAGGAGCTCGCCCGCGTGGTGTCTCCGTGGCCCCGCTCAGAGACGCACTGCATAGGCAGGCTGCACCCCGAGCTGGAAACCACGTGCCTCCGTCTGGGGGTGACGAGCTCCGCTCTGTCCGAAAACCGTCATAAACGTCGTTTCCCAACTCGTCCCCACTTCCAGGAAGTTCAGAGCTAAATACAGGGTTTAATCACTGCCGTACTGACTCACCGGTTCCTGGTACAGTTCTCCTATGTCCAGGCTTTCTGGCCTCTCGCCCACGTTTCAGGAGCCACCCAGCAGGCACGTCCGTGAGTTCTTCCGATAAGTTCTAGGGGACCTTCCTGGGGGGCAGGTAGAGGGGCAAATCCCAACACAGCGCTGCATTGCTGCTGCCCTTGCTGGCTGCCTGTGATCCACTCGACCCGGAGAATCGAGCACCTGAAACCCCTTCGTGCACAACGCAGCATCCCCTGGGAGACAGGTGCCGGGCTGGAGCAGCGCGTACCCCACAGCCCAGGTCGTCCTCGTCCTGTCCGCCGAGGGCAGGCGACAGCCTCTGTCCGGCGCTTTTCGTTCAAACGAGGCTTTTCCTGAGGGTGAAACCGGCTGTCCCAGTTTTTAATCACACTTCGTCATTGAATATTCTGAGGGCTAACTCCTCACGGGCTCAGAGCCTCCCCTGTTCCACAGTTAAATCTTCACAAGGAGAGGGCGCCGTCCAAAGTGCCCATGGCGGCCCTCCTCCCTCAAAACACATTCGAGGTGATCTGTGCTGGCTGATTCAGTTCTGCATTTGATGCCTGTGGTTTTATTTCCGTGGAGAAGTAGGACACCATACTCAACACACAGTGTATTTGTAAATGCTTGTGGGGTGGGTGGGTGGGTGGATGGACAGACCAACGGACAGACGATGTTACAATGAACAAGTTAGATGGATAAATTGACGGGTGGGTGAGTGGATTGGATGGATGGATGATCAGATGGTCATGGTTTTGAATCATGTTACCTTTAAACTACTATTTGATTACCAAGGTAATAAAATATATTAAAAGCTCATTGCATCCTCATCGGCAGATTTGTTCATAGAAGAATGCCATTGTATGTCATCAGACTTTGATCATCCCCAAGCAATAGATACACATGTAATCACATACAGATTAGATACCAGGAAAACATACCCTTGGAAAATCGGTCATTGACCTCCAACAAGATCTGGGAGGAACAAACCATGTGTCTAAATGACGAAACCAAGGTGGAGCACCGGCCACGCACAGGCAGCTGGTCCTGGAGGCCTGGACGCAGCTCCGCTGCGCAGATACCCCGGGAGGCGTCAGGCTCCCCCCTGGGCTTGGACCCCGGGCTTCCGCTCTCCAGCTGCCGCCTGGGCAGGGCCCTCGGCCTCGTCAAGTCTCTGCATCTGAAAATGAGGACAGTGATTCTTCGACATGCACATCGAGTTGACATGAGGACTCGATGACAGTGTGTGCAGAGGGCTGGGTGCAGAGCCGGTGCCCATTGAGGAATCGGGGTCACGCCTGGTGTTGATGCTCCGCTCTTTCGCTCTGCAGGGGATGATCACACTGATCCTGGCCACGGACATGGCAAGGCATGCGGAAATCATGGACTCTTTCAAAGAGAAAATGGAGAATTTCGACTACAGCAACGAGGAGCACACGACCCTTGTGAGTAGGCTCCTCTTACCTCTCGGGGTGGGGACTGGTGAACAAGTCCTCCCCTCCCACTCAGACCGGAAACCAAGACACCAGAATTCTTAACCTTAGAAGGAGGTGTCAACAGAGCTGGTTTCCAACGTCCCGGTTCTATCAGGGACCCGCCCGGGAGCCCTCCTGGGAAGGCTGTCCTGGGGCTGCAGGCAGCGTCTCGCGTCCTCCAGCTCGCCCTGGTTTGAAGACAGGAAGTGGGTCGAGGCCGTTCATCTTGTTCCGGTTTCCTGAGACCACTGAGGGCTCCCAGAAAGCACAGCCCAGGAAACACGCAGAACACTGGCCTTTGGGAGGGCACTTTGGGGACCCAGTAGCGGGGACTCAGTCCCTGACTTGGTTTCCTCCGAGACAGCTGAGCCCTGGCTGGCCCGAGCCTGGTGTCGGGGGCAGCGTCCCCCCAGAGGCCTGCAGGCAGAGCCCTGGATTGCCGGCGGCCTACAGCCCGAGTCCTGGATTGGCCCCCCGAGTCCTGGATTGGCCCCCCGAGTCCTGGATTGGCCCCCCGAGTCCTGGATTGGCCCCCCGAGGGAACAGCTAACGGGCAGCACTCACCTCGAGGGTCAGCTGGCGTTGTGCCAGACCTGAGCTGAACTCGCTGTCTTTGCCAGGTCGCACCCCCAGGCCCTCCCCTGGAGAACCAGCCCAGGCAGATGTGGGGCCACAGCCCAGGGGGACCTTCATGCCAAATCAGCCTCAGACCCTGAGTGGCAGCGAACACTTTGACTCAAACACTAGCAGTTCCGGGTGACAGTCATTTGTGTCGTAGACAGTCCCTAGGGCACTCACCTGGCTGGGTCAGGTCTCCATCTGAAGGACCCACTGTGTCCCTAAATCTCAGCAGGCTGGAGGGAGTTGGTCTCTTAGGAGGACCAGAAATGCACCCAACTGGGAACAGCACGGACAGGCTGTGGTTGTGGGGGCCTCTGAGGGGGCTGGAGAGGCCAGGAAGCCTGGAAGGAGGGGCCAGAGCAGGACCCGGAAGGCCGTGGGGGAGGAGGAGGCTTCGGCAGGGTGCTGGCTTGGCCGGGTTCACGGGCAGAGCAGAGCCCCGGCGAACCCGGCGAAGCCGGCAGGCTTGGGAGCAGAGGGCAGAAGCCGGGCCACCTCTGACGTGCGTGCAGTTTTGCTGACCCGGCGGGACAGGAGGGATCTGCAGCTGCCACTCCTGCTGGGGCAGATGGGTGGATTCGGGCCCTCTCTGCTCTTCCGTGTGGGTCTCCTTCGCCCTGTATTTCTAATGTGCCACTTTGTCACTCAAGGGTCCCAGCACTGTCTACTTTTATTACTCTTTTCACCTCTGATTCTTTTTTTTTTTTTTATCCTTGCCTGAGGACATTTTTCCATTTTTTGTACAGACGGAGTGGGAGGGAGAGAGAGGAAGAAAGAGAGAGGGAAACAGCGATGTGAAAGGGACACATCGAGTGGCTGCCACCCGCACGACCAACCAGGGCCGGGGACAAACTGCAACCGAGGTACATGCCCTTAGCGGAAACCGAACCCGGGTCTCTCTGGACCGCAAGCGGACGCTCTAACCGCTGAGCCAAACCGGCCAGGGCTCACCTCTGATTCTTAATGTCAAACAAACTCAATAAGAGTCTGGAAGTTTTGGCTAGAAGTAAATAATCAAGATTTACTCAAGGACC
Source organism: Molossus molossus (assembly GCF_014108415.1). Lineage (NCBI taxonomy): Eukaryota > Metazoa > Chordata > Mammalia > Chiroptera > Molossidae > Molossus > Molossus molossus. Next base: position 6,479,795 of record NW_023425388.1, on the reverse strand, counting down.
TTATGATTTGCACACCGGAAACAGCTAGGTACAAAAACCCAGAAATGTCCCGGAGCAGAAAGAAAGCAAAGCTAAGAGTTCTTACAGCAGATAGTACATTCTTGAGAAGAGTCTGTTCTGCATTCTTGCCCTTGGATTGGTCCAGGATGGTCATCAGTCAGGTAGCAGGCGGTCCGGGGGTGGACGCCAAGAGGTCTGGGCACGCCCAGCAGTCTGAATACAGGAACATTCCTTTCTCAGTCCTTCAGAGGTAATCAGGCAGAGGGTCACCAGGAAGTCTGATGTATGTCCCGGCATTGACCCGGGACTGCAGAGTTCAAGTGCAAGCTCCCAGGCTGGTTAGGACAAGACTGGAATCGTCTCCTCGTGCCTTAGGCAGCGTGATGTCAGTAATTAGCGGTTTGACTGCAGGGGCTCCATCATTCACCACTAACGACCTCCCTACCCTTTTTCTGTATCAACAATCAAGAGATACTTCTGAACTTTACAATGTATATTCGTATGACAGAGAGTCCTGTGTTCCGTGGGCTGTTTAACCACTCAAGGTCCGTCCGGGGAAGCAGTCTGATCCTGCGGGGTGCAGTGACTCCCCCCTTCCCCCCAGTTGAGGCTGCGGGTCTAGAGGCAGACCACCAGGGCACCACCCACCTGCCCGCCGCTCTCCTGGGGGCAAGTGCAGCCCACACAGTGGTGGTGGGTTCCAGCCTTCGAGCCACTACCTGACCCCACGTCCCCTTCCAGCTGAAGATGATTTTGATCAAGTGCTGTGATATCTCTAACGAGGTGCGCCCGATGGAAGTAGCGGAGCCGTGGGTGGACTGCCTGTTAGAAGAATATTTTATGCAGGTAAGAGTATTTTATGTGACTCTCGTATGCCCAGCAGCTGAGCCTCCCTTCGCTCCTCGTGGCCCCTGAAACGGGGTGCATGTTTGAGCCCTGACAGACGTGTCACAGTGGACTAGCAGACGGGTCGCAGGCGTGTCTCCAGCCTACAGAAAGCCTTCACAATGGGCACACGTCCCAAATGAAATGGCTGGTAGTTTCAGACATGAAAGACTAACAACCTGGAAAAGCTGTTGTCAGACTGCTACCTGTCACCACTAATTGAGCCGTTCTTAGGGGCGGACATGCCAGACCAAGGGCCTGGAGGTCAAGACCGGCCCCCAGGGTGGCCGGGGAGGCTCCGACACAGACAACCAGGCCAGCCTAGCAGAACGCTGCAAAGAATAATAAGCCACTGGCTGCAACAGCTTCATGAACCCCAGAGGCCCCGGAGGGGGGTCTACAAGCGGCTGCTACCACTGAGCATCCTTGTGACCCACTTAATTAGCCCCTGCCAGTCGCCTCCCCTCGGCCCTCACAGCACGGCCCTGCACACCCAGAAAACACGCTGTTCAGCACTCGGGATGTCATCATCTTTTCTAATAATTAGTCATTGTCATTACTCATTTACATAGTGCACAGCGGTTTGGCTGGTTGGGGCATATTAGCTCATTTTTCTCTTCCTCGAAGAACAGGGTCCCTCGGAGTCCCCAGGTCCCTTGTGTTTCCTTCTTTAATGTTGCCGTCTGCTGCCTCCCCAGAGCGACCGCGAGAAGTCGGAAGGCCTTCCCGTGGCCCCTTTCATGGACCGGGACAAAGTGACCAAAGCCACGGCCCAAATTGGGTTCATCAAGTTTGTCCTGATCCCAATGTTTGAAACAGTGACCAAGGTGAGTGACCATCACCACACGCTGGATGACACGACCGTGAGAAATACACATGTGCACACACGCACACTCGTGTACACACATGCACATTCACATACATGTGCATGTGAGCCATGATTGCCTGCCCACCACCCCGCCTGAAGTTGCCCTCCCCCGTAACACTAGCACACCCAGAATGCACCCTGTCACTCCCCACTCACCCTGCCACCTCCTGCTCCTGTGACCTGTCACCCAGCAGCACAGCCACACAGCCACCTGGCTTCCCCTTTCTTGGCCACCATGGCCAGCCTGCCAGCTCCCATGGAGACCTCCCCCACAGTGCCTCTCAGAGCGCCCCACGCCCCCCACCCCCAGGACATCAGAAGAACCTCTGAACCAGTCCCCATCTCGTCTCGCCCCACTCCACCCTGCACGTGGTCATCACCAGGCTAACCCTCAGGAAGGAGACTGTGTGCACCTCTCCCCTGAACCTTCCATGGCTCCCCACTGCCCCACACAGGGCCGTGGTCCCCCACCCTCCCTAGCACTACGGTCTTGCAGGATGGCCCACAGCTCCTTGTCCCCGCCTTCCTTCCAACCTGTACCTCCAAGTCCATCCTCCCTTTGCCTGCCCGTCTTCCAGAGCTGCACCCTTCCTTAAACACGTGGCCCTCTTTCTTTTTTTTTTTTTTTAATCCTCACCTGAGGACATTTTTCCCTTTTTTGTTCAGATAAAGTGGGAGGGAGAAAGAGGAAGAGAGAGAGAGAGAAACATCCATGTGAAAGGGACACATCGAGTGGCTGCCACCCGCACGACCAACCAGGGCCGGGAACAAACTGCAACCGAGGCACGTGCCCTTAGCGGGAACCGAACCCGGGTCTCTCTGGACCACAGGCTGATGCTCTAACCGCTGAGCCACCTCGGCCAGGGCGCACATGGCCCTCTCCCTTCTCCGGGAACTGCCTTCCTGGACCCAGCGCTCACTCCGCAGACTGGCGCCTTCGGGCTGCAGTGACGCCCAGACCCTGCCTCCCGCAAGGGGGAGTGCGGCTGCATAGGGCTGGAGCTGGGGGGGGGGCACCCTGTGCTGAGTCTCAGATTGAGAACCATCCCAGGTAGATGGGCTGGAAGAGAGGCGCTTAGGCTGGAGGGCAGGTATGAGCGGAGTCTGCTCCAGCCTCTGAGGCTGTCAGGAGCCTCATGGGTGAAGTTGGCCTTTGGAAGGTGGGAAAGCGCAGCATGGACAGTCGGGGGACAAAGGAGGCAGAAGGAGTGGCTTCTCCCAGTCCCTGTGAAAAGCAGGAGACAGCGGAGACCTTGGAAATAGGTGGGCAGGCGGCAGGTGCGAGGGGCTCCGGGAACCAGTGACCAGACGGTTCCCTAGCAGGCTATGCCCCGGGGGCTCCGAAAGCGCCCCTTGGACGGAAGCAAATTCCCTGTGTGATCCACTGAGACACAGGACCTGCCGCCTGTTTCCCACGCGTGCCCTGTCCCCTCCGTGGCGGACTGATGGCGAGCCCGTGTCTCTTCCAGCTGTTCCCCGTGGTGGAGGAGAGCATGCTGCAGCCCCTGTGGGAGTCCAGGGACCGATACGAGGAACTAAAGCAACTGGATGACGCCAGGACGGAGGTAAACGTGCCTCCGGGGTGCGGGCCAGCAGGTGCCTGGGTTGGATCCGCACTGCTGACGTCACCCGGGCGGCCCCTCTGGTTGGCGCTGGTTCCCACCCAGAGAAAAGACAGGTGGATCACATCAGGGAACTTAATGTGCTTAGATGTCAGGTGGCAGTGCTGCCACCCGGGAAGTGAGCGAGCGACAGCCTCCACAGCACCTCCATCCCCTCCCACGGCGCCGGCCCCAGGTCCTCCCCCTCCCCCTCTGCCCAGGGCTGACCTTGCACAGTGAGAGCCCGTGGGAGAGACGCTCCCCCGGCGTGGGAAAAGCTGCCACCCACGCCCCAGTTCTAGGCCACAGACTCACGCGGTTGTTCGGCCCCTCCCGGGGGTCAGGGAGACAGACTGGGCCTTTAGGGTGCTTTGGGGACTGATAGTGTTTTCAGGGGAGGTCCAGGTCACAGGCTCAGAGCTGGGATAGAGGTTTCCCACCAAGTCCCTCGAGTTAGTCTGACCCAGTCAGAACTCCGGGGTGCACAGATCTCTGCGTCGGGGCCCCCTGCCTCTTGAGACCACCAAGGACCTCCCACCTGACCTGCAGCCACCCAAGGTGTGGCTTCCCCTCTCTCCAGGGGCCCTGATGCAGCCGGAACAGTCTCCCTGCTGCCTCATACTTTGGCCCCATCTGGCCATGGCTGCCCTCACCCCACCCCACCCTGGCAGGGCCCCCCACCCTGACTCTGTACCTCTTCTTCACTGCTCACTCCAGCCAGGGCCCCCCGCATTGCGGTGCCCCACCTGCCTGTGCCACTGGGAACTCCCGCCACGCCCTGCTGAGGCTCGTCCTGAGTTGTCCCACCTCTCAGCCCACTGGGTGCGGGACGTACCATAGGTGCTCAGTAAGCGCTTCAGGGCCCGCTGACAACAGGCAGCGGTCTCCGTCCCTCTAGTTAGACTCTAGCAGAAGGTGACAGACAGGTCCTGAAACTCCAAAACCTTAAGGGCAAATGATACAGAGGACAGAGGTCAGAAGAGGTGGCCCCTGCCCAGGCCCTCTACAGGAGAGCCATGGGGCCCCGACTCTCCTGGGGCACCCACGAGTCATCCCATGAAGGCCTTGAGTCCCCAAGTCCCAGCCCTGGCTGCCCAGAAAGGACAGCTCGGGAAAGGAGGCGCAAGGGCCGTGGACTCCGCGCTCACCACCGCCAGTCCACGGCCGTGCGCACTGCAGATGGCGTGGGCTCATCGTCCAGGGCGGGCGGGCTGCGCCTGGTGAGGCCCCCATGCGGGGAAGGGGACCCATGTGCAGAACCGTGTCTGAAAAGCCCACACACGTCTGTTCTAGCACAACGAGGTTGCAGGTGTGAATCTCAACTTCATATTTTAGCATCTTCAGTCAACAGGGAGCTCCTGACTCACTCGCTGTCCCCCGAGCCTGACTGTCGCCTTCTCTGTCCTGTTACAGACGAAGACCGAGGGCCTGGCGGGCGGGGGCGCCGACAAGTCGAGGGAGAAGAGCAGAGATGTGAAAAAAAGTGAAGGTAATGCTGTTCTGCATTGAGGTCAGGGTAGTCCCCACCAAAATGGAGCCAGCCGGGGTTGGAATCGGGGAGGTGGGGGGAGGAAATCTGAATACCACTCATTTTAAATGGATGCAACTTTTGTTCCTGGCCTGTACTGACTGGAATGGGGCTCTGAAGGAATGGGGCATGCTTTCGTTAAGAGAGAAAGCTCAGTCATTAGCATGTGTACCACCTTCTAAGGCAAAACGCCTTTTTAAAGCCTCTCAAAGGAAGTGGGTGCTCGCATCGCTGCGATCATTTCCCCGAGCGCTTGTTGGCACGAGCCGTTCAGCCAGTCCACGCAGAAGACACGCAGCCCATTCGGCCAGAACAATAAGGTTACAGCACACGTGTGGCTACAGGTCACTCGAGAGAGGCGTATATAAAGCACTCCAGGTGCCGGGCATGAGAGTGGGTTTGGTTTTATCAGAGGAGCAGAGGCCTCGGGGCCGCAGGCCAAGGCTCTAAACCAGAGGGGATCCGCCCGGCCCTGTTGCTGTGTTAGCAGTTAGCCCCGCAGAGAGCAGGTACAAAGAAGCCCGCAGTCAGCGCCAGCTTTTCATTTCGAAATCAGATCGTATTTTTGAATGGCTTGGGAAAGGGATCAAAATTGTTTTCTTTTGCCAAAACCTGTTCAACATTATGTCCGATGGCCTCGTTTTCCAAACATAGTCTGTGTGTAACCCTGTGACCGTGCGCCACGGCCAGCACAACACAGACCCGAAGCCATTTCCGTCCAAGCAGACGGTGCCTGAAGGAAGCAGGAGCCGCCGCGGTGTTCTCGCTGTGTCCTGGGCCCGGCCACCCGACAGATCCCTCCACGCAGGGAGAGCCGATCCTGACCCCCTGGCACCCCACGACCACGTTTTCTAAGAACCATTTTGTTCATTGATACAAAAAAAAAAAAAGGAATTCGTGATGCTGTACAGAATTTTTATTTTTAAACTGCCTTTTAAATAATATATTCTTATACAGAAGCGGGTACTGTACTTATTCTTTGGCGGGGTAGTGTGTGTGGCAGGCCGTTCTCGCGTGGGGACGAGGACGCGTGCTTCTTCGCAGCTGCACCCAGAGCGCCTGCCCAGTGGGAAGCGACGCGTCCTCCGTGCAAACTCAGCATTGAACGTCAGCGCTGCCCGGGGCGCAAGGCGCGTGCGTGTCCTGTTTGTGAGCTGCGAGGGGAGGTGGGGACCTGAGGCAGCCGGGCCACCCTGTCCACAGCATGGAGTCCACGCAGGACACAAACATACCGCAGGCTAGTGCCCATTCACGGGAAGGTGGCCACTGAGCCTTCAACTCGCAGCGAGAAAAGGAGCTGCACTGACTCAGCACATTTGAGGGTGTCCATTGCAGGGGAGGAAGCTGCCTTTGGTTGGGGGACAGGCACGGGGAACTTTCCAGGTGGCACTGAACCCACAAAGGGAGACCCAACCCCGGCTTGTTCTCCGTCAAGCTTTGCCGAGCTACATGCACCTACTAAGCTGTCACTCAGAGCCCCACGCCCGTGTTTAGACTCCTCAGTGCCCCCAGGGATGTGGGCTCCATCCGTGCCCCCTCTAGGGACAAGATAACCTGCCGGAGGGCCCCCACTCTAAGAGCCGACTTTTAAAGGGCGTTGGCATCGCCTGGTTGGTTGTTTCCTCCCGGGTTCACACCGCCTAGGTGAATTCCAGAATATGACTCCCCATCCTGGCAGCGTTCATCCTGAGCTGTGGGATTTCCCTCCTCTTCTGAGAGCTGCCGTTCCGAAGCTCTGACGCCCACAGCAGGAGAAAGTCCCCTCCCAGGCTGTGTGCCTGCCCTTTCTTTTAAAAACACTTGGTGGCCCTGGCCCGCTTGGCTCAGCGGTTAGAGCTTCGACCCATGGACTGAAGGGTCTCAGGTTCGATTCCCAGTCAAGGGCACCTACCTGGGTTGCAGGTTCAATCCCCAGCCCCAGCCAGGGTCATGTGGGAGGCAACTGATCACGGTGTCTCTCACATTGAGGTTTCTCTCTCGCTCCCTCTCCCCTCATCTCTCTAAAAATCAATGGGAAAAGATCCTCAGCTGAGGATTAACAACAACAATAAAAACACATGGTGGCCCCCTGTTTGTGCCAAAGCTGGGCCTTCCTCGTGGCCCCGGAGTCAACCCACAGCACAGCCTGGCCTTTGCCATGGCACCGCCTGTCCCTTGCCATGGCACCGCCTGTCCCTTGGCTCCTGCCCTCCCCCCCTCCCTCCTGTCCTCAAGCGTGTCTGGTGCCCGTGTGGATGTCAGGTGCTTGCGGCCCACCCCCTCGAAACGCCAGGAATGCAGGATTGTTGTGAAGCACGTGATCCTGTATTGCGTGTGGTCACACAAGGCACCTGGGAACCTGCAGAAAGAGCTTGGGCGGCTCCAGGGTCACCTCTGACAGGCAGCTGGGAGCCACCGCCTTTGTGACCTGCTTTTTGGAGGAGGCGGCCCTGGGTCCTGTCAGGTGGTCCATGCCGTGAGCCAGATGAAGGTCCAACGAGGCAGCATCCACACCAGGGGCAGCGTGGCAGAGGCCCCGTGGCCGTCGAGCAGGCGGCCTGAGAGCTCAGGGGTGGGGGAGAGGGCTGCCAGGTGCACAGGGAGGCTGGGAGGCCGGGGCAAGGCAGGGCCTGGGCGGAGGAGCTCCGGGGAGTCTGCAGGATGGGCCACACTGGAGACTGGAGGCCAGGGAGGGACACACCATCACCGTCAGGGAGAGACGGCAGTGGGGTCTGAGGGCTGGTCTTGGGGGTCAGTTTTGAGAACGAGGGGGAGATGTCCACCTGCAGTCACCACCGAGTGGACTCAGGCTGACCAGGCCGGCCCATGCCCTGCGCCTTCCCCGGCTCTGACACCCACCCACAGGAGGGTCCTGGCCACCAGGCCTGCCCCGGCCCTGCGGCTCCCAAGGAACTTCCAACTGCCCAGGCGGACTGAGGTGACTCAGCGTTTATGTAGATAGGCACCCGAAAACAATAATTTCCCAGGTCCTCTCGCACCCTGGGGCTGGCCCTGGCGACTGGTCCATGTTGGGCTGAGACATTCGCCAACCGAGTCAATGAATTTGAGTTTGGTTGCTCCCCCAAAGAATCATGTAAGAGGAGAAAGTCATGTGTGTGTGGTGGGAACGGGGGAACGGGGACACTCGTGTACATCTGTGTGTGTGCGCACGCGTGTTCGTGTGTGAGCGTGTGCGCGTGCATGTGTGTGCACATTTATACGCAGTGCACCTACTACACACCAAGCCTCCTCCCCACTGAGAGAAAGAAAGTTAAAATGACAAAAAGGTGGCAGGCATCTGTCCTTGGCACGGTTTCTCAGACCTGGCAGCACACGTGGCCGTCGCTGGGGAACAAGGGGCAGGTGCGCGGGCGAGGCGGCGGCGCCCGGAGGAGCAGCGAGACGCGGCAGCCTCCTCAGCACCTGGCGGCTCTTCGTGGCAGTGAGAGCCCGGGGTAATTTCTGCTGTTTTCCTTAAAAGCAAATTAAAAAATTTTTTTTCTTTATTGATTTGAGAGAGAGAGAGAGGAAGGGAGAGGGAGAGGGAGATAGAAACATCAACAAGAGAGAACATCGACGGGCCGCCTCCTGCACGCCCCCCACTGGGGATCGGGCCCACAACCTGGTCACATGCCCTGACTGGGAATCGAACCGTGACCTCTTGGTGCCTGGGCCAATGCTCAACCACCGAGCCACACCGGCCGGGCAAAAGTAATTTTTTAAAAGTTCCAAATGCATTGGACTTGCCCGTGGGAATGGGACAGAAGGAAATGTTACGTGGTGGTCGCTGGCGGGCTGACCTGCCCGTTCTCACTGCCGCTGGTAGGTGCCAGAGATGCTGCTGTGTGTCCCGTGGGCGCTGACAGGCCTGCAGGAAGGGGTGGCAGCGTGGACACAGTGCCCAGCACTATGGAAGCTAACGCTGGCTCCGGGGCCAAGGCTGCCCGCCAGCCTGATAAATGCGGTGGGCTGACCAGTCACCGGCTGGGAAGGAACCACACTGACATGTTCCTTCTGTTTATATGTCGCCTGCTCGCCTCAGACAGGCCCACCCGTCCGGAATGGGAACCCTGGGAAGCGTCCAGAGGTCCCCGCCCGCCTCCTGCTATGCCATCCCCTCTCCGGGCGAGGCTGCTCCCTCCTCCTGCGCTGCCCAGCTTCTGCCAGCAGGATGAGGGTCATCCAGGGGCCGTCTGTCCTGGGAAGAGCCCGGCAGGACTGGGTTTGAACCCTCTGGGGTTTCTCTGCCCCCCGAGTGTGGGAGCTACACACTGTCTCAGTGCCCTGTGGCTGCCATAGCAAAGACCACAAGCGTGGGGGCTGCAAACAACCGGATTTTATTCTCAGTTCTGAAGGCCAGAAGTCAGCGTGTGAGCAGAGCCTGCGGACTCGAGGGGAGAACCCTCCTCACCTCTCTACCAGTTCTGGTGGTGCCGGCAGTCCCTGGGGCTCCCTGGCTTGTGGCAGCGTCACCCCAATCTCTGCCTCCACTGTCACATGGCCTCCCCCCCGCGGAGTCCCTGTGTCCAGATTTCCTTCTTTAAGGACGCCAGTCATTGGACCAGGGCCTAGCCGAATCCACATGATCTCACCTTAACTTGATTGTCTCTACAAAGAACCTAGTTCCAAATTGGGTCACACTCATAGGTGCCAAGGGTTATGTTACTGGGCAGGGCGGTGGGGGACCCTTCCAACCCCTGCCTCCTGATCTGTCACTCCCTCCCTCTCTGGGCTATGGCGAGGGTTAGACAGATAGCGTGCCGAGTGTTCGCCGGCCTGCCTCAGCTCTCCCTCGACGTCACGCAGCCTGCAGAGCCTGCCTCCGTCTCCCCACAAGGTGAAGGCATCATCGCACGAGGCCATCACTGGCGTGCACGCCCGCCGGGGCAGGGCTGTAGCTCTGTCATTTGGGGGTGTTTTCTCTTGGTCACGTTTCCCCAAGTGAGCCAGGGTCTGAGGAAGGCAGAAAGCCACCTGTGGGGAAGGGGGACGCAGACTCAGGGTACGAGGCAGATGCAGGAAGGGATGGCGGGTCCCTCCCAGAGGACCCTGCGCTGGGTGCAGAGTGACTCCGCGGGAAGAACGGATGGAAATGGGTCAGAAGGAGCAGGTTGGAAGAAAGCTAAGAATCCAGTCCAGCTGGTGTGGCTCAGTGGTTGAGTGTCGACCCTGCACCAAGAGGTCGCTGGTTCGATTCCCGGTCAGGCCACATGCCCAGGTTGTGGGCCCGATCCCCAGTAGGGAGCATGCAGGAGGCGGCCAATCAATGTTCTCTCTCATGGATGTTTCTCTCTCTCTCTCTCTCTAAAAATCAATAAAGAAAAAAAATTTTTTTTCAAGAAAGCATCCTGTTCACCCTTTAAAATGGTAGGAGAGCAGGGTCACTCAACTTTCTGAGAAGTTTGGAGGAGATTTGGAGTTTTCAGGCAGCTCTGAGCAAGGTGGATACAGTGTCTTCCAAGTGGCCGAGACTTGGAATAAACCAGGGAACAGCCACAGGATGTGACCGTCTGCAGCTGCAGCAAATACCATGTGTTTCCAGGGCTTTAAATTTTATTTTAAAATGTTTATTAAATAATGTTTGATTGGGCAACTAGAACCCAAAATGGTTTCCACAGTCTGATCCTGATTTTGTTGGGGGAAAATATAAACAGCAGGTATTTCACAGGTTATTCCTGGGTGAAATTACAAGGGATGTTTTTCCTGCCTACTTCCCGTACCTTCCACAATGAAAGTGTACCACTGTTTAACCAGAAGGCAGCCATGAACAACACCGTATTTTGATGGGGTAGCCTGGCCACAAAGTGACACCGATGGCCCAAGGCTCAGTGGTCAGACCAGGTCTCGGGTGAGAAGCTGGCAATGTTGAACACGGTGCCCAGGCCAGAGGAACAAGACACATTTCTAACCTACAAGCAGGCAGTATAGTTTTTCTTTATATTTATGGTCAGAGAAACCCCACCCCATAAAGGAAAGAGCAGCCACACTGAGTCATCCTACAGCCCCAGCCTGGGGGCGCTCTGCCCAGCCCCTCCTGGAGACCGAGTGTGCCCCTCAGTCTTACTGCTCCCCAAGACATCTGAGCTCCCTCAGGGCTCACCTGAATGAGACCATGATTATGGGGCGAGTGTTTGGAGCTTAATTAGATCTGCAATTTATGGTCATAATTAGGTGTTTAATTACCCAGAATCAATCATGCGACTTGAACCCAATGAGGTGCGTGCGGAGTTCGGGGGAATAGCCGTGTGGTCGAATCTGTTTATTCAGTACCGCCTGCCTGATCTTTTCATTCTGCTGCGCACCTCCCAAATCTAACCTTGCCCGTGAACCTGTGAGCCTCCCCAGGACCTACCTAATATGAGCAAATGTGTCCGACCACACAGTCCACCTGTCACGTCAGCACGTGAGTGATAAGCTGCAAAAAATCCAGTCAGGAATAGGAAGCTTTCAAAAAAATTTTTTGTTCTCTTAAACAACTAATGTCTGTCTGACAGGTGCGCAGCCCCCATCGGTATCTCAAGGAAAGACCAGAGCAAACAAGTTGGTGAGGATGGGCACCAGTAAACTCGGGGAGAGAAATTCTCTGCTTCCTTGCTGGTGCCCTGGTGTGGGCCAAGAAGTGCTCAAGGATGATGGATGGATGGATGGATGGATGGATGGATGGATGGATGGATGGAATGAATGAACCAACAATTAAATGACAGATACACGAACTGTTACTTATTCACCTAAACTGCTAAAATTATCGGGTATAGTACTCAAGTTTTCAGCTGAAAGGGTTACTAGCTTTGCATTAAAATGGACTTAAGGAAGCTTGGAAGAGGAAACAGATGGTAAAATGCATGGTGTGCCCCTCCCCTGCACCCCCCACCCCAAAACCACCCACTTCAGATAGGATGGCACAACATCCCCAGGGGACAGGTATATAGTATGTTCATGATCCGCTGTGACAGGCCACTTGCCCACCACTTCAACTACACAGATTCTCAATGTATTTGTCGTGTGTTTTTTTATCCTCACCCGAGGACATTTTTACATTTATCTTCAGATAAAGTGGGAGGGAGGGAGGGAGGGAGAGAGAGAGAGAGAGAGAGAGAGAGAGAAACATCAATGTGAGAGAGACACATCGAGTGGTTGCCACCCACTCGGGGCCGGGGACAAACTGCAACCAAGGTACGTGCCCTTAGCGGGAACTGAACCCGGGTCTCTTTGGTCCACGGGCCGACGCTCTAACCACTGAGCCAAACCGGCCAGGGCTCAATGTATTTGTCTTTAGGGAAAATGCATCTGCTTTTGTTCAGAAATCAAAGGGTGTGGATGGGAAGTGGGAGAGGATATTAGCTTTACTGCAGTGGGGGGGGGGGGGACGACACAGGGAAACCGGGGCCGTGGGCTCACCGAGGCAAACCTGGCTCGCCTGGACCCCAGCCACACCGACCTCCACACAGGCCACCACGCCTGCACAGCTGTCACCGGCCACCGCTGATGAATGAGGAGCTGGTGAGGTCCAGCAGCCCCCGGAGAGAGGGATAATGCAAACCCACGACGTCCACACATCTTTATGTATCAGCCGTGGCACCCTGCTGACCACAGCTGGGTTGGTGAATCACCACTTATCACCTCTGTGCCCACAAGGAGGATGAGGAAAGACTGTCCCCGGTGCAGATGAGCACTGCTCCTTCCTGAGCTAGAGAGGACCACCTGGGACTGGTCCTGCCTGGGTCACTTCCTGCTGTGTCTCTAGGCACAGCATCAGCCTCCCAGGACCTCACAGTCCCCTCCAGCAGGGTCTTCCAGGGGAGTCCACACTGACTCTGGTGCAGGAGACTCCTCATCAAGGCTGCAGGCCCAGCGACCAACCAGCCCGGGCTGTGTCCAGCACCCCCAGGACACCCTCCCAGCCCACAGGCTGCCCCCACCCTGGGACACCCTCCCGGCCCACAGGCTGCCCCCACCCTGGGACACCCTCCCGGCCCACAGGCTGCCCCCACCCTGGGACACCCTCCCGGCCCACAGGCTGCCCCCACCCTGGGACACCCTCCCGGCTCACACGCTGCCCCCACCATTCCCAAATCTGGGATGCACCACTCCAAGACAAGAAGAAAACTGTTTTCTCTGAGTGATCCTGTCAAACTCTCATTTCCATGCCCAGGTCTGGTCCCTGAGATGCCCAGGGCCGGACTAGACCAACAGGCGCCAGGAAGGCAAAGGGGGTCCGGAAGTGGTTTGTACGGTGAGAGTTCTCACAGCACCGGGTGCTCAGCAAATGTGAGCAAGTCTAAGAAATTAACCTCTCCTTGATGGGTTTCGTAACCAAGAAAAGGATCGGTTTTTTTTTTTACATTAAACTCTTTATTTTGAATAATTGTAGATTTCCATGACTTTGTAAGAAAGAATACAGAGGGATCCCATGGGCCCTTTACCCGGATTTCCCCAGGGGCAGCACTTTGCACAACTCTAGGTCAGCAGGACACCCGGGAAGTGGACACTGACACTGTCCAGATACAGAACATCCCACCCCACCAGGATGCCCCTGTAAGGTAGCCAGGCGCCGCCGGTGGGAGGTGGGAAGAAACCGAAGAGCCAAACAGCCGAATAAGCAGAAACCAGGCTTTACTGGGTACACTCCGGGCGGGTTCACAGACTCCGGGGCTCGAGTCCGAGAAGCCGCGCCCGATGCTGGGGTTTGTGATTTTTATATCTGCGCCTATGGCAGCGGGAACTTGTTGTTGGGGTTAGGTCCTGAGGGGCTACACATGGGGGCCCCTGGAATGTGAGTCTATTGTCCCGGGGCAAACAGTTCCTGGACTAGGACAGGAGAATGGGACAGGAGTTGATCTATGAGTTCGGGGCAAACAGTTCCTGAAACAGGGTGGGAGTGTAGGTTGGGTAAGCGAGGTGATGGCTGAGCAGTTTGCCTGGTGCCAGTTCCCAGGCCATCGGACAGCCCCGTGCTGCCCTCGGATAGCCACACCCTCTTTCCCTCAACCCCTACTGACCCTACCATCACCTCCATTCTATAATCGTGTCGCGCCCAGACTATATAAATGGAATCACACACTGTATGACCTTCTGGGGTTGGCTTTTTCCACTCAGCATCATTCTCTGGAAATTCACCAGGTGGCTGTGTGGATCAGGAATCGGTTCCCTTTTATGCTGAGCTGTGTTCCATGATGTGAGTGGACCAGTCTGTTTAACCATTTACCCGCTGAAGGACATCTGGGCTGATTCCAGTTTCTCGCTCTTCCGAATTAAGCTGCTATAAACGTTGACTGAGAGGTTGTTGATGGATATGACCTTTCATCTCTCTGGGATGCATGCCAAGGAATGGGATCACTAGGTAATATGGTAATTGTTTATTTACTTTTTCAAGAAACTGTCATTCCCAAATGGCTATACCATTTTGCTTTCCCATCAGCAGTGCACAAGTGATCCAGTTTCACAATTTCATTCATTTCTTTGTGTTTTCACTATTTTATTCAAGCCTTCAAGCCATTCTGATAGGTGTGCAGTGCTAGCCCGTGTGGCTTTCATGTGCATGTTCACAATGGGGAAGATGCTGAACATCTGAAAAGAAGGTACTCCATAGATCCTCTTTGGCACGATGTGTGTTCGTGTCTTGTTTGTGGTGGGGCTGGGGAGGGCGGTGAGGGGCTTATTGGTGGTGGTTTCTTTTACTGCTGAGTTTTGGAAGTTCTTTGTATACTGCAGATGCCAGTTAGTCCTCTGTCAGAGGTGCAAATATGTTCTTCCAGTCTGTAGCTTGTCCTTTTATTCTCGTAACAACATCTTTCACTGAGCAAACATTTTTTATCTGGATTAAGTCTAATTTATCAACTTTTCCTTTTACTATATCTTACTTTTGGTATCAGGTCTAAGAACTCTCTGTCTTCTTAGAGCCTGAAGATTTTCCTCTATGTTTTTTCCCTAAAAGTTTTCCATTTTAATCCATGGTCCATTTTTAGTTAACTTTCATACACAGTGTGAGATCTAGGTTGAGGTTCATTTTTTCACCTGTGAATGTTCAGCTCCAGTTGTTGAAAAGACCTCCCCCCCATTGAATTGTTTTTGCACCACTGTCAAAAATCAGTGTGCAACCCTGGCCGGTGGCTCGGTTGGTTGCAGTGTCATCCCATACACCAAAAGGGTTTGGGTTCAAGTCCCAGTCAGGGCACATACCTAGGGTTCGATCCCTGGTCAGGGAGCATGCGGGAAGAAACCAATCAATGTTTCTCTCTCTCTACCTTCCTCTCTCTGAAAAATTGACATATTCTTGGGTGAGGATAAAAAAAAAAAAAGGCTGGTGTGGTTGAGCGTCGACCCATGCACCAAGAGATGGCCAGTTCGATTCCTGGTCAGGGCACATGCCCAGGTTGTGGGCCAAATCCCCAGTAGGGGGCATGCAGGAGGCAGTCAGTCAATGTTCTCTCTCATCAATGTTTCTGTGTGTGTCTCTCTCTCCTTCTCCCTCTCTCTCTAAAATCAATAAAGAAAAAAAAAAAAGTTGTGCATATTTGTGTGGGTGTGATCCTGGATTCTGTTATGTTCCATTGATCTGTGTCTATCCTTCAGTGTCTTGTCCAGTATCACAGTCTTGATTATTATAGCTATATAATAGGTCTTAAAATCAGATAGACTAATTCCTCTCATCTTTTTCAAAAAGATTTAGCTAGTCTAGTTTGTTTGTTTAACCTTTCCATATACATTTTAGAATTATCTTTTCTGTATCTATAAAATCTTGCTGGGATTTTAAAAGGAATTGCATTAAATCTGTATTTCAAATTGGGGAGAATTGACATCTTTCCCATGTTGAGTCTTCTAATCCATGAACATCGTTTAGTTCTTTCATCAGTATTTTGTTGTTTCTAGCATATACATCCTATTTTATTAGGTTTACAACTAAGTACTTCTTTTTTGTTTTAGTGAATGTAAACTGTATTATTTTTCACTTTAGTGTCCATGTGTTCATTGCCAGTCTGTAGAAATACAGCTGATTATCTGTATTGATCCTGTATTCTATGATCTTGGTTAACTCAGTGATTAGTTCTAGGAGTTCTTCTGTAGACTCCTTGGGATTTTTCATGTAAACAATCATGTCATCAGCAAACAGGGACAGTTTTATTTCTTCCTCCTGACCTGTATGCCTGCTATTTCCTTTTCTTGCCTTATTGCACTGGCGAGAATGTCTAGCACCATGATGAATAAGAGCAGTACGAGCAGACATCCTGCCTTGTTCCTGACCTTAGGGAGAAATTATTCAATCTTTCATCATTAATTATAATTTTGTTTGTTTTGTTTTTTTATCCTCACCTGAGGACATTTTTGCGTTTATCTTCAGATAGAGTGGGAGGGAGAGAGAGAGGAAGAGAGAGAGAGAAACATCAACGTGAGAGAGACACATCAAGTGGTTGCCACCCACATGACCCCCACTGGGGTGGGGACAAATTGCAACCAAGGTATGTGCCCTTATCAGGAACTGAACCCAGGACTCTCTGGCCCACAGGCCGAAGCTCTAACTGCTGAGCCAAATGAGCCAGGGCTAATTATAATTATCATAGATGCTCTTTATTGACTTGAAGTTTCCCAGTATTCCTTTTTTTCTGAAAGATTTTACACTGAATGGGTGTTATATTTTGTCAAATGCTTTTCCTGCATTGCTTGATATGGTCATATGCGTTTTTCTTCCTCATCATGTTAAAGTGGTAGATTACATTGATTAGTTTTGCATATTTAACCAATCTTGCATCCCTGAAATAAACTTCACTTGGTCATAGTGATTATTTTAATAGATTGCTGAATTGTATTTGCTAATATTTTGTCAAAGATTTTGCTTCTATATTCATAAGAGATATTGGTGTATAATTTTCCTTTTTGTCTTGTCTTTGCCTGGTTTTGGTATCAGAGTAATAGGATCTTTGTTCAATGAATTTGGAAGTTCTCCCTTCTCTTCTATTTTCTGCAAGAGGTTGTGTAAAATTGGTGGTGTTGTTGTCGTTGTTGTTGTTGTCGTCGTTGTTGTTATTATTTTAAAGCCTGGAAGACTTCTCCAGTGAAAACATCTTGGTCTAGGAATTGAGGTGGGGGCGTTATTTTAATTACTGAGTCAATTTTCTTAATAGTTCTAGAGCTATTCAAATTATCTAGTTCATAACAGGTAAGTTTGCTAGTTTATGCTTTTCAAAGAATTGGTCCATTTCATCTAAGTTGTAAAATTTATATGCATGGAGTTCTTTGAAGTGTGTCCTTATTATCCTTTTGATATCTGCAGGACCTGTGGTGATGTTCCCTATTTCATTCCTGATTTTGGCAATTTGTGTATCTTTATATCTTGGTCAGTCTTGCTAAAGGTTTATTGCTTTTTTTCAAGAGTCAGCTATTTGTTTTGTTGATCTCTATTATTTTTCTGTTTTCAATTTCATTGATTTTTTCTCTTATCGTTATTTTTTCCTTCCATTTGTTTTGGGTTCATCTTACTCTTTTTTTGAGAGCAGAGCCCAGATTATTGATTTGAGATATTTTTTCCCTCTCTTCTAATGTAAGCATTGATTGCTATAAATTTCCCTCTCAACCCTGCACAGTTAAATTTAATATGTTGTATTTTCATTTTTATTCAGCCAACATATTTTTTATTTCCCTTAAGACTTCCTCTTTGAACCATGGATTATTTGGAAGTGTGTTGTTTAGTTCCAGATTTAGGGGGGGTTCTAGTTCGCTTTCTGTTATTTGGTATCTGGTCTGATTCCACTGTGGTCAGGGAATACACTTTGCGTGACCGCGATTCTGTTTGTGTTGAGAGGTGTTTTGTGGTTCACAATGTGCTCCATGGACACTTGAAAAGCATTAGTACTGAGCTGTGTTCGGTGAAGTCGATGTCCACTAGATCCTGCCGGCTGGCGATGGTGTTCAGTTCTTCTACATCCCTGCTTGGGATATGTCTTGCCACAAACTGGCCAAGACCTTTCACTGAGGGCCACGACCCCTGCCAGTCCTGTCCACGTGGCCACCCTCTCTGGACCCAGAACAGTCTCCTCCCTTGCCTTTCCACATCTAAGGGATGCCAGCTCCTGCTCTGGCCAGCGCTCGGATGCTGGCTTCCCTAAGCCTGCCCTCGGCACTGAAACTTTCTTCAGTTCCCTGTTCCTGTACCAGTTCCCTGTACCAGCTGTTTCCTGCTGTGGCCTCATCACAGAACATGTAGCTGAGGGACACTGCCATTACCAGGCCGCCTACCGCAGAAATGCCCACTGAAAATGAGCTCACACAGTGATTTAGTTAGGTCTGGGCCACACACAAAACAAAATGCATAACAGAGACTTCCGATTCCACTTACAACGCAGAAAGTTACAAAGAACATCACTCCCACACTGACAACAAAGGTCAGATAATCCTCAAAACCACCAGACAGATGAGTCACAAAGGAACACAGTGAACTGAATTCCAGAAGAAGCAATCCTTGCCCAGCCGGTGTGGCTCAGTGGATTGAGCACTGTCTCATCAGCTGAGGGGTCCCAGTTCGAATCCAGGTCAGGGCACATACCGGGTTGTGGGCTCGATCCACAGTTGGAGGCATGCAGAAAGCCGATCCATGTTTCTCCCTCATATCGATGTTTCTATCTCTCTCTCCCTTCCTCTCTCTTTAAAAAATCAATAAAAACTATTTTAAAAATAAAGAAAGAGCCCTGGCCGGGTTGGCTCAGGGGTTGGAGCATTGGCCCACGGACCAGAGACCTGGGTTCCATTCCTGCTAAGCGCACGTACCTCAGCTGCAGTTTGTCCCTGGCCCCGGTTGGGGTCGGGTGGGTGGCAACCACTCGGTGTGTCTCTCTCACATCAATGTTTTTTCCTCTCTTCCTCCGTCTCTTCTTCCCACTCTATTTGAAGATAAATGCAAAAATGTCCTCGGGTGAAGATTTTAAAAAAAGAAAGAAAGAAACAAGTCCTTCTAAGGAGAAAGAACTGTTTCATCTCTGGCAGAGCACAGAAAAAAAGGTAGCCACCATACAGACAGACAAGAAAGATTCAGCTAAACCGTAAGAAATTCTTAAAGACCGATTAGTATGACACTTGGGAAATGCTGGGGGTCCCATAGATAAGGGGAGTTTGCACCCACTTGCAAGGTCTCTGCCATGGGCCCCCACCGGCTGCTTCCACAGGAGACTGGAAACCGGGCAGGAGAACGGAGAGAGCCCTTGGGCGACACAGGCAGACAAAAGCCATCAGCAGCTCCTGGGGCAGGAACAAGCCCCACCTGCTCCCTGGACTCTTACACGCAAAAGCCTGAGGCCGCTGAGGGAGGGGCATAAGCAAGACCCAGTGGTTCTCAGGGAGGGGTAAGAGTTTGGAGAGGGACCCCCTCTGTGGGACAGGCAAGCAGGGACAGCTAAAAGCTGAGGGGGCGCAGGAACCCTGAGAACCCTCCAGCCCACCAGCCCCTACTCCTACCACGAGGCTGCTGCAGCCCACACCTGGAGGGATTTGAAGTCGGAGGCACTGAGATAACCATGGCAACGAACCCAAACGAGCCAGCGCCTGGCCAGATGGCTCAGCCCCCACACCAGGGCTGCAGAGACCCTGGTTTCTGTGCCCGTCTACATATTCCACCAGGAACAGCGTGTAAGTCTCCAGCCGTCGTCGTCGTGGTTTATGTCAACGTTCAGTTCAGGTTGTTCTTCATGTATTTGGAAGCTCTGTTGTCAGGACCTACACATTGAGGACTGTGATGTCTTCTTCATGACTTGACCCTTCACCTTTACTGTCCCTCTTTAGCCCTGGTAACAGAGGTCATCATGTGGCTTCCTGAACTGGTCGCTAGAGATAGCAGTCTGACTGCCTACACATCTGACTTACAGCAGTGGGCTCCCTGGGCTGGTGACTGAGATAATGGGTTGGTTTCCTGGGCACATCACTGTAGGCTGAGTCAGAGTCTTATTTTTATATATAGTCTGGCCATCGTCCATTTGTATATTCAATCTCTCAGCATTCATTATCAAGGTCAACTCATGGTCCCAATATGGCCACTGCAGATCCAGCCACTGAGACCATATTCCAGGCAGACAGGTGAGCAAAGGGCAAAAAGCATGCCTCCTAGGGGGGTCTCTTTACAGGGCTCTTTTAATGAGGCTCTACCCAGATGCATTTGCATACATCTCTCTAGCACTCCCAACTCCAAGGAGGCTGGAGAATGATTTTTACTGGGCACAATGATGTCCCCCCAAAAACACAAGACCTTCTGTTAAAGGGAAAAGGGAGCTGGACAGACCACTGGCAAACCCTTACACACCTTCAGACTAAAGAGGTAGAACAAATCTACAAGGAAAAAAAAACAGTTGTGGAAAATACATCACTATCATCTTAAATATATTCAATAGGAAATAGTTTCTTCATGACAATTACTTTAATAAAGAACCGGTCGGAACGGTGAAGGTTATGTGCATGAAACATCCCCTCCGGTGCCTTCCCAACCCCTTTCTATATCCCTCCATCTCCGGGGCACTGAGGCAGAGACGAAGGAGCAGTCTGAATATACTGATAGGAACACAGATTGCAAACTGCTCAACTAAAACAAACTAGTGCAAAGAAATGATCGATTTAGGCAACTAGTCCCTTGGCAAATTAGCTCTTCGGAGAACTGGCTTCAGCGATTACCAGAGAGCAAGTAGTTCAAGCCAAAGCCCGTCGGGGGGCAGGGCCCTCCTGCAGGGCCGGGGAGTCCTCTGCCAAGCTGGAGGAAGTCCCCAGGGCGGTAGCGTGGACTTCACTGTGCAGTAATCACTCCCCTTGAAGTGGATAAGGTATGTCCTCTGGAATCGAACAAATGGAACAAGCTGAAAATCCACTGAGTTTGGAAGAGACTGCGTTCTCAAGAAATGCATGGAAATGGGAGCTCTGCCATTTGGGACCCAGCGTACTTTCAAGACAGGGCCCTGGGCAGCCAGGAGCAGCAGCCCTGCTGGGGAAAGCACACTCCTGGGAGGGAGCCGCAGGACCAGGGTTGCTGAGCCTCCCTGCAGCTCTGGGGGGCAGGCGGCTTTCCATCCTGGGCGTCCAAAGTGTTCAGGAAATGAAACTATTATGTGAATTCCTTTCCCAACGAAGGGTCCAGATAAGGACCCACTTGTGCACACACGTGCATGTGTACACATGCTTTCTCTCTCCCTCTCTCCGTTTGCCGTTCCTTCCCACTTTCTCAGCCGCTGGGCAAAGAAGCTGCTTCCATCTTTGCTCTGCGTGATGGGCTCCGCTGCCCTGCCCTGCAGCCCCATCGGCCCAGCTTGTCCCACAGTGCGGTGTCACCCCACCCAACCCCAAACACTGCAGGGTCCTCCTGCCACCAAGTCTCCATGGAAACTTCCTCCATCAGAAACTCAACTCTTTCCATTAAGGATGTGTCCAGCCCTGGCCGGTTTGGCTCAGCGGTTAGAGCGTCGGCCTGCGGTCCTGAGAGACCCGGGTTCGGTTCCCGCTAAGGGCACGTGCCTCGGTTGCAGTTTGTCCCCGGCCCTGGTCGGTTGTGCAAGTGGCAGCCACTCGATGTGTCCCTTTCACGTCGATGTTTCTCTCTCTCTCTCTGTTCCTCCCCCCCCCCCCCACTCTACCTGAGCAAAAAATGGAAAAATATCCTCCGGTGAGGATAAAAAAAACAACAAAAAAAAAACTAGAAAGAATTTTTTAAAAAAAGGATGTGTCCATTATTAAAATGCAAAATAGGAGGAAGACACTGCCGGGGTGACTTCCAACCTGCAAAGAAAACACTGAAAGGAACTCGACTCCTGGGAGAGGGAAACACAACCCCAGGGAGGAGGAGAGTTTGCCTGGCCCTGCTCTGACTGCACATTAAAAAGCAAGAATTGCTAGAAAAAGAACAGAGAATTATTGGATTGAAAGTAAATGGTTTAAAAAAAAAAAAAGGTGAGGAGTTAACACATTATTGACAACTTAATGGGAATCAGTCCTCTGATCACATGTAACTGCCCCCAAGTCTTCCATTCCTGAAGACGCGATACAGGCATCGTGCCAGCCCAGAGGGGCCACGATGGACTTTCTTCACTGCCCTTGCGATGATGTCACTGGAAACCAGACTCGAGTGAGAAGGGGACCCAGGAGGCGCTCGGGCCGGGGCAGTGACAACGGCTCTCACAGCACTGACCCCAGGCTTTTCCAAGGCCCCCGAGTTTCTGCCTCGTTTTCCTGGGTTAGGATTTTCTTTCACTTCTTCTCGCTGCTATTTAAGAATTGTACACGTAGCCTATTTCCAGCCTTTGCACTGCTGCCGTCCACGTTCTCAACTATACCCTTCGGTAAACTAAGTCAAGTTCCTAACTCTGCCTTCTTGCAAAATGCAAATCTCTCTGGATAGTTTTGTTTGTGTGTTACTGTTGCTTGGTGTTTTAATGGCCCAGTTAAGCTCTTTTAGCATTACATTATTTCACACAGTCAACCCTTGTGTACATCACCCACGTTTCCAATCCCCTTGTCCACCTCTGCTCGTGCAGCTCGCTCCCCTCCTCTACTGTGAGCTTCTCCCCATGGTCCACTGCCCTCGATTTCCCTTGTTTGAAAACGTCTTTATTTCCTTCTCGTTCGGGAAAGAGAATTCGGCCACGTGTGCTAATCCTAGCCAGCAGCTATTTCTCTCTTGAGCGCTTTGATTTTTCTGCCGCCCTCCAGCTGCCTTCGTCGCGACTGACATGCCGGCTGGTGGTCCGTGACCGCCCCTCAGCCAGCTCGTGCTGCTCTCCGCCGCTCCTAGGGCTTCGCGCGTGTCTCCCCGCAGGAAATGTTAAAGTGGGAAAGCCCCGGGGAGAATAACGATCAAGCAACAGGGAAAACACAGATGAAGTTAAATATCGCATGAATGTGAATTTCACATCTGAAGCGGGGCAGGAGCTGGACAAGCTGAGGCCAGAAGGCGATGAGGGACAGGGCGCGCTGCGGGAAGGGCCGGCCCGGGGTGACCCGCGCCGCTTCTCCCTGCCGCGCTCCCCTTAGCTGTGTCTGTCCGACCTCTCTCGGGTCCCGCATGTTGGCAGACGCTCCCCAGCAGTGACGTCGAGTTCTCAGTCCATCACCCTGGGTGCGCGGTGTCCTGTTTGATTACTGGGGCTGGCTGACCTTGGTCAAGGCCCCTGAAGCTTGATCACCAGGCCAGGGTGGAATCCACTAGGTTTTTCCACTGTAAAGGCCTGGTTTTCTCCTTGTAATCTGTCAATACCTCAGAGGAGGTACTTGGAAACTGCGCAGATACCCTGTTGCTCCCCAAACAGGTCTTGCCGGCAGCAATTACTACTGTGGTGTTTACCTAGAGGTAACTTTGTATTTCAGCCCTTTCTTCTCTATTATTAACTGGGATTCCTCTGTAAGAAAGAGCTGTCCCTTCTCCACTTCTTTGTTTATTCGTCAATGACTTATTTACATCAGGATGGGTTCATGGATATTTGTGATGCTATGGGGTATCATCCAATTGTACCCTCATTTATTTCTTGCTCAAATTGTTCCAGCTTTGGCCATCAGAAGCTCCTTCAGGTTGGGCCCTGCATTCTGTCAACAGCCCCATCTTTTTAAAGCACATCCTTTTCTGGTTCCACAAAACGTCCAGGCTCAGCTTGTGTCCTGCCCCAGTTCTGGAATCAGGCACTTCTCCAAGGACCCCTGGTTTCTCGTGCAGGCAGACATCGGAGATACTGTGGGTTCAGTTCCAGACACCGCAGTAAAGCAAGAATCACAATAAAGGGGGTCATATTGTTGGTGGAGGGTCTTGCCCTCCATTTGTAAATCATACATCTGGTTAACCGCAATTGTAATTTTTTAAAATTATTTTTAAACACATCTAAAATGAGGCCTGCCTGCAGAGATGGTTGGTTTACTTCCTTGGCCACTGTTACGCTCTGGTCGGCTCTGCTTGTGCGGCCTACCAGCTCACACCTCGGGTCCTGGGGGAGAGCAGCAGAGGCAGGGGCATCCATGCCTTGTTCCTGACCTTGGGGTAGTGCCTCAGTCTCTTCATCAAGTAAGATACTGGCTTTAGCACCAAGGTATACAGGTTTTATCAGGTCAAAGTGTATCCCGTGGGTGGCTGCAAGCAATGTAAATGCACTTAATGCCACTGAAATGTACACTTTAAAATGGCTAAAATGGGCCCTGGCTGGGTGACTCAGTTGCTTGGAGCACCGTCCCTTATACCAAAAGGTTGCAGGTTCTATTCCCAGTCAGGGCACATACCTAGGCTGTAGGTTTTATCCCTTGTCAGGGTGTGGATGGGAGGCAACTGATCAATGTTTCTTTCTCTTTCTCTTTTTCTCTCCCTTTCTCTCCAAAAGTCAACAGAAAACATATCTTCAGGTGAGGATTTAAAAATGGCTAAGATGATAAATGTTATGTGATGTCTATTTTACCACAACTTTTTTACAAGTATCCCTCATTTCCTGTTTTCTTGGGTATTTTTATCATGGATATTAAATGTTGTAAGACTGGTACCTAGAGAAAACTATATGAGTTTTTGTCCTTAGGTGTGTTAATATACGATTCTTTCCTTACTTTCAACACCTGGAACATTTTACGCCGCTGGGACTCTCCGCTCCTTGAAGTGGGTCGGTTCCCCGTGCGCGTGGCCTGGGGTTCTCGACGGCTTTCCCTATCCGCGTGCACTGACCTTTAACACAGCGCCGCCCCCATTCAACCACGTGGTGAACCGCTCGCCAAGCGCCGGTGAACAGCCTCACTCACCTCCAGCTGCGGTGGTGGCTTCAGGGGCCTTCTGAGCGCATTTAACTCTGTTCAAGTTCGAAGCAGGTTTCACACCTGGGATCAGCTGCAGGGGCCCTTGACGGTGCAGGGCGGCAGAGCCCGACGGGATCCGGTGTGAGCCCTGCTATCTCCGCTCCGTTCAGTCAAGCTGCAGAGCTGAGGCCAATCCTCACGCGATCGTAAGTCCCGGGCAGTGCCTGCCCTCGGGCTGCGAGCAAGCCACTGGGCCAGGCAGAAAGCCCCCGATGGCGATGTCCCGAAGGCCACTCCACTGCCTCATCGAACCCCGAGCCAGGTGGCTTATGACAGGTGTCCCATACCCTTGATTGCTCCGGTTACTGGTCATGAGCCCTCACCTCCAAGGACACTGGCCCGAGGACTGGCCCTGAAGCAGGCCTACAGGAACTCTCGTCACCACTCCTGCCATCCTGACCCGCCGGGGCCCCCATGGGCTCTTCTCTCCAGACATCTCCCATCCCCGCCAGCCAAATACAGCCCAGAGGAGCCATGAAAACAGCTTTATTATTCTGGTTCTCTCATTTCTGTCATGAAATTGGAACCAGTGAGACATAATACCCAACATAGGCCTTGTAATTTTCTGCTTCAAAAATGGGCCAATTCCACTGAGAATCCCGAGGGCCCCTCTGCTTCCATTTCATGGGTAAACAGTCAGGCCTGGGGGGTGGGAACTAAATGGCTTCTGACGTGGAAATCAGTTCTCCGACAGCTGCTTCCCACCAGCCTCTGGTCACCATCCCATGTCAGTGTGCCCACTTCTGACCCCAGTCCCACACTTATATCTCAAACAAATGAACTATTTCAAAGGTGGGGAGAGTGGAGAAAAACCTTTTTGAATACAATACCCAGAGACCATAAACAAAAGGATGGATAAATTTTACTACAAAAATGTCTGTATTTAAAAAAAAACAAAACATTAAAAAAAGCCAAGAGTCAAACTGGAATAAATTTGTAATTCATATAACAGATGATGCGCTAGAAAGGTCACCTTCAAATCAGCTGCCCCCCCCAAAAAAAGTAGAGAAGCAGCTGGGCAAAGGAGACTCGACAGACTGTTCACAAACAGATGCCCCAGCTCACTTATTACAAGATAAACGTAAATTCAAATAGCAGCAAGGACTTCTGCTTTGCACCATGGGAGACTATGGTCTGGAATCACCCAAAGCAACGGCAAAGCTGGTGGCACCAAGGAAGACGGACACACCCTCAGGGTCAGCCTGGAAGTGACTCTGGCTGCAGCCCAGGGCAAGCCCAGAGAGCCTACCACCTGGGGTGAGACAGACACTGGAACTCAGAGGTGAGGCAGCTTGAATCTGAGACAGAGCCTGAAAAGGGGGAGCTGCACAGGGAAGACAAACCTGCAAACCATGAGGATTCAACATAGAACATAAAATAGTTCATGAATTGCCCAGCTGGTGTGGCTCAGGGGTTGAGCATTGACCCATCCACCAACAGGTCGCTGGTTCGATTCCTGGTCAGGGCACATGGCCAGATTGTGGGCCAGATCCCCAGTGGGGGGCATGTGGGAGGTGGCCAATCGATGTTCTCTCTCATCAATGTTTCTCTCTCTCTCTCTCCCTCTCCCTTCCTCTCTCTAGA
This sequence comes from Molossus molossus, assembly GCF_014108415.1. Lineage (NCBI taxonomy): Eukaryota > Metazoa > Chordata > Mammalia > Chiroptera > Molossidae > Molossus > Molossus molossus. Next base: position 6,453,574 of record NW_023425388.1, on the reverse strand, counting down.
ATCAATAAAGAAAAAAAATTTTTTATATAGCTCATGAATGACTTCACAGATTATGTGTTGAGACACTAATTTTGCTGTATTGGGTTAAATAAACTATATTTTCAAATTTATTTCACCTGCTTTTTAAAACCTTTCAAAGCGACTACTGGAACATCTCCAACTACATGTGTGACTCAGGTTGTATTTCCATTGAAATCCAATGATTTGGGGATTTTTTTAAAAAAAAAGGCACATTGTCTACGTATACCCAGCCCACTTTAAATATAAAAACGTACATGTTCAAAAGGGTGAAAAAAGACATTCCATGCTAACACTCATTGAAAGGAATTTGGAGTGGCTACCTTAATAGCAAAGAAGGGATAAAGATGTTTCACGATGATGATGGTGATGATGATGATGATGCGGTTGTTCTTCAAGATAACAAATTCCCAAGTGTGTACACACCTAATATCCAAATATTTAAATCTATGATGCAAAACCAGTAGGACAATGGAAAATTAGACAAACCCACAATTATAGTTAGACATTTAAGTCCTGTTTTCAATAATTAATAGACACACAAAGATGAGGAAGACAGTTTTCAAGATGGCATCACCAACTTAACCTCCACCACATTTACAGAACACTCTCCAGCCTCAGAACACACTCTTTTCAAGGGCACATGAAATAACCACCGTTTTGTGGAGCATTAAACAAAGCACAGTAAATTAAAAAGGAATAAAATTGGCCTGGCCAGTGTGGCTCAGTGGATTGAGCGTCGTCCCATAGACTGAGAGGTCCTGGTTCGATTCCCCGTCGAGGCACATGCCTGGGTTGTGGGCTCAATCCCCAGTAGGGGGCGTGTAGGAGGCAGCCAATTTATGTTTCTCTCTCACATGGATATATTTTTTTTTTTAATCCTCACCTGAGGAAATTTTTCCATTTTTTGTTCAGATAGAGTGGGAGGGAGAGAGAGGAAGAGAAGGAGAGAGAAACATCGACATGAAAGGGACACATCGAGTGGCTGCCTCCCACACGACCCAACCAGGGCTGGAGACAAACTGCAACCGAGGTACGTGCCCTTAGCAGGAACCGAACCCAGGTCTCTCTGGACCGCAGGCCGACGCTCTAACCGCTGAGCAAAACCAGCCAGGGCTCACATGGATATTTCTATCTCTCCCTAAAAAATCAATAAAACATATATTAAAAAAAAATAAAAAGGAATGATATTAATGTATATCCTGAGACCACAATGGAATTAAAACCAGAAACTAAAGAAATCTGAAGGAAAAAAAATCAAATGTCTGGGAAATTAAACCACACATCCAAATAACCCATAGATCAAAGAAATCACAAAGGAATTAGAAAGAAAAATACATGTCAACACATACAGGGTTCAAGTAAAGGGTGCTGCAGGGGAAGGCTACAGCGCTTGTTCTGTGCATATTTGAAAGCTCTTCTAAGATGGCTCAGTCCAGGTAGTCAGTCCCTGGCTGTTGGCAGACCTCCGTTCCTTGTCACGCTGACCTCTTCACAGGCTGCTTGAGTGTTCTCATGACCTTACATATAGCTGGCATCCCCCAAAGTGTGCTGTCATCCACGTTGTTTTTAAGGTGACCTTGCCAAGAACGAGATCAAGTTTAAGCATAGAGGGCAGGTGAACAGCTTCACTGATCCTCATGCTCCCAAGTCGGCGCCTTTGCAAAATTCACATCACCTCAAATGCTGAGCATGAGAATGCACTTCTACGTTCTGTGTGGGGTTAGAATTACCAAGGATTGGCAGCATCGTCCAAGCTAAACAACTATGAGCCAGCAACTCCACTCCTAAGTACACATTGGACAGAAATGTTTATATATGTTCCACAAGACAAGGAGCAGAATGTTCATTGTAGCCAGTTTGGAAACAATTCCAGTGACCATTGACAGGAGAATGGATACACTGTGGTATTTCCATATATGGGAATGCTATGTAGCAATGAGAATGAATGAGTTACAACCAGTACAACAATGTAAATACATCTCACCCAAAAAAGTTGGGCCAAAGCAAACTAATCTGTTAAACCTGCCTGGCCTTCAATGGAAGGGGGAAAGGGAGTATAAGCCTGGAAGGAACTTGGGGGACCTCTCAGCTGATGGTAAATGTTCTGTTTCTTGTAGAGACTGTCACATGTGTGTGTCCAGTCAGTGAAATTTCAATTTGGACATTCCAGGTTGTATACTGCACTTGAATCAAAATGAAAAAAAAACTAGAACCCTTAGAATTAAGAAATATGATAACCAGATTTTTAAAAATCAATAAATGAGTTGGGCCCTGGCACAGCAGCTCAGCTGGTTAGTAGCTCAGCAGTGTTGACCAATACACCAAGGTTGTGGATCGATCCCAGGTCAGGGCACATACAAGAATCAACCGATGAATGCCTAAATAGATAGAACTGACGTTTCTCTCTCCCTTCCTCTCTCTAAAAGTCAATCAATAAATAAAAACTTTAATTGCTTTAAATGTTTAAAAATAAATAAATAAATGAGTTGGAATAAAGCCCAAGGAATCTCCCCAAAATAAAACTTACAGAAACTAAAAAAGGACGGAGAAAAATATAATTAGGGGTGTTCAAGAAAAGCAAGTCCTTGGCTTGGTCAATGGGTGAAACTGACGAAGCAAGAAACTGCTTTGGGAACAGGAGATGGTTATGGACTTGGTTTTCTCAAAACGCAGTCACAGAAGGAATGGGGACACTGTTGTTCTAGGTGAAGAGTTAAGAGATTAAAACCCGTTAAATACATGTGGGTCATCATGGGTCTAGGTTTAGCAACCCAAAAAGAAATTTCTGGGACAACTGGGTACATGTAAGGTTGGACTAGTTTATCAGTCAGGGTTCCTCCAAGAATATGGCTCATGTCACCTGAAATTTGTCAGGGCCTTTATCGGAAGGACTACCGGGCAGGGACAGGGTTTCGGCAACGTGTCCTGGACAGAAGGGGAACAAGCGTACCTGCGTGGGCAAATGGAGACTGACTCCCACAACTGTGGAAAAGGAATTTGGCACAGGGGGGAGGCGAAGTAGATCATTGTTGCAATCAACTGGTCAATAACATTTGGTCTCTTTCAAATCACAATGTCCCTGGTAAGTAACTTAAAAGCAAGCACTAGAAAGGTAGATGACTGTGGTCCCTCCCAATTACTCTGCTCCGATTTCCCGACCCCGCTCAGGGCGCGCCACCTTGCACTGTCAGATATGTGTGAGCAAGAGAACCTGCCTTAGAAACTCCTGCCCACCCACCCCACTCCACCTGCGCGCTGCACCCCGACCCAGGGCTCGCGCCTCCACTGCGCCTGGGCCAGGACGACCAGGACCGAGACCTGTTTCAGACACATGCTCTACCTACCTGCACAGTGAACACCATGCATGTTTGCTGAAAAAGCTCAACGTGAACACAGGAACAGAGTTGGGTTTTTTCCCAAGTAAATGAATCAGTTCAGTTTTAAAACTACACAAATTTAAAAGGGATTATAAATAGGGGTCAACAAACTTTTCTGTAAAGGGCTAGATAATAAATAGCTTAGACTCTGCAGGCCATTGGGTCTTCCTGCTGCTACTCCACTCTGCTGTTGTAGCACAGAGCAGAGAGACCACAGACCTGAATGAACGGGTGTAGCTGCACCCCATAAATTTTTATTTACAGGCCCAGGGATTTGAATTGCATATGATTTTCTTTTTTGACTTTCTAAAAAATATGTTTGCATTGACTTTCAGAGAGAGGAAGGGAGAGGGAGAGAGAGAAACACGGATTGGCTGCCTCCTGCCGACCCCCTACTGGGGATCAAGCCCACAACTGGGGCACGTGCCCTGACCAGGAATCGAAAAGCGGACTTCTTGGTGCATGGATCAATGCTCGACCACGGAGCCACACCAGCCGGGCTCTTTTGTTTTTTGCCACCATTTAAAACTGTGAAAACCATTCTTAGTTCACAGGCTGTGACAATCCAGGCAGCAGACAGGATTTGGTCTGCAGGTCAGTTTGCTGACCAGTCATAAGACACGACACTAACAAGACCAAACCTAAATTTCTCCTAAAACCAAGAATTTCAAAGAGGATTATGATAACAACACTCCCTGGGCCAGCAAAGTCAGACCCCTCCTACAGGAGGACCAAGGCCCGGGCAACTGCTCTGGGGACCCCCATTCCACCCAGGGCACCCCCTCTGCCTGAGCACCTGCCCCTTTGCTCTTGAACTAGTTTTGCCCCGATCCCTAGGCTGGGGCTGCCCCTATGCAAAGCAATTTGGAGCAAACAATAGCTTTCAGATCAATGTTCAAAGGGAAAAATGTGAAGCATTCCAGCTTTTGATACACACAATGATTTGTTTCCAAACATCTCATGAAACACACCAAAAACTTTTCTTCAAATCAAACAGTAAACTGTTCAGTAACAAACAGTAAGTACACTCATTAAAACTGGCTTTACTCAATATATTTTGAAATTAGTTCCACGTGTTGCTGCTAAACATTTCCAGTAGCTGCAAGAAGCTCATCTTTATTGATTGGTGATTAGAATTCAGCTTACACCCTGCTCTCTGTGACGCGCACCAAGTTCAAATCAAAGTAATGAATACACACGTCCCCAACCACTCCACTGGAGAACTAGTTTCCGGCCCGGCTCCTACGTCCTCACACCCTGAACCAAGTGCACTCCTCCCGGCGTGACGGCCAGCTCTCCACCTCGGCGCCGGGTGGGGACAGCACAGCCAGGCTGAGGGAGGAACAGAGGACGAACAGGCGGCGAGCAGCCACCGTGGTGGCCAGTGCAATCCACCACTCAGAACCCGGTGATGGAAACAAAACGAAAATACCCATCAAGCTGGGTATCTGGCTTATGGATTCCCCTGGAAGAACATGTGCCCAGCATGGGTGGCATCGTAGGAAGAGCAGAAAAGCCGACAAGTGCCACACACAGGCTCCTGTCTCCTGCAGCGTGAAGACAGACTGCTTCCAGGCACAAGCTGCTCCCCTGCAGCTCCTCCAGCTAACACGGCGCCAGCTTCCCGCAACCAGGACACTCACCACCCTGCGCCGAGCCTCTGCTCAGTGACAGGATGTTCTGGAGCCCAGACGCCATCCAGTTATCGGGACAGCCCAGGTGTCTGGGGAGCTGCGTGGACCTCACTGCCACCAAGCAGGTGTGGGCGGATATGTCCCCCTTTTGTCCTTGAAGGGAGCTGCTGGTAAGGAGAGGAGAGTAAAATCTACTCGGCTTTTCGAGGCTGGGAGAGCCATCACCGTGGCTAGGACGCCTCCCCAGACTTCACCTTCTTGGCCTGCCCGTTGGGCCCCGGGGACGGGTTCTTGTGTCGCTTCTTCCGCAGCTGCTGCTGCAGCCTCTCCTCCTTCTTCTTCAGGTAAGTGGTCACGTTGTCAAAGGTGGCCTTGTACAGACTGCTGAAGACATCGTCCACGCCAGCGGAGCCTGTGAGGGAGGAACGAGAACAGATGACAGGTGGGGCGGTGACTCGAGACGCCTCCCCTAGTGGCGGGGCTGGTGGGCCTGCGAGGCCCTCCTGCAACAGGGAATCCCCCAGGACCACCCGGAGTTCTCTGTGGGCTCCAGGCGCCTTCCCCAGGGGGACCCACGAGGCCCACCTCCTGGTAGCCACACTGGCTAGACCTCAGACTTGCCTCTAACAAAACACCAAATTATACTATTCCTGAGACCACCTCACCTGACAGGAAATTTCACAGGGCCCGTCAGTGAGGCGCAGGCCAGCGCCCCACACGTGACCGCCTTCTGCCCTGCACGAGTGCCCTCCCAGCTCCCTGGCTCTCCCACCTTCTGTGGTTTTCAATGTCAACTTGCCCTCCCCCGCTCTCTCCAACCCTCCCCCCGACCCGCACTAGAAACAGGTGGTTTTATCTGCAGACCTCTTAGGAAAATGAAGCACAGTTGGGGCCTGGCCCCAAGTGAGGCCATCTCAGCAGGCCCCAGAGGCAGGGACAGCAGGGAGGGGCCTGTTAGTGATGCTTCCACCCTGGGTGCCCCGACAGTCCTGCTGCAGGTCCCCTTTGTGGTGTGGCCCAAGCAAATCCGAACAGCACGGGGGAGGGTGCAGCCCTAGCACTGCCCCAACCCTTCAACCCCAAGAGGAAGGAAAAATGGAAGTTAGCCCTGGGATACGGAGCCACCAAATTTCCAAGAGAATGCTTTGCGTGGAAAACGCTTTGCGTGGAGAATGCCCTGCATGGAGAATGCCCTGCGTGGAGAATGCCCTGCGTGGATGATGCCCTGCGTGGATGATGCCCTGCGTGGATAATGCCCTGCGTGGAGAATGCCCTGCGTGGAGAATGCCCTGCGTGGAGAATGCCCTGAGTGGCCATGTGGATCGCTGTTCCCATAGAGACTGAATTCATGCTAAGCTCTCTCCAGAGCCCCAGGAACCCTGAGTGGCTTAGCAAGACATCTTCTGAGCCTCAGTTTCATTACTGGAATGAAGGCACCTGAATACCAGTGCTGGGTTGCAAATTCCCCTTTAGACACTGTCACTTCCAGTCTCTCCCCAAGAGGAACGTGATGGAAACAGCCCAGAGCTGTGTGACCAAAGGTCTGCCTCCCACTACTGCAGACAGAGTGGGGACTCACCATGTAACCCTCTCCAAAGAGTACCAGCACAGCCACACTCAGTGACCCCGTGGACTGTCCTCATGCCTGACCGGCCGAAAACCTACACGCACCTGTGGAGTCGCTCAATGCCACCAGCTGGGGACTTTGAGTGGCTCCCACTCCACCCGGGGCGCACACTAGGTACTGGCCCGGCCCTGGGGACTTCCAGCACCCAGCCCTGCAGACAGAAAGGCGGAATGCTGCTCGGACCCTGACCCAGGTCACATGCAGCTCAACTGTCCTGACAGAGTTGCAGCTGACAGAGTCGCACCTAGCACCTCTGCCCGGGTGTGTGTTACCTCCTCCATGCCCCGCAGGGACACACGCACACCCCGCACCCTTCCAGCCCCCGGCCGCGCCCTCACCTTCCAGCATGGCCCAGTTCCCTCGAAGGTGAGCACAGACCTTCTTCCCAGCGGCGTTTTCAGGAACAGGCTGGAAGGCAGAGGAAAACCGTCAGAAGTCGCTGCCGGCACAACACGGGCAGACCGCGGGGTCCAGGCTGTGAGGCCGGCCAGAGACCCTGTGACCCTCTACCCGAAGGCCAGGTGGAGCGGCCCACCAAACACAGCAGCCACACCTCATCAGGACAGACCCCATGACGTGAGGGCTGCTGGCATTTCACGTACTGGCTTCTCGGGTGCGACTTTCCCGACCAAGCCCGGCAGACCCGACAGGTGCCAGCGACGGCATTCCGTTCTCCGCCACTTTCCGATACAAATACCTGAAGGGTTCGGGGGATCCTCCAGAGCACTCAGCCAATGAGCGTCTGTGAAGGATGTGCAAGTCCGCCGAGAGCCTGGGAGTGCTTTATTTTATCCTTCCCCCACGGTCCTGTGGCACATGGGGCAGGAAAGGGATGGCCCCACTCTATGGACAGGGGGCCGACTCGGAAAAGGTGTGGGGTTCACTAAGCCCACAGCCCACAAGCCTTCTGCACCTGGGGGCTCCTCTAACCAGTGGGACCACTGCCCCAGGCACAAGGCCATGCTAAGCTGCAAACATTGAGGATACACACCAAGGCCTGGCTTCTCCGCTGAACACAGTGTGACCAGGCCAGGAGCAGAGATGGTGATCCTCCCCTAAGTCTACGCAGGCTCCATGACACCGGGCAAGCTGGCCAGTACCCCAGCTCCCTTCTCCCAGGTACAAGCCTATGACCCCACCCACCCAGGACACACCCCCTGGCATCAAGACAAGATCAAGCTGACAGGTATGATAGCTGTGGCCCCACCCCCGCCCCAGGCTCAGAGGCCAGCAGGGGCCGGCGTGACTCACCTGCCACTGGCCGTCCACAGGCCCGTAGAGCACGAGGGGGGCTTCCCGGCAGTCCTGCAGCACCCACAGCCCCTGGCTCTCCTCAAAAGCCACGTCCCACACTCTGTGCTGGAACGACAGCTGCTGTCTGTAGACCAGCTGCCGTCTGGGGGCGTCCAGATGGAAGACGTAGACCACAGGAACGCTTGCCACGAAAAGGAGAAGATCATTACACTGCGCAGCCCAGCAGTGACAGCAGTGACAGCAGTGACAGCAGCTCGGCTCCCGGCCAGGGCCCGCGCACAGACGACACAGCCTCGCCAACGTTTCCGCTGCAACCGCGCAAGCCCGAGCTAGAAGCACCAGCTGAGCGCCCCAGAGGCCTGAGCCACACTCGGCGAGGTAAGGAACGTCCGAGTCCCCGAGTCCTGGGGTCACTTGCTATGCAGCAAGGACAACCAGTAGAGAAGACAGCCGTTCCACCCACAGGGCAGCAGACCGGACACTTCCTGGCCAGCACTTTACCGTCTCTAAACCTGCGTCTCTATTTCTAAGACAAACTAAGATGCTGCACCCCCCAGACTTGTTACAAGAACAAGTGAGGCATTAGCAGCAGAGATGCTCAGGAGGAAGCAGCTGAATGGCATGTGCTACCTAAACCCATCTCGTCGACCACTGGCCTCAGGTGGGTCTACGTGACCAGCCCTCAGGTGGCACTGACTGAGGCAGAGTCTATCACGATCGACCCTTAGATGGGATTGATCACACACAGAAGACCAGGCAGAGGCCTGCTGCCCATTAAGCCAGTGGATCTAAATAGCATGTCAAAGAACACCCGAGTAAAGGAACCCAACCCACGTGCCACAGCAACTTCAGAAAGGGAGACACACACCCCGCTTCAGGTGACAGGCGATGGGCCAGGGGTACAGTCCGCGTGTCCCTCCCTTACGGGCGGGAGGGAGGCAGGGGCAGTGAGCTACCTGTCACAGAGCAGCGCCACACAGCTGTCCCGGCTCCAGTAACTGATCCTGGACGCAGCGAACCTCTGAAAGGAAAGCACAGCTTAACTGCTCCGCTCCCACGACAGCACAGCCCGCGAGGCTGGCAGTGCCCACACGTGGTCCCAGACGGAGAGAGAAGACAGTGCTAGAACCTTGAGGGAAAAGAGAGGTAGGGCCGACTGCCCGCTTCATGTAACCCAACATGCCGGCGCCGGGCAGCGCCTCTCCGTGATTCTGGCACTTCCTCCGGGCCGTGGAATGTCTCCAAAGACTTGGTCAAAGAGCAAGGATGGAGGGAAGAAAGAACGCAAGGGGAAAGAAAGGGATTGTTCCGTACAGACACATGGGCCCTGGTGCCCACACATCCAGCAGGGATGAAACGCTTAACGTGCCAACGAAGCGAAGGGTAAGGGCCTGGCACTCACCAGGCCAGAGCAGGGCAGGCGCCCCGAGAGGCAGGGCTGCCCCCCAGTCCCAGCAGGCCAGGTGCACCAGGACGGGGCAGCAACCTGCTTGTCCGTGGCCCCCTCTCTGCCGCCCACTCTCCTCGCCCTTAGAAAGAACTCATGTCAACTCGCTGCTGGAGCATCAGGTTGAGGGCACGTGGATAAGAAGTTACTGGAACAAATCAGGCCTCTGATAGAGCTTCCATGACTAGAGTCCAAGCAGGAGGCGCCCATGGGGCGGCCAGAGCCACTGACTTGCTGGCCCCTGCAGGGGCTTGACTTGGGGGTCCCAGGGGCCCTGGCCTGAGTCAGGCCCAGCCTGCCCTTGGAGGACCTGTGAGGACAGCTGCCACAGAGTGGTCTTAGAACAGACAAGAGAAACGAAAGGCCAAGCCGAGGAGGACCAGGCAGACAAGGCCTTCACGTCACACCCAGGTCTCGTCAGACACACAGGAGGGCCAAGTTCCTGAGGCTGGCAGGGTGCCACGTGGGGACTGCATGGGAAAGGGCATGGCACCCTGGGGACAGGCAGAGGGCACCGGCTCTGCAGGCCCGAGAAGACATGATAGTTGACCCCTCCCTCAACCCCCACCAGGCCCAGGTGGGCCATCCACATGTGGCCAGCACAGTCCCTGGCTGCACAGGACGAGCTCAGGAGCATCAGAGCTGGGCGCCCACAGGCACAGAATCCTGGGGACCACAAAAGGCAGCCTGCACCTTCCCCCCTGGAAATCTCCTTGCCCACCAAAGGCCCAGGTGACCTGACCTGGGGAGTCCTGAGATTAATCCATGATGGACAGCAGAGAATGCTGGGTGGACAACCAGGCTGCCGCCCGGCTGATAAACCCACAGCAAAGCTCTCTGCTCCGGCTCCACTATTTTTTCCATTTCCAAGTGGATTAGAGGCCTTTCCATAAATTAGTTGTCCGAATGCAAGCATGGTAAGAATATAAATTATTTCCCGCTCACTGGACGAGCTGCCTTCAGAAGTTGAAGTGCATGATTTCTCTGAAGCTGGAAGAATTCCAGCTGCACTGACGGCAAAGCAATGTTTCCCATGTAAAACATTCTTTTCACAAGACCTAGTGAGGCACCCTGCAGCCCCCACGAACGGGAGAGAAACTCCATTACCTTGTCGCTCCACGGCCCCGCCGGCTCCTGCAGGCTGGTCAGGTGACAGCAGTGCAGCTCTTGGCCACGTCTGTAGTCCCAGAGCCTCAGGGTGCAGTCCTGCACACAGGAGGGTGTCAGTGCACCTCGGAGGGACACGGCACCCTCCCCAGGCACCCAGGCTTCCACCAGGTCGTGGGGATGGTAACTCTGGAACAACCAGAGCACCCTTCCCAACCAACGGCTCTTTGCTCTAAAGAGCTCATGCAAGTCATTAAGAAAAACAGCCCTGGCCGGTTTGGCCTGCGGACCACAGAGTCCCAGGTTCAGTTCCCACTAAGGGCACGTACGTTGGTTGTGGTTTGTCCCCGGCCCCGGCTGGGGTCGTGAGGGTGGCAACCAGTCGATGCGTCTCTCTCATGTCACTGTTTCTCTCTCTCTTCCCCTCTCTCTCTCCCTCCTGCTCTATCTGAAGATAAATGAAAAAAAAAAAAAAAATGTCCTCAGGTGAGGATAAAAAAAAAAAAACAGGTGACCACATACAGCAAAATGGGCCAAGGACACACAACAACCTGATGTCATGTGCCAGGCTGTATTCAGGCCGAGTATGCACATACCCAAGCACATACACCCACATGCATGTGCACACATGGCAGATCAAGGATCAGGCATCTGCACGAGGAGGAACACATGGGCTACTGAGCGTGCCAGCCGTGGGAGCCGGGTCCCTCTGAGACTCAGGAAGGGCTCCTCTGTCAACTATTCGAACTGAGATCATGATACTACAAGTGTAACAACGGCCCTCAGAACAGATTCCCTGCTCAACACAATCACTCCAGCTCTACACACACAGACATGTACACACACCCACACCCAGTACACAGCCACAAGCAAGGAGCAAGACCCAGCAAGCCCTGAACTCAGAAAACAAGCACCATCTAGTGGACAGCCACCAGTGAGAAAGGAACAAACTGACGTCTGAACCACCAGTGGCAACAAAAGACAAGCTCCTCCAAGCATGACTCCTGCTTGGTCCCCCCAGAGAGGAGCCCAGAGGAGCACGCGGCAGAGCGGCACGCTTACCCCGGACGAGGACAGAAGCAGCTCAGGGTGGTCGGGCACCACGAAGATGCGGCTCACGAACCTGCAGCAGAGAGAGAAGGGGTCCCAGTCTGCTGTGACCTCCGCACAGCTCCCGTTGCCTCAGAGAGAAGGGCAGGGCCTCCCCCCACACCCGACCTCCTACAAAAACCGAGGCGAGTAACACATGTAACTGGTGGTGGCTGTGCAGATGGCGATGAGGAAGCCAGGGGAGCACACCAGCTGTGTCCTTCTGGGCCCCATACAACAGCCTCCAAGGGCGGCCCCCAGACCACAGGCGGCGGGGCCATGCCTGATGGGAAGACCCACGCGTGCGCTGCCACCCACAGCACTTCAGCCGACTCCCCAGACTCAGGGAAGGACCCTGCTGTCAGGACTCCCGGGGTGAGACATGGAAGACACTGCCCAGATGCCACCACCTCTCCCCAGACACCCAACTCAGTAGGAGAGTCGGAAATCAGCCTCCAGTCCTTGTGAGGGAGACAACAGGATCACTAATTCCTGGGCCCCAGGTGACACAGCACGGGCCATGTGCCTCCTCGCCCGCCCAGGCCCAGGCCCAGTCCTGGCCACGACCACCTCACCAGGCCACCTTCCAGTCTCAGAAGCTCAACTTAAAAAGGTAAAGCAGCGCAGCCGGTGTGGCTCAGTGGGTGGAGCGCAGTCCCATGAGGTCACCATGAGGTCGCCAGTTCCCGGCCAGGGAGCACGCCCTGCTTGTAGCTCGATCCCCAGTAGGGGGTGCAGGAGGCGGCCGATGGATGTTTCTCTCTCATGAAGTTTCTAGCTCTCTCTCCCTCTCCCTTCCTCTCTGAAATCAATTTTTTTAAAGAACATGAAAACCGGGAATGTACACACTGCAGGATCAACACAGCCTGTGTCTACTGAGCACCTGCTATGTGCCAGGCACCGTGCTGAGGGCCAGAGCCCCGAACAGGGGACCGGAGAGAGAGGCCACAGAGACAGGCGTGTCAGCAGAGAGTGCCAGCCAGCAGAAACACACTGGGGTCATCTTCAGGTTGCCACCAGTGACCGTGTCAACAAACTAAACGGACGGGTGGAATTAACTGTCATACTGTTTTTACTCCACTCGCTATACCCACAACTTCATCATTTCAGTCCATAGTCAGTGCGACACATGAACAGTGAGCCACGTATACCCCCTTTTTCACACTAAGCCCTTGGAGTCGGGAGTTCTGCCCTAAGGGCTCGTCTCAATTCAGAGGACCAGCCGCGGCTCCCGGCTCCCGGCTCCCGGCTCCCGGCTCCCGGCTCCCAGACTGGATGGCGCAGGCTAAGCGGCACCGGGGGGGGGGGGGGGGCGCGCTTCTCTGCAGTGAGGAAGTGGAGAACTAGGTGCAGAGCTGTGAGGACGAGTGTGTGCCTGTCTATGTGTGCACACGCAAAGGCACCGAGGCAGCGGTGTGCCAGGTGGGGTCCGGACCAGCGAAGACCCCAGACAGACAGAGCAATAGGCGGGGCGGGAGAGCTGGCAGGCTGTTAGAGCTCCAGGCGCTGAATTACTAGGGATGGAACAAAAGCCAAACAAGCTGTCATAACCTTGCTAAAGGTCAATTGTACATTCCATTCAAAATCAAGGGAGCAGGAGCAACCTCGGAATGGAATGGCATCCCTCCGATGTCTTCCACTGCCTCAAATAACATTTTAAGTATTTCAGTCGGTCAAACGAAGTGTTCTCCTCTGTGCACGTTATAATCAGCCTTGGGCCGGAGAGGAGAGTATTCCTCAGAAGCGCCTCCCTTACAGACCTCAGAATTCGATCGCAGAAAGAGCTCACTCGCCAAAGTCAGAGGTCACAACGTTGACAACTGCGTGGGTTCAGAGGCTTTCTAATTCTTGAACAAGTAAAGTTACTAGAGGATGCTGCTTGTCCCCAGCACACCGACCCAGGGACCACTGACCACTGCTGGTGTCTACACTGAGAAAGTGGGTGTTCCAGAACAAGCCCCGGCTACCCAGGTCGGGGGGACAGACAAGCAGCAGCAGCTCAGAGTAGAGGCCCCTCTCGAGGCTGTGCGCACACGGCTCCGCGGGCCGCCAGCAGCACCATGCACGGTGACCACGTCCTGGGGTCCGAGACCAGCGCCAATGAGGAAACCTCTCCCTGGCACCCGTGAAGGAAGGAGGTCCTGAAGGCTGAGCTGCGGCAGGGCCCGGCCAGCTGTGAGCACTCGCCTCGCCTAAAAGCTGCACACAGGAGGCCCTCCTCCCTCGAGGCCTGCGGGCTCATGCTAGCGCCTCCACCTGGCCACCAGCCTCCCAAATGAAGGGCCCACTCTGTTTTAAACCTGAGCTTCCTCCCTGAGGCCGGAGGGCAGGGAGGGAGACTCACTCGGTGTGCCCCAGGCAGAAGGACTCGATGTTGTGCGGTGCCAAGGCCCAGCTCACCCGGATCTTCTCGTCCCGGTCAGCGGTGAGGACATAGCGGTCATCAGGACTCACGGCCTGTGCGAGGGGTGAGAAAGGACAGCTCCACTCATGGGACAGCAGAGCCGCTGCCCTCCTCTCGACCCCACTCAGACCCTTGTCTCCAGCCCCCACCCCTTTTCCACAAAGACACCATCTCAACACAATTCCCGTCATTCATGCTTCCTCTACTCTAGCACCCATGTCACCTTCCTCTCTTCCTATCTCACATGTCCCCATGTCCAGCCAGTCCCCAGGTCCTGAATTCCCCCGTTATGCCTGTGTGACCCCGTGGGAACCCCCAGTTCCACCACCCATGGCCACAGCCTGGCCCACACTGGGCCTCTTGGTGCCTCCGGCAGGACAGATCCTGGCTCAGGAGTTGGGAGGACACCAAGGAAATACCCATGAAGCACGAAGGATGAACTCTGACCTCGTGCTCTTCCCACACCCCTCCACCGAATCACCCTGATCTGAGCTGACCCTCATGTCCAGAGCCACCCAGCTGGCTGCCTCACCCTGCTGGCTACCAAGCCTCCTCTCACATATCTGCGGAGGACTGACCCTGCCACAGGAGAACCCACACCCACCCAGACGCTCAGGGCAGCCCCCGCCCCGACCCACCTATGCCCGACCACAGAGGAGTCACGAGCACTTCGACCACATACCACATCCAGTAGCATCGATAGATGCCCAAGCTCAAGTTTGCCGCATCCGTGTGGCTCCAGCACTGAAAAGGAGTAAACGTCCCCAGATTTGTCTGCCACCAAAACCTTCTCCTCCGAAGCTGTGAATGTCAGGGCCGTGCACCTCCTCACCACGGTCCTAGGAGGCCAGAGAGATGCCCAAGGTTGGCTGACACAGGCTGGCACAGGACGGCACAAGACCCTGCAACAGACCTGCAAGCAGCGCACTCTAGTGGCAATGCCAGCTCCGTGCACGGGACTCCAGAGGTTAGCTCCAAATGGGAACCGAACCTAAAGGAATTATGCCCCAACACACCATCCCAACAGGACCCAGTGCCTCTCAGGAGCAGAGAGACAAAAGGACAGAAAAGGCCAAGAGGAGCCTCCCAGGCACTCTGGCCTGAAGAAGGGCAAGAGGAGGCACAATGCACAAACACGGCGGAAACCATCGCGGAGAGACCATCAGGCTCTGGGCAAGACTCCAAAATTCTCCCAGCCCTGTGATTTCAACAATGGTCTGTGCTCATTCTACTGGGACAATTAAACAGCTGTGACATCTCAGCACAGAGCTCTGGAAGGGCAGCTAGGACAGTCCCTCAGGACTGCTAGGCTTGGATCCCCAGGAGCTCATGCACCCGAGAGAATCCAGCCCTGCCCTGACCCCCACCCAGGAAGCACCCCTCCCACCAGCACCGATTCCAGGATGCAGCAAGCTTTACGGAACGTATCTGGCGGTGTGGGTCTGGGGAAGTCAGGTAGCAGCGGGAGGGGAAGGGCAGGTCATAGGACAGGACCGTTGGCTGGCCTCTGCGTTGTGCCAGGGGAAGGCACCTGGGGAGGGCAGAGGCCACAGCAACCTCCAGCCTGTACCGAGTCTCAGCATCTCCCCTCCCTTCCCAGTGCTGCTGCACTGAGTGAGCCGGATATTCCTGGTCAAGCAGCTGAGCCCTGGACCACCCCCCCACACACACAGAGCTGGTGCCCCCACACCCACCTCTAGAGAGCCACCTGTGTTCAAAAGACTGAGCATGAGGGGCCTCGCTGCCGCCAGGCCTTGAAGACACACAGCGGTCCCACACTGCGCGGCCAGCAGCCAGGCTCTCCCCACCGTTAGAGCCCTGCAGGTAGAACAGACCCAGATCTGAACTCCAGGGGCTCCGCCTCTGCCGCACACTGCCACCATTTTAACACAGGTGTTTTATAAGACGGTGTGATTCCGTGTGTAAGATCTCTTAATGGATACACACATCAAAACAGAAAGAATCTTATCAACCCTGTGTCCTCACTTTTTATTCATAAAACATCAACTTTCTGGCCTCGATTCTGGGCCTGAAAACCCTCTGACCTGCCCAGTTCGCAGGCTCTCTGCCCTTTGTCACTCTCAACTGTTACCTTGAAAAGAATCATTGCTACCCACAATCCCCTTCTCGGCTTTTCCTCAAAACCCTCCGGGATGAAGTTTTAAAGCAACCACAGTAACGAAGTGCCCGCCTGAAAGCTGTAAATTACACAGCAGGACACACTGTGCCCAGGGAGCCAGAGAACCTGCCTCCACCCCCACCGCCAGCCCTCAGACACAGCCCGAGCCGCAGCTGTCACGGCCAGACCCACAGCTGTCACGGCCCCAGGCCTCTGAAGTTTGCTGGCAACGCGAGTGCCCAGGAAAGGGCTAACCCAGCCTCCATGGCCCAGAGCGGCTCTCGCTCTACCCGCTGTGCTACCGAGAAGCCAAGCCGAGTGCAAACAACTGGGGTAGATGGACTCCTCGTCCACAGAGGAGAAGACCTAGTTCCCTAGCACGTCATCCAATGAGAAAGGGAACGCCCCGGGGGAAAGCAAAGCTCCCGGCTGAGGAGCCAGTACACAAGACGCTGGCTCCTAAGTACACAACATGTGCTCTCCCTCGCTCACAATTAAGTATACATGACACCAATTTCCTTCTATCAGACTGTCTCAAGTCACCAGGTTTGACACCACCTGTGCTGTCCAGGGTGGAAGCAGGCACCTCATACCCTGGGAGGCGGAGAGATACAGCCCCTTCGTAAGGCAATCTGGGATTCTCTACCTAGACTACAAATGTACCTATCTTTTGATCTGGCAACTCGTTTTTGGAACTGCTCCTACAGATAAATGAGATTTATTATGCTAGGAGACTCAAAGAGACACAGGCACACGGGCACAGAGAGACGGCCATATGAAAAGGCAACAAGAGGACAGCCATCTGCAAGCCAAGGAGAAAGCCCTCTGGGCAAACCAGCCCTGCTGACGAGCTGGTCTTGGAATCCCAGCTCCAGACTGCATGAAAGCAGCATCTGGCTCTTCACGCTGCGGGATGCGTCACGGAGGCCCGAGCAGACTGAGACAGCTACCATCCGCTGTCATTGCTGTCATGCCTTGCTGCTCACTGGCTGGCTGCCAGGGCTCACATCCCTCCTTCCTTCCCACGGGTTGTGGGAGCGACTCAAAATCAAGGCCAAGTGCAAGGGTCCCTGGGAGAGAAGCTCAGAGTCAGGCCTGCAAGGCCCCTTGTAGTACTTACCCCAAATCCTGAAAACACTTAGCATCTTCCATATTCTAGACACTAGCTAATGCTCAGGCTACTTTGGCAAGATGCTGCCTGACAGGCCTTTCGAGTTAAGGATGATGTGAGTTCATGGCAGTCAGCTAGAAAAAGCGATTAGCGCCCTGGCCGGTTTGGCTCAGCGGTTAGAGCGTCGGCCTGCGGTCTGGAGAGACCCGGGTTCGGTTCCCGCTAAGGACACGTACTTCGGTTGCAGTTTGTCCCCGGCCCTGGTTGGTCGTGCGGGTGGCAGCCACTCGATGTGTCCCTTCACATCGATGTTTCTCTCACTCTCTCTCTCTTCCTCTCTCCCTCCCACTCTATCTGTACAAAAAATGGAAAAATATCCTTGGGTGAGGATTTAAAAAAAAAAAGAAAAAGCGATTAGCAATCATAACACATACACATGGCAACACACTTTTAACTTACTCTGCTACTGGGCGATTCTAACTGCCTGTGGGGAGAGAACTGGATAGTGGAGGTGGAGGGAGATGTACGCTTCACTGTGTATCCTACATCTCTCTGTTTAACTTCTTTGTCTTGTAAAGCTTTTAATCAGTCATCTATTGCCTAACATGAAAACATACACATGATAAAAATGATGTAATGTGCCCTGGCCAGTGTGGCTCAGTGGAGACAGTGTCAGCACATGGACTGAAGGGTTTCAGATTTGATTCTCAGTCAAGGGCATGTACCAGGGTCTCTCTCACATCGATGTTTCTCTCTCTCTCCTCCCCGTCCCTTCTACTCTCTCTAAAAATTAATGAAAAAAATATCCTCAGGTGAGGATTAACCAAAAAAAAAAGTAATGTTACAAACTTTATTTTTAACCTGAATGGAATACAGGGCAGAATGGGTATTCCTTGCTTGTGACGTCACCTGGAATTTGGCCTTTTCTTCTTCTCTTAGAAAATAAGATCAAATAAAAGCGTAGCTATCTCCAACACAAAGGGAAACTCCTTAACCTCAGTCACTTAGTAGTGGAAACATTATAACCTGCATATGTTTTCCGATTATCAAGGGCAGTTAAACCATGCAGCCTCAGGGAAGAGCGAATGAGGGGACAGGGGCTAACTCTGCTCCGTGCAGACATCGCCATCAGTGTCACAGCACCACAGAAATCCCAGCCTTCACCCTCTTATGGAAACAGAGACCTTGCACACAGGAAACTGTCAGAGCCCAGAGAAACTGCCACCTGCCCAGCGCCAGCATCCCCACCTCCTCTCCCACAACCTGCGGTGATGAGCCAAGGACAGCTCTCGGAAATGAGGTTTCACAAACTGCTGCGCTCCCTCCTTTTCGGAGGCGAGAGAGAGATCCAGAAGAGGAGCAAATAAGGCCAAGGAACATTCACAGGACTTGTGGGTAAGAGGAACAGCCTCGGCCATGTGATATCTATGCTCTTGCTGAGTTACTGTCCTCCCTGCCCCCGCCCCTTCCCCAAGCACTGACTCCTGCCTGTTCTCAAATACTTAGAAATCAGTGCTCTTACCAAAAAGCTGGCCAAGTTAAAGCTGTGGCACAGATGCCTTACGTGACACAAAACCCTGACACTCTCCAGGGGCATGCTGACCTTTAATTCTGCCACCACAAGGCTGGAGAAACACTGCTTGGAAAGCAGGACGGCGCAGTGCTAGGCCACCGACTCTGGAGCCAGAGTGACCAGGTTCAGGGCCTGGCGCTGCCCTTCCAAACTGACTGGGATCAGCTTCGACTCCTGGCCAGCAGATCTGAGTGACAACAATGCCCCCACCCCATCACAGGCCCTGGGCACACAGCTGGTGCCACATGCTAGTAGCGTATTACGCTCGTTACTGGCACTATTGTTATTGGCATGCAAGCGTAAGCCGTGCGTTCAATACTGTAAATATTCAACGTTAGCATTTCATACCTGACACTCAGACATTGCCATGGTTTTGTACGGAAAAGAATCAGACGCTTACTGTCATCGGTTAAAGCAAAATAGCTGCCAGACTTGGAGAAGGTGGACGCCAGGATCGTGTCACTCGCCTTCTCCACCGGCTGTCCGTCCTCCCTGAGAAAGAGAGCAGAACAACGGTGAGGCTGCCCGAGAAACAGGCGGTGTCCCTCGAGGCCAGCTGCACTCACTCAGAATGTGAGCAGAGGCAGAAAATGCCATGAGGTTCGTGCAGCCACCGCATGAGACTTAGTTAAGGGAACATGGGGAAGTTCAAACAGTTCTGATGATTAAGGAGTAAAATCTAACCCAACAGAAAAATCTCCCAGCATACCAAAATCCAAACAGCTGAGCTGGAAGGACCTGCATGGCCCACTCCATGGACGTGGACTAGTCAAGACTAGAGGCAGGGATTAAACCCGTATTTTTTTAAAAAGCTGAGCCACAAGACCAATTCTACTAGAGAAAGTCACCATATAAAATCATCACGCTCACCCGGCCGGTATGGCTCAGTAGTTGAGCGTCGACCCATGCACCAAGAGGTCGCCAGTTCGATTCCCGGTCAGGGCACATGCCCAGGTTGTGGACGAAATCCCCAGTGGGGGGCATTTGGGGGACAGCCAATCAATATTCTCTCTCATGGATGTTTCTATCTCTCTCTCCCTCTCCCTTCCTCTCTCTCTCTAAAATCAATAAAGAAATAAAATCATCACGCTCTGCTTTTCTTACCTTTCAATTAATTTCATACAACTTCCCCCAGTGTACTTAAAATCATTACTGACAGAAACTAATTAAAAGTACTTAGAAAAGTCCTAATATTCTTAAAGGCTAATTTGCAAATGAGTTCCATAGTTCTTTCCTGAGGTGGCACCTGGTTTATCCACACAGCAAAGAGAAATGGAGACAATAATCTCCTTGGGCTATCAGATCCCATTAATCAAACCCTGAATCGAGCCCTGAGGAGACTTCCCATCATCTCACCCTTTATTTTCCTGTGACTTCTTTTCTGCAGCACTGCAATCATATGTGAAGAGGCTGTCATCATCACTAAAAAAAAAAAAAACAGAAAGACTTAAAAAGGAACACTTTGTTAATAAAAATGCTCATTTCTTTTATTTCCCTGGAACAGAAAAATATTTGCATCCTCATTCAATTAAGGGCCTCGGCCATGACAGGAAACCTAGGCATGCTACTTCGTGTGACAGTTATGGAGCTTATTCGCCTAATCTCTGTCTAGGTCTGCCACACACAACTGGCATGGCTCTGTACAAAAGTCAGTTTAGTAAAATAAGTGAGAACAAAAACTCAAACAGGAATATACCATTCTTTCAGGTGCTAGGACACTAATGCAAAATAGTTATGTTAGAAGAAATTGTGTTCTGATATTGTTTTCGGTGGGCTTTTTGTACCCAAATTTAAAACTGCCATTCTTGTTTAGAAAAATGTCTCGTCTACCCAAAAGAGCTCCCATGACTGCCAAGCACTGACCAATATAGGAGCCACCCAAGTTCCCCATTAGACCCTGAGTTCTCCAGTTTACTACACCTCCGCTCCAGTGCCTGGCTCGGAGAAAGCATCTTGTACAAATGTATAGCCTTTCAAGTGAATGCACTTTGAACTCTTTTCTCATGGAGCACTGTAGCATAGAAAAGGAAGTAGTCCTTCAAGTCGGAAACTTGAAGTGGGCCACTAAGGAAGCAAGCAGATGGATGTCTCCCTGTGGCATGTGTTAGATACTGTGAGCCTCTAGAACAAAGTAATCTGGGATACATGACAGGATTGTGAGTAAATTTTTGGTGAAGTCTAAATTGAACATCGAGTTGGATTTCAGAAACCAAATAGTGAACAGTGAGCACTGATACTGACACCTGGTCTGTTTCAAATATGAGAATCAACAAAACAAACAAAACAAAACAAAGCAAGGGGCGGAAACTGACCACTACGGACATCCATGAGGCTCCTGAGTCAAGACTACTGGAGCAACAAACATCCTCCGATATAAAAGTGCTGGGCGTTGCGTACACAGTGGGGAACGATAAGGAAGGAGCTTACAAAGCAGAGAAAGCAAAAGCCGAACTGTGGGAAGGGCCACCAGGGGGGTGAGCGCTGCGGACTGAGGGCACCCTCCAGTAAGGAGTTGCCCCTGAGACCTCGAATCCTGAAAGCAATTAAGGCGGGGTCGAAGGATGCAGAGGAGTTACGAGGACGCAGGCACCACCCCAAGAAGAGAGGAGGGGGAGGGAGTGTGCCCGGAGCTCAGTCGGTCCGAGCTCGTTCGGGAGAGTAAATCCTCCTACCAGACAGGCCGGGGGCCGCCTTCCTCCCCACGTTCGGTCTGGCGGGCGTCCCCGGGGCCCCGCTTTGGCCCCCCTGTCCCACAACGCCCCACTAACTAGGCCCGCCAGCCTCCCAGAACCCGGCGCGGCGGGGCGAGCCCTGGACAGGTGGCCAGCGGGGCGCCAGGGCGGTCCTAGGGCGAAGGGCGGGACGGGCTGACGCTGCACCCGCGGCCGGCCAGGCGGCAGCGGAGCGCCCGGAGCCGGCGGCGGGACTTCCGCGGGGCACCCAGCCGGGCTCCCTGCTCCACGCCCAGACCCCTCACCTGCTCGCAGTGGTGGTGGCCAGGAAGCGGCTGCCTCCCCGCACCACCAGCGCCTGCCCGCACAGCGCCAGGCCCGCCGAGCTCGCCATGAGCCCGCCGTGGCGCCTGCACCCACGTGTGCCACCCAGGGCCTCTTCCCCCGGCGCCGGGGAGTGACGTCACGCGCAGACGCCGGGCGGTGACGTCACCCTGGCCGCAGACTCGAGACCGAATCCTATCCGGCACTAGGGAACCTCACGTGGCCTGGCCCCGCGCGCTGCGGCCTCACTCCCCCCGCCGGCTCACGGTACCCCGCAGGACTGCCCCTCCCGTCCATTGACACCATGCTCTTCTGCCTGGAACTCCCCACCACCCATCTCTTCAGCGTCCCGAAATAATTCCAATCACCCAGCTTACACCCCAGTGGAGTCATCAATCAGGGAAGGCTTCCCTGACATAACATTATTTGCATTCACAGCACCATGATTATTTGTTTGTTTGTTTGTGTTTTAATCCTCACCAGAGGACATTTTTGCATTTATCATCAGATGGAGCAGGAGAGAAGAGGGGAAGAGAGAGAGGGAAATATCGGTGTGAGAGAGACACAGGGAGTGGCTGCCACCTGTCCCAGACATAGCCTGGGGACTGGCGCCAGGCAAAGTGCTCGACCATGCTCAGCCTTGCCTCCCACCCTGAACGGCCTGCCTCGAGCTTGGAGATTAACTCCCATCTTGCTCTTATTGACTCACATTCCAGAGGCTCCATGCATACCCCCGGCAGGGCCAAACCCTAAGGAACAAATTCCAGCTGCAACAGGCAGATATAAAAGACACAAGCCCCTACATTGAACGCGGCTTCTAGGACTCGACCCCCGGAGTCTGTGAACCCACCCGGAGTGTACCCAATAAACCTGAACCTGTTTTTATCTAATTTGTTGGCCTCTCTGGTTTGTTTTCCCTTCATGGGGGCTGCTAAATTCCTTTCACCACCCACACGACCCCAGCCGGGGGCAGGGACAAACCGCACGAGGTACGTACCCTTAGTGGCAACTGAACCCAGGACTCTCTGGTCCACAGGCCGATGCTCTAACCACTGAGCAACTGGCCAGGGCTGATTATTGGTTTAATATCTGTCCCCAGACTACAAATATCCTGAGGACAGGGATGGATGCCTAATTTTGCGAGTCACTGTTGCCCCAACTTGCAGCACAATACCTGGCATGAAGTTAGTGCTCAATTAATACTTACTAAGTGAATAAATGGAACTACTAATAGACTATAATTAAAGGAGCAGCCATTTTTACCGAAGAGGAAGAGATAATGATAGACAGGAGACTTAGAAAACTAGAAGAATACTGACCCAAACCCGACCTCCTGTTGGAATCAAGGATGAATTTACACCCAAACTTACAGGTAGCTGCGGCTGCCAGAGCAGAATGCTTGAGGGAAAACTGGGCTTCCCTAAGGGCAATGAGGTAAAAGGAACTTTCGTGGAGACAGGAGATGAACGTTTGTGTATCACAGAATGAAGGACATGCAGGGTAAGGGGAGGGGAGTGGAAGAAAGGACATCGATCATTGCAGGGGAGAGATCACCAGTGGAGGGGTTGACACTGGACAGTAACCACAGGGGAAGCAGGAAACTTGAGTGTTTCTGAAAATGAATCTGCTATAAACATCACATCTGTTCAACTAACCTAGCTGGTACAGTGAAAGTCCATACTCATGGTCTGGGATATTTTTCAGGCTTGCAGGGCAATCTACACAGTTTCTCTTCTGGATGGGATAACAATTCCAAGACCACAGAAATCCTACAGGGTCCGCCATCACCAGGCTCATCAGCAGGTGAAACTTCCTTTACAATCATGCTTTAGATCTTATAAAATGTTCTACTACTATACACATTCTAACAGATACAATTAACTACATATGCATATTTAAACTGACCTTGAAGCTTACTACCTTCATGCTATAGGTTGCAACCTTGATAAATAAGTACAATCTTTTTTTAAAGTTTACTTGGAGACTGAATCATAAAATTGAAGAGGAATCGTGCAATATAAGACATGGAGCAATGCATAAATGAAAACTTAAAGAACTGTATTTGGCCATCAGCTATAAGCACAACTTAATCGTTTTGATCTTTTTGAGATAAGTCACTTGCCTAACACTTTGCATTCTTTTTTTTTTTTTCTTTATTGGTTTTAGAGAGAATGGATGGTAGAGGGAGAGAGAGAGAGAAACATCGATGAGTGAGAACATCGAATGGCCGTCTCCTGCATGCCCCCCACTGGGGATTTGGCCCACAACCTGGAATGTGCCCTGACCAGGAATCAAACCAGCCACCTCTTGGTGCCTGGATCGACATTCAACCACTGAGCCACACTGGCTGGGCAACACTTTGAATTCTTATAGTACTTGTGCCAACAAGATGTATTTGCCTCAAGGTCTTATCAAATTCCATGATAATCCATACCTTTCTTTTTAATTTTAATCAAGTCTGAATTGAAATGTTTTTAAGCTTATTTTTATTTTCACAATCCTCCCTTTCATATCTCTTCCGGTACTGCTTATTTTATTTTGTTGAGATCCCCAAAAGTCTCTCTCAACACCAGCATCAGGCTCAAAGTGCGGGGTCAACACCAGCATCAGGCTCAAAGTGCGGGGTCTCATGATCTGTACTAGGGTGTCGGGTCTCATGATCTGTACTAGGGTGAGTGTGGCTCCGCAGGTGCAGCTCCTCCTGATCCGGAGACCTGCCCACTAAACTGCTGACTTGTCTTCCCCACACGACCAACCTGCTCTGACGAGCTGGGGAACAACAACCACAGTGAACGTTTCCGTTTGGAAAGGGGAAGCATGCGATACACAGAGCGTTCTCTGTCTACAGCAATTCTGAAACCCCAGGGAAATGTGTGCAGGGCGCACAGGAGTGGGAAGTGTTCCTTGATAAGGTGAGTTCTGCTTGCTGCGGCGTTTTCCCAGGTGACATCCCAACCTGACACTTGCCTTCTGCCCCCTGGGATCACCCTCCTTTTCCAGCACCTTCTCGGCCACTTTGAAAAATATGCCCTTTGAGCAACTGTCTTAAACCTCTTGCTGCCCTTAGCAAGTCAGGGGCCAGAGGCTTTTTCACTTTAAACTGTCCAGTCCCCTTGAGCCAGCAGGTGCTACTTTGTTCGATACAACTCCCAAGACACTTTGTGGAGATGTCGGCATTGTTACTGAATAAGATATATCCCTCGTCATGTACCCTCAACAACAATGCAGCATCCATCCACAAGCAAAAGTGCCTTTGTGGGAGCCCTGGGTCCAGGAACCCAGGAGCATCACCCCCGAGGTATCAGATAATAGGCATACAGACATCAGTCCCAGCTGTAGAGGCTTCAGTGGCCCATGAATTGCCTCCAGCCCCCTGGCCACAGCCTGGGAGCCCCCGGCAAACACCGTCTTAGACAATCACCCAGGAAGAGAGCCTCTGTAGGAGGTCCAGGTTCTCAGCAGATAAGTTCCAGCACATCATCAGTAACAAAAAAATATGAGAGGAACAGTCTGACTTTATGCACCACCATTCCCCTAAGGCAGCCCAGCTTAGGGCCAAGAGAGACCGTTTCACCCATGATTTCCCAAAGGAGAAAGTGAGAGCACCCAGCTGTGCCAGCTGTACCAGATGCTGCCAAGGAGGTCTATTTCTCTCTTGCCTCGACCGGAATACCAAAGGGTGAGGCTGGGAGAGCAGAAAATAGAATTCTCAGAGGAACTTAAAGGGACACCAACACTGTTAAATACATGACAGACTCTATCCAGAAGCCCGCCCATGAGCTGCTAGAGGCACCTGCAGATCCCCCAACTGGCCCACGGGCTCCCCAGCACACCACACACCTCATCCACACACACTTCTACCTTGAGCAGCTAGCTCCCTGGGCATTCCGAGTGGTGGTAAGAGCGTGTTTGGGCAAAGGAATGGTGAGCACACACAGAGAATGGGCCCACAGCTGTGTGCCAAGGAGAGACAACAAACTTGAGTTGTAGTGCCACCTTTGGAAACAAAAGGGAGTGTCAGCACCTTTTGCATCGCAGGTTCTGGAGAAGGCATCCAAGCTTAGCAATTCTGCCACAAGAGGGAGCAAGAAACGTGGAGCAGATGTACCCACAGAAGGTCTGAAAGACAGAATCCCTAGCAGGGCTCACTCTCCCAGAGGTAGTTAGCAAAGACTGAGGAGGTGACTGCTACTTCAGATGAGAAGACAGCAACGCAAGACTTCAAAGGACATAAAAAATCCAGGAAACATGACATCACCAAAGGATCACAATAATCTACTAACTTATCTTAAAGACAATAGAGATCTACAATTTACCCAACAAAGAATTCAATATAGCCCCATTATGACCCCAAAGCAAAAACCTACAGTAGATTCACAAAAGAGAGAAAAAGGAAGGCAATCAGTATTGCTATGGAAAATCATCAATGCACAGAGGAAGGCAGCAAGAGATAAAAAAAAAAAAAAAAAAAGGAACAAGGCAACTACAAAAGAGCCAGAAAGTCCTGGCCGGTTTGGCCCAGCGGTTAGAGCACTGGCCCGCAGACCAGAGACACCCGGGTTTGGTTCCTGCTAAGGGCTCATACCACGGTTGTAGTTTGTCCCCGGCCCCCGTTGGGATTGTGTGGGTAGCAGCCAGTTGATGTGTCTCTCTCACGTCGATGTTTTCTCTCCCTCCCACTCTATCTGAAGATAAATGCAAAAATGTCCTTGGGTGAGGATAAAAAAATAAATAAATAAATAAAAATCTCTTCCCTTAAAAAAAAAAAAAAAAGCCAGAAAGCAAAAAGATGGCATTAGGAGAAACAGAGTAGAGTGGTGGTTGTCAGGGGTGGGACATAGGGGGTGGAAATGGGTGAAATGGTCAGAGTACAAAAGTCTATTTGTAAGATGAATGTGTTCTGGTGTAATGTATAACATGGTGACCATAGCTAACCATGCTAGACTGTGTACTTGGTAATGACACTTGGCCATTAGAGTTGGAAAGTCTCCGGCAATAGTCAGTCCACTCGGTGAGGTGGGAGACACATGAAGGCAGATCCCACCATCTGGTGTTCCATCCAGAATGACTTACACCTGGGTTGTATATGCAAAATTCATATACACAGGATCTTGCTGGACATACCTGTCCTTCATTTCAGTGTACAGGAAGATGGAATTTCAGTAGTATTACTGGAATCTACAGTTTTTCCATTAAAAAGTGAGCATCTAGCCCTGGCCGGTTTGGTTCAGCGGTTAGAGCGTCGGCCGCAGACCAAAAACTCTCAGGTTCAGTTCTGGTCAAGGGCCCGTACTCAGTTGCGATTCCGTCACCGGCCCTTGTCGGAGTCGTGTGGGAGGCAACCAATGGATGTGTCTCTCTCATGTTGATCTCTCTCTCTCTCTCTCTCCCACTCTATCTGAAGATAAAAGTGGAAAAAAGTATCCTCGGGTGAGAATTAAAAAAAAAATGTTTTTGTTAAAGTGAGCATCTAAAACTAATATAATTTGGGGGCACCAAATGAAACAATATTTATGGGGTTTTTATTCATCAAAATGCATTATGAAATATTCCATACATATCAAAAATATACACATCAGATAGCAAACACTCATGTAGTGCACCTACAACACATCTAAGAAATAAAGATTACTACTGGAACTGAAGCCCCAAGCTCCCTTCCATGCCGCCCTCACCCCAGTCCACCCACCCCCTTCAGAGGTAGCCATCATCCTATTCTTGTGGGTGGCTTGTCTTTCTAGTTTAATGAGTAGGAAGCTCTTTATGTACTCTGGATATTACTTCTTTACAAATTAACTGATTTCCTAGTTTGTCTTTCTTAACTTTTTATAGTGCCTTGCTAAACAGAAATGTTATTTTAATATCGTTAAATAACTTGGAATGTCCTGGACCACGTGAAGTGGGGGGGAGGAGCTGGGGACTTCTTTTCGCCCACCCAGAGCCCAGGTGGAGACAGACACATTTCCTGTGGCCTGTTTTTGCCAGCAGATGGCTTTGCCCAGGTTCACCTTGTCAGGGAGGGGCAGCTCCGCAAGGGCTTTCTCTGCTTTCCAGCCCACTCCCAAAGGTTCACAGGCCCAAAGTCTTGCCTTCTCTTCTCCTGATATCAGTTAAATCAAGGCACTGGCTTCCTGAGATCAGCAAATGCTCCCTGGGCAATGGGGCTTCTTGTGGTTCTTTTGATCCCTGTGGACACACGCTTCCTGTGGTCCCGGACATTCCAAACTATGAGAAAATGCTCACATTAGACCAAGATGGGCAGCATTCAGAGAAGCCTGGTGAACACGAACAGTAATCCACTTGGGAGGCATGCGCGCTCAGCCCAGGCCTGGGGATCCCCACCGCTGGAAGCCCAGAAAGACCTGAGCTTCAGTCCATCACGGCACAGCGATCACGAGTGAGCGCCGGCAGGCGAGAGAAGCGGACACGTGGGCAGAACTGGTCCTTTCAGTTATGCTTGTAATATTTTGCCCAGAATTGCTAAATGTTCTGTAGCCCAAGGGTTTTTCACAATACCTAGTGGCCAAATGCTGCCAGAAGGAGAAGTCATTACATGGGTTTTAAAACACAATTTGAGGTACCCCCAATTTCACCTTAATTCTCCTTATTTTTTAAATAATGAATTTATTTTTTCTTCATTGGTTTTGAGAGAGAGAGGAAGGGAGAGGGAGAGAAAGATAGAAACATTGATGAGAGAGAACATCAATTGGCCACCTCCTTCATGTCTCCCACTGGGGACTGGGCGCACAACCTGGTCATGTGCCCCGACTGGGAACTGAACCGCTTGGTGCATGGGTCGATGTTCAACCACTGAGCGACATCGGCCATGCTCATTTTTCTTCTTTTTTTGGTACATGCCCCGAGCAGAAACCGAACCCAGGACTCTCTGGTCCACAGGCCGACGCTCCAACCACTGAGCCAAACTGGCTAGGGCCTTATTTTTTCTTGACAAAAAAAAGCTTTTACATCTACTTTTCCTGTATGCTGAACTGTTTTTATTCTTTCACTAACAAGAAAATTATCAGCCCTACCCAGGTATCTCAGTTGGTTAGAGCATCATCCTGATATACCAAGGTTGTAGATTTGATCTCTGGTCAGGCACATACAAGAAGCAACCAATGAATGCATAGATAAGTGGAATAACAAATAGATGTTTCTCTCTCTCTCCCTTCCTCTCTCTATAAAGTCAATAAATAAAATTTAAAATAAAGAAAGAAAATTATCTTATTAACTTAGCAAAGCATACCATATAGGATCATCCTAAACAATATTTTAAAACCAGTGTAATTGAAAGCTTTGTAAAAAAAAAAATCTTAATTTAAAACACATAATTCAATTGTATTAATTTACATAGGATAGTGGCGTAATACATTTCCTTTGGGGCTTAAAAAGAATATACATTTTAGACAAGAATGCAGAGCAAGGGTGTGCATACAGATGGTGTGATATCTGAGTATTTTATTTTCTTCTTTGACCCAAACACCTTTGAGTTCACAGTTGTGGTCCAAGTGATGCTCCCGTTATCTAGTTAGTTATCTTTTTAAAAGTTTACTTCATCCTTATAAGACATATGGGAGGATTTCTAGTAGTTTATATAAAACTGTAGATAATTAATAAAAGAATACAGCCCTGGCCAGCGTGGCTCAGTTGGTTGGATGTCATCCCGTGCACCGAAGGGTTGCAGGCTCCATCCCCGGTTAGGGGGTGCGCAGGAGGCAGCATATAGATGATTTACTCTCATATTAATGTTTCTCTTTCTCTCTCTCTCTCTCCCATCTTCCCTCTCTCTCTAAAAACCAACTTAAAAATCTTTAAAAATAGCCCTGGCCAGTTTGGCTCAGCGGTTAGAACGTCGGCCTGTGGTCCGGAGAGACCCGGGTTCGGTTCCCGCTAAGGGCACGTACTTCGGTTGCAGTTTGTCCCCGGCCCTGGTTGGTCGTGCGGGTGGCAGCCACTCGATGTGTCCCTTCACGTCGATGTTTCTCACTCTCTCTCCCTTCCTCTCTCTCCCTCCCACTCTATCTGTACAAAAAATGGAAAAATATCCTCGGGTGAGGATAAAAAAAAAAACTTTAAAAATAAATCAAAGAATATAAACAAATATAAGTTTTTGAGGTTGTTAACCTCAAAATAAAAAGCCAAAGTGAGAGGCAACAAGCATTTATTTGATATCAAAGGATAGCTATTTGAGAAGCACCAATTCAGCAGAAACCTAAATACTGTTCCAGTAATTGGACTGAAGACACGGGGTTTTTATGAGAAAAGGCAGGGAACTAGTTACATGAACAGAAGGTAGGAATGTGTATTGGTGCTAATAAGCTAAGTTATTCTTTAGCTACACATGGTTGTTTACTAAGTCTAAAGAATGTCTTTCGTTTTCAGTCCTATAGTCAGGAGTATGCTTTCCTGTTAGCTTTAGAACTGTTTGGAAGACAATGTTGCTCTGGCCCAGTCCAAAGGTTATTTTGCCCAGTTCAAAGGTTCACGGAATAAGACGGGCAGGCAGGACCTCTGGAGTGGCTGTCCGACTCTGTTTTAAAATGACTCCACTTGTGCCAACTTTTCTCAAGGTTTTGTCTAAAAATGCTGGCTTGGTACTTGGCAGAGCTCCAGGCAGAGGTGACAGATACCTGCAGAAAGACTTTGGACAGAGAATTAACAGGAAAGACCAAACCCTGCTGCCAGCAAAATCTAGGCTAGTTTTTCAGCTAACTGGAAAGTATGATATAATCCCCTGTCCACAAACACTCATGAAATTGCCACCTCTTTCTCTGGCTTCTGGCTTTGATTTTTCTGCAGCACCTTATATCTGCTTCTTGCACTTGGCCCTGTATTTTCTACTCCCTTTGGCCAAATGCAGTGCAGACTGGCAATAACCTCCCCACCTGACTGCAGTAAAGCTTCCTAGTAGATCCTGTGCCCCCCAGGCTTAGGCATTGGTCTTACATGTTACCATAGTTACCTTCACAAGCGTAATCGTGTTGCTTCTTTGAAAACCATTAAGATGACATCCCCCTACTCACTGGGTCTCTTCTTCCCCTGGGCTCCCCTCAACCATATCTGCCCTCTCCTTAAACCTCTCTGGCTGGTGACCACACACACCTCATCTCACTGGGGGAGAACTTTTCATTTTGTTTGTTCTTCAGTCTTAAGACTCCAGCCAAATGTCTGCCTTTAGCTGATTGTGCCCTGCTGTTGGTGGAGGAGATCTGGGGGCTCCAGATCCCGTGAAGGAGAGTAAGGTAGACTACCCAAATCCAGATCAGGTTCCCCAAGTGGCAGCTGTGGCTTATCACCTTCAATTTTCTTAATCACTTGTAAAGCAAGCACACTTCACAAAGACAAGCATGAACTTTCCCCTGGGTCGACAGAGCTAATTTGGTTTGAGCAAAGAATAATTCTCCTGTTAGCATGTTGTTTTTTCCCTTCTCCCTATAGGGATGTTAGTAGGACAAGGGTCTCAAAGTCTGGATAGTTCTGTGTTATTACTAAATGCTATTCTTGCTAAATGTTAAAATGTAGCACTGTATTTTGCAGACCAGCTGTAAAGAGGATGAGCTTGACCCAACAGGATAAATGTGGCTAACAGCAAAGAAGAAATCGATGTATAATTAACCAAATAGAGTATATAAACTAATGGCTAAGCCTCCCTTCTGGGAGAGGGAGTTTTGGATATGAATCTCGTCTCCTTCACTTCCTGCAAGTAAATAAAACTACCTTGGTACAACCATGTCTGGTTCTTGAATAGAGCAGTGCAGCAAACGCCCTAAGACCTAAGGTTGTTGTCTTTGCCTTCCAGGGTGGATGGTGGCAGGTCCTATTGCATTCTTTTTATTCTCTTTGATGAGTCTGGGGGACCTGTTTCCAGCCACCTGAGTGAATCTCCAGCCCTTAGTCCAGTGAAGTTGGACGTGTGGGCACATTCAACTTGGATGTAATACTTAGTTAAGGGCACTGGGCATGGAAGGGATGGGGGTCGGGAGATATGATCAGTAGGGAAGGAAGCCGATTACTAACTATATCTACTCCACGATTATGTATAACTTTGGGGGGAAATTCGCACTGCAAGCTATAAACATTCTGGTAAAATACACTTGCATTTCTGGTCTGTCCGGCTCCAGTATCAGTGTTGTCACAGGCCAAAAGCGCGCTCACGGTCCCGCCTGAGGTCGCCCTGCACAAGGAGCCGTGACTGCGAAGACCGCAGAAGACTACGCTGGCGGGAGGATGGGGTTTGACCTGAGGCTGCAGAGAGGCCGCGGAGGGAGTCTGAGCACGTGGTGCGGGTCAGACTTAACGTGCAGAGGGGCCTCAAGCCCACCAAACATTAGAGGACCGTCAGCCAAGGCCAAAAACGCCCCGGGCCCGGTCTGAAGTCTGTGCACGGGGGAGGACACGGGGAGACTTCGGGCCCGCCGTCTGCACACAATGACAGGAGGTATTCCTCGCTATAACTGCCATGGTGTCCCTGCGCCCAGACCGTCGCTGCACGGGGATCGGCGAGACACACCAGCCTGTGACTGGCCACGCCCCTGGGGAACACCTCAAGGTGTCCCGCGGAGGGCCCGGAGCTGCTGGGGTGCGGTGCGCAGGACCACGCCTCCGCCCCGCCCCCTCTCGTGATTGGTGTTCTCTGCCCAGGGGGCGGGTACTCAGAAAGTGGTGCGCGCGCAGCGGGTGCTTCCCCTCCCATCTCTAACTGTGATTGGTGCCCTAGGTTGCGTCACTCCGACTGCGACCTCTCCTGGGCCCGCCCCTCGCCCAACCCGCTTTCGAGTCACCGCGATGGCGGCCTTCCTTCTGCTCCGGCAAGGACGCGCCGGAACGCTGAAGGTAAAGGGGGGCCGGGCCGGTGGCTGGGAGCCCACGGAGGGCCGGGACATGGGGCTCAGCTTTAAAGGCTACCTCCGGCCGTCACGGGGAGACGCTGACTCCGCTCCCTGGCGGAGGAAAGGGCGCCTGGCCCGGGCAGGCCACCGGGGGCGGGGGCCGGCGAATGGATCCTGGACGCAGACCGGGCTCCCGCCGGACCCGAATCCCTGGGGAGCTCCGGTGTGCGGGGCTCCCAGGTGGCGTGCGCCGCCGTGCTCTGTGCAAAGCGTTCAGGGCTAAGGCGTTACCTCTTACTGAGCCAGGAGAGGAAATGAGGGGATTCCTGGGTAACTCACTTCGCACCTGTTAGAAGCCAGCTTACATTGCTGCGTCTGTGAAAGGGAAGGAGGAAAGGAGGGCTTGCTTTCTCCGGAGTCAGCGCCAAAGCCGCTTCACCGTATTTCAGTGTTTAAAAGACTCTTATTACAGACGCGATAAGTATTCATTGCAAAATAACTTAAAGTGCAGATGGGAAATCTGTTGTCAGAAACTGCTATTTACTCCTCGAAATATCTAGTTGCAAACGAGTTTTTCTGCTTTATGTACATAGACGCACGTTCGTACAGTTATAAACAAAAAATAGTTTCTCCTTCATCCGTGCGCTGTAGGCACCTCTGTTCTATGTGGCGCGTTTACAACAGTGCCCACCACGTAGCAGGCCTTAGTAAATAGATGCTGAGTGAATTAACATTTATGGAATGCTTGCCACTTACGACATATTGTAAACAATTTTGAAGCAATTGTTATTAATCTACATTTTTAAGTTACTGTTTTAAATATTCTAATTTACTTCCTAAATATAGAAAAAACATTTTACTAAGAGAATTATAATATTTTGTAGGTAAATAGATAGTTGGAGTCTACAAAAAAGTATGCACAGGAGAAAGTCTGGTGGGAGAAGTACCCAAATGTTAACAGTGCTTATTCTTGAACTCAGGTATTTTTTCTTTTTGCAGGTTTTTTGTATTTTCCAAAATGTCCATAACATACATATATTATAAAACTTATAATAATAATTAGAAATATGCTATGTGAATGCAAAGCAAAACATTTATATGTAGTAATAGTACATAGTTTTTATATGTAGTAATAGCTGTTGTAAATGGTATTATGCTAAAATATAAAAAAATTTAATTTTTAAAATTACAGTTTACTTTCAATATTGTATTGGTTTCAGGTATACAACATAGTGGTTAGACAATCATGTACTTTACAAAGTGTCCCCCCTGATATTTTCAGTACCCACCTGGCACTATACATAGTTATTGCAGTACTGTTGAATACATTCCCTATGCTGTACTTTATATCCCTGTGACTGTTTTGTAACTATCAGTTTGTACTTCTCAATCCCTTCACCTCTTTCAGCCAGTCTCGCAACCCTCCTCCCCTCTGGCAATTACAAGTCCACTCTCTGTGTCTGAGTCGTTTCAATTTTGTTCTTTAGATTCCTAAAATTATCCTTACTTGTTCATTCTTTTGTCAGACTGTGCTCCTAGAAGGACAAGTGTTTCGAGGACTTGCTTCTACAGCTTCTCTCTCTGCAGAATCAGGAAAGAGTGACAAGGGACTGCCACCGAATTCCAAGAAGCAAAGTTCACCAAAAAGTAAGATTGTAATGGTGTATAGGGGAAAAGAATGCAAATAAATCTGTCAGCTTCCCACAAATTTTACTAGCTTTGTGATTCTTCATTTCCAGCAGCATCCAGATTATAATCAGACATAAGATCTATAACAGATTTTAGACCAAACACTTCAGTAATGTGACTGTCTTTTACTCAACATTTAGCACTGAACTGGTTCTGTCTGTATTTTCTAAATGCCAGACTAAGGTGTAGCAACGGGATGCAGAGTATAAAGGCTCTGGGTATTTAGATGGCGCTGATACAGACCCTGTACTCCCGTGAGGTAGCTATGAACCCCACTTTGCTTTGCTTTCCCTGATTGTGACTTTTTCAATGTTTTCAGACTCATCTATAGTTTCCCAGCCACAGTCCAGGACTGCTGGCATCAACATTTTGTGACTGAAGAGAATTTAAGAGCAGGCACTATTTTTCAGTATATAACCCACTTTGTTTCCAGCTCTTCCCATAGTCATTTTGACTTTTAGCACCAGTTTTGTTTTGTTTTTAATCCGCACCTGAGAATGTTTTTCCATTGATTTTCAGATAGAGTAAGAAGGAGGGAGGGAGGGAGAGAAAGAGAGACATCGATTGGTTGCCTCCCACATGAGTTGGGGTTGGGAATTGAACCTGAAATTGAGGTACTTGCCCTTAACCAGCAATCAAACCCTCGACTCTTAGGTCCACGGGACAATGCTCTAACCACTGAGCCAAACTGGCCAGGGCTTAGCACCAGTTTTTACTTTACTTCCCCCCTAAATACCAATGTAGCATATCTTCATTGAAGGAAAAGAAGAAAAGCAACAGTGTATTTTAAATACTACTTTTCTGGGAATTGTATGTTCTAGTCTCCACTCACTGTTAATTGATTATAATCCATGTTCTTTGCATTTAGTCTTAACTGATGAAACCTTAGTAAACTCCTAAAAAATATGTGTAATATCTGTAGTCTCTTGGCAAATCTTTTGTTTTTTATTTATTGGGGTGACATTGGTTAATAAATTTATATAGGTTTCAGATGTACAGTTTTATAATCCATCATCTGTATATTGTATTGTGTGTTCACCACCCCAAGTCAAATCTCCTTCCATCACCATTTGTATCTCCTGTACCCTCTTCTACCTCCCCCCACCCCTCTTTCCCTCTCATAATCACCATACTGTTGTCTGTCTATGAGGGGGGGATGTTTTGTTTGTTTGTTTAATTCCTTCACCTTTTTCACCCATCCCTGCAACCCCCCTCCCTCTTGACAGCTGTTGGCCTGTTCTCTGTCTATGAGTCTGTTTCTATTTTGTTTATTTGTTTTTTGGCATATCTTTCATCCTTATGAGTTTAGAATGATAATTTCAGTTTGTCTTATTTTCATGATAATACCATTTTCTCAGTTTTAAAGTGTTTAATTCTTGCCTGGCTGGTGGATTGAGTGCCCTCTTATGGACTGAGAGGTCCTGGTCCGATTCCTGGGGAGGGCACATGCTGAGCCAAACTGGCCAGGGCTCTTTGTTTTAATCTATAAATTTTTAAATAAGTATCTTAAACATAAGGACTTTTATCGTAGCTAAAATATGTTTTTAAGAATGTCAGTTAAATCCTGTATGTGCTTGGCACGTTCTGACATTCTTTCATTGTTTGCTGATGAATGAGTAGTTGAGTTTCATTACTAATATCACACTTTGCCTTGGAGAAGTTTTATCTTTTCCTTTTTCGGGTTTTTTTCCCCCCTCTGCTTGGTCAATAAGTTTATTATTGTCTTTATCTGAAAAATCTTCATAAAAAATTGTGGATTGGTTTACTAACTCTCAGAGGCCTGTTCCTGAGCTCTGTGGAAGCTTGCCTTCTTCTGAGCTGGCCGATCTTTCTTCTGGGCAAGGGACATTTTGGAATGTCTCCTCTTTTTAACTTCTTTCTTAGGCTTCTTCTCATAAACAGGGTTCTCTCATATAGCAGTATGAGCTTTCTCATACATCTCCTCCTCATGTCTGGAGTTATGTTGTTCTTTATGTACTGAGAGAATTATTTCTTTATCTTCTTCCATTAGGTAGCACATATAATCGCAACATTCTGATCCATGATGTACTTCCGCATTGAATTCCTTGCTTTCTGAATTATAACCAGGGAATTCTTTGGTACTGTGAGGGATAGATAAGCCTCCATCCATAGCTTCCATCAGGGCCCCAAAAACTTTATTTCCAGTAGTTGATCTGGCAAGGCCTGCATCCAAATAGCAGGTGAAGGCACCAGATGACCATCAATGCTTTCCACATGCTGTTCACCTCCAGCCACCTCCACTTGGTCTTCATAGATCTTGTCTATGCCAGACCTGTTGAGTTGCCTGCAGGCCAGCAGCTGGCTAGTATAATATACTGCAGCCTAACCTGCCAGGCCAACCTGCACACTGTAGTTGGGGGGTTTGTGAGCATAAGCTACACAGACCATCCTAGCTCCTTCTATACGGACATAAGCAATCTGACAAATAATATCTGTGGTTACACAGCTATCATCCTATATTTGGATGTGTTGTACTTATTTTTATCCTGGACTATCAAACATTTCCAGGCATAGTAATCAGTTTTACCCTCTCGTCATCCTCTGAATTTCACTTGGTATCTTCTGAGATAGGCCTTATTTTTGACAATTCCAATAAACCCCATTTTTCATAAGAGACCCACATTCACAGCTCCAAAATTTTATCTTATATCTGCAATCCTGCTTCAAAGGTTTATGAAATTGGATTAATGGGTTTTTAAATACCATGGCAGAGCCAAAGATGCCTTTTTAATTTTTTTTTACAAACATGCTTCTCTAAGTGGAAATGAGGTGTTTCGTTTTGTGACAGTCTGGGGTGCAGTTATGAGAAGGGAACCCTGAGCCGGGAGTTGGCCTTGGGCTGGTAGCTTCTGCCTCTGGACATAGCAGGCCCTGCAGGCCCCTGAGCCTCAACCCTTCGTGCTTGAGTCGGGTGAGCAAGCGTGCTGGCCTCACTGGGTCACTGTGAGACGGTGAATGGTGATGAGATGTGGGATGTGTGCAGGATGGGTGCATGTGCAGTTTTCAGAACTGCACTGTCTTGAGCACACATTTGTGTCTCAGAATTTAAAAAGTAGTAATCCCTGTATAAAGAAAAAGAAGTAATGCTTCTAAGTCGATGTATGCGGCCGTCAGTGTTTCCCCAAAGCATCGGTGATGGGTATTCATGAGACAAGTGCTTTTCGCCCTGAAGTGGCACATTGTCAGATCAAACCTTTGCCAACATTGGGTGTGTTTTATTTATTACATTTGTCTTTCAAGGAAAGTCACTACCAGACTAACACATTGTCAGACATACCAGCATCCTGCCTCTAGACATACATCAGAGATTTCATGAAAACATACAGGTAAAGTTGTACTTATATTCCAACTGAAAGCCATTGTTCTTCTCTGTGACAGCGCTGTCTTCCAGGGACATCATTCTGCGCTGCTGAATGCAGACTTGGTGTGGGCACTGGCACTTGGGTACAGCAGTCACTAGTGGCAAGCTTCCTGGAGTTACAAGGAGGACACGCTGCGCTGCAGCGGGTCAGAGTGGACTCGTGGTGAAAAGCAGAATGCTGTAGTGTAGTCTGTGGAATTCTCCCAACAACTTTCATGTATAAAAGAAACTTTAAAGCACTCCTGCTTCGTATGATGGAAGTTTTCCAACAAAATTTCTAAATTATATCATTGTTAATCCCATTTGAATTTTTCTTTTTGTTTTTAATAGGTGACGAATCAACTCATAATGTTTTAATGACTTATTTACAATTTTAAAAAACCTCCATAACAAATTTTGGAAGATTTAGCCATAATTTTTCTACTCAAAGCATTCTTTCTAAGATAAGCTTTATTTTAAGTTACCTTTTTAAAAATCTCCATCCTGCCCTGGCCTGTTTGACTGTAGCATCAGCCTACAGTCCGGAGAGACCTGGGTTTGGTTCCCACTAGGGGCATGTATCTCGGTTGCAGTTTGTCCCCGGCCCTGGTTGGGTCGTGTGGGTGGCAGCCACTCAGTGTGTCCCTTTCACGTTGATGTTTCTTTCTCTCTCTCTCTCTCTGTCCCTCCCTCTGTCCCTCCCGCTCTGTCTGAACAACAACAAAAAAATCTCCTTCCCCTTTTCCACACATCCCTCCACCCCTCTCCCATCTGGCAATCATCAGTTTTGTTCTCTGTGAATTTGTTTCTGTTTTGTTTCACTTGTTAATTTGTTTTGTTTGTTTGTTTTAGATTCCACATGTAAGTGAAATCATACAGTATTTGTCTTTTTCTGACTTATTTCACTCAGCATAATATCTTTTAGGTCCACCCATGTTGTAAATGGCATGATTTCTTTTTTTTTTTAATTGTTGAGTAATATTATATATATATCAGATCTTTATTCATATATTGATAGACACCTAGGTTGCTTCGATATCTTAGCTATTATAAATAATGCTGCGCCCTGGCCGGTTTGGCTCAGCAGTTAGAGCATTGGCCTGTGGTCCAGAGAGACCCGGGTTCGGTTCCCGCTAAGGGCATGTACCTCAGTTGCAGTTTGTCCCCAGCCCTGGTTGGTCGTGTGGGTGGCAGCCACTCGATGTGTACCTTCCACGTCGATGTTTCTCTCTCTCTCTTTTCCTCTCTCTCCCTCCCACTCTATCTGAACAAAAAATGGAAAAGTGTCCTCGGATGAGGATAAAAAATAATAATAAATAAATAAATAAATAATGCTGCAATGAACATAGGGATGCGAAGATCTTTTTGAATTAATGTTTTCATTTTCTTTGGTTAAATACTCAAGTGGAATTGCTGGGTTTTATGGCAGCTCTACTTTAATCTTTTGAGGAACCCACTATACTGTTTTCCACAGTGGCTGCACCAATCTGCATTCCCACCAACGGTGCACAAGGGTTCCCTTTTCTCCACATCCTCTCCAGCACTTGTTACTTGTTCTTTCTCTTTTTTTTAATCCTTACCCAAGGATATGCTTTTTTATTGATTTGAGAGAAAGAAGGAAACATTGATCGGTTGCCTCCTGTATATGCCCTGACTGGGGATTGAACTTCGAGCCTAGGTAAGTGTCCTGACCGGGAATTGAACCCACAACCTTTTGGCACACAGGACAATGCTCCAACCAACTGAGCCACCCAGCCAGGCATTTGTTCTCTTGATGATAGCAATTCTGACCAATGTGAGATGGTACCTCATTGTGGTTTTGATTTGCATTTCCCTGCTGATTAGTGCTGTTGAGCATCTTTTCATATGTTGGCCATCTGTATGTCCTCTTTGGAGTAGTGTGTCTGTTCAGGTCCTCTGCTCAGTTTTTAACTGGATTGTTCAGGATTTTCTTAATTTTTTTTTTTAATGTTGAGTTGTATAAGTTAATTTTTCATTCTTGGACTATTTATGCTCAATGTAGAAATGGATTAAATGCTACAGGTGAGCAGGCTGCGGAGGTTTGGAGGCCAGCATATCTTGTACATTGCTGTTAGGAATTTCTGAGCTGTGTCAGGTATGGTTTAGGCTTGCGACAGGGAGAAAGGGGGAGTTCGAGTAGTATGTGCTTCGTTGCCTCGTGTTTATGTTTGACATGACCCTGGAGCTCAGAGTTCTGAGAGTCACCTGCATCAGCACCTGCTCTGGGCAATCAGAATGCAGAGGCTGGGCTGGCACATAGCCACAGACTCAGACTGGCCTGAAGGAGGTGGTGGTGGAAGTGGAGGTGACAGCTTTAAACAGTCACCCACGCTCTCGTTCAGGCATATGCTTCTACACTGTTGGTTCACCTCTGGCCCATTTCTGACTTTTGATTGTTTGTTTTCTTTCATTACTTTCTATCATTCTGTTATATATAGGTCCCTGAGCTCAGAAAACAATTAAAACCCTTTTTGGATTCTGGTAATATAGTAGAGCTAGGAATATATATATATTTTTTTCACTTTTGGGAAATAGGATTGATATCTTTTTAGAATAAAATTGACTCCTAGACTTGAACATAAAGACTCTGGATTTAGAGTTTGCTCATTTGTAATAATTTTTTTTAGATTTGAAAAGTAATTTTAATTTATGAAAACATGTCCTCCCGGCTGGTGTGGCTAAGTAGGTTGACCGTCATCCTACGGAATGAAAGGTCCCAGTTTGATTCCCAGGCACATGCCCGGGTTGCCAGCTCAGTCCCCAGTGGGGGCATGCAGGAGGCAGCCAACTGATGTTTCTATCTCTCTCTCCCCTCCCCTCTCTCTAAAAAATCAATAAAACATATATGTATTTTTAAATGTTCTCTATTTTTCTTCTAGTCTATATGGTTAGAAAAGATTTACTACCTGAGAAAACTGAAATTAACTCTAATCAATGTACTGTGTGCTTCCATTTTTTTCATAATTGATGACAAAATGTAAGACTTTTATATTAGCATTAACTTAATTTTTAAATTTTCTACCTGTGTGCTTCCAATAACATATATGATATTAAATTATTTTATAGACTTTTGTGTTCTCATGATACTTTTGTTTTCCTTAGCTGAAGAAATCCCCAAATGGCTTATGATTTTAAGGACTTTCTTTCCTCTTAGGGCAACTTTGTTTGAACTACATGATCTTCTCCCTCTGAGCCCCCCACTCTTACATGCATGGATGCGCACACCCCAAACCCAAACGAGGCTTTTGTCTCTACTTTTGCTTTGCTGTTTTGTTCAGAAGTTCAAATTCATACAATATGGATAACTTCTTTATTGTTTGAGAAGCACCCGTTTTTTAGGGTTTTAAGAAATTGTACATTTGTAAAACTTGAATAGTCATCTGAAAATATATTTGTATTATAGTTTAACTGTCTTAACTTTGGATGAAATAGTTTAAAAATAGTTATCAAAGAAGCTGTCTTTTGAGAAATTGAGACAAGTTTGTTATTTCTCTTGATAAAAATCTCCATTTTAAAATTTTCCAGTTACAAAGAAAAAAGCACCTACGTTTCTTACTGTTCTCTCATGTGGCTTAGCTTTCATTTAAGAGTGGGTTCTCTTGAAATGTTTCTTAGGATGATTATGTTGAAGATATTATAAACGACAAGTTGGCATATGATGAAATGCCTGTGACTTTGATGAATTTAGATTGATTGTTTTACTAAATATTAAAAATAATATTCCTCTTTATGCCATTTCCTAGATGTAGTGGACCCAAAGGAGAGGGGCAAGCTATTAACCACCCCAACAGCAGCTGAATTGTCTAAAAACTTAACTTCACCCAGTTCTTACTCATCAGTTGTGAATCAAGGTGGGACAGGTGCTAGCCCTAACCCTGATGACAGCATGCTATTCACAGATGAAGGGGTTCCAAAGTTTTTGTCAAGGAAGACTTTGGTAGAGTTCCCTCAGAAAGTTCCATCCGCGTTCAGAGAACAGGGCTCGGATTCAGAAGCTCTTCAGAAGAGCAGACAGACGGACAGTTCGTCTTCGTCTTCGTCCTCGTCCAGCTCCTCCGATTCAGAGTCTGATGAGGAGGAGGATGGCTCAGAAGTTCATTCTCAAGTGATGAGCAAAGGCAAAGGAAGGGTTTTTAAACCAGAGGCCTCCCCTTCCTTTGAAAAGAAAGCCCCCGAAGTTTCGCTGTCAGCCAAAGAGAAGACCTGGTCGTCACAGCCACAGCTGGACCTCACCTCTCCAGAGAAACCTCGTCAGGCAAAGACGAAAGAGACCTCCAGTAAGCCACTGAAGGACAGAAAAGATGAACCAAGACCCACAGTACCTAAGTCACAAGTAAATGAAGAGTTTATGAAGCAAAATGTAAAGGGAAAAAAACTGCAGAAAAGTTTTAGCTTGAATAAAATGCATATGGAAAGCCCAAAGCCACTTGAAGTTAAAAAAATCTCACCTGACCACACAAAATCAGGATTGTCTATGCAGCCAAGTGGTGGCCCCGTGGCCACTCGATTGACAGAAGAAACCACCACAGGAAGACAGCTGCAAGCATCTCCTCCTGAGACCAGGGGAAGACATGTAGACAAACAAGTCCCAGAGCCTGATGAGGAGGTGGCTTTTTTCCCGTTCAAAAAAGAAAATGTGGGGAGGCAAATAATAGAAGGAATCTCAAAGGCTAATGAAGAGATTTTGGAAGATCAGGTACCAGTAAAAAATTTGGAGCCAGCTTCTGTTCATAATAAAGATGTTTTTGACGAAAAGACAGCAGTACTAAAGCTTGAGGCAAAGGGCGAAATCAT
The DNA here is from genome assembly GCF_014108415.1 of Molossus molossus. Lineage (NCBI taxonomy): Eukaryota > Metazoa > Chordata > Mammalia > Chiroptera > Molossidae > Molossus > Molossus molossus. The sequence continues at coordinate 6,411,121 of NW_023425388.1, read as the reverse complement.
GGAAGACTCAGCAAGCCAAGTGGGAGACCAGGACGACACACAGGGTATACCTTGACCATTGAGAGCTCCCTTGTCCTTCGGGGGTGGTTAGACTGAAGAACTGTAGGATATAAAGAAGTACTACAATTAATCAGATTCTTAGTAGAAATATGGCCTGTAACACCGTCTCAGATAAGCAGAGGAGTCTGTCTGAATTACGAATTACACACATATACACAGTCCCTAAAATATTTTACACTTATTTTACAGTGAAAGAGTAGGCCCTCGGCACTCTTGACTGTTCCTTAACCAGTATTTTGAAAACTGGCAGTTTAACTCCTCGCCCTTAACTTTGGAGGGTGTGCCAGCTCCACCTCGTGAACTTGCAGAGCGGCTCACTGAGTGGAAGGGGGTCCTGTTGAATGTGAAGGGCAGTAGTGACACTTGTCTGATGGTCTTCAGCTGAGCTGAAGGGCGATAGCTGTTGGCATCCTTGTGCCTAGGGGCCCGCATGTTAGGAATTCGAGTAGTAAGCACTCGAAGGCAGCCGTGGCCTGCAGAGCCTTTTCACGGGCTTTTCCTCTTCTGCGTTACCTGACACGCAGTGGGTTGCTTTATTTTTCTATAATGAATTTTATGAAGGGCTTTTTTGCTACCACGGGTTTTTAAAGGGAAACTGTCTATTCCTATTATGTTACTATTTTCTTGTACATTGAACTTCATAGAGTATAGTGTGCTTTAGGTCGGTCATGGCAAAACGGTAAAGGAGGTCTCCAATTTTAGGATCTGTGTCTCTTCAAGATGTCTTTAAAATGCATTACTAACAAACCCAGTTCCTTCCTGTCTACTCTTTATATTTTTTAAACAGTCTACTTGTTTGCCTGATTTACCTTACCTGGTCATTGTTATCTGTTGCGTTATGTTGACAGAATTCACCTGTTTTCTTCCCTCCTCTTTCTCCGTTTGTCATTAATATGCAAAGTGCCAGTGCTTACCAGCTGCTCAGGACCTCAAGAACTGCACGGCCTGACGCTCCTGTTTCAGTCATTCTGCTGTAATGAGGAACGCCAAAGCCTTCGGGAGGAAAACAGAATTGGGGGTTTTCAAATTGCAGATCTTTTTGAAAAAAAACTTTACTTCTAATTTTTTATGGATGTGCGAATCTTCCAATATTCTCTTTGCCCTTTGGAGGCAAATGATGCCGCCCTGGAGTGCAGGGGCTGTGTCTGTGCAGTGGACTGCATGTCGCTAAGTCCACCCGGCTTCGTGCCTTCCAGGGGGATTGGTTTTCTTACCAGTTTTCTATACCCGTGTCTACCTTCATTTTGAAGATGCCTCTACACCACATTGAAGAAAGATACTCGACTTGTGGAGAGTGGAAAGATGTCAGCTCTTTAAATAAGGCATCGTTTTTGTTGATTACAACTAAAAAAATGAAAAACAAAGCTTTTGGTATGAATTCAAATAGTGAAAAAATGTATTTAAGTTATTTTGTGCAGCTCAGAGAGCCCCGCTGACGGCGGTTTGTGATCGGTGAGAACACACCCAGACCTTAGCTGATGTCCCACGCGTTCTTGATCCTGCCGTCGTTCTGTCTTGCACTCACATAGCTGGAGAGCAGTCTTTCTTTTGCTTCAACCACACACTTAATTTAAGATGATCAAATGTCTAAGTGTATGGATTTGAACTGTTTTCCACTTACAGAAACAAAACTAAATTAGTAATTTTTAGTCTATGAATCTAAAGTATATCAACAATTTTCAAAAAAAGGTAAAAACTACACATCTCATTTCCAGTTCCCCTTATTTGTGTTATTATTAAAATACTTGGAGTTTATCTAATTTTCTTGTATTCAGAGACTTAGAAGAGACTTAGTCTCTGCCTTGCCTTTGAAAATTTCCTTCTGTAAATGTTTATTTCTGCTTATTTCTAATAGATCTTATTTTTCCCCCTGCATCTTTATGTGACCTTAAAGTCCCTCCTTAATTGTTCTAGGCATTTCGAAATTTCAGAGAAATCTAGATCTAGAAGTACATAAAGACATTAAGGCACATTATAACTATTCCATTTCTTGTTTTAGAATAGATTTTCAGCTAATCTCTTGATTTTGGTTTGTATATACTGTTGATTCATGAGCTTTTCTTTTCTCATTAGACATTTTATAACAGGGTTATAAAGAAGCTCTTTCCTTGTCCCCTGTGCTCACTGCCTGTTTCCCCCGCAGGGGCAGAGCCGGTACAAGCCGCCCCTCCTCCTGAGCCGTTTGACAACACCACCTACAAGAATCTCCAGCATCATGACTACACCCCGTACACCTTCTTAGACGTGAACCTGGACCTACTGAGACTGAGGTTGCCTCAGCCCTCTTCCGGCCGAGAGTCACCTCGCCACTGAGAGCTCAGTTCAATGATCACCCTTACCTTGTCTGCTGCGTTCTTGCCTGCAAAATAAAGTCTGCTGAGTCCTGAGGCCTGGCGCGTGTAATGGTTTCCCTTTTACACCTTCCCGGTGAATGGCGAATTAGCGACACGACTGCTGATCCTTTGTTCAAGTATTTAGAAACATCTGTGTGCAAGGAATTTTTCTTGAAAGCTATGGCTCACTGGAGACATCCATAAAATTAGAGAAGGGTTGCTTTCTAGCATTGTGGTTCTATGTTGAACCCCTGGTCAATTTAGCATTAATCTGGGTTACCGAGTAGGTGTTGACAAATGGAACGGGGGCTTCTAATTTTATAGACCTAGCTCTTAATACATTAGGGGTAGGAATTTGTTGGTTTTAACTACTGCGTTGCAAAGAAATACTTAATTATAGCATTTTGTTATCAGAGGAGGAACAATCCTTTTGTTCACTTGAGTTAGGTATTTAATGTAAACTCAGAAGCTTACAGTGGTAGGATTAGGGAGCGGTGGAAGTTTTAGGGTCCAGTAGCAGCTTTGTTCCCAGGTGGCCACAGCTGACTCAGCTGAATTAGCTACAGTGACAGAATAACCTCCCATCTCAATGTTACATGCCTGGGGGGGTGTCATGCAGTGTCTGCACCAGGCACCCTGCGGGGATGAAGTGAGCCACTGCTCTGAGAAGAACGAATCTAGATGAGCGGTTGCTGGATGGAGCTGAGAGAAAAGAGCATCCACCCCTTGGGCACTTGCGGCCCGAAGCAGAGAGTCCTCTGCACACACACGGCCTGAAGCAGAGAGTCCTCTGCACACACACGGCCTGAAGCAGAGAGTCCTCTGCACACACACGGCCTGAAGCAGAGAGTCCTCTGCACACTCACGGCCTGAAGCAGAGAGTCCTCTGCACACACGCGGCCTGAAGCAGAGAGTCCTCTGCACACACGCGGCCTGAAGCAGAGAGTCCTCTGCACACACGCGGCCTGAAGCAGAGAGTCCGTCTGCACACATGCGGCAGTTTCATGTTTGGCTTTGTTCTACTGCTGCTTTTCTTGTTTGTGGGCTTCGTTTCGTTTTACGAATTCTGGTCCTTGGCCTCCAGTCAGCTTAACAGCACAGAGGATTTGTACAGAGGATTCACATTTCTGTAATCCTCTGTTTCTTAAAATTAGTCCAAGTAAGAATACCAAAATTGAAAAGTCTTGAAAACTAGTACTGAGATTGCCTCAGATTTCCTTACCACCCAAGAGGCTTAGCAATTCAGCAAGTCTAATAAGCACATTTTTTATTATAAAAGCACTAAAACCACATTACCAAAGGGAAAATGGAAAATAGTAAGATTACCTAAAATCCACTGTGCTAACCCAGCCATTATGAACATTTTACGTGTTCCCCTGTGGTGGTGGTTTTAGTTCGATGTAGTTATATATAACATACATACAATTTTCTATCCTGCTGGGGGGGGTTTGTTTGTTGAATAGCCTGCTTGTCAAACTGCAGCCCACGGAACCCCTATAACGTGCAGGGGTGCACGGGGTGGTGGGGGAAATAGAATATGAAACCATGGAGTGTGTTTACTTGGACTGTTAATACCAAGACTGTGAAGTCTATATAAGAATGAGTATGGCCCTGGCCGTTTGGCTCAGCAGTTAGAGCGTTCGCCCACAGACCAGAGAGTCCCAGGTTCGGTTCCCACTAAGGGCACGTACCTCGGTTGTGGTTTGTCCCCGGTCCTGGGCTGGGGTGTGCCGGTGGCAACCTGTCAATGTGTCTTTCTCACATCAATGTTTCTCTCCCTCTTACTTCCTCTCTCCCTCCCACTCTATCTGAAGATAAATGCAAAAACGTCCTCAGGTAAGGATTAAAAAAACATTTTTTAAAAATGAGAATGAATCTTGCGTGACGTTTTCCCTTGGAAACCAGTCCTGCGGGGCTGACTTTTAGTCTTCCTGGGACTTTGGTCCTCTCTCCTCCACCCACTGAAAGGGCTTGAAAAGCAACAATAGGCAGCGCCTGGCAGGTCTGTGTTTTAGACCCAGTGGCGCTAATGACTCCTCCATGTCCCATCTGGTGGCAACACGATGACCGCGCGCCAAAGGCGGCTGGGGATCTGTTGTTTCCCATGTTCTCGTCTGAGGAGTGCTGCCAGGAGCCGCAGTGTAAATGCAGCTTGTTCTGTGTTCGGTGTTGTCTCCGGAAGATGGATTTCCAAAAATGGATCTGATGGATCACGTGATTTGTGAACATTTGTCTTACTTTCATTTCTGCGAGATGTTTAAAACCAGTTTAATAGTTTTGAGTTCAACAAGGTAGGCAATTATTTCATCTTTTATATGTTTCCTGTCACCTGCACTCTGGCATCTTTCTAGACATTTATTCTCTTATACCTGTGTCCCTGTGGACTGGATGAGGTGGTGTGTAAATTACAAGTCCAGTCCTTGCTTATTACGGATTCTTGCCCTGATGTTTACTGGCAGGTGGTTAACAACTGGAAATTAGCAGATGACTTGGGCGGGGGGGGGGGGGGGGGGGTGCGGTGTCTGATTCTGCTTCCGGGCATGTGCTTTGTATTTTAATAATTCCTGTCCTCCTGCCTGGCTCTAGCACTCAGAACCCAGGGTGTGCTTAGCAGCTCACCGCCCAGCCCCGTCTGACCTGGCCCCACGCCTGGCGCAAGGAAGAAGTTCGAGGTCTGTGAGATGAGCTCACCACCAGCACAGACCTTACTCACCCTACAGGAGGCTGCAGATGTAAATGCTGCAAAATCCATCTGTCCTGTGAAAGCAGGGAGTGGCAAACTTTTTGTGAGGGGCCAGATAGTAAATATTTTAGGCTTTGCCGCTAACACAGTCAGTGTTGCACAGACTTTTTTTTTTAACCCTTTAAAAATATTAAAAGCAGCCCTAGCCAGTTTGGCTCAGCAGTTAGAGCGTCAGCCTGCGGTCCAGAGAGACCCGGGCTCAGTTCCCGCTAAGGGCACGTACCTCAGTTGCAGTTTGTCCCCGGCCCTGGTTGAGTCGTGCAGCTGGCAGCCACTCCATGTGTCCCTTTCACGTCGATGTTTCTCTCTCTCTCTTCCTCTCTATCCTTTCCACTCTATCTGAACAAGAAATGGAAAAATGTCCTCGTGTGAGAATTAAAAAAAAAAAATGTTAAAATCATTCTTATATGTGGGCCTTACATTGAGGCAGAGAGCAGGGTTTCTCCGAGGGGCTGCAGTTCACTGAATTGAATAAGAGGCTGCTCAGAGAGAAGACTAAATACGTGGAATGTTCTAGGTGCCCAGCCCCCCAGTTTCTTCTACCTCTGCTCCCCGACCCTCGGTCCCTTTTCCCTCCTCTTGCCCTTGTTCTAGAAGGGATCTGAAGTCCAGGACATAAAACACCAGCAGCTAAAGTGCTGTTTCAGTCTTATGGGCCTGTAAACAACATGACTATAAATGCCTCCTAAGTGCCAAGACCAGGCTGGGGCTGTGGGTTCAGAGACCATAAAGACAGTCTCTCCCAAGGAAGGGGGAGGCAAGTGAAGAGCACCTCAAGGTAACGAGCAGTGTCCAGTGACGGTGGGTCATCACCGAATGGGCTGACTGCGGAAGAGGTGAAGGAGGTATTCATCGGAGGAGGCTGGGTGGGACGTGATGCCTCACCCAGACATTGAAAGCACCAGGAATTCACCAGGTGCCCAGTGGATTTGGGGAGGGAGCCTGGAGGGTCTTCAAAGACTCAGGACGGGTATATGCAAAGGCCTGGATGCTGAGACACCAGTTGGTTTTCAGGAAACTAAGTCCTTCAGCATTGCTGGAGGCTCCATTTGAGAGAGGACACACTTAGACTGAATGAGTAATGGGGGCTGAATCATGAGGCGTGGGCTCTGTGTGAGTCAGCCCCAGCTGCCATGTCTAAGTACCACAGTGAGCCCAGCCGGTGGCTCAGTGGTTGAGTGTCAGGGCACATGCCCAGGTTGTGGGTCAAATTCCCAATGGGGGGCATGCAGGAGGCGGCCAACCAATGTTCTCTCTCATCAATGTTTCCACCTCTCTCTCCCCTTCTCTCTCTCTAAAACCAATTAAGAAAAAAATTTATGTTTTAATACCACAGTGAATGGCTTAACCAACAAATGTATCGTCTCACGTGTCTGGAGGCCAGAAAGCCCAAGGTCAAGGTACTGGCCGGTCCGGTTCACGTGCGAGTGCTCCTCCTGGCTTGCAGTGGCCGCCTTCCAGTACGGGCTTCAATACGCGAATTTGAGGGACGCAGACCTTCAGTCCCCCAGGCTCTACCCTGCAGGGAAAGGATTGAATAGCTATCCTGTTTTATACAGAGAACCGAACTGATCACGTGTTTGAAATACTTCAACAGAAAGGAGGGAAGAGGCTGCAGCAGAGATGGCAGAATGGTAAAACACTGGTAAGTGTTGAGACTGGATGATAGGCACGTGGAAGATGACAATTCTGCTCTAACACTTCAAGCACATCAGAACTTATATAATAAAAACAACTTTAAAAATCCTACCAGTGCCCTGGCCAGTTTGGCTCAGCGGTTAGAGCGTCGGCCTGAGGTCCAGAGAGACCCGGGTTCGGTTCCCGCTAAGGGCGCGTACCTCGGTTGCAGTTTGTCCCCGGCCCTGGTCGGTTGTGCAGGTGGCAGCCACTCGATGTGTCCCTTTCACGTCGATGTTTCTCTTTCTCTCCCTTTCCCTCTCTCTCCCTCCCACTCTATCTGAACAAAAAATGGAAAAATGTCCTCAGGTGAGGATAAAAAAAAAATCCTACTAGTAATATGGAGAATAAAGTTGGAAAGGAAGAAACTGAGACAGAGGAGATGGGTCACTTCACAGTTCCTCCCGGCAGAGTGACGATGTGTTGCACTCAAGCGTGGCTCCTCGCTGGGTGGCCAGGTGACTTGGAAGTTTGGATAGACAGCCAGACTGTTGTCCTGCAAGGTCAAGCTCTGGTTTATAATCTTTCCAACAGTTTACGAACGCACCTGTTCCCCCCACACGCCTGCCAACTGCAGGTATCACGGTCTCTGATATGTGCTAGTCTGATAAATCACTTATATCCCGAGTGTGGGTGAGTTTGTAGTTTCCTCAGGCTTAGAAGCATAAAAGGTGAGCTGCTTTGATAATAACCATGTGTTTCTGTCTCTCGTTCTATCTTCTCTGTCCGTTATTTGATACAATTCTTCATTTTCAGCAAATTTTCCTGTAGTATACCTAAATGTACTTTCTATTTCTTTTCCGTTTGTTTGGACAGTAACCATTGGTGATACCACTTTTGTCTGCCTTTCTTAGAGAATGTGCAACTACACAAGCCCTTCATGGGACAAAAATCAGACAATGGCACCCAGCCACCGAGGAGACAACTAATGAAGACTCAGGAGTTGAGCCGTGGCGAGAGGACTGGGCTTGACCAAGAATTCATTTGCATATAGAACTGAGAAAGAACAAGGACAGGATCATGGTTGCAAGACAGGACAATACTTACAAACCTGAGCAAGTAAAGATCATGGAAACCGAAGACTGGAGGAAGGAGCCGGGAGCCGGAGGCCGGAGAGGACCTGCTCACCTTTCAGAGCAGGGCAGGCCTGTCTCAGAGGGAAACGGGGTCAGCAAGCAGGGCTCGCCCAGGCTCACCAAGCAGGGTTCCCACAGCCTGCTTCTTCATGGTCGCGGAGTTTTTAGGAACCACTATCTTTTGGAAAGAAAAAAAAAACACGTTCATCTGAAGTTTAGAAATCCCTTCATTTCTACTTCAACTTCTTTTATCAATTACATTTAATAATTTCATGCTTTTCATTTATTTTTTTATTTTTGCAATTTATATTCATTTATTTTTGTTACAGATGTTTTTCCTTTTCCTCCTAGACACCCTCCTCCCCATCCCGCTCCCCCACCCCACCCAGCACTGTTGTCTATGTCCATTGGTTACACATACATGCATGTAAGTTCTTTGGTTCATCTCGTCCCTCCCCCCCACCTCAGTCCCCTCTTCTGAGGTTTGTCCATCTGATCCGTATCCCTTTCTATATCTCTGGATCTATTTTGTTCATCAGCTTATTTTGTTCATTATATTCCACAAATAAGTGAGATCATGTGGTATTTGTCTTTCTCTTTGGCTTATTTCACTTAGCATAACATTCTCCAGGTCCCTTCATGTCGTCGCAAAGGATAAGAGATCTCTCTCTCTTACAGCTGCATAGTACTCCATTGTGTATATGTACCACAGCTTTTTTATCCACTCATCTATTGATGGACACCTGGGCTGTTTCCAGATCTTAGCTATTGTAAATAGTGCTGCTACAAACATGGGGGTACATATAATCTTTCTGATTGGTGTTTCAGGCTTCTTAGGGTATATTCCTAGAAGTGGGATCACTGGGTCAAATGGCAGTTTAATTTTTAATTTTTTGAGGTAACACCATAGTGTTTTCCATAGTGGCTGCACCAGTCTGCATTCCCACCAGCAGTGCACTAGAGTCCCCTTTTCTCCACACCCTCGCCAACACTTGTTGTTTGATGACTTGTTGATGACAGCCATTCTGACAGGTGTGAGGTAATACCTCATAGTTGTTTTAATTTAATGCTTTGTATTTTTTAAAGTGTCAAAATGAGTTCTTTTATGTCTGGCAGGTCCTTATACAGAAAATGCTTTTTTTTTTATCCTCCCCCTAGGACATTTTTGCATTTATCTTCAGATAGAGCGGGAGGGAAAGAGGGGGGAAGAGAGAGAGAAACGTCGACATGAGAGAGACATATGGTCGCCACCCACACGACCCCAACTGGGGCCAGGGACAAACTGCAACCGAGGTACGTGCCCTTAGCAGGAACTGAACCCGGGTCTCTCTGGACCACAGGCTGACGCTCTAACCACTGAGCAAAACTGGCCAGGGCTAGTAGTCATATTTTAATGATCACTTCTAAACATAAAAAGTAAAGTTTTATTGGACATGCATATTTTTTTAATCCTCACCGGAGGATATTTTTCCCTTGATTTTTAAATAGAGTGGAAGGGAGGGAGGGAAGGAGGGAGGGAGGGAGGGAGAAACATCGATGTGAGAGACACATTGATTGGTTGCCTCCTGCAGGACCTCAACTGGGGCCAGGGATTGAACCTGCAACCCAGGTACATGCCCTTGACTGGGATCAAACCCAAGATCCTCAGTCCTCGGGCTGACGCTTTAACCCTGAGCCAAACCGGCCAGGGTAAGGACACGCATTTCTTTAATGAAATATATTGGAACTATTCTTTTCAATTAGTTTTTTATATCCACGAATGAGTATTACTTAAGGCTAGAACAGTTTAATGAAAATTAACAGCCAAAAAAAGAGAGAAAATGTAGACCACTATCAGGGATGGATTTGGGTTTTGTGGGACCGAATTCTCATAATTAGGAGATTTCTTTTTTTTTTTTTTTTTTCAATTTTTTTTAATCCTCACCCGAGGACATTTTTCCATTTTTTGCACAGATAGAGTGGGAGGGAGAGAGAGAGGGAAACATCGATGTGAAAGGGACACATCGAGTGGCTGCCACCCACACGACCAACCAGGGCGGGGGGCAAACTGCAACCGAGGTACATGCCCTTAGCGGGAACCAAACCCGGGTCTCTCTGGACCGCAGGCGGATGCTCTAACCGCTGAGCCAAACCGGCCAGGGTGGAGATTTCTTTTTAATAAAAAAAAAGTAATACAGAATCATGAATTCAAAGTCAATATTATTTAGAATGAGAAAAAAATAGCTGACAAATTTTAAAAGCTGGTAGATACCACAAACCTCACAAAATCCAGAAAGGTAACATATTTTTATTAGCTGCTTGACATACCTTTGTTGTGTCAGGCAGTTACTAAAAACACCTTTGGCTGCATACCTTTCGACTGCTTTTTTACATGACAATTTTGTATTGCTATTTTGCTAGAATATAAAAATAATTCAGTCTTTCCCCCTGCAATGTTGGTCAAAATTTGTTCTTTGATCATTTAAATACGTAAAAAGTGTGACTTCACACACAGATGTTCTTTCTGTTTGTACTACTGCTCCAAACACAGGGCTTGTGATCAATTTTATTTCGCGTGATTCCCACCCAAAGGGAAACGCGAAGCCTATGTTTAATTGCACAGCTGCACACGCAGGAGCACCCCTACAGGAGAGGAATTCCGTCGTCCGGGTATTGCTGGGAACCAAATCCTTTGCCTACAACTTCTCATGACTGAAGGAATTTCCCACTAACTGGTTTCTCGTTTTGTGAATTTCAAAACCTGCTTCCCCTTCTTCTCGCCTCCTTCTGGTGCCAAGCATCTCAGAACACGGTTATATCTCATGTTCATGGTGATATCATGTTTGTGGCCAAGTCACATGTTTGTGGCTATATCACATGTTCACATTTTATGTCCGAACGACACATGTGTGGTCATGTTACATGTTCCTAGTCACGTAACACATCCCAGGTCATCTCAGAGGTTCATGATCATATCCCACATTCATGATCATATCACACATTCATAGTCATGTCACACATTCCTAGTCATGCCACACAGTTACAGCACGTTTGTGAGCGTATCACATGTTCCCTGTCAAGTCACATGTGCATGATCATATAGGTTCATGGTTGTGATCATACATCATAGGTTCGTGGTCACGGTACATGTTCATGCCACATGTTCATGATCATATCACATGTGCATGGTCATGCCACACATGATCATTTCACACGTTCCTGGTCATGTCTCAAGGTCATGATTATATCACAGGTTCATGGTCATGTCACATGGTCATAACACTTTTGTGATCATGTCACATGTTCATGTTGGTACACCATGGTCACCCCCTTCCCAGCAGTGTGCCTGGTGGGTCAGCTCAGGGGGAAGTAGGCATATGGCTGCGTGCGATTCCCACACCAGACCGCCGTTCCTGGCTTAGGCACACAGAGAAGTCAGAGTGAACCCATAAATGCATCTACTAGACCCAAACGAAGTGTACCTGCTGCCAGGTCCCCCAGCATGCCCCCAGCCGGTCCTATGCCAGACAAGAGGGAGATGTGACTGAGGGACCTGGAGTGCAAAGAGGCTGCGGTCCTAAGTGATTGTGATAAAAATAACTGACTTTTGCTAGTTTGACAACACGTGACCATGTGATGCCTGGGCTGGACCCTCCTACCCCTCGGGGAGGGGCCTGAAGCTTATATCCTGGGCTAGGTGGGGGGTCCACCTCTGGGCAGTAGTGAGTGTCGGGCTTGCACACATGCCTTAACGAGGGCCCCAGAACTTTCCCGGTAAGTCCATCTAAATCTAACCTGGACATGTAGAAGACACGAGTGACAGGATTGACAACCGGCATGGATCTATGTTACTTTTTATTTTTATTTTTTTTTATCCTCACCCGAGGACATTTTTTCATTTAAACATTTTTGCATTTATCTTCAGATAGAGCGGGAGGGAGAGAGGGAAGAAGAGAGAAACATCGACATGAGAGAGACACTACAAGTGGTTGCCACCCACACAACCCCGACCGGGGCCAGCGACAAACTGCAACTGAGGTACATGCCCTTAGCAGGAACCGAACCCGGGACTCTCTGGTCCGCAGGCTGATGCTCTAACCGCTGAGCCAAACCGGCAGGGCCAAATGGCATGGATTTATAGTGTTCAATTACCAATGACCGTTTTTCCCACAAGGAGAACTTATAAACATTCATTTACTGCAGTACTGTTTCCTCTAACTTGCAGCTGCTGTCTTGGTCGGTCTGAGGTAAGCGTGGATTTCCCCCGTCTCCTTGAGCGCATGTAAAATCTGCAGCTGAGCCCTGTTAGAGAGCACTGGCCACAGGTTCCTCACGGGGACAAAGCAGAAGATGCGCCACAGCTGGCGTTGACCGCGTGCTTTCTGCCAGTACTGAGTATTAGGGTTCTGTGCCCGACGGACAGTGAGGTGAGGGCTTGGACTCGCCGAAAGTTGTTGCCTGGATTCAATGGTGCCAACCTCAGGGTTCTTACCCCATCCCTGACAGCTCTGATGTCCAAGACCCTTCCTCCCTCCCTCACCAGAGGCGGGAGAGGCACAGCTGCAGGTGACCACAGCCTTTCCCGGATTGCACAACACACTGACACAGGCCAAGTCATCCGTGTCTGGCTCACACTTTGTATCTCTAAACAGAGATACAGACGTCCGACCAAGGAAGATAGAGGCCCGCTGTGGGGTCCCGGTGCTTGGCCTCGTGGCCTTCCTCTGGCATGGGGAGGGGTTTCTTTGTGGGGTGCATGCCTGGGATGGTGAATGCAGGGAGGCCTCCGGGTGGGTGAGATGCAGCCTTCCCTCCGTAGTGGGGAAGGGTACTGGCGAAGAGTGGGCCGGCCAGCCCTGACTGCGGCTGCTCCAGACATCAGCTCTTCAGGAAGCACAAGGTGGACGCGGGCTCTGTTGTGCGCCCGGCACTGTCTGCTGCCCTGTAGCCCACACAAAGAACCCACCTTTCCTTTATGCAGGGCTGGACACTCACAGATCAGGTACTGGCTGAGTGGCCTTGGGAATGAAACTTAGTGGCCCTCCTCAGTCACTGTGGGAGGACTGGGACTGCTGGCCAGTGGAGGGTGAGGCCTGAAATGGGTGTCCCAGAAAGTGGCCTGTTTGGGCCGCAGTTAGGAAGCAAATCTGCTTAGCAAATGAAGTTGAACATGGCTCATCTGTTGTCCCCGCCTAGCAATTGGGACACAACATCGCCCGAGACAGCCATGCCAGTCTAATGTCTAAGACATGGCAACCAGCAGTTTGTAAACACACAAAGGGGCGAGCTTGGAAAGAAAGGAGGGCAGCTTCTCCACTCTTTTCTAGGTAGTGCAGCTCTAACTGACCACCTGGACTCCCTTGGCCAAAGCAGCCCAGAGGCTTCCTGGGCCAAGAGCAGCTCCCTGGGCCACTCTGTCCTAGGAGGCCAGCCCCACCCAGGAGCGAGACCCACACTCAGGGATCAGGTCCAACCTCTCCACCTTGGCACCCTCGAGCCGTTTTTTCTTCCTTCCTTTTAAGCACTGGCTTTGATATCTTACAACTTGGAGCCCAGGCTCCGAGCATATCTTGATGTTTTTAGTTCATCACCAGCCTTGCCAAGGTTTTTATTTTTAAATGTGGGGCTTAAAATATATTGTCCTCAGCGCTGAGCCAGCCAGGGGAAGCCAAAGTAAAGCACTGCTTTCTTTAGAACATATGGCAGCCGCTGCAGCCGGAACGAGGGAGCGCTCGCAAAAGAAGGAGGTTCTGGGACGAAATAAAAATGCAGGTTTATTGCATGGAAACAGGCAAAGCCTCATGCCACCAAAAGCTGTTTTCAGAGAGAGAATGTTTAGACTATAGAGTTGATGGAAAAGAGAGAGAAAAGGAAGGGGGTGGGAAAGACATTCCCAAAACTGAGCTGGGGACCTGAACGTCCTGAGAACAGACACAGGACACAGGAAGGGGTGGCGAGGCATCGCCGACAAATTGAGGAGGTCATTTAGGACAGAGCTGAACATGTACACACTGCTCTGAGCGAGGCTCATCGCCAGGACGGGCCCACGCCTCGGTCTGAATGGAACTGAGCTCGGTTCCTTTTCTTTCTCCGGCTTCCGGTTTCCACCGTCCTCCCTTTTCATTGTGCCGCTGGGCCCTTTAAAGCATCCTGACTGCACCGCCAGACACACAATCGCAAACTAAGGTCATCTCCCCGCAGGGGACAGCTTAAACGGCTTATGGCGCTTGAACTAATTTTCAGGTTTATTTTTCAGCATCTTGTGATGTACTTTGTACTTTGTGTGTGTGTGTTAATCTTTTGGTGATTTAGTCTAAAACCCATAGTTATCTCTCCACGCTTTTAGCATGCGGGGAGCTCCCAGGTCTCTCTTCTGCTTTCAGGGAAAGCCACCTTTTTTATTAGTAGTAAGGATTTGAGCACGTCGGGACTGGGGGATTTTAAGTAGTGTTACTGGATAGTCGACATTTCAGACATCTGGATTTATTACTGGAGTTAGAGTATCATTAGAAAAAATGTACACAACAAAAGCGGACTGTCAGTAGTGTAATTGTACAGATATTAGGTTAATATATAATGTATAAGTCTGTGTAATGGATAGTTTTTATTCATCATAAAATTTTCAAATGACTCGCAGATGTGCGGCCCTTGCAGCTGTTTCTCCCTCGCTAATGGCCTCAGGCTCTGACTCAGAGCGAGATGCTGTGCCAGTGGATTCTGGCAAGGACTCCGGCTCATTCTTGTGATACTCCCCCGGAGGAAATCACTCATTGGCAGCAGGGGTGATGATGACAAACCAATAAAAGGCTGAATGGGGAGGGCTGGTGAAGGAAGAAGGCTGGACCCTGGCATGTTAAGAAGGCTGTTTTGGAGCTGATTTCAAAAAGAAATGTATTGACCTCAAAATTCTTGACCGTTGATTTATTGACCTCGAAATTCTTACCATTGACTTACACAAATCTGTTTCTATTTACAAAGTCTGCCCCTCTCCCCTCCCACCCCCCAAAGCTGCCATGAACATCAACTTGAAGCTAGAACTACACGTTAGAGTGAATTCCCCACCGGGCCCCCACCGCACCCTCACCTGCTTGGACAGGACGTGTCCGTCTGAGTTCCTCTGCACAGACCTCACGATGTTCCCAGATCACACCGGCCTCCAGGGCGGAACGGCGCAAACCTGACCCCGCAGGAATCACCCAAGGGTGCTCCTGACTTGGTGGGCTGTCAGGACCAAACATGCAAGTAAGGAGACTGATTTAATTCAGGCTGCTGCGGGAAGGAGAGGCGCCATCCAAAGACTGGAGTCCCGCCAGGGTGGTCTCACCTTGCACTTCTACCAGGAAGGCCCGCCTAGTCACGGGCAGGGCGACGGCGGCATCAGGATCAGCGGTAGAGGGAAACGTTTGTCTCTGGGTCTGGCTGGGTTCACGGGACAATGCTAATCTCAGCTACGCATTCATGAGACAAAGACCTGGAAAGTGGACGGGGGCGGGGGGCGGGGTCTGTGTATAAAAGGCATCTTCTGTGAGTCCTATGGGTGTCGTGAGAAAGAGCAGACAGCAAGTCTCACCTACAATGCACAGGGAAGTGGGAGGTTCTCAAGGTTGCTGTTTCCTGGGGGTTAAGATTCATCCTTTTCAACATTAGTAATTTGCATTTTGGACATGTCCAGTGATTCGACACAAGTGAAAGTGGACCAGACTGTGAGAAACTCTGCTTTGGGGTGCTGGAGTGAGGCAGGCGCTGCCCGTGTCAGCCCAATGTCACGTTGTCATTTCTTGGTTGGTGTTCGCCGGCCCGTCCTGTGCTAGCCTGAGACGCTGAGGTGTGGCAAGTTCCCTCCAGCGTTCGCTGTTCCTTCTGCTCATGCTTTTCCAGGTCTTAAACTGGGAAGACCTCAGGCCGATGTGTTCCCCACGAGGAACAAAGGGCCCCCCATGCTGTCGCACAGCCAGTCGGTAGCATGGATGTCCGGCCTGCAGGCCAAGGCACCTGGCCTCTGCCTTCCCTCCTCAGGGACCTTCGCTGGCCCGTCTCCTCGAACCTGAACTTGGTCTGACCCAGAACCACAGCGGGCGTCCCCACGCCCTTGGTGCTGGGGAGGTGGCAGCTGCTCCCAAAGGGCACAGGCTAGTTCCTGCTGCCCTCTCCCCATGCCCGTGCCCAGCCAGGGCCAGCGGGATACAGAAAGCATGCAGACCGGGCGGTCTGAGGACACTGTCTCGGCCCTGGCTCTGAGCTGTGGCCAAGGGATGCTGCAGTGCTAGTTCCTAACGCCTGGGTACCGAGAGCTGGTCGCCCATCAAGGGAAGGACGAGGGAGGGGGCAGTTCCCAGAACCTGGGAGGCAGTGACGGCATGAAGCTGAGGCAGTGCGGGAAGAGACTTGACTCGTGGTGACCTGGGTGTAACACCCCTTTTACACATTTTCTTCCTACCCTGTGGACTCTGACAGTGCCTCCCCTTGGCCAGTCCACCTGGAAGCCAGAAGGAAAGAGCCTGGGAAGCAGCCTGTGCAGGTGGCCCTCAGGGCTCAGAGCAGGTGGGAGAAGGTGATTGTAACAATGTGTTATTCACTATTAAAATCGAATAGGGCTGTTTAGAAACAAAGAAAGAAGTAACAGGGAGAAGCACTAGAGCAGCCGACTGTGACCCATCCCTCAGCTCCGGTTGGGCTGGAGCTCCAGCCTTCCCTTGGAGGGTGGCCTAGGACTGCGCATCACCTATGTGGCCAACGGGGGAGGCCGCAGCCCCCCAAGGCGCTGTGTTGAGGTCTGGGGGTAGGTGTAGGACTGATCGTGACCAGCTACCTATGGGCCCAAGAAGAGTGTGCTGGGCCGAGCAGTGCAATTCTGACACCAACCCTGAGGTGAGTGCGAACCCGCAGCATGAAGGCAAGTCTCCCGCAAGACCGCCTTCCTTCCAGACACCACCTGAACTTAGGGCTTCTAGGCCCCTGGTGCTTCTGACCACCTGGTGACTAGTTTCAGGGGTTTCCACCACCCCTCTGGTTCAGTCCTTTGCTAGAAGGACTCACAACTTAGGAAAGCACTATAGTTTTACCATAAAAGACACAAATCAGGACTGGTCATAAGAAGGGACCCACAGGGTGAGGTCTGGGGGGGCTTCCAGTGCAGAGCCCCGTGCCCTTAGGTGCCACCCTCCTGGCGCATCCAAGTGGGTCACCAACCAAAAAACTCATATGGGTTTTCAGTGTTTGGAGTTCTTTTTTCTTTTTCCTTTTAATTTTTTTTCTTTATTGATTTGAGAGAGAGAGGAAGGGAGAGGGA
The DNA here is from genome assembly GCF_014108415.1 of Molossus molossus. Classification (NCBI taxonomy): domain Eukaryota; kingdom Metazoa; phylum Chordata; class Mammalia; order Chiroptera; family Molossidae; genus Molossus; species Molossus molossus. The sequence continues at coordinate 6,393,964 of NW_023425388.1, read as the reverse complement.
GAGATAGAAACATGGATGAGAGCCCTGGCCGGTTTGGCTCAGCGGTTAGAAACATGGATGAGAAAGAACATCGACTGGCCACCTCCTGCATGCCCCCCACTGGGGATCGGGCCCACAACCTGGGCATGTGCCCTGACTGGGAATCGAACTGGCGACCTCTTGGTGGTTGGGGTGATGCTCAACCACTGAGCCACACTGGCCGGGCAGGAGTTCTTTTTGTGGGTTTATTACACGGGCACGACTAAATCACTGGTGGCGTGATTGAACTCAATCTCCAACTCCCCTCCACTCCCTGGAGGTCAAGAGGTCAGCCAGATATCACTTGGCTCAAAGTCCCAGCCCTCTGAACCCCTGGTGGTCTTTCTGGCCTGATGGGCCCTCATCCTGAAGTTATTTAAAGGGCTGCCATAACCCACCTCATTAGCATAAACTCAGGTGTGGTCTGAGGGGTTAGAGGCTGCCTCCCAGGAACTGGGGACAAAGACACGCCAAATCCTTTGTTACACAACAGCTTCCAGCAGCACCACAAGGGACAAAGGAAACTCCCAAATAACCTCCAAGTGCTGCCCTAAGAGTCACACACCTGTTGGGATAGTGGAGGGTGGTGACCTGTCGGGCACTGTTCCCCTGAGGGCACAGGCGCTCAAACCTCAAAACTAAGCAAAAAACCCCAGACATTCAAGATGTCTTCGTGGCAGACGACCCTTGCTGTAAGCTCTCCTCGCAGGAACGTTGGTTCTGCCAAAGCAACAACAAAACAGGTATTTCTCGAGCTGCCACTGACCGAAGGTCCCACATTTGTTCTTTATGACTCCGTGTTTGGATTTCAAATAGCATTCTTCTGAGTAAATGTCACTCTGGGGATCTAACTTCCTTGTTATGCTTTAAAGGGACTCTGATTTTTAGTTTCAGGTAGTAAACTCTTTTATTTATTTATTTATTTATTTATTTATTTATTTAAATCCTCACCCAAGGATATTTTTCTATTTATCTTCGGAGAGAGAGAGAGAGAAACATCGACGTGGAAGAGACACATCAACTGGTTGCCTCCCGTATGACCCCGACCAGGGCCAAGGACGGAACCACAGCCAAGGTACGTGCCCTTCACCGGAATCACACCCTCGACTCTGTGGTCCGTGGGCCGATACTCTAACTGCTGAGCCAAACTGGCTGGGGCAGGAAGTAAACTCTTTCAATTTATTTAAATACTTAGGGGCTGAGATAAATCGGTCTATGTGACTGCCTGAATATCGTTGCCAGAGCTGACACTGTGTGGGCGACACACTGTGTAACTGAGGAAGTCATTTGCGGGACAGTTCGATTTTGCTTACAGGAGCAGTGTTGGGATGGAGGGGATTGACTTCGGGTACCATCCTTCCCCACAGATCGGTGTATCCTTTTGAGTGAGATTCTTAGCTTTTCAGTGCCTCTGTTTTCCCATAAAATTGAATTAATAACACTTGCTCCTACTGTAGTGAAATAACATGATATCTGGGATTCGTTTTAACTACTTATGGGGGGGTGGGAAACATGAAATCAAATTGGCGAAAGGTTAATAATTTTACAACTGAATGATAAATACACAGAGGTTCATTATTCTCTTCTCTCTACTTTTGTGCATGTGAACATTTTCAAAATAGAAAGGTTAGAAAACTAATAACACCTGCCCCTGTCTCCCGCAGGAGAATGCTTCGAACTGGATCCCGGTCCTTAGGGCATCTCTGGCCCCTTGGAGAAGGATGTCACACAAATACAAGCCCGAGTTGTTACTCTGTGGCCCTCAGATGATTGCATCACACCTTGAGTGTTGTTGACAAGGAGACAGGAAGGAGATGAGGACCCACAGGAAGAATGGCCATGGAAGAGGGAGATAGGACTTCCAGCGGCGAGGCTACCCAGGGAGTTTAGCTTCATATGACACACTGGAGGCCCATCTGGGTGAACTGGAGATGGAGGAAATAAATCTGCAATATATCAAAAATATATTGCCCGGTAGCTGACAATTTATTTCTGAAGTTCCATATGTGCAATATTTCCAGTCTCTTACATGGTAACTAATAAAATTTTATTTATAAATCACTGGTTCCCAGAAGAGCACACTGAATAAAAATCAGCTGCTGCAGAAGCTGGTTAATTTCTGCCAACCCGACACCCGGTAACAGGGTGATTTACTGAGTTTGGGGAATCAGGGAGCCAATGGCAGAAGCTAATATATTGAAGAAGCTGTGCCTATCACAGCACAAAGTCTATATTGTGGAGAGCACAGGGGCGTTACACAGAGAGATACAGCACTGAGCTATGTGCCATACAAGTAACTAACATATGTGTCCCCTACCGGAAAGAAGTGCATTTGAGAAGACATATGGTTGGCTGCCTACAAACCCCTGCACTTTCTATAACAGTACACAGAGTATTAGCTAAAGACTAGTAATAGATTTGCTGTGAAAAACTCAGAAAGGACCAGAATGCCTCATTGTTATGTCAAAAACATGCCTCTGTGGTCTGGATGAACGTTCGTCCCAGACACTGGTTTTCATTCCTCAGAGTCTCAGTGACGGGATCCACAACTGATGATAACCATTAAGAAAGGCACTGTGAGCCCTGGCCGGTTTGCTCAGCGGTTGGAGCGTCGGCCCGCGGACCAGAGAGACCCGGTTCAGTTCCCTCTATAGGGCACGTACCTCGTTTGCAGTTTGTCCTCGGCCCCAGCTGGGGACACGTGGGTGGCAACCAATGTGTCTCTCTCACATCGATGTTTCTCTCCCTCTCTTCCTCCTGCTCTATCAGAAGATAAATGAAAAAAAAAAAAAAGTCCTCCAGTGAGGATAAAAAAAAGAAAGGCACTGTGGATCTTGCTGGAAGTGGGGGAATAAAAGTGCCCCAAATTAATTTGTAGCTCAAGGTCTCCCTAATTTTTCTAAGACAGAATAATCATGAATGTACAAAGAACTCCAGTAATTCAGGGTCACTGATGATAGAAACGAGACAGGATCAGGAGCTGATCTTTGTTAGGAAACTCTTTGGTCGAGGATGACCAGATGGTGTAAATGAAGCTTATAGGGGAATCTTTTAGTAAGTAAGAAATAGTTTTAAAAAGAAAATGTGGGCCTGGCTGGTGTGGCTCACTGGTTGAGCATTGACCCATGAACCAAGAGGTCACAGGTTCGATTCCCGGTGAGAGCACATACCCAGGTTGTGGGCCAAATCCCCAGCGGGGGGCATGCAGGAGGTAGCCAATCGATGTTCTCTGTCATGGATGTTTCTGTTTCTGTCTCCCTTTCCTTTCCTCTCTCTCTAAAATCAATAAAGAAAAAATATTTAAAAAAAGAAAATGTTGGGCCCTGCCCGGGTAGCTCAGTTGGTTTGAGTGTCATCCCAATACACCAAGGTTGCAGGTTTGATCCCTGGTTATGGCACATACAAGAAGCAACCAATGAATTAATTGATAAGTGAAACAACAAATCAAGGTTTCTTTCCTTCTCTCTCCCCTCCTTTCTCTCTCTCAAATCAATAAGTAAATTTAAAAAAACATTGAAAACCTTTTTGTATAATTATCAAAACCTAAACTAACTATAAATGCTTCCATCTCGTTGTTTAACAGGCTTCTAATGATCCTTATTAGGCAAGAGTCTGTGTTCCTTGTTCATACTGAAAGTAGGAAAGGAGACACCCAGCGCTGGGATGAGGGCCGTGACCTTGTCTTCACTGCACAGTGGGCTGCAGTGAGCTTGAACTTGTCTGGACAGTCTTCTCCCCTTAAAATGGCCAGAGTCCTCCTAGCTCTAGAATCCGTGAGCACATTCTGTTTGCTGGCAATGTGTTTATTCTTTCATCTTTCCACTGGTTCCGATTCATATTTGCACATAACAAAGGTTTTTATATTTACAGACAAAAATATGTGGATGCAGCAAAACTAAAGCGCTGCCCCGTCCAACAGGCAGCAAGAGATGGGGACGCTGCCGCCCAGAAGCCTGCTTTCCGACTGAGCTCGGGGCCCAGCCAGGCTCTGTTCTCTCTTCTCTCTGAAAATACGCTGCAGAAAACAAAGCCCTCTTCTCCGGTGTCTCAAAAGGTGGTAAACGTTCATCAGGAAGATTAGGAAAATAGCCAAGAATGAGGGGACAAGAAAGGGAAAAAAAAATTTTTTGCTTGATGTTTCTTTTTGTGCCAGCTTTGTACTGTCCCAAGTGCAGGAGGGCAGTATGCCAACTCTGCCCCCCTCTCCCTTGGGCATCCATCTTCGGCCTCCCAGATGGGCCAAGCAGTTCTATGTCCCTGCAAAGGTCAGTGCAGCCAGCTGTCGGGCAAAAAGTTGTCAGAGGGAGCCACAGCCAGACCACTGAATCTCCATCCCTTGTCCCTTTTTGTCCCTCCCCTCCAAATCCTCCTCAGCCAGTTGGTGGATAGAGCCCCTCCAGGGGGGAGTGTCTGAATGGGAGGTGGGGGACCTGAGAAGGTAAGAGGGCAACTCTCTCAAGGACACACTGACTACTGTGGGCAGATAGGAAGCAGCACTACAGGACTTGAAAGCACATTTTCTGTGGCTGATTCTCAGCTTATGATCCTCATAATTCCTCTAACCATGGTGTGAGTAGCTAACCCGGACACAGGCCTCCCCAGGTCGTCCACGGAGGCCTTAGCCATCCACAGTAAGGAAGGAGGAAATGGTGCAGAAAATAAATGAATCATGCCTGCTCTCCCGATGGCCTCAATGTGCCATTATAGGTGTCAAAATAGAGATGAAAAGGAATACTGTCTTTGTCAGTGTTCTCCAGAGAAACAGAACCAATCAAAGATGTGTGTATTTATACATATACATATATTTATATAGATCTAGCTATCTATTAAGGGGTTGATTTTAGCCCAGCCAGTAGGGCTCGGTGGTTGAGTGTTGACCCATGCACCAAGATGTTGCCAGTTCAATTATCAGTCAGGGCATGTGCCCAGGTTGTGGGCCCGATCCCCAGTGGGGGTGTGTGCAAGAGGCGACCAATCAATGTTCTTTTTCATCAGTATTTTTCTCTCTCCCTCTCCCTTCCTCTCTCTCTAAAATAAATCAATAAAGAAAAAAAAAGATTGATTTTAAGGAATTGACTCATGCCATTGTGGGTTTTGGCAAGTCTGAAATTTGCAGGGCAGGTCGGCAAGCTGAAAATTCTGGTAAGAGTTGATGTTGCCATGGTCTGCTGGTAGAATTCTTCAGGGAACCTCAGTCTGTTATCTCATAAGACCTTCACCTGATTGGATGAGGCCCACCCACATGGAGGGTAATCTGCTTTATTCAAAGTCTACTGATTTAAATGTGAATCTCATCTAAGAAATACCTTCATGGAAACATCTAGATTTGAGTTTAATCACACAATTGGACACTAGAGCTCAGCCAGGACACATAACACTAACCATTTCAGATACCAGAGCTCAGGAAATACCATCTGCTCTCATGCAGCTAAGGCCATGCCCAGTGCCAGCTTCACACACCGGTGTCATTTCAGAGTTCTGGCTTGTGCTTCCTTCAACCTGTCTGAGCATGCTAGCAGCCTCCCTCAAAAAGGGAAGTGCGCACATCTGGCTCAGGCCCAGTCTGCTGTCTGCCCCGAACCCCGAGTCTTCTTTTGTTGCGTAGTTTGGTGTTTTCATTGTGACTTGCTCCAGACTAGCATTGATTATCATGTTTCAACTGCTCATTGAACTAGTCAAGAAATTCTCTCTCTCTCCTTTTTTTTTTTTTTTTTAAAACATACAACAGAATTATTATTCAGCCTTAAAAGGGAAGGAAATACTAACCCATGTCACAACATGAATGAACTCTGAGGACAGCATGCCAAGGGAAATAAGCTGGTCACAAAAGGACAAGCGCTGCACGATTCCCCTCAGATGAGACGCCTGCAGGCAACATAGAGACAGGGAACAGTACTGTGACTACCAGGGTCTGGGGGAGCGGCAGGGGGGCGCCGGCTCAACGGGCACAGAGCCTCAGCTTCGTGATGAGGGAGCCTGTGGACGCTGGCAGAGTTGGCAGCACAACACTGAGTGCGCTCAAGGTCACTGAGCTGTACGCTTACAGATGGTCAAAATGGCAAACTTTATGATGTGTGTATTTTACCACACATGTGTTACATAGCTTCCAAATACTTGGGGATTTTTCAATTATCTTTCTGTTCTTGATTTGTATTTGAGTCCCACTGTGGTGGGAGGACATGGTTTGTAGGACTTAAATCCTTTTCGATTCCTTGATACTTGAGTGCACTTGCTGGCTTGCCCTGTCCTACTGTGGGTTGTCACATTTCAGTGGTTCATCGACCTCATCGAGAAATGATCTCTTTGAGGAACGGGCTTTTATCAGATTATAGAATCCAGTGATTTGAAGAATTCTTAAAGCATGCACTTCATTACAACATTTGAACAGTTTCTGGCATGTGGGTGTGAGAGACCCTGGACGAGTGTATAAAAATTGAACTCTAATCAGAACAAAAAGGCGAGCTTAAGCTGAACGTTAAACACCCAGCACGGGACCTGGCACCTTGTCAGGTCTCAACTACAAATCAACAAGCAAGGGAGTCTATATGGTCAAAACTACTTCTATAATAATACTGCGCCATTACTTGCCTTTTGCACGGTGGCATCTGCATGCCGCACGGACAGAAGGATGCGGGGAGCCAAGGGCCGCTCTGCACGGATGGAGGCAGTCACACCACGTGCTACGGCGGCGCTGAGCTCTTCAGCCCAGGCACTCACTGCCAAAAAGGACAGTTTCACCAAGCATGTCTGTTCAGAAGGGTTTAATTGTATTAAGTTGTGACTACTGAATATGCAACTTTTTAATATTCTGTACAAGGGAATGGGAAGAACACATGCTCTCTGCAGACCCAGGTCCAGCGGCTGCCTGAAGGAAGAGACTCCCCCTACCCCCCACCCCCCACCCCATGTGACTATCTGAGCTGGCTTAGCTGCTGTTTTTCACGGAACACTTTGTGTGTCTGTGTGTGGGTATGTGTTAATCCTCACCCAAAGATATTTTTTTTCTATTAATTTTTAGATAGAGTGGGAGGGAGGGAGGGGGAGAGAGAAAAACATCGATTGGTTAGCTCCTGCCCAGACCTCGACCAGGGCAGGGATCGAACCTGCAACCCAGGTGTGTGCCCTGGACCAGGAATTGAACCCGAAACCCTTCAGTTGAAGGCTGATGCTATAACTGCTAAGCCAAACCAACCAGGGCTGGAACACCTTTTTTTACCTGAAAGAACAATGGACAAACTTCTGGTTATTCAGACGTGGGTATCTGGCAGGTATTTTCCTAAAAAATAAACAAACGAGCCCAGCTAGTGTGGCTCAGTGGATTGAGAGTCGTCCTATGGACTGAAAGGTCCCGGTTTGATTACCAGGCAGGGCACATGCCGGGGTTGTGGGCGCGATCCCCAGTAGGGGGCGTGCAGGAGGCAGCCAATGGATGTTTCTCTCTCACAGTGATGTTTTTCTCTCTCTGTCCCTACCTCTGTCTCAAAAAAAAAAAAAAATCAATAAAAATATATTTAAAAATAAGATTACAATAAGAAACCTATCCTATGTTCTATGGCAACATAAATATTTTATGAAAATTAATTATTTTCAAAAATATAGTGAGGAAAGTGGACTTTTTGCATGTTTGGGGAATCTCTTTAATGTCTAGCTTACCGGAAGACAGCTGGGCTCTCACACCTGTGTCTGTGTTCGGTCTGTTGTGATATACTGTTTTAGTTGATGTCTGTGAAGAAATTTGGCCTTGCCAAGATGTGTAGTAGGAAAATGGAGGAGTATTTATGTAGATCCTCCACCCAAACTGACCTGTGGATGTTTCCTGAAGGTTCGTTGCAGTGTGGAATGTGACGCCACATCCATGTGCTGTTAGACGAAAACTCACTGGTTGTGCTGGCATTTTGAATGGATCTATTATCCACACGTGACTTTGTAACATGGCCATTTGGTCATTTGGAAATTTTTTTTTTTATCCTCACCCGAGGACATTTTTCCATTTTTTGTTCAGATAGAATGGGAGGGAAAGAGAGAGAGAAACATCGATGTGAAAGGGACACATCGAGTGGCTGCCACCCACACGACCCAACCTGGGCCAGGGACAAACTGCAACTGAGGTACGTGCCCTTAGTGGGAACTGAACCTGGGTCTCTCTGGACCGCAGGCCGGCGCTCTAACCGTTGAGCCAAATCGTCTAGGGCGTCATTTGGAAAATATTAATCCAAATGTCAAGCAGATATTCCAAATGTTGGCCCATTTCACTAGACAACATTAAGGAATCACAATTGCTATCCTGGCCGGTCTGGCTCATCAGTTAGAGCATCGGCCCGAGAACCAAAGATTCTTGAGTTTGATTCTGGTCAACGGTACCTGCCTTGGTTGCAGTTCGCCCCCCGCGTCGGTGAAGAACAGACACAGGTAAGGGTCAGGAAGGAGCTGCAAGTTGTGTAGAACTGGCTCTGGGTGGGGAGACCAGGGGCATGAGGTAAGGGGCTGACCCACACCACGCGGTTCATTTTCCTTAAGCTGTTTTCTCTCCCCTTTTACCTTCTGAAATGCTCAGAGTATATTGATAAGAATTTTCCTAAATATGAAGAATTGGGAAGCTTAGATTTAAATTCCTCCAGAGCAGTTGGAATGAGTCCCTTTTCACAACCCTTGCTAACATTGATGTTTCTATCTCTCTCCTTTCCTCTCTCTCTAAAAAAAAATCAATAAAAACATATTTAAAAAAAATAAACAAAAGAGGTTTGTCACTTCAAAGAAACCAATGGACAGTATTTGCTTTCAGTGATCAAATTTGAACTTTCAAGTGGGAATTAGGGTTTTGGAAAACTTGTACCTGTCACTGAACTTGATCACTTCCTGACACCAAAAGACTTCTCTGATGAGGCAGGTGTTGACATTAACAATTGTGATCCTTTTGTTTTTCAATCCTCACCTGAGGCTATTTTTCTATTGATTTTCAGATAGAGTGGGAGGGAGAGAGAGAAAAATATTGATGTGAGAAAGACACACTGATTGGTTGCCTCCTGCAAGACTCCAACCAGGGCTAGGGGTCAAACTGCAACCCTTGACCGGAATTGAACCCACGACTCCTTGGTCTGTGTGTTGTTGCTATAACCACTGAGCCAAACCTGCCAGGGCACACTGCTGGGTGTTTTCTGTAAGCAGCCTCATTTCCTCCTCTGCAAAACCTCAAGAGATGTACCATTGTCCCCACTGAAGATGGACATTGGATCTCAGGGAGGTAAGATGGCTTCATTCAAATTCATGTGGTAAGAGGCAAAGACAGACTTCACATCCAGGACTTTGGATGGAAAGTCCAGGGCTCTTTTGATAACATCCAACAATGGTTTCTTTTACATGGAAAAAGAAAACAGGCAGCTTCTGAGATGGTCCCCAGTGATCCTCTCCTCCTAGAGTTCACTGAATCTTCATGGGACCCCTGCTATTGAGTGTGGGCAGGACCCACGGCTTGCTTCCAACCAACAGAATAGGTCAAGGTGATGAAATGTGACTTCTGGGATTATTTTATATAAGATTGTAACTTCTGTCTTCCTATTAGACTTTGGTCCTTGGTGGCTTTGTTGAAGCGAGCTGGCATGTCATAAAGTCCTCTATGGAGAGGCCCTAGTGTCAAGTAATCTTCAGCCAATAGCCAGCACAGAGTCGAGGCCCTCAGTCCATCTGCCGCTGTGCAACGGAGCGTAAGCTCTGCCAGGCAGGACCCAGGTCTTACCTTTCTTTTACATCTTCAGGGCTGCACAAACACCATACAGCCACAGGCAGAGTCTGTGTGCCCTCAGAACTGCATTTTCCAGCCCAGGACAAGATGTTGGGGCTCCGTGAGGCTCCAGGGCACCTTAGCAGAGTTCTCCCTGTGGCCTCTCTCAAAGTGCTCCTCTGTCTACCTGACTGCCCCCAATGTGCCCTCCTCCCCCACCTCCTAGCCTGATGGCACCTGCTGTCATCTGAGTATATCTATGAACATTTATATGTGTCTTTTTATTTCACACACCTAAATATGGTTCTTGGGAAAATAGTAACCACTCTTTAGAAGATAAATTGAAAAGCGAATACCCAGAGTGTTGGTTTTGTACAAATGTTCTTTTTTGTTAAGAAACTACCTGGTATGCCATGGGTAGAGGCAAAAGCCCTGCATCTACCTAATTTTGAATTATTTTTTCTAAAGAGAATCTCCCAAATGTGTGAGCCTCAGGGCCACAAAACCTGATTACTGGTGGTGCTTTAAGCCTCTGAAAAGAAGGAAAGACAGATCATGTGGGTACAGACGGGCAGAGAAGACAAGAACATAGAGGTGGGATCCGATGGTGGGTGGGCAGGACCTAGGCCGAAATCTGCCTCCTGACTTATGACCCCACACACCCGGTCCTCCCAGTTCTGAAAGGCCTCTTGCCTCACACACTTGATGGGAACCAGATGAGAGCTTCAGACCAGCGCTGGAACTAGGCTGGGGTGAGCGAGGCCAGGGCCACTTCACAGCAGGGTGGGAGCAGTCCAGCCACACAGGCTCCCCTGCTCAGGAGGGCCCGCACCTTGGCCGGCACTTCCATTTTGCACTGGGCCCTGAACATGATGTAGCGGGCCTGGATCACTGAGTTTTTGGTGTCACCTCCATTTTCCACCACGGTCAGTGGTTCACTGTCCTCCCCCTACCCAGTCCCTGCTACTACTCTCGGAAAATGCCTTTGAGTTCATGTGTTTATGCAGCCCTGATGATTTATGAGGGATGTCCTCCGCGGTGTTCACCACAGACCGACCCCAGGCACCCTCCAGCCACATATTCCCATCCTGGGGAGCCGGCAGAGCAGCCCTTCTCTGAGCTGTGTATGAACTCCATACAGCGATCCCACACAGTGGGAGTGTTTCTGCAAAAATGAATGGCCAAAGACTCCACTTCCTCCAGAATTGGCTGATTGATGTTCAGGCATAAAGTTGTTTACAGGTGAATTCATGACACCTTTGACTCTTCTACTGTCTCAGACCTTAGATAACAAACCTGCAGCCACTTTTCTAACAAACTGTTGGTCAGCAAAAATAAAGGGGCTACAGAAACACTCATTTTTATGCTGTTCCCTTTTGGGCTTCGTGCAAAGACAATTCTGAGTAAATGTACAGTTGACTCTAATTTGGAAATCAGAAAATCAGTCCATCCTTGTTATAAAAAGCTTTTTTACGATTGTAATTATATTGATGTTCGTATTGTGTAAAATAACTCATTAATAAAGTAGTAGTTTGATTTTACAACAACCACCAAATGAATGGCCAGTAGGACAAACCCCTGTCTCTGTACTAGGGCAGGTGATGACTTCCCTTAAAGTGTTGGAGAGCAAGGCGGGACCCTGAGGATGCACTGCGACAGGCTTTGAAAGTCCACCTTGAAATACAGACCACACTTTCCATGTCCCCGGAGGGAGGCCACTTTACCTGCTGAAAGGGCCACCTGGGGAACAGGTGTTACTGAAGGCAAAGCGCCGGATCAGAAATATGCCGGCAGTGGTGGCTGGAACCCGCACCCCGGGGCCAGGCAGTGCCCGGGGCCAGGCCAGTAGCTGGGCAGGGACCGCAGGCGCCGGGCACGCGTGCATACCCGCTGTGTGGTCCGGGCTCGCACCCACCGGGAAGAAGGCGGGGTCTGCCGCGGGCCTGCACACAAAGGGGGCGCGCGTAGGCTGGGCGGATTCGGCGCTGGGCGCCCTCCAAGGGCCGCTGAGGGCAGCCAGGGTCGATCGGGGCCCAGCTGCAGCAGGGCGCGCGCAGAGGGGCCGGCGCCTCCCTTCGCCATGGTTCTGCCCACCCAAGCCCGCTCCCCTAATCTCCCCGGGCCGCGGGAGAGCGAGCGGAGGGGGCGTGGCGCGCGCTGAGGCCACGCCTTTAGCTGCATAGTCATGAGGCGGGAAGCTCGGCCGGCGGGGGGCGGGGCCTGGCTCGGGCGCGAGGCGGGGGCGGGGCCGGCTGCCGGCCGCCCCCGCCTCGCTCTCCACCCCCAAAAGGCAGGCCACGCCCCGCGCCGCTGCGGCGCAGGGACGGGGCGGGGCCCGGGCCAGAATGGCCCCGCCCCTTATCTGAATATTGATGCCGCGCGCGTCAGCGTCGCCCTCCTCCCATTGAGCGAGGCTGTGTCGCGTGGCCCAGCGTCGGCGTGACGGTTGGACGCGGGCGCGGCACTGCGGGTCCCGATTGCTGCAGCCGCTTGTCAGTGTGATGAAGATTGGCACCCAGGTAAGCTGTCACTCAACCGCTCCGCCGCCGCCGCCGCTCCGCCGCCCCGTCCCTATCAATCACGCCGGCCCGCCGGCGCCGCGGCCGCCGCCCCGTCGCCACCGCCTTGGTCTCCCTGGGCCGCCGCCGCCCGGGAGGGCCGCGCTGGACCCGCCGCCCGGGGCAGGGGGCGGGAAGGGGGCGCTGTGGGGGAGGGGAGCCAAGGCCTCGGGGAGGGGCGCTGTCTGCCGGGCAGCCGCGGGGGCGCGCCCAGCTTGTTTCTCAGTGTGGGTTTACGGACGCGGAAATTTCTGGAAGGCGCCGCCGCCGCCACCGCCGTCGCGCGGGGCCCGTTGTGAAGCGCGCGCTCCTAACCGTCCCTCACGGAGCGCGGCGCGCGCCCCGGCGCGGGCGGGGGCGGGGCAGGGGTGGGGGCGCGCGGGCGGGGCCGGGGCGGGGCCGGCGTGAGGCGCGCGGGGGCGCGCGGGGGCGGGGCCAGGCCTGAGGGCCGCGCTGGCTGCTGCAGCGGCCGCGGCGGGTGCTCCGGGGGGCGGGAGGCAGGAAGATGGCGGGCGCGGCTGCAGGCGGTGTGCGCCCGGCCGACACCCGCGCGCCTCGGGCGGTGCGGCTCCCGCCGGCCCTGCTGGGGTGGGCGGCGTGGGGCGGGGTCCGGGGGAGCCCCGGGGGTGCGGGCTTGGGGCGTCGGGCCGTGTGCCTCGGGCCGGGGCGCCCGGTCCTGAGTTCGTCCCGGGGGCATCGCTCCGACAGACGCCGGTTTGAACTAGCGAGGGGAGCGTCGGAAGCCGGCAGGCGCTCGGGCTTCCCACCCCTTCGGGGAGAGGTCGTGAGTCACGTCGGAAGATCAGGACAAGCGGAGCCTGCTTTCTTCCCCGGTGGCTCTGGACGTGCCGTTCGGTGGATCCGCGGCCCCGGGCGGGTCTCCTCCGTGCGGGGACTCCCGGGCGTCGGAGCCGAGGTCGGGCGGGTCCCGCGCAGGGGTGCGCGCGGGGCTGGGAGGGCGGCCGTGGCGGGGTTCGCCCCTCAGGCAGCGAGCGCTTTCCCCTTGAGGGTAAAGGAAACCTTCCGCTTTAGTTGGGTATAACTTTGATTTCTTTTTTCTGACATCGGAAAAGGAGATGCACTTATATGTCATGTAATAAACAACAGTTTATACAGTATATCCCAAGGATTACAGGGGGATTGAGGTGGGATACATTAAGTGTGTGCCGGCACTTAGGGGCGATGCGCTCAAATCCGGCCCCTCGATGGGGGAGGCGGCGGACCGTCTGCCTTGGATGCTTGTGCCCAGTGCTGAGCGGACAGTGGTCAGTGCTGGTCCGCTCACAGCAGGGGGTGGGCGGGGCGGGCGGCGCGGCCGGGCTCTGTGCTCGTGCCCGGGGTCGGCAGGTCGGGGTCACGATGCTGGGTGCAGGGGTGTTTTGTCCGGTCCTGCCTTCTGGTTTACCTCTGTTTGCGTTTGTGTCCGTGTCTTGTAACTTTAGAAAAGTACTACAGGAGCAGTAGTAACATTCTAGTTAGACGTTGATTTTTGTTGCAAATTGTTAAGCATTTTGAAACTTTAAAAGAAAACCCTGAATCCGCTAATGATACAAAGCATCTGCCCTCCGGGGGCCTTTCCTGTGTCCACCTGGCCTCTGGGCTCTCCATAAAGATGTTTTGGATCAGCGATTTTCCACCTTTCTCATCTCCTGGCGCACATAAACTAATTACTCAAATCCTTCAGCACACCAAAAAGATATATTTTTTGCTGATCTGACAAAAAATAGGTGTAATTTTGATTCATTCGCACTGGATGGCTATTGTGTTGGCTGTTGCCATTTTTTAAATTTGACAATCTAAGGCAGCACTTCTCAACCTGTGGTCACGACCCCTTTGGGGGTTGAACGACCCTTTCACAGGGTCGCCTAAGACCATCAGAAAACAAATGTCCGATGGCGAGTCATAACAGTAGCAAAATCAGTTATGAAGTAGCAACAAAAATAATTTTATGGTTGGGGGTCACCACAACATGAGGAACTGTATTAAAGGGTCGCGGCATTAGGAAGGTGGAGAACCACTGGTTTAAGGGAAAAGAGGTCAGTACCCCTGACTAACTGGCCAGGTAGTGCATGTTTTAAATTTTTGTGGCACCCCAGTTGAAAAATCACTGATTCAGAGTAAATAGGATCAAGAAGACAACCCATTATACTGAAATACAGTTCTCAAAGTATTGAACCAAACTGGTGATGAAGCTCCTCATATTCCCTTTATTAGCTGAATTAGTAACAGACAGCATCGGCTCTAGTAATTCTTTTGCAGTGGTGATAAGCAGCTGACAGTTTGAGATTTCTGAAGCAGTTCTAAAGCCTTGTGAAGATGTTCGTGGTTTCTGCTGGTGGAAAAGCAGGTACTGCTGGAACTCCAGGATTTAATGTCTTCCCTCATAATTGAGTGAGTACTAGGTTTCAGCCAGAGGTTATTGCAAATAAAGATGTGGTATTTTTTCTCTCTCAGGTCCACAGACACCAAGTTCAGAACTTCTGTACCAGAAGTCAGTTTGCCCTCAGCCCCTCCCCTAGTAGCACTTTTCCTTCCTAAAATTATTGCACTGATGGCAATGGGGGCGAGGAAATAAAAACAGTTCAGATAAGGGAACTCAGAAGTTAGCAGGCTGGGGTCATGGAGGGTGAGGGTGAGGGAAGCTGCAGGAGCCACATGGGGGTACTACTGTCTTAGACCATTGTGACACCTCACAGCTGTGATAAGTTAGCCTGTTTTGTACAAGCTGTTTAAGGAGACACTGTTGGGGAGGAAAAATTATCCTCTATCCTTCAAGTTCTGGCTAGACTAATAAATTAACAGAAGACAGATTAGTAGGAGAAAAACAAATTAAAATGTAGAAACATGTATATATTGGAGAGACCCAGGAACACTGAGTAACTCCCCAAAATGGTGGAAGCCATCATCTTTAGTACCACCTTCTGCTAGCGACAAAAGATGACATTGGGGGTGGAGAATCTGTTATGGGAGGTTACAGGGCAAAGCACAGAAAGCCCCTGTACGGTTGTTATGCAGATTTAAGTCTGTTATGCAGATTTAAGTCCCTGCCTTCTCTGATAGTGAAAGCCCCCTTACCAAAAGAGATTCCCTTTACTTTACAAATCTAATTGTGTTTTACAAAGGATAGCTTCTGGGTTTTCAGAGCTTCTCCCAGGTCTGCTGTTTCTTAAAATTAACCAGCCTAAAATAATTAATATCTCAAAGTGGCATATTTTGGGGTAACAGATTCTGCTTCCCTTCAACACTGAAATTGGAAATATAGTGTAGAAAAAGTTTGAACTTGAAACCATTGGAATAAACATTCAAGAGCTGATGGGCATGATCATTTGGTGTAAAGGCTTGGCTGCAAAGGTTATCAAATGAGGCTACTGCATCCACCATGTTGTCCTGCCCACGAGTGTGCACAGATTTCTGCCAGCACCCCCATATCCCCCACCAGTCTGTTTATTGTTTCTGGGAAGTTCACTCAGAGGGTCACGTGCTATCACAGCAATTGTGCTTTCTGACAAGGTGGTTTCAAAGCTCCTGGGGAGGTGACAGAGCAGCTTCTTAATTCTATGTAGGATTCCTTGAGGAAAGGTTCAACACCTTTTTCAAAATCTTGAAAACTATGGATGTACCAGGTTGAGACACTGAAGGCCTGTGAGCTAATAAGCATTTGGGATTCATTGTCTTTCTGTACCTGATAGGATTTAGTCGCCCTGACAGGTCCAGCTACCAGGCCCTACTTTCCCTTTCCTTAGGGTGAGCTGCTTATGGATTGATGGTGCTTCTGTCTGGGGAAATTTTTCTGCTCAGGGTGATGCCATCACTCAAAAGGCAGGTGTCTTTGTCATGCCTCTGGCCCAGTAATGCCATGTGAAGTGAGGCTCTGGGCATGTTTGCTAGAAATGCTGCTTGCCTTGTTTCCATCTGTGATCGACACTTACAAAATGGGGTTTTAATCGGGTCTTAAGATGACAAGGAGCAGGTTGACTTCAAGTCCATGGGTCTGAGGTCCAACAAGGATAAGGGAGATCACAATCTAGCAGGATTGCAGGCACCACCATAGTGCTGGGCCTTGTGGCCGGCGGAGCTATGGTTTGGGCCCTGACGGGATCTGGCTGTCTACTTGGAGTCTTGGCTCTCTTACTCTGTTGGACTCTTAACTCTCCACTGTCTGCTCCTGCACACTGTCATTGCATGTTCACCACCACCCCCATCCCCCTTTTAGCTTTGGTCCAGCTCTGTCACCTCCTCCTCTTTCTGTTTCCCAGAATACCCCAGGAAGAGAGGGACTGAGCTCTTTCTCTCCACTCCTCCTAGGGGCTGCCTTGTCCTGCTCCCAGGGAGGAGTGGGCTCCTGCCATCTGCACAGCTGCCCCCTTTCAGGGTCTGCAGTGGGGTTGGGTCTTGCAGAAGGGACTGTGGATTTGTAGGTACTGTAGTTGCAGTTTCCAGAACAGTCCGATTAGATTTTTGCAAAAATAATGCCTCTATGAGACCTGTTAATCTCTCAATATGTTATATTTTGTCTAAGACATTTTAGCAAGGATTGCACTTTCTGCATTAAAAAAATAAGGAATTTAATTTTGTATTCTAAATTCAGTTATGTGTTTATACTTTTTTTTTAAAAAAAAAATTTATTTCAGCAGAATTTACTACAGCATAAGTGGAAATAGCTCTGCGACCCTCCAGAGCAGCAGTAAACCATGGCACTATTGACATTTGGGGCTGGAAATGTCTGTGTTGTGGAGGCTGTCCTGTGCATTGTAAGATTTTAACAGCATTCTTGGTCCCTACCCACTAGATGCCAGTAGGACACTAGTTCCGGTTCTAACAACCAATAATGTCTTCTGATATTGCCCAGTGTCCCCTCGGGGACAAAAATCACCCCTGGTTGAGAACTACTGATCTAGAACAGCATTTCCCAAAATAATTGTGTAGAACCCGAGTTTAATGGGATATGCATACATTTTTATGTATTAATCAGTTAAGCTATTTTGTGTTGTATTTTTAGTCAGCATTATTATGTGTTTTTATATATTTACATAATCCAGGTAAATATGTTTTTCATTGTTTTTATCCTCACCCAAGGACATTTTTCCATTCTTTGTTCAGATAGAGTGGGAAGGGGAGAGAGAGAGAGAGAAACATTGATGAGAAAGGGACACATCGAGTGGTTGCCACCCGCACAACCCCAACCGGGGCGGGGACAAACTGCAACCGAGGTACGCACCCTTAGCAGGAACCGAACCTGGGTGTCTCTGGACCGCAGGCTGACCCTCTAACCGCTGAGCCAAACCGGCCAGGACTGTTTTTCATTTTTTTTAAATGTGTTTTTTATTGATTTTAGAGAGAGAGGAAGGGAGATGAAGAGAAAGAGAAACATCAATGAGAGAGAAACATCAACATTGGTCAGTTGTCTCTTCTGCATGCTCCCTACTGGGGTTTGAGCCCTGATCAGGAATCAAACCGTGACTGTGGGTCGACGCTCAACCACTGAGCCACATAGGCTGGGAAAATATGTTTTTCATTTAAAAACTTTAAGATCTCTTGCCCTGGGTGGTTTGGCTCAGTGGTTGGAGCATTGGCCTGCAGTCCACAGAGACCTGGGTTCGGTTCCCACTGAGGGCACGTACCTCGGTTGCAGTTTGTCCCTGGCCCTGGTTGGGTTGTGCGGGTGGCAGCCACTCGATGTGTCCCTTTCACGTCGATGTTTCTCTCCCTCACGCTCTATCTGAACAAAAAATGGAAAAATGTCCTCGGGTGAGGATAAAAAAATAAATAAATAAAATAACCTTTAAAAAAACCACAAAACTTTAAGATCTCTTCACATTTTGTGATTCTGGTTTTTTTTTTTTTCCTGATCATTTTATGTTCATGCCTGATGTTGCAGAGTCCTTGCCTCAAATGGTTGGGGTTCCTATTTTTCATTAAATGTATTCATTGACCCTTAATAACAGGTACATCATGAAAGGTTTGAGTATCAGCTTTTTAATGATGCCAGTGATAGTCAAGGTCTTAAAAAACAAAGCTGTGATGTGAATTGGAATTCCACTAGCTATAATAGACCATCCAGCTCAGAATTTATGAAAACAGGTCTTAAAAAAAACATTAAAACACCTTTGTGGTTAGAATTTTGCTGTGTCTTTAGTGAACATATGTGGACTTTTGGCTTGGAAATGTGTTTTTTGGACAGATTTTGTTTTAACAGAATATCTGTGATTTAATTTGAATATTAAACTTCAAGAAGTACCTCCCCAAACCTTGTCTGAAAAATAAAGTGATTTCTTGACAAATGTTTTCCTCAGAATGCATTATTGGCTGAACCCCTCACTGGGATGGGGCATGTGAATGAAGACAAAATAGAAGACAGGGACAAGTGGATGACGACTCACTGAACTGTAGTGACGGACAGTTTAGTATCCTATAAGGTATCTTGAAAAAGATCTCTTTTTTTGAGTATATGAAAGTTTTCTTGGATTCCTTGACATCTTCCTTTTTTTTTTGTTCAGATAGAGTGGGAGGGAGAGAGAGAGAAACATCGACGTGAAAGGGACACATCCAGTGGCTGCCACCCACACCACCAACCAGGGCCGGGAACAAACTGCAACCGAGGTACATGCCCTTAGCAGGAACCGAACCCAGGTCTTTCTGGACCACAGGCCGACGCTCTAACCACTGAGCCAAACAGGCCAGGGCAACATCTTTCTTTATTAATATATTAGCAGGTTTTATTTGGAAAAGGATAATCAATTAAATGTTTTGAGGAAAGATTAGTAACTACAAAGAAAATTCGGAGAAGTAGTTTGCAAATGTCTCCTGACTCTTGCTGTGTTTCCAGTCCTTTTCTGGCTCCATAACCATCTCTCTTAAACAGACAAAGCTGAAATTACCCTAGAATGTCCTCCATTTCTGTTAGCGAAATTGATTGCGCTTGTTAGTTAGAGCAGCCTTTGCGAGCAGCTGGAGCCCTGCTGAGAAGGAAAGCCCTTGTAGGTGTGGCAGCTCTTGGGGATGGAACTGCTTCACTGCATTGGGCCTGTCTGTAGATTAAATGGAAAATGAAAAGACTTGTCCCCAAAACTGAGTTAGCAAATTTTTAAAAATATGTTTTTATTGATTTCAGGGAGAGGGAGGGGTAGAGAAACATCCATTGGCTGCCTCCTGCATGCCCCCTACTGGACATCGAGCTGCAATAAATTTGAATCAGTCTGGATAAATGGAATCAAATAGCATAAGTCTGTTGGGGAAATATGACTAATAGAGGGGAAAGTAGGATATTGTCTCTTAGTAGACTATATCTTGCTGTGCTTCGTATGTAATGACACCTGTGTGGAAATAGGGCCTATGTAAATAGCTCTCAAATTGTAATTAGAATCATAAAGGAATCCATGTGAATAAATACTAAAAGCTAAATCCAGAAATCTTTGCTTTCCTGACCAGTTCCCATTGCCTCATTGGTCCTTTGTTTTTCCCTTTTGTT
Source organism: Molossus molossus (assembly GCF_014108415.1). Classification (NCBI taxonomy): domain Eukaryota; kingdom Metazoa; phylum Chordata; class Mammalia; order Chiroptera; family Molossidae; genus Molossus; species Molossus molossus. The sequence continues at coordinate 6,374,202 of NW_023425388.1, read as the reverse complement.
GGCATCTGAGCCCCGAGAAACTGCTTTGCTAAAGTCAGTATATAGAGTTTAATTCTACACAGTGGGTGCCACCTTGTCCAGAAGCAGTTGTTCTGAGGCCCAGATGCCACCGGGAAAGCAAAGAGGGCTCCTCCTTCAAGGGCCTCTCCTGTGTGCACTGCACTCCCTGTGTTGTGGGGCTGAGGAGCGCTGTGTGAATGGGCTGCTGGAGAGCAGACCCCAGCTGGGCTGGGAGGTACTGGGCCCTGTGGGCCAGGGGCCATGGAAAAGGGCTGGGCCAGGGCCACCTCATTGGTCTTTGGCTTATCAGGCCTTTTTTTCTTTCTTTCTAGAAGTGCCCCCCCCCCCCCCCGCATTCCAACACACACACACACACACACTCTTTTTTGTCTTCACATCTGTTTTGAGAGTGACAATTATAGTGTAAACAAAACATTTAACTATTTTCTATTTGTAGCTATATTCTTGATAGGATGTCATTAAAATTATCTGATTTGTCTAGACTAGTCAAATAATCAGATGTTCAAAAATAGTTACTGTAAAACTCTTTGCTAAGGTCTCCCATTAAAAGGAGGCATCATAGTGCTGTATGACTAGATAGAGTATTAAAGGTTTTTGTATGTGTTTATGGTTTTATACAGGTTACATGGCATTAATTGGGAATGAAGCATTAACAGCTAAGCGAAACCCACAGATAATAAAGGTTAACCTTTAAATGCCCTGAAATTCATTTTAGGTTTTAAAAAAAAGTTCTCAAACGATCCTAGAGGTGTTTGCTTCCCAGATTGTTCTGTGCTCACTACCTGCACTGAGCCTATAAGTCAAATAAGTCTGGGTCCCTGCCACTGAAGAACGCACAGCCAAGTGTATCATGAACAGAAGTTCACATTTCATTGACAGAACAAGGATTGTTGAGGAAATGGATTTGAATGTAGATGTTTGTTTTAGGTAGTGTGAGGCTAACCAGCAGAAGAGACTGAAGATAGGGTATGTAACTCCCAAAGCAGCAGAGGGGAAAGGGGAACAATGAAGAACTTCATTGTTTCCACAAAAGGGAATTATGGAGAAAGAAGAAAACAAGGAAGCTTGCTTGGTGTATTAAAAAACAACTATAGCCCTGGCCGGTTTGGCTCAGCGGTTGGAGCGTCGGTCTATGGTCCAGAGAGACCCGGGTTCGGTTCCTGCTAAGGGCATGTACCTCGGTTGCAGTTTGTCCCTGGCCCTGGTTGGTCGTGCGGGTGGCAGCCACTCGATGTGTCCCTTTCACATCGATGTTTCCCTCTCTCTCTCTCCCTCCCACTCTATCTGTACAAAAAATGGAAAAATGTCCTCGGGTGAGAATAAAAAAAAAATTAAAAAAATAAAAAAACAACTATACAAGATGGGATAAACAAGCACATGTTTATCAGTAACCACAATTCATGTAAAAGGGTTAAATTAAATCAAGTGATTAAAAACTCCAGATTTAGTAAAAAAAAGAAAAGAAATTTAGCTAAATTTGGTATATAACTGATACATCTAAAACTTAACACAAGAAGGCAGGGAACAAAGGGATGAAAAACTGTCAATCCTAACAAAGAGAGCAAGCTTAGCAATAATATCAGATAAAACTAGACTCAAGGTGAAAAGCATTGCAGAAATACTAAAGACTTCCCAAATGTATAGTTAATAATCATAGACTGATGTAACAAATTGTGGAAATATGTAAAATAAAGGTTGACAGAAATAGGAAAAGTTGGCAGTTCTGCACATAGAGGGGGAGACAATACTGTAACACGGAGCAAGCCACAAACCAAGGAGAGTGAAGGAGAAGGGATGTGGAGTGGAAGTTCTCGACCTGGCCCTGGTGACATTAGGGCGAGGTCATTCTTTGTCAGGGAGCCATCCAGTGAACTATAGAATATTTAGCAGCATCCCTGGCCTCTACTCACTAGATAGATGCTCAGAGCTACTCTTCTCCCTTGTGATAACCAGAAATGTTTTTGGACATTGCCAATGTCCCCTGGGAGCCAAAATCATCTCTAATTGAGAACTACTGACAGAAAGAATTTAATATGGCTAATGGGTGTGTACAGAAATTTGTGCCCAACAAACATAAAGTATAGATCTCTTAAATTACATGGAACATTTAACAAAACTGGCCACAAAGAAAAATCCCAGGTTTCAAAAAGTAAATCCTATAGACCAGATTCTCAGAACACAATGCAACCTATTTAGAACCTAAGAGTGAACGAATAGCTAAAAATATCTACATTCAAATGTTAAGAACCCCCCCCCCCCCCCGTTATATCTCTTGGGTTAAAGAGAAGATCGAAAACTATTTTCAGACTGTATAAATGAATGACAGAGCACCACATACCACAACCTATTATATGAGAGGGGAAAAGTTCTCAGGGAAGAGAAAGGGCCTTAAATGCATTTATTAGAGAACAACAACAACAAAAAAATCAGCTTTCAGCTCAAGAAACCAGGAAAATAAAAGAAAATAGAAACAACTGTTTTTTTTGCTTTTTGCAATTTGAGAAGAAATGAGAACTACAGACATAAAGATTTTACAGTTATAAAAACACACCATGTACAATTTGATGGCAATAATTTGAAGAGCTGTGGATAGTTTTTAAGGAAAACATAAATGACCAGAATTGACCTTGAAGGTAGAGACTTGTATAGATCAGTAACTTTAGATGAAATCAAGAAAGTAGTCAAACATCTCTTCAAAAAGGCACTAGGTACTCTGCTCCTGTTCAGCAGACAGCTGCATCTTCCTGCACAGTGCCAGCCACGCGGAGACGATGGTGAAGGTTGGAGGGAAGGATTTAGCCATATTGGGTGCCTGGTCACCAGGGCTGGTGGTTGTTTTTTTTAATCTTCACCCAAGGATATTCTCCATTTATCTTCAGTCAGAGTGGGACGGAGGGGGAGAGAGAGAAAAAAACATCAATGTGAGAGACACATAGACTGGTTGCCCCCCGCACAACCCTGACCCAGCCCAGGGACCGAACTGCAACTGAGGTATGTGCCCTTGACTGGAATCAAACCCGTGACTCTTTGGTCTGAGGGCCAACACTTTTAACTGCTGAACCAAACAGGCCTTTGGCCACCAGGGCTGCTTTTAACTTTGGCAAAGTACATTGTCACTGTCAGTGACCCCTTTAGTGACCTCAGCCACATGGTCTACATGTTCCAGTATTATTCTACTCCTGGCAAGTTCAGAGGCACAGTCAAGGCTGAAAACAGGAAGCTTGTCATCAATGAAAAGTTTATCTCCATTTTCTAGGAATGAGGTCCCACCAACATCAAATGGGGTGATGCTGGTGCTGAATATGTTGTGAAGTCCTTTGGAGTCTTCACTACCTTGCAGAATGCTAGGGCTCACTTGAAGAGTGAAGCCAAGAGGGTCGTCATCTCTGACCTTTCTACAGATGCTCCCATGTTTGTGATGGGCGTGAACCATGACAAGTTTGACGACTTCCTCAAGATTGTCATCAGTGCCTCCTGCACCACCAATTACTTGGTCCCCTGGCCAGAGTCATCCATGACAACTTTGGCATCGTAGAGGGACTCATGACCACAATCCATGCCGTCACCATAGATGGCCCCTCTGGGAAACTGCGATGTGATGGCTGAGGAGATGCCCAGAACATCATCTCTGCTTCTGGCGCTGCCAAGGCTGTGGGAAGGTCATCCCTGAACTGAATTGGAAGCTCACTGGCATGGCCTTCCATGTCCCTACCCACAATGTGTCGTTGTTTGTGGATCTGACTTGCTGCCTGGAGAAAGATGCTAAATATGATGACATCAAGAAGGTGGTGAAGCAAGCTTCAGCGGGCCCCCTCAAGGGCATTCGGAGGTATATTGAGGACCAGTTGTCTTCTGCAACTTTGAACAGTGACACTCATTCCTCCACCTTCAATGTTGGGCCTGGCATTGCCCTCAATGACCACTTTGTCAAGTTTATTTCCTGGTATGACAGTGAATTTGGCTACAGCAACAGGGTGGTAGACCTTATGGTCCATATGGCTTCCACGGAGTAAGAGCTTTCTGGACCACCAGCCCCAGCGAGAGGAAAAGAGGCCCTCAGCTGCTGGGGAGTCCTTGCCCCAAATCTATCCCCCAATACACTGAGAATCTATACCCCAACATAATGACCTCCACAGTTTCCATCCCAGGCCCTCTGATGAAGGAGAGGGGCTTAGGGAGCCTACCTTGTCATGCACCATCAATAAAAATTTTTTTTTTATTTTTTTTATTTTTTATTGCCATATAGTATATATACAATACAGTATACCAATCTTAAGTGGTTGGTTGGTTTTGATGATTTATACTCTTGTAACATCCACTCCAAACAAACTATAGAACATTTTCATTCCAGAAAGTTTTCTTATAATTCATCAGTCCCCAAAGACAGCTACTTCCTGATTTCTATCACCATAGATTCATTTGGCCTGTTCTTCATTGTATATATATCCCGAGGACATTTTTGCATTTATAGACTTGGCCAGATCCTGCTACAATCTTTGGCCTGAGATTCTTTGAATGGTGCTTTCTGTCTATTGAACTTGTAGTCATCACAGTCTCCTTGGGCTCCGGCAGAGGGAGGGCAGACTGGACTGGAGCTGTGTTGGGACACTCGGGATTTGGAGGGCACTCAGAGCTTTTGCTGAGTTGCTGCCATGCAGGACGGTGGCCATATTGCTCACCATCAATAAAATTTACTGTGCCTCCCCTCCCCCTGACTGATGGGTGAGTTAGATCAAACTTTCTTGGAACAGGTAATACCTGTGCTGTATAAATTGTAGCAACCACTCACTAAACAAAAATTTATTGCACACTTGTTGTGTACCAAACAGATAGGATTCCCTGCCTGCCAGGAAGTAGTAAAGGCAATAAGTTAATTAAAGGTTCATCTAAATACATAAATGGAAAGTAACAACTGTAGTAAAAGGGAGGCATATTTTTCCCTGAGATGTGGGGTCAGAGGTTAGGGATAGCTCTCCCAAGATGGGTATGACTGATGTGAAGTGTCAAGGGGAACAGGAGTGAGTGAGAGGACAAGGAGTTAGGAAGACCATTTCCGATAAAGGTGGGGATAGTGTGTTACGCGGCATGGCTTATGTGGCTCAGTGGTTGAGCATTGACCCATGCACCAAGAGATCGCTGGTTCGATTCCTGGTCAGGGCATGTACCCAGGTTGGGGGCATGCAGGAGGTAGCCAGTCAATGTTCTCTCTCATTGATGTTTCTCTTTCTCTCTCTCTCTCTAAAATAAATAAAGAAAAAAATTTTTATTTTAAAAAGAGGCTTTGTGTGTGGGATGGGGAGAGAGGGACGTGGGGCTCCAAAGAACTTGTAAGGGCCTAATATGACTGCATTGCAAAGAATGGGGATCATGTAGGGGTGGGGAGGGGGGAAAGAAGGAGGACAGGTAAAGGGCCCAATCTTGCCAGACAGTCGTTGGTTATGTTAATTGTGTGATCTGTGTCTTATAGTGGGTAGGAATGCCCTGAAGGTTTTTAAACAGATGTGTCATGATCAAATCTAGGTTTACAGAGGGTCCCTTTAAAGACTTAGAAATATGGCCATGTCCACAGTAGGGGACTGGTTAAATAAACTATGGTAAGTCTACACCTTAAAGTACTTTCTCTGTAGCTTTAAACAGGAATGAGTGATCACTAACCTGCTATGAAGCGTCTTTAGGATACAGTAAATGAAAAAAGGCTCAGAACTCTGAGTACAGTATGCACTTTTATCTAAGAGAGACATATGAATATTTGCTTATAATAAAAGCAAATTAAAATGTTAAAATGGGGAGGGAGGGTTATAATTGGGGTTCTGAACATATCTTCTATAGCTGTGATTCACTGAACCATATCAGTGTTTTATGTAGTTTAAAAATAAAATGGGAGGGTCGGGAGGAGACAGTAGTACCTGAAAATTAAAAACAAAATGAATTAAAAGAACCTAACTAGGTATTGAATTGGTGGCTTAACTACACAGAATTATTTCAAGTGACTTCAAAGCCAGTTGGATTGTACAAGCATCTAGTGGGATAAGTCCTAAAGACAAAGGAACTGCAAAGAAATCTTAAAAAGGTTTTAGTACTCATATTGTTAGTAATAATGTTCACATTGTTATTTTGAAGCTATATATATAAGTAATCTTGTGTGATAGATAAGTAAATCATTATATTACTGTCATTAGGAAACAAGATTTTCAGGGTAAGAAAAAAGATATACAAATATGAAATCAAAGCAGTTAAGTAAATACCTTGTAATCCCAAATTTGAATTGAAGATAATCAGTATTGTTTTTTAAAAAATTTTTATGAGAAAATATTTCCTATTTCTGTCCATTGAAAAGGCCTAGAAAACAGTGAGCACACATAGCCTACATTGCGGTCTCTACATATCTTTCCCCACATCAAGGAACCAGAGCCTCTTGGGTGGATGGCAAACTGGGTTTGGTGCAGAAAGTGAAGATGAGTCTGGAGTATCTCATTTCACCTGAAAGCAAGAAAGCTATCAAGAATAACTAGGATGTGGTAAAGGCTCTAGGAGGTAACTGAAGGTGCTTACGTAGGCCAAAGATGGGATAATTTGGAACATCGATATATATATAATTGTATTTATTTTTAAAATGTTCAAACCCATGGGATCATAATGTACTAAAACAGCCTCACTGGTCACTATTGGAGAAGGCTAGGGAAGCAGCACGTTGTTTGGGAAATTGATAAGCAGAGGGAAAGAAGCAAGTCTGAAGAAACTCCATCCTTGGAGCTGCAACATGGACAATAGACTTGTGGTGGTGTGTGGGTGGGGAAGATTGGCCATGGGAGACAGGTCCAAAGGCATTGCCGGGAGTTCAGACAATGGACAGGTGACTGGGGAGCTTCACATCCTCTCCAGTGAAGTGATTGTTTCATTTGCTGCCTCATAGCATGAGGGGGGAAATTCCTTTCCTTTTCAGTAATTTATTTTCCGGTGTTTTGGAGGTGCCTGACTTCCAGACTATCAGGAAGTGCCACTTCTACACATAAGCACCAGGCCATCATTTTCTTTAGACTTGTTAATGTTTGCAGAGCAGAGTTACATGTGTCTGCAGCATTGGCATCCTTACCATGATTGCAAGTCATTCATGGTGTTTACCTGATGCATTGCTTTCATCAATTCTCTTAAATAGTGTTTCCCATTTTGAATGACATTATAATTCGTAGATTGAATTGATGAAATTAACATTTGCAGGCATCAAAGTTGAACAGACTGTCAAATACTGTCCTGATTTTCTTAGGAGATACATAGTTATCTTAGAAACAAAGTTACTGTGTTCTCAGAGATAATGTGTAGAAGAAATGGCAGGGCTTCAGAGTCCAAGTCTGACCTCACAAAGGTATCTTAGCCTCTTTGTGCCTCTGTTTCCTCATCAGTATAGGAGGACAGTGTTACAAGGCATCTGTTAGTGTTCTGGTTACTACTAGTGGGAACCCAATGGCACTGTTGGTTGCATAAAACAACCATTTTATGAAACTCTTGGATTTGAGGGCCAGGAGTTTGGAAAGGATGCAGGGGAAATGGCTTGTGTCTGCTCCATGGCGTTTGGGTCCTCAGCTACAAAGATGCAGAGGCTGGGTGGGGGTGGCTTGATGGCTGAGGGCTGGAGTCTTTTGGAGGAATTTTCTCAAATTTGGAAGTTGATACTGAATTTCAGATGGGTTTGTGGACCAGGACATTTCTACATGTGACCTGGGCTTCCTTACAGTATTGAGGATTGGGGGAGTTGGGGGATGGATGCTTCCTCAGCATGGAAGGGTGGAACTCTTCACAACATGGGAGTGGGGAACTTTTTACAGCATGGGGGTACTTCTGGTTGGTCATACTTGTTACATGGGGGCTCAGGGCTTCACAAGTGAGTGTCCATAGAAGGCAGAAGCTGCCTCACATTTATGTCCCAGCCCAAAAGTCACACAGCATCACTTCCACTGCATTCTTGAGGTTCCAACTGAGTCCCTAAGGTCAGCTCACACTTAGAAGCTCCTCATTTAGGTCTTGACATGTATTAGTGGACTCAGGATATTTCTTCCCTCATTTTCCCTTTCCTACCCTCACAGCCCCATTGTGATACTGCCAGGACAAAGTGAAGATTGAACGTAGAGCGGATTCTTGGTACATGTCTGCACTATCGTGGACTGAATAGATAGGGCTGTGACAGCTCTGAGAGTGCTCCGAAACTCTAGGGATGTTTTCTTGCAAGTGCTTCTGCTTTATCCAGCCTAGTCCACCAAGATTCAGTGTGCCCATGTTTAGACAAGAGAACACACGATAGACCACAGGTACGGTGTATTTGGAGAGCAGCACTAAAGCCCCAGTTTTACCTGCACTTTGCATGAATTGATTGCATTTAAGCAATTTTTTAATTGATTTTATAAAGAGAGGAGGGAGAGGGAGGGAGAGATGGAAACATCGATGAACAAGAACATCGATTGGGCGCCTTCTGCATGCCTCCCACTGAGCATGTGCCCTGACTGGGAATTGAACTGGCGACCTCCTGATGCCTGGGTAGATGCTCAACCAGTGAGCCCCACCAGCCGGGCGAATTGATTGAGTTTAGAGAGATTTTTGTAAAAGCATCAAATTCCAAAGCTTTCTGCATTTTTTCTTTGAGCCCTGGCAAGTTTAGTGTCTTACTTCTTCTGTTCCAATGACCTATTTATATATTCTTGTGTCACTATCCACTTTTCTGTTGTTACTGTGGTCTTGTAGGGTGTTACAAAATTTGCTATTTCTTAAATCTTTTAAGGGTAAATAGCTATTCATAGACCTTGATTCCACCATATACATTTTAGAATGGGGTTTTTGAGTTTCTAAAAAAACAACAGGAATTTTTATAGGGATTGCAGCTGCAAGATTTATAGATAATTTGTGTGTACCAAGAAAAGCTAGTAGACTCTCCATAAACTGTTAGGACTAAAGGCCCCAGGGAAGTTGTCAGGTACAAGGTTAGTCCACATAGACTGGGGGCATTTTTTATCTATCAGTGCACCACAAAGTATAATGACAATGAGGTGTTGTTGTTTTTTTATCCTCACCCGAGGACATTTTTCCATATTTTTTTATTCAGATAGAGTGGGAGGAAGAGAGAGAGAGAGAGAGAAACATCAACATGAGAGGGACACATCGAGTGGCTGCCATCTGCACAACCCAGCCAGGCCGGGGACAAACTGCAACCGAGGTACGCGCCCTTAGTGGGAGCCGAACCCCGGTCTCTCCGGACCGCAGGCTGACGCTCTAACTGCTGAGTCAAACCGGCCAGGGCGACAATGAGGTATTTTTGACAGGAGCAAGGAAAACTATAAAATGTTTAGGAGTTAATCTAACCATGAGTACAGGAGAGCTTCACAGAGAAGACATCAAACTTAATGCAGGATGTAGGAGAGGACTCAGGCTCTGGACTAGGGAGACCTGGCACTATTGAGGTATCTCCTGCCCAAGTTAATCCATCAGGGCTTTTTCACTTTGGTATAAAGTTGTTTCTTGTTTTGTTTGCTGCTCATTCCCCAGCACTTACAACAGAGCCCCACATGGAGAAGACCTTCAGTAAATCTTTGTGGATTGAATGAAGGGTGCAAATGCCCAGCAGACCTTGGGCCTTGCCTTTCAGTTGACAGGTTACTGTGAGCCTTTCTATGCTGCCCCTGGATTTAACCACCATGCTGATGATTGATGATGGGTGACTGTAACTGCTTTCACTGTTCCTCTATGGATGACATTTAGGTTCTGTTTCTACTTTTTATTAATGTGGATAAAAAAACATCATTAGCATCTAGCTTTTCTTGCCATGTTTAATGCCCTTTCAAATGAAGCTTTTGAGCATAGAAAAGATTATTTGAGGTTATTTTAAAATCAATATTTATTAAGGCTACAAAGTTACAGGCCTGTTTTTTCCTTTATGCTTTTATGTAGAATTTACAGCTTTTTCATTCTCTTTATGAATTTAATATATATATATTTTTAACTTATCTTTATTGTTGGATGTATTACAGATGTCCCTCCCTTTTTCCCCCATTGACCCTCCTCCTCCCCAATCCCGCCCCTCTCCTGCCTTACTCATACTATTTATTGTGTGTGTGTCCATTGGTTATGCATATATGCATAGAAGTTCTTTGGTTTATCTCTTCCTGCCCTCCCTCCTCCCTGCCTCCTGAGGTTCGTCAGTGTAACAACCAATTTGTACTTCTTAATCCCTTCATCTTTTTCATCCACCCCCCAGTTCCCTCCCATGTGGCAAGCAACAAAAAGTTTTCTGTATCTATAAGTTGGTTTCTGTTTCACTTGCTCATTTTGTTTGTAGATTCAATTGTTGATAGATATGTATTAATTGCCATTTTATTATTCATATTGTTGTTTTTCTCCTTCAAGAAAACCCTTCAACATTTCATATAATACTGGTTTGGTGGTGATGAACTCCTTTAATTTTTTTTTTGTCTGGGAAATTATATGTCCATCGATTCTAAATGGTAGCTTTTCAGGATAGAGTAATTTTGGTTGTAGGTCATTGCTTTTCATCATTTTGAATATCTCTTGCCACTCCTTTCTGGCCTGCAAAGTTTCTTTTGAGAAATTATCTGACAGTCTTATGGGAGCTCCTCTGTAGGTAACTAACTGCTTTTTTCTTGCTGCTTTTAAGATTCTCTCTTTGTCTTTAACCTTTGGCATTTTGATGATGATGTGTCTTGGTGTGGACCTCTTTGGGTTCATCTTGTTTGGGACTCTCTGTGCTTTCTGGACTTGTATGTCTGTTTCCTTCACCAAGTTTGACTTGTATGTCTGTTTCCTTCAACAACTTAGGGAAGTTTTCTGTCATTTTTTCATATAAATTTTCCATTTCTTGCCCTCTCTCTTCTCCTTCTGGCATTCCCATGACACAGATGTTGGTATGCTTAAAATTGTCCCACAGGCTCCTTATACTATCCTCATTTTTTTGGATTCTTTTTTCTTTTTGCTGTTCTTATTGGGTGTTTCTTGCTTCCTTATATTACAAATCATTGGTTTGCTTCTTGGCTTCACTTACTCTATTATTGATTCTCTGTAAATTATTCTTTATTTCAGTTAGTGTCTCCTTCATTTCTGACTGGTCCTTTTTTATGTTGTTGATTTTCTCACTAAGTTCCTTGAAGGTCTTACTGAGTTCCTCAAGCATCCTTATAACTAGTGTTTTGAACTCTGCATCGGATTGATTGCTTATCTCCATTTTGTTTCGTTCTTTTCCTGGAGTTTTGTTCTTTTCTTTCATTTAGGACATGTTTCTTTGTCTCCTCATTTGGCTGCTTCCCTGTGTTTCTTTCTATGTATTATGTAGAGTTGCTATGTCTCCTAGGCCTTGTAGGGTGGCCTATTATTGTAGGTGTCCTGTAGGATCCAGTGGCACAGCCTCCCTGATCACCCAGCTGGTCCCTCAAGGTGCACTCCTAGTGCGCACTGTATACCCTTCTGTTGTAATGGAGTCTTAATTGCTGTTGGCATGTCAGTGGGAGGGATTTACTCAGGCTGATCAGCTGCAAGGACTGGCTTTGCCCACTGGCCTCTGACTACCTTGGAGGATCAGCTGTGCAGGGGACCATCACACAGGGCAAGACTTACTTCAGCAGGGCTCTCATACCCACTGAGTCCACTCATTGAGTGTGTCACTTGTGCAGATGGTTGTGCTTTCACCATGGTCTGAAGCTGTCCATTGGGTGTGCTGGCTCTGGGGCAAGGTCAGCCACTGCCTGTGTTCCACCTGGGGCCACTCAGCATAAGCTACAAAATGGTCTGCCGATGGCTGCTTCTTGTGCTGGGCTTGGAGGTACCCAGAAAAAGCCAACTTATGAACCAAGGCTGGCTGCTTCAAGTGCCAGGCCTGGGCCACGTAATGAGAGGTATGGGGCTCGCCGAGGCCACATGCTGCTTGTTTGAGAGATTTTGGGAAAATCTGAAGCAGATCCAAGACAGGCCAACCCTATGGTAAAGGCATTGGAAACAGCTTGGGTTGGCCCCAAGGTTGGGTGGGGCAGGACCTCAGGGAATCACCAGGGCGGGGCAAACAATGTGAGCCAGGTTGCTGGAGTCCCAGATATGGCAGCAGTCTGCTGCCCCAGGGAAGGGCTCACCAAAGGATCAAGGCCTCTGACTGCAAGTCTACCCAGGAGAAAGCTGCCCCTCCAGCTCTTGCCCAATACCAAACAACCCATTTATTCCCTGTATGTCTCTGGTGCCTTTCAAGCTGCCTCTCCCACGCTGGAGCCTGGAGGGTGTTGAGTCTGAGTAAGCCCGTGCACTGGCCCTTTAAGAGGAACTGCCTGGGGCTCCAGCAGTCTCAGCCTCCCTCAGCCTCAGTTCCCATTGGTTTTTACAACCAGAAATCGTGGGGCTTCTCTTCCTGGCATTGGAACCCTGAGCTGGGTGCCTGGTGTGGGACAGGGATTCCCTTACTCCTCAGGGAGGACCTTCCCAGCCGAGGTATTGTTGTGGTGCGACAGAGTCAAAGAAAGACCACTAGAGAATTGAAGTCCAAATAAAAGCCGTTTATTAGCTGGCTGGCGTCTGATTCCGAACACTCCTGTGACAGAGTCTTTGGAATCAGCCCGATATGCTTTATTACATGCCTTTTATACCTTACAGCAAAAGTTTTAATGATATAAGGAAATAGGATCTTCTTGATAGCATTAGCCCAGAGCTACCACAGTGCTCTATAGAATTAGTTTGTCTTACAGATAACAGGTACACCCAGGCACACCCAGGAACACCCAGGCATTTCAAGGTACATTGGGTCACACTTAGCCCCGAGCTGCACAAACACAGTGCAAGCCCCGATTCCTTGAGCCCCGATTCCTTGAGATCGTGGGGGAGATTGAGTCTCTGACTAAAGACCTCCAGGCTCTGTGGACTCTGTCAGACACATAGCTGGCTCCCAACAATTTTTTGGTTCAGGGGGTCTTTACAAAACAGGTTCTGCTAGAGGGCACACAGTGACTTTCCCAATCATCAATTATGGAGCTATAAAAAGTCAGCACAATAATTTACCAATCATCAATTATGGGGTTATGAACATGCCAGCACAGTATCCTCCTGATTTTTTTATCTGCCACACATGGGTATGAGACCAGCCTATCCACGCCTCCGCCCCTTCTACCAGTTTCAATGTGGCTTTAATTTCGTGGTTGTAGGACTTCCAGTAAGCTCTGTCTCAGGCATTTCTGAATGATGGTTATTCTGTAGTTTAGTTGTGATTTTGATGTGGTTTTGGGAGGAGGCGATACAGTTGTCTCTTGCCACTTTGCGCTTCGACTTTCATGGCTTCACTTGATCGCTTTTTTTCAAGTATAGTATAGTATAGTATTTGAAAAAACAGTGATCGTGTGAAGCCACAAAAGTCCAAGCGCGAAGTGGCGAGGGACAACTGGGTATAAAGAAAGAATCCTACTTCGCGGAAATTCATTAATCACGGTAGAGTCTGGAACGGATTAACCGCGATAAACGAAGGCTGACTGTACTGCGTTTACCTACGCCACCATCTTGACTGGAAGTCCTGAATTAAGTATATTTTAGTTAAACTTCACTTTTAAGATGCTTTTGATCAACTCAGGGTGATCAGCCTAAATATACCATTTTTAATGATCAGTTCCATTCCCAACTTACACATTTGGAATCATAGTTTTAAATTTAGTGGATTTAATTTTCATTTAAGCACCTTATATATCTGACCAAACAAGTAAAATCTTCTCAGGTAGGTCTAATGATTTAAAATTATACATATAGTGAATCTCATGTTCTCAGACTTTCCAGCCCCGTCTGCCAGGGGTGAGCTTTGCGGTCAGGGCCTTGGTTTTGCTCACTGCTGTAACCCCAGGGCCTAGTACTGTGCCCAGCGATTGATAAACTTGCATAACTGAAGAGATGTTTATAGTCTTTGTGAATTTTGCTCCTATATCTTTTAACTAAAAAAAGAAATTATGGCGCTGGCCAGTTTGGCTCACCAGTTAGAGCACCGGCCCGCAGACCAGAGAGTCCTGGGTTCGGTTCCCGCTAAGGGCACATACTGCGGTTGTAGTTTGTCCCCAGCCCCATGGGGTTGTGTGGGTGGCAACCACTTGATGTGTCTCTTTCACATCGATGTTTCTTTCTTCCTCCCTCTCTCCTTCCCGCTCTATCTGAAGATAAATGCAAAAATGTCCTCAGGTGAGGATTAAAATCAATAATGCAATTAATTATACCTTTTAAGTTAATATCAAGGCTAAAGTTTGAGATTAATTTGTCAGATTTTCTTAACTATTCCAAGCACCTTAATGTCAAATACATAGATTATTCTGAAGCTGAACACCAAAATATTAAAATCTAAATCTTCTGCAGGGTTTAACGATACCGTTAAGGCACTAAGTCATCTCAGACAAGTGTGAGGGACCCATGTTGACTAGAAAGTTGCGGCTGGGAGGAGAAGTGAGGCCCTCCGACTTCAGGGCCTTCCTCTGCCCTCTGACCGGCACACTGCACCTTCTTTTTTTAAATTTTTATCCTCACCTGAGGACATTTTTCTGTTTGTTGTTGTTGTTGTTGTTCAGATAGAGTGGAAGGGAGAGAGAGGGAGGGAGGGAGAGAGAGGGAGGGAGGGAGAGAGAGAGAGAGACATCAATGTGAAAGGGACACATCAAGTGGCTGCCACCCACTCACACAACCAACCAGGGCTGGGGACAAACTGCAACCGAGGTACATGCCCTTAGCAGGAACCGAACCCGGGTCACTCTGGACCGCAGGCCAACGCTCTAACCTCTGAGCCAAACTGGCCAGGGCTACACCTTCTTTTTAAGGCTGTACTGACTTAGCCAGCTGCAACCTTCCCAGATTCATCCATATTGTTTGAGCAGGAAAGACTCCACGAGATCGGATTCAACTAAACCATTTATATCTGACCCTTTTCTAATAAACTTTTCTTATTCCAGTCAGCTTGGACAAGAAAGCTGAAAAATATTAAAATGTCAGCCTCTTAGCTTCAGCTCAGACTTCATATTTTGTCTGCCTTTAAGGCCACAACATGAATGCCACAGTCTCTGGTTGATTTGAGAAGCATGTGTTGTTTTTTTCATGACTGACTACATAAGATCACATTGCTTTCCAAACTAGTTTGTGAATTTCAAGTTTACTTCATCCTTGTTGGCAACATGGTTGTTTTAAATTTAATAATTGCTAGATGAAAGGTATATTTTTTAAAAATTAGTATTTAATTACTAGTGAGTTTTAATATTTCTGTCCATTAACATTGGAAAGTTGTGCTTATTTCATTTGTATTAGTTTGGCTGGAGCTCTCGAAAGGGTACCAAAGTGACAATTACAACAAATTATATATCTTTTTTAATTGGGTGAAATTTGTAGAAATAATATGGTCAAAAACTATGTCTGACCCTTAAACACCATGGTATCATAATTACATTGAGTTGGCAATTCTTTGACTTGAATTTTAAAGCCCCATGTGATGTTACGAAATTAAGACACTGTTTGAGTGTAATGGGGGGAAGAAATGGGGATTAATTGATTGTTTCCAAATTTTGGTTTTTACGTAATGCCCAATAAAACAGATAAAGAAAGATGGGCCTTGTTGACCATTATCCTTAGGTCAGATGCTTTCAGTTATTTCCTAGTTGATGGTAGATATCACTTAGTCACTCAGATTCTGTCTTGGAGCTGCCTGGGCCAGTGATCTGAGGTCCTGTAGCTGAGCATTGACAGAGGCCTTGACCAGAGCAGAATGCCACCTCCTAAGCCCAAGAAGTCTGCTGAGATGAGCCCTGTGAATTCTGCTGAGACCTGCTTGCCTGCCTTCTTGAAGGTACCAGTCAGTATTACATTTTGCTAGAGTGGAATTTGGAAAAAAGGACCTCCACAAATTATGAGAGACAAATTTGCAAATGGCTGGTCCATGTGGTGGCGCTGGCTGCGGTGTCTACTCATAACCCGTTGGCAGCAGTCTTGAGCAGATGCTGCTGATAACTTCTCTCCGGCTTCTTTGATGTCCCGTAGGCGTATTGGTCACCTTGTACTCTGCCCCTATGTTTACTAAACAATCTACATTAGTCATGTAGAGTTGTCTTTTTAAAAATTCCTCGCATGGTATTCCATTGTAAAGAAAGCATGTATTTTCAAAGCTTTTGACACAAATTTCCAATTTTTCCTCTAGAACAGTTGTACAAATTTATATCAGATATTGAAGTTTTAACTAGTTTTGATAGAAGGACTGCAAATCTATACAGTTTTGAAATAAAATTCTGATTTCTCCCCAATATTTATTACAAGCATTTTGAAACACAAGAAGTTAAGAGTAGAACAGTGATCCTCTACCACCTCCACTCAGCAGTTGTTCACTTTGGCTACAATTTGTGTAGTTGAGTGTGCACTCTTGTTGACCACTTAAATTAAATTATGAACCCTGGCCCATTTGGCTCAGCGGTTAGAGCGTTGGCCCGAGGACCAAAGAGTTGCGTGTTCGATTCCAGTCAAGGCCACATACCTTGGTTGCGGTTCGGTCCCTGGTCCTGGTCGGGGTCATGTGGCAGTTGATGTGTCTCTCTCACATTGATGTTTCTCCCTCCCTCCCTCCCTCCCTCCCTCCCTATCTGAAGATAAATGGAAAAATATCCTTGGGTGAGGATTTAAAAAAAATAAAAATAAGCTGCAGTCCTGGCCAGTTTTGCTCAGTGGTTAGAGTGTTGGCCCAAGGACCAAAGGGTCTCAGGTTTGATTCCCAGTCAAAGGCACATACCTGGGTTGCAGGTTCAATTCCTAACCCTCTTTGGGGTCGTGCAGGAAGCAGCCAATTGATGTGTCTTTCTCACGTCGATGTTTTTCTCTTTCTCTTTCCCTTCCACTCTATCTTAAGAAAAAAAAAGGAAAACTATCCTTGGGTTAGAAAAAAATAAAAATAAAAAATGTAAACTCTGGAGGCTCTGGCTGGGTAGCTCAGTTGGTTAGAGCGTCATCCTGATACACCAAGGTTGCAGCTTTAATCTCCAGTCAGGAAACATACAGGAAGTAACCAATAAAAACATAAATACGTGGAATAATAAATCAATGTTTCTCTCTCTTCTCTCCCTCTCTAAAAAAACAAAATCAATAACTATATATATTTTTAAATCCTCCTCAGGGGATATTTTTCTATTTAATTTCAAAGTAGTGGGGGGGAGAGAGAGAAACATCGATGTAAACTGGTTGCCTCCTGCACCACCCTGACCAGGGCCAGGGACCGAACTGCAACCGAGATATGTGCCCTTGACTGGAATTGAACCAGTCTGCAGGCTAACACTGTAGCCACTGAGCAAAACCAGCCAGGGCAAACATTTTTTAAAATAAAAAATAAACTGTGGAAACCATGACCATACCCTTAAACATCTCAGCCCTTGCTCCTCAAAACAAAGGTGTTTCCATGAGCGTATAGCATCATCACACCATCATAACACACAGTCTCTCATGCTGGCTCATATCAACTTTGTATCTCATCTCCCAGAACTTCCCAAACTGTCTTTTACAGCTTTTGTTTTTTAAACCAGGATCACACACTGCATGTGGTGGTTGTTTCTTCTGTCTTTTAGTTCAGAACAGTTCCCTCACCCTTTTTATTTTGATCAGCGAGCACGTCCTCGGGATTGGGCAGATCTGCCCAGAAGTTTCATTCTGTATCCTTTTTGGAAGGCCCATCATGTTCATTTGTCTCATTACTGTTGATGTGACTTTTCACCTTTTGGTTAAGGTGTTTTCTGCCAGGTCTCTCCATTTTAAAGTTACTGTTTTCCCTTGTAGTTAACAGTAACTACCTTGTGGCAGGTCTTCTGGGACCACATGCATTTCTCATCTCGCTTTCACTGGATAGTATTGAGGTCCGTGGTACTTCTTGCCTGAAGCAGTGATTACTGTGGTGATCAGTATCCGTCCTCCTCTTTGTGTTGTCAGAACTCTACTGTAATTTAGAGCTTGCCCCATTTATTTGTTTATATATTTCTTTCAGTATGGACTCGTGGATTCTTTTTGTTGTTGTTAATCCTAAATCAAGGATTTTTTTTTTTTTTTATCCTCACCCGAGGATATTTTTCCATTTTTTGTACAGATAGAGTGGGAGGGAGAGAGAGGAAGGGAGAGAGAGACAGAAACATCGATGTGAAGGGACACATCGAGTGGCTGCCACCCGCACGACCAACCAGGGCCGGGGACAAACTGCAACCGAAGTACATGCCCTTAGTGGGAACCGAACCCGGGTCTCTCCGGACCGCAGGCCGACGCTCTAACCGCTGAGCCAGACCGGCCAGGGCAATCAAGGATATTTTTAAATTGATTTTTGGAGAGTGAAAGGGAGTGGGGGAGGGAGGGGGAGAGAGAGAGAGAGAGAGAGATAGAAACATCGATGTGAGAGAGACACATTGATTGATTGCGTCCTGCACACATCCCAACCAGGGCCGGGGATAAAACCTGCAACCCAGGTAGGTGCTCTTGACTGGGAATCGAACCTGCGACCCTTCAGTGCCCAGGCTGACATTCTAACCACTGAACCACACTGGCCAGGGTGACTCTTGGATTCTTATTTTATTCCCAGTTACCATCATATTTTGTTGCTCAGATTGTCCCAGATTTGACCAGGGATAGTACCTGCAGGCTGTTTGGTCTGTCTTTTTAATATACCCCCATAATATTTTGAGTACAAGTTTCAGGCTCATCTTGTACTTTACCTGACCCAGCCCTGGAATCAAATCAGCCATTTATCTGAGGAGCCCTGATTCTTTTTATTGAGAACAATATTTATCAACCAATATATCGGTACTAAGTGCTCACTGCTACTGAGTATCATTGCTTCTAGGCCCTTTCAGTGGACAGAACCAGGAAAGTGTGTGTGCTTTCATGCATGTGTGTATATATATACTATGTGTGAATATTCATGTATATATGTGATGTGCATGGATCTGTATGTATTCTAGATATTCGTGTATATTAAAAACCCTGAATTCTTACTGACAACTCTTGTTTTCAACTTGTGGGTGGGGGTGAGCCACTGGGAAGACTTGGAGAAAGGTAGTGTGGATGATAATCCATGTGTACAAACTGGTCATGCTTGGAGAAGACCAGAGTATTTGGGCAGAACTACCAGGCTGGTCAAGAAGTCAGCCTACTGGAGGAACTACAGATGGCCATCCCTTTAACTGTGTCCACACTTGGAGTGGGGAAGGGGCTGTAGTGGAAGGGCAAGGTCAGGCAAGGGTCAGTCCTGAGACTTTATCTGCAAGGGCGGTTTGGACCAGGTTTGTACTTTGGAACGTTGAGAATAGAGAAAAGGAGGCCTGCCCTGATCAAGGTGTGGCCTGGTGTGGGCTGGAGTCTGCCTGGGATGCAGGGAAGATCAGGGCACTCTGGGGGGCAGATAATGGCACTGGGAGGAGGGCCAGGTTTTGGTCAAGGAAACAGACCATTGGGAGATACTCAGTAACAGGTCTGCAGATGTGCGGTCCTCTCTCTTAAGATCGGGGGTGTCAGAGGGCAGAGAGAGCAACATCATGATGACTACACATGAGATCCCTTCCCAGCAGTAGGGTTGCCGAGTCCTGCGGTACAATGCTGGGGCAAAGGTGTAATGGCCACTTTAATGAGAAGGTATCTTTAGACTGAAAGATGGAACAGCCAACTCTATAGATTGTAATGGAACTTATTACAGGGTAGTTTACTTACGGGAAGATTGGGGCTGGAGCAGACAGGACCCGGCAGTTCAGTGCAAATTATGCCCCACCCCTAAGACTGCTGTTACTGCACTGTTTTTATTTATTTATTTATTTGTTTGTTTATTTATTTTCTCCAGTTTTTATTAACTTATTTTTGTTATAGATGTTTCTCCTTTTTCCCCCTAGGCCCCCTCCTCCCCATCCTGCTCCCCACTGCACTGTTTTTATAACTCAGTTACTAATGATTGACAAGACAAAATAGACAAAGAATGTAGTAGTACCAGGGGCCATCCCTCCTGGTGATTGATACTGTCACCAGTTTGCTATATATTTCGGTTGTCATCCTGGCCATTACTAACCAAAATATTTATGGTTATATTTTAGGGAACACAGATAATCATTAACTAGAAGGCTTTGATGTGCTTACTAAAGGCAGTGAGGTCAAAGGCCACAGCATGAGAGGACACAAAGATGAAGATGGTCTTTGCTCACATCTACATTTTTGGACCCGGTTCTTTCCTCTCCCCTCCGCACATGACCATGCTCAGTCTCTCTTCCTTCACCCTCAGCGGCTTGGCCCCTCCTCCTCCACCAGTGTGAGTGGCATCACTCGATTCTACCCTTGTCCCGCTGGCTGCCACTCATTCTGTGCTGGGTCCCCTGGCTTCCCAGCCTTCTAACATGGCTCACCTCCACTCTCTTCCTGGGTGGTGAGAGTTTAGTGGCTTTAGTCATTGCCTTAGGGGTCCTGTGGTTGCCGGAACCAAGTGGGTGGATGGAAACTAACTGGGTGGATGGAAACAAGAGGAATGGTTATCTCGGCCCTGGCAGCCAGACCCAAAGTCAAGGTGTGGACAGGGCCACGCTTCCTCTGAACACTCAGGCCTTCTACCACCTGGTGGCCGGTCGTTCTTGGCTTGTAGCAGCATCGCTCCAATCTCTGCCTCTAATTCACACAGTTTTCCCTCCAGCGTGTCTCAGATCTTTTTCTTCCCCCTCTTAAAGGACACCAGTCATGGGATCTAGGGCCCCTCCTCAGTCCAGGATGATCTCATCTCAAGATCCTTAATAATCATATCTGTAAAGACCTTTTCCAGATAAGGTTCCATTTGTAGGGACTGGGGGGTTAGAACTTGGGTGTTTCTTGGACAACACAGTTTGACCCCATCTGCACATACTAACCACATCCTGATGATTACTGATGTATTTCTGGGCCAGACTCATTTGTTCAGAATTTCCTCTTGGATTTCTTTTTTTTTTTTAAATCCTCACCCAAGGATATTTTTCCATTTATCTTCAGATAGAGTAGGAAGGAGGGAGAGATGGAGAGAGAGAAACATCGTGTGAAAGAGACACATCGACTGGTTGCCTCCTGTACGACCCCCACCAGGGCCATGGAAGAACCACAACCAAGGTATGTGCCCTTGACTGGAATTGAACCCACGACTCATTGGTCCACAGGCTGACACTCTCGCTCTACTGTTGAGCCAAATCGGCCAGGGCTTTTTTTAGTTTTTTTCTTTTAATCCTCACCCGAGCATATTTTTCCATTTATCCTCAGACACAATAGGAGGGAGGGAGAGATGGAGAGAGCGAATCCTCTTGGATTTCCGAGAAGCATCTCACACCTATCACACTGACTCTTGCTTTCTCTTCCTAGACTAAAGAATCTGCTCCTCACCGGGACATGTGGCTCTGCTCTGCTACTTGCTCAGGTGGGAACCCAACCGCAGGCCTTCCGCAGAACCTGTGCTCTGGGCCCCCTTGTCCACATGGCCCCCTGCCTGTCCATGGCAGCACCCCCTACCCATCCTCTGTGTGTTCCCCAGTCACGTAGCCTGTCCTTCATAGTCAGAGGGACCCTCCTAAGACATCAGTCAAGTCACCCTTCTGCTCAGACCTTCCCAGGTACACCAGGTCTTCACGACAGCCCATGAGAACCTGTGAGCTGGTTCCGCATGTGCTGCCTGACCTTCCTCATGTTTGTGGTCCCGCAGCCCCTGGCCTCGTCTGCCCAGGAAAGCAGGGCCTCCCTAGAATAGTGTCCAGGGTGTGCATACATTCACTAGCCAGCTGGGCAAGTGAATGAATAAATGCAAATGACTGAAAAACGTGATAGCAAGGCAGGCCCTATGCAAGAATAAACATGTGATCACCAGGTAAGTAGGGTGATGCTGAGTAGGATTTGGCTTATAGCACAAAGTTAAGGATGGTTATTTTTCTCCATGTGAAAATATGTATTTAAAAAATTATATGGATGCTGTGGAATAGGGGGACAAAAAAGGCACTGTAATTATTAACTGATGCTTTTTTGCTTTTGTTTTCCAGACACCCTTTGCTTTTGACTCAAAATGATTTGAAGTTTTATAATAAATACATTAACCATGATGGCTACACAGACATTAAGCATAGACAGCTATCAAGATGGGCAACAAGTGAGACCTTAAGTCGTATTCTGCATTTTAATCAGTTAATCTAGTACTAAAATGCAAGCAATGCTTTCTATATTAATCTGTTTCCCAAAGGTTGCAGGTTCATTTTTATTTTATTATGCATTTATTATATGTTCAAATTATTTCCTAAGTGTTACCAAGATTGCTAGAAATTTTGACTCTCCTAAGTCATACTTTCATGGGCTTTTGCCTTTTTTTTTGGAGCCACAATCACTCCCTGTTCCAGCTGCCATGTCTCAAATAAAGCTACAGCCTCAGCCCTCTGCACATCTGTTCTTTGCCTGGAAGGAAGTGAAAATAGTCAGATTCCAGACCTCCTTAACTCCATGTCCCCCCATTCACAATACAGACTAGGCAAAGGGCCCAGGCTGAGGTGTGTATGTGGGGTAGGTTTACTTGGCCTTCTCTTTCTGTGCAGTCTGTATAAGAACACAGCCTGTGGCTCTGGCCAGGTAGCTCAGATGGTTAGACCATCATCCCGATATGCCAAGGTTGCAGATTCAGTCCCCAGTCAGGACACATACAAGAAGCAACCAGTGAATGAACAAATAAGTGGAAAAACAAATCAATATTTCTTTGTCTTCCTTCCTTTCTCTGAAAAATCAATTAAAAAACAAAACAGAACACACAGCCTTTGGTAAGCACCAGGAGGCCTGGAAATTTGTCATTTTAATGTCAGATTTAGCAAGTATTATTGCTTTTAAAGAAAAGCTGTGTGGCCCTGGCTGGTTTGGCTCAGCAGTTAGAGCGTTGGCCTGCGGTCCAGAGAGACCTGGGTTCCTGCTAAGGGCATGTACCTTGGTTGCAGTTTGTCCCCGGCTCTGGTTGGGTTGTGTGGGTGGCAACCACTCGATGTGTCCCTTTCACGTCGATGTTTCTCTCTCTCTCCCTCTCTCCCTCCCACTCTATCTGAACAAAAAAATGGAAAAATGTCCTCGGGTGAGGATTAAAAAAAAAAAGAGCTGTGTGTTGTGGATAATCACAGATTCTCATGATGATGGTTGCTAATCTGAGAGGTAATTGTGTGGTTTCATATCCCCAGGTGTGAGGGGCAGAGGGGACTGTCCTCATGTACATGTGACTCAGTACAGTGTTGTCTGCACCTTTCTCCTGCTCATGCCCATGACTGTGCCTGCATGGCTTTTTTTGATCATGTGGGTCGTTTTTTGACAGCCTACCCACTGTCTGTAAGACATGGTTTTCCTTGAAGCTATCCAGGTGTTCTGTGTTCTGTGACCTCAAGTAATTAGGAAGGAGGGGGCTCATCGAGGCCTGTGCCGCCTCTCTTGGGACACCTGGAGTCTTGGGAATGCTCTGTGTGCTCCCAGTGGGGGCCGTTCCCCCTCCTTCTCTGGAGGCTGGGAGCTGATTTTCATGGAGACATTCATCTCTGCCTTTGCTTCCCGTCCACCTCATACTCAGGAGGCAGGAACAGAATGCCCACGCCAGCAGCTCTCTTCTTGCCCTCCTGGAGGACTCTACTGAGCACGATCAACTGATCAAATTGGGTAGGGTTGACTCTCCCATAGGAGGTCATAGCCCCACACGGTGAGGCTCCGGGTGGGCTCCAAGTGGGCAGGTAGGACCTGAGTCTCTGTTCCCCCACCCTTCCTGACTCTGGTCTCTTTCCTTGGTCAGTTTTGTACCATTTCTGGTTTGGTTGCTGTTGCAGAGATTTTGTTTGTTTTTTTAGGCTTTTAAATTTTTTTAAGTGATTTTTTGCTGCTTAGAGAAATTGAGGTGGAGAATTCTGTTTCAGCCTGTTCTTTTCATCTGGAAGTTCTTTGATATGTCCAAGTGACTTCTGTTTCTACCACACAAATCAAATGATGACTCCTCTCCTTGCTGAGGCCTGCCCTGAGAGCCTCTTCCCCCACCCCACCCCCCACATTGCCTGGCCACTCAGATGCCAGGCCCACCCCACAGCCCCCTTAGTGCACTCGCCTCTGCCTGCCCCACTGCTGGCACCTCTTGCCCTGTGGCCCTGGCTCTTCCCTTTAGTCATCTTCCCTTGGGCTACAGCTTGGCCAGCTCCTTCCTGTCCTGCAGGCCTTTGCCTAAATCACCCTTTCTGCGAAGACTCTCCTACCTGCCCGTTACCACTGCAGCTTTCTCTGATCATTTTCTCCTTCCTAGCAGTGATCACCTTCTGGCATATTCTGTTAAGTGATGGTCTTCTGTGCTTACTCCTGTCAGTCTTCCTCCCTGGCTGTGCCCTGATGCAGTGGGTGCCCAGTGCAGTGCCAGGCACAGCAGGGGTGGTGGGCAGGTGAGGGTGGTAGAACCCCTTGATTTTAATAGCTAAGCACTTTCTCATGACATGGAAAACTCTGTTAGGACTTTATTTATTTATTTATTTATTTTGAGAGAGGAAAACATTGATCTGTTGTTCCGCCCATTTATGCATTCATTGGTTGATTCTGTATGTGCCCTGACCAGGGATCGAACCACAACCTTGGTGTATCGGGATGACTCTCTAACCAACTGAGCTACCTGGCCAGGGTGAAAACATAAGCACTTAGTGTTATTCAGTATACATATACCAAATTTACTTAGCCATTCCTCTGAGGCTGAACATTTAGTTTCCCTTTTTTCACAGTCATTAAAAAAGAAACCCTAAAATAAATCTCTCAAGGCTTTTTTATAGTATTGTCAGATTTCCCTCTGGAAAGATTGTGTTTATGTGGGCTTTAGTTCATTGCTTTATTTTATTTTTTCTAAGAGGGCAGGAAAAACAATTTCCCAAGTACACTATACCATTTAAAAGCAGCAGAATGGAAGTGTCCTTGTCACTCTGGACTGTTAAAGAGCCTGAGTCTGCAACACTGCTCCCTTGGTCAGAGCCCCTGGGTATCAGGGTGGGATTCATGACAGGACTCTCCAGTATCCTGGGGATGAGTCCCCTACCCCAGCTCATCCTTGAGGGACAGAGGCATGGCAGCTGGGGCTGGGCAGGTGTGGGAGGTAATGTGCTCATGGATAATTATAAACATACGGCAGCAATTTTTGTTGTTGTTGTTTTTCAGATACAGTAGGAGGGAGGGAGAGAGAGAGGGAGAGAGAGAGAGAGAGAAACATCGATGTGAAAGAGACACGTCGACTGGTTGCCTCCCGCATGACCCTAATCAGGGTCAGGGGCGAATCACAACCAAGGTATGTGCCCTTGACTGGAACCGAACCCATGACTCACTGGTCCACCGGCCGTCGCTCTAACCGCTGAACCAAACTGGCCAGGGCTGCAGCAATTTTTTAAAACTGAATTCTTTATATTTAAGGATTTAAGTACTTTTTACCTAACTTATAAACAACATAGCTGGTTTAAAGAATTTATTTATTTAAATTATATTTTACTTTTTAATCCTCCCCTGAGGATATTTTTCAATTGATATTTAGGTAGAGTAGGAGGGAGGGAGGGAAGGAGAGAGAGAGAGAAACATTGATGTGAGAACAACATGTCGATTGGTTGCCTCCAGTACCACCCCGACTGGGGTGGGGATTGAACCTGCAACCAAGGTACATGCCATTGACTAGGAATTGAACCTGAAACTCTTTGACCCTCTGGCCGATGCTCTAACCACAGAGCCAAACCGGCCAGGGCAGCAATTTAAATAATAATATCTTAAAGACTTCCTCTTATATTTAGTACTATTTCTTTAAATACAACTGGTCTTTATTTCTTGAATATAGTGCTTTTTTAAAAAGAATTTTATAGTTTATGTATTCATGAAGTTTAAGGATAGAGGAGAATTTCAGGCCTGTCACAGATAGGTAGCATGTTGGGTATGAGTTGTTTTTGTGACAAGATAAGAAGAGCTTGGATAATTGTTTTATTCTTCTCTTGCTGTGATGTTATCCAGCATGAGGCTATACTGTAGGCAGAAACAGACAGTAAGACTGCATATAGACCAATTCCCTTCAGTAATGTATAGTTGTTATCGTTTTGAAAATCATAAACATTTCACAGATATCAGTCCTCTTTGTTTTTAAATGGTTTGGAAATTTGATCTTTAGCCATTTTATAAACATTAAATTAAAAAGGAGTTTGTGGGTGGTGTTCGTTTGTATTGGTGCCAGTCACATAGCTGGCAGTTTCCCCTTCCCAGTGCATTCCTGTCTGAGACTAGAACACTTAATAGCAGTTTGTTTCCTGTTTAGTAACAACAATTATCCTCCTCCTTTCACAGATGCAAGTAGTAACAGAGTTAAAAACTGAGCAAGACCCCAACTGCTCTGAACCTGATGTGGAAGGAGTGAGCCCTCCCCCTGTGGGGTCCCAGACACCGATGGATGCAGACAAGCAGGCCATTTATAGGTAGCGAAGAGATGTGAAGTGTGTGGGTTTTTAGAGGAATAATGAGAGTAGAAAACCTTGTTTGAGGGAACATTAGGGAGCTATTAGCTAGTCAGAGTAAGGTATGGTGTAAAGATTTTTCTCAGATAAAGATGTTATTTCTGTCTTTTAAAAAAAGTTTTAAAATGTTAATCTACATTTTAGTCCACCTTGCAAAAAGTAATCCTCAGCCCCAGATGATTTTACTAGAGAATTTTACCAACCTTATAGAAAAAAAAGCAGCAAGTCTGAATAATCTCTTTCAGAAAATAAAGATTTGAGGAATGCTTCCCAATTCAATTTACAAATTAAGCATCACTCTGATACCAAAGCAATAAAAAAAAAAAAAAATTAGAATAGACAAATGTCCCTCATGAATTTGGATATAAAATAAAAACCATAAAAAAATGTTAAATTGAATCCAGCCACAAAAAATAATAGAGTAATATTAGAATAATGTATAGTGACCAAGTGGAGTTTATCCTAGGAATGAAAGACTAGTTCACTGTTCAAAGATAAATCAATGAGATCCATAGTATGATCATATCAAGTGGTACAGGAAAGCATTTGACAAAATCAACAGCTAATTATTATTAAAAACTGTCAGCAAAGGGAAACTTTCTTAACCTGATGAAAGGCAACTAGAAAAACCTACATGCAGTTCACATCAGACTTTTTTTTCCCTTTACTGATTTTAGAGAGAGAGAAAGTGAGAGGGAGAGAGAGAGAAACATCAATGAGAGAGAACATCGATTGGCTGCCTCCTGTATGCCCCCCACTGGGGATTGGGCCCACAACCTGGGCATGTGTCCCAACTGGGAATTGAACCAGCAACCCCTTGGTTCGTGGGTTAATGCGTAACCACTGAGCCACACCAGCCGGACCAGTTCACATCAGACTTGATGGTGAAAGACTGAATGCTTTCTCCTAAGGTTGGGAATGAGGAAGAGATGTCCATCCTAATTCCTCTTATTCAGCACTGTAATGGAAATCCTAGCCAATGCAGTAAGACAAGAAAAAGATTACGGAGGAAGAAATAAAACTGGCTCAATGCACAAATGACATGATTGTCTACATAGAAAATCTCAGCTTCTTCCAAAAAATTTCAGGCACATAATGAATTTAATAAGGTCACAGGTTACACATACAACACATAGAAACCAATCCTATTTCTATACCAGTAATATAGAATTGGAAACAGAAATTAAAAAGACAGTACATTTACAAGAGCTCCAAAAAACAGGTGTAAGTTTTAAATCTATACCTATAAAATTCTGATGCAAACAATCAAAGACAACCTAATAAATGATAGGACATACCATCTTCATGGATTGAAGGAGTCAATATAAAGATGTGAGTTCTAAAATCAATCTATAGACTTAATGCAATTCCAATGAAGTTTTAGCAGGATGCTCTTGTACATATAAACAAGTTAATTTTAAATTTTATATGGAAGTCAAAAGAACTAGATTAACTAAATCATTTTTGACAAAGAAGAATAAAGGAAGAATCAGTCAACTTGATCTTAAGATTTGCTTTCATGTTACAGTAATTAAGACACTGTGACATTTGTGAAGGGATAGACACATAGATCATTGCCACGGATAGAGTTCAGAAATAAGTCTAACAAATATGATTTGATCTTTAGCCAAGGCACAAAAACAACTCAATGGAGAAAAGGTAGACTTTCGAACAAATCATGTTAGAACAATTAGACATCCATGTGCAGAAAAAAGATCCTTGACCTACTCTCACATCTTATACAAAAAGTTACTCAAAATGGATTATAGACCTAAATGTATATTTCAAAACTGTAAAATTGGTACATCAATACAATGGAATATTATTGGCCATAAAAAGGAATAAGGTACTGATACCTGTTATAGCATTAGTGAGTCTTGAAAACCTTATGCTAAGTGAAAGATGCCAGACACAAAAGGTCACATATTATATGAAATGTCTAGAATTGGCAAATCTATGGAGACAGAAAGCAGATTAGTGGTGGCCTGGGGTTGGAGCTTTGGGGTGAAGTGGAGAGTGACTGCTGATGGCTACAGGATTTCTTTTGGGGATGATAAAAATGTTCCATAACTGACTGTCATG
This sequence comes from Molossus molossus, assembly GCF_014108415.1. Taxonomy (NCBI): domain Eukaryota; kingdom Metazoa; phylum Chordata; class Mammalia; order Chiroptera; family Molossidae; genus Molossus; species Molossus molossus. The sequence goes on along the minus strand of NW_023425388.1, from coordinate 6,345,601 downwards.
ATGGTTGCACAGCTTTGTGAATGTACTAAAAACCATGGACTTGTGAACTTTGAATAAATTTTATGTTATATGAGTTACATCTCAGTGAAGCTTGATATGTTAAATAATGCCTACGTACATACATATCAAAACATTCTCATGTAACTGTAGGGCGTACTTTTTTTTCCTTTTCCCCCAGGCATCCACTGTTTCCATTATTAGCTTTGTTGTTTGAAAAATGTGAGCAATCCACGCAGGGCTCAGAAGGTACAACTTCTGCCAGTTTTGACGTGGACATTGAAAATTTTGTAAGGAAGCAAGAGAAGGAAGGCAAACCCTTCTTTTGTGAAGACTCGGAAACTGACAATTTAGTGAGTAAAATACATTTTATTTTTATTTTTTATTTCTTCCGTATTTAAAGTCTGTTCAATAAATTTTAAAATTTCAGTTAGAACTTTAGACCGTTTGTACTTTTGCTAAAGGGGAGAATCATACAATTCATGAAATAACTTACTTGAGAGAGAGAGAGCGAGCGAGAGTGTGTGTGTGTGTGTGTGGCTTGAATGTCTTCCGTCCTTCTCTAGTTACTCTTTTCTGTGATCGTCAAATGGACCAGGGGATTCAGTTCTCCTAAATATTTGAAAGGTTCATTGGGGTTGGTGTGCTCACCTGCCTTGTTTCTCAGGCAAGCATGTCTATACCTAGCTTCAGTTCTTGACTTTTCCTTGACCCATGAACACATGACTTTATTCTCTAGGACAGCTCTGTCTTGAGGTTCACACTGATTTGTGGTGGATGACAAAGTTTACAAAGACTTGGTGAAGCCTACTAGCATAGAGTAGGGGCAGGCTTAACAAAGGTCCAAGGCCCCTCACTGCCTCCCTTGGTCTTTCTGTCTGAAGCCATTCTGTCTCACGTAAGTGCCCTCCTCCCAGGTCCAGTGCTGTAAAGTTCAGGATTCTCTGTGCTTGCTGACAGAAATGGAGAATTCTGTGGAGTTATGTCAGCGCTGCACCCAAGGGGAGCAATGCTGTTCAGTACTGTGGTGTACTATCAGCTGTGTCTGGGCCCTCACTGGAATTCCATGAAAACCTGCTAGCTCCCAGACCAAAACCTTCATCAGGCCCTGATCAGCACAAAAGGGTCTTTGGAAATATTTTTCCTGAATAAATTGCCCAGGTCTTAATTTTTTTTTTTTTTTTTTTAATTTCTCATTATACATTCAACCCTTGTAGCCTATAGATTTTAAGTGAGTTTAGGTTAGTTGTCTGACTTGCAGGCTGTCTCTTCATCTTTGAAATGGAACTGACAGTGCCTGTCCTTTTGGACTTCAGATCAGACGCTCTCTCTGCCTCTGAATCTGTCATACAGCCATCAGCCACTGAGGAGCAGGAGTGGCACAGGGGCCCCAGGTTGGCAGGGACCAATGCTCTCCTGCTAGAGCACAGGCCCTAGCAGAGCTTGATGCTCCGTATTCCTCATTATTGACTGACTGACTGACTGACTGGTTCATTCCACAAGCACTGTGGATTGCTGTGTCGGGCACAGGGGAAGGAGCTGAGCTTTGGGTGTGGACTCACAGGCAGGTGCTATTTACGGTAATGGTTTCATTATCAGTATCAGTTATCTACTGCTGTAGGACAATTACTCCAAAATGTAGTGAATTAATCCAAAACCATAAACTTAGAAAAATCATAAGAGAAAATTTTTAGGATGTAGGGCTAGGCAAATAGGTCTTAGACAACACCAAAAGCACGATCCATAAAATGCAGAGTTGGTAAGTTGAACTTGATCAAAATTAATAACCACCTATGGAGTGGGTTTGGATCCTTCCTGGTTTATAGATGAAGAAACCGGGACAGAGTGAGGGTTGGTATCTTGCCTGTGGGGCCTGAGGTAGTGGTGAGGCTGGCTGAGGTCTGGCTGGTCCTGGCATTGTACTTGGTGAGGTCAGCACTGTCATTGCCTGTCTTCCCTGCACACCAGAGGGAGCTGAAATGCCAAACCACAGGTCAGTAGTGCTGGAACGATTTGTCATTTTACACAATATTCCATGTTATTCCACTTCTGTCACTGGCAGTACAGATGTGATGGCTATGCAGGGTTCAGGCTAATAACTGACAGTAGTTGTGTGGTGATAATTATAACTTAATATCATGCTACTTTTTTCTTGTCTGAAAGTCTTCATTTTCTTTGCTTCTAGATGGTAAAAGCAATCCAGGTTTTGCGTATTCATCTTCTTGAGCTGGAAAAGGTTAATGAACTCTGCAAAGATTTCTGCAGTCGATATATTGCTTGTCTAAAAACGAAAATGAACAGTGAAACTCTCCTGAGTGGAGAACCTGGAAGCCCGTATTCCCCTGTCCAGTCCCAGGTATTTATATTTGGGTCCTGCTCTACTTCCTGGTTGCTGTAACATCTGCAAGGATGAACTGTATTGATCTGGAGACTTCAGCCCTTTCAGAATCGTAAGGCTGTCTTAATGGCTGCCCGGCTCCAAGTGTCCTCTAGATCTCTGACCCTAGCCTGGCCTGAGAGTGAATTCCAAACACTGTCCATGTGGCTTCATAAAATGAATGCAGTGAGGCCCCCATCTGTGTACTGGACCTGGGTCCCGTGTTTCTGGAGTTCCATCCATTTCTTCCTTTTTTTCTTTTTTAAAATATATTTCTAAAAATTGTGGTAGTATGTACATATCATAAAATTGGCCATCCTAACCATGTTTAAGTGTACAGCTCAGTGTTATTAAGCACATTCACATTGTTGTGCAACCATCACCAGAACTTTCCATCTTCCCAAACTGAAACTCTGTCTCCATTAAACACTACCTTCCCAGCCCGTCACCCACCATTCTACTTTCTGGCTCTATGAATTTGACTCCTCTAAGGACCTTATGTAAGGGGAATTTATTTTTCCTTTTGTATTTGGCTTATTTCACTCAGTGTAATGTTCTCCAGGTTCCTCCATATTGGAGCCCTATGATATTGTAGCCATTCTGATACGTTTTAGTGACATTCATTGTGGTTGTAATTTGCGTCTTCTGGTGGCTAATGATGTTGACCATCTTTTTATGTGCTCATTTTCCATCTGTAAATCCTCTTTGGTCGAATGTCTTCTTACATCTTTTGCCCAATTTCTAACTGGATTTTAAAACACTGTTGACGTTTGAAAATACTCTAGATACTAGTCTTTGTTGTATTGGATATATGGTTTTTAAATATTTCTTTTCCAAGGCTGTAGCTTATTTTTTCATTCTTTTGCAGAGCAAGCATTTCCCCCCAGTTTTTATTTTATTGTATTTATTTATTTAAAATTTTTACTTCCCATTCTCCATTCCCACCTCCCTTTTGTCAACCATTAGGTTGTTATCTATATTTATGGGTCTTGTTTCTGTTTTTTTGTTTATTAATTTGTTTTGTCCTTTTAGGTTCTGCATATGAGTGAAGTCATATGGTATTTGTCTTTTTCTGTCTTACTTATTTTACTTTGCATAATATCCTCTAGGTCCATCCATGTTGTCTCTAATGTCAAGATTTCATTTTTTATAGTGCTGAATAATGTTCCATTGTGTGTGTGTGTGTGTGTGTGTGTGTGTGTGCTTCCATATCATAGCTGTTGTAAATAATGCTGCAGTGAACATAAGGGTGACAGTATCTTTTTTATTACTGTTTTGGTTTTCTTAGGATAAATACCCAGAAGTGAAATTGCTGAGTTATATGGCAGTTCTGTTTTTAATTTTTAGAGGAACCTCTATACTGTTTTCCATAGTGGTTATACTAATTTGCAATTCTACCAACAGTGCATGAGGGTTCCCTTTTTTCTTTTTTTATTTATCTATCCTCACCCTAGGACATTTTTGCATTTATCTTGAGATAGAGCAGGAGGGGGAGAGAGAGAGAGAGAGAAAGAAACATCGATGTGAGAAACACACATCGAGTGGTTGCCACCCACACGACCCCAACCGGGGCCAGGAACAAACTGCAACCAAGGTACATGCCCTTAGCGGGAACTGAACCCAGGCTTCTCTGGTCTGCGCCGTTGTTCTAACCACTGAGCCAAACCAACCAGGGTGCCTTTTTTCTACATTCTCACCAACGCTTGTTTTTGTTTTTTTTTGTTTTTTTGTTTTTATCCTCACCCGAGGACATTTTTTGTTCAGGTACAGTGGGAGGAAGAGAGAGAGAGAAAGAGAGAGAGAGAGAGAGAAACATCGATGTGAAAGGGACACATCGTGTGGCTGCCACCCACACGACCGACCAGGGCCGGGGACAAACTGCAACCAAGGTACATGCCCTTAGCGGGAACCGAACCTGGGTCTCTCGGGACCGCAGGCTGATGCTCTAACCGCTGAGCCAAACCGGCCAGGGCACCAACGCTTGTTTGTTGATTTATTGATGATAGCCATTCTGACTGGTGTGAGATGACATTTCACTGTGGTTTTAATTTGCATTTTCCTGATAATTAGTGACGCTGAACATTTTTCATATGTCTGTTGTCCATCTGTATGTCTTCTTTAGAAAAATGTTCAGGTCCTCTGCCTATTTTTAATTGGATTTTTTTTTTTTGGTGTTAAGTTGTATGAGTTCCTTATGTATTTTGGATATTAACTCCTTATTGGATGTATCATTTGTGAATATCTTCTCCCACTCAGTAGGTTGTATTTTTGTTTTATTGATAGTTTTCCTCACTGTGCAAAAACTTTTTATTTTTTAAAAATATGTTTTATTGATATTTTTAGAGAGAGAGGAAGGGAGAGAGAGATAGAAACATCGATTGGCTGCCTCCTGCACACCCTGGCTGGTGATCGAACCAGGACCTCTCAGTCCATGGGAAGATGCTCAGTCCACAGAGCAACACCAGCCACACTGTGCAAAACCTTTTTAGTTTAATGTAGTCCCATTAGTTTATTTTTCTTTTTGTTTTCCTTGCTTGAAGAGATATATCCACAGAGATATTACTAAGACCCATGTCACAGGGTCTACTATCTATGTTTTCTTCTAGGAGTTTTATGATTTCAAGTCTTATGTTTAAGTCTTTAAACCATTAAAAAATTTTATTTCTTTATTGATTTTAGAGAGAGAGGAAGTGAGAGGGAGAGAGAGACAGAAACATCAATGAGAGAGAAAACATCAGTTGGCCACCTCCTGCATGCCCCGCACTGGGGACCCGGCCCACAACCTGGGCATGTGTCCTGACTGGGAATCGAACTGGCCACCTCTTGGTGCATGGGTTGACGCTCAACTACTGAGTCACACCGGCTGGACTTTAATCCATTTTTAATTTATTTTTGTAAATAGTCTAAGAAAGTGGTATGATTTTATTTTATTTTTTTGTATATATCTGTCTGGTATTTCCAACAGCACTTATTGAAGAGATTGTCTTTACTCATTGTATGTCTTTGCCTCCTTTGTTGTATATTGACCATATAATTGAGGATTTATTTCTGGACTCACTATTCAACATTTTTTAATATTGATAATTTTTATTTATCAACTTTTCCTTTTATGAGTCATGATTTTGGTGTCAAATCTAAGAACTCTTTGCCTAGCCCTAGATACCAAAGATTTTCTCAGGTTTTTTCAAAAAATTTTATATTTTACATTTAAATCCATGATCAGTTTTGAGGGTTTTGGCTGAGGTTCATTTGTTGGCCCCTGGATGTCCTACTGTCCAGCACCATTTGTTAAAAAGGCTCCTTCCTCCGTTAAATTGCTTTAGCACCTTTGTCAAAAATCATTTGGGCATATTTATAGGGTTTCTTTCTGTGTCTTTTGTTCTGTTCCACTGATCTGTGTACCTATACCATATAGTCTTGATTACTGATACCATATAGTCTTGGTTACTGTAGCTGTATAATAAATCTCAAAATTGGGTAAACTGATTCCTCTCACTTTATTCGTTTTCAAAATATTCTTTCTAAAAATATTAGAGCTATTTCTAGTTCCTTTTCCTTTCCATATAAATTTTAGAATAATCTTGTCTGTATCTACAAAAAAATGTAACTGAGATTTTGATAGGAATTACACTAAGCCTGTATGTCGTTTTGGGGAGAATTGACATCTTTTTTTTTAAATTATTCTCACCCGACAACATTTTTGCATTTATCTTCAGATAGAGAGGGAGGAAGAGAGAGAGAAACATCGATGTGAGAGGGGCACATCGAGTGGTTGCCACCCACACGACCCCAACTGGAGCCAGGGACATACTGCATCTGAGGTACATGCCCTTAGCGGGAACTGAACCCAGGACTCTGGTCTGTGGGCCGACGCTCTAACCGCTGAGCAAAACTGGCCAGGGCTCTTTTAGCAATTTTAAATGGTATTATATTTGTAACTTCAGTGTCCATGCTAGTTTATAGAAATACAGTTGGTTTTCTAACATTTATCTTGTATCGTTTGGCCTTGCTGAACTCACTTATTAGTTCTAGGAGGCCTTTTATGTAGAGTCCTATTTAGTCATGTCATCTGCAAATAGGGACAGTGCTAGTTCTTCCTTTTTTAAAAAAAAAAAAAATTTGTTTTTATTGATTTTTTTTAGAGAGAAAGGAAGGAAGAGAGGTAGAAACATTGATGTGAGAGATAAACATCAATCAGCTCCCTTCTGCACAGTCCCCCCACTGGGGATTAAGCCCACAACCCAGGCATGTACGCTGACCGGGAATCAAACCAGAACCTCTCAGTCCATGGGACGACACTCAGTCCACTGAGCCACATCAGCCGGGCTAGTTTTTCCTTTTTGATCTGTATACTTTTTATTTCCTTTTCTTGCCTTGTTGCATTGGCTAGAACATCTAGTACTATCTTGAATAGGATTGGTGAGAGCAGGCATCCTTTGCTTGTTCCCAATCTAATGGGGAAAGTGTTCAACCTTTCACTATTAATTTTAATTCTTTTTTTATCCAAAGACATTTTTCCATTTTTGTTCAGGTAGAGTGGGAGGGAGAGAGAGAAAAATCAACGTGAAAGGGACACATCAAGTGGCTGCCTCCTGCACAACCCCAACCAGGGCTGGACAAACCACAACTGAGATACGTACTTGTAGCGGAAACTGAACCTGGGTCTCTCTGGTCCGCAGGCAGACGCTCTAACCGCTGAGCCAAACTGGCCAGGGCTTAATTTTAATTTTAATGTTTTTTTTTTTTCCTGGATGCTCTTTATTGAGAAAGTTCCCCTCTATTTCTGTTTTTCTGAGAGTTTTTATTACATTGAATTTTGTCAAATGCATGGATTGATACGATTATGTGACTTTTCTTCTTTTGCCTGTTAATACTGAGCAAGCCGTGCATTTCTCGAATAAATTGTACTTGGTCATGGCATGTAATTCTTTTTTTTAATCCTCACCTGAGGATATTCTTCCATCTATCTTCAGATAGAGTAGGAGGGGGAGACAGAGAGGGAGAAACATCAATGTGAGAGAGGCACACCGATCGGTTGCCTCCTGAATGACCCTGACCAGGGCCAGGTATGAATCACAACCAGGGCATGTGCTGTTGAACGGAATCGAACCTGAGACTCCTTGGTCCGCACGCCAACATTTCAGCCACTGAGCCTAACTGGCCAGGTTGAACATGGCATGTAATTCTTTTTGTATGGATTCTGAATTCTATTCTGATTGCTAATATTTTGTTAAGCATTTTTGTGTCAAGTTAACTTTTTTGGTGTGGTCCCAGTCTAGGTTTGGTAATAGAATAGTACAAGCTTCAGAAAACAAATTGTAGTGTATGCTCTACTCTTCTGTTTTTTGGAAGGGATTAGGATTGGTATTAATTTTTCTCTAAATATTTGATAAAATTCTTTAGTGACACTACCTGGAGATTTCTTTTTCTTTTTCTTTTTTTTATTGGAGGTTTTTAAATTACAGATTTAGTTTCCTTAGTAATTATAGGATTATTCAAATTCTCTACTTCATATTGGACTTTGTCTGATATGTCAAATTTATGTGTCCAGTTCAGGTGATCTCCAGTTTCATTTCTGATATCGGCAATTTGTCTTTTCTCTTTTTTTCTGTTAGTCTTACTAGAGGTTTGTCAATGTGTTGATCTTTTCAAAGAACCAGTCTTTTTTCTCTGTTGTTTTTCTGTTTTTAGTTTTATTGTTATCTACTTTGATGTTTATTGTTTCCTTCCTTTTGCTTGCTTTGGTTTTATTTTGTTGCTTTTTCTGTAGGTCTTGATGTGGGAGCTTGGATTATTGATTTGATGCTTAGCTTTATTCTAAGTTAATGTAGCCTACTTTGTGTGCACCTACCAAAGCTTACACATTCATATTGATGTGGTGGCCCACAGAGCAATTGCCTCTGGATGATATCCATTTATGCTACTTAACTGCTCAAATATCTGTGTGCCTACATATATCAGACCCCATGCTAGATTCCAGGTGTAGGGATCCCTTTCCTTGCCAACCACCAAGCCAGTCATCAGTCAGTAAATTCACCTATTTGGATCTAATGTCAGATGATTAGAGTCTCTGCAATGGTGTTTACAAATGTTTGCATGGAGTATGCTATGGGCCAGGCCTAGGCCCAGTACTCCACATACATGGGCACACAGGGAGGCACGGGGTTCAGGTGCTATGCTGAGGTCATGGTGGTAGGGGGAGCTATGTGGGCCCAGGGGTGACTTCCCATTAACACTCAGAACCTCCCAAGCCTGTGGCATAATCTGAAAGTACTCATCCATTCAAGGAGGCTTTGGTTCTTGGAAAATCAAGAGTGTGAGCCAATTTGAAATGGAAAAGATATGTCATGAGATGAGGTAATTTTTGTCTCCCTAGTCATACCTCCAGGACTGTAAGGTGTGGTTACTATGTGATGAGATGAAAGATAATCTTTTGGAGCCAAATTGAAATGAATATCTTAGTACTAATCATCACATTTACTATTCATTCAGACTTGTCTCTCCCAGTTTCCTAGATATGCAAAGCCTGCTTCATGGAAGGACTGTCATTTCATTGTGCTCTTTGCCTCAAGCATCTCCTTTATTAATGAGTCATTATGCCACTTGTTTAGAAGTTTTAAACATGGGTCCTCTGTTTTCTAATAACCCTTCCCTGTGTGTTTCTGACTTGCAGCAGATTCAGAGCGCCCTCACAGGCACTCTCAGCCCCCAGGGAATTGTGGTGCCCGCGTCTGCGCTGCAACAGGGGAATGTAACTATGGCAACAGTGGCAGGTATGGCAATGGATAAAAGGACACCTTTTCCTTGAGTTTTTGCAGAAAAAGTCTTTCATAGTAGAATGGAGACTTGCGTAAATATAATTTTTTTTTTATATTAGGAGTTCCAAAATCTAGACTTCTTTGAATGCCTGTTTCTTGTTAATTCTCAATGACAAATACCTTATGCAAATTGTTTTCCTACCAAAAAATGTTGGAAAGAAAGGTTTTATATAGGAGTTGAAACTATATAGCAAAAACCAATTGTAATTTTCAAATAACATTTTTTAATTGTTCTCTTAGCAGCACCTGGAAAATCTTAAGTTCTGTCATTAATTGATGATAAGCAAATAAAATTGCAGTCTTAGTCTTGGTCTAACTTGTATAATAAAAACCATCACAGGAAGGGGACAGATTCTCGAGTTCCCTGGTGCATCTAGAACATGGCAAATACAAAACCATCATGAAAATGTAAGGAAGGGGAAAAGTTTACACTAAGAAACCCATGTAATAGAACAAAGGGAAACCTCCACAGGAAAATAAAGCACATTTGATCAAAAAGAGAACCACAATAAAAATATTTGTCACCTGACATCTTTGGCCATGTCCTTTGATATGTGCTAATTATGGGGGAAAGTAGAAAATGGAGGGAAGCAAAAAACAGGGAAGTGCAGACCCCCTGACCTGATTGTGCCCTGTGTGTGCCACCTGTGAGGACCACAGGGAGGCCCATCAACATAGTGTCACTTGGGCACTGCTTGTGCAATGAGTTTGTTATAATTTACAGTGACAAAAGTTGGCTAGCAAAGAGTATCAGTCATTTGAAATTATGTAAAAAGCTCATCAAACTAGAGATTGTATTCCTTTCATAGTAGAGTGAGAAGATTGGTTTTGAATCGACATTTAAATGTAATTTTTTTTTCTTCTTCCTTTTTGAGGTGGCACAGTTTATCAGCCTGTTACAGTCGTTACTCCTCAAGGCCAAGTAGTGACACAGGCATTGTCGCCTGGGACGATCAGGATCCAGAACTCCCAGGTGTGTGTGCCATTCCTTTGGGAAGGTGGGATGTTGCTCAGGTTGGGAGTGCAGATTGGGGGCAGCTGGAGCCGTTCTCTCCAGTGAAGGTCCTTGCCTCATACTCACTCACATGTATTGGCCTCCAGTTAATCTGAATGTCAGTATTTTGTTTCTTTTTTGCTCTTTCATCTTATTGTAAAAAAGTTGCAAAATTCAGGAAAGTCTAAAGAAGCAGAAATGTCATCTATTATCCCTTTCCTCAAGCAATCACTCTTGTGCAATTTAACATCGGGTTGTGTAGTTGTCTTGCACCAGGAGCGCTGAGGCCGTGTAGGAACACTCCTCCCCATCTCCAGGGCACAGTGGAACTACAGGCAGGTTTTTGAGACCATGCCTGGCTGGCCCACACCTCCAGTGTGAGAGTGTTGGCTGGGCTCTGGGCCTGTGAGCTCAGAAAAGCTTTTCAGAGACCTTTCTGTGGTGCTACTGACCCAGAGCAGGGCTTCAGGGTGTCAGGCACTTAATGCCCCCACACTCCTTGGTGAGAAATCTAAGAGAGGAATCCCTTTTCCCCTCTGCACACTGCCCACTGGGGGTGCTGCTTCAGGAAGGCTGGTCTGCTGCTCCTCTTCGTGGCCCACCAGCTCCCAGAGCATGGCAGCTTCAAGGGCAGAAGTGACAGCTGGAAATGCAGTGACATGCCATGACCTTGGGATGGTCCTGCCCGGTGTCTCTGGTAAAATGAGATTGAACTTGGTAGTCCTCCAGACTCCTGTGAGTTCTGAAGATGAACACACACACACACACACACACTCACTCTCACTCACTCCTACACTTTTACATTTAGTTGGGTTTAAATAAAAAAGATAGCATTTCTGTTACCCATTCTTATTGAAGAGCATTGATTCCCTCTATATGTTAGTTCCTTGTCTTCGGCCTGTGTAGATATTTTCTACATTCCTAACCATTTTGAGGTCCAGCCTTGGGGATGTGGGTGTGTTCCTGAATCAGATGGCATATGTGAGGGGCCTGGAGTGGGCGTGGGCCGGCACAGCCAGTCTGGGGTTCCTGCCTTTGGCTTCATGGAAGGTTTTGTTGGACAGTCGCATTGGAGCTAGTCAGGGCCTCGGGCCATCTGGGCGCACACGACCCAGAACACCAGGTGACGTCCCAGGGCCAGCAAATGGTGTTTGGGGGTGGGGAAGGAGCTAGGCCCACCCACTCTGGCTCTGGGTCCCAGACCGCCCTGCTTTCCCTGTAGTTTCCCACTTGCAATAGCTGTAAACATGAAGCAGGGCCTGGTTTGCAGTGTTGCTTAGTACTGAAGTGAGCTGTTCTTGCCCTGGCCGGTGTGGCTCTGTTGGTGGGGCATAGTCCTGTGCACTGAAAGGTTGCCAGTTTGATTCCCAGGGGGCACATGCCTGGGTTTCAGGCTCAATCCCTCATGTCGGGGCCCTGCAGGAGGCAACCAATCAATGTTTCACTCTCTCATCCATGTTGTTGTTTTTTTCCAAATCTTTATTGTTGGATGTAAAATGTATTACAGATGTTCCACATTTTTCCCCCATTGACCCCCTCCTCTCCACTCCCGCCCCCCTCCCACCTTTTCCCACACTATTGTCTGTGTCCATTGGTTATGCATATAAGTTCTTTGGTTTATTTCTTCCCACCCCCCCAACCCCTTTCCCTTTGAGGTTCGTCAGTCTAGCAATGAATTTATGCTTCTTAATCCCTTTACCTTTTTCACCCAATTCCGCCAACCCCCCTCCCAACTGGCAACCAACAAAATGTTCTCTGTATCTATGAGAATGTTTCTGTTCTACCTGTTCATTTTGTTTGTAGATTCCATTGTTGATAGATATGTATTCATTGCCATTTTGTTTGTTCATACATTTTATCTTTTTCTTCAAAAAGACCCTTCATCATTTCATATAATAACGGTTTGGTAGTGATGAACTCCTTTAACTTTTTCTTGTCTGGGAAAGTTTTTATATGTCCATCAATTCTAAATAACAGCTTTGCAGGATAGAGTAATTTTGGTTGTAGGTTCTTGGTTTTCATCACTCTGAATATTTCTTGCCACTCCCTTCTGGCCTGCAAAGTTTCTTTTGAGAAATCAGCTGACAGCCTAATGGGAACTCCCTTGTAGGTAACTAGCTGCCTTTCTCTTGCTGCTTTTAAGATTCTCTCTTTGTCTTGAACCTTTTGCATTTTGATGATGATGTGTCTTGGTGTGGGCCTCTTGGGGTTCATCTTGTTTGGGACTCCCTGTGCTTCCTGGACTTGTATGTCTGTTTCCTTCACCAAGTTAGGGAAGTTTTCTGCCATTATTGTTTCAAACAGGTTTTCGATTTCTTGTTCTCTCTCTTCTCCTTCTGGCACCCCCAAGATGCAAATGTTGGCACGCTTGAAGTTGTCCCAGAGGCTCCTTACACTCTCCTCATTTTTTTGGATTCTTTTTTCTTTTTGCTGTTCTGATTGGGCATTTTTTGCTTCCTTATATTCCAAATCGATGGTTTGCTTCTTGCATTTACATACTCTATTATTGAAGCTGTGTAAATTATTCTTTATTTCAGTTAATGCCTCCTTCAATTCTAACCGTGTATCCATGATTTCTGACTGGTACTTTTTTATGCTCTTGAGGCCCTCCCTAAGTTCACTGAGGTTCTCACTAAGTTCATTGAGCATCCTTATAAGCAATATTTTGAACTCAGTATCTGTTAGGTTGCTTATCTCCATTTCGCTTAGTTCTTTTCTTGGGGTTTCGTTCTGTTCTTTCATTTGGGACCTGTTTCTTTGTCTCCTCATTTTGGCTGCCTCCCTGTGTTTGTTTCAGTGTATTACTTAATGAGAGGTATGGGGCTCGCTGAGACCAGATGCTGCTCATTTGAAAGAATTTAGGAAAAACCTGAAGCAGGATCCGAGACTGGCCAATCCTATGGTTAAGCAAGTGGCAACAGCTTGGGTGGGCCTGAAAGTTGGGTGGGGCGGGGCCTCAGGGAGTCAGCAGGGCGGGGCTCCCAGTGTGAGCCAGGTTGCTGGAGTCCCAGATATGGTGACTATCTGCTGCCCCAGGGAAGGGCTCACCAAAGGAACAAAGGCCTCTGACAGCACGTCTGTCCCGGAGAAAGCCCCCTCTCCAGCCCTCGCTCCAGTGCCAAACAACTCAGTTCTTGCCTGTGTGTCTCTGGCGCCCCTCGAGCTGCCTCCCGTCCAAGCTCAGAGGGAGAGAGTCCGGTAAGTCCGTGCGCGGGCCCTTTAAGGAGCTGCCTGGGGCTCCAGCCGCCTCAGCCTCCCTGAGCCTCAGTTCCCGCTGGTTTTCCAGCCAGAAGTTATGGGGACTCTCTTCCTGGCACTGGAACCCTGAGCGGGGAGCCTGGTGTGGGACGGGGACCCCTCAGTCCTCAGGGAGGACCTTCCCAGCCACGGGAGCCTCCTGATTTTTATCCACCACACGTGGGTGTGGGCCCAGCCCGTCCCCTCCGCCCTCCTACCAGTCTGGATGTGGCTGCTGCTTTAATTCGTTAGTTGTACGACTTCCATTCAGCTTGATTTCAGGCGGTTTTGAATGATGGTTGTTCTGTAGTTTAGTTGTAACTTTGATGTGGTTGTGGGAGGACGCGGTACCGCGTTTACTTCCCTCCATCTTGACCGGCTCTCATCCATGTTTATCTCCCTTCCTCTCTCTCTAAAAGTCAGTAAAAATATATTTCTTAGAGTAAAACTTTTTAATCAGATGCCTTATTTATATAGTAGAGGCTTATTCGTCCTGCTGTTTGAGAAGGAAATTTCCTATTTAACTGAATTTTCTTACAGACAAAAATTACTATATTACATAGCAAACATACAAAGTTTAGATTATTTCAGTAGAATACCTTGTTATGTTAGTGTGATATCACTCCCCAGATCCCTCCGGCAGATCCTCGGTGAGTGAAACTCCCTTGCTCTGCCTGTGAGCTGCCCCTGCTCTGGTCCGCAGTTGTCCCCGGTGCCCCAGGATGCTCAGGTTCCTAACAGAAGAGTGAATAGACCTGTTGAGGGCCTTAGTGGGGTGTTCTTTGGATAAAACCTGGACGTTATGTGTATGATTCTATCATAGCTGTTTGGGCTGCTCTGGGCTATTTTTTTTTCCTTCTTTTTTGGGTTCTTGTGCTTCAGATAATTAGGATGGGTAACTTTCTCTGTTGTTGTGTTAGAAACTCTCAGGGTTGGTTTTGTCCAGGGAAGTGGTATTATCATGTCTCCTGTTGTCACTCTGGTGGTCGGCATTACTCACCAGTGGCCCCGGGCCGCACAGCAGTGTGGTGGCAGTCCTGGAAGTGCCTGTGCCATCCCGCCCCGCCCCAGGACGGTCCCTGCCAGTGTGGGAACGGGTCGTGTATACAGGAGGGAATTTTAGCCCAGCATCGCCCAGCTCCCTAGGAAGACAGTCTGCACCATGGGGCACCCTCTGACCCGTGCCTGTCAGAAGAGGGCAGGGTCCTTTTGAACCACCTCTTGTCTGCATTTTTGTATTTGTATCACCATTGTCAACTTTTGGCCTACTTTCTGAAAGATTTCTTTTTATCCTTCAACTCCCCTATGAAGTTTAAAATTTTCAACGTAGTTTTAATTTCTAACACTCTGACTCTCCCTGCATCCTATTTGTGGTTCATGGTGGTTGAAGTTTTCTTTGGTTCCTGCACTTTTTCTGTTTTGTTTTGGGGTGTTGTTGTTTTTTTGCCTCAGAGTTTATTCACTTTGGTGTCTGCTCTTTATGATGGAGCTTTCGGGTGTTTGGGGACACTCGGCTGCCCTTTTACCTGTAAACATGAAAGCTGTGCACTGCAGTTGGCTGGCTTTTTGGCTGGCTGACTTCACATTCTGCCAGTCCTCAGTCATTTCTTCCTCAGTTTCTCTGGAGAAGGGCTCTCTGATCACTGCTTGGGCAGAAGCATAGGTCAAGGACAGGAGTGGGCTGGGTCTCCTGTTTGTGTGCAGACTTTTCCTCACCTGTCTTTCTGGCCCTGCCCCTCACTCCCACCCTCCAGCCATGCATCTGTGCCTCTGGTCTGTTTCTTTGGGAAAGAAACCTCAAGTCTCCTGCAGGGGCGGGGGAAGATTGGTCATCTGCAGAGAATGATGAGGGAGAGTTGTGTGTCTTGCTGCTTCTTAAACTAACTTTCAGCTACTTTCCTAGGCTTTTGAATCCCCTGTTTTGTCCAGTCCCAGGCTTTGCTGGATCCCAGAGGGGCAGAGGAATGAGCCCCCACAACTCCTCCTGGAGGCGTCCTCAAGGTGGAGTCACAGGCCATCCCTTACCACTCGACTATTCATGAGCCTGCATTTGCTTTAACCCTCACAAAAAAGCAACACTGAAGCACATGTCAAATTTCATGAAGAACGTCATGTATCAAATGGAGACAGATGGGGCAAACAAGCTAAATTTGGGCCTGGTGCTTTGAAATAGGTTTTAAAGTTCATTTTCCATTCTCTTTCCTGTACATGGACATTAGCATATAGGCGGTGCTTAATACCAGTTGCTTTCAGTCCTTTAACAAACAACTACATTTCAAAAAAACAATTACGCCCTTAGTAATAATCTTGAATTTTAAGAAATTTTAGGTACAGTTAATGGTTTTAATGTCTTCTTCAAGTCATAAATTTTATGTCTGCTTAGATGTTGGTGTTCAGGCTTTTAAAAAATATATCAAAAAGGCTATAAACCAGAGGAAATACAAATAATACAGTGAAAACCTCTCCGAAGTGAACTCCCAAATCTTTTAAACGATGTTTATGAGTACATTATACTGAAATCTACCTGAAGACATTGATGTTAATTTACCTATCAAATTAGATTTACATGTAAGTTCTAAATTGAAGCACAAGGTCAGTGGAGATACCCCTGATATGTGTATGCTGAGGCCCTAGTAAGCGGTGCGGTTGACTTGAACCACTGTGTGTGCACTTGCGTGCAGGCCTTATAGGTGGACCCACACAGTTCAAACCTGTGTCGTTCAGGGGTCCAGGGCATTTGCTTTCCTCCTGGTCCCTGCAGTGACCACTGTGACCATCTCTGCAGGCACCCTGGGAGTGAGAGGCTGTGCCTGGGAGACGTCCTGGGGCTGAGCAGGGCCTCGTAACATCAAGTCTTTTCTCAGGTTTGTGTGAGACACTCATCTAAGAAGTGTTGTGCGTGTCCATTCCTATTGAAATCGGACAAACAAAGTATGTGCTTCTCTCGGGGATGAGGGAAGCTATGTTTTCGGTGGCTTCAGAGATCCCTGCAGAGGCCATCGCCTCAGCCTTTGCTTTGTGATCCTTTTGTGTGCACCCTGTGTGTTGCTGTTTCTTTCCCCTCTGTTCGGCTGGCATGGCCTCCTCCCGTTAGGGGTCCTTTCAGCTTCCCTGTGCATTCTCAGTGCTTGTTTGAAATCTCAGGTGTTACCACATTCATTCCTGGAAGAAGCAAAATGAGAACAGGCGGTGAATGAGAGACACGGTTCTCACCTGTCTGCAGGGGAATGACTCAGGGGCCTTCTCACCATCCATCCCATCGGCCTCAACAGGCGAGGGGCCCTGCACAGCTGAGACACGAGTGTAAATAGTTATACGGCAGGGGAACTAAAGCCTAAATCAGCCCGAACAGAGTTCCAGTGTATGTGCCTCTGCTGTAAATAAGCCCCTTATCCCTAGGATCCTTGGTTATTTTCTCCATCAGAAGTCGTAAGATGCTTGGAGGTATCAAATTTCCTGTGTTTTCTAACATTATTTTTCAATTGTTTAAAAGCTTCAGTTACAGTTAAACCAAGATTTGAGCATCTTGCATCAAGATGATGGCTCCTCCAAGAACAAGCGGGGCGTCCTGCCGAAGCATGCCACCAGTGTGATGCGGTCCTGGCTCTTCCAGCACATAGGGGTGAGGCGTCGTGAGCTCTCAGCGCAGCCCTCCCGAAGGCCGCTCCCTGGCTTGTTTGCTAGAAAAAAATTGTCTGTATATGCCTGTCGGCCTGGGTTTCAGTATCTATATTTCATAACTGTCCATGTGGGTTGAGGGTGGGACAGAAGGGAGGGTTACAAAAAATGGAGGACATCACCTCAGGGAGCTTAGAATAATTGAGGGGACCACTGGTGAAAAGGGAGCAGTTCAGCTCCTGTTTGTCTTGTGTGCGCGTGTTCGAGTCTGCTCGTGAAGGGTGACGGGGGAGTGAGGTTAGCCAGAGCAGTGGGCAGAGAAAAGGTGCATTTGGGCAAAACCGTGGAATATAGCAGTGATTTCTGTATTGGATTTTTAAGGACGATGCACTAAGAAACCCTAAGATAGAGCTGGAGAGTTGAGCATACGGACAGAAGGGCCGGCAGAAGGCTTGCTGAGCTTAGATACGGCTGGGCCAGCAGGCAGCACCCACTCACCCCATGTTCTGTCTGAGCGCCTGGTTTCCTCACCAGGGTGATGGCCATGTCTTCTCTGTGAAGATGCCGCCTCTTAGGAAGAAACGCTTGGCAGTGGTTTAATGGGACAGACTCCGTCCTCTCACCACTGACCTGGCCAAGGCCTGTCCCCCAGAGCAGCTTTCAGGAGGGATGCCCAGCCTAGCAGCCAGGGCCAGGACTGAGAGGCCCGCTGTCCGAGGAGCAGGTGGGACAGGCGGGAAGGTGGGGGCTCCCTGCCGAGTCAGAGCCTAGTTCAGGCAGGGGAGCCGGAGGATGCTGGAGGGACAGACGGAAAGGAGGTGCGACAGGAGGCTGCCCGGCAGCCTCATGGACCAGCTTTCCGGCCAGGTACTTCCATCTGCGGCCAGTTTTCTCAGAGGGCAGTGGTCACCTGCTCCTTCAGCAGCGCTGGCCCCCAGGCTGTCCCTGAGAGCTGGCCCCTGGGTCAGCTCTTCGTGTCACTGCCGTCATCCCCGCTCATGTCTTCAGCTGCTGGCTGCTTCCTCACCAGCCTGTCTTCTTCGTCTGTGTCCTGGTGCTACTGCTGTGGGTGCAGGTGTCTGTCAGGCCCACGTCTCTTCGTGCCCGTCTCTGCCTGTGGCAGGCCTGAGGCTTACCTTGGCCCCTTGGCATTTGTCTCGTCCTTGCCCCAGCTGTGAGCCCCAAGACAAGCACCCGGTCTCAGTCATCTTGTCTGTCTTGGTTTGGCCCTTATCACTGTTTCATGCCCCCTTTTCTCTAACTGGCATTGGGGCCTTCGCTGAGGGGCAGGGGCTTTAGGGCTGTGATGTCACTGAGCAGCCCTGGGAGGAGAGGGGGAACCCTGAAGGAGGCAAGGCTGCCCCTCCCTGAGTGCTGGGCCCCCAGCTTCCCTCTTCTCCGGTGTCTGTTCTGTAGGCCGTTGCCACCAGCAGGACATGGCAACAGGTGTCAGGAGAAGTAATAGTGTGACCATGTCTAGAAATTTGTCCTAAAAAGATTAACAAGAAAATGAAAGATTTTATGGATAAAATGGTATAATGATGTTCATTATCCTAATGGGAAAAGAGTTAGTATGTGAATTAGAACCTATCAATTTGATGGAATATTATACAGATAGTTAGTATGATTAATGGGGGCTGTAAGCACTAGGAAACTTTAGGTAGATAGTAGTAAGTGAAAAAGAACAGACATTTAAAATATATTGTGATTGCCTGGCTGGTGTGGCTCAGTTGGTTGAGCATCAACCCATGCACTGAGAGGTAGCCAGTTTGATTTCCAGTCAGGGCACGTGCCCAGGCTGCAGGCTTGATCCCCAATATGGGGTGTGCAGGAGGCATTCCATCCATGTTTCTCTCCCATCAATATTCCTCTCTCTTTTCCCCCCTCTCCCTTACTCTCTATCTGAAAAATCAATAGAATATATATATTTAAAAAATAGTAAAAATAAAATATATTGTGATTATTATAATCAATAAATATAACTATGATTTGAATATACACAAATAAGTGGTGGGATTGGTTTTCCTGTTAAGTTTCTTTTAATAATTTCTAAAACAGTAACCCTGCTCATAGGTTCAATAAAAATGTCACTTTTTTCCTCCCTGCCCTAGCTTTTTTGAAATACTGTCCTCTCCTGTAGTTTTCCTGGCACTTCAGGACAGCATTTGCTGCTGCTGTGTGATTCCTGGTTTGTGTACTTTTGTTTCCTGTCCCCTCTTTTCTTATGAGCTTTTTAAAGGGCAAAGGCAACATTTATGTTTCCATAACCTCTAACTCAGGGCCGTTCGCTCATCCTTAGAATCAAATTGAGGTACTGCCAGTCAGGCAGAGGGAACAGAAGTCCGCTGCTGAGATCATTCTGATGCTGTTCCATTATCACCACATACACAGCGGCTTTTCCAGCATATCGAGCGTTCACTTAAAATAAAACTAAATAACCCCACCTCCCTGCTGTTGGTCCATTCACTCTGGGGTCGCAGTTGGTCCAAAATAAGAGACTTCGGTGCATGTAGGATTTAGAGTAAATGTCTTCTTGGTTTCTACACGTAGACAGTAATCAGTCCTGGAGAACTTGTTTGTTACCATAGACAGAAATTACTTTTCCTGCCCTGTCCGATTTTGCTCAGTGGTTATAGCGTAGGCCTGCAGACCAGAGAGTCCCTGGTTCGGTTCCTATTAAGGGCACATACCTCGTTTGCAGTTTGTCCCCGGCCCAGTTGGGGTCGTGCGGGTGGCAACCAGTTGATGTGTCTCTCTCACATTGACGTTTCTCTCTCTCTCTCTCTCCCTCCCTCTCTCTCTCCCTCTCACTCTATCTGAAGATAAATGCTAAAATGTCGTCAGGTGAGGATTAAAAAAATGTATATATTTCCACAAATTAAAAAAAAGAAATTACTTCTCTTTTGGTACTTCTGTAAATTTTGAGATTTACTTCTGCTTTAATTCTATGTTTTAAGCGAAATGTTTTAATCCTACATAAAAGAAAGATAAATATGACAAATGTCCCTATCCCTTAGGGTTCTTTATCAACAGCACATGTGAACCTAGCAGAGATTGTTCCCGAAAAGCCTTAGAGGATGACAGTGCATTCAGTGTTGGTTTCTCCTCAAGGTCCCCACGTAGAGGCCTGTCATCTGAAGTGACAGCATGGAGCAGCCTACCGGACCCCTGTTCTGCTGCCTTATGCAGCCAGCTGTAGGGTGGGAGGAGTTTGTAAACTCTCCGTGCCTCGGCTTCCTCATCTGTAGAATTAAGGTGAGACAGTGTCTGTCTCAGAGGTGAGGTAAGGAACCAGTGACGTATACTTAGGATGTGCACAGAGAGAGACCTGCTGTGCCAGAGGTTTATGAGTCCAACCCCCGCCATTTATCCACTTTAAATGAGTGCAGTTTATGGTTCCTAAGTCATACCTCAGTCAAGTTGATACAAAAACTATAGATGTATCAAGTGCTTAAAACAGTGCCCAAGGTGGTAGTGCTTGGTGGAGTTACCATTGTCATTTCTGAGCCTCAGGCTGACAGTCCAACCACCACTGCTTGGGCCTCAACCAGCTGCTACCATACTGGGCATGTCCTGGGCAACCAGGAGAAATACACATTTTCTTCGGGGCATTTCTTACAAAAGCCGTGAGACTACGGTGGGGTTTTAACTGAAAGCAGTATTGATTGGTACTTGTTGGTTGTTTACAGGTGATTATTTGTGTGCCTCTATTTTACCTAGAAAACCCTGAGTTCCTTTTTAAAAACTGAAATTCATGAGGAACCCTTCTTTTTATTTTTAGCATCCCTACCCAACAGAAGATGAGAAAAAACAGATTGCTGCTCAGACAAATTTGACACTACTCCAAGTTAACAACTGGTAAGACATGCCCACTTTCCAGAATTGTGCCTGTCAGCATCATAGAACACTGAAAACACTGACACTAATAACTAGTAAAATTTGGTTGAAAATATGAGTTCTGCCCTGGCCGGTTTGGCTCAGCGGTTAGAGCGTTAGCCTGCGGTCCCGAGAGACCCGGGTTCGGTTCCCGCTAAGGGCACGTACCTCGGTTGCAGTTTGTCCCCGGCCCTGGTCGGTCGTGCGGGTGGCAGCCACTCGATGTGTCCCTTCACATCGATGTTTCTCTCTCTCTCTCTGTTCCTCTCTCTCCCTCCCACTCTACCTGAACAAAAAATGGAAAAATGTCCTCGGGTGAGGATAAAAAAAAAAAAAAAAAAAAAAAAAAAAAGAAAATATGAGTTCTTTGAACTAGCTTTACTCCGTTTTCAGAGTGCTGGAATTGTTGGCAGATACTTAAGAATAAATCAGTACACACTTTTTTTTTTTGTTTGGTTTTGTTTTTAATTTATATGTTGATTAGAGAGAGAGAGAGAGAGAGATTTGTTGTTCCACTCGTTTATGCATTTGTTGGTTGCTTCTTGTATGTGCCCTGACTGGGGATTGAACCTCCAACCTTGGCATATTGGGACGGCGCTCTAACCAACTGAGCCACCTGCTCAGGGGTCAGCACACACTCAACTTACATTTTTCATGATCAACACCTCACTGTGGGCTTTTTGCCTACTTTCCTGATTAGAATGTGTTTCTCTGTTGCATTACCACCCCTAAACTCCTCATTCATTCAGAAACGGGATGTTTTTGTGGTGAGCTTCCAGGTGGTGGACAGCCAAGATGAGTTGTCCTGACCTCTGGTGGCCCTTCTGCAGCATCCCCACCTTTCGAAACCTGTGTCCCTTTGTCAGCTGTAATTGGGGGAGGCAGTCCCTTCACTGTCCATGTGGTGGACCTGCCCCACAGCAGGACCTGGGGGTGCTAAGAGGGAGACACCCAGGATGACATCCTGCTCTGATTCTTGTGTCACATGTGACTAGGGACACCTGGACCCTGACCACATGTTTTCCCTTCAGTAGAACTGTTCACATCACTAAGTGGCACTAAGGTCAAGGGTGCACTTGGATTTTGTTTGTCAGTCACTCGTCTCATGTTTGTTTACTTATTGTTTAGACATAGGAAGCGATATCAGTTTAATAGAAGTGGCATGCATAAAAGAAAAGAAAGCACAGATTTGACCACTTGTAGACATGGTTATATTCTTATTTTAATTGTTAAAACTTAAACTTGAAAGTTAAGTTTCAATATAAATGATAAAATCTTCCAATTTATGCAATTACATATGCAGGAGGTATGTTTTGGCATTGCATTAAATATTTCTATGGTCCTGCATTTGAGCCATTGTATTTTGTTTGGGTAGCAATAATAGATCATACTATTCGAATTATTTCTTGTTAAATCTTTTTAATAGAGTGCTAACAAAAATCTGAAGTTTTCAAGTACATTGTTGCTGTGGTATTTGTAATGTCTTGCACGTGCTTGGTTGTTTTCATGCAGTCTTACGTTGAAACTTCCTATTTTGATGACTGGGGTAAATGTTAGGCAGAGTTCCTTCTTTGGATGTTCTGATGCTCTGTCGCCACTGTTCAGTCTTCCCCTTACTGTTCTTAACTTCGTGTTCTCTCACTTGCTACTCTGGTGTTCACTGAATTGTCTTATCTAGAAGGTTTAACATCAACTTTTAATTTTAAAAAATGCTAACAGTTTAATAACATGACTTGTAAATTCTAAAGTCTTTTAATTAATACTTGTAACTACTTTTACTCTTGGTAACTTTTTCTTTTTTTTAACATTCACAAAAATTGCATCATTCAGTGAAATTAAACATACCCATGGTTAGCTTACCCTATACC
Organism: Molossus molossus; assembly: GCF_014108415.1. Classification (NCBI taxonomy): domain Eukaryota; kingdom Metazoa; phylum Chordata; class Mammalia; order Chiroptera; family Molossidae; genus Molossus; species Molossus molossus. Next base: position 6,322,816 of record NW_023425388.1, on the reverse strand, counting down.
TCTGCCTCGGAGCTGCTTTGAATAAGAATAAAGAAACTGCCTTGGCCAGTTTGGCTCAGCAGTAGTGCATTGGTCCGGGGACCAATGAGTTGTGGGTTCAGTTCCAGCCAAGGGCGCATACCTCGGTTGCAGTTCATCCCTGGTTGGGGTCATGCGGGAGGCAACCAGTCGATGTGTCCCTCTCACATTGATGTTTCTCTCTCTTTCTCTCTCCCTCCCACTCTATCTGAAGATAAACAGAAAAATATCCTGGGGTGAGGATTTTAAAAAAAAAGAATAAAGAATCGGATACTAGAAAGTAGCAGTGGGCTTCCCTCCAAGGTGCCATCGGCATCGGGAGACTGCGGGGCTGTCGTGAGGTCTAGTCCAGGTCATGCTTGTGGTACAAGGACTAAAGACCAACACTGAGTGAAGCTCTGCGGTGTCAGTCTCTCATTTATATCGTTAGAATGTGTCCAAATGCAATTTTACATGTTCTTGAATCTTAGGGTTTTACAGTTAAGCAACCAACCGCCTGGCCGGTTTGGCTCAGCGATTAGAGCGTCGGCCCGCAGACCAATGAGTTGTGGGTTTGATTCCGGTCAAGGGCACATACCTCGTACCTTGGTTGCATTTCGTCCCCGGCCCTGGTCGAGTCATGCGGGAGGCAACCAATTAATGTGGCTCTGTCACATGGACGTTTCTCTCTGTCTCTCATTTCCCTCCCTCCCAGTCTGTCTGATAATAAATGGAAAAATATCCTCGGGTGAGAAATAAAAAAATAAAGTTAAGCAACCTTAGAGCTGGTCCAGTTTTAGTTCTGTCGTTTTGTGTGTGAGGCATTAAAAGAGAAGCTGCCACACAGACAACTGGAGCAGAATCTGGATCTAAAGTGAGGCTTTCATTTCTGTTACACCCTGGATGTGGTTACTGCTATCCCTTGAGGTCAGCTTTTAGTAGATTAGCACAGGTGACTCTAGCAAGAGGTCAGTTACCTTATCACTCATACTACCAAAAAGTGACAGAACAGCTCCCTGGGCTGGGTTGGTGTGGCTGTATCTATGCTGGGTCAGGGTGCTGTGTGAGTCTTAGCAGCTGCTGGTGAGGGACGGCCATCATTGCTTTCACTTGGCTGGTGGTGTAGACAGACGCACAGGAGGTGTACACATGGCGCCTCTTCTGGGCCTCCAGAGACTGAGGGAGGAAGACCAACCAGGCCGCCTCCTGGCCTCACCCTCCCTGTTTCCCCACATTTGGAGACACTGGCTTGGGTTCTGGGAGGGGTGGAGATGGAAGAAACAGTTTTTCTCTCTTTGTATTTAAAAATTACTACTATTTGTTTATGAGAAACCATGCCCTGCCTAACTTGCTGACCGTGTTTCTGCTGCTCTATTTTTATGTGGCGCCAAGTCACCAAGTGGGCACTTAATCTCCAAGAGCAGCTGAAGTCCATTTGCAATTTTATCATGGTGTTAGTGTGTGTCTAGGACAGTTTTAGTGACTTACGACTTCACCATCTAAGAAACAGCTCATCTCATGGAATAGCCTTTTGAAAAGCTGAAATCCAGCCTCACACCCATGCTCTGTGGTCAAGGCTGGAGTTAGCCCTTGAAGGCTCGGGCCTTTTCTACATTCAGTGCACGGCCATGCAGGACGAGCAGATGGAGACACACGAGCAGGCTGCAGGGGACCCAGTTTTGCAGCTTTAACCTGTCTCTGCCTTAGAGAACGTGAGGTCACATTCACAGCTTTGACAGTATCATCAGTGTCATGAATATCAAATTCACAAACATGCACTAAATCAAAGTGGGAAAAAAAGGTTAACATGGAGGATTTGGTCTTTATTCAAATGAATTATTTTAAAAGCAGCAGGCCCTGTTTTTCTGGACACTTAGATAATATGTTTGCCCTACTCTAAATACCTGTTGTGATAGGGAATATGAGTTATTCTGATCGGTTTTGTGTGATTTATAAACCAGCTTGTTTACTGGAAGGACTTTGTTGCTCCTGCAGGGGATCTTTAAAAGGTCATTTTGATGAAAGTTCTTCCTTTGTCCACCTCGATGCTCAGGTTCATCAATGCAAGAAGACGAATTCTTCAGCCGATGTTGGATTCTAGTTGTTCAGAAACTCCAAAAACAAAGAAGAAAACTGCTCAGAACAGACCAGTGCAGAGGTTTTGGCCTGACTCCATTGCGTCGGGAGCCACACAGCCACCGCCTAATGAGCTTGCCATGTCAGAAGGTACGGGGGCCCAGGGCACATGTTAGTGACTCCGCAGGGCGGGTGGCAAACCGTAAGCACCGTCACTTCCTTGGAGTTAGGGGAACATGACCAAGGTTTGTGCAGTTGTCTGTGCATCTGAAATGTGAGGAAGTGCCGTCCGGGGCCTGTGTGTTAAGAGACTGGGAGGACACTCACCACACATGAGACATCACGACCCACACCACGATCCTGCGTCCCCCATGTCTGTGTCCTGTGTCCTTCTGTCTTTCTTTTCCCTCGCATTCACCTTCTCACCGCCTGGCACTTCGCCCTCTTTACCCTTTTAGTCCCCTCAGCCCTCGTCTTGCTTTTGCTTATCCCTTGTGACCCATCACAACCTCTCCCATGTGTTAAATACACATCTTTTGGTTTTGCATGTGTATATTTTTAAATGTGTATCGATGGTGTTATCATGTCATTCTTACTTTTTCATTCTCCTTCTTAATTTTTTTCACTCAGCAGCATAACTGTTACTAAGTTAGGAAAATTTGGGCCATGATTTCTTCAAATATATTTTTCTCCCCCCGCCCTTCAGGGACTCACTCATGTTGCTCATTTGTTAGGTGGTTAAAAGTTACACAGTTGCAGACTTTTAGGTTCTGGATTCTTTTCTCTGTCTCATTGTGGATCGTTTTTGCTCCTGCCGGTTAGCTTTACTAGTCTCTTTTTTCTGCCATGTTTAATTTTTCTCTAATCCTGTCCATTGTGCTTTTTGTGTTAGACATTGTACTTTTCATCTCTAGAAGTTCCATATGAGTCTTTCTGTTGCTCATGCATCTGATTACGTTTTAAACCCACAGAGTACAGTTGCAATCACTGCTTGATGCCCTTCTCTGCTAATTCCACCCTCTGTCTGTTCTGGGTCTGCTTTTGTGATTGGTTCTTGTTCCCAGCAGTGCTCAGTCCCGGGCTGATCACCCCCCACAATCTATGGAAAACCTGGGAGGGTTCCACTCAGTCCTCCCTGTATTGGGTGTGTCTACTCTGGCTCCTGAGTTCTGGACACTGCTCTGCAATCTTAACGGATGGTCCTTCCCCAGCCCCAGGCCATTTCCCTGCACACATCCTCCAGGCCGTGCTCAGCCCAACGCTCAGCTGTTCATCCCACAGCGTGCTGGCCTGGGCTTGGGGCAGCCCCTCTTCCTGCTCTGCAATCTTAACAGATGGTCCTTCCCCAGCCCCAGGCCATTTCCCTGCACACATACGCCAGATCGTGCTCTGCCCAATGCTCAGCCATTCATCCCACAGCGTGCTGGCCTGGGCTTGGGGCAGCCCTTCTTCCTGCTCTGCAGTCTTATCGGATGGTCCTTCCCCAGCTCCAGGCCATTTCCCTGCACACATACGCCAGATTGTGCTCAGCCCAACGCTCAGCCGTTCATCCCACAGCATGCTGGCCTGGGCTTGGGACGGTCCCTCTCACTGAGCTGTGAATCTGGCTTAGTTTCCATTGAACATCTCTTGAGTTGTAGTGTACTCTTTTAAACCTTTGGTATCATCATGTGGGCTTTTAAAAAAATGTATGTTTTTATTGATTTTTAGAGAGAGAAAGTGAGAGAAACATCGATGTTTCAAGAGAGAAACATCGATTGACTGTCTCCTGCACGCCCCCTACTGGGGATTGAGCCCGAAACCCGGGCATGTGCCCTGACGGAATCAAACTGGGACCGCTCAGTCCATGGGATGATGTTCAGTCCACTGAGCCACACTGGCTGGGCCATGCTGGTTTTGATATGTAGTGATACTACATTCATATTCATATTTATATTTTCAGATTTTATTTTCTCTTTTAATTCAGTAATTAGTTAGAAAAGTATTATTTCTCTCTCCCTCTCCTCCTTCAAAAGAAAAGGCAGTGCCTGTCTATTGGGGGAGAAGTTCAAACAAGAATATCCAGTGAAAAGAAATCTCCCCTTCATCCTGGCATCTAGTGTGCTCCAGAGACAACCCTTGTTCCCAGTTTCCTGTCCGTGCTCCCAGTGCATACGTACTGTGGTGTTCTGTGCACAAACAAGAACGAATGAGCCTCTTTCCCCAAATTTTACATATACACTGATGTCTCCTCTTGCTTTCACCACTTATCAACACACTGGAGACCTTTATAGGTGAGCACGCGAAATCCGCTGTGGTTTCCAAGACAGGCAGGGATTAGCACACCTCTTCCAAAATGGTCTCCTCACTCTGACCTTGTTTCCCTTTTCTTTGTTTCCCAGTTATGTCCAGTGGGCCTTTCTCCTGCCTTCTCTGTTCTCTTTATTTCTCCTTGTATCACTGTTTCTGCTGTGACCCCTGAGAGCTTCAGCAAGGCTTGAAGCCAATTCTAGAGACAGTTTCCTAAATCCCTGTTGAGCATCCCAGAAACACACAAGGGTCTTAACGAGAGCAAACAGCACTAGCTGGGTGAGTGTTTTCCTCTATTGAGCGCTAATTTGAATAGTGACCACCATGTTCTGCCAATCTGCCACAGGAGCTGTTGTGACGATCACCACGCCCGTGAGCATGAACGTGGACAGCCTCCAGTCTCTGTCCTCGGACGGTGCCACCCTGGCCGTGCAGCAGGTCATGATGGCGGAGCAGAGTGAGGACGAGTCCGTGGACAGCCCAGGGGCTGGCAGGGCTGCACTCACCCCTGCCCACATCAGCGGGCTGGTTCTGGAGAACAGTGACTCTCTGCAGTAGGGCCGTGGCCAGGACCCAGGGCAGCACCAGGACCCAGGGCGGTGCCAGGACCCAGGGCAGGGGGCTTGGCTTTTTTATAGTTTGCACAGCAAACATTTTACACAGTTTTATTTCTGATCTGTTTTATATGTAGATATAGAAGAGTGCACTTTTGTATTTCATAGCGAGCTTCGAGAGCATCTGTGCCGGTGCAGCGACTTCTTTCAAGTGTGTGCGCACGTGCGTGTGTGCGATCTTCAAGGAGATTCTTTAAAGGTTTAACGCTAAAAATATGATGAATGACAAAGGCCCCTGCGAGCCCCTAATTAGATTAAGGAACATTTTTAAAAACGTATGCAGTTTTAATTGCGTTCTGTGGTTAAAGCAGGTCTCTGTGGGCTGACATTGGTGTAGCCTACAGGTCTGAAAGAAGCTTCTGCACCTTAAAACCACCAGTGCTAGGTGGACAAGACAGGACAGTAGGCTGGTGTGACTCCATGGTGAATGTGCGACAACTTCAGTACCTTTACGTTCTCTCATAGTCAATGAGCCTGTTTCGTTTGCTATATATAAAAAGAAACTCCTATTTTTACCTTGATGGAATTATTGGATAAAAAGCTATTTTTATAAATTCGTTATGAATTGGATTATGACTATATTGAGGATAAAATTTCTAGAGAAGAAACCATACATGCTTACTATTTCAATTTGGAGTGTTATGAATTGACCAAATTTAATGAACCTGCCCCAAGATAGCTAGGGTAGTAATTTACATTTACTACTATAGAAGAAACAACTATTTAATGAAATTTTGATATCTTCAAATTTTAGTTTATATGTAAATGCTCAGATTTCATTTTCCACTTAATCTAAACATATATCTAAAAGTATTTACTAAGTAGGACTTAGTTCAATAAAATGGTAGCCAGTAATTAGTTAAAGCTCTTACAATACATATTTCAGTCTAATTTAAATTTGACTACAGTTAAGTGGTGACTATACCATGTTAGCTGTGTATTGTTTTAGAATTTTTTAGTCAGCCATATGTTATGCATAGAATGTTTATTATAAACTAATATAAAATGTCCTCTATCCCACTGGCTCAGAGCTAGGGTAAGTCACAAGCGTTCAGCGTTGTTCCATGATTACCAACCACCACGAAGTGACGGAAGAGAACGGCCGCGCTGACGAGTGATGCGCGCTCCTGCGGTTGGCCACACACGTTACATTGGTCCTGGGGCCGATTTCCTCCTCGTACGTGTGACTCGGGGACCTCCACAGATTTGAAATATGTTAGGACTTCCGTTTCCTGGTGACAAGAAGAACCAAAATTGTAGCCTAGGTTTTGTCATGTGACCCTGACTGAGATGCACAGAGTTCAGCGGGTTTCTGAAGGAGGTGGGAAGGGCGTTCGTTCTTGAGATTCAACAACAGTAGCTGGTTATGGACCATGGTCACTTTGACTGGTATTCAGAGCTAGTGCAGATTTTTTCCTGGAACTGACTTTTCCTTAAAAAAGTATTAATCAAAGTTAATCAAAGGAAAGTACTTTCTAGATAACCGAGAAGGCAGAAATAAATAATAGAAATTTCTTTTAAAATATTTCAGGAGCTTTAAAAAGAAAAACTTGAATATCAATCTTTTGGGGAGAGAATACCATTTTAAAGCAACTATTGCATTTCTTATTTATAAACAGTTTTTAATATTTTAAGTCTACATAACTTTAAAAGATCATTAGCTTTACTTAAATTCTAACTTTGCACTTCTCAAAATGAGAATCTGTGGAAGCCAGCCCTCTCCTCCTTCCTCCCACCCTCCCTGTCCCTCTGGGCCACCCTGCCTTTGGCTTAGTGAAAACATTCGGAGAATGTGGGCTCCTTACAAGTCATTGTTTCTCCCTGAACCAGAACACATGGTCACTGGCACAGCAGTTAGTTAGCCGAAGGCCAGACACCCCGTGTCAGGTGGGGTGCATCCATGTCGAGGTTCATGCCTGCCTGGACTCGAGCGCCCATGTCCAGGGACAGGTGGTGTTTCCTCTGCAGCCGAAGCCACAGTTCTTAAGCCCTGAATTCTTAGTCACTGCCTTAGGGGACTAGGCGAAAGGTCATTTAGAGAGTGTGCGCTGTGGACAGGCAGCCTGAGGTGTCTTTAACCTCTTCCCCTAATAACCACCTGCCATGGCTGTTTTGGTTCATAAAACTGCTGCCCAGTGTACTGGTTGTCAGTTTCCGCCTTATCACCACTGCTTTCCAGACCTTGGAGAGAATCTGTGAAAGTACCTCTCCTGTTGAGCTTTCATAGTGAACAAACAGGTCCTTTGTTCTTGCTCAAGTCTTTCCTTATGAAGGATGCTTTTGAATGTGTTTTGGGACCCCAGGTGAGCATGTTGTCCCTGCTGCTCAGCCGTTGAGCAGAGAGCTGGACTGACTGAGGCACTAGCCCGGCTTTCAGTCTTCGGTTCCAGATGGTGAAGTAAGTCGAAGCATTTATCCCAATTGCAACGGCAGTTGGGCGGTGGCACCAGCTGGTTCACGGCCACAGAGCGATGTTGCTCAAACCTCACACCTAGGGCTTCAGCAGTCGGTTCTTTGTCACCCACCGGTGACTCGACTCTGACCTGTGTGAAAAGTGCTGGAGCACATTTTTCTTTCAGACAAACTCAGACCAGGAAGGTGTGACAGGCCCATTTTTGGCAATTAGTGACAGAAATGACTCAGCAATCTTCCTTTGTTTTATGTTTGGTCTATGAACTGACAATCTTTAAGACGTGGATACTGTAACAATGTTTTCTTGGATTGTTGTCTTCAAAAGGGATTTTTGTGAAGCAATTGATTTATCAAAGCAAAAAATTAAAGCTAGAAACATGCTTTACAGATGTTTTATTTTCTAAAGCTCATGTACCGCAAGCTGCTTTTCCATTTTAAGAAATACACTCAGGTTGTTGACAGGTTTTGCTGGTGACAGTGGGGTTCGTGGTGACCTTGCACATTTAGAAATCAGAGTTGCCTGCACTGGAGCATTTCCGTGTTCAGGAACCTTCAGTTACGTCAGCCACTGGGTTCCAGGAAAAAAATAGAAAGTTTTCTTTATTTGTTTTTTCTTTTTTCATTGTTTTTTGTCATAAATTCAATCACTTCATTAGTAAGGAGAAGAAAATGACTGATGGAAGGTGCTGCCTTCCCTGTTCCTGCTGTGAGCTGCATGCCTAGGCAGGCCCTGGGCCCGGAGGGGGCGGAGCGGTTCCAGGTGCTGTTTCCACCAGAGCCCTGTGCCCACAGGCCAGCGTGAGTCAGCACTCTTACTGCTTTCTTCAAAGCGCATCTAAAATTGTGAATTTTGCTGGAGATTAGGACTCTCGGCTGTGAAGTATATTGTTCCAGGAAATGTTCTGATTGATTTGACAGAAAACAGAGGCACTATGCTGTTTTGCCAACTCCTTTAGGTCAGAGGTGTGAGAGGGCAGATGTGAAATTTAACGAGCTAAGGCCCAGCCCTCAACCATCACTGCGAGTCTTTAAGGGCTTCATTGTTAAAAGGGAAGAAATTGGTTGATATCAGGAAAGAAATTGGTTTATAAGGTTTATTCTAGCTCAGAAGTACTATTTATGACAAATAAAATTCTATGTCGAGAGAGACGGGTTAATAAGTGGTGATCTAGCAAATCCTGAAATAATGTGTTTGGATTAAATGTTTAGTGTTTCACATTTTGTTGCATTATGCAGGTGTCCTAAATAATGTATATTATGTTTAGCGTTGCTATGCACGCCCTAAGAAACAATTCTTAGCACAGATTATTTGTGCCCTTCCTACAGTTAGATCCTCTTACCTTCACTGAGACCTAAGATGGCTGTACCGTTTTAAACTAACATCTGTGAGACTACGGCACCTGGCACCTCACCTAAGCCGTGTGACTCACTGAAGTGCTGGTCTGGGAGGCTCGCTCTCCGCTGCCCGACCCCAGGCCAGCTCTGGCCTCTGCTGTGTCAGCAAGATCTCTGGCCCTACACTAGTCAGTCTATTAAAGACTAGTTAGTATTGTTTAACTGAATAATTTAGTAAGCATTTTACATACAGAAACTATTTGGAAAGCATTACCTTGCAAAGATGTTTCTGTTTTTTATATCCTGATTAAATGAACCCAAGACTTTAGCCTGTAAAAGCCAGTAGCTAATGCGATACAGGTGAAGAGTTCTCTTATCCTATCCTAAAGGAGCTTTTTTTTTTATTCCTCACCCGAGGATACTTTTCTATTTATCATCAGATAGAGTGGGAGGGGGAAAGAGACAGAGAGAGACAGAGAGAAACATTGATATGACAGAGCCACATCAACTGGTTGCCTCCCGCACGACCCGACCAGGGATGAAGCACAACCGAGAAATTGAACCTGCAACTCATTGGTCCGTGGACCGACGCTCTACCCACTGAGCAAAACCAGCCAGGGCTCTCCTAAGGAGCTTTTAATGACAGTGATGGCTTTACCTGCTTAGACATTTTTAGAAAATGGCTGATAGATAATATCTGGAATATATATATTTTATGAAATATATATATATATAAATATATATAGTTAGTTGTTGTTAATCCTCATCCAAGGACATCTTTCCATTGATTATTTCAGAGAGAGAGGAAATGGAGAGGAGGGAAGGAGGGAGAGATGATGTGAGAGACATTTCGATTGGCTGCCTCATGTACGACCCCAGCCAGGGCTGGGGACCGAACCTGCAACCCAGGCACATGCCTTTGGCCGGGAATCAAACCCACAACCCTTTGGTCCTCGGGCTGACGCTCTAACCACTGAGCAAAACCAGCCAGGGCAACATCGGGTATATTTTTTAAATATTTTGCTCTATGTTAACGCAATTTTGTTGTGATATTAACTCAACACAGCAATCCATGTCAGAAATAACTTGTAAGGCCCTTGATGGTTTATGTTCTGGGGGTGTTAGTGTGGCCCCAAGTTTGCAAACCAGAGCGTGTGTCAGAGAACAGCCAGTGGGGCTGGAGGAGACGCTCGTCTGAATCAAGCCGAGAAGCTGGGAAAGCAGTCTGTGGAGCCCCGAGGCCCCCGGGGCGCACGTGCGGCTTTGAAGAGCAGTGTCAAAGGGTCAGAGACGAGGCTCCGGGCACAGCATATCTTTGTTGCCTTGGGGTGAACACATTTTAAGACTCCAGATGCAGAGATAATAGGACCAAACACTGGTGGGTTTGGGCAGATTCACAGGGGATTTCTGTTCAGTGAGGGACCTGTGGACTGGAAACAGATGACAGTCTCAGAGAAGTCCCTCTCTGTCTTCTCTACATCTGAGTCTGACAGGGAGTTCATAAGGGGGATTCCTGCAACTCGAGAAATAGACTAGAAATCAAAAGGAAAATGGCAGGATAGTCACTGAAAGGAAGACTCAAAAGGCATCAAGCACACGAAGAGCTGGGCTTCCCATAATCCCAGACACAGAAAATAAACCACTTTATCGCAAAAGTTAGGGAGGTGGCCTTGAGTGTGTGTGCAAGTGGGGACCTGCACGCTGCTGGTGGCAGTGCCACGGGGCAGCCCTCGTGGAGCCCCAGCCGCACAGGGCAACGGAGTCACGTGGGACCCCGCAGACATGCATCGCAGTTTCCCTTTGTCCTGTGTTTCGTAATTTGTGATTGAGTGCTGGATACTTGCTGTAGAACAGTAGGGAGTCCTCATGCCCAGAAATGGAGACGCACCTTCAGAAAGGCTGTTAGTGTGCGATCAAATCAGTCAACCCATGTGCTGGGTTTGGGCTTTGGAGTTGCTCTGGTTACTCTCCCGATTCCCCCAGCCTGGGGTTTTCCTTTGTGTCCCTGCCAGGCCTCAGCTTTCAGCAGGTGGTGGGAGCCTGAGCCGGGGAGGTGGTCTCTCTGCTCTGGCGTCTCCCCCAGCAGACCCAGCTGAGGCTCAGGGGGAGGCAGGGTGTGCTCCTGGCTCAGCCTCAGTCAGAGGGAGGTCCGGCGTCCAGGGGCTCAAGGGTTAGCCTTCTCCGCAGTCTGCCCACTCCTGCCTCTGTCGCCAGATCTGCCTCATATGTGGCTGGGGTCTTGGGCGGCAGTGGTGAGTGGGTGTCATGCCTGTGCACCTCGGGGGGTTGGTCCCTCCAGTTCCCTGTCCCACTCCCAGCCCTCACCTTCTTTGCAGCTGCCTCCTCTTCCTGCATTCTGCCAAAGGGAACCATGCTGGGAGGGGGTACCGCTCGGTAATTGGGTCATCTGGTAGCCTTGCAGCCAGGCTCTGAATGAGAAGTTCAGATTTTGTAGGTGATCCACATCTTCTTGTCAGGGTGTGCGTTACTTTCTCATGGCCTTCTGCATCCAGAGTGGAAGTGGAGCCACAAACTGGTGTGCAAACAGGATTTAAGATGGGTTGGAATGCAGAGCAGAACCGGATCCAGAGCACAGTCCCGCTAAGTACACGAGGAATGCACAAAACAGTTTCGTGAGGACCTGCCCATGGGAGGGGCTGGGGAAGAGGGTGTTGGAAGTGGGTCACCAGGAGCCAGTCTGCATTGAGGTGGGCCTTGTCCAGACCTGGAGTGGGGTGCAGAAAGCTCTCTGCACCAGAGGCCCAAATTAAACAAAAATGGGAATCAAGAAGGGGAAACTTGGTTTGGAAATCATTTGTATGCAGAATGTAAGGGTTGCTTTGTTGTCATCCACCTCATTGTTGGACTCAAAGCCACTTCGATTCCTGACACTTTGTATGGGAATGGATTCTCTCTGCAAATGTCCAGGGTCCAGAGGCAGGTTACGTTTTCCACAGTGGCCCCAGCGGTATCTCCAGTCCCATGTGTTTTTCTAAGACTTTTGTCCATCAAGTGAGTCCCCTCTTGAAACTGGGTGAGGTTTCGTCACCACTTCAACGTCAGAGCAGCATGAGGTGGCTGTGACTGGTGACTGAGAGGTTTAGACCAAAGGTGGACCACTTCCACCTGGCTCTTTCTTGGGATGAATGTCGCTGGGTCCGGCTGCCATGTTGTAAGGAAGCCCAGGCCCCGTGCAGAGGGGGTGGGTGGGGTTCGGTCTGAGCCAGGATTGCCCAGCAGACATGCGAGTGAGCAAGCTTGCACACTGCTGGCCCTGAACCTGCAGCACGTCTGCTCAGAGCAGATGTGAGCACATGACTGGGCACTGCTCCCTGGTACTGTCTGGGAGTTTAAGCAGCCTCTGTGCTCCCTGGGGTGGGCCTGCCTGTGGGCGTTTTCTTTCGTCGTGGATTCTGGCCTCCCAGAAGCTCACCTGAGGACCCAGGAGAGCACTCAGTGAGCCTAGTTAATCCTGATGCTGGCTGGATCCAGTCACCATCCCCCACTTTGCTGTTGGGTGAAGGGAGGGCGTTTCGAGGGAGCTTAGAGGGGAGGGGGCTGCAGCCAGGCCCTGCTTCGTCCAGGGTGCGGTGAACAGGCAGCTCTGCGTTCCAACTCATTCAATCTCCTGGTTGGCATGTTTAGTCCAACCCTATCACAGGCTGCAAAAGGCCCAGCTGTGTCCGAGGTGCTCCTGGTCAGGGAGACACCTGCACAGTCCGGAGGGAAGGGCCAGACTGTTTCTAACTAAATCACAGGAGGCAGATTGAACCACAAAACACAGTAATAAACCTGTTATTAAAATGCTTAAGAAATGACTCATTTGCAAACCAGTGTTCCTAAAATGAAGTGTTTAGGGGTCTGGTTTATTTTTTTGTTAATCCTTACTCGAGGATATTTTTTCCATTGATTTTTGGACAGCAGAAGAAAGGGAGGCAGAAAGAGAAACATGCACGTGAGAGAGACACATCAATCAGTTGCCTGCAGCACATACCCCATTAGGGGCCAGGGCTCAAACCTGCAGCCCAGGTGCGTGCCCTTGACGGGGAATCAAACCTGGGACCCTACTATTCTCGCCGATGCTCTAAGCACTGAACCACACCAGCCAGGGCTGGGGCCTGATGAAATAAACCACCCAGCTGTGTCTACAGCACCCGTGTCCTTACGAGCACTGTGCTGCTCCGTCTGAAACAAGGTGTGGCCTTAAGTAGGTCACGTGTGATCTTGCACTGCCGTTCTTGAACTCTGGTCCGGAGGCCCTTTCACCTTTTTAAACAAACAGCGCAGCCCCGGCTGGTGTGGCTTAGCGTCAGCCTGAGAACTGAAGGGTCTCATGTTTGATTTCCTGTCAGGGGCACGTATCTGGGTTGCAGGTTGTGCGGGAGACAACCAACCAATGTGTCTCTTTCTATCTAAGGAAAAAAAAAAAGGAAAAATAGCCTTGGGTAAGGATTAACCAAAAAAAAAAAAATGGCACAAACAAGAACATCACCACTCTCCAATGAGCCCAGAGCACTGGTTTCCCCAACAGGAGGCCCCCGCGAGCCAAAGGTCTGTGGGCGGCATATCCAAGCCCTACCGATGCCCAGGCAGTGGTGCGTGCCCGCCTGCCACAGCCCATTCACGGCTGTGGGTGGAGGACAAGGAGGCTGAACTAATGAAAGAAGGAAGGGGTGGAAGCCACCTAGATCAACAGTGTCCCAGACCCTGGGCATCCTCCTGCCATGGGGGCTTAAAGACCCCAACAGGAGCTTGAGGAAAAGCAGGGCGCCTGGTCTCCCACACCCCACGGTCAGGACTCTGCATGGACAGCCTGTTTCCTTTGCCTCTCAAAGCATCCCTCCTGGGCCGTCTTTGAACTGGAATCTGTGGCTGCCAGGCGCTCCTGTCCAGGGATCTCCCCTCCCCATCATTCCTGGGGCACCCTCCTCAACCTCGCCTGGTGGAGCCCATTTTCTCTCCCTTCTTTTACTTTCTCATTTTGGTGGGGTGCATCTCCCAGTGTTTTCCTGGGCCAGGAGGCCACTTGCCTCAGTGGAGATGCAGGTGCCCCCTCTGCTGCTAAGGGAGAATGTGCTTGCATCGAGGGCCCGGCCGCCATCCCTCCTCCTGTGTTCTCTCCCAGCTCCACGTGCTGGGGATGGAGAAGGCAGATCCTGTCTCATCCTGAGATTTTCTGTTTGAGCCGCATTTCCCCACCTCTGGAAGCTTTGCTTGGATCTTCTTGTCCCAAGTGACATTCACAATGTACCCTGTGTGACTCAATCAGCAAAATCATGTCTTTTAGTCTGGGACAGTTTCTTGAATTATTTCCGTTTTCTTTTTCTTTGCTGGAGCTACTAATAGTCAGATACTAGAATCCAAGAAGTTCAAAGAATTGGCAAGCACAAGAAACATGAAAAATACGCCACAGTTCTTCATGATTTCTAAAACAATACTGAAAATGAACAAAGGACACACACTTCCCGATTTCAAAACTTACCACAAAGCTACAGTAATGAAAACGGTGTGGCACTAAAACAATACTGAAAATGAACAAAGGACACACACTTCCCGATTTCAAAACTTACCACAAAGCTACAGTAATGAAAACGGTGTGGCACTAAAACAATACTGAAAATGAACAAAGGACACACACTTCCCGATTTCAAAACTTACCACAAAGCTACAGTGATGAAAACGGTGTGGCACTAAAACAATACTGAAAATGAACAAAGGACACACACTTCCCGATTTCAAAACTTACCACAAAGCTACAGTAATGAAAACGGTGTGGCACTGGCATACAGACAAACATAGACCAATGGAATAGAACTGACAGTCCAGAAATAAAACCATACATCTATAGTCAATTGATTTTCAGCAAGACGCCAAGACCAGTCAATGGGGAAAGAATGTCTCTTCAACAAATGTATACAGCCTGGCCGGTGTGGCTCAGTGATTGAGCACCAACCCATTCACCAAGAGGTCACTGGTTTGATTCCAGGTCAGGACACATGCCCAGGTTGGCCCACGTTGTGGGCCAAGTCCCCAGTAGGGGGCGTGCAGGAGGCAGCCAACTGATGTTCTCTCTCATCGATGTTTCTGTCTCTCCCTCTCCCTTCCTCTCTCAAATCAATAATAAAGAAAAAGAAAACAAAACCCAAACAGATACAAATGAAAACCTACATATAAAGGATGACATTGGCCTGGCTGGTGTGGCTCACTGGTTTGAGCATTGTCCCATGGACTGAGCAGTCCCAGTTCGATTCCTGGTCAGTGCACATGCCCAGGTTGTGGGCCCGAACCCCAATGGGGGGCATGCAGGAGGCAGCCAATCGATGTTCTCTGTCATTGATGTTTTTATCTCTCCCTCTCTAAAATCAATAAAGAACAAATAAAAACACATTAAAAAAAAAAATGACATTGGACCCCTACCTCACACGGTATATAAAAATACCCCTACCTCACACTGTATACAAAAATTAACTCATAATGAGCCAACTTTGAGCTAAAAGTATAGAACTCAGAACAAAATAGGAGCACATTTTCATGACTCTGGATATGGCAATGAGTTCTTAGGTAGAATTCCAAAAGAAAAGCAGAGACAAAAATAAATTGGACTTCATCAAAGTTAAAAATTGCTGTGCCCCCAAGGTTAATTATTAAGAAAGAAAATAAATACCCAACCGAATGGGAGAATATAGTTGCATATCCTAACTCAGATAAGGGTCTAGTTCTAAAAAATAATGAACTATTCTACAACTGAACAAAAAATGATAATTTAAAAATGGGCAAGGACATGAATGGACACTTCTCCAATGAAGATATAACAATGAAAGGAAGCCCAGTGTCACTGGTCATAAGGGAAAGGCAAATCAAAACTATGAGACGTGCCCTGGCCGGTTTGGCTCAGCAGTTAGAGCATCAACCCGCAGACCAATGAGTCTCAGGTTCGATTCCAGGAAAGGGCACCTACCTTGGTTGTGGTCTTTCCTTGGCCCTGGTCAGGTCATGCGGGAGGCAACCAGTCGATGTGTTTCTTATTCCTCCCCTTTCTCCCACTCTATTTGATGATAAATAGAAAAAAATATCTTCAGGTGAGGGTTAAAAAACACCACGAGAAGCTAGGTCACCATCTACTCCCATGACTATAGAAAAGCAATCGCGTGTTGGCAAAGACAAACAGAAACTAGAACCTCGTGTACAACCACTGGGATACAGTCTGGCAGTGCCTTAAATAATTAACCATGGATTCATCACACTGCCCAGCTGTGCCAGTGCTGGGCATACACCCAAATTACTGAAAAGTCATTCAAGCCAATGCTTGCACACAAATGGTCATAGCAGCACAATTCACAATAGCCAGAGAGTGGAAACAACATAAGTGTCCATCAACTGATGAACAGATAAACAAAATGTGGCATGGCCACACAATTATTATTCAGCCATAAAAAGGAATAAAGTACTAATAACCTGCTATAAAACGAACCCTCAAAATATGTTAAGTGAAATAAGCCAGACACACAAGGCCACAGATTGTATGATCCCATTTATCCGAAACGTCCCAAATTGACAAACCATATAGCGACAGAAAGCGATCAGCGGCTGCCAGGAGAGGCGGGAGGCAGGGAGGGGAATGTCTGCTTAGGGGCGATGGGAATGTTCTGGAACTTGACACAGGTAGTGACCGTACAACAGCGTGAATGTAACCAGTGCCCTGAACTGGACATTTGAAATGTGTTCATTTTTGGTATGTGAATTTCACCTCAATTAAAAATAACCCAAACACTCAAGCCACTGAACCCACCCATCCCTGAGCAGACAACACTACTGCATGGGGGTCCCTGAGCTCATCCACACCTCAGCCCCCCTGCTGCTCCCCATTCTGGATGCTTCTCTGGGAAAGGCACTTCCTCTGCCTTCAGTCCACTCTGCCCCAGTCCTTGCCTGGGTTCACCTACCCAGCCGAGTTCCCTTTTCATAAGATTTCCTTGTTGAAACATTTTTGAAGAAAAAATTAAAAAAAAGCACATTCTAATAAATCATAGATTCATCCAAGTGTCAGGTGTTAATAAAAGGGAAACTAACATTTCTGCTGGCCTTGGGCTGAGTACCCTACACCCACTCCTTGCTGCCATGGCAACAGGGCAATGCCCAGCACCAGACAGTTACAAGGCACACAGGCTGTTGCTTAGTGTTTGTGAGAGCACAAGAGCAGGCGGCATGTGCGCAGGTCAGAGCTGGGCTGCAGCCCCGCCAGCCCTGGGTTCCAAGGCACTTGCTGACTTTGTCTTCCGGTCCCGCTCCCGAGCTGCCACAAAGTTCAGCAGGTCAATGGCAGTGACGACCCCGAACACCATCTGCTTCTTATTGGACTTCCCGTGGCTGTGGTCTAGGGAGGGAACAAGGCAGTGGGTTAAAGGCATCTCCACATGGAGCCGTATCCACCCCTGGGCGCTGTCAGAGGCTGAACCACAAAGTCTGGCCCTGGGGGACCAGTCCTGAGCCTGCCCCAATGCCTACAGGCACCTGTGTGCTGTTGGGCAGCACCCACGGAATCCCAGCAACAGATGCCTTCAGCTGACAAGAGCCCATCTGGTAGAAGCTGCAGAGCGCAGAGTACCGACCTCTGAGCCATGCCCACTGGTCACACACCTGGGGGCCTCACTGATTCAGAGCAGCCTGTGGGTCTGTCTGGATGCCCAAGGCTCAAGTCTTGGCACAAAATTCCAACACCAAGCATACCCACGAGCTACATCAGCTCACATCTCTGGCCTGTGATTGTCTTCAAACCCATGTTTTTTCCCTTGGGCTTAGAATGAATGCTGGCCCCGGGCCCCTGAAGAGCAGAGAGGATTGTTGAAATGGTTTGACTTGACTGGGCCACGAAGTGCCCAGATTTGGTCAAACATTATTCTGGGTGTTTCTTGCCGAGATCAACATTTGAATCAGTAGGCGGAGTAGAGCAGATTGCCCTCCCTGATGTGGGTGGGCCTCATCTAATCAGTTGAAGGCCTGAATAGCCCAAAATGTGGCATGTCCACACAATTATTATTCAGCCCCCCACGTAAGAGGGGACTTTTTCAGCCTTTGGACTTGGACTGAAACATTGGTTCTTCCTGGGTTCAAGCCTACAGATCACGGGACTTGTCAGATTAGTCATGTAAGCCGACCAGTCCTAAACAAATCTCTCTCCACACACCCCACTGGTGGTTTCTCTGGAGAGCCCATACTGACAGTCGTCATGAAGCACAGTGAGCCAGGTGGAGCTGGGGGTGGGAAGCACGCAGTTCGCATTTACCCTGTTAGATCCCATCCCACAACACTAGGGCCATCTGTCCTTAGGGTAGGAGTGGGGGGAGACACAGAGGAGCCAGGCACCTGCAGGCCTACTCTGAGCACCTCAGAAGAAAACAGCAGCCCAGAGACCAGCTCCCCATGATTCAGGGACTTCCAGGCAAAGTGGCACTTGAGGGAAGGGTGTGCCCCACAGGGGAAGGTGGTCTGCAACCTGGCACTCCAGACCCCAAAGGCTCATGGACAGCGGCTGTCCACCTTTGTAAAGGGCCACAGTCTCTGTTACAGCCCACAGTTCTGCCAGCAGCACGAGGGCAGCGTGGACACGGTACCAGGCGTGGCTGTGACCAAGGACCCTTCGTGTGATGGACCCTGAAACTGGAACTCGTCATTCTGGGGGGATGTTCAAATATGAGTAGACAGACGAAGAGGAACAACTCTCCCACCCAAGCTCTGGGTCTGGGAGCCGTGGTTCCGAGGGCAGAGCCGCCTCCGGAAGGAAGACAGCGCGTACATACCTGCAGGCCCCCCCACCTCTCCTGCCAAGGCCTGGTCCCGCGCTGTGGAGCCAAGGACGGGAGAGGGTTAGGCTCGGCTGCCCAGGCCCTGAGACGGCACTCCCACTTCTCGGGACTTCTACAACCCCTCGCCCTTGTGGGCACCCAGGCCTGGCCCACAGAGGGGTCCCTCGGAGAGCTGTGCCCACGGCTGGGGTGGCTGAAGGTCAGCATGACTCCGGGTGCCCGTGCGGCACCAGGTCCTCCTGCCACGCAGGAGCTCGGCCCCACCCGCCCCCACCCAGCCCCACTTACACTGGATCTGCTCGTGGACCACCAGGGCGAAGTGGTCCATCTCCAGGATGCGCGACAGCGTGCCCAGCGGGTCCGTCAGGCGGATCTGGAAGAAAAGCGTGGTCGGCGCTCACCAGGGCAGCCCAGCCAGGCCCGCGGCAGAAAGGAGCACAGGGCAACGGGGCAGGCTGGGCATCGCTCCAGAAGGTTCTTCTGCAGCCTCTTGCTGACTGAGAAACAATGCAGGGATCAGAGGCCAGCGTGACAGAGAGACACTGGGTGAGCCACCAACCCATGAAGACGGAAGATTCGGTCCACGTCGCCGTGCAAGAGCCACTCAGAAAGGCTGCCCTGCTGGGGCTCCAGCTCTAGGACCTTCTGGAAAAGGGGTAACTCAGAAGGTCGGTGGTGCCAGGGATCGGGGGAGGGAGGGAGAGAGAAATGGGGGATGTGGGGCCATAGACACACTGTAACCCTGGGAGACGCTGTCGTGGACATGTCACTAGACCCTGTCATAGCCACAGAACTGTGGGACAAAGGCTGATCCCTCATGAGCAAACGAGGGGCTTCAGTTACTGACCCTGCGAGTTCGTCAGCGGTAGCGAATCCTAACACCACTGCGCTGTGCAGCACAGGGGAAGCCGCAGGGGCGGGGACATGCGGACTCGCTCTGCACTACCCGCTCCATACACACATCCTGGGGCCGTCGAGCAAACAGCACCCAGGCTCTGTCCTTCAGCCTGCAGTGCGACTGGGCTCACCTGCGGCCCCGGGGAGGCGCGTGTGACGAGACAGGAAAGGGAAACACAATGGACAGAGCCCGGGAAAGGCAGGCAGTGGGGTCAGACACCGGCCTAGTCACAGAGACATCCGTCCGCTCCCAGGCGGAGGGGTGAGGCTGACCCACGGTGCCCCCTCCAGGCTCACCACCCCACTCAGTCCACAAGCCACCCTGACCCGGAGGCCCTGCTCCCTTCCACCCAGTCTAGGTGGGGCCACCTGCAGCCCCCTAGGGAACGGCCACCTGGACACCCTGCCCCCATCACCAGCACCCGGCCGGCGCTGGCACCTGGCACAGCTCACTCGCCAGGAAGACCCTGGAAAGGGGGCTGGGGACAGCCCTAGGGCTGCTCTCGGCCCAGCTGTGAAACACAGAACCAAGGGCCAGACGCGGGGACGTTTGCTGTTGGAAGACTAAAGGGCCTGTCCTTCTGGAAGTCACGCCCAGGAGCCCCAGCAGGTGTAGCTTCCTGCGAGGCAGGCAGGGATGCTCAGGTGAGGACAGAGGCGCCCCTCAGGGGGATCAGCTTTGGGGTACAGAGGTGACTGCTCTGCAAGAGGAACTCACGTGGGCCCATAATTCCATCTGATCTTTCTGGTTTTAAATGCTCGGGAATCACAGACAGGTTACAGGGAGCGGGAAAGGGAACGGGCTAACCACGCTCCCACCCAGCGTGCCGAGCGTGATGGGACCTGAACTACTCGGGCAGCACATTCTGTGGTCTCTCCCTGTTACAGGGCTGGGGTGAGGGGCGCTGCAGGGACCACGTGATGGGCGATGGCACTGGGGATGGAAATGGCGAGAATATATGGATTCTGGTGACATTTCAGGTGTGTGCATGTGTGAGAGAGAGAGGAAAAGAGGAAAGTCAAGTTCTTTTCTAGGTTGGGGCTCAAGCTCAGTCCTCACTGGGAAGTCAGAGAAGGCGGGTGTCAGGGAGAGAGGACGCCCCGATGGCACTGCCCTCAGGGACATCGAGAGCCGTATCGCTGGTTCTGCCCAAGCCTGTCAGTGGCCAACACTGTCTCGGGACAATCACGGGGGTCTGACCAGCCTCAGCACATCAAAGGGTGACGTCGTACTCCTCCCAGAACATTCTAGTTCTTATGAAATCATTAGGCGTACCAGGTGTTCTTAAATGAATGCTTCACAGGGAAAAATGAAGGCCCAATGTTATGAAACTGACCCCCAGGTGTAGCCAAAATACGGTGGGTGTGGCGAGCTCAGGGATGGGGGCCTGTCCCAACCAGGGCTTCTGGTGCAAAGCTGGGGGGATCGCGGACGGACAGGGTCGAAGCCACACGGGCGGGCGCAGTCAGGACCTGGCCCTGCACAGGAAGCCCTGTGCCCGCCTCCAAGGACGGAAGCGGGTCTCGGCTCCGGCGATCGGGGCTCCTACCTGCTTGAACTGCTTGTAGATGACCTTGTGGACTTGGTCCGACGGCTGCACCTTCCCCGCGAGCAGGCAGGACAGCATGTTCCCCAGAGTCACCATCCCCAGGATCACCCTGGGGGGCGGCAGGTCAGCGACAGCAGAACATCCCCACAGCCTCCCTCCCTCCGCCTCAGCGTGGTCTTTGGCCAGTTTCGGAATTCCTCTTAGAATTCAACAGATACCCGCCGAGCACCCACACGTGGCCAGAGAGCAGGTCGGATGCCCTGCCCGGACCATCAGTGGCAGACAGTGGCCCAGTGGGCCCTCTGGGTGTTTCCGACTGACAAGTGTCAGTCATGGGACTTGGGTGCTAGACCCGGGACAGCCCCAGAGCCTGGTGGCCACTGGGGCCTGCTGCCACCCTCCCACGGTCAGACATCTGGGTCAAGGCCAGTGATGTCCAGCTGCCCCCGTGCTCACACTGACGCAGTGGGGTGGACACAGGGTTCATACGGCAGCCCTGTCCTGGAGAGTGGCTGACACTGACCCCGATTCGTCGACCACAGGCGCCTGGTCGAAGCCCTTCTCTCGGAGGATCTCGATGGTGTGCTCACAGGTGACCGTGGGCAGCACTGTCAGTGGAGCCGACAGGCTCAGCTCCTGAACTCTGAGGTGCCACCACCTGAGGGCAGAGGGCAGGGGGTTGTGAGCCAGCAGCTGGGAGCCAAGGACAAATACCCTGACACAGGCCAACACCCCACAGGGAGACCATGGGGACGACCAGCCAGGCCTGGGGCAGGGCACGTGCACCCAGGTTCCAGGGACGGGTGTTCCGCAGCTACAGGCGGTTCTGGGGTGTGGGCCCTGCTCAGAGATGTCCTCACCAGGGCTTCTTCACCGTGAGGTCCTCCTCCTTCAGGAAGCCCTTCTGCAGCATCCACCTGTCACTCAGGAATTTGGACCTGCAGGTGTCAGGAGGTCAGCAGGGCCTGGCCGAGGGTCTCACCACCACCTCTGCCCATGCCAAGGGGCACAGTTCTCACAGAAAGCCCAGTGCCCCTCCCCAGACCCCAGGGGTCCAGCAGAGACCCCAAGAGGTTGGCTGGAGCTCCAGAAGAGGCCTGGGAACCAGACACAGTCAAGGTCACCAGCGGCGTAAGCCCTGTGTCCCTGGGCCTGGAGGAAGCCCCGAGGGTCCTGGGCAGAGGGCTAGATCCCTGTCCGCATCCGCCCCCAGAAGCTGCTGCAGAGCAACCTTGGCCCAGTTTCAGCCGGGGACCTGGTGGGGCTGTGGCATGTGCCCGGGGTCTGGACAGTCTGGGCACAGAGTGAACAAATCAGACCCACTGGCCAGACATTTCACAGGAAGCGCTGAGGGCCACCTGGTCCCAGGAGCGCTCCAGCCAGAGTGCGGGTGACACAAAGGCCAAGTGGGGTGGAGGACCGAGGCCTTCGTAGGGCCCTGCGTCCTTACCCTCCCTAGGCTGGTGCTTCAGGCCCAGGGAGCTCACAGGAGCGATGGGGGTATGAGGGGTCGCGGCAGGAACGGGGCGCTCCCCCATGAAGGGTCCTGCGGGCATGTGGATGCATCGTTTTCACTGCATCTGGAAGACCCCAGACAGGGACAGGGGGCCCGGCAGGCTGAGAAAACGAGCTCCCTGACCTGGCAGAGCCCTGGCCCCACCCCCGCCTCCCAGCCGTCAGATCTCAGATCAGCGGGGCAACCGCAGCATCCAAGGGGGTGCCGGGGCGACAGGCCTGGCGGCGGGAGGAGCACGCGGCTTCTTACATGTAGTTCCGGACAGAGTCGGGCAGGACCACCACGCAGCGCTGGCCCTCCCGCAGCCCCTGGGCTGCCCGCACGGCCACCGACATGGCGCTGCCCGCACTGCCACCTGCCAAGAGGGCGGAGTCAGGCCGCGGGGCCAGAGGGAAGTGAGGAGCCTTGTTCCATCTCTTGGCCACGGAGGCCCTGCAGATGGACCCCCTCCCGCACCCCATCCCAGCCTTGGACCCCTACTGATGGGGAGCCCCCAACCCAAGGACAATGCTGGTCTTGATTGAAAACACCAAGTGTCCTGATCTCTGGCCCCAAAACACAAACACACCTATGACGGTGCTGCCAGGTCACCTCTTGGGGCCACACCCTGGCCCCACTGATTGTGCCGGGAGCACAAAGCCAACAGCTGCTTCCCTTCCGTCAGACTGTAGGGCTCGCTGCGTCCCCAGACCCTCGCAGGGCTCCGTGCCCTGCCCCCTTCTCAGCAAGGCCGGGAAACAGCAGGGACCCCGGGAACACTGACCCATAGCTCCGGCCCCACTGGGACAGGGTACTCCTGCCTCGCCTGCGGAGTGACCGCCAATGTGGAGGACAGCACCCGGGGAAGCTGCCAGGCAGCCTCAATTGGACGGAGCTGGCGGGAGGCAGCGCCCGCCCGCCCTCTGCACCCCGCCCGCCACAGCGCCCACCCGCCCTCTGCACCCCGCCCGCCACAGCGCCCACCCGCCACTCACCGCACAGCAGCCCCTCCTGGGCAATCAGCATGCGGGCAAAGGCAAAGGACTCCTCGTCGTTGCACTTGAACCACTTGTCCACCACCTGCGGGCAGGACCCAGACTGCCGGCTCCAGGAGGGGCTCGGGCAGGTGTGCACTGGGGATGGGCACCCACAGCTGTCCTTGCACCTTCAGATAACCTCAGTCCAGACAGCTGTGCCCTCGATGGCAGCTGCCCCTGCTCCGGGGTGAGGCTCGTCTACAAACTTGGAGCTCTCTCCCTCTCCCTGGCCAGCGCGTTCTGCACGTGGATGTTGAAACTGCCCCCTGCTCCTGCCGCCGGCCACACGTCCTGCCAGCTGGACTCTACATCCCTCAGAACAAGCCCCTCGGGTCCTAGGAGGAGCCTGTTCTGGGGTCCTTACCTCTCCCACGTTCTCCTTGCTCAGCCACCCAAGCTCCTCCCTCTAGAGGCCTGATCTGTGCACAGGGGCCAAAGCCAAACCCCTGGCAGTCTCTGCCCAGCAGGCCACATCACAGACTGGGATATGGTGCAGGGTGTTACCTGGTCTTGACCTTCAACTCTGCCCTTCCTCTACCTGCCTGTAGGGGTCATGTTTCTGTGTCCTCGCTGCCCCCACCCCCAGCAGGAAAGCCAGGCCAGGCGCCTGTGGTCAGCCAGGCATGCAGACATGCAAGTTGGTTAAAGGACAAGCCCTGAGAGCTGGCAGCAGTCCCCTCGGCCCCACCTACCGTCCGGTCCAGCACCGTGGGGATGAAGTCATAGCCGATCCCTTCGACCTCGTAGGCCGTCAGCTCCGTCCGGTTCAGCTCCTCGGGCTCCGCGAGGATGGAGCCTTCGGGATCCACCCCAATGATCTACATGGGGGCAGCGTTAGGGCTCGTGTCCAGCAAGTCAACCTGGACGCCCCTGGCTATCATCAGGGCAAGACCACCCCCAGGCGCCTGTCAGTGGTCTGCCCCCGGGATGCAGGTCGTCCCGGCTCCGGGCCATACTTGACGCCCAGAAACCTGGGAGCTGGGGTGGTGACCACTCAAGGGGACAGCCGGCACATCGCCCTGGGGGCCAGCGGAGCCTCGGGAACCAGGAGAGTGCCGGGCACTGACCGGTTCCGCGACAGCAGAGCGGTCAGAGGCAGGGAGCGGGCTCAGCACCAGCAGCAGGTGTTTCTATGGGCCCCGCCCAAGCCCACTCGTTTCAAACCCAGTGCCCCCCCCCCCCGCCTCTCAGAGCCCCACACGGCAGGTGCAGGACCTGAACCTCAAAGCTTAGAGCTTCTAGTGATCCTTGGGGGCCACTCAAAGGGATTCCCACCCCGGCTCACTCGATCTCTGGATGCTTCCATCTCCTGGGCGGGGCCGGCAACCCCTCACCCGGCAGCCCTGGGCCACTCACCTGGCACCCAGGACACTTCTCCTTCAGCTTCCTGGCAATGCCCGTGATGGTGCCGCCTGTGCCTGCCGAAGCCACCAGCATATCCAGCTTCCCTGATGGGGCAGAAGCCACTTCATGAAGAACGTTCTCATACGTGAAAACACGCTCGACCAACACGAGACAGGTTATCCGCAAGGTCCAAAGAAAACCTGTCTCCGACCTCCACAGCCTTTACTTTAAGAAGCATTCAGTCACCGGGTTACACACAGGACCCAGAGTGTCACTTAAGTCTCTGCTGAGTGACATGTGGTCACGGAACCTCTATTTGGTGTGAAGCCCGTGGGGAGGCCCGGGGAGGACGGACGTGCGGCTGCCTGTGGGGGCGGGGCACAGGGAGGCTCCTCCACGACGCACCTGCCTATGCTGTGTGGTTTTGGACAATGTGAATAAGTTCACTGAATTATAAAGGGATAAAATAAATCACTCAGGTGAGGCTCAGAAATCACGTGGGCTCCCCTGCTGCCGGGCGCCAGCCCAGGCGTCCTGCAGACAAGTCCGCACGGGCGCCCGTGCCGGGGAGGAGGGCCGTCTTTGCCAAATAAGACAGTTCTCACACATGAAACCCTGGTGGGCAAATGCCTGGACCTCACTGAAGGCTCCTGGGGATGGCATGAGGCTGCACGCAAGCCAATGCCAACACTGGACGCCAAACAAGAAGCTGGGGTGCCAATCACCTGGCAGCATCCCCTAAAACCTCTGAGGGAAACAGCCCAGCAGAAACATCATCCCCGGGCCTTGGCACCAGGGCAGGGGCAGGTCCCGGGAAGCCTCAGGTATGTAGAGAGTAAGCTACTCGTGACATCACCACCCAGGAGGCGAGAAAACCTGGATGTGGAATTCAGCACTCAAGTCGGGGCCTGATGCCCAGCGCCCTTTAGCAAGGTGGAGCCCCAGCCGTGAGCCCAGCACCAGCCTAGGAGACACTCACTCCCTGTACTCAGGAGCCCCTCCAGCTCTGAGGACAGACTGCTGGGGGGACAAATATGATTGCGTGATGCATTTGGTTTAGAAGAGGCACAAAGTCCAAGAGAGCACGACAGAAGTGGGAAATCGCTCTAGAGAAATGCTCTAAGCAGCATTTCACAGAGAGGGGACATTTGATCTGGGCTTTGAAGGATGAACAGGAGTTTACCAAGGAGTGGGTAAGTAACATGTCCACTCCCAGGCACCCCGGGAGAGAGTGCAGGTGGGCAGGGGTCAGGGAGAAGCACACACCGTCACACTGCTGCAGGATCTCCTCGGCCGTGCTGTCGTAGTGAGCGACCGGGTTGTTGACATTGCGGTACTGCACGGAGAGAGCAGAGGGCGGAGGGAAGGTCAGAGGCACGGACAGGGCCGCAGGCACACGGCTCAGCACAAGCCAGAGAGGATTCCAGCGGCTCAAAGAAGAGAGGCCAACGGCACTGGCCACACGCGGAGGTCCTACCGCTGGGGAAGCCAGTGACCGTGTGCCACTCACTGTCAGGGCCACTCCTGCTGCAATGTGGCACCACCACCCCTCGGCACAGGGCCCCCAGGACTGCCACGCTCCAGTCTGCACTCAGAGCAGGCACCCCAGGCCCGAGCCTCACCTGGTCCAGGATGTGAGAATTGGGAATCTCGTTCTTCAGCCTCCATGCCACCCCCACATGTGACTCGGGGGAGTCGAACCTGGCATTGGTGGGTGTCCGCACGATCTCAGCCCCCAGGGCCCGCAGGACGTCCACCTGGCGGAGGAACGCCAAGCCTTTACCCACCTGCCAGGCCTACCGAGCTGGGCAGGGGGCCCGGGAGACGGCCTGCCTGCTGCCTACCTTCTCCATGCTCATCTTCTCTGGCATGACGATGATGCAGCGGTAGCCCTTCACTGCCGCAGCCAGGGCCAGCCCGATCCCTGGGGACAGCACACGGTGAGAGCCCGCCCCCGCCCCCGCGGCTTCGGCCGGATGCCCGGGACAAGCCCCGGAGGCCCCCGGCGGAGGCACTGCGGGATTGAGGCGAGCCCCGGACTGCAGTTACTGCTAGGACGCGTGATTTGTGGGGACTGCAGGCAATGGAGTGACATGTACTTTGCCTGTGAGAAGGACATGGATTTGGGGCCAGATGGCAATGTTCTGGGCTGAATTCTGTTCTCCAAAATTCCTGTGTTGAAGTCCCAACCCCCAGCACCTCAGAAAGTGACTGTTTGGAGACGGGTCTTTGAAGAGGCAAATAAGGTTACATGAAGTCACTGTGCTGGTTCCAAATCCCATGACTGGTGTCCTCATAGAAGACGGGACACAGACACACGGAAAGGGATGGCCACGCGAGGACACAGGGAGAGGACAGTGTCTGCACCCAAGGAGAGGGGCCTCGGGCGGGGGCAGCCCTGCAGAGCCCCCTGTGCTATGTATTGTGGCAGCTGTCAGAGGCCACCAGCCGGGCGTCCCCAGCTTGTCCCAGCGCGCACCTGTGTTCCCGGACGTCGGCTCAATGATGGTGTCCCCGGGCTTCAGGGTACCGGCCCGCTCGGCCTCCTCGATCATGCGCAGGCTGATGCGGTCCTTCACGCTCCCGCCAGCGTTGAAGAACTCACACTTGGCCACTGGGAGCAGACGAATCATGGGACAGGAAGGCCCCGGACCCCTAACAGAACCCTGCTGTCCCCTCCCCCCATTGCCTGATCCACCCGATGCAGGGCCACGTGGGCCCTCTCCACTCCCACCCACCGCAAAGCTGGCGTTGCTCCTCCCGCCTGCACAGGACCCGTGGCGACCCCTAGGGAGTGAGACAGCAGCGCCCCAAGGGGCCCCCACTGGGTGGATGGGTTGGAACCCCCTCCAGCACAGTCCCAGCAGTAGCTCGCTGGGCATACAGTGGTCCGGCTCATCGTCTCCCCGGACACGGCCCACCACGGAGGCTCCCCGCTGCCTCCCTGCGTGAACACATCCCTGCTCGAGGCCTCTGCTCTGCCCTCTCCTCGGGACAACGGCCTCCTAGCTCCTGAAAATACCAAGTGTTTGCCGGAAGAGGGTGATGCCGCACCGGATGGGACCTGAAGACCCCGGGCCAGCCTGCGACACGCACACCACTTCCAACCTTGTCTGTCCGGGTTTCTGAAACCCCCTCCAGTTTGTCCTCTGGCGCAGGAAAGGCCCTGCCGGGACGTGTGTGCACGAGCGCGTGTTCGGTGGGGAGGGGCTCCCAGATGCCTGACTGCTGGGCGGCCTGCACCCCAGGACCTTTCGAGGCCTCACACTTGCCCGAGGTGGGCCAGCAGTAAGCAGGGATCTGAGCTGACCAGCTGAAGGCCTCGGGCACGCCACGCGGCCACGGTCTGTCCTTGTGTGGAATGGACGCGCTAGGACTGCACCGGGGCTACTGCCCAGCCCCGACGTGGCGGCCCACACCTCTCTCGTGAGGCGAGAGCCCAGAGCAGGCCCGGCCGCCGGGTCCCCGGGCACCCCAGCTCTGTGCACTGATCTTAGCTTCTTCGAGAACTCTCGCCGGAGGGCCGGGGGGCTCTGCTGCTCGGCCCTCAGGAGACCGGCCTCAGTGCCTCCCTCGGGGCCAGGCCTGGCCTCCGGGGTCTCATCCCACCCTCGTGCCTGGTCCCCTGGGGCACTGGCACCGCTGTTTCCCCTGCGACACAGTGGCAGTCTGCTTGGGCCCCGAGGACAGTGCCAGGGAAGAAATCCCCACCCTCTTCCGTTCCCAGAAACTACTTCCTGCAAAGCAGCCCCTTTCCCAAACAACGGCAAGACTCCTGGGGGCCGCTTCGTTTACATGGGACAAGGGACAGCCCCCCAACCCCCCTTTGTCTCATCAATGACAGATGACTGTCTGTCCCCACAAAGCCAGCTGAACAGAGGATACCCACGCCCGCCCAGGTGATGACCGAGACCCTCGGCCCCGAGCCCTCCCCGCTGTCCCAGGAAGGCCCAAGGCTGCAGTGCGCTCCCGGCCGCGGGGCCTCCGCACCGTCCAGGCGCTCACTCTCCTGCCTGCCCGGCTGGCCTTGCACAGCAGCCGAGACATGCCTCCCGGGGCCCCACACTCCGCCATCCCACGCGGGCCTCAGCTCACGGGCTCAGACAGGCCAGGGAGCCAGGACCACGGAATAGGGAAACTGAGTCAGACAGCTCAACAGCGGTTTGCAACCACCCAGTCAATCCTGCCTTCCCTAAACCAAGGACACTCAGGAGCAAATGGTTTGCATCTCTCCTCCCCAACAGAGGATAAACAGCTTAAACCACCCTGCTCGGGAGACAAATCCAATTTGTGCCACTTGCCAGCCACACCCAAGGGCAGATGAATTTCAGGGAATAAATCTCATTGTGGCACATCAACATAAAACTGATGAATATTCTGTCCCTGGTGTGGCTCCGTCGTTGAGCGTTGACCCTGCACCAAGAGGTCGCTGGTTTGATTCCCGGTCAGGGCACATGCCCAGGTTGTGGGCCCGATCCCCAGTGGGGGGCGTGCAGGAGGTGGCCAGTTGATGTTCTCTCTCATCGATGTTTCTCTCTCTCTCTAAAAATCAGTAAAGAGCCCTGGCTGGTTTGGCTTAGCAGTTAGAGCGTCAGCCCTTGGACCAAAGAGTCCCGGGTTCAATTCCGGTGAAGGGCACGTATCTCAGTTTCAGTTCAGTCCCCAGCCCTGGTTGGGGTCGGGTGGGAGGCAACCAATCAATGTGCCTCTCATATTGTTGTTTCCCTCCCTCCCTCCCTTTCTCCCTCCCACTCTATCTGAGGATAAATGGAAAAATATCCTCGGGTGAGGATTAAAATAAATAAATAAAAATCAATAAGGAAAAAAATGTTTTTAAAAGAAAACCTAATGAATATTCCCTCCCTAAGACTACACCCAAACACCCAGCCTTTAAAACCCCTGAAAAGAAAGGGGACATTTGTAACCCTGACCACAATAAAGACAAAGACATGAAAAATAAAGCCCCTGAAAAGAAGGCCCAGCCCTCGCTGCCCCTCCCAGGGGCACGCTCACCCCCCAGGCAGCATCTCCTAAACTCTAAGGGACCCCAGGACTCTTGCAACAGGGCAGCAACAGGCAGCAGCAGTTCATCCCAGGCAAACCCCTAAACCTTCCCCCGAGGCCCCTTTCTCTGCCTTCCCAGTGAGCCAGTGCAGCCCGCCTGGGCTCATTCCCCGCCCTTCCTTGTTGCCCTGTCCCCAGCTTTAATGAACATCAAAAATCACCCAGACTCCTGCTGGGACACGTTTTCTGCACGAAGTCAAGAACCCACACACTACCGGCTGGCCCCAGGCAGACCCACCCAGGGCCAGGTCCCCTTTCCGGCAGTCAGTCACCCCTCTGCTGACACGGGCCCCAGAACAGCTGCTTGGTCACCCTCCAGCCCATAAACCGTTGTACATTCTTCCCGCTCTTACCCGACCTTGTCTCAGGCATTCACTAACCCTAAGGGTCTAGGGGTCCACCCCGCCCCCACACTGAGGCACAGGATGGAGGAAGCAGATAAGATACTCACGGAGCTCACACTTCAGGCCAAAGATCTTCCCGATCTTGTTGATTCTCACCATGGGGGTGTCTCCAATTTTCTTCAGGATATCTGGTAAGATTTTGGGGGATTTTGCCCTAAAACAGAGGAGTCCGTGATTATTCAGAAAAACAAAACAAAATGGTACAGTCTTGGCACCAGCACATTCTTTTAAATAGCAAAGAACCACCCTAGCCAGGTGGCTCAGGTGGCCCAGGTGGCTCAGGTGGCTCAGGTGGCCCAGGTGGCTCAGGTGGCCCAGGTGGCCCAGGTGGCTCAGGTGGCAGAGCGTCATCCCACTATCAAGAGGCTTCGGTTCGATCCCCAGCGGGATGCATAGGGGAGGCAACCGACCATTGTTTCTCTCTCACATGGATGTTTCTCTCTCTCTCTAAAAATCAATAAAACATATGCTCAAGTGAGGAGTAAACAAGTGAAATAAAGTACAACACCAGGGGCTGGGTGGTGATCACACAAATCTACATGCAGGAGAAAGGTCCTGAAAACCTATGGAGTGAGCAGCGTCCACAGCTTGGTGCATAGTCAGCTGCACCACTGTCGCTGCCTGGGCTTGAAAATGCACCTCGGACACCTGTGGGCCTGGCCCACGCCCCGTGTTCTTTCCAGAGTCAGGTCTCGAAGACGGGGTGGGTGTGGTGAGCAGGCAGAATGCCGGGCTAGTGCCTGACCTGTCTTCCCCTTAAAGTAAATAAGGAGTGATTTGTCAATAAAGCATTCCTTCAGGGGAAATGGAAAGAAAGAGAGAGAGGGAAAGAAGGGAAGAGAAAGAAAAAAAGAAAGAGAGAAAGACAAAGAGAACGCACTATGGTAATAAGATGTCACCAACGGGCAGCTGGGGGAGGGACACAGGACCTCTGTAATGCAGCTCCTGCCAGTGCGAAATTATTTCCAAATACTAAAGATAAAATAAGCAAACACTGACGTCGAAACAATAGGTCCAAGTCCACCCTTTTAGAAAGTTTTCCTTGGGGACCTTCAATTCCTTTCACCTTTCAGCACCTGGCCCCTGGGACACCCCCTTTTCTTCTCTTTGAGAAAGAGACTGGTAGCCCGCCTGGCCACCAGACAAGCTGTGGCCGGGAGCAGCAAGGGACAGTCAGCCCGGAGGCCGGGTGTGAGGGTGAGGGAGAGCCTGGGCTGGGGGCAAAGGGCTCCTGACCCCGCGTTGGAGGCCAGGCTCTTGGGGCCATTCTGGAGGTTGACTCACTCCCTAGGTAAAGCCAAGGCCGGCGGAGACACGGCACTGTCACGTGGGGAGGGGCTGGAGCACTGGGGGTGGCGGAGGTCACACCGGCCCAGCAGGGGTTGTGGTGGCCAGAGGAGGCTGAGGCCCACCCACCACCAGGCAGGGGGTGGTGAGCAAGCCGAGAACTCAGGGTTCTGCCTCAGTCACCCACACATCTTTCCTGAGGGGGGAGAATTTACCGGGGGTGGCCTGTCTCAATTGCTTTCACACTGACAGCCCCCGGGGCCTCCCAGACACCCCACAGCATCTTAGAATAAACCCCAAACTCCTTACCAGGGAGAGACCTGCCTGCCCCTCCCGCTCTGAGGCCCCTCCACTCACTCTGCTGCCCCCACCCTGGCCCTCTTTCTAAGCCCACTCCACCTCGGAACCTTCTGGAATCTGTTCCTCAAATCCGCACTTCCAGCACCTTCTGCCTATGCAGGTACCAGCTCCAAGGCCTCCCCCTGGCCATCCACCAGGTCACCTGTCTCCTAGTCAGGACTCCCAAAGGCTGACTCCTCCAGGGACCTTGGTCTCGTGTCCTCCGAGCCGGCACGACACGGGCCTGGGCCAGCTCCCTCATAACTGATACCTGCACTGGGACAGGTGGCGCAGGGCTCCGAGCTTCAGGACGGGAGAGCACCCCTTCAGGGCTTTTATTTTTATTTTTAATTTTTTAAAAAAATCCTTACCAGCCCTGGCCGGTTTGGCTCAGGGGTTGGAGTGTCGGCCTATGGACCAGAGAGTCCTGGGTTCAGTTCCTGCTAGGGGCACGTACCAAAAAAATATCCTCACCCGAGGATATTTTTTCCCATTTATCTTTAGATAGAATGGGGGTGGGGGAGAAACATCTACATGAAACCGAGGTACGTGCCTTTGACCAGAATTGAACCCCCAACTCTTTGGTCCTTGGGTGATACTCCCACTGCTGAGCCAAACCAGCCAGGGCCCCTTCAGAGCTTTTAAAGAGGGGTAATTAGGCCAGGATGTGGGGTGCGCGTGTAATGCTATCTTACAACCTGGAGAAAAGCATCCTCCCCCCGCCCCCAGGACCCAGAGTGAGATCACCCACCCCTGGGCACCCGGGCCTCTGCCTGCCAGCCCCCAGGAGCCACACCTCCGCTGCACCCCAGCTTTCACCCACAGCTCGGTTTGTTTTGGCACCGAGGGGCCATCCTGTTTGGCCTGCAGCAAACTCGCCTCCTACGTGCCCAGTGTTGAGATATGTTTAGCTGGAGCTTCTGGGTTTGTAAATTTCCATTTCTATTTATTGACCCAGGAGTGTACCTCTTTCTCCACCCACACCCCTCCCCCACCCCGCCCAGTTCCAATTTTAAAATCAGTAATCATGAATGTTGGTAGAGAAGTTTATACTGAATAAGAATCAAACATTAAAAGGCATAGTCTTTCACTCTAGATTATACTACAGGAATAAAGATGATCCTAAAATTTAGCGAGCTCAGTTTATGTTTCACAATGCCGTGGGGATGTTGTCCTTTTCCTTCTCCGACGGACCTCGTGCACCTAGAGCAGGGCACAGAACACAGCAGGCACTGAATAAGGACGCACCAACTACACCGACGTATGCGGTTTCCACGCAGTTATTCAGAACAAGATAACTGCTCCACCTAAATCCCACTGGTGGGATTATGGCTGATTCATCCAACTGTCTCTATCCAACCTCAAAAAGAGGTCACTATCGAAAAGTAGTTACTGCCCTGGACGGTTTGGTTCAGCGGTTAGAGCCTCGGCCTGCGGTCCTGAGAGACCCGGGTTCGGTTCCCGCTAAGGGCGCGTACCTCGGTTGCAGTTTGTCCCCGGCCCTGGTTGGTTGTGCGGGTGGCAGCCACTCGATGTGTTCCTTTCACGTCGATGTTTCTCTCTCTCTCTGTTCCTCTCTCTCCCTCCCACTCTACCTGAACAAAAAATGGAAAAATGTCCTCTGGTGAGGATAAAAAAAAAAAAAAAAGAAAAAAAGAAAAGTAGTTCCTGACCAGGAGAATGTTTAGGACTTAGAGTTAAGTAGAAAGGTGCCCGCATGATCCTAACCACTGAAGATACACATACCTGCCTCAAACACAGAATACGGCCAGACAGACCTACACTAGAAGCCTCACCTCTATGGGTCACTCACAGAGTGTGACTGGGGCGCTTCCATTATGTATTCAGCATCTACTCTTGTTGGGCACTGACCTAGGTGCTGGGCTACAGTGCAAACAAGCCTTGGCCTCTCTGAGTCCTGGTGGATCAGCTATGCAGTGTCTCCATCTTGCAGTGTCCCCCCACCACAATGATTACAAGGAGGGGTGGTCACACCCCAAGTCCACATGGCTCTGTGGCATCCAGGTAACAGACGAACCATCTTGTGATCATAAACAGGGACTTACAAGGCAGTGTGGTGATGCGGAGAGTCGGTGATGGGCCTGCCCAGGTTCCAGGAGCACCTACTCGGGGCATCTGGCCGGATCCACAGGCGATCCTTGGTGTCCTTGTCCCCCGGGGGCCCCTGCTCCAGGCTCCCTTTTGCTGAGGGTGCCCCTGAGAGGTGGGGGCACCCTGCTGCCTCCTCTTCTGCTTGGGGTGTCTCGGAAGGCATGCTGCGATCTGTCCGGGGGATAGGGAAGAGAAGCCATCTGTTTAGCCATTCCCAAACGCTGCAGAGGAGCCGGGCTGGATGCTGCCGGGCTTGTTGTGAGATAGTCAGCAGCCAGGAAAATTCCAGGACAAGCGGAATAGGGAAACTGAGACAGAGTTAAACAGCAGTTTGCAGCCACCCAGTAAATCCTGCCTTCCCTAAACCAAGGACACTTAGGAGTTTATGGTTTGTACTTCTCCCAACCAGGGGGTAAATAGCTTAAATCACCCTGCTCAGAGAGACAAGTCCAACTAGTGCCATCTGCTAACCACACCCAAGGTTAGACAAATTAAGAGAATAAATTTCATTTTGGTACATCAGCATAAAGCTGATGAATAGTCTATTGATCTTTCCCTAAGACCTCCCCTAAACGCCCAGCATTTAAAACCCCTGAAAATGAAGGTCCCAGCTTGCTCTCATTCCCAGGAGCATGCCCGAACCTCCCCCCCTCCCGTCGTCCGCCACAGGCAGCATCTCCTAAACTCTAAGGGACCCCAGGAGGCTTGCAACCAGGGCAGCACTGGGCAGTGGCAGTTCATCCCAGGCAAACCAGCTCCTCT
The DNA here is from genome assembly GCF_014108415.1 of Molossus molossus. NCBI lineage: Eukaryota > Metazoa > Chordata > Mammalia > Chiroptera > Molossidae > Molossus > Molossus molossus. The sequence goes on along the minus strand of NW_023425388.1, from coordinate 6,287,999 downwards.
GGGACAAATCCCCTGAATCTGTCCCCAAGGCCCCCTTTTCTCTGACTTCTTCATGAGCCAAAGCAGCCCAGCCTAGGCTCATTTCCCCACCCCCAGCTGTATTAAACATCCTCTAAAGTTCACCTGGACTCCTGTTGTGAAACTTTTCCTGCACGAAGTCAAGAACCCACATACTACCAGCCAGCCCTAGGCAGACCCGCTCAGGGGCAGGTCCCCTTTCTAGTAACAGGCCCAGGGGCTTCTGGGTGTAGGGCTCCACTCAATCAGATAGCTCAGCAAGAACAGGCACAAAAACACAGGCACCAGGTACTCTGGACACCTCTGGTGGTTTCTCAAAAGGTTAACCACAGACCTATCCCTGCAATTCTACTCCTAGGCATCTATCCAAAAAAATGGAAACAGGTAATCTGTACACCACATTCATAATAGCACTATTCACAATAGCCAAAATGTGCCCACAAATCAAGTGTCCATCAATAAATGAATGGATATACAAAATGTGGTATGTTCATATAATGAAGTATTATTTGGCCAAGCCGCTGCTGACAAGCACTCCCCCACCCGGTCACAGGCCTCCCTCCCCAGCCACAGCCTGGGTCCCGGGACTGTCTACAACCCCATGGAGGCCGGGCCCCAGAATTGCAGGCTCTCCTTCTTGGCCACTTGCCTCACCCAGGTGCAACCTCCAGCAAGGAAAGAGGCTACTGGGAACACAATTCGAAATTGATCTGGTCCGCAGAACCCAAAGGCACTCTGACCACACGGTCTGAACCCGCAGGCTCTGGCCTGCACTGCCAGGCGGGCTCAGGGCGGGCTCAGCAACCTGGGCACGTGAGTCGTGGGGAGGCGGGCTCACCAGGCGCCACCTGCTGTTACTACCACACCTTAAACCGCAAGACCCTCCTGGGGTCACGATGGTGCCAGGGCATCCGGCACTCACGCACCAGTCAACCCCAAGGGGACCAATGGTTAGGGCCAAGGGTGGCAATGGTATTAAACTCGTTTTTTTTTTTGTTTTGTTTTGAAATGTTTTTACACTAAGTATTTATTTATTTTTTTATTTTATTTTTGTTACAGATGTTTCTCCTTTTTTACCCCATTGACATCCTCCTCCCCATCCCCTCCCCCGTCCCCGGCTTTGTTGTCCATGTCCATTGGTTTTTTTTAAAAAATCCAGTGATTTTTAGATAGAGTAGAAGGGAGGGATGGAGGGAGAGAAACAGCAACAACGTGAAAGAGACACATCGCCCGGATGCCTCCTGCACGACCCCGACCGGGGCCGGGGATCGAACCTGCACCCGAGGGATGTACCCTCCACCGGGAATCGAACCCGAAACTCTTCGGTCCTCAGGCTGACGCTCTAACCGCTGAGCCAAACCAAGCAGGGCAACAAAGTCGGTTTTTATAGTAAGAACCTCCAGGTGGGAGACCACCCGGTCACCAGCCTTCGGGAGGGGCACTGAGGCCCGTTTGGGATCAATACCCCTGGGGAATCCTGAGCTGAAAGCTTTGCGGGCCCGCCCCGCCCCCCACCCCCGACACCGCGCGGGGCCCACCTCGGCGGCCTGCGCAGCCGCATCCACACTGACCCCCGGCCACACAGCCGGCAGCGGGGGCCATCTGCGAAACAGCCTTTCCCATCCCAGCGCCGCGAGAAATCAGTGATGAACATGGACCGGCACCATTACAGCCGTCTCCCCAACCCTCCCAGGTCCCAGCACGGCGCTCCCGGGCTCGCAGCCCCGGGCCACTGCACCCCGACTTCAGGACGGTCTGGACTCGCGGACGGGAGGGTACCGGGCGCCGGGGAGGGGGCGCCGGCCCGCTCCGCCACGTGCGGCTGCAGATGATGCAACTCCGGCGGGGGTGGGCGACCGGGACCCCCGCCAATCCCCAGGCCCGGGCTGGGACGGGGCTGGGCCGAGCGGTGCTCACCTGGACCGAGAGCGCGAACGGGCCGGGGGGCGCGTCGGGTCGCGGCGAGCGGGGACCAGACCGCGGCGGCTCCGGATGCGACCCGGAGCTGGCAGGCCGCGCTCAGACCCTGGGGCCAGAGTGACTGGAAGACGATTGGCCGAGAGGCGGGGGCGGAGGGCCAGCGCCCGACCAATCCCGAGGGGCTGAGCGCCCGACGGCCGCCACGCCCGGCCCGCACCCGCGCCGCCCCGCCCCCCGCCCCACCTCCACCGCCCTGGGGCCCAGCTCCTTTCATCCCTCCCCCAGGGCCGCCCCGCGGGTCGGGACCCATCCCCCGCCCGCCCCAGGCCCCGCCCATCCCAGGGACCCTGCCCCCACCCACCCCGCCCCCACCGTTCGGCTGCGGCCGGATCCCCGCCTCCCCGCTCCCATCTCCCACTCCCGGTAGACGCCCCCGCGGTCCGTGGGTCCCCGTTCTTCTGCCAACCCGGCGGCCCGTGCCCCTCCCAGGACCTCGGCCTCGGGGCTGTGCGGATGCTCAATACCCGACGGCCCGATGCCGCTGTACTCGGGTAAATGCTCGCCCTGCGCAGCACAATAAACGTTTGTGGGTGGATTTGAAACGTGCCGTCTGGAGAGGGGCAAGACTTGGAAGACCCCGAGGATGAGCCTCAGCAAACATCCCTCCCTCTGGGTCCCCTTACACCGGCCCTGGTCCCCGCGGCCGGGGGATCCCCTCGCTCGTGCCCTCTGGGCGCGTGCAGTCGGCGCTCAGCTCTGGGCTCTGGATGGACCGCATCTGGGCATCATCGGGATTTATGTCCTGCCCCTCGTTGGCCTGGCGACCAAGACACTCGAGCTTTGCCGGCCGGCGGCACCTGTCTACCCAGCCGAGTGGCTCTCCCCCTGCTCAGGGGAGGAACCCGAGCTCACTGAGACGTGGTCAGAAGTCACAAAAGCCTCTTAAAGCAGATGTCACGCAGCAGGTGGTCCCATCCATGGGCCCTGGAGTCCCCAGGACTTTGTCTGCACCTGACAAGTTAGTCCCGGGCAGTGCCTCCAGGTTTGGATACAGGTGGGCACACTGAGTCACTCTTTGAGCACCTTGTACCTGGGCTCCATCCACCATTATTTAGTGTCTGCCATCAGCCACATTTGTCCCAGGCCCTGGAAATAGAGCCCAACCTGTGTGCAGCAAGAATTTTAAATTTTATTTTAGAGGAAGGGGGAGAGAGAGAGAGATGAGACATGGATGTTGACTGTAATTAACAACTATCTTGTGGGTAACTACTTTGAAACTATGTAAACACCCTTCTCAAACTTTCCATTTCCGGTTCTAGCTTCCATTGATGATTTGTGTGGGTCTGAATCGATTTCCATTAAAATGGTGACCAAAGGGTGATTTTTCTAATTCTATCATTGCTCCTACATTTATTATTTGGCATTCCACCAGGAGAGTTTTTCTTTTTGCCCACTCATTTATCAAGCCATTTATTTATATCAGTGTGGATTCATAGATCCTTTTATTTTAAACATATTTTTTAAAAATCCTCACCGGAAGATATTTTTCTATTTATCTTCATACAGAGTGGGAGGTAGAGAGAGAGAGAAATATCAGTGTGAGAAAGACACATTGACCGGCCACCTCCCTCAGGGCCAGGGACCAAACCACAACTGAGGCATAGCATGTGCCCTTGACCAGAATCGAACCTGCAACTCTTTGGTCTGCTGGCCAACACTCCACCTGCTGAGCCAAACAGGCCAGGGCTAAAAGCATGCATTTTAACCCTGGGTGGTTTGCTCAGTGGTTAGAGTATTGGCCCATGGACTAAAGAATCGAGGGCTTGATTCAAGGGCACATGCCTCAGTTGCAGGTTTGATCCCCAGGGTTGTGCTGGAGGCAACCAATTGATCTCATGTCAATGTTTCTCTCTCTCTCTCTCCCTTCCGCCCTCCCACTCTATCTAAAAGCAAACAAACAAAAACCAATGGAAAAATATCCTCAGGTAAGGATTTTTTTCTTTTTCTTATCCTCACCCGAGGACATTTTTGCATTTATTTTCAGATAGAGAGGGAGGGGAAGAGAGAGAGAGAAACATCGTGTGAGAGACACACCGAGTGGTTGCCACCCACACAACCCCAACCAGGGCCGGGGACAAACTGCAACTGAGGTACGTGCCCTTAGGGGGAAACGAACCCGGGTCTCTGCAGTCCGCAGGCCGACACTGTAACCACTGAGCCAAACTGGCCAGAGCAGGATTATTATTTTATTTTATTTTTTTTTTAAGGATACATTTTGCCCTGGTCTGTTAGGCTCAGCGGTTAGAGTGTCGGCCTGCAGTCCAGAGAGACCCGGGTTCGGTTCCCACTAAGGGCACGTACCTCAGATGCAGTTTGTCCCCGGCCCTGGTTGGGTCGTGTGGGTGGCAGCCACACGATGTGTCCCTTTCACGTTGATGTTTCTCTCTCTCTCTTCCTCCCACTCTATCTGAACAAAAATGGAAAAATGTCCTTGGGTGAGGATAAAAAAATAAAAGCATACATTTTGCCATTGAAAGTGCACAATCCAATATTTTTAGTGTACAAACAGTATTTAGTATTCAGAATTGCGCGATTATCACAATATAAATTGAACATTGGTATCACTCCAAAAGGAAGCCCTGCATCTGTTTGCAGTGCTTGCCCACCCCTCGCCATCTCGCAGCAGAAGGTAAACCACTCCTTTGCCTTGTTTCTGTCAGGCGGATTCGTGGAGTTTTGCCTTATGAAATAGGTTATAATCTTTTACTACCATTTTTTGATGCTAAAATGGCCCCAGGTCAGAACTCAAGCTGGATCTGTGTCTTTTTGTCATTTCCCCATCATTCTTCGAGCACCTCTGGTTTGGGGCACAACAAGGTTTTTCCAGCTCATCTTCATTTTCCCTCCCCCCGTCCTGGGAGCAGACATTCTACGACGGGTCCTTGTAATGCGCTGAACTGTGTCCTCCCAAATTCATATGTTGAAGTCCCGACCCCCTACCTAAGCGGGTAACTGTGCTTATAGACACAGTCTCTAGAGAGGAGGCTGCGTGAATGGGAGGCTGTTAGGGTGACCAGGACTCTCCTGGACAGACTTTGCTCAGCTCCCTTTCCCTTCTCCATCAGGCCTCCATGCACCTCCTTCTCTTAAGTTCTCCTGCTAGGTCAGTTTAGAGAGACTCCCCACCCCCACCCCATCTTCAGCTGCCTTTAGCAAGAATCCTGTGAGGTCAGTTCAGCAAGACTCTGTCCACCTTCATGACATGGCTCTGCTCCGTAGCTGTAGGTCCCCAGCTGTCTTTGTTGTGTTCAGAGTTGAGCCTCATCTCTCTCCCCTATGCCAATCAATAGTCTTCAGGACGTCTTCCTAATTATTTTAACAAGTGTCAGAATAAGCTTTTCTTTTCTTTTCTTTTCTTTTCTTTTTTTTAAGAATCCTTGTCTTTTATTTTATTGATTGATTGATCGATTGATTGATTGATCGATTTGGTACATGCCCATAGTGGGAACCGATCCCGGGACTCTCTGGTCTGTAGGCTGACGCTCCAACTGCTGAGCCAAACCGGCCAGGACAAGCTTTTCTTTTTAAAAAGATGTTTTTATTTATTTGTTTTTAGAGAGGGAGGGAGAAAGGGGCAGAGAAGACGCTGATTTGTTGTTCCACTTATTTATGCACTCATTGGTTGATTCTTGTATGTGCCCTGACTGGGGACTGAACCCGCATCCTTGGCGTACTGGGACGACGCTCTAACCAACTGAACTACCGGCAGGGATCAGAATAAGACTTTCTTGTGCAGGAGTGGGACCCTGGCTTAAACAACAGACACGTATTTCTCACAGTTACTGGAGGCTGGAAATCCAACATCAAAGCGACCACCCACTTTCCATCCTACAGACTGGAGTTGGGAGAGGGGGGACAAGCTCTCCCCAGTTCATCATGAAGGTTCCACCCTCCTGACCTACTCACCTCTCAAGGCCCCACCTTCAAACACCATCAGACTGGGGGTTAGCATTTCAACACACGAATTGTGCCCTGGCCAATTTGGCTCAGCGGTTAGAGCGTTGGCCCACGGACCAGAGAGTCCCGGGTTCGTTTCCGCTAAGGGCACGTGTCTCCATTGCGGTTTGTCCTCGGCTCTGGTTGGGGTCATGTGGGTGGCAACCAGTCGATGTGTCTCTCTCACATCAATGTTTCTCTCTGTCTTCCTCCCTCTCTCCCTCCCACTCTATCTGAAGATAAATGCAAAAGTGTCTTCCAGCAAGGATAAAAAAATAATAATAATAAAAATAAACATACACATTTTGGGGGGGTGGGGGGGCAAGGGGGACACAAATATTCATTCCACAGTAGGTTCAAACCCAAGATGACTGCTGTCTTTATAAGAAGACACCAGAGAGGCATTTGCACAGAAGAGAGACCGTGTGGGGACACAGGGAGAAAGTGGTCACCTCCAAGCCAAGGAGAGAGGCCCCAGGAGAAACCAACCCTGCCCCCACCTGGGTCTCCCATTCAGCCTCCGGACTGAGGAAATACGTCTCTGCAGGGAGAAGTTTGCTGCTGCCTCACACAGTCCCCCAAAGGCCCCCAGAAGGGTCTGCAGCTCAGGAATTGGCATGTGCCTGGCTAGACAAGGGAGTGAGTCTGGAGATGCTGAAGTCCAGGTGTTCGGGACAAGGACACCGCGGAGGAAACGTCTCCACATCCACAGGGTGACAAGGCGATGACCAGAGAGGAGCAGCCTCCTGCCCCTCCCCCGTTCCCGGCAATTTCGCTTTTCGTTCCTGTGGGCTCATCGGTGTGACGTGGACAGTATCTTGTATTGCTTGTTTATGACCTTTAAACAACACCTGTTTTCTACAATAAAAATAAATTCATTGCTTGTTTCAATAACTTTTTATTTGTATGGTTTTTTTTTTTAAATCCTCACTCAAGGATATTTTTCCATTGATTTTTTAGAGAGAGAGTAAGGGAGGGAGGGAGAGAGACAAGATCAATGTGAGAGAGACACATCAAATGGTTGCCTCCCACACAACCCTGATGGGCCGGGAATCGAACCCACAACTCTGGTCCGAGGGCCCCACTCTAACCGCTGAGCAAAGGGGCCAGGGCTATTTGTAAGTTTTATTAGTACAATTCACATAGCATACAATCCACCCATTAAAGTGTACAATTCAATGGCTTGTAGTATATTCACAAAGCTGTATAATCACCACAATTTTAGAACATTTTCATCACCATAGAAACTGACCACCCCTTAGCCATCACCCCCACATCCATCCACCCTTCCACGCCCCCCAACCCCAGACCACCACTAATGTACCTGCTGTGTCTCTAGACTTGCGTTCTGGACATTGTATGTGATGGGATCATAGCACACGTGGCCTTCTGTGACTGGCTTCCTCTCCTTGGCATGTTCTCAGGTCCATCCATGTTGTAACATGTCAGTACTTCACTTCTCTTTATTGTCCAATAAAACGTCATTGTGTGAAGTGCTACACTTTATTTATGCGTTCATCAGTTGGTGCATGTTTACGTGGTGTCCACCTTCTGCCTGTTGTGGTTAACACTGCTGTGAAGGAACACTCATGTACACATTTGTGTGGACACATGTTTTCATTTCTCTTGGGTCTACACCAAGGACTGGAACTGCTGGGTCGAGTGTGATTCTATGTTTAACCTTGTGAGCAGCTCCCAGCCTGCTTTGCCCGGCAGCTGCTCCGTGTCCTTTCCCCCAGGGATGCAGGAGTACCAACTGTCCGCCTGCTTGCCTACACTTGCTGTCACTTGTCTGGCTCATGGCTGTCCTTGTGGGCGTGAAGTGGGACCTGATTGCAGTTTTGATTGCATTTCCCTGATGGCAAATGTTGTTCTTGGGTTGACTCTTATCAGATATATGATTTGCAAATCTTTTCTCCCATTCTGTGGGGTACCTTTTCACTTTCTTGGTTTTTTTTTTATCCTCACTCAAGGACCTTTTTGCATTTATCTTCAGATAGAGCGGGAGGGAGAGAGGGAGGAAGAGAGAAACATCCACAAGAGAGAGAGACACATCGAGTGGCTGCCACCCACACAACCCCAACTGGGGCCAGAGGCAAACTGCAACCGAGGTACGTCCCTTAGTGGGAACCGAACCCGGGACTCTCTGGTCCGAGGGCTGATGCTCTAACCGCTGAGCAAAACCGGCCAGGACTCTTTTCGCTTTCTTGATAGTGTCTTTGATGCAAAAAGCTTTCAAGTTTGATGAAACTTCCATTTATTTATTTGTGTTTCTTTTGTTGCTTGTGTTTTTGGTGTCATATTTTAAAAACCACTGCCAAATCCAAGGTCGTCAAGATTTACCCGTTTTCTTCAGTGAGTTTTTTTATATTTGGGTTTTTGATCCATTCTGAGTTACTGTTTTGTATATGGTGTGAGGTACGAACCCACTTCATTTGTTTGTATGTAGATAACCAGCTGTCCAGCACCATTGGTGGAAGACACTGTTCTTTCCCCATTGACTGGTTTGGCACCCTCTGACCATTGATGTGAAAACTTCCTTCTGGACCCTCAGTTCTCGTCCACGAATCTATGTGCCTGTCTTATGCCAGGGACACTGTGCTTTTATTACCTTAAGTTTGCACTGAGTTTTGAAATCAGGAAATGAAGTCTCCCACCTTTCTTTTTCAAGATTCTGTTTAGGGTCCCCTGTCGTCCCATATGAATTTTAGGGTCAACTTCCCTATTTCTGTAGCTAGGCTTCCGGGATTGTGGTGGGGCTGCAGCGAGTCTGCAGCTGCTTTGGGGGAGAATTGCCCTCTTATCGATGTTAAGTCTTCAGTCTGGGAAGTCATTCCGCTATTCAGGTCTTCAATTTCTTCTTCTTCTTTTTTTTAATCCTCACCCGAGGACATTTTTCCATTTTTTGTTCAGGTAGAGTGGGAGGGAGAGAGAGGAACAGAGAGAGAGAGAGAAACATCGATGTGAAAGGAACACATTGAGCAGCTGCCACCCGCACAACCGACCAGGGCCGGGGACAAACTGCAACCGAGGTACGTGCCCCCAGCGGGAACTGAACCCGGGCCTCTCAGGACCGCAGGCCGACGCTCTAACCGCTGAACCAAACCGGCCAGGGCGGTCTTCAATTTCTTTAAGCAATGTTTTGTAACTTTCGGTGTACAAGGCTTGTACTTCCTTGGTTAAATTTACTCCTAAGCATATTATCCTTTTGGATTTGGGGAGTAAGACTGCCAGTCCACGAACATGGGGTGTCTACTGAGGTCTATTTTACTTTTCCCAACAACGTTTTATCACTTTGAGAGAACAAGTTTTGTACTCAATAACTTTTTACACCACCTATCGACCATTCTCTTTGTAAGACAGGACTGTTAGGGTCGCCGCTTATTCCTCTGCTGTCCTCCTCACCACCCACACCTGCCTTTAGTTACTAATGTTACTACTACCAACAACTAGCCATTCCTGAGCTCTTACCACACACGTGCCAGGCACTGTTCCCGGGGTTCGCCCCCTGCCCCGCTTCTCCCTGCTGGATGTCCTGCAGTGGCAACCAGCCCACTCTCCGATATATTAGATTGAACCACATGAAATTGCTGGCGTTTGATCTTTTGTGATCTACAAAAAAAAGGGGCAATTCCATGTGATTCAACTTGTTTAAAAAAAAAAGACCTGAGATGTGTAACAGGTGCCTGATTGTTTGTCGCCGGGTTCAGGTCGGGTTTTCTAAGGTTCTGCTGCACAAGGTGGAAGGTGCTGCCCAAGGACACTCCAGCTGTGGGCGAGCCAAGTTCACCTGGATGTGCGTGGCATTTTCTGAGAAAAAGACTGCAGTGTCCTGAGGTGTTCACTCTAACATTAGATCCTAAGGGGAACACAGGGTGGGTGCCCTCCCCAAGAGCCATGCTATGCCACCTGCAGGAGTCATCCAGCCAGACAAAACCCACCACCAGGGATAGGCCCCGAGTGGGCGACCTTACCCACTGGCTCTCCAGATGGGCCACGTGGACTTCAGTGGCTGCATTTTCAGGCTTGTCCTGCTGCTCCTGGAACAGGTGCGAGGGAACGCAGCCACCTGGTTGGCCTCAGGACTGTGGTTGAGAAGCTTCCATTACATAAGAGGTGGAGTGGGAAAGAGACCTTGAACTTTAGAGAAGGGACCGTGTTCTATCTCAGGGATTTGACCGGGGAGGAGAGTTAATATTTTCCCAAGCCTAGCAGTTTTATTTTATTTTTTCCAAGTCTAGCAGTTTTAGATGGCTGGTTTTGTTCTCATTTGATCTGCACAGCAGCTGGGGCACCTTCCTGGACTGTGAGACGGAGCATCATGGGAGACGGGAAGGAGGAGCCTGAGGTGTCAGCCTTGGCTGCGAGGAGGCCCTTGGGTTTGATACTGGCTGGTTCTCAGCTGGTCAAACCTTCATGGCTGGAACCCAGCAGTCCGCCGTGGAACCAGGAGCCGCAGAGGAGCAGAGGGTGAGGAGGGGCAGCCTTGACCAGGGTTGGTCCCGGCCCGGCCCACTCTGGGCCACCATGCGCTTCCGTCCAGTGTGCTGAGAACACCGAGGAGCACTGGGGTGGGGTGACCTTCCTTTAAGTCTAGTATGGGGCTTCCAAGAGGAAGCTGCGCCCTGCTCTTTCCCAGAAGTGTGCAGTGTCTGAGGGGTGCGTGTCGGGACTCTGACACCGACTTGTCCATATTTCCCGACTGCCGGACACTGGCTGTTCAAAAGGTGCAACTCTGGGGACTTTCTCCCCCCCACCCCCCGTCTGGTACAAGGCGGCCATCCTGGGGCCATGCTGCTCTGCAGGCCCAGGCTGTCCTTCAGACGGGCTGCCCCAAGGTCAAACCACGAATAGAGATGGCATTACAAATTTTGGGGGCCTTAAAATCCAAATTAATGCTCTCCAATCAGTTTTATCAATAATAAAGTTGATAAAGGGGAAAAAATCTACTGAGGTTAAAGCCCTTAGGGGCAGCCTTGAGCCTCTCTCTCCTGAAATAGGCCCCAGAAAGCTCTGTCCATATGGGAAGATGGATAAACGGGACCAGGTTAAGTTTAAGGACACGCACTCATCACACACACCACGGGGGGAGGGCAACAGCAAGCCACAGACTGGATAAATATTTGCAACACACATCAACAGAAGACTCATCTCCAGACTATGTAAAGAACTTCTAGAAATAAATAAGAAAAAGATAAACTACATATTCAATTAGGGAAAAAAATGGGCTATGACTTGATGAGGTTTTGCATAGATATACACGTGGCCAATAGCACGAGAAGGCATCCAACCTCAGTTCATCAGGGACATGCAAACTAAAATTGGTGACCTGTCTCTGCACCCCACCTCCATCCCAAAAGGCTGAAAAAACAAACAAACAAAAAACAGAACTGAGGCCATCTGTTCCAGATTGAAGGGCCTGACCCCTCACCCACTACAGTCCAAATGCCCTCATCTCTTGCCTGGACCACAGCAGCTTCTGTGGTGTCTATTACCTGTCTTTAATCTCCGCATTGCAGGGAGATGCAACTTTGAAAACAGAAATCAGGCCCGGCTGGTGTGGCTCAGTGGTTGAGCATCGACCCATGCACCAAGAGGTCACGGGTTCAATTCCCAGTCAGGGCACATGCCCAGGTTGTGGGCCAAATCCCCAGTGGGGGGCATGCAGGAGGCGGCCAATCGATGTTCTCTCTCATCGATGTTTCTCTCTCCCCTCTCCTCTCTCTCTCAAATCAATAAAGAAAAAAATTAAAAAACAAACAGAAATCAGGATCATCACTTCCTGCTCAAATCTTCCAATTCAGGATAAAACTCCAGGTCCTTCCTAAGCCCACCAGGCCCTTTAAGATCTCTTTTTTGGTGAACTGTGCCTTGAGTGCACTATGGAACATGCTGTTGCCGCCCAGTACCCCAGGACCCCTTCCTCTGGTCCCCTCTGACAGCAGTCCTAATGGCCCCGTGACTTGCGTTGATTGATCAAGCGTGGCAGGGAGTTCATGGGTCTCTGATCAGAGGCGTGAAGGGCCAGCCAGGGTTTCCTCTCTGTGCCTGTAGGCAAGCAGGCCTCCCTCCGGGAGGGGCTGCCTCACCAGCAGCCCAGAGTGAACGGGCTGCCCAGGTGTCAGGGGGCGTCTCCACAGCACGCCCTAGAGCCAGCCCATTCGGATGCACGCATGCCCAAGCTCAGTCTAGCCTCGGAGTTTACCTCCACTGTTCCCTCCTCCCGGAGGGCCCTCTTCCTCCTGCTTTTCTGAGTAGTCAGTTATGCCGGTATTAACTATTTCGCTATTCCCTTCTTCCCACACTGCTATACCTATGTCCAACACACCGAATATTGCAAACAAACTGAGCAAAAGCAAGACAAAATAACACAGACTCCATCTACCTAAAATTCAAGCGCAGGCAAAACTAATGTTTAGTGAAGTCTAGGTAGATCTTAAGAAAAAAACCAAAATGAAACGAAGGATCACAAACGCCGAGACTGGTCTCCTGCAGAAGAGCTTCGTGGCGGCAGTGGCGCAGGGCAGTACTCACTAGGACGCCTGCCTTTTAACTCTTCAAACCAGACTTACGTGTCAAGTGCAGATGACCCTTGAACTGTGTGGCCCACTTGTTTTTCAGTGAATGCTATATTTACTCTTATGATCTAACATCTCTGTGAGCTAGACTTCTCACATACCTCTCAACTATTTTTCTAAAATGAACTCATTTTTCAGGTTTGACCAGCACCCTCAACACCTCTCCCCTTTGGCAAACGTCGGTTTCTTCTCTGTATCTACGGACGCTTGTCTCTCCACGTTTATTAAATTCCACCCCTAAGTGAAACCATATGGTATTCGTCTATTTCATGTAGCATAACACCCTCTAGGTCCATCCATGTTGTCACAAATGGCAAAATTTCATTCCTTTTTATGGCTAACTTTTCATCGCATACATGTATGTACATTTGTACCCATTCGTCTATAGACGAACACCCAGGTGGCTCCATGTCTCAGCTGTTGTCAACGATGCTGCAGGGAACAGAGGGTGCACACATTTTTATGGACGGACACCCCAGTGAACCTATGACTCAGCTGTTGTGAATGATGCTGCAGTAACATAGGGTGCACATTTTATAGACAGACACCCAGGTGGCCCCATGACTCAGCTGTTGTGAACAATGCTGCAGTGAACACAGGGTGCACACATTTTTTTCGAATGAATGTTTTCATTTTCTTTGAACAAACAGCCATATAAGTGAGTTATTACTGGGTGGTATGGCATCTGTATTTTTATCTTTGAGAAATCTCTAGTGTTTTACAATCCCAGGAGAATTCTCTTTTCTCCACATTGCAGCACTTGATATTACGGTGACAGCCATTCTGGCCAGTGTGAAGGAAACACCTCATGGTGTGGACACTTTTAATTACATAATCAATACATCTTTTTTTTTTTTATTATTGATTTTAAGGGAAAGAGAGGAACGGGAGATGAAACATCGATGAGAGAGAACATCGACTGGCTGCCTCATGCACACCCCCCACTGGGGATCAGGTCCACAGCCTGGGCATGTGCCCTGACCGGGAATCGAACCAGCAACCTCTTGGTGCATGCATGGGGTGACACTCAACCACTGAGCCACACTGCCTGGGCAATCAATACATCTTTAATCTTTGTTGCTGAAACTATGTCACTGCATTTTCTGTTACGGACACTGGGACAGCGTGGGTCAACTGACTTGCTACTTCCAATGCTGTTTCCTTCTATTTCTCAAAAGGTCACGTGGGTTGAGATAAAGAGCCAGATCCCACGAGGTCCCTTTCCTTCCTGCTTTGTCCCATGTCTGCCACACATCCCTCTGCCCGTGTTTGGATCGGCAAGGAAATTCAAACTCCATGGCTCAGTTCATGTGGCCACTTCCAAACTGAGCCGCATGCCCTGGGTGGGCCCGGGCCCTCTTCCCAAGTTGCCTGCCCGCCTGGCCCTAAGAGCTCTCAGTGAGCCTGGCCCCGAGCTGCCTCTGCTATCGAAGCACCCACTTCCAGGGGAGAAGCCTTGCTCACGTCTGACTTGAAATGCCAGCGGGACTACGGCTAAGCGCCGCCGAGGCATTCACCACTCCGCTCACCCCTGGTGTGCACACGTGCGCCGCACTCGTGCGGAAAGGCAGATGTGCACCGCAGGGCCCCCGAGCCACTTGCATCAGCATTTTAACGACAGCGTCAGCCTTAACGCGACAGGCGACCGCGGGCTCTGGGCTGCAGAGCACGTTCATGCTTTGTGCACACCCACGTTTCAGGGGTGCACGGTGGCTCTCGAAGCAACACTCAAACGCGCGAATGAAGAAAATGTGACACTGCATTTCATCCCAGATGAGCTTCCCGTGAACACCAGTACCCGCGAGAGAACCGCGTCGCAGCGTGTATTTACTGACTAGCAAGCAGAGGGACTGCCTAGGGCTGTACCGCTCTGCTCAGCCGCAGAGAAACGCTGGACTTGTGCCGTGCAGACAACCAGAACAGACCTGGCTTCCCCATGGGAATTTACTGCATCTGGTAGGTGTTTTATTTCAGAACCTAAGTTTAGAGTATGGTTTCATCTCTACTCAAAGAGACTGATGGAAATTAGTCTTCATGTCAAGGGCTGACGCTGTGCAGGTCTGTAAAGGAAGAGATATTGAAAGTGGATTTCAACAAGAAAAACATTACAGCAAGAATACTTTATCACTACAAATTTTATTCAGAAACCCATCTTTTTTTTAAATTGTTTTTTAAAAAAAATTCCCATTATGAACTGGTTTGGTCAATCAACTACAACACTTTCTAGCAGACATACGGTAAAAACGGCCTGGCTCAGAATCGCCCAGATCTCTCCCGATCTCTTGACCGCCTCCTGTCCCGTTCCCGTCCCCCACCGCCGCCACCTCCGCCGCCACCGCCGCCACGACCACGGTCCCTAGACCGAGAGCGGCGCTCCCGGGACCGGGACCTCGATCGATGCCTGCAAACAAGGAGAAGAAACAAGACCTTGGCATCCAAGTGAAAACATGCAACACAAGCCCACAGTGACTAACACTTTCAAATACCGCACCCATCAGAGCAAAGACATTCATGAAAAAGACAAATGCTACCAATTTAATGGCAAGCTGCACCCCTAAGATGAGCGCTACTTTCAGATGTCCAAGTGTGTGGGAATAAAGGGCACCTCAGAATCGAGGGGTAAGGTGTCCGTCAGGCTGATTTCTGCAGGGGAAAGGGAGAGTTTTTTCTCCTTTCTTACTTTTGTTGACAATAGGACAGAATCACAGAATATGTCAGCATTTCTAACACATGATTAACAGGACAGGGGTGAAAACGCTCCGGGGTCAGAACTCAGTGTTCATGGGAACAGCGACTGCTCACACCCTCCGACACCGGGCTCCGACAGGGCCACCTGCACTTCTGAGCACCAGGACCAGACAGACACGGCTGCCTGACCGCTGGTGGGCCGCAGGGGATGCCAAGACCCCCAAAGGAGAGATGCAGTGTGTGGAGGAGGTTAAGACACTCAGAGAGAATACAGGCTGCACACAGCAACACAGTTTCATCCTTTCCCACTGGCCATGCCCTTGGTTCCTCACTGAGGTTCAGTCTCTACTTAAGTAGAAAGATGTGTGCTCAGAATATTCTTCACAGTATACTTAGGCCAATTTTACTTAAAAAAAGAAAAATTAGGACCCCCCCCCCCCAGCTAAGCAACAGTGGACGCGCCGAGACACTCACTTCTTGCGCCGGCGCCCGTACAGCTCCCGCCGCAGCTCTCTGGAAATGGGCTTCAGATGCATGAAGTTGCAGAAGCCGCCTCGTGTACACTCCCTGCGGGGAGAAGCGGACGAGCATCACACTGCAGTGCACTGTGTGCACACACCCGTCCTCTCCCTCCCGGCAGGCAGGCCGTCCACACCTACCCCATTTCATACTGGCGGCAGCAGGCTTCCCGGAAGTCGGTCACCGGGGAGAGCTCGGCGTGGATGGGCTGCCCGTTGAACCAGCGGTTGTTCAAGTCAATCACAGCTTTCTCCGCGTCTTCTTCACGGCGAAACTGAGAAGACACACAGAATGCTTGCCGCCACGCTCTGACAACACATTTTCAATCACTGATCCAAATACATACAAACAATGTAGCACAATTAAAATCAGACAACTTTCTATTTACAATTAGATTAATCTTGTAACGGTCCAAGATCATGCTAAATATGTTGTCTTGGTTTTCCAATTCAAATGGTTAGAAGAGCAAATATAATGATTTGTGTAGGCAACAAAAGTTTCATTAATAAAAAACACATAAGACAACTTCTCCCCAGTTCAAACAGCCTCTAACCACCACCTGTGAAGATGCTGAACTCTAGAAGGATGAGGCAGGACAAGCCCCCTCCTGCCCCCCAGGCCCGAGCACCTGCGTGCGGACTCCTCGACAGTCCCGGGCCTCAGCCAAGGCCCACAGCCAGAACAGTAAGGCAGCCCTCCTATTCCCCACCCTCTGCTGTGAGGACATGGAAACCCCTCGTCACCTTCCACCTACCTTCACATACACGTTTCCAACCAGGTGATCGCCCAGGTTATCACAGACATTCATCTCCTCGACCTCTCCGTACTTCTCCTCCATTTCTGTAAAGACCTCCTGGAGGAAAAACAGTACTTAAGGGTCATGATATTGTTAAAGATAAAAGACTAATCGAATACGTTGCATATTTAAGTATTTTAACTAATAGAGAAAAGCTTAAATTCCCCCCAAGTGATAAAACGTTAACAGATCTATCAGTTTCAAATAGTCAGTATCTCACCTCAAAAAACTCATCATAGTGTTCCTGCATCTCGACATCACTCACAGCACCTGTAAACAAAAGAAATCTTGCTGGTTAGACGGGGGCTGTGATCAAAAGAAGGCTTGTGCTTAAATCAACCTGCTACAGTGACACATTAGATTATCTACAGAGAACCCGACAGACACGTGTTCTACCGGAGCACTGACAAGACTGTCACACAGCCAATTGTTAAAATCTTAAAGTGTGGTGAGACTTTTAAATGCCCCCTGACAGTCTCCATCCTGGCTATTAAAATCACAAGTTTTAATCAGCATCAAAGGGCCACATTTTCAGCAAGTATAAGAAAAAAGTTGACTCTCAAAAAAAATTTTTTTTTTTAATTTCTTTTTAAGATTTAAAAAATAGAGGCCAAGTAATCACAGCCCGCCCCCCCTTATTAGGTTAAAATGAAAGCTGAATCAGGGTGATTAAAAGCTTATATTCCTGATTCGTTTCTTTCACAGGTTATCAGCCACATGAATGCTATAAAATTATTTCTGATGCGATTAAAACCCAAATGACCATAAATACTCAGTAGGAAAGTTACAAAATTCAATTACAGTGTTTTGAATGCCCTTTGAGTAAAGGAAAAGTTACAATACACTTTGTTGAAGAAAGCATCCTTATTTTCTATTTTCCTCGTTTATTCTTTTTCATAACCTACATGCACTAAGTGAAATGATTTCCAATCTGTGGATCGATTCTGCCGATTTACATTCTATCCCCATGATCACCTCCTCTATCAAGTTTTAGAGTTCTCCTAACCTAAATGTGAGAAGTCAAAGCCGGTGTGTTAATAAGCTGAGGTCCCAACACTGGGACCAGAGAATCAGGAAGGCCGAGGCTTTTAGGCCGGGCGGCTGGGTCTTCAATCGCTACCACAGGCCAGGCTCCTGGACTGGCGGCCTCACCTGGCGAAACCCACTGAGGACACCTGAGCTGTGGCACCAGGCTCTCTATCCAGACTGTGACCTTTCAGCAGTTTCCTGTCTTGAAAACCTTTTAATCTTTAAGGATAAAAACTTTAATTTTTTGATTCTGAGATTGATTTAAGTTTACTTTCTAACACTTAACCTCCCTGCATTTTGGTTATTTTTCAATTTACAGAATCCAGCTCATTTGAGAACCCAAATTCACTGAACACAGGCAACAACTACCACTCTTGATGGCTCATCCTGAATGGGAGGCAATCAGGAATATAACTTCTCCCTGAGTGGAGATCAAGTTCTAAACAGAGGAGCTAGGCAGACAAGCCCTTTCCAAGGGGCAGGTCCCAGTGTTTAAACTCACGTCCTTCCCCACACCAAGCAGAGTGAGAACAGAGAAGAAAATCTCCATGTGCTCCAAGTCTGAGCAGTGTTGACTGGAGTCTGGCAGTGGTTTTGACACCAGCCGTATCGTGACATTTCCACTCTGTTCCACAGAACACGGAGTATTATATTTCCATTAACTTCTGGAAAGCTGCTATTTGAAAATGCTTGAAAGTGAGCATACTTTATCCTATATACTCTGCTTAAAAATGTTGAGTCAAAATGACTTGAAAGGTCTTGAAAGTGAGTGATTAAAAACTGATCAACTAAAAATAATTTATATGACTCAATCTATTTTTTAACACAACCTGAAAAACACCAACTTTTCTTACAGAAACAGTCTTAAACTGGGATTCATTATCAAGTTAAACCCAAGCACAGAAAGCTTGTTTTTCTACTGATAAAAGGGTATGTTCAAAAGAACCATTAAATTTAGGAAGCTGATGAACCCAGCTGGCTGACATTTTATTGAAAGGGTCTGAAGCCAAATATTTCAGGTTTATCAATCTAAATCGATTCTTTTAAAATTGCAGAATCAGAATTTCATTTAATTTGTACAATCTGGACCTCAGAACTGAAATATTTGGTATAGCTAAACTTTTATTTTGTAGCATATACAAAACAAGACCACTGTGAATCACAAATAATGACACCAAGAAAACTAACACAACATTCTTTTGCCAATAAAGAACCCACAGTCCCCAAATAAACAAGCAGGGCAAAGAATTATGAATTATTGTTACTCCGGCATCTACTTTTTAACTCATTTACTTTTAATCAAGTCCACATATAAACATTTCCCTCCATCTAATTGATCTTACTTCTTAAAAGAGAGAACAAAACCCAGGTATTTTAAACCAATGGCTACCAAGTCAATCCTGCTGCCATCAGATCTGGAGGAAGACTTCTCCACTATCAGCATTAGCAACTAAAAACATTTAGTATCCGGGCAGAAAAAACTGACAAGACAGCCCCACCCTGCAGACATGGGTGCTCCTGTGTGTGCAGGTATGTAACTGGGAGACCTCCAGTGTGGGGCCGGGAGGAGTGGATGGTGGCTGCTGGCACCACCCCACCCAGTGCAGGTCACCCATAAACTGACGGCTCTGGGCCAAGGCTGCCCTGGAGTTGGGTCTGTGCTACCAGGTTACCCCTGACAGCGTCTTCTAGTCACGTTTACAGCTTTCAAACAAACTGGTGCATGAGGAGCAGCCACCCTGTGGCTTGGACCCTGTGATTTAACAGGTGTCCAGGATGTCCTTTCAATTTGTCCACAGGTGACGTTGATTCTATAGCTCGACAGTTCTAAAATTTTAGTTTTTTTACCTTTGCCATGATACTAGTATGTATGCTGTTCTCTACCCTCAGTGAACACAATATTCGCACTCACAGTGCTCACAGTACGATAAGAGACCAGCAAGGCCTACTGAATGCCCGGTTCAGAGCTACTCGCCAGCACCCTTGACTTCCAGATGCAGTGAATTAGCTCCTGGAGGTGGAGATGTCTACATAAAGTATTCTGGTTAAAAAATGAGCGAACACAGGGCTGGTGCTGAGGAAAACTCATGGGTGACTGCAACTCGAAGGACCCTCACTTGGAAACATTCTCAGAACAATACTTGCATAATTAAAGCATGAGCTCCAAAATAAATTTTAAGGGGAAAAAAACATCTAATAAGAAATAAAATCTGAAAAGTAATTTCAGAAGTTTTTTTTAAGCAAGAGAAACTTTCAAATACTGTTGCTCTTGGAGGGAGGAACACGACTGCACATTTAATGCCATGGATCTTCTCCCCTGACGCGGGTCAAGGACAGGGAGAAAGAGCAGCTCCAAGCTACTGTAACGGGCGCCCTTTGCATTCATCTTTGTCCTTCTTGTGTGAGTGGGCAGGAGGTGAGATTTCCGACAAAGGTTTCCGTGGGGTCAGTGGGACACAAGCTCTGGACACTTCTAGTGGAAGCGGTCCTTGACACTACTAGCGGCAGACCAGGCGGAGTGGACGCTGAGCTCTGACACGCAAGCCCAGGGAACCAGGGAAGGAACTTGTATGAACTTACAGCGCAAACCGTCAGCAGACTGGGAAGAGTTTTGAGGGTTACGGTAAATGTTCAAGAGGGCAATGGTCTGAAATACAAAACGCAACAACTTTATATTATGGAAAATTAAAAGTAAACACTTAACCGGTTTCCTGTGGCGATCGCTTCAGTCAAGACTCAGTGCTGGAAAAAAGCAAGTTATTTCTCCCGAGGCAGATGTGCTCTTAGCTGATGGCGGTCTCGGAGCCCTAGCACTGCGGGGTACAGAGATCTCATGATGTGCCAGTACTGTATTTCTCCATCTCAAAGTTCCAAGCCAGGTAAGAGTGCAAATAACTCGGCAGGCTACTACCAACACATTGTTAGAAAAACTTTTAATGGACAACTGAGGAAGAAAAAGTGCCCATATGAACTGATGACACAATTACTGCATTAGAGAAATACAATAATTACATATCATGAAATCTCCATTTCCTAGAGGAAAAATCATAATGTTGAAATAAAACCCAACACTTATTGGGCAACTTACCTTGATTCCTAAATATTCCTAAGATTATTAATTTTACAGAAAGAACTTAATAAATGCCAAGAGTTCAGTCACTGTAAAGACCAATGACCGGCTGATAATGTTCAAATGTCACATGGACGGATCCTTTCGTTAACAAATGTCAATCAAGGAAAGAGACCCGGCCAGCGACCTCGCTAGGACAGCCTCCTGAACGCAGCTAAGTATCAAGTTCTTGCTGTATACGCCAAGGACTTCACCACCTTGTCCTGTTTGCAACAGCTCTATGTCAGCAGCTCAGAAGCCAACATTATTTGTCTCAATTAAGAGTGGGCTCTTTAACACCATTGTTTTAAAAAAATTTCTCCAACTGTGGGACTTACAGTGTGAGCCGTCAGCCGTCTGTGCACTGTTTTGGGGATTACGATAGATGTTTTGAATCAAGATGGTCTGCGGGGAAAAAAAAATAAAAAGGGGAATTCTACTGGCTGCTGTGCATATATTAGACAATTGCAAAGAGACAACTTGTTTGCAAATGGCTCAACGCTTGTTTGTTTCCCGAAAGCCAGACAATTGTCTTCTGAAAAGTACACACAAACCATCATATTATGAAAACAGAGTTTGAGCAGTGACTTAGGTCAAGTCAGCCAGCAACCAAGAAGAAATTATAATTGTTACTTTGAGAAGTCCCACATTATGAAAAGTGTTTTAATGTAAGATAAATAATAGAACATTAGCATTTTCCTACACTTCAAACTAGCAGATACTAAGATGTTCAAAAATTTGCATAATAATATTCCCCATACAAAATCATTTTTAAAAAACCAAATGCATCAACCCAACTGTATGCAGTCCATCCAGCTCTCAGGTCTTGTAGGAAACAAGCACATCAAATGGGTTTCCTAACTGTCATGGACACCTATCAGATTTACATTTTCTTGGTGGGATCTCTGTTTACATAATACAATAGCTTAAAACATTGCTCTTTTCCGATCCTTCTTTTAAGGGAATAAAATCCTTTTTAGCCCTTCTGCTTTAAACTGGATCAGGCAGACTTGAAACCTTACATTGTACCGTTCTTCTTAAAATCAAGTTGTCTGAAAAAACAAACCATGTTTAAGTTAGTAGACTAATATATCACATGTATCTTAATGTCCATATCACTGTAAGAAGCTTAAAAAGAGACCCATACTGAATTATGCTACATATTTACAAGTTAAACCAATAAAACACATGATTTAGAAAAATGTCAGTTTCAACAACATGTGCCTAGCAGTCTTGTTAAGTGGTTTTACAGAACCAGCCAGTTCCACTTCTAACTACGTTTAAAGGGGAAGGTTGCGCAAACACTTCCCAGTCAAAGGTCTGCTGCTAGGAAACCCACTTGCAAGAACTCCCAACGGCAGGCCACACACATGTAACATGCAGACCCTCCACTCAGGGCATGGCATCTTCCCCAAGCCATGGAGCACTGTCCTAAGTCAACTTATCTCAGGCCTCAGATGTTTCCCAAAGTTGACTTAGTATTTTCAACTGGAATTACCAGAGCATGACAACTCTGATGGAAAACTACACTGAGCCCAATTATTCAATAGGAAAATTCATTTGAGGTAACCTGGCAGTGGTTGTTTAATGTAAGAATCATCATTTAAAGGGGGCAGTGCAGTTCCATTAAGATCAGGGGTGGTTAAGATTACCTACAACCAACCAACCAAATCAAAACAAGATGCTCAAGTTAACACCCACAACCGACCCCACCCAACGTTAATGGAATCACCACCTTGTTTTGATCCAAAGTGCTCAAATTAACTCGACATTAACTTTCTGAGGTAATCAATGATTCAGAAAGAAAATAAACCAGACGTCTTTGGGAAGCTTAAAGAAAATTGTGTAACGGGACAATTTTCTCTCAGCTCAACACTTGGTACATCTATAAGTAACCTTCTAAAACCAAAGAACTCAATAGACACTTAAGATGTGTGTTTACTGCCCAATCTATGGCCACTGGCTTAGTGTCAAGATTTAGTTAGAAGCCAAAACACTTAAAAATATTAGAACAGGAAATTTAAAGCAAATTCTCCAATATTCTGAAACTTGAGATATGTTCAAAGCTATTAAAAGACAGATTTCTATTACACTAACCACTTGGTAATTAGGAATAATGGGGGAAGGGAAGCCATCACCAACCTCCCCTTCAAAAGCAACTTAAATTGTGAGGTTTTCTGTGGGCTTTAATTAGAAAATACAAATGTCTCTTTCTTACACCAACTGGCTGCTTTTCCTAAACACTTAAATGTGAACAGAAAGTTGTGAGCGCAAAGCAGAGTCTGGCAGCTTTCAAGGGCAGACAGTATAGTTACCCAATAGTAATATAATAAAATAATAAAAATTTAAAGAGAGGCTGTATGTTCAGACTTCATAGGCAGTCAGGAAATCAACAGCCCTCAGTCTGTAAAGACTGCAGCACACATTTTTCAAATTCCCAAAGTTCTGGTAAACATGAGCATAAGTTTCTGTTAGTACTAGAGGTGCATTCTCCCTTTAATTCATCAGTGATCAATTACAGGGTACAAGCTCTTGCTTTTTCTTTAATTAACCAAAAATATAAAAAATCGCAACTTTTTGATTAAACCCAATCATAGCAGACCCAAACCCAAGATAACAGACATGTCTCAATTAATGAAATAGACTGGCTACAAATAATTGAAGTGAATGCCCATCTTCTAATGTTAAGTTTCACTTTTAATGTTTCTATGTCATGATACAACTTGCTATTTCCTTGAGTAGGGGTCTAAGAAAAGGGACACGCCAGGACTGGAGAACCAGTGCACGGCAGTCACTCAGCCTCTCCTGCACGGAGGGTGGCTCTGTCTAGAGAGGGCAAAGAGCAGAAAGCCCACTCTGCACCTGGCATGTCTGGAAGAGGCTAAGTCAATGTTGGCAATGGCTGCCCCCTGGACCCAAGTCTATTAGAGGGCAGGGAGGGTGGCAAGGCAGCAAGGACCAGTCCTAGCCAACATGCACACACTAAAATCTTTTAAACAGCTTTCTCTAGTGAAAAAACAACAGCAGCAGGGAATGATGCTCTCAGACCTTCCACCGGGGTGGCTCACCTGCCTCATCCTCACTCACACAAAAGAACACACTCATTTATGAACACAAATGTAAAATAAAACAACTAGAAAAATAAAGGTCTCGCTTATACATGGAAATTATTAACTAGCTCTGCAAAGCACATCAAGTTTTGATAATTTATGTGAAAACAGAAAAAAAGAAAAAACAAACAAACCTGGCTAAAGGTCGGTTTATTGTGCAACCGAGAGCATCTGTCTCCATGACGACATGCTCCAATTTTGAAATAAAATGAACAGTTGACTCTGTAAGAGAAAATAAGAGCAGATTATTTTGCTGGGTAGACAGCAAACAGATGGAAATACATCATCAACATGATACATCCTATCAAACGACTTCCCCAAAACATAGGCGCATGGTTTTTGATTGGTAGCATCCTCCTTCCTGGCAATATTTTAGTACTCCTTAGCTTCAGTCTGTCCCTCTGTAAACTTGTTCAATGAAATGCACTCACACCCAATTTCTCCTTATTCAAATCGTCTTCACTTTCAACTTCTGCTCTACTGTTTTCTTATTAATGATGTATTAATCTGAAGCTAAATTTCACTTAAAACGTTATCTGTTCTTTAGTCTTCCATGATGAAATGATTTCTTTTAAGGACACCAACACAGTGTAGTGACAACACAGTCTAATGAAGGTCAAGATCCTGACTCTGCTACTAGCTGCGTGGGCAAGTCACCCCACCTTTCGGGGTCTTAGAAGCCATCTGTAAAGTGAGGAAAATGCCAAACTGGCACTGTTCTGAGAATCAGCTGTGATGTAGGTGAGTCATAGACAGCACTCATTAAATGCAATCATTATCTAAATAAAACAGAAAACAAAGTCCAGGGTCACTTACCCATGATATCTAACCTAGAGGAAATTTCCAAAAACAGGTCTGAAGTAATTCTTTTGGTTTCAATATACAGAAAATAAACTACTGGGGAACTCAACCTGCGCCTGTCCTTATGGCAAAGCCCTCCCTTAACACTGGTTAAATACTGGATGACCCAGATCCAATCAAAACTAGCAATCCAGCCAGTGTGCTAGCAATGCCAGGTGGCTTACTGTGGTGAACTATGAAATCTTACTGGATGAGTCCCATTCATATTTAGACTTGCAGAGGCGGAAGGTTAACCCCGTAGATTCACTTTTTTTAGCAAGCGCCATATATTTAGATAGCCAATCCAGAGTTAACATAGAAGGACCTCAGTGAAATCTGATGGACCATGAAGACTGACTAGCCACTAATTTACCATTAGGCAGCAATCAAGTTAGCAAAGTCTGAACTTACCAGGGAAGGAAAATGATCACACTACTATATATATATCTGCAAACTTATCTTATGGGTTTTACTGTATATTTTCTAACTTGAGTATGTAACATTTTATATTTCACCTGAAAATAAAGAGCTTATTTTAAAAGAAAAAAAAAATTCAGAATAGGCAAAACCCCTGCCTGAACAATTAATACCTGACTATTCCATAATTAAAACAATCCTTGTTCCTATACTTTCAAAGATGGCTTTCATTTGATGATGCCCAGTTCATCTAAAACCCCCAGGTCTCTCAGAAATGAGAGTATGAATAATATTAAATAATCAAGTTTCTTGAGTTAAAGTCATGGCTTTTACAAAACAGTCCGGACAGGTGGTTATTGGAATAAAGCCCTGAAGTAAGAGTTTTGTAGAGTAACAGTGAAGACACCATCCGATAGTTAAGAACAACAAAAAAGAATGTGTGAGACAGAAGTCATGGCCCATACTAATACAAGCTGAAGAGTGAAATTAGTGATGCACGTTCTTAGCCGGCACTCAGAGAAGCCTCTTTCCAGCAGAGCTGGCTCATTCAATCAAGATCATCAAGGCAAGTTCCCCACGTTGCTCTTCTATGAGCTCAAAGCATTCCGGGTATAGACCTCTTCCACAGCCATTTAACACATTTTGATTCATTTCTCTTTAATTAGCCTTTACATGCTTGCATCCCCTCCCTTCTTGACAAGAGATATACATTTTATCCATATCTGAGTCCCCAAAGATTGTCTTTGGGTTGACACCCAAGTGACTAAGATTGATGATTTTGTCTTGCAATTTTTGCTAGGAAAAAATATAATCCACCCCCTCTTCCACTCAACACAGGAGATGCTATCATGTGTAAAAGAAGACATTTTACAAGATGTGTCCTGGAAAACAGAGACAATTTAAACAGTGTTTGAAAAAAAAAAAAAAAAAGTATTAAAACATTATCAATGACAAGCTTAGAGATTTACCATTAAAAACATACATTCACATAAATCTTAATAGCCCTGAAAAACCCCAAATAGTAACTACTTATTCAAAGAATAGAATAAGCCAGACATTAATCTTTAGTTTTCAAGATAAGAATTACTCTCTGAACATCTGAAGACACTCACTTCAGTCTAAATTTCAACAGTGCAAAGGGGGCACTCAAAGTCAGAGTTAAATTTTTAACTTTTAACCCAATAACTGATTAGGGAAGCATGCAACCTTAAAAAAGAGGGGAAAGGCCCCCCTTTTCCCTTATGTTGTAATTGAGTCTTCAAGTATTTTAAAACCTCGGCAATTAGGACCCTACGTTATCTGACGAGCAATCCGGGCGAGATGTGGACGAGAGGTCGCCCAACACATTGGAGACGCAAAGTTGGGGGGAATGGTCTAAGGCGGACAACTTCAGCACAACTCGGGAAGGCTTCCAGAGCCGCGGGGAGCCGGGTGGCCCACGGGCCGGAAAACCGGCGGGCCGCAGACGAGCGCCGCGCGGGAAAGGCCGCGCCGCGCGGGCGGAAGCCCGCTGCCCGCCCGGGGGCCCACTGCTGGCCCGCCCGCCCTAGCGCCCACGAGGCGGCGCGCGGCTCCCGAGGCCGGAAGGACCGACGCGCCCCTCCCCCCGCCCGCCCGGGCATCCCGCCGCCGCTCGGAGCCTGTTGCGTGCCCGCCCACCTGCCCGGCGCGGAGCCCCAGCGGGCGGTTCTCACTCACTTGTCTTTCTCGGTGCCGAAGATGGAGGCCAAATACTCCGCCATTTCCCACCCGCAGCCGCCGACACCGCTGCCGACGCCGCCGACCCTGCCCGACGCCCGCGGGAGACGTCACCCGGACGCGACGACGCTCGCCCCGCCCCGACGGCGTGGCGGCGCTGCCCAATCGGGAGAAATGCTGCCTGCGCGTGGGCGGGACTTGGAGCGCGCGGGAGGTACCGTCTCTTGGCCCCGGAGCCCGCGTGCTGCCCGCCGGCGCCCCCTGCCGGCGTGTTCCGGCTCCGCGCTCACCCCGACCCTGGCCCAGGGAAGCCCAGCGTGCAGACTGCGGCCGGCCGGGAGGGTTCTCCACGCAGTCGCCTGGGGCTGGGTCCGCGGAGCTCAGGGAGGTGCAGGGACGCCTCCCTCCCGGCGCCTCCCGCACCTCCCGGGGGGACCCGCACCGCTTTGCGAACCTTTTCTCTGTGCAGACCCCTCCTTCACTGCCCTCGTAGGCGGCGAATGGAGTGGGGGCGCCCCTGTCTGCCCCCTGGTCTCGCGCGGGGCCTCGGCCCTTTGAAGGGCTCTAGTTCCTAAACTGGGCCCACCTGGATGATCCCCATCATCTCCCTGTTTTAAGGTGGTCTGAAAAGTCTCTTCCTGGCAGTGCTTAGCTTAGTGTTTGATCAACCAGGGACGAGAATCTTGGGGGGACATCCGTAGAGTCATGCTTGGATTTGAGGGAAACAAGACCAGAGAAGGAGTTTTGTTGGTAGGAAATGGGGGTGCCTGACTTGGGGCCGCGGTGGCAGGTGTAATGCTCAGAGTCCTGGGGGGGCAGGCTACAGAAGCTACGGTGATTGCGGAGCTGTGTCCCCCTCCAAATTCATATGTTGAAGCCCTGACTCAGCACCTCCGAATGGGCCTAGAGTTGGAGGTAGGGTCTTTACAGACGTGATTTGGTTAAAATGAAGCTGTCAGAGTGGGTCCTAAGCCAATCTGACCGATGTCATTTTGAGAAGAGATTAGAATTATGTGAGGATACAGAGGGATGACCATGTCTACAAAGAGAGAGGCTTCAGAAGAACCAGCCCTGCAACCCCTCGACCTCAGACTTCCAGTCTCCACCACTGTGAGGGAATAATACATGTCTGTTTAAAAGAGGGGGCTAAAAAATATTAATATTTTTCCTCCCGCCTTTTAAAATTCTTCTAGGTTGGGCTACTAACCAAATAAACAGAGAGAGATTAACAGGAGCAACTCAGTTTAATGTACACGCACATGGGAAATTCACATAGGCATGATAATTCCATGAAAATTCCAAAGACAGGGAGGCACCTTGGGTATATAAGACATTTCTGTACAAAGGAGAAGAGGGGTGGGAACAGGGTATTAGATTTCAGAAGCGAGAGCAGGCGATTAATAGGTAATTGAAGAGCAGAACACACAGCAGGAAAATTCTTGCTAGGCAACTCAGAAACCATGGGACATGGGGAGCCGCACCGGCCGAAGCCCTCTTATTTATCATATCTAATTCAAATTAGGCTAAGACAGCATCCTAACATCTCTTTCCTGAAGCAGGTTTCTCTGAATTTCTTGTGCAGAGGAGAAAGGGGGCAGGGTGAAAGGCTTCCTCTGAGACTTGTGCTTAACTCCTTTTTTTAAAATCCTCACCCGAGGATATTTTTCTATTTATTTTCAGACAGAGTAGGAGGGAGAGAGAGAGAAACACCCTGTGAGAGAGACACATCAATCGTTGCCTCCCGCACCACCCCTACCGCGACCAGGGACCAAACTGCAACGGATGTACATGCCCTTGACCGGAATCGAACCTGAGACTCTTCGGTTCGCAGGTTGATGCTCTAACTGCTGAGCCAAACCGGTCAGGGCTGAGGTTTGTTTCTTAAACAGCTGAAATCAATATCCAAAAACGGCAGCTTTGGGTGGCAAAATTTTGGTCCCTTCAAAAGGAAGTAGCTGGGAGGGCTGGAGCGCTAAGTTCTGGGAGGGCTAAGCTTGCCTGCTGCACTGGTCTGGGGAGGAGCCTGTTGGTCCTGTTGCTGCTGTGCCCTGACGCCCTCTGTCCTCCTGGTGACACTAGGAACTATGTGTTGCTGCTACCTGAGTGGGGTCTCAAAGTCATTGCTGCCTCTGTGTGTTCCTGGCAGGTGGTTAGTGTATTGGCAGGGTCATGGCCTGTGCCCCTTGAGTGGCCAAGGGGAGGGTCAGCACCTGCCAAGGCAGGAGGTAGCTGAGGAGGTAGTTCTGGCCTCCGTGCAAGACTGTATTCTCTTTTCACAGCCTTTCTTTCCTGTCCTGCCTGCCCCTGGGTCACTCCAGACAGAGGACATGTCATGACCCATCCACTGCTTGGGGCTCAGCTCTGCACCTTGCTTTGGCCCATGGAATGTGATAGGAGATTTGGCCCAAAAGAGCAGGTTCCAAGCGTCTGCTCCCCTGCAGTCTAGGCCTGAATGAGAAGCTCGCAGCCCTGCAGCCCTGATCAGCTGCCCCAGCTGCCCTGCAGGCACGGGAGCTGGGAAGATATTTGTTTGTAAGCCACTTAGATTTTAGGGTTGGCCCTGTAGCTCTGCTGACATACAGCGTGGTGTGAACGGCCTACCAGAATTTCAAGTAGAAATGACCAGCAACCGTTTGTATATATCACTGCCCCACAGAATGTTCTGTGATGAGGGACATGCTCTGTGTCTGTGCTATCCAGTGATATGATGGCCACTGACCCCATATGGCTCTTGAGCACGTGAAATGTGGCTAGTGTGATGAAGGCACTAAATTTAAAAACATTTATTTTTCTTTATTAATTTTAGAGGGAGAGGAAAAGAGAGGGAGAGAGAGATGGAAACATCGATGAGAGAGAATATCGATTGGCTGGCTCCTGCGTGCCCCCCACTGGTGATTTGGCCCACAACCTGGGCATGTGCCCTGACCGGGAATCGAACCGGCGACCTCTTGGTGCATGGGTCGATGCTCAACCACTGAGACACACTGGCTGGCCTGAAGGTACTAAATTTTAAATTTAATATTAGTTAATTTAGATTTAAACTTTAGTAGCCACAAATGGCTATCAGATGGGGGCACCTGAAGGTCAGGGGAGAGGCCCAGGTGAAGTGCACATTCGAGACTCATTAGTAAGTATAGAGTTAACACATATAAGTATACCTAGAACCCTGGCACATGTACACAAGATTTTAGTATATGTCTGTTTTTCTGGGGGCTAATATTGTCCATCATTTTGTCAGATTCCCAAGGGAATCTTGGCCTCCAGTGTTAAGAGGATTCCCCGGGCCCTCGAGGTCCTGGCTGTAGCTTGGTAGTTAAGAACCGTCTTTTGTTTTGTTTTGGTTTTGGGAGGCAGTGACGGTTATGCACAGAAACTGAGTCTGTCTTTGCCAGAACTTTACGTAGGCACTGTTGTTTCCGGCAAGGGGCGATGAAGGAATACAGTCCAAATTTAAGATGAGGTGTACCTTTTTATACCCAGAGGCGACCAACCAAACAGCTGATTTCCAGCTGCTGGTGCGGAAGACGCAGCCCCCTGCTGGAAGAGCACGTTGCTAGGGAACAAAGAGCCCTTTCAAGGGGCTGCTGGGCGGTGGATCCCCACTGTCCGGGAGGAATGCCGCAAGGGCTGAGCGCCTTTAGGTCAGTGAAGCTCCTGGCCCAAACCTCTCCAGTGGCCCTCGCGCCTCAGTGTTCATGGTGTCCGAGTCCCCTTGTCACAGTTGCTTCTCCACTTATTATCAGTGCGCCCCGTGGGGCCCGTCAGCCGCTGGGACGCCGACTGCTTATCACCTGACAACAGCTGTGGGATGAGCACGTCCTGCCGCATGCAGGGCGTGTCAGTCATCCACACGGAAGCTCACGTGGTCGTCCTTGGTTTCCGACTCCCGCCCTCACGCACGCCTCCGGTTCCTCGGCTTCCCCGCCAGGCCTCCTCCTGGCCATGCGGGCGGCCTGCGTCATCACAGCGGTGCCTGTGCTGTTGTCTTCGCTCAGGGCTCTGACGGAATTCCAGACTGGGGCTTAGACAACGCAGGTTCATTTCTCACGGTCCTGGAGGGAGCCCCAGATCAAGGCACCAGCGGATTCGGTGTCTGGTGAGGGCCTGCTTCCTGGCTCATAGACGCCGTCTTCTTGCTGTGACCCCACATGGGAGAAGGGGCAAAGGAACCCTCTGAGGTCTCCTTTACAAGGGCACTAACCCCGTTCGTGAGGCCTCTGCCCTCATGACCTACTCACCTCCCAAAGGCCTTTCCTCCAATCCCACCACATTGGGGGTTAGAATTTAACAAATGAATTTTGGGAGATGTAGACGTTCCGTCTATAGCACTTGGTTATGATCGTCTCTGGACTTCGTTTCCATTTATTAACGGGATCAGCAACGTCCACCTTGGAGAGTGGTGCAGAGCTTGGCGTTAGTAGGTGCTCACTGAACAGGAGCTGCCTTTGTCACTGAGCTGTGCTCTGATTCGATGTTGACCTCTCTCTCCTACTAGACTGTGGGCTCTCTGAAGACCCCAGTTCTATCTTTTCCTTGATTTCCTAGTGGAAAAGGCCCATAGTCCCTTATCTGAAATTCTGAAATGCAAGAAAACTGAAAGACCTTCCCCCTCCATAAGTTCGGTGCCAAGATGTAAGTTGCTGTGAAATCTGACCTGACCTGAGCTGCCGCAGGGCCCTAGTGCTCCCAGTTGCTGGCAACCAGTGTGTTTTACATTTATTTTTCCTTTTTTATTTTTATTTATTTTTTTATCCTCACCTGAGGACATTTTTGCATTTATCTTTAGATAGAGTGGGAGGGAGAGAAGGAGGAAGAGAGAGAGAGAAACATCGATGCAAAAGAGACACATCGACTGGTTGCCACCCACACGTCCCCAACCAGGGCCGGGGACAAACTGCACCTGAGGTACGTGCCCTTAGCAGGAACTGAACCTGGGACTCTCTGGACCACAGGCCAACACTCTAACCACTGAGCCAAACTGGCCAAGGCCATTTATTTTTCCTTTTATGACTTTGGGTTCAATTACACTACGAATGCATAAAAAAAGAGTTAAAGACACCCCGTTGCTTGCTGTGGGAGGGAAACATAAAAATGCTGTCCTTGTAAGTAGTGGAAAGTCAGCGAATCTGGGAACCACCGTGACATATGACTTAGGAAAGCAAAGGAGGGTCAGCAGTTGGAGATGACCAAGACCTGTGGAGACGTGGAAGACACTGCGTGGGGGAGGCGGGAGGAGACACGGACCAGGAGCAGACTGAGTGGAGTTGGCAGTGAAGACGCCAACAGACGCTAAGGACGGGTTGCTGGTTGTGGCACAGCTCAGGTACAGCAGGAAGGGCTGATCTTTAAAGGTGAGCATGAATATTCAGAAGGTTGGCTGTGCACATGTGAGAAGTGTTGTGCTGTAAAAGAATCTGAATGGATGTGGAGGGAAAACTTCTAGTTAGAAAACATCTGAAGATCATAGTGATGATTTGCTAAGATCAGGTCGGGGGAAAACCTTAGTCGGAACCGGTCTTTGGAGCTGTTGAGGCAGCTGGGCCCTAGGCTCCGTTTCCAGAAAGGCACCCGAATGATCCAGAAGGGTGTAGACAGGGTTTCAGGATGCAAAGCACAGGCTGAGTCAGGATCAAGCTGGCTGGGACAGGAAAAAGCCACAGGTGTGCATGGCATATGGCTTGTCCCTGTGCCCTATTATGCAAATGAACGTATGTTGGTAACTCGAGAGCTGTTTTTTGCTAATCCCTTCCGTGAATGCATGCAGGTAGCCCGAACTGGAAGAAAACGAACATTTCCTTATTTCCGCACAGCTGCTCCGCACAGCCCCCGCCTGAATGTCTTTTGAAAAGCACCGTAGCCCTCCCTGGTCCGCGGTTTTGCTTTCTGTGGCTTCAGTTACCCGTAGCTAGTAGTGATTGGAAACTATTAAATGGAAAATCCCAGCAATAAACAATTCATAAGTTTTAAATTATGTACCATTCTGAGTAGCATGACAAAATCTTGAGCCATCCAGCCCTGTCCTTCCCTGTCCTGCCATGTCCTGCCCTGTCCTGCCCTGTCCTGCCCGGGACGAGAATCGTTCCCTTTGTCCATTATCTCCAAGTGCAGCCCCTGGGCCTCCCCGAGACCCCTCAGATCACAGGCTGCTCCTTGGGCATGGTGGTCACGTAACAGCTTTCACTCCCACTGCCAGCCCCCTGGCTGCGGAAAAGGGGAGCCTGGTCTCTGATTTAGGAGGGGAAGCTGGGTCAGCTTGGGGATGGGGAGAGAGGGACTAGTAAGATGCGAGATTCTTCCCGAAGAGGAGGGGTTCGGAGCTTTGGGTCAGCCGAGATGGGACCTACAGGAGCACCGTGTTCCTTCCGTCCCCGGGCAGCATCAGTGCAGCAGAGAGGGACGAGCCCCCGCTGGCCAGTGTCAGTGCTGGTCCCCAGGATCGTGAGGGGCGAGCCCCCGCTGGCCAGCGTCAGTGCTGGTCCCCAAGATTGTGAGGGCCGAGCCCCCGCTGGCCAGTGTCAGTGCTGGTCCCCAGGATCGTGAGGGATGAGCCCCCGCTGGCCAGCGTCAGTGCTGGTCCCCAGGATCGTGAGGGACGAGCCCCCGCTGGCCAGCGTCAGTGCTGGTCCCCAGGATCGTGAGGGACGAGCCCCCGCTGGCCAGCGTCAGTGCTGGTCCCCAGGATCGTGAGGGACGAGCCCCCGCTGGCCAGCGTCAGTACTGGTCCCCAAGATTGTGAGGGCCGAGCCCCCGCTGGCCAGTGTCAGTGCTGGTCCCCAGGATCATGAGCTAATGAAAGGGCTGTTGTTTTGGGGTGGTTTGTTATGCAGCACTGATTGTGACAATAGTTAACTGACATGGATCTTTGCCAGGTGTGGCTTTTCAGAGGGAATTCAACACTAGTTCCACCGTGGTGATGACCGTCCTACCCAGTGACTGGTGTCCAGCTGACCCCTGCCCGCTAAGCAGCCATCTCTTAGGACTGTCGGGGAGGTGGTTCCACAGTGTGTGTCGCCCAGGCCCGAGCCGATGGTGGGCACACCAGGAAGTCCATGCAGCGGAGGTGGACCAGGCCCAGCACCGTGTGGGGACCCGCGGTTGACCAGGGAAGGACACTCGGGGTCATGGTACTTGAACTGAGAGGCAAGAGATGTGGAGTGGGGAGTGCACAGTCCAGGCAGAGGGGACAGGGACATCAGAGGCCGGAGGGGGAGAGCTTGTCGAGTGGACGGAGCAGGAGCAGCCGTGTGCTGCACCCAGGGACGCGGCGGAGGGCCGGGGGCAGCCCGCTGAGTGCGGACAGGCGTTCTCGCTGGTCGGGGGGCGCCACACCGAGATGGACTATCGGTCTAAAGTCAGTAGGTGCCACTGTGGACTTCGAACAAGCAGAGAATTGAGACCTGATTTATGTCTTTAGATGTCTCAAAAGTGACGTATGTCATATCGAAAGTGGAACGGATCATTGGCACCTGCTGATTTTAGAAAGACCTCTGGCCTCGCCCAGCTTGTATGTGCGTGTTCACAGCAGCATCACTCACAGTGGCCAAAGGTGGAGCGGACCCCAGGGCCATCACTGGGTGAAGGGATAAGCACACGGCGGCCCTTCCACACAGCGGGACTGCGTTCAGCCACAAAACGGAAGGGAACTCTGAGCCACGCTACGGCACAGGTGGACCTTGAAGACGTGAGACGGGGTGGAGGAGGCCGGACACAAAGGACCACGTGTTGCACGATGCCATTTCCATGAACTATCAGAGCAGGCGACCCAGAGGGACAGAAAGCCGGTTAGTGGACCCAGGGCTGGGGGAGGGAGGATGGGTAGTGGCTGCTGGTGAGGTTTCTTTTTGGGATGAGGGAAATGTTCTGGAATTTATAGTGGAGACAGATGTACAATTCTGTGACTACTTTTTAAAAAAAAATCTTTTTTCTTTATTGATGTTAGAGAGAGAAGAAGGGAGAGGGAGAGAGAGAGACAGAAACATTGATGAGAACATCGACTGGCTGCCTCCTGCATGCCCCTCACTGGGGATCGGGCCCACAACTTGGGCATGTGTCCTGACCGGGAATCGATCTGGCGACCTCCTGCGTGGGTCGATGCTCAACCACTGAGCCACAGCAGCCGGGCTGTAACTACTCTTAAGACCACTGAATTGTACACGTTAAAAGAGAGAAATTTATGGCATGTGGATTCTACCTTCATAAAATTGTTTTTTTTCTTTTTAAAATGTTTTTATTGATTTTTTTTTTTTTTTTTTAGAGAGAGAGGAGGGGAGAGAGAGAGAGAAACATCAATGTGAGAAAGAAACATTGATCGGCTGCCTCCTTCACACCCCCTACTGAGGATCGAGCCCGAAACCCGGGCATGTGCCCTGACTGGGAATCGAACCCGGACCTCTCAGTCAATGGGACAACACTCAGTCCACTGAGACACGGCCCGGGCAATAAAGCTGTTTTTAAAAAAAGGTAATGTAGGAGTGTTGGGAGTAAGGCAGCAGGGGGCGATGGGTTAGGGAGCTGGCCCTGGGAGGGTGATAAGGTCCCGACCAGGGTAGAGGCGGGGAGGTGGGGTGAACTAAATGGTTCAGGAAGCTTTTGGGGGATGAGGTGCCGGAGCTTGCTGATGGGTTGGACGTGGGGGCGAGAGTATGAAAGGAAGTGGTTCTGGGCCTGAGCAATAGGGCTCAGTGGTGGGGTGGGTGTCAGCCATTCTGTGTTGGGTTACTGTCTCTCACCCAGCGAGTGGTTCTGGGCCTGAGCGATAGGGCTCAGTGGTGGGGTGGGTGTCAGCCGTTCTGTGTTGGGTACTGTCTCTCACCCAGCGAGTGGTTCTGGGCCTGAGCGATAGGGCTCAGTGGTGGGGTGGGTGTCAGCCATTCTGTGTTGGGTTACTGTCTCTCACCCAGCGAGTGGTTCTGGGCCTGAGCGATAGGGCTCAGTGGTGGGGTGGGTGTCAGCCGTTCTGTGTTGGGTACCGTCTCTCACCCAGTGAGTGGTTCTGGGCCTGAGCGATAGGGCTCAGTGGTGGGGTGGGTGTCAGCCGTTCTGTGTTGGGTTACTGTCTCTCACCCAGCGAGTGGTTCTGGGCCTGAGCGATAGGGCTCAGTGGTGGGGTGGGTGTCAGCCGTTCTGTGTTGGGTACCGTCTCTCACCCAGTGAGTGGTTCTGGGCCTGAGCGATAGGGCTCAGTGGTGGGGTGGGTGTCAGCCGTTCTGTGTTGGGTTACCGTCTCTCACCCAGTGAGTGGTTCTGGGCCTGAGCGATAGGGCTCAGTGGTGGGGTGGGTGTCAGCCGTTCTGTGTTGGGTTACCGTCTCTCACCCAGTGAGTGAGTTCGCTGCAAGTCTGTGAGAACTGGACGCATGAATGCGTGGGGCCTTGTTCTTGTTTCTGGGCACCCCCTC
Organism: Molossus molossus; assembly: GCF_014108415.1. Lineage (NCBI taxonomy): Eukaryota > Metazoa > Chordata > Mammalia > Chiroptera > Molossidae > Molossus > Molossus molossus. The sequence continues at coordinate 6,251,884 of NW_023425388.1, read as the reverse complement.
ACCCAGGCCTTACTCTTGGCTCTACCATGGGAAGACTTTGAGGCCTTGGACAAGAGAGTCAAGTGCTTAGGTGAGTGTCCCCCTTGGTCAAGTGGAGACAATATCTGTCTCCCTCTTAGGGTGCTGTCGGGAATGGATGCAACGAGCCCATGAAGTCCAGAGCACGGGCCTGGGTGTGTGAGAACGAGCCAGGGTGGGGGTCTGACTGTTGTAACAGTCAGGGAGATAATCGGAGATGCACAGCCAAACTGTAAATGAGAGGAGCTTTATTCACCTGCGGGCTGCGGGGGCATAATCTCCCAAATCGACAGCCCTGAACATTCTTTTTTTTTTATCCTCACCCGAGGACATTTTTCCTTTTTTTTTTTGGTCAGGTAGAGTGGGAGGGAGAGAGAGGAACAGAGAGAGAGAGAGAAACATCGATGTGAAAGGAACACATCGAGTGGCTGCCACCCGCACGACTGACCAGGGCCGGGGACAAACTGCAACCGAGGTACATGCCCTTAGCGGGAACCGAACCCAGGTCTCTCAGGACCACAGGCCGACGCTCTAACCGCTGAGCCAAACTGGCCAGGGCCTGAACATTCTTGCAGTCCGTTTATAAAGACCAAAACCACATCCTCTTGACGCTGCCTTGGTGTCATTAAGGGGGAAACTGATACAGATAGGGGGCATGAGGAACTGTTACAAAGGTCAGGGCAATCGCCCTGGCCGGTTTGGCTCAGCGGTTAGAGCGTCGGCCTGCGGTCCTGAGAGACCCGGGTTCGGTTCCCGCTAAGGGCGCGTACCTCGGTTGCAGTTTGTCCCCGGCCCTGGTCGGTTGTGCGGGTGGCAGCCACTCGATGTGTTCCTTTCACGTCGATGTTTCTCTCTCTCTCTCTGTTCCTTTCTCTCCCTCCCACTCTACCTGAACAAAAAATGGAAAAATGTCCTCGGGTGAGGATAAAATAAAAAAAAAAAAAAAACAACAACAAAAAAAAACAAAGGTCAGGGCAATCATTAATCACAGTATTTTTATGGTTTTTCTGGGTTTCCCAAGGCTACTACTAATCCCTTTATCTTTATGGTTCCGGTTCCCTAAGGCCATGGTGTTTAGATGAGTCAGGGTGTGTATGTGTATCCAATGCTGGTCAGAACGGAGTTATTAAATTAAGGAGTCTAGTTCATTACCAGCTGGGAGTTCTGAAAAAGTCAAGTCCTCCCCCTGGGCCTTGGTTTGTTGGTCTGTAAATGGACTGTACTCTCAGATTCCCGAGGTCCCTTCTCAAACCCTAATTCTGTGACTTTGTGACCTGGAACACACTGCCGTGGCCCGAGGAAAACCGCAGTCTCACTCCCCAGTGATGTTTCAGTGGGCAGGGCAGAGTCTGTCTCCCTGGTGGCCCCAAGGGGCAGCTGGTGCCCGGATGGGTCCTGCCCACCCCTCCCTGTCACACTCTGCTGAGGTAGTGACACGTGACCAGTTACCATGAGCTCTCGAGGGAGTCAGTTTACCCAGTCTCAACAAAAGGAGCCAAATTTGTGTTTTCTTACTTAAGCACGTGTAGTTGACCAGACATTGTTAAACCCGTAGGGAGCAGTTTGGGCTAGGCCCCCGGGTCACTCTGATGTCCAGCGGAGCTAACGCAGCAACACACACGGTTTCCCACACGCCCTCCGTCTTTATTCTTTGCGTTCTCACTTGAGCTCATGCTTTCTGGTGGCAGCACATCCTCACGTTTCAAACTTCCCACGTGAGAAGCCCCAGCTGGCTTTGTGTGGCCCTGTCCCAGCGTCCTGCCTGCAGGTCCTCAAGGTCCCTGTCTGCGTCCTACGAGCAGCCGCACGAGGATTTCCTCTTTGTGTACATGTTGGCATGCAGTACACATTGTTCTCCACCAGATTTTTGGTAATAACTTGGAGTTATTTCTGTATCACAACTCTAAAAGAGTCCACATTTTTAAAACTGTGGTAAAATATGCATGAAATAAAATTTACAACTGTAACCATTTTTAAATGTTTTTTTTTAGAGCAAGAGGAAGGGAGAAAGAGAGAGAAACATCAATGTGAGAAAGATACATCGATTGGCTGCCTCCTGCACACCCCCTACTGGGGATCGAGCCCATAACCCTGGCATGTGCCCTGACCAGGAATCGAACCAGGACCTCTCAGTCCACTGAGCCACACTGGCCAGGCCAATTTTAACCATTTTTAAGTGCACAGCATTAAGCGCATTCACACTGTTGTATACCCATCACGACCATCCATCTCTAGAACTTTTTCATCGCCCCAAAATGAAACTCTGTCCCCATTACACACGAAATCCTCCCCCAGCCCCTGACATACACCATCCTACTTTCTGTCTCTGTGAACGTGACTCCTCCAGGGATCCACGGTGAGTGGAATCCCAGGGGATGCGTCCTGTTGGCACTGGCTTATCTCACTCAGTGTGCTGTCCTCCAGGTCCCTCCACGTTGTGTATGCCTCAGATGTCCCTCCTTTCTGAAGCTCAGTGATGGCCCCTCATGGGCGCATCTTATTTACCTGTTCACCTGCGGACGGACGATGGGGCTGTTCCCACCTGTTGGCCGCGGTGAGCGGTGCGGCCGTGGACACGAGTGTGCCGTTTCCTCGCGGTTCAGAGCTCCGCAGAGCACTCCGCGCAGAAGCGAGGGTGCCTGCCCTCTTCACCGCCCCTTCAGCGAGTGTCTGGTTTTCCTGTCACAGACACAACTGCCCCAAGGAACCCCGGTGCCCAGGCGACTCCACACCGTGCAACTCTGTTTGTGGGGTACATTTCGACAGGTGGGTCTCTGCCTCAGTCAGAAGGTGCTCTGGTCATTTGGTAACCCTGTGTCTTCAGATCACTTCTGTTTGGCAGCTGTTAGCAGCTGGTACCGGACGAGCCACATCTTGCCGGCTATGGTGTGCGGGTGTGGGTGTTTGCCAGGCAATGGTCGTGGTGGTGCTCTGCAAATTTCAGACTGTTGCTGCCTTGGAGGTTGCATCTTTGACAAAACAGGCCAGATGACCTGGAAGCCAACGCTCCCTGCTTGCTGGGTGATGGACACTAGGGGGCGCGATTGCCCTGCTTTTGGGCAGAGGAGGAGCAGGCCAGTTCTCTCCACTTTTGCCACTGGGCAAATGCGTATTAGGACTTCTGGGTGGAGAAAATCTCGCTGTTTCTTGAAGAGAGGCGGCACAGGATTTGTTGTGTCGATTTTGGGCAGAGAGCAAGTATGGAAGACGGAAACTGACTTGGGGGATTCCTTGTCACGCCCAGGCCAGTGCCTGCTCTTTGCCCACTGCCTCTCCTGGGGCACCAAGTATCGGCCCCGTGGAGACAGGACCCAAAGGTTGTTACTTGTAGCTTCTTTTATTTATTTATTTTTTAAAATATTTTTTTCTTTATTGATTTCAGAGAGAGAGAGAGAGAAACATTGATCGGCCGCCTCCTGCATACCCCGCACTGGGGATCAGGCCCACAACCTGGGCATGTGCCCTGACCAGGAATTGAACCGGTGACCTCTTGGTGCAGGGTCGACGCTCCACCACTGAGCCACACTGGCTGGGCACTCATAGCGTCTTTTAAACAGATGATGGCACATTTCTTTATTGTCTAACCCAGTGGCCCTGGCCTGCAGTTCACGGTGGCCTGCTGCTGAGCACACATCACCTCCCAGGCCGCTGACTGGCCGGCCCGTTGCCCCCTAGCATCGTCGGGCAGTTTCTGGCTCCGGGTCAGGCCAGCTGTTCCGGGCGCAGAGACGAGTTCGAGCTCGGAACTACCTGGGGGGGCTGCCTGCTGGGACCGTAGCCTTCAGGGAGGCTGCGGGGCAGGTGCAGGTCCTCAGGTCCTTCCTCCCTGCCGGCAGTGGGGCTCAGTGACTGGGTTGTCACAGCCAGTGCAGGCCCCTTCCCCTCTCCCTGCCAACACAAGTGCAGGGCTGCCTTCCCGCCAGGTGTCCGGGGCTCCCAGGTTCCAGATGTTTGGAGGGGTCGGGGGGTGCCAGCAGGAGCGGGGCTGGTGCAGAGCTGGGTGGGGGCGAGTGGCAGAGACGGGGCTGCAGTGAGGCCGGTGGGGTCCTACGTGGCGGGGCTCCTGGGCTGTGCTTGGAGGGAGGCCTCCTCAGCCTGGCACCCCGCCCTCCCCAGGCAGCACCCCATCTCTCGCGTGGGTCCGGGCAATCAGTGCTTGGGCTTGCACCCCAGAAAGAGTAGGCTTCTCCACTTCCCCTTCCCAGGACTCCCCGACGGCCAGGTAAGCCGGAGCCCCCTGTTGGTCGTCAGGCAGGTTTGCGTGTGGTGATGACATCACCGCGGCTGTGCTTGCTCTCTCCCGCCCAGCGAGGGCACCTTGTCACCTCCTGCCTGCTTGGTGGCCAGCCCCGGTCCCCACTGCTCAGCCCGAGCCCCACAGGTGTGCTGTCCATCAGTGGTGCACGCAGCTGGCTCACCTCAGCTACAGTGTCCCCATGTACTCCCTGCAGCACCCCAGCTGCAGCTCCGCCTGGCCAGTTTTGGAAAGCTACCCCGATGCTTGGGCAGCACTGGGCCAGGCTCTGTGCTGTGCTGAGCCCTGGGCGGGGGGAGCGGGCTGACCATCTTTCTGCCTAACCTGTGTGGTGATGTGGGTGCTCTCTGCAAGGATGTGTGTCCCTGTGTCACAGGGAGGGTGAGCACGGGGAGGTGCAGGACCCGCGTGGAACCGGGACACGGGAACGGAAGGGACCGTCCAGCTGGTGGTCTAACCCTTGCTTCATGGACGAGGAACCGGAGACCCAGAAGTGGAGATGGGCTGGGCACAGACTCAGCTGTCCAAGCAGAGCCGTCGCCTCACCTGCTGGCCTCCCCGGCAGGGCAGCCACTCGGGGAGCACGGGAGTTGGTAATGCCGGAGGGGAGAGGTGGGGTGCGTGTGCTAGTGGCCTGGGTTAGATGGCTGTGGCTGGAGCCGGGTCCATGTCGCAAACCTTGTTCGCAGCAGCTCTGCCTTGCTTTCAGGCGACACGGTGACGGCGCTGCAGCCCCGGGCTCCGTCCGCAGCACAAAGTGGAAGACCCATCCCAGGGTGGCTCTGGCTCTCCTTCCCATTTAAAACAAGGTTTTTTCCTTTATTAGTTTTTAGAGAGAGAGGAAGGGAGAGGGAGAGATACAAACATCGATGAGAGAGAACATGGATTGGCTGCCTCCTGCACGCCCCCACTGGGGATCGGGCCCATAACCTGGGCATGTGTCCTGACCGGGAATCGAACCAGCGACCTCTTGGTGCATGGTTGATGCTCAACCACTGAGCCACACCAGTGGTGTCTCCTTCCTATTAAAAAAATAATTTTTTTTTTTGTTAATCCTCACCTGAGGATAGTTTTTTCCATTGTTTTTTTTTTGGGGGGGGGGTTTAAAAGAAACAGCAATGTGGGAGAGTCGCATCAATTGGTTTCTTCCTAAATGTGCCCAACTGGGGCCGGGGATCGAACCTGCAACCCAAGTAAGCGCCCTTGGCTGGGAATCGAACGCATGACCCTTTAGTGTGTGGGCCAACACTCTAACTGCTGAGCCAAACCTGCCAGGGCTCTTTCCCATTTTTAATCAGCTGTCGTGGTCAGTAGAGTTATGCCCCCCGGGATGTCTGCGCCCTGCCCCTCACACCCGTGAGTACGCTGCCTTGTGCGGCAGAAGGACATGGCGGTTGTGCTCAGCATCCTGAGCTGAGGCAATCGTCCTGGATCCTCAGGGGGCCCAGTGTCATCGTGAGGGTATTATCCGGAAAAGAGGGGGCAGGAGGGCTGGAAAAGGAGATGTGATGGGAAAATAGAAAACAGGACCACGAATGTGGGTGACTCTGGAAGTTGGAGAAGGTGCTTTCAGAAGGAACGCCATCCTGTAAACACCTTGAACTGAGCCCAGCAGGAGCAAGACCCTTTGTTCATCTGACCTCCACTTAAGACAACACATTTGTGTTTGTTCTAAGCACTGAGTGTGGGGCAGTTTGTATTGTTCTAAGCACTAAGTGTGTTCAGTACCCACAGGGAACCGATGCACTTGTGTGCGATGTAATGTTATTCAGACCCTGGTCCAGCTCCACCCGTTTGGGCCAATGTTCCTGTGTGCAGGGCAGAATGGCCAGAAGGGACCTTGGTCGCTTTGAGGGTTCTGTCCCCAGACCTGGAGAAAGCACAGTCAGGAGAGAGTGGTCTCCACCTGTTCATCAAGGACACGTTAACTTTGAAAACCAGTCAAAGTAGATTTAAAAGGTGATCAGACCAAAACGCAGACTAAACCGACGACGTGCAGAATTCACTGATGCGGTTGAAACAGGGGCCAAACCAGCTGGCGAACCCAGTCCCTCCTGGCCCTCGCCCTGTGGACGCCTCACTGCTCTGTTGTGTTCGGCTCCGGGTCACCACACTGCGCTGGGACACGGACGGGCGCATGGCGCCATCGACTAGACGTTTGTGTCCCCCCAAGTTCACACTGGAGACCCCACAGAGCTCCCTTGCCCCTTCCATCGTGTGAGGACACAGCGAGAAGACGGTCCTCCGGGAGCCAGAAGTGGTTCTCGGCAGACCCCAAATCTGCTGCCACCTTGATGCGGGTTTCCAGCCTCCAGAACTGTGAGAAATCCACCTTCAGACCGGTTCCTGCGCTGCTGAAGGACGCGATGCACAGGCGTCACTGCACCGTGGCCGTGGTGGGACGCAGCTCACAGACGTGCCTCTCTCCCTCCAAGAGCGATGCAGACTCCACGCCGCGGGCACTCAGAGGTGCCCAGGGAGGCCCGGGAGCCCACGCAGGCCTCCACCCGGGCTTGTCGTCGGCACCGTGCCGATAACCATCCTGCGTCCGCGTCCCGCCAAGCGCTTCCGTGAGTCCCATTCCCAGAAGCGAGACTCCCGAATCAAGCGTCACGTTTCAGCTGAAATGAGATGAGAACTCAGCTTCCTCCTACCCCCCTCCCCCCGTTCACAAAAGCAGATGTAAAATGAACAAGTATCACGTTTACGTTCTCTTGTTCCTCTTGGGAAAACTGTACGAGCGAATTTCTCTAAATTTGGTTTGACACTTGTGATGAATCCTTCATGTGTCGAAATAGATGAGATCACCTCCGAGGCTTTTTGTGGATGTGTCCAAGACGCTCTCCCTGTTAGAAGGAAAAACAGTGAAAAGACCCCCGTGGCCTGCTGCATGGAGCTGGCGCCTTGGTTCTGTTTCGGCAGCTCCCCCGAGACCCGTCGGCTGGCGGGGGCGGCCAGTCCTTGTCTTGATCATCATCAGGACATAGTTTAGGGCTATGTGAGCAAAAAAGGCATTTTTTCCTGATGATTTGTGCCTCTCTCAAAACCAAGGGCTGAGCCCCAAGGCAGGGGGTTGGGGGGAGGGGGGAGCCTCCGTGGGGGCGGGGCTCCCCTGCTCCAGGATCCTGTGGAGTGGGTGGTCCCACCTTAGCACATGTGCTCGTCATGAGTGTGGGTGGAAAATTTGGCGAGCACCGCCTCATTCATGTTGCCAGGCACCCGTGCAGGGCAGGCGTTCGGTAAACCCACCACGGGCGGATAAATGAGTGTTTGCAGACGCAGGGAAGACTGCTATTCCGCTGTGCTGATGGCTCGTTGAATGATCCTGGACAACGTGCACGGAATGTTTTGTTTCCCTTCTCTGCACGTGGTGGTGGGTTCTGGTGATTTCTTGGCAGGGGTCACGCGTGAGGACCGGTCATCAGCTCTGGCACTCACCTTCCCCTGGCGTGGCGAACAGCAAGAAGGTGGCCCTAGGAGGGGCGGTTAATGTCAGGTGTCAGCTTGGCTGGGCTGTGGGGCCAGGTTGTAGGTCAGACACCAGTCTCCATGAAGCTGTTTGGAGATGAGATTAACATGTAACTCGGTGGACTCCCAGGAAAGCAGATTACTCACTGTGATCTACACAATGGGTGGGCCTCAACCAATCAGCTGAAGGCCTTGCGGACAAAGACCAGGTTTCTCAGAGAAGTTTAGATGCTAGATAGCTAGATGACAGATACATAGATAAATGATAAATAGACAGATGAATGACAGATGGATAAAGAGCTAAATGATTGTCTCAGAAGGGGCTGCTGGGGCGTCGCGGACCCTCGCTCCTTTCCAGGGGCCGTGACGGGGTTGGCAGTGGGCTGACCAGGCAGCCTGCAGACCTCACGGAGAGTCAGCTCGGCCAGACACATTCCCGCTGACCCACAGCGATGCCCACGCCTGCGCAGTGTGGATTTGAGGTGCGCCCTGCTGGGCCCTGGAGCGGAGGGTCGGGGCTGGCTTTGTGCGGCGCCAGCAGACGGCTGGCGCGATCCTGCAGCGGAAGCACATAGCCGCCTTTGTGTGAGAAGGGCCGCCGTCAGCCCGCAGCAGAATGCAAAGTGCTGAGGCCACCACGCCAGGGGCCGCGTCCGGGAGGCCGCCCCAAAGGCCGCACTTCCTGCCGACCCTGGAACTCTGTGAGCCTTTGACAAACATTCCTGACAGGTCCTGATTTGTTTAGATAGTAGAGAAAGATGATCTCAGGGATTGTGGCTCACGCTTCTCAAACACCACAACACACACAGGGAAACACACGCAGATATACACAGGCACAGCAGCCTTCCCACATACACACCACACATAGACACACACAGACATACACAGGCACATAGACACATGCAGACATACACAGGCACACCAGCCTTCCCACATACACACCGCACACAGGGACACACGCAGACATACACAGGCACACCAGCCTTCCCACATACACACCGCACATAGACACACACAGACATACACAGGCACACCAGCCTTCCCACATACACACCGCGCATAGACACACACAGACATACACAGGCACACCAGCCTTCCCACATACACACCGCACATAAACACACACAGACATACACAGGCACATAGACACACACAGACATACACAGGCACACCAGCCTTCCCACATACACACCGCACACAGGGACACACGCAGACATACACAGGCACACCAGCCTTCCCACATACACACCGCACACAGGGACACACACAGACATACACAGGCACACCAGCCTTCCCACATACACACCGCGCATAGACACACACAGACATACACAGGCACACCAGCCTTCCCACATACACACCGCACATAAACACACACAGGCACATAGACACACACAGACATACACAGGCACAGCAGCCTTCCCACATACACACCGCACATAAACACACACAGACATACACAGGCACACCAGTCTTCCCACATACACACCGCACATAGACACACACAGACATACACAGGCACACTAGCCTTCCCACATACACACCGCGCATAGACACACACAGACATACACAGGCACAGCAGCCTTCCCACATACACACCGCACATAAACACACACAGACATACACAGGCACATAGACACACACAGACATACACAGGCACAGCAGCCTTCCCACATACACACCGCGCATAGACACACACAGACATACACAGGCACACCAGCCTTCCCACATACACACCGCACATAAACACACACAGACATACATAGGCACATAGACACACACAGACATACACAGGCACAGCAGCCTTCCCACATACACACCGCACACAGGGACACACGCAGACATACACAGGCACATAGACACACACAGACATACACAGGCACAGCAGCCTTCCCACATACACACCGCACACAGGGTCACACGCAGACATACACAGGCACACCAGCCTTCCCACATACACACCGCACATAGACACACACAGACATACACAGGCACACCAGCCTTCCCACATACACACCGCACACAGGGTCACACGCAGACATACACAGGCACACCAGCCTTCCCACATACACACCGCGCATAGACACACACAGACATACACGGGCACACCAGCCTTCCCACATACACACCGCACACAGGGACACACGCAGACATACACAGGCACAGCAGCCTTCCCACATACACACTGCGCATAGACACACACAGACATACACGGGCACACCAGCCCTCCCACATACACACCGCACATAGACACACACAGACATACACGGGCACACCAGCCTTCCCACATACACACCGCACACAGGGACACACGCAGACATACACAGGCACATAGACACACACAGACATACACAGGCACACCAGCCTTCCCACATACACACCGCGCATAGACACACACAGACATACACGGGCACACCAGCCTTCCCACATACACACCGCACACAGGGACACACGCAGACATACACAGGCACATAGACACACACAGACATACACGGGCACACCAGCCTTCCCACATACACACCGCACACAGGGACACACGCAGACATACACAGGCACATAGACACACACAGACATACACGGGCACACCAGCCTTCCCACATACACACCGCACACAGGGACACACGCAGACATACACGGGCACACCAGCCTTCCCACATACACACCACACACAGGGACACACGCAGACATACACGGGCACACCAGCCTTCCCACATACACACCGCACACAGGGACACACGCAGACATACACAGGCACACCAGCCTTCCCACATACACACTGCGCATAGACACACACAGACATACACAGGCACACCAGCCTTCCCACATACACACCGCACACAGGGACACACACAGACATACACAGGCACATAGACACACACAGGCATACACAGGCACAGCAGCCTTCCCACATACACACCGCACATAGACACACACAGACATACATAGGCACACCAGCCTTCCCACATACACACCGCACACAGGGACACACGCAGACATACACAGGTACACCAGCCTTCTCACATACACACCGCACACGGGGACACACGCAGACATACACAGGCACACCAGCCTTCTCACATACACACTGCACACGGGGACACACGCAGACATACACGGGCACACCAGCCTTCCCACATACGGACACATGACCAGAAGCAGGTAGCCAGCACTGTGTAGGCCACCCACCACCCTGCCTGCACCCCCACTGCTGCCGCCATGCTGACCCCATCCTGGGCAGGGGCCTTCACTGAAGTCCCCCCTCCTGGCCGAGTGCTCTGGGCACACAGGTTCACCTCCTAACCCCACTTTCCTGGTCTGTGAAGTGGAATGTTGGGACCTACCTGCCATGCAGGGTGTTGGCAAGGTGCCACCAGGTTACCATCGGCGTGGCCAGGCCAGGCCTGGGGCAGGGAGGTGGCCTCATCCCCACCACACTGATGATCTGCACCCTAATTTGGCCTTTGCTGTCTGGCACCCTGGGAAATGACTCCCCGAAATGGCAGACTTGCAGGGCAGAGGGTGGCACTGCCAGGTTTTCCAGGCCTTTTCTACTGGCTGGTGCTCAGAGTGCAGGGGGAAGCCGGCTAGAGACGGTGTCGGGGACCCTCTGAGATCCCCACTTCCCGCCGACTCCCTCCCAGACGTTCAGGCACAGTCCTGCCTCACTGCCGGTGAATCTGCTGTCTCCGGACCGGCTCAGCCCAGCGGTGAGACGCATCTGCAGGTGGGTACTTGGCAGGTGCAGCATTCCCCGGACGGAGTGTGAACTGAGAGGCACCAGGATGACTTGGAGGCTCCTCACTGTCCGGACTGCCCGGCGCGATGCCCGCTCGCGAGGGGTGTGGGAACGGCCTTCTCCTTTGCCGTGGGTGCGTGGAAGCCAGCAAGATGCTCCCTGGAGGCCGAGCTGCTGGAAACACCAAAAGCCTCTAAACTGACGGGGGGGCAGGTCCCCTCTGGGAACGCGTCCCGAGCAGTAACTGGACAGGACCCCAGAGAGGAGCCCAGATGGGGCCAGGCCTTGCCGGAAGCAGTGCCCGCACGGACAGGTGGCAGGCCTGGCGGGCCGCCTGGTTGAAGGGTCGTCGTGCCCAGGAGAGGACAGGTTGGCAGGGTCGGCACAGGGGGGGCACATGGAGGACAGCCCGGGGGGTTCCATGTTTGTGAAAGGGAACTTGCCTGCCTGTCTGGAGACACACAGACCCCACAGTAGGGACCCCAGTGCCGGAATGACAGGTGCTTTTGATTGCTTGGCGTTTTCTGTCTTTCCTGAGGTTTTTATAAATATGCATACTTTTTTATAGCAGGAGGAGGTAATAAAGGTAATTCTGTTTTGAAAAAGCATATGCTTTCACCCAGTAGCTGCAGGATTTGGAGACCACTTGTCTAGCCTTTGTGCCTTAATTTCCTCATCGGTGGCACAGGAGTCTGAGTGCCCACAGGTAGGGTGGCATCACACAGGGCCACGTAGACAGTCAGCTGGCCCCACCCGGCAATGGAGATGAGTCTTCACTGTCCCCCAGGCTGGTGGCGGCACAGCGGCTCCTCGGGGATGCCTGCCGGTCAGTGCCCGGGGCCGGGAGTGGTGGGCTCCCAGCCAGGGCCACGTTTCTGCTGACTGGCCAGCCTCCCTCATGAGCTCATGCTGTCCGGACAAATCCCCCTAATGCCTGCATTCTGTCCCAGGCGTATATAGGAAGGGCCTGCACCCGGCTCCCTACCGTGCAGAGGCCCCTGCCTGACCCCGCAGCCCGGTCCCTGCAGCGCCGACACCCAGCATGGACATCACCATCCAGCAGCCCTGGTTCAGACGCGTGCTGGGCCCCTTCCACCCCAGCCGGCTGTTCGACCAGTTTTTCGGCGAGGGCCTCTTTGAGTACGACCTGCTGCCCTTCCTGTCCTCCACCATCAGCCCCTACTACCGCCAGTCCCTGTTCCGCACGGTGCTGGACTCGGGCATCTCTGAGGTGAGGCCACCTGGCCGGGGGTGGGGGGGCGGGTGTGGCTGGGGGACCAGCTGGGGTGTCTGAGGGCTGTGCTCTCGAGCTCTCGTCTCGTTGCGTGGAGTGGACGGTGTCGGCCGCGGGGCCCCTCTCCCTCGCCCCCGTTCCTCCCGACGGCAGAGGCTGGGGTGTCCTCACGGCAGGGCCGCCCGGGCCTCCGGGGAGGGGTCGGGAGAGGCGGCCTGCCTGAGCCCGACGCTGTCTTTCCCTCCATCAGCTCATGACCCATATGTGGTTTGTGATGCACCAGCCACATGCTGGAGGCCCCAAGAACAACCCCACCAAGGCAAGTCTGACGGCAGGCGCCGTCCTGCTCCCCTTCCAGCAGGAGCCTGGGTGGGGGGTGCTGCTCAAGGCCGGCTGTTGCGCCTCCTACCCGAAGGCCTCTTCGGCCAGCACAGATGAGGAGAGCGGGCTCATCCACGTCATCCCCGGTGCCCAAGGGCAGGCGCCAAGGGAAGGCAACGAGAGCCACGGTCTGCCCTCCCCGAGCCGAGCCGGACCCTGGGTCCAGGGTGCTGGCAACGCACCTGCTGTCTAAACACAGGCCTGCCCAGAACGGACACGGGCCAACCCACCCGGAGCCCGAGTGCATGAACAAAGGAGGGGCGTCAGACACGGGCCGTGTGCAGGGCAGTCGGCGGCAGCTTTGTGGGCTGTCAGGCACGTCCAGTCGATGTGAAGGGACAGGGCCCCGGACTATGGAGGGAGAGATGAGGGGAAGCCAGGGCAGTAGCCCTACTCCAAGTGCTAGGTCTGCCAGCCAGCCGGGCAGCCCACACAGCCACCCAGCCCCAGCCAGCCGGGCAGCCCACACAGCCACCCTGCCCCAGCCAGCCGGGCAGCCCACAGCCCGGTCCCTGCAGCGCCGACACCCAGCATGGACATCACCATTCAGCAGCCCTGGTTCAGACGCGCGCTGGGCCCCTTCCAGCCGGGCAGCCCACACAGCCACCCAGCCCCAGCCAGCCGGGCAGCCCACACAGCCACCCAGCCCCAGCCAGCCGGGCAGCCCACACAGCCACCCAGCCCCAGCCAGCCGGGCAGCCCACACAGCCACCCAGCCCCAGCCAGTCGGGCAGCGCACACAGCCACCCAGCCCCAGCCAGCCGGGCGGCCCACACAGCCACCCAGCCCCAGCCAGTCGGGCAGCCCACACAGCCACCCAGCCCGCCGGGCAGCCCACACAGCCACCCAGCCCCAGCCAGCCGGGCAGCCCACACAGCCACCCAGCCCCAGCCAGTCGGGCAGCCCACACAGCCACCCAGCCCCAGCCAGTCGGGCAGCCCACACAGCCACCCAGCCCGCCGGGCAGCCCACACAGCCACCCAGCCCCAGCCAGCCGGGCAGCGCACACAGCCACCCAGCCCCAGCCAGTCGGGCAGCCCACACAGCCACCCAGCCCCAGCCAGTCGGGCAGCGCACACAGCCACCCAGCCCCAGCCAGCCGGGCAGCCCACACAGCCACCCAGCCCCAGCCAGCCAGGCAGCCCTTTACCAGCTGACATCACCAGACACCATCGCCTTGAACCCCCAGGCTCTGGTGGTCAGCTGGCTGTCCACACAGCCCTAGTCCCCGGTTCCTGAGACTGTTCCCCTGGCTGTGTCTAAGGAGAGCTCAGGGCTGTGACCTGCAGTTGTTCTGATCACTGGGGACGGAGCCACCCGCCACTCCACCTGGTCTCTCTGACAAGCCGCCAGGGACCACAGGGAACTCCCTCCCCGAGCTTCAGCCCCCAGGGAGACCCACACGAGTGCTTGGGTTTCAGGTCCGATCCGACCGGGACAAGTTTGTCATCCTCCTGGACGTGAAGCACTTCTCCCCCGAGGACCTCGACGTGAAGGTGCAGGAGGACTTCGTGGAGATCCACGGCAAGCACAGCGAGCGGCAGGTGAGCGGACCCTTCCTGGGCCCTGGGCCCGGCGAGAGGGACCCTCCAGGCCTCCGGGATCCAGGTGCTTCTCCGGGAGGGGGCGCCCGTTCCCCTAAGCATAGCTGCCTCCCTGTGGTGGTGGGGGGGAGGGGGGACGGTTCCTGAACCCTCTGCAGCCCCCGAAGCCAGATGCATGGCTGGGGCTGTCCCTGACTCCGTCCCAATCCCCTGCGTGATGGGGTGGGGTTAGGAAGGACCCCGGAAAGGCCGAGCGCCGAGCCCCGGGCAGTGTCACGCGAACCCGGCTTTGGAGGTGCTGTGGCAGCTGCGTTCATCGAGGCTCCGGACGCCCGCCTGTGCTGACAGGCTCACTCTCAGCAGCCCGTCATCTCGAGCTGGCCAGCGGCACGCCCGGCTCAGGAAGCCCTCGGCCTGCCCAGCCCACCACTGGGACAAGGCGGGTGGGGGTGTGGGGAGCCTGGGCAGGGTCTCAGACAGGGCCGGGAAGAGCCCATGCGCGGTCGCGGGCACGCCACGTCCTCTCGTGTAGTGGACAGGGCGAGGGCCCGCGGGTGTGGTGCTGGCAGTCAGCTCCTCGTGGCTGGGCCAGAGACCGGGGCTTTCTTCAGTGGCTGGAGGAGTTGGCTGGCTGTTTCGCCAGCCCAGCCCAGGGTGCTCCTCCCCTGTGGGCTGTCCGCCCGTCCACCTGGAGGAGAGGGTCGGGCCCAGGGCCTGAATCCGGGCCAGCACCATCCGGAGAAGCGTGCTGCTGTGCCCAGGCAGGGCCTCTGACCCTTCAGATGATCGCAGGGACCCCGGGCCCGGGCCGTCTGCGGGGTCAAGGGACAGGGAAACCCCGATCCAGGGCCAGGAACAGACCATCCATGAGACTTCGGTGAAATTAGTCCGAAGAGATAAGGCCTTGGCAGCAAGGGCCGGGCAGGCCTGCTCTGCGGGGGGCCGGCGGGTAAAGCTGCGCACGAGCCCGGCCCGCCTGCCACCTGCCCTGGGAGAGCGTCACGGGACTGACGCTCCGGTCCGGGAGGTCCTTCTCCCCGCGGGGTCACTCCCTCCACTGCAGTGGCCTCTCTGACGGCCCCCTCCCCTGACCCCACCCAGGACGACCACGGCTACATCTCCCGCGAGTTCCACCGCCGCTACCGCCTGCCCTCCAGCGTGGACCAGTCGGCTCTCTCCTGCTCCCTGTCCACCGACGGCATGCTGACCTTCTCTGGCCCCAAAGTCCCGTCTGGCGTGGATGCCGGCCACAGCGAGCGAGCCATCCCCGTGTCGCGAGAGGAGAAGCCCAGCTCTGCTCCCTCGTCCTAAGCTCGGCTGTGGCCTGGGCTGCCACCCGCCGCGGCCCCCACGACCCATCCATCGGGGGACCCTAGAAAGTGGGGCCTTTGTCTTCCTTCTCTTTCCTGTTTTTCGTTCCTTTTCCTCTTCTCCGAGGTAATGCGGGTTTTCGAGAGTAGCCTGGAGAGCCTGGGGCCTCTGCCCGAGGTGCTGCGACCTCAGGGTGACCCAGATCCCAGCACCTGCCGGCTGGTGGGAGTAAACAGCCTTTTCTGCCTCTTTAGGCAGCAGCCCTGCCCTCCTGGGGGGTGCAGGCCCGTCTGGGCTGACCGAGAGGTCAAAGACCCGGCTGAGCCATCTCTGGGTGGCTGCCAGCCAGGTGCATCTAAGCCGTGGCAGCTGTGCCAGGGCCGGGCGTGTGCCTGCTCACCTGTCCCGGGCCCTGAGGTCCGTCTGCGGGAGGCTCTGAGTGCCGGCTTCTCTCGACCACCCTCCTCCCTCCTTCTTCTCTGTAGTACGCTCGTGGGGCGTCTGACCGCCCCTGACCATGTAGCTCGTGGCAGTCAATAAAGAGCAGGTGACACAAGCAACTTGCCGTCTGGTGGCCGTGCTGTCTCCACCTGGGAAGTGTGGAGAGTAGTGGAGAAGGGCGGAGGGGGGCAGGACACGGGGGTTCGTCCGTCCCTAAGTGACCCGTCACTTTCTCGCGTCCAGTCCCACCAGTTTCACAGGAGGGAGCCGGTTTTAGAACTTGGAGGGATGAGGGAGGAGGAGGAGGAGGCAGGGAGGTGGGAGGGAGAACATCGGGTTTCCTTCTCCAGCCCTTGTGGGAACTCTGCCAGGCGAGGCCTCCGCTCCTGACCCGGTGCTCCCCCCTGGGGGCTTCTCTCTGGGCTCTCTTGGGGTTGCGCTGTAAGGATCCGGCCCCCTCGGTTCCTAGGGTGAGTGGTGGCCTTCCAGCGCGGTCGGAACGTGTCCACCCCCTTGCTGCCTCCCCCTCCATGAAATAGGCACAGGGGTCCTCGGGGGCTCGTGGAGACCAGAGCTGAGCACCCCCACCAAGAGCGGGGGCCTTCTCACTGCTTACCCAGACTCTCCGAGATGGGGAGGAGTGAGGCCTGGGGGCCCACAGCCTCAGGGAGGGGGGTGGCTCGGCCAGCGACCCCGACAACTGCACAGTGACCAGAGAGGGTGAGGTGGGAGGCCAGATGCAGAAAGCCAGCAGACACTGTGACCGGATGGGCACTGCCAATGTGGTCAGGCCCGGGCCCTCTCCCCAGGACTCTGACGGAGGCCAGCAGACAGGCCCTGGGGTGGTGCTCCCGTTCCTCCTGGGAGAAACCAGGCCCAGAAGGGAGCGCACACGAGAAGAGTTTGCAAAAGGGATCCCCGTTCACCATGCGGTGAGACAGCGTATCGTTCAAAGTGGACAGCAATGTGCACACACTCCCCTTGTGTCTCTATCACTCTGCGTTTGGCCCCCATCTAGATGAGAGTCTTCACCCCTGGAGGAGTCTCCCCAGACTCCCTCCCACCCCCTCCTTCCAACAGGAATTGCCCCTACTCCTGCCACATTTGTAAAGAACACGGGGTACCCCGTGTTGGTGGCAAACACAGCCTCTGCACTGCATCTGGGGCTGGATATTTGGAAAATCAGTCTCTGATTTCCTTGCTCCTCCCGGGTCTGCCTCAGACCTGCTGTCCTTAGAAGAGGCTGCACTCTTACATGACCTGGCATGTCACTGCACCAAAGGTCAGGGGGTCGGGGTCCTGTGGGTCTGACTGCAGCCATAACTGAGCTGTCGTCCGATGCCGATGGCCTTGTGGTCACTGCTGTTCTTGCTGAGGCCTCGTCATGGGCTGAGCTGTGTCCCCCCAAACTGAAGCCCTAAGCACCTCAGGATGTGACAGTGTTTAGAGACGGGAGTCTTTACAAAGGCGATTCAGCTAAATGGAGGTCACCAGGGTGGCCCTCATCCAGCATGGTTAGTGTCCCTAGGAGAAGGGTTAGGACACGGGCACAGAGAGACGGCCATGTGAGGACAGCCTCCTGCAAGTCCAGGGGAGAGGCCTCGGGGGAGTCCAGTACTGCAGGCACCTGGATCTTGGACTTCCAGCCTCCGGACTGTGAGACCATAAACGTCCGCTGTTCAAGCCACCCGCCTGTGCATTTGTCCGGCCGCCTGAGCTGACTCCTGCAGGCCGGAAGGCACGCCTTTGGCCTCCGGTGACAGTGGGAGTAGGTTCGCGGAATGCTGGGGATTTGCAGGGGGTGCCAGGGTCCCGTCCAGGCAGGGGCACTGAGAGCCCCCTCACGGAAGGCTCCCCGACTTCCTCGGACCCACACAGTGGCTCTTCCAGCTCCAGTGGGGAGTCTGCTGCCATCAGTTTCCCTGATGGTGAGGCCTCTGCCCAGAGTCAGTCACATGGGCTGCTGCAGGGAGAACTGAACCCAGGACTGTCTGGCCCCCTCCCGCTCCTCCTTCGAGCTCACTCGCACCTGTCTGCTGGAGACCTGGAGCGCACCCCATGCGCCTGCAGGGCCCCCGCAGCCTGCCCCTGGGCTCTGCGGGCCCTCCCTCCTCCTCCCCTCCGGGCACTCCGACAGTCCGACAGTCCGGGGCCACCAGAGCCAGGCTCCGCCCCTCGAGGACACCTGGCTGCTCCCACTACAGAAGCCATACAGATGAGGATGGCCAGTATCCCCCAAACCTGCCGGCTCCTGGAACCCACCCAGACCCACTGGATGGAGTGTGCAGGGCTAGAGGTCAGGGGTCTGAGCTCCCAGTCATTCCCCAGGCCGTGCCCAGGGCCAGGCAAACCTGGGAGATGCTGGAATAACAGTGGCCACCTCCACAGGTGGGCGAGTAAAGGGGGAGAGGTCTCCCTGAAGCTGCCTCTCCCGTCCCAGGGTTACCCTCTCATCCCACCCAGCATGAGACTGATGTAGTCATGTGGTTTTGGAGCAAGAATGAACCACGCTTCCCTCCTGGGACCTCGTTTTCACCATGAGCAGCAGTAGCAGGAAAAGCATGAACTGAGCGCTTCCTGTGTGCCAGGTGCCATGCCAGCCACACTGGGACCTGGTGGCCCCCATTCAGCCCAACCAGAGTTTGCAAGGGGCTCCACTGTTGGGGGGAAGATACATTTTTCAAAGCTGAGTCACTTGTCTGGTGATCACCACTGGTGACATCTTGGCCAGGACTCACCCCATCTGCCTGACCTCAAAGGCAGGTCTCTGAACCCCTCTATAGTGAGTATTACAGTGTCACCCCCAACCTGTAAGTCAGGAGCCACTGCGGAAGCCAGGGTAGTCCTGTTCTTCTGGCAACTTCCTGTGTGACCTCAGGCAGGTTTATCAACCCTTCTGAGGATCAGATTCCCATCCTCACCGGTTCACGGAGGTGGTGGACTGGGCACTCTCCAGGGGTGACCCGCCCACAGACGGCCACCTGCGATCCCAACACATACCACCAGGTGGCAGCAGAGGCCTGCCTTGGCCACGGAGACCTGGCAAGCAGCAGACCTGAGCTTGTCACTAAGGTCACCTTCACCGGTCCAGACAGGGCTAAGCAGCAGCAACACACATCTGCAGAGGACCTGGCTGCTGCGGCTTGGCTGGTGACATGGAGCTCTGGGAGGCCCACCCTGACCGCAGGGAGTGGTATCCAGCACGAGAGACTGGAACTAGGGACACAAAAAGCCACACAGACAGTCAGTGGTATTTCTTTACAATAAGTCACTTTTGTTCCATTTACTTGTCTATAAAGTCATCTGAAGAACAAGAAGTCACTGTCTGGCAGATCAGCACTGTGCTAGGCCCCGTCACCCTGTGCAGAGTCTATCAGCCCTCCCTGCCACCAGCCTCCAGCTCCCCCGCCTCTCCTAGAAGGCTCAGAGCACCTTTCTGTCCTGTCCTGTCCACAGAGGCCTGTGTGGGGCAGTGCAGGGTGAGGAATCAGCCCTGGCAGGCAGCCCCAGAACCTAACACAGGGGGCAGGGTCATGGGGTCAAAGGTCCTGCCAGCCAGATGCTGCACATGGTTCCCTGGGAGCAGGCTGCGACCCAGAGCCTGTGACACGTGCTAGACCAAAGGGCAAGGCAACAAGGAGCCTAGGAGCTGAGGGACACGCCGGGACAAGGCATCCTAAGGGCAGGGCAGCCTTCTCTGCAGGGCAAGCCTGCCACCCAGCACCTGCCTCAGCCTTCAGGGTGGGAGGGGAGCGGGAAAAGGGAGTCCCACTCAAGCTGCGGGCTGAGAGGGGGGTGGCCTGCAGACCCCACTTGGCCCCCATCAGGGCCAGCTCCCCAGCCTGTGGGTGCTAGGCTGGGGGGCTCTGCTGTTTCAGGATTTTCTCCAAGATCTAGGACTGAGTGGTAGGGGCAGTGGCTGGCCCCACCTGTGCGTGCAGGCTGCTGTCATGAAAACCGAGCAGAAGGGAAGATCTGCACACATGCACACACACATGCACACACGCAGTGCAGCTCATTTGTACATTCAAACACAAACACACAGACACGCACAGCACAATGCACACTTGCACACAGCAACTTATGTCCACAGTGCACACATGCACACAACTGCACACTCTCCATACATACAAACACACTGCACACATACACACGTATACATGTATCTGCATGCACACGTGCTTGCAACAGCCACGGGCAAGCTCTGGGCTCTATTTCCTGCCTCTCGTTGCACTGGCTTCCTTCTGTGTCTGATTTGTACTTGAACGTGAGACACAGTCGCACAGAGGTTTCCTACCCGCTTCTCTGCCCGAGTAGGAGCCTCTCCCGTGTGCTGCTCAGACCCAGCGCTTCCAGAGAGACCTGACACTCCTTGTGTCGCTGGAGCACCTGATCACCTTCTGATGCCTGGCTGGCACGAGAGAGGGTGGGGCTGCAGGCTCAAGGGCACCCCAAGGCCACCAGGAGGGAGGGGCAGCGAGAAGCTGTCAGGAGCCAGTGAGCACTTTGCCTTTACCCAGCCAGGAGCCAGAATTGATGGGGAAGGTGGGGGAGGCTCAAAATCACAGGTTTCCAAAGCCAGTGCCCCCTCAGAGAGAGTCCTGCTGGCGTTTAAGGTGGGTTTGCAGAGGACACGGGGCCGGGAGACCAATCAGACCGGAGGACCCCGGGAGGGATGGAGCTCCGGGTAGCCTGCAGGCGGGGCTGCAGGACTGTGGGGGCCCGGCCTGGCAGGGGTGCAGTTCCAGGGGCTGGAGGCCGGTTCTTCTGAGGCTGGTGACGTTGGAGGGTCACCGCGCAGGTCTGTGCCAGGTGCCCGCGCCTGGGCTCTTTGGCAGGGACCTACATGGGCTGCCCCTCCGCCTGTTTGCTGTGAAGATCCAGGTTAAGGGAGTAGTGAGGTACTGTCCCTGAGCGGGGGGCTGGCCCGTGAGCCCCAGCTGTCCTGAGTCCGGCCCCTCTCTGACTGCCAGCTCCCGAGGCTGGCGTAACACGTTTCCTGGTGGGCAGCCCTCGCCCTGCAGGCTGCTTTGGTGTCCTGGGTGGCCGGAACGTAGGAGCACACGCTTGGCAGCTGCCAACGACAGAAATGCATTCGGAGCCCGGAAGTAGGAAACGCAGGTGTGGGCGGGGCCTTGCTCCCTCTGAGGGTCCAGGGAGGGTCCTTCCGGCCGCTTCCAGCTCCGGGCCCTCCAGCCTCCGTGGCCTGCGGCAGCACCACTCCTGTCTCGGCCTCCATGGGCACCTGGCCTTCTTCTTCCTGGCCGTGTGTCTCGTGGCTCTGTGGCTCTTCTCTTACTATAAGGAGCCAGTCATTGGAGTCAGGGCCTAGCCCGATAGTCCAGGGTGATCTCTCTGTCCTTCCTTAATTACATCTGCAAAGACCCTTTTGCCAGTAAGGTCACAGTTGCAGGTTCTGGGGTTTGGAGCGTAGACATGTCTGTAGGAGGGTCATCATTCTAACCACGACTAGGACCGACACCCCTGAGCTGCACGGCCCTCACCTGCCGGGGCACCTTCACGTACACCATTGTGCTTGTTCCTCAAAGGGGGCATCACAGGTCGGTAGGACAGGCGCCAGCCCATTTTAAAGACGAAGAAACGAAGGCCCAGAATTGTAGAGCCAGAAGGAGGAGGTCTGGACTGGGAGCCTGCCTCAGCGACTGGCCAGGTGGATGGGTTGAACTCACACCTGTGAGGCGAAGGGGAAGGTGCCTACAGTCTCCTTGGGAGAAAACTCTGCCAGTCCTTGGTCTCCTGATATATACGGAGCAGCCCGCGATGCGCCCCGCAAGACCGCCGCCCCCGTGCTCCGCCGCGGCGCAGTACCTCTGCTTCAGCCGGGCGTGGGCACGTCCACGGGAGGCGTGGGGCCTCACCTCGTTGCATTCGGACACTTGGAGGCCTGTGTTTCTGTTCTCGACATTTCTATGGCAATCCACAGTTGTCTGCCCACAGATGACCCGACATCCGGGTCCGTTAATGATTCACCTATTAACAGACTCATGGGGCAGCCACTGACCCGGCTTGGCACCACCACCTGGGGCACCCCCAAGGCTCCCAACCGGAACCAGGAGACATTGTGGGCACCACTCGGGGAACAGGATGTGCCATCACGGTTCAGGTCCCCACCCTGCCAGCAGGACAGCCCTGGACTTCAGACCTTCCTCAGGGCCCCTGGCCGCCAGGGTCCTGTACAAAGGAAGCTGTGCTAGGCTCTGGGCACCAGGGGCGCAGGGAGGCTAAGGGATGACTGGGGGCTGAGGGTATCAGGGCAGGGCAAAGGGGCTCTGGGTCCCCGCTAGCCCTGGGGGCAGGGCACAGACCCTCAGACTTTGGGTGCCATCCGGGTAACTTGATTCTGGGACCTCCCCCCTGTGGGACCCTCCCCCCTGCGGGACCCTCCCCCCTGCGGGACTCTCCCCCCTGCGGGACTCCCCCATTGCACCCTGGGCCCTGAGGCTGGCTGCCTGGTTTTAACCTTGAAGCTCATCCCCATCCAGCACATCAGCCCCGCGGTACTGTGGGAGGCCCAGAGGTTGAGCAGGGAGGGCCAGAAACTCTGGCAGCGATGACAGCTGGGGGACAGCCAGCAGCTCAGTCCAAGCTGGGATACGGGGCCTGGCATGCCCAGGCCAGGTGGGCAGAACTCTGCGGTAGAGCCCACCTGGGCCCCAGGGGCAGCACCTGAGGCCTGTGTCCGAGAGCTCCAGCCGAGGGTTCTGGGGGTGAGACAGAGGTTCTGGGCCAGGAGGAGAGCAGGCATTCCACATGGGCAGGGAGTCCCCGCAGGCGGAGTATGTGCCAGAGGAGGAGGCAGAGGCCTGTCCAGCTGGGTGGGGGGTCCCAGGAGGCCCCTTGGGTGGGAGTCACAAGTTGTCTGGACACAGACGGGGAGCAGGCAGAATTCGAGATTGTCCTGTGTCTGGGCCAGCAAGGCTGCGGTGCCATTGTGTCCCTGCACTGAGTGGCTGGCAGCTCCTTGGGCCTGAGCCCCTCCCCCGCCTCGTGCCCCGGGCTGGCACTTCAGAGTTGGGCTCTTCACCTCCAGCAGCTGGGTCCCTGGGAAGGTGCACGTGGCCGGGGGCTGCCCCTGGTGCAGGTTCTGACTCAGCAGGTGGTGCTGCCGTTGCCTTTCCACCGCCCCCAGGGACAACACCTGCAGTGGGGGCGCTTCAGCAGCTCGGGGGGGCCCCCACCCCACCGCTGAGTTGGGTCTGCTGGGCTGGCCTTTTCAAAGCAGCACCCACCTCCCCTCCAGCTTTCTCAGACTGTGCCTCGGGGGTGAGGAGAGCAGGGTGTCCCCTGCAGGGGCTCCTGGGCGCCACGGGGCAGCCTGGGGTGGGGGTGGGGCTCACCAACACCCTCTCTGGAGCCTGGCCCCCACCTTGGTGATCCCCCGGCAGGAGGTGGGGCAGGGCCCGGAGTGAGGGCACTGGGGACTGGGGTCCTGGTCAGCCAGGCTTCTGGCTCAGCTCCACAAGGCGAGCTCTCCGAATGCCTGACTCCCCTCCCCCACGCCTGACTCCCCTCCCCCACGCCGAGCCCAGGAGGCCCACCCTCCAGCCTTCCAGGTACCAGCTGACATCTGGAGAGGACCAGGAACCTGGCTGCCGAGGGGCAGAGGGGGCATTGCGGGGACTTGGCTGCCTCTGCGGGGCTCTGGGCTCCTTCTGAGGGGCCTAGTGTGTTAGGCCTCCGAACCTGGCGGGGCTGGAAGACCTGAGCCCGGGCTTGGAGAGGAATCCCCTCTGCCCTCCCAGCCGCAGCGGGTTTGGGGCTTGACTGCAGGAGGGAATTGCCCCAGACCCCAAAGCTGTGGGGCAGGAAAGCCCAACTAGGCAAAGGCGGGGCTTGGCCCAGCTCTTCTGGCCACCCCCTTCCCTGGGAATCCCGAGAGGGAAGCGGGCGGAAGGAGCAGTTTCTAGTGGCCCTTGCGACCCAGAAGGGCAGCAGCCCCCACATTTCCTGCCTGGGCAGCCCCGCCCACTCTGGCTTTCCCCTC
Organism: Molossus molossus; assembly: GCF_014108415.1. NCBI lineage: Eukaryota > Metazoa > Chordata > Mammalia > Chiroptera > Molossidae > Molossus > Molossus molossus. The sequence continues at coordinate 6,227,491 of NW_023425388.1, read as the reverse complement.
CCCCCCTGGGAATTGGCTCCGCAGCTGAACTTTGTGTTGAGGATGGGGGCCGGGAAGCAGGGCCCTCCTGTGTGGCCTCTGTCACCCAGAGGACAATGGGCTGTTAGGAGCTGGGTGGGTCTGTGCCGTTGGTCCTTGTGAAAGGAGAGTGGGGGCTGGGGCGGGGGTTGGGGCGCTTCAGTAAGGACGCGGTGGGAGCAGGAGAGTGAGGGGCCTGCCTGTGGGGCCAGAGGGTCTGGGTGAAGCCCTGGCTAGGAGCTTTGATCTTCTCCCCTCAGTTTTCCCATCTGTCAGATGGGACTCTGACACTGCCCTCGGAGCCTCCTCCACCCTGCCCCTTCCGGTGCCCAGTCTCCGCCCAGCAGCGGGAGTGGTTCCCCCTCAGCTAAGAAGGGTCCCTCGCAAGCTGCATTGCCACATGGGCACCCCCATCATGCCTCGAGGTGGCGCTTGCTCTCCAAACTCCTCATCCATGGGCTCACTATCAGAACTCAGGTCCAACGGAGGTGATTCGATCCGAGGGCCCAGAAGCGCTCCTGGAACATGGCACACGCTGTGAAAGTGTTTGTTCAAGGAACCGTCAAGTCCTGTTGAACACGGGCGGGCCCAGCGTCTTCCCATGGCCCCATCTGAGTCTGAGGAGAAGGGAAGCCAGTTCTCAGGCTTATAAGGTCCTCACTTCCTGTCCTCCAGCCGCCTTGCCCTTGCCAGGCTCCTGCCCCAGGACATTTGCACGTGTACTTCCCTCTGGTTGGAGTGCACTTGCGCTCAGCTCCCTGCTGCCTGGCCCGAGCCCCCTTGCTGGAGGCCTTCCCTGAGGCAGCACCCCTCCCAGGGCCTTCTCAGCGCTCCAGGTCCTGTCTATCTGAAGGGCAGAAGCCCCATGAGGGCAGCAGGTAGGTCTGTCTCACTCATGCTGTCCCCTCCAGGGTGCTGGACAGAGCCTGCCCTGAGTGGGTGCTCCATGGGTATTGTGGAGTGCATGATGAGTGGATTGGCGGCTGGGTGTGGTATTTATTAGAGGTAGTGGGATGATACGGAGCTGAGCAGTCCTGGTGAAGAATAGACCCCCAGGCCTCCCCTGCCCTCCATGGCATAAACCTTCCCCTGACTCAGTGCTTCTCAAGCTGGCTGGATATCACATATTTGGGAGCTTTTAAAACTACTGATTCCATGTCACCTCCCTCTCCCCCCAACACACACCATGTGGGCCTTCACAGGTATGCTGCAAAAACCCTCAGGTGATTCATTTCAGGCAGGGTCAAGGGTCATGGTTTAGCTGACTGGTAGAAATTTTAATTCTCTACCAGTCAGAGGGACATTTAAATTAATTGGCAGGTTTTGGCAGGTCCCACCAACCATTTACTCTTGAGTATGAATTAGTGGAGGAGCCTGCTTTTTTTTTTTTTTTTTTAATCCTCATCCGAGGACATTTTTCCATTTTTTGTACAGATAGAGTAGGAGGGAGAGAGAGGAAGAGAGAGAGAGAGAAACATCGATGTGAAAGGGACACATCGAGTGGCTGCCACCCGCATGACCAACCAGGGCCGGGGACAAACTGCAACCGAGGTACGTGCCCTTAGCGGGAACCGAACCCGGGTCTCTCCGGACCGCAGACCGACGCTCTAACCGCTGAGCCAAACCGGCCAGGGAGAGCCTGCCTTTTTATTCCTTTCTTTCTAACACTTAGCTGGGTTAGGCAGGCTTGGAGGAATGGAACATTTTCTGGGTGGGAGAGAGAAAACAGGGCAGTAGTTTGGGGACAGACAGTCCTGGGGGCCTTTGGAGTGGGGGTAGGGTGATTTGAGGACTTTGAGGTGAGAAGGAAAGAAGACAACATTCAGGAGATGGGAGGAGGGTGTTCCTGCTTTCTGGGTGTTTCTCAGGGCCAGATGTAGAATAGAGCCCCTCCCCCAAGGGTAGAGCTGGATTTTCCATCCCCTGCTCAGCATGAGGGCCCGAGGTGCTCTGTGACCTATTGATGACAGTCATGTTGATGCAAGAGTCTTGCTGGTTTCCCATTGTGGTCCCTGCCTGCTCATTCTCCCCATGGGACACACGGAGATCCCCCACTTGCAGCTGTGTCTGCAGCACCCTTGATCACACATGGTTTGACCTTCTCAATGACCTACATCTATGGTTCCCAAAGCAGATCTCTATACCACGAGCAGCAGTTTCTGAATCTGGGGCGGGTCCCCCAAAACCTCCAGGTGGGGCTAGTTATAACAGGGGTCTTAGAACGGACTGAGAGACGGTCATTGCTAGTCGGTTTCACAGAAGAGGAACAGGAAGGCTGGAGAGACCACTGGTCCCTACAGCGACGGTTCCCCCAGAGATGCTGGTACCCCGCCTTCCTCATCACTCCCCACCTGCTGTCCACAGAAGCCTCCCCCAGGTGGTTCCCAGGAACAGACAGACCACACTCCACCTCGGAGGGTGGGGTGGGAGGTGTTCTGTGGATCACATTCCTCAAAGTAGGTGACCTTGAGCAAGTCCAAGGTCATGACCTGCAGGAAGGCTGATACAGAGACCTACCAAGAAAGAACCTGTTCAGGAGTGAACAGACACTCGATCTGCACTTAACAAGGGGAAGGGTGACAACACTTGAGTGGAGTTAGATGTGACAAATAAAAGCAGTGAGTTTAATGAATTTCACCATTAAGAAAAATTCAATAAAATGTTCTTTAATGTGGCTTAAAAATTTTTGTTTTTATCTTGGTGCCAACCCAGCCTGGCAGTTAGCACACAACTTCCAGCAAACTGCAGCCTCTCCTGTGCTGCTGCGGCCGTGGGCTGGGCGGAGGGACCCAGGCCTGAGCCCGGCCTGCTGGGAAGGAAGCGGGTGGCCAGGGGGCTGAGCCCGCGGACTGGGCTCAGAAAGAACCTCTGCCTGTCAAAGCCACCGAAACGAGTCCCTGCCGGCTGGGGCGAGGACTCCGCATCGGGCAGAGCAGCGACCCTGCTGGTTCCACAGGAGAGCCGGTCCGCCTGAGGGCCAGAGCCCCTGCGCCCCAGATCTACAAGGTTCTGCAGTCTCTCTCTGGGGCGGGCCCCAAGGTCTCCCAGCGCCCAGGGCAGAGCAGATGAGGGCGGCGCTGGGTCCAAGAGGAACTGGGGCGCCAGCGTGGAGACCAGAGGGCGGCCACCCGGACGCTGAGCTGTGCGCCTTCAAAAATCGCTCCTGTCTCGGGGCAGGAGCAGGCACGGAGCCCGCAGTGGGGAACCGGCTTACAGCGACCCAGAGCTTTGATGCTAGAACCAAAGACCCGATATCTCCAAAAAGCCGGGCTAATGGCCTATTTTACAAGCCAGGAAACCAGGCACCAGGGAACTAGGCAGTGCCCAGGCCGGGACGCCGCCGGGAGCGGGGAGCGGGGACCGGTGTGGACGCGGGACATCGCCTCACCGCCCGCCGCAGACCGGCTTTTCCTGCCGGCCTGGGAGGTCCACCGTAGTCTCGAGAAGGGCGGGGGAGGGGCGGGCCCCGGCGCCTTCTGTCCCCCACTCTCCGCATCCCTTTCACCCGCGGGTGGCTGCGCAGGCGGCCGCGTCAGCCACGTTCTGTTTACGCACGTCCCGGGCCGCCGGCGTGGGGGTGAGGGGCGCGCCCCGCAGCGGGGGCAGGGGCGGCCAACTGTCCTTCCGCTGTGGCGAGGCACCCCACGCCCAGCCCATCCGGAGTGCCGGGCAGAGGACGCGCCCTCTCCCTGGCGACCCCCAGCACTCCCCCTCCCCGGGTAGAGCCCCACGTCGTTGGCTCTGGAGCCTCATCTCTCCGCCCCGCTGGCTGAGCAGCCTCCTTCCATCAGCCCGGGTCACCCACTCCCTGGTAAGGTCGCGACCTCGCCTGGAGGAAGGGCCCTGCGCGCAGGCGCCTGCACCTCATTGAATGTCACTGTGATACCGATGTGATAACCCTGGTTCCAGGGTGGGTGACCCTGAAAACAGCCCAGCCTGGGCCAGCCTGGCACTGGCACGTGGCAAAGTTTTCTAGCCTCTCTGGGCCTCAGCCTGTCATCTGACCAGAGGGAACTCCAATGCCCAGGTGTGGGGTCGTTGGGGGACCAGATAGAACTGTGCAGGTCACTGCTGATCAAGTAGGATGGGGGTATTCTAAGGCCAGGAAGGGAGGGCACAGACCTGCGGGGGGAGCAGGTACAGGTGGTAGGGTAGGAAGTTCTAGGGACCAGGCGTGGTTGTCTGGGCTCACCTGTGCCCTCATCTGTCACAGGGGCGGAGCTGGCATAACTTCCGTTGCCTTTCCTTCGCTTTCTCTTGGGCTGGGACCGCCGTGTCCCCAGGACACAGAGTAGATACATGTAATCTAGGACGAAAGGAGACAGCTGTGGGCTGACACCGTTCCTGCGAATCCGGTAAACTCAGTCCCTTGTTTGTGCCCATCCTCAGCCTCCCGTCAGCCTGGCCAGACGAGGGTCTGTCAGTCCCATAGACACAGGCACACACTGCGTGTTGAAAACCAATAGGAGCAGGCTCTTTGCAGGACAGGTGAAGTCATCGGAGCCCCAGGTTGTCAAGATCCATGCTGATTGTTGCTCAGTTAAGTGGTCACCGATCTGCCTTTGGTTCAACAAAGCGGGGGATGAAGGAGACTCACAGGCACTGGCACATGTAACGTTTATTAGTAGGAGCAGGTGGTGCCACACCTTCATGTCCACTGTGGTGCCATCTGTGGGGTCCATGCGTGCGTGTGCATGCATGTGCATATCACCTCTGTACGCTCATGCACCCATACATGAATGACCACACATGGTTATGCATGCGCCCATGCATTGTGTGCATCTCTGCATGTGTGCATATGTGCTTGTGCACACATGTGTGAATGTGTAGATGTATGTGCATGTATCTCCTAGGTTAAAATGCACTTGATCTAGGACGGTGACCCAGCCCTCCCTCAGAGCTCTGTGCCAGGAGAGGCTGCACCTGGTTTTCACATGGAGTGTCCCCAGCCTGTGGGTCGCCCTAGAAGCCGAGCTGTTTCTGAGTTGCTGTGAGCCCAGGTGCAGAATGCCCTGCATGCTCAGTACATAGGGCTGGCAGCTGGGGGATGTGTGTGTTGGTCACATGACACAGCGTACACTGTGAATAAATGTCTCAGGGAGTCTAGTGGGTTCATTCACTCAGTCACCTAATCATCCATTCACCAGTGATTTATTGAGCACTTACTGCATTGTGGGAGGGCCTGGGTGTGGGGAGGCAGGTCCTCGGCCTTGGAAAATGCCCTACTGGAGTGGGCAGGGAGGTTGGGGAGGAGGGGACAGGTGGGGCATAAATGGAAAGCTACAGCTAAGATGAGGAAACTGACACCTTTGCCAGACCCAGGTGGAAGTGGACAAGGGGCCTCCATTCCTGCAGCAGTCAGGGCAGCCTGACTTGTGCTGTGTAACAAACATGCCCTAAACCTCAGTGGCTTTTGACAGCCTTGTCTCTGACGCTGGGGCCAGGGCTTCGATTCTGGTTGTTGCTGTCTGACCGCACAAGCGAGGCTTTAGGTACGTCCCTTCGTTTTCGGTGCCTCTTCCTGAGAGAGGGGCTCTGCCCCCCAGTGTGAATCGGGCGAGTGGGTGAGGAAGAGGAGCTCCTGCTCCAGTCCAGGGCCCTGTGGGCCACTTGGCTGTATTATCTCCTTCACTTGCCACAGCCCTGGGACATGGAGTCGCTGTGACAGTTTTGGGGAGAGAGAAATGGGGTGAAGGGACATTCCTTTAAGAATTGGCTACGGGAAAAGCATAGGAGTGACTTCTACTGAGGGAAACTGGCTCCACCCCCAGGAGGTTTCCCAGAGAAGGCAGCGGGTGTTTAGTGGTCTCCAGACTCCTTCTCCTCCTGAGGGCCCAAAGGGGAGATGCGGGAGTCTGCGTATGGCAGTGATTCAGGAGGAGGTGACACGCCTCGGGAGTCCCGGAGAGTCCCCATCCTTTCCTCTGAGCAGGACAGAGCCAGTAGGCCTGCTCTCCCCGAAGCCATTCAGTCCAGAGTGTGTACTGCGTTCCCTCTGTGGCCTGAGCACATAACACGGACCCAGTACATGGCAGCTCGGACGGTCGTGGATCCGAGCTCAGGGCTTGAGCACTGCCTCTCGTTCAGGGTCAGGCTCACACTCATGACAAGCACACTCGTACATGTCGCAGCCTTTTCGTTGGCAGTGTGGCCGTATGTCCACGGGCCAGCTGGCATCTCGGCTCTGGGCACTGTGTTATGCTGTCTTCCTAGATCACCTCTGACTGGTCCCAGAATCGACTGTCAGGAAAACTGCCTGCGGCAGGCGGCTATTGCTGTGTAACAAACAAAACAAAGCCCAAACCAAACAATTTATTTGGCGTGTGATTCTGTAGGCCAGGAGTTTCGGTTGGGCTCAGCTTGGTGGCTCTGCTGGTCATGGCCGGGCTCCCTCACCGGCTCCGTTGGTCTCTGCTCCACGCGGTCTCTCTTCTCCAGCAGCCAACGGCCATGTTCTCAGGGAGCGTCCGAGAGACAGGGGTTGACGTGCTCGGGGTCTCCTGAGGTCCGAGCTGGGAGCTGGCCACCGTCACTCTGCCTGTCCTCTGCTGGCCCAAGCATGTGGTGAGGCTGGCACAGGCCAAGGGGAAGGGGGCTCGACTGCACCTCCTGATTGGAGAACCGCAGAGCGACACCACGGAATGCAGGATACGGGACAGCCCGCACACCGAGGCCACAGTCAACCCGGCACAGGGCTCTTTCCACCTGCTCCGTGCAGCGGGGTGGGCCCGCATCCCCCCTTTGTTGGTGTGCCTGAGTTGGCAGCCCAGCCACGCAGGACACTTCCTCCTGCCTGGGGGCACTGCCACTGGGACTCGGCTTCGAGAAGTCTCCTGCCTGGGACTTTCCAGGCGCCCACTCTCTCCCCTTGGCCTCGTGCTGGTTGTAATAACAGGAGAGTCTGGGAAGCGCAGGTGGATTTTCCCTCTCAAGTCACCTGTGGGCCTCGAGTGCAGCTGGGGAAGGGCTCGCCACCGCCCAGGCCCTGGGCAGGGCTTGGCTTTGGAGTCTGTGGCCTGGTCAGAGCACACCCCCTCCCTGCGCTGTGTATCTGTCCTTGCTGGCTTAGGGCGCCCTCTTCCCATGCTCTGTCATAACACGTGCCTGCGGTGAGGCGTGGGGAGAGAGGGCACCGCTGAACACCTGGGCAGAAGTGGGGAGCGTTGTCCCAGATGGCTGACCTCCCTCCCCACCTCCACTCCTGCCAAGGGGTGTTTAGTACGTTTGGGGATCCTCAGAGCAGGCCCGGGGGGCGGCTTTCACAGTGGGTTCTTGGGCTAAGACCTCCCCCTCTGGGCCCTGCCCTGGCTCAGAGCTGAGTGTACATGCGGGAGGAGGGGGTGTCGGCCTTCCTGGTCCTTACCCTCTCGGGAGAGCCGGTGAGAGCACACGGCTGACTGGGAGGCAGCTGACACCCTTTCCCCACTGGCCAGGTGCCTGGAGTTGTCCCGCTGTGTGAGACCCCCATGTGCAGATGATGGGGCAGCCCCCGGGTGCCCAGCTGTGGGGCCTGAGGTGCCCAGAACTGGCTGCTGGGGTGGGGGAAGCACCTCAGGTTCGCTAGTTTCTTTTCTCTGAAGGGGGTTATGGGTCCTGGTGCTGATACTGGGGTCTCCTTGGGCCCTGGTAGGATGCTGGGTGGGCCAGCAGGTCTTCCAAGGCCTTGCCAGTGACCGCTCTGGTGCCAGGGCAGGGCAGCAGCCCCAGGGCCCCTGGGACGGTTCAGCACATGCTTACAGGCTTCGCGGCCAGCACTGGCATCAGGGGCACCAAGCCTGAGCTCATGGAGGGCACAGGCATCCCCGGGTACACTTGTAGTTCCTCAGGGGTCCTCGGTGCCCGGTGCCCGCTAAGCGGAGGTGAGGGTGAGGGTCACCATGGCAGTGCACGTCCTGGTTCCTCGCTCCCGTGTGACCGGTGGGCCTGCTGCATGATTCGTGCCAACCACAGACAAGCAAAGCCCTTTAAATGAATTCCTGTGCAACCCCAGCAGGACCTGGCTGGTCGCTCTGTCTCCTGCCGGAGTTGCACCTGTTCTAAATTGTGATCAGGCTAAATTAGATGGAAAAACATGCAAATGCAGTTGGAGCTTTCTGGCAGATTAGCATGCAAATGGGCGGAGGAGAGGAGGCTTGGAAAGGGGAGAGCCCCGTTTGACTAATTATCCAGGCGGTCAGATGAAGACAGTGGGCTCTCCGTGAGTGTGCTTTTTAAAGGGGGAATTATTTCAGCTACATTTTCTAAGGTTGCCTAAAAAAGCCAAGAAAAAACATTTTCCTGCTGTTTTTTCCCTTGCACATTGAATGGGTAAAAGTTGAAGAGATTTTCCTTGGTCAGCCTTTGACTGATTATAGAACTTAGAATCTCCACATGTTTTCAGTGGGGGGAGGGGTGCATTTTGGCCAAACTTGCGGAGGGCAGAGCAGCTGGGACCCGAATCTGTGGTCCCATGTTTGGGAAGAACTTTTGGGCTCCTTTGGTGAGCATGTGGTACCATGCTGGGTGAAGTCTTAAAAACACAAATTGCAGCCAGATGGTGCTTGAGGTGTTAGCCGTCCTTGGCAGAATACAGAAATGGGGGTACACCAGCAAAGAGGAGCCCGTGGTTATATGAGACTAGGTACTCACACAGAATTGGGCCAAATGCAGTCGGTGTCCAATTCCTTGCCTGGGTACTATGACCTAGAGTCACAGTCAAGGCCAAAGGCTGCCTGGGATGCCCAGTGGGCAGCTGTCATGTGGGACAGGAAAGGAACCGTCCCACATCACCGCGTCCTCTGTGACCCGTCTTTCCTTCGGACATCCAGGGCACCCCATTCCCATCCTTGATGTGGCCCTTTCGGTGCCTTTCCTCAGTTTTTAGTGTGTTTTTATGAACTCCCCTACGCGATGGGAGGGCTTGTTTCATGCTTTCCTGTGTCCCTCCCTTCCCTTCTGCCCCCAAGGTCACTGCACGCCGCGGCGCTGGAGGCATGAGCTTGCCCTTGTGCAGACCAGGGAGGTCTCCCAGGGGAGAAGCCTGCTGCTCTCTCTGAACGTCTGAGTGGCAGGAACGCAGCCTCCGTGCCGCCTGCCGGGGACCCGGGGATGGGAAGCTCAGCTGACCTTTGGGGAGTCAGTCTCCCTGCCACGGTGTTTGTCCTCTGATCTCAGAACAGCTGAGCTCGTGGCTCCTGCTCATTTCCAGATAAGCCAACAAGGAGCTCTTCCCTGAGTCCCTGAGGTGTGCACACCTGTGGCAGAAGGGGCAGGAGCTGTCCTGTAGTGACCTCCCTGTGGCTCGACTTGCACCTGCTGCCATCGGGCTCGGGGAGTTGGCCACGTTAACCATCTCGCTGGTGGAGGGTTGGATGGAATCCAAGCACTTTTTTTCCTGGGATGGAATTTGGAGGTGGGAAAAAAAAAAATCACATACAAATTAATGTAGCTAATTAACAAGTCTACATTGAACAATTTTCATCATTTACTCTGTCTATCATCCTGCAGCTGGTAAGTAGAGATTAAAACAACAACGGCAACGATAACAACGCAACACAGACCTTGCTGAGAAATAAATGCCTTTTGTCTTTGAGAGCCTGACATATGTAAGTTGTCCTCCGGGGTGACTGCCATGGTTGGGGAGGATCCACCGAATCGTCTGTACAAGTACAAGAGACAAGCTGGGAAGCTGGGACCCTGGAGAAGGCAGGACCCAGTACGTCTCAAACCCTCGAGGAGACGAGAAGCCACCACTTGAGGCTGTCGACAAGGGCTTCTGCACAGAACAGGCTTGAACTTGCATTTGGGGGTGACTGTCCACTTGCAAGGGGTCCCTTGTGGCTTTGCAGATATGTAGCCAGGTGCCATGCTTTATTCTTGGAAGACCTGAAAGGCCTCAGCAGTGTAAACAGGGATTGTTTTAAAGGGTCTGTGTCTCCTCAGGTCACATTCTCTTTACATAAAGTGTTTCTTTCCCCATTTAGCATGTCCTGGGAGACACGTTGGTCATTGCGAGGGACACAACAGCAGCTGGAAGAAGAGATGCGGGAAGGCTTTACATCATCCAGGCGCCGTGCCGGGCGCCGCCCTGAGGACACAGACTCCGTGCAACTCGGAGGAAGCACCACACGGTACTCCTTCAGGTTAAATAAACTCGACCAAGGATTTCCAGCTTCCACAGGAGGCTTATTTCACTAAACTTGCTGCTGATGACTGGACTCTGGACAAAATAGAAACAGTAATTATTCAAATGCATTGGAAAGTGACAGAAAGCAGGAGAACAAAACCTAGAGGTGTATGAACTTTGAAAGGAGGGAGCTCAGCTTTGCCTGTTTCTTCCTGAGGGCCCTGTCTAGACCCCGCAGTGGGATGGAGCTTAAGAAGAAGGCTGCATAGAAGGGGAAATAAAGAGCTACCCAGAAGGGAATGGCATGAAGTAATCAAGGTCATGAAAAACAAGGATCTGAATCCAAGACTACTCTACCCAGCAAGGCTATCATTCAAAATAGAAGGTGAAAAAAAAGCTTCCCAGACCAAAAAAAGGCTAAGGGAATACATTAGCATCAAACTAGCACTGCAAGAAATGTTAAAAGGACTGCTGTAATTAGTAGAAGAAATAGGAATAAAATTATAACCACACGAAACAAAAATGGCAATAAATAAGTACATATCAATAATAACCTTAGTAAATGGATTGAATGCTCCGATCAAAAGACACAGAGTAGCTGATTGGATAAGAAAGCATGACTCATATATATATATTGTTTACAAGAGACCCACCGCACAACAAAAGACTCACATAGGTTGAAAGTGAAGGGTTGGAAAAAAATCTTCCAAGCAAACGGAAAGGAAAAAAATGCTGGAGTAGCAATACTCATATCTGATAAAATAGACTTCAAAATGAAGGTCATAACTAGAAACAAAGAAGACCACTACATAATATTGAAAGGATCTATCTCCAACACGAAGATATAACCTTGGTAAACATATATGCACCCAACATAGGAGCACCAAAATATATTTTAAAACTTCTGGAGAACTTCAAAGGAGAAATAGACAGCAATACAATTATAGCAGGGGACTTCAGCACCCCACTGACATCACTGGATAGATCCTCTAGACAAAAACTTAATAAGGATGCAGAGACTCTAAATGACGCACTAGATCAAAGGTCAGATATTTATTAAACTCCCAAACTGCAGAATTCACATTCTTCTCAAGTGTACATGGGACATTCTCAAAGATAGACCACATGTTAGGACACAAACTAAGTCTACAAGTTCAAGAAGATTGAAATCATATCAAGCATCTTCTCAGATCACAATGGCATGAAACTAGAAATTAATTACAATGAAAACATTTAAACACATGGAGGCTAAATAACATGTTGTTAAACAATAAATGGGTTACCATGGAGATCAAGGAAGAAATTAAAAACTTCCTGGAAACCAATGAAAATGAACACACAACAACGCAAAATCTGTGGGACAAAGTGAAAGCAGTCCTGAGAGGGAAGTTCATAGCACTACAGGCCTACCTCAGGAAATAAGAAAAATTTCTAATTGACTATCTAACCTCACAACTTAAAGAACTAGAAGGCAAACAGAAAGACAAACCCAGAGCAAGTAGAAGGAAAGAAATAGTAAAGATCAGAGCAGAAATAAATGACATAGAAACTAAAAAAAAAAGGCAATTCAAAAGATCAATGAAACAAAGAGCTGGTTCTTTGAAAAGATAAACAAGATTGATGAACCCTTAGCTAGACTCACCAAGAAACAAAGAGAGAGGACCCAAATAAATAAAATTAGAAAAGAAAGAGGAGAAGTAACAACTGACACCACAAAAATACAAAGAATCATTAACAAATACTATGAACAATTATATGCCAACAAATTGGACAATCTAGGTGAAATGGACAAATTTCTAGAAACACATAGTCTTCCAAAACTGAACAGGGAAGAGATAGAAAACTTGAACAGACCAATAACAACCAAGGAAATTGAAAATGTAATCAAGAATCTCCCAGCAAACAAAAGCCCCAGCCTGGACAGCTTCACAGGGGAGTTTTAAAGAAGAAGTAACAGCCCTGGCCAGTTTGGCTCAGTGGTTAGAGTGTCGGCCTGCGGTCCAGAGAGACCTGGGTTCGGTTCCCGCTAAGGGCACGTACTTCGGTTGCAGTTTGTCCCCGGCCTGGTTGGTCGTGCGGGTGGTAGCCACTCGATGTGTCCCTTCACGTCGATGTTTCTCACTCTCCCTTCCTCTCTCTCCCTCCCACTCTATCTGTACAAAAAATGGAAAAATATCCTCGGGTGAGGATAAAAAAAAAAAAAAGAAGAAGTAACACCCATTCTTGTCAAACTATTCAAAAAAATTCAAGAAGAAGGAAGACTTCCAAACTCATTTTATGAGGCCAGCATAGTTCTAATTCCAAAACCAGATAAAGACACTACAAAGAAAGAAAACTACAGGCCAGTATCCCTGATGAACACTGATGCCAAAATCCTTAACAAAATATTAGCAAATTGGATCCAGCAATACATTAAAAAAATTATTCACCATGACCAAGTGGAATTCATCTCAGGGATGCAAGGCTGGTATATTATTCACAAATCAATAAATGTGATACACCAAATAAACAAAATGAAAGATAACCATATGATCATATCAATAGACGCTGAAAAAGCATTTGACAAAATCAGGCACCCATTTTTGATGAAAATGCGCTGATATCCTAAGAAGCCTGATACACCAATCAGAAAGAATATATGTACCCCGATGTTCATAGCAGCACTATTTACAATCGCTAAGATCTGGAAGCAGCCCAAGTGCCCATCAATAGATGAGTGGATAAAAAAGCTGTGGTACATATATACAATGGAACATTATGTAGCTGTAAGAAAAAAAGATCTCGTATCCTTTGAGATGACATGGAGGGACCTGCAGAGTATTATGCTAAGTGAAATAAGCGAATCAGAGAAAGACAAAAACCACATGGTCTCGCTTATTTGTGGACTATAATGAACAAAAAAAGCTGATGAACAAAACAGACCCAGAGATATAGAAAAGAGTATGTTTCAGACTGACAAACTTCAGAGGAGAGGGGCAGGGGGGAGAGATGAGATGAACCAAAGAACTTATATGCATGTATGCATAGCCAATGGACATAGACAACAATGCTTGGTGGGGGATGGGATAGGGAGGAGGATATCTGAGGGGAAAAAGGAGAAACATCGATAACAAAAATATATTAATTAAAAACAAAACAAAAACAAACTAACAAAAAAGAAGAAGGCTGCAGTCTTGTTGGGCTGAGAGGTCAGAGGCTAGAGTTTGGGATTGCCATACCTCTGGAAATTTAGGAAGAAATCTCAGACAAGCCACATAGGGAGATGCCCCTAAATGGGGCATGAACTCTCCTTAGGTCCTTCAGGGTTATCTCAGATCCTTTGGAGCTGATCTCTGAAGTATGCATTTGCAGAGCAAGACATCAGAAAGACCAGGAAAAAGTGACAGCTGGAAGGTGGAAAGAGCTGAATGGAGAATTCAGCATCTGGCCAGTGCTGGGAAGACCAAGCTTGGATTTCACGTCTCACCAGGTTGGAGGAACTTGGTAAACTCCTTGGGCTTTTCATTAAAACCCTGAAATAGAATGAATATGAGCTGAAATAAAATGACTGTTCATTATACAGTCAGAACACAGAGTACTACATTCAAACTGCTGAGAGGAAAAAACTGTTAACCTAGAACTATATACCCAGCTAAACTATCATTCAAGAATAATAGCAAAATGAAGACATTGCAGATACACAAAAACCAAGAGATTACTAACAACAGACCCTCACTGAAGAACTTCTATATGACGATTTTTTTGTTGTTGTTCAGGTAGAGTGGGAGGGAGAGAGAGGAACAGAGAGAGAGAGAGAGAAACATCGACGTGAAAGGAACACATCGAGTGGCTGCCACCCGCACAACCGACCAGGGCCTGGGACAAACTGCAACCGAGGTACGCGCCCTTAGCGGGGACCGAACCCGGGTCTCTCAGGACCGCAGGCCGACGCTCTAACCGCTGAGCCAAACCGGCCAGGGCTATATGACGATTTTTAAAAAGATCTAAAACCTTGGTCAGAAGGGCTGGAAGTGGGCCAGGTTTTGTGTTACTCAAAAGCAGGGGAGGAATTGGAAGTGCATGCTAAAATTTTAAAAAGAGAACTCAAAATAGTAGGTGGGATAAAGGGATTTTTTTCAAAACTTTTAATCAATCCAAAACAACATAGCAAAGGAGAACAAAGGCCTAGAAAAAGAGGGCAAATAAATCAACCTGACTTTGGGAAAATCACTAGTTTCGAACTTTCATAGTCCCCAAGTTTACAGGAATCTGAGGGAAGCACCACCCCCTGTGGAGGGGAATGAGGTTTCTCAAACAGTCACTAATTTTGCCCAACCAGTCATCCTTTGAAGAGGTAGGTTTTGGGTGGGGAGGTAGGTCTTGCCCACAGAAAGAGAGCAGCAGTTATATGGGCCTTGAGCAGCTGGAACCTGGACTTTTGGAGAGAGAGACATGGTATGATACTCTCACTGGTGTGGCCGGGTGACTGCCTGTGCAGGTGGAGGCTAAGCCCCCATGGCAGGCAGAGGTAGCTCACATCAGATTTTAAGACGCTGTGTTGAGGTCCCCTCAAGTACCCAAGCCTTCAGTGAGGTCCTGCTAAATGTCATGGATGCCTTCCAACCCCGCCATCCCCGAGGGGATCTGTGGGAGAAGAGGGAGGCTGACCCTGAGACACTGAGAAGTGACCGGTACAAGAAGACAGCAGAGTTTCCAGCCAGGCAGGCTGAGGGGCTCTCCAGCTGAGGGGCAGTCACCCCTGGGGGCCACGTAGCGGAAGGCATGAGCCTTTCCCAAAGACTGTGAGGGCGCGTGCAAGTGAGTGGGCTCAGTGTTTTGAGATGTGGACCTCACAGGAAGATGGTGTTGCAGGCTAGATGGTGGGACATTTGGAATGTGGGAAACCAGCATTTACTCTGTGTCCTGATGTGGAATCGTGTCCTCAGCACCACCCTCCCATCTTTCCCCTGATAAAGGGGGTCATGTGGCTTTGGAACTCCAGCCCTGGTGCTCGGATTATGGGTTCAGGGCTGGCACCCCAAGCAGCCAGCACGTGGCGCTGGAGCTGCAGGAAGGTCGAGCTGGGGCTCCTCCTTGCCCGGGAAGGATGCCCAGAGGGCACCTTTGTCCCTCCTCCTTGGACATCACCACACAGACCAGGGTTGCTGCGCCACCGGGCTTGCAGCGGAGGACAAAGCCCACACATGGAGAAGGCAGAGCGGGGCACCTTGGAGAGACAGCCAGGTCTTGACTAAACCCCACAGGCCTCCCCCTCCCTCTGGGTTCCCTGTCCTGCCTCAGCCAGTGGCGTTGGCTTTTCCGTCACTTCCACCTGGAAAGTGTCCCACCTGGCACACAGATGCAATTCAGGGTTTCTAGCAGCCCGACCTCAGCTTTTACTCTCCCACTGTGTACGCCAGTAATTGGGACCAAAAAATAAAAAATCTAAATGAGACCGGCCACATGGCAGGTCTTGGGTCCCTCTGCCATCACCCCGGTGTCCTGCTGTGGGACTCGGGTGCCCTGCGTGGAGGAGGCTCATTGTCACCATTCCACACGCCAGGACATGGCTCCTGGGGGCTAAGGCCACTGGGCCGGGCAGAGCTGGGATTCAACCCCGAGCTTCGACTCTGCAGCCAGGAGCCAGCAGTTCTTTGGAGGCGAGGACCCCGTCCTCTGTGGCCTGCTAGTCATTAATCAGCTGCTCAGCAAGCAGGTACTCAGGGCTCAGGTAGCCAGCACTGTTTCCTGTGGAGACCTGTTAAAATATTCAGCGCTTGGTGCATTCTCCCTGTGCAGGATTCGTTTCCTGGGCTTGCCGTGCCAATGAGCTTGTGCCTCCCCCCTGCTGGGCTCATGTTACCACCCTCGGTCCTGCAAGCACCTCGTGCTTTATTTAGTGGCTTAGTCCTTGTGTCATCAGCCTGCAGTTCTGTTCCCGCCCCACCCTGACAACCGCTGGGAGGGGAGCGCGGTCTCCTGTTGCTATGGCTCTGTGCAGTGTGCACCGGGCTGGAGAGGGTTAAAGCTGTGGAGGGTGGTGGGCCCAGGGCTGGCTTCTCAGCTCTTGCAGGAGTCAGACCCCACGGGCAGGACCCTCCCTGGCCTGTGGCCCATGGGGGCTGTCGCTCTTGCTCTGCACTGGGTCCCAGGGTGGCTGATATGGTCAGTGAATGACTTGGGGCTGTGGATGTAAGAAACACCCAAACTTGTTAAGAATTTTTATGAGTTTATTTGAACCACACTGACGACAGTTGCTGGGAAGCAAGGTCTCAAATGCTCAGAATAAAGTTTGCAGTTTCTTCTCTGCATTTGAGACTAAGGAGGGAACATGAGGAAGATTCATAGAGGTGGGAGAAAGCAGGTGTGGACTGACTTACAGGGTGGTTAAGGTTATGGGCTCTTTTGGGGGTGGTTTCACTTTAAAAGGAGGAGTCAGAAAGGGGGCATTTCAAAAGCGTGTTAACCTAGATGCCCAGAAACAATGGACAGGGCTGGCTTAAGGCAAAGATAAGCCTTTTACTAAGGAAGTTGTATGCCTGGGTGTGTGACCTACCCAGTTAGGAATTTGTGATCAGCTTGCCGGGTGAGGCGACTTTTCACAGAATCCCATTTTTGTCTACAGGGCGATGCAGGCGAAGCACAGGCTTCCGGGGCAGACAAAACAGGCCTGCCTCTCTTCCTGGTGACACAAGGTGGCTGTGGACTCACTGGCACCTCAGGAGGGACTGGGCTCAGCCCTGGACAGGAGTCAGAAGGTGGGACTCACCGTGGGCCTCCCATGGGGTTAGTTTAGAGGACCAAGGGGCATCTGACAGTGTGACCTGGAAGTATGGACAGGTTTCCAGGAAAAGTGCACACACAGCAACACACACAGACACATACACATGAACACATGTTTGCACAAATGCACACGCATATGCACACATGCACACGCACGCACACACACACACACACACACACACACACACATACACTCATGGGCTCCAGGAAGCCCGTTCATTGTTCATGGGTCCCTGGTTGACACCTTTAGGTAGACTGTTTTTCAGGCTGCTGTGACATGCTGTTACCAGGTCAGGAAATTAATTTAGTGGGCTGCCACCAGCATTCTTAAAAAAAAAAAAGAATAGCGTGACGGTGGCGTGTTTCACGCCCTGGCCCTGCAGCGTCACGCACCAGGCCGTGCAGCCTGGGCCGTGGTGCACAATGCGCTGCTCCCCGGGTGTGGCGGAGCTTCCTGCCGCCACAGTCAGGTCTGGGAGGGTCCCGTGGCTCACGGAGGGCACGTGCCAACCTGCCTTGGCAAGCCCACGGCACTCCGCTCGTGCCAACAAGCAGCAGAAGCCCAGCTCTGCCTCTCGAGCTCTTTGGGGACAGAGAAAGGAAAAGCAACGATTCCGTATTTCCCCCTGAACTTTCTGTACTCACTTTTTTCCGCTTACTGGTCGACTTCTGCACGAAAACCACGGTGCTTTAATTATTCTTCATCTGTACACAGTGTAGAAATACAAGTTCTCCTCTCTCTACTGGTTTTTTCAAATGTTTTGTGATTTGTAGCATTTTTTTTTTTTTAATCCTTACCTGAGGATATTTTTCCATTGATTTTCAGACAGAGTGGAAGGGAGGAAGGGGGAGAGAGAGAGGGAGAAACATCGATGTCAGAGGGACATACAAACTGGTTGCCTCCTGCACAACCCTGACCGGGGGCTGGGGATTGAACCCGCAACCCAGGCGCATGCCCTTGACCGGGAATTGAACCCATGACTCTGGTCTATGGACCGATGTTCTAACCACTGAGCCAAACCAGCCAGGGCTAGAGCAATTTTACTTTTTTTTTAATACTCACCTGAGGATGTTTTTCCATTTATCTTCAGATAGAATGGAGGGAGGGAGGGAAGGAGGGAGGGAGGGAGGGGAGAAAGAGAGAGAGAGAGAGAGAGAGAGAGAAACATTGATGTGAGAGAGACACATTGACTGGCTGCCTCCTGCAGGACCCCAACCAGGGCTGGGGACCAAGCTGCAACCAAGGTACGTGCCTGTGACTGGAATCAAACCCACAACTGTGGTCTGCAGGCTGACGCTGTAACCACCGAGCCAAACCAGCTGGGCTTTACATTTTGATTGTGATATAAACAGTACAGCCGACCCTCCAACAACATGGGTTTGAATGTGAGGTCCACGTATAGGTGGATTTTTTTCAATAAATAAATACAGTTGGCCCAGTGTATCCCCAGGTTTCGCATCTGTGGACTCAACTAACCTCGGGTAGGAGAGAGCATGTGCAATCCAAAGAGGGAGGGGCTGGTGGGCAGGTGCCCTTCCCCTGCTCAGACCAGCACAGCTTGCACAGGGCCTGGAAGACACAGCTCTGCCAGGGACCTGTCACCTTTTCCCTCCTTCCCTTGGGGCAGCAAGGACCTGCCCAGCTGGCCCTGCCCATATACTGGCACTCCTTCCCCAAAAGGTTCCCTCTCCGTGGCCTGTCGTGCCTGCCCCCCGGAAGGGGGCTGGCAGCATCTCTGGAATGCTGGCACACCTGTGGTCTGCCGTGGGCTGGGCACCGTGTTCCCAACGCCACCTGCCAAGAGGTGTGTAAACACCGAACCCTCCAGCGCAGGTGGCACGCTGGGCAGCAGACAGCAACACCTTGTTACTGCCAACCCCCCAGGGTGGGTGAGTGAGGCCTTGGTTCGGGGTGCCGTGGGGGATGCAGGCCAAGCTCGCTCGTGTCGTCAGAGCGGTGAGAAATGTGGGTCGCCATTCACGGCCGCCTGTCGCAGACCTGTAGGTAAATAGGAGCATTTTTCTTTGAAACGAAGTTTCCAGTCCGGCAGGTGTGGCTCAGTGGTTGAGCATCATCCTGTGCACCAAAAGGTCGCCGGTTCGATTCCCAGTCAGGGCATATGCACAGGTTGTGGGCCTGATCCCCAGTGGGGGGCCTGCAGGAGGCGGCCAATTGATGTTCTCTCTCATCAATGTTTCCATCTCTCTCTCCCTCTTTCTTCTTCTCTCTCTAAAAATCAATAAAGGAAAAAATAAAAATAAAAAACAACAACAGGGTTTTTCTGATGTCCTTTTGCAAACCATTGAGTCTACCTGCTAGTGGTCATGGAGGATGGAGGGAGAGCGGATTCGGCCGGAACATCGATGTGCGCCCAGGAGAGGCAGGATATACCAGGGGGAGTGGGCGGGGGGAGAGCAGGGAGGGGTCAGCCAGGGCACACTGTGTGCAGGTCTGGCCTGGGGTGGGGGAGGGCACCCGGTGTGGGAGAAGGTGTCCTCACCTCCATTACAGGGGCATCTGTGACCCTCCCTCTGGGCTCCACCCTGCAATTCCCAGGCGCTGCGCAAGCCGGCTGTGCCTGTAGCGCGGCAGTGCCTTAAAAGCTTCCTTTTACACCTTTGAGTCATTAGCCTGCATTTTCTCCCAGCAGCTATTAGTTCTATGGTACTGTGAGAAGTGCTAATTTTTGTATCGTGTAAACCTGCCTCCCAGTTCCGCTTCGTGCCGTGAGTGCAGACAGATGCAGACCGAGCGCCCCCCCTCTGCTCGCGGAGGACTCTTGCTCAGGCTCCTCTCTCCAAGCTGCGGGACCCCCTGGGCCTCCCCCCATCTGCTCGCGGAGGACTCTTGCTCAGGCTCCTCCCTCCAAGCTGCGGGACCCCCTGGGCCTTCCCCTCTGCTCGCGGAGGACTCTCGCTCAGGCTCCTCTCTCCAGGCTGCGGGACACCCTGGGTCTCCCCCCTCTGCTCGTGGAGGACTCTTGCTCAGGCTCCTCTCTCCAAGCTGCGGGTCCCCCTGGGCCTCCCCCTCTGCTCGCGGAGGACTCTTGCTCAGGCCCCTCTCTCCAAGCTGCGGGACGCCCTGGGCCTCCCCCCCTCTGCTCGCGGAGGACTCTTGCGCAGGCTCCTCTCTCCAAGCTGCGGGGCGCCCTGGGCCTCCCCCCTCTGCTCGCGGAGGACTCTTGCTCAGGCTCCTCTCTCCAAGCTGCGGGACCCCCTGGGCTCCCCCCGCCCCCCCAGCTCACAGCTCTGTCTCCTGAGAACTATCCAGGCGTTTGGGAGCGAGCGGGCCCAGGCTGTGGCCCTGACACCCTCTGCCCTTTCCTGCAATGGGGGGCAGGGGGGACAGTAACCATGGTGGGTGGTGTGAGGAGGGATCCTGGGAATGGATCCTCCTTTGGGAGGGCTGGAGGGTTCTGAAGGAGCCATCAACAGCTGGGGACACCCCTCGCTCCCATCACCCAGTCTTAGCTCGGTCCCCATAACAAAATTCTAGACACCTGCACCCCTGGAGGGCAGATTGCTTCCCCCCTCCACCCCACCTCTTCATTTCTCAAGCCTGGCTCAGGGTGGGGTGTTGGGGACCAGCGAGCTCATTGTCAAGCTGCATGTGACTGTCAAGTGACATTGGGGTCTCAGCAGCAGCCTGAGGCTGCAGGACCGTGGGGAGATTTGGGGTGAAAGGAGACCAGGAACCGGTGCGGTGCAGGGAACCAGCGGGCCCTTCACCAAGAGCAGCGCGGTCAGGTCAGGCCGGGCGCGGCAGGCATGGGCGCGGCAGCCCTGGGTGCGAGGGCTGGGCCGGGGCCTGGGGCCGAGACTCAGGTGCTGCTTCTGTGGGGCCGTGGTCTTGGGGTCGCGCATTTGCGCAGGGCCGGGGTTCTTCCTCCAGGCCTTCGATTTGGTTCTGGCTACTACTCTCAGATTGCTTTCCCTCCGTGGCTAATTCCCTGTCTCGGCTGCTCTCAGCGGTGTCTCGCCACCCCTCTCAGGCCCACAGCTGCGTGGTTTTAGGGGGGGGGAGAGGACTCTCCCGGGAACAGGCTCTGGCTTGCTCCTGAGGCCGCCTTGTTGGGGCAGGACATGGAGCTGGGCTCATACGACATCTTGAGATGGAGCTCTTTGCTGAGGCCCACCTGGCCTGGGTGAGTCAGGGTTCCTGGTGCCAGGGCCTGGGGGAGACCGCTCTGGGACCGTCTTCTGTTGGGTTCCCGTGGGGAGAGCCTTGGCTTAACCTTCATGCATGAAGGAAAGAGGCAGATCACAAGTCAGTGATGGTGGAAGCGGACTTGACCCTAAGTGGGAGCTCAGATGTGCCCGCTCCCTCTGTGCCTGCTCCGGTTCTCCGTCCAAGGACAGGCAGAGGCTCCGTTCCTGCCGAGAGGCGGGCGTCTGGGGATGGGTCGTCAGGGAAGAGGAGGAGGGAGAGGAAGTGCCCAATGCTGCTCAGCTGGCTCGGGAGACAGCCGCAGGGAGCCCAGCAGTGAGGCTGACATCGTCTCGTGGGCTCCCGCTATTTTCACGCACCACCCACTGTGTATTATTTCTCATTAAAAAAAATCTTATAGCGTTAACTTATTGTAACTTCAGCAAGTAATAGCCTCTCGTGACCTTGTCCTTCAAGGTCTAGGTTTAACTCATGGATCATTTCTGTAAGTATCATTTGAGTTTCAGCTCTCATTACTAAATGCCTTGTTCATTGGGCGTATATTAGTTTATATTTTATATTTTATTTTATTTTATTTATTTTTTATCCTCACCTGAGGACATTTTTCCATTTTTGCTCAGACAGAGTGGGAGGGAGAGAGAGGAAGAGAGAGAAAGAGAGAAACATCAACGTGAAAGGGACGCATTGAGTGGCTGCCTCCCGCACAACCCCAACCGGGGCCGGGGACAAACTGCAACCAAGGTACGTGCCCTTAGCGGGAACTGAACCAAGGTCTTTCTGGACCGAGAGCTGACTCACCGCTGAGCCAAACTGGCCAAGGCTTAGTTCATATTTAAAAAAAATAATTTTTCTTTATTGATTTTAGAGAAAAAGGAAGGGAGAGGGAGAGAGAGAGAGACATTGATGTAGGAGAACATCAACTGGCCGCCTCCTGTATGCCCCCCACTGGGGATTTAACCCACAACCTGGGCATGTGCCCTAACCAGGAATCGAACTGGCAACCTCTTGGTGTATGGGTGACACTCAACCTCTTTGGTGCATGGGTGACGCTCAACCACTGAGCCACACCAGCCGGGCTTAGTTCATGTTTTTTAAGTAAAGGAGGTTTTTCTTGCTAGGTCACCCCACAGGCCACTGACAAGCATGTAGACTTATATTCTGGTCAAATGTCCATTCTAGTCCAGTCAACTGGAGGAAAAAGTTCACGATCAAGGACCATGGGGCTGAAGGTAAGCCCCCTGGCAGGGCTTGTGGGTGGGCACCTTTTAGTAGACAGAACTGAGGCTGCAGGCAAAGAAATGTTCAACAGTCATTCTTACAGATGATCAAACTTTCTTTCTTATTTTTAGATAGAGTGGAAGGGAGAGAGCGGGAGAGAGAGAGAAACATTGATGTGTGAGAGGACACGACTATTGGTGGCCTCCTGCATGACCCTGACTGGGTCTGGGGATTGAACCTGCAACCCAGGTACATGCTCTTGACCAGGAATCGAACCCTTGACCTTTTGGTCCTTGGGCCGATGCTCTAACCATGGAGCAAAATCTGCCACGGCTGATCTAACTTTCTTGAAAGTGGTTTTATGAGGAGCTGCTCACTCAGAAGAAAGCTCTTTAATCCTATAAATAGAGAGCACTGTTGGGAGTGTGTGGTGATAGAGCCCGGTCACTGTACTCAGAAATGAGGCTTTTTCAGGGGTGTCCTCAGCTGGAAATACCAATTCATCCAACTCTGAGTAGAGTCATGTGCTTGCAAAGTCTGCATTTTACTTTCGTATTTTAAAAAGAGGAATAAAAAGGTCACATAAAAGATCAATATCACAGGTTGTTAGAATTAGAGACAATTTTGCCTCATTTGTTCTGCTTTGAACACAGCTTGGCCTCTTTTCCTGGGTGACCACACCCTGACATGACTCTCGTCCTCTGTCTCAGGGACTCGTGCTCAAACCGGTCACATTTCCTAGGGTCTGGCACAGGCAGGTGCTACCACGTATCTTTTTTTTTTAAATCCTTACCTAAGGATATTTTCCCATTTATCTTCAGAAAGAGTGGGAGAGGGAGAGGGAAAGGGAAAGGGGGGGAGAGAGAGAGAAAGAGAGAGGAAGAGAGAGAAACATCGATGCGAGAGAGGCACATCGATTGGCCACCTCCCAAATGACCCAACCAGGGCTGGGGACTGAACTGCAATGGAGGTATGTGCCCTTGACTGGAATCGAACCTGAGATTCTTTGGTTTGTGGGTCTGCGCTCTAATCGCTGAGCCAAACTGGCCAGGGCGCTATTATGTATCTGTAGCGATCAACTTAATTATCTGCTTGAACCTTCTGAAGTTCCACTTCTAAGGGGTCTCAAGGAAGTGGACTGACTGTAATCAGTTTTTGGTATTTCTGTAGCCAACCACAAAAGCAGGAGGAGGTGGCCATCTCAGTTCAGGTAGACAGAATTCATCCTTCCTCCACCTTTCTGTTCTGTTTGATTTCTCACCAGATTGGGTAATGCCCACCCACACTGGTGAGGCCAATCTTCTTTACTCATTCTGCTGATTCAAGTGCTAATCTCTTCTGGAAACACCCGTACAGACTCATCCAGAAATAATGTTTTATCAGTGATATGGATGTCTCTTAGCCCAATCAAGATGACACATAAAATTAACCTTCATATCACTATGTAAGCTTCCACTCAGTACCCCTGTTTTCAGCCATAAACCTTACTGCTGATGTCCTCTGTACCTGATATTCTTGGATCAAGAAAGTTAAAGCTTTAATCTTTCAGATAATGAAACTCCAGAGTCTTGTGGATAAATGCTTCTCATGGGGCCTGGAGGGAGACCTCCACATTTTGAACCACATCCCCTGTGTTATTGCATACTTCACCCTACCCTCCGTGGTACTGGTACATCCAGTTTCGAAGCCATTCTGGGGTTCCAGAGTCCATCCTCAAGTGGTTCTTTCACTGAGTGTCTGTGAAAAAATTAATGTGTCTCATCTTTGTTTTTCTGAAATGACTTTCGTTCATCCATTTTGTGAAGAATAGTTTAGCTGGGTATAAAATTCCAGGTCAACAGTATTTTTTTCTTCAGCACTTTGGAGATACCACTTCCAAGTTTTTGGACATCTATTACTCTTGATGTGGGCTGCTGGCAGCATAATTGTTTCTCCTTTGTAGGAAATCTTTCTCTGTAGGAGTTTTTGTTTGTTGTGTTTATTTATCCTGCTTGGCATTTGATGTGCCATCTATCTGAGTACTCAAATCTTTTTTTTTTGTCTTTTCCTTTTTTTAAAAAATGTATTATTTTTATTTAATTAATTTATTTATTTTTGTTACAGATGTTTCTCCTTCCCCCCTTGTGATTCACCCCTTCTCCTCCCTCCCCGCCCTGTCCCCAGCTTTGTTGTCCATGTCCATTGTTCATGCATACATGCATATAAGTTCTGTGGTTTATCTCTCCCCCACCACCCCCTCTTCTGGGGATGGATTGTCAGTCTGTACCCCACTTCCACGTCTCTGGGACTACCCCATTCCTCAGATTGTTATGTTTATTATATTCCACAAATAAGTGAGATCATATGATACTTGTCTTTCTCTGTTTGGCTTGTTTCACTTAGGATGATACTTTCCAGGTCCCTCCACGTCGTCTCAAAGGATAAGAGATCTTTCTTTCTTACAGCTGCATAGTACTCCATTGTGTATATGTGCCACAGCTTTGTTATCCATTCATCTACTGATGGACATTTGGGCTGTTTCCAGATCTTAGCTGTTGTAAATAGTGTTGCTACAAACATAGGGGTATATATAATCTTTCTGATTGGTGTTTCAGGCTTCTTAGGGTATATTCCTAGAAGTGGGATCACTGGATCAAATGGAAGTTCAATTTTTAATTTTTTGAGGTAACACCATATTGTTTTCCACAGTGCCTATACCAGTCTGCATTCCCACCAGCAGTGTACTAGAGTCCCCTTTTCTCCACACCCTTGCCAACACTTGTTGTTTGATCAAGTCTTCAACTCTGAAAAATTCTGAGCCATTACCACAGAATTTACCTTAGAAGCATCATGTCTCACTGCAGTCCCCTCTATTTTATATTATTGGAGTTTCCAGTAGGCATGTGTTGAATCTTCTCTGTCTGATCCTCACATCTTTTAACTTTGCTTTCATAGTTTCCTTCTCTTAGCATCTCTGAATTATTTTCTTAGTCAGTTCCTTACTGCTAACTTCCAATTTACTAGTTATTTATGCTTCTGTGTGGCATTTATTCCACCCATTAAGGTTTTATTTTTATTTATTTTTTAAATCCTCACCTGAGGATATTTTTCCATTTATCTTCAGATAGAGTGTGAGGGAGGGAGAGAGTGAGAGAGAGAAAGAGAGAGAGAAACATCAGTGTGAGAGAGACACATCGATTGGTTGCCTCCCACATGATCCCGACATGACCTCAACCGAGGTACGTGTCCTTGACTGGAATTGAACACACGACTCTTTGGTCTATGGTCCGATACTCTAACTACTGAGCAAAACCAGCCAGGGCCCACCCATTAAGATTAAACAAATTTTTTTTTCATATCTATAGTTTTTATTTCTAGTATTTTTAAAGGGTTCTTTTCTATATTCTTCTGTTCTTGATCGATAGTCTTCCTAGCTTGCCTAAATCTCTGAGGATTTTAAGCATATGTAATGTTACAATGTCTCTTTCAATTGCTTTATGACTTCCTTTCTCCCATTTGTTGAGCTTTTTGTCTGGGCTTCACCGCAGTCGTTTTTCTAGTGTGTTTTGAAAGTTCATCTTGAGGAGGTGTTTCTCTTTTATTTTGCTGCCCCCTCCCCCGCCTGGGTCTTGCTCATCCCCTGTGTAGGCGCTCTTGTAGCTGCCTCCTCTGGGTTCACAATGCACAGTGAGGTCTGACGTCAGCAGACCGAGATTTCCTCCCTGGGGTGGCAGTGCCGTGGCGAATGTGGCCGTGCGTCTGGTCCACAGCTATTTCTGCTCCCTGCAGGAGGAAACAGCTTCTTTTTGGTGCCCATAGAGGCAGAGAAGCCCCAAACCAGCCCAGTCCCAGCCCCTGGTCCATGAGGCAAGCCCGGCTCAGCCTGTGTCTAGGAGCACAGTCTTCAGTGCCCCGTCCCTGGCCAGGGAAGACGTGTCCCCTGGCTGCTTCTGCCTTTCTCAAGTCCTCAGTCTGTGGCTTCAACTTCTGATACTTGTTGAGAGTTTTGGTTTTCTTGAGGATCCCCAACATGTTTAACTTACTTCTGAGCTCAGCTATGCCTTTTTAAACATAAAAAGTCTACCGTGGACAGGAGCTGGCGTCAGGGTGACTCCAGCATGAGCCTCACGGACGGTTCCACAATGTCACCCCTCACTCTCTGCTTGAGGCCCTGCTTTCCCTGCTGCCTGCTGGTCTCTCCACCCCAGCACCGCGGCTTTAGTGCCGGCCTCCATCTCCTCCCATCCGAATTAGCACTGCCCTCCTCTATCTGCCGCCAGGCTGGGTCCTGCCTGTCCGTTCCTCAGGCTGCGAGGTCACAGCCTCGTTCAAGATGTGGAAAAGCTTGCGGCTGACCTCAGGACAAACCTCTGACCCTCAGCAGGGCTTCACGCCTTCCTGGCCTGGCTCCGCTCCACATGCCCAGCACTGCTGGTGTGGGCTCCCCGCTCCGTGGCTTCCGTCCTCGTCCTCGTGTGAGTTTAGGTGGTCTGGCTCCTGCCTGGTGTCCTGCTGCAGGAGCCGCCCTGATGTGTCTCGCCGCCCTGATGTGTCTCACCGCCCGAGAGATTGGAGAGATGGGGTTCATCCTCCTGTCTCCAGGGCTTGGCGCAGGGAGACGCTCAGTAGCATTCGTTCAGTTAATGGGGGGAGGGCGCGGTCAGCCCTGTCTTGGCAGATGGGTCCATCAGCCCCATTTGAAGTTAATCTGCCTCCGGCAGGGGCGGGGTGGGACAGGTCATGGACCAGCGTCTTCACTCAGCCCTGCACCTGTCACCCTGCCAAGAGGGAAAACCGAACAAGCCACCTGGCTGAGAAGGCAGAGGCTGAGTTCTGAGCGGTTGTCAGAGAAGAAAACAAAAGTCAGTACCCACCTGGAGGAAGTCAAACCTCGTGCAGCCTCCCGCAACTGCTGTCAATCAAACCGCTTCACTGTTCGTGTTTCTCCCAACAGAGCGTGTCACCACCTCGGGCCCTGACTCGCGGGTCTGTTTGTCTGGGCGTGCTGCCCTCTCTGTTGTCCAGAAAATCTGTGTGCCCTCAGAAAGAGGAAAACCCACTGCTCACTCAGCAGGCTCCAGGGTCCTAGGTGATATATTTAGAAATAATAATTCTTGCTACAAAATAGGGATATTGCACTGCAGGTGGTGTTGATCACACCCAAGAGAACTTGCAGGGGGCGGGGGGCGATGAATGGGAGGCATTTGATCAAACGTTGTCCATGAGTCACCGGACAGCCACAGGGCTAAGGCCACACGCAGCCATGATGGGGGCTCATGCCAGCCCCCAGACCCGGGCAGGGGTTGGTGCGCATTAGGGTCTCAGGTGCTTTTGAGAATGCATGATTAAATCGGGAGAGCAACTTTTGTTCAAATGTACTTTAGTACTCGGGGAAAGGGACGTGCATTGGTAGGGGAGATGACACTCGGCTCTCCTGGGCTCTGAAGGGGGGCTGAGTTTCCCGTCTTCTGAAGGAGAAAGCTTTTGCTTGAGTTCATGTGCACATAACCCTTGGTCTTTGGGTTCTCAAAATGCTCCTATGGCTTTTCTGTGTGGGGAGATGGTCCACTAGTCCGAGTCCAGTCTGCTTTCTCCTTTTCTCCTTGTGGGAGGCACCGCCTTTAAACACTCTCTTGTACAGAACTGGCTGGCTTTTTCGTCGGCCTCTGATTTGACCCCCAAATAAACAAGCGAGACGATGGCAGAGGCTGGGTCTTCAGGGCCATAGCCACTACTTGTCCCACTACCCTCTCAGCACCAGCTCCAGGAGCAAGCAGGAGCAGTTAGCCGGGTGGCTCAGTTGGTTAGAGTGTTGTCCCGATGCGCCTGGGTTGCAGGTTCAATCCCTGGTCAGGGCACAAACAGGAGTCAGCCAGTGAATGCGTGGTTGAGTGGAAGAGCAAATAAATAATGTAAAGAGCAGGAAGAATTTTCCCACTGAGGGTGCACGTGCTACCCAGGAGGACTTAGCCTCACCAACAGGAGGATCTTCCTCGAACGTGGTCAGGTGCCAGTGGTGTGCCCAGGTGGAGTGGGCCACCGGGTGGGGAGGTGCACTAGTGTTGGTGGACAGACCTCGAAGTCCAACAACTGCCCTGATTCCAGGAGACTGCAAATGTCAACCGCGTGTGACACAGATGGACCCCTAGCCGGTGGGATGGGGCCCTTGGATGACATCAGAGGGCGCCCCCAGGCACACAGGTCTCCTCCAGTGACCTGTGTGGCACTCTGGTGACCGGTTTCAGCAACTTGTCTGCTTGGCTCTGCCTGCCTGCTGCCCACGGGGCCCCTCGCGGGCGCTGGAGCCCCTCGTCCCTCACACTCGCCGATGGGCTTGTCACAGGCTCTCATGTCCCGCGCACGAGCGGGCTGAGCTGAGCTCGCGGAGGACATCGAGTGTGTTTTGTCCCACTTGTCTCATGGCAACGGTTTTATTATTAGCGGAGGGCGGGGCGGCGAGGGGACGCCTTTGAGGTCTGAGCGGAAAGCAGCGTGGGGCCGTGGTGGGGAATTAGGGCGACGGTGTGACTGCGGGAGCCCGGGGACCGCGGGGCAGGGCGGAGCCTCTGAGCCTCTGTGGGTGGGCTTGGCGGTGGAGGAAAAGCCACCTGCTGGTTCAGAAGGTTAGAAAGTGCTCAGGTGATTGAGAGGGAGAAGATCGCTGACCATTTTATAAAGTCTGTCGAGTTTCTCTCTCCTGCCTCTTGGGCGGGTTAATGGGAGTCGCAGGCTGCCCGGCTCTCCACACCACCCCTCCTCCCCTGTGCCTGTTCGTCACGTCTGCGTGGGGAGCGTGTCACCTGCGTGTGAGCTGCTGGGGTGACTGAGTGAATGCACCGAATCCCGCTCCGCGCGGGTGACCAGACGATGCTGCTGCGCGTCCTCGCTGTCGGTCTGCGGCGGCGGTCACACACTTCTCCGACCACTCTGCTGCCGGGCCGACTGGTTCCCCACCTGTGACCAGAGTGATCACTTAGCTGAGAAAGACACTCCCTTGCACCTCTAGGACTGGGGCTTCAGGCTACGCTGGTTAATGCTGGAGGATTCTGGAGCTCTGTCCCTGCACTGGGTGTGCTATTTGTCATGGCTTCATCATTTCCCTGCAGACACGCCCCGTCCATCTCGGATCAGACAGGTACTTGGGCTTAATTTGGGAGGCAGGGGGCTATGCTGGACAGACTGACTTGTTGGAGTTGGTCTTGGGGAGAAACGCTGAGGATGTTCTGTAGGGCAGGTGCCGGAGTCAGTGTCCTGCAGGTGGGTACTCTGTCCCTTCAGGGTGGGTGTCTGGGTCAGTGTCCTGCAGGTGGGTACCCTGTCTGTCCCTTCAGGGTGGGTGTCTGGGTCAGCATCCTGCAGGGTGGCTGTCCCATCAGGCCCTGCAGGGTGGGTGTCTGGGTCGGCGTCCTGCAGGATGGCTGTCCCGTCAGTCCCTGCAGGGTGGGTGTCTGGGTCGGTGTCCTGCAGGGTGGGTGTCTGGGTTGGAGTCCTGCAGGGTGGGTGTCTGGGTCGGCGTCCTGCAGGTGGTGTCATCTGCAGGGTGAGTGTACAGTCTTCTCTAGGCATGGCCACCTGGGGGTCCCAGCTGCAGTTCGAGCCTCCTGTCTCCACCCGGGACTCTTAGACTTGCTTCTTGGTGGCCAAAAGGACCAGAGCGCCCCCTCCCCACCAGCACCATTTCTGGGGACAGTCCTTAGGGGCTTACTCATTTTAACAGGGACCCACTCTCCAAGCTGCTCAGTTTCAGAAGCTTTTGGCAGCTTGGGGACCCCTGAGGCCACCTGGGCTCCTGGAGCTGCAGCCACCCACCCACAGGAAGCCAGCAGCCTG
Organism: Molossus molossus; assembly: GCF_014108415.1. Taxonomy (NCBI): domain Eukaryota; kingdom Metazoa; phylum Chordata; class Mammalia; order Chiroptera; family Molossidae; genus Molossus; species Molossus molossus. The sequence continues at coordinate 6,197,411 of NW_023425388.1, read as the reverse complement.
TAGCCGGGAGGAAGAGGTGTTGGCTTCCTCCCTCTAGGTCCCTGGGTCGGCCCCTCTGCTGCAAGTCCAGCCTGCTATTTGCAGACAAACCATTTGCCACAACAAAGGGCCTCAAGTCTAGAGGAAGGTGGGTGGTGACGCTGACTCCTGGGGCCTTGAGGAGACTTCTCAGAGAGGAGGCGCCTTTCAGCAACTTGATGGGGAGATTTAGTGGCTGCAATTTTCTAAATTAATCCTTCAACTCAGAAGTAAAAGAAAATGACAAGTTCCTGCAATGTGCCAGGTGGGGGATGGGCTGCAATCTCTGTCATTAATTTCTTTTCATCTGCTGCCAGTCAGGTGCCTCAAGACCCTGATTCCCAGGCAGCCAGCCTGTCATTATCTGTCATTAGGCGCTGTACCCGGCAGAGGGATTGACTCTCTAGGTCCCAGGAGCTGTCCCAGAGGGTCACACTGGCTGCATCACACTGCAGCATTGAGGTCGTTGGGAGAGGGAGAGAGAGATAGAAACATCGATGAGAGAGAACATCAGTTGGCTGCCTCCTGCATGCCCCCAAGTGAGGATCAGGTCCACAACCTGGGCATGTGCCCTGACCGGGAATCGAACCAGTGGCCTCTTGGTGCAGGGGTCGATGCTCAACCACTGAGCCACACCGTCAGGACTCCCTCTGCTTTCTTACGTTCTCGGCATCTCCTTCTGAGAGCTGGGGTCTGATGACCCCCAGCTTGTAGCAGCCAAGCCCTCACCGAAGGGAATGAGCAGATGAGAAAGGTCTGGGGTCTGAAGAGCTGCTGGCCTGTCCAGGCAGCCAGGGGGCTTGGGCTGCGGAGGCCTGGATGTGCTGTTCGTTTGTTGAGAAGACCAGTGTTGGCCCTGGATTCAGAGAATGAATCAGAATTTTGAGTGTCATTTCTTTTTTGTGTGTGTGTACTTTTAAATAAAAAATATTTTTATTGATTGTTTTAGAGAGAGAGGAAGGGAGAGAGAGATAGAAACATTGACATGAGAGAGAAACATTAATCGCCTGCTTCCTGCAGGACCCCCATTCAGGACTGAGCCCGAAACCGACCGGGAATTGAACCGAGACCTCTCAGTCCATGGGACGATGCTCAATCCACTGAGCCACACCGGCTGGGCTTGTGTACTTTTTTCCTAAACATTATAGGCCTTAGGTTTTCTTTCACATTTAAGCATTTCGGCTCCAGGCTGAGTTTAATCAAATCCATGTTCAAGTGCAATGAGTTTTCCTGATGTAAGTTCTATTCCACCTCTATTTCCATCTCATGGACATTTCTGCTGATTAAAATTCTTTCCTGTTAAGTGGCACTTGTGCCTTGTGCTTGGGAGAAGTGAGGGCGGCAGGAAAGATGCCCTCCCACCCCACCCCCACTTCCTTGGCCCCGGGCTCAGTCACGTCCCGCCCTGGATGACTCTTGTGGCCCCTGTACCTTCTCTCCTCACTTCCTGGGGCAGCCTGTGGGGACCCTTTCCCCCGCCCCAGGCCATCGGAGACCTGCACCCAGGCAGCCTGTGGGGACCCTTTCCCCCGCCCCAGGCCGTCGGAGACCTGCACCTGGGCAGCCTGTGGGGACCCTTTCCCCCGCCCCAGGCTGTCAGAGACCTGCACCCGGGCAGCCTGTGGGGACCCTTTCCCCCGCCCCAGGCCGTCGGAGACCTGCACCTGGGCAGCCTGTGGGGACCTTTTCCCCTGCCCCAGGCTGTCAGAGACCTGCACCCGGGCAGCCTGTGGGGACCCTTTCCCCCGCCCCAGGCCGTCGGAGACCTGCACCCGGGCAGCCTGTGGGGACCCTTTCCCCCGCCCCAGGCCGTCGGAGACCTGCACCTGGGCAGCCTGTGGGGACCCTTTCCCCCGCCCCAGGCTGTCAGAGACCTGCACCCGGGCAGCCTGTGGGGACCCTTTCCCCCGCCCCAGGCCGTCGGAGACCTGCACCTGGGCAGCCTGTGGGGACCTTTTCCCCTGCCCCAGGCTGTCAGAGACCTGCACCTGGGCAGCCTGTGGGGACCCTTTCCCCCGCCCCAGGCCGTCGGAGACCTGCACCCGGGCAGCCTGTGGGGACCCTTTCCCCCGCCCCAGGCCGTCGGAGACCTGCACCTGGGCAGCCTGTGGGGACCCTTTCCCCCGCCCCAGGCCGTCGGAGACCTGCACCCGGGCAGCCTGTGGGGACCCTTTCCCCCGCCCCAGGCCGTCGGAGACCTGCACCTGGGCAGCCTGTGGGGACCCTTTCCCCCGCCCCAGGCCGTCGGAGACCTGCACGCTCCTGCCTTCAACAAGCAGCTGAGCAAACACTGCGAGATCTCTGGCTGCCAGTTCGAATGTTGGGGTACGCAGATGGGAGGCCTCCTTCCCACAGCTGGCGGTGGACACTGACTTCTCCCAACCTGGGCCAGCTGTTGGGGGTGCGATGGAGGCAGAGGCAGAACTCCACGGACACCCCCAAGGCTGGGGGTGCAGTCTCAGTGGAGAGTCTGCAGCCGGGGGGCTCCAGAGCGTGGGTAGGCTGGCCGTGGTCTCTGTCTCGGGGTGACTGTGGACTCTGTCCCAGATTGCTTTGGGCCAAGGGACTTGAGAGATGACCAGAGGGTATGGAAAGGACACCCCCCCCATGAGTCACAGGCCCTGAGGGCTCAACCCTCGGGGAATGAAGAGTAGACACTGTCCAGCAACCCCTCTCTGCAGGCCCAGCAGCCCCCGGGTATCATGATGACCCGGAAATGCCAGCAGATTCCAGAACTTCCAAGAACGCACGATGACAGAGTGATGAATCCTGCTGCTGCCACGCCGGCTGCCCAGGACCCTGAGGTCCTGCCAGGAGCACCGGCCATCAGGGGTGCCGGGGGGCAGAGGCCTTGAGCCCTCACGGAATGGCCCTTCACCAGTGGAGAGCACCGTGGCCCACCCCAGGTGTACCCCCACACCTGGGAGACGGGGAGCCCTTGGCCGAGCTGGGCTTCAGAGGACAAGGGTGGTAATTCCATGGGGCCGAGAGTGGAACTTTGCAGTGGGGGGGGGGGAGCTAACTCCTCTGCCAGGTGGTGGAGGGCCCCTTGAGTGGCCAGGGGGACCACAGACCAGGCTTGGTCCCCTCTCCCTGACCAGAGCTGGTGACTCCGCTGGAAAGCAGAGCGCAGGGTTGTTAACACGGTTGATGGGGTGGGTGACGTCAAGAGTGACCCCTTCTCGCCCACAGACACGGGGCGCAGCAGAGCCCCTGCCTCGTCACGAGGGCGCCCTCCCTCCGGCAGCCCCAGGGTGGTAAGCATTGATTGGCCCTGGGAATATGGCCTCTGCCTCCCTTTGTGGGGCCTGAATAGGGGCCTGGGTGGAGGTGGTGGGGAGAACCCAGCAGGCAGGGCTGAGAGCCGAGGGCCTGGGTATCGATGAGTCACGTCCCGTTTTATGACCAGTGCCACTGCCTGAGTCACACCCAGTCAGACCCCAGGAATGGAACCTCCAGAGGCGGCTCCCTCCTCAGACGCTCCCTGCAGGGTCTGAGTCAGTGTCACGACCGAAAGCGCCGGCGCCGAGGCAGCTGTCCTGGGAAATGGGATGTCTGTCCCCGTCCCCCTGGGCAGGTGCTACCTCCGCCCCTGTGGCCAGTGGCCTCTTGGTTCTCCTTGTCCTGAGGCCAGCAGCCCATCCCTCGCTCTGGAGGGACAGCCGGGGAAGCTGGGGGCAGTTCCTGGAGGCTGGCTTCAGGGACGGCTCGTCCGAGGGCCTGGATCTCAGGCTGGCCACCCCTCTGGGAGCGCGGTGCTGTCTCCAGGATCCAGGCTTGTGGTCGCTTTGAAGTCAGCGGTGGAATGTTTCTGAAAAGCCTAACGAGTCGTTGGGGAAAACCCTGTCTGGGCCAAAGGACAGTGTGAATTCTCTGGAAGGAAAGACCCGTTTCCTCTCGTTCTGTGGAAATCATTATTTGGGCAGCGATTTCCTGGAAACACCATTAAGTCTTCCTCTCAGGCGGATGGCTGTCATCAGCCCCAAACTGGTGACACTTGGCCTCCCCTGGGGTGCCTGCCCCTCCACCGTCCAGGCCGGAGCCTCCTGGTGGAAGGACCTGCGGCCTGGCTGGAACCTGCCCTGTTCCGCTGGAGTTTGTGGCACACTGAACGGCGCGGCTTCCTCCCTGTGGAAAGGGGGCTGCAGGCTGAAGAAGTGGTTTCAGCCAAGTCCGAGGGTGTCCCTTCGACCCAGCAGGACAGCTTCGGGCCAGCCTTGCTTGATTGACAGCTGGGGGTTACTGACCCTGCTGTCACGGAAGGGGCCGCGGGAGTGGGGGTCATACAGCTCTGGGGTGCCAGGGAGCATGGCCTGAGTTACTCAGAACGACGGCCACACGAGCCCGAAACCCCAAGACAACCACAAAAGCATTGCTCCAACAACTGTAGTTTCACAAACGACACCAGCACCTTCCACTGAACACAGTCGCTGCGCGGGCTCCTCTGTGCCTCTCGGCGACCACGGCTGCTGCCGGGGCCCCTCCGTGCTTCACGTGTTTCTGGCGCTCGGTCCAGTTTCTCCGGAGGCTTCGTCGTATTGGCTGCAGGGGATGCTGACCGGCGTGCCTGACGCACGGGCCCAGCTGCCCCTCTGCCACCCGGGCCGTGCCCACGGCCCACTGCAGAGAGGGGCAGGCCAAACCCGACCTGCTGACTCCTCTGGAGCGCTTTGGGGAGGCTTCCTTGGGATGAATTCCATGGCTGCCAGGGGTCTGAGCCTCCTGAAGGACCAGAGCAGAGCAACGTGGACCCGCTCACGGCGCCGCCGTAGGAGTGCACCTCCCCAGCCCGGGCCGGGTGCATTCACGGAATCCATCGTCCTGTGGAGTCCAGCTGGGTGGTCAGGCACAACCTTCACTCACCCGGAAGGCGAGCATTTCCCCAGAAGTTGGCTTGTGGTTTGGGAAGAGGCGGAGTCCCCGAGGCCGGTCTGCTCATTCCTGCATGGACCCTGATGGCCCCGCTGCTCCACAGCTCGGTGGCGAACCCCCATGTTCATCAGTTCGCCCCAGGCCTCTGTGCTCCACGGGGCTGAGGGTGCAGGGCAGCGGTTCCCCACGGCCCATCCTCCTCCCCTTTTGCACAGAGGCACCAATCTGCAGAGCAGACGGAGCCAGGGCCACTGCCTCGGGAATCAGGAGGGGAAGGCCCAGCTGGACGTGCACCACAGCAAAGCAGAGCTTGAGGAACGAGACTGTCTGTTAAAGGTGGAGATCAAGTCACAGGAGAGACAGCCCCCTTCTCCCGCCCACCTCTCGCTTGAGCAAGGAAAGGGCCTGTGAGCGACTGCCCCGCCCGCCCTCCTCCGCCGGCTCTGTGGGGTCTGAAGGCTGGAGGCCCACGGGAGGGAGAAGCCAGGCGGCCGGTCCTCGTTATTTGCAGATTCCACGTATACAAATTCATCTATTGGCTAGAATTTACTTGTAACTCCAAAACCAATCACAGGCGTTCTCAGGCGTGTGCAGAGAGGTGGTGTTTAGGTTGCTGATGCTCTCGTGCCCAGGCTGAGCCAGCCGATGCTCTGCCTTCAGCTCTCCCTGCAGACAGTGCCCTTTCCAGTCTATTTAGTGCCTGGTTCTTAGCATATTTTGCTTTTTGGTGATTTAGCTTTTTTTTTTTTAATGCATATATATTATTTTAGAGAGAGAGGAAGAGAGAAGGGGAGAGAGAGAAACACTGATGAGAGAGAAACATCGATCAGCTGCCTCCTGCACACCCCATGCAGGGGATCGATCTGGCAACCCCAGCATGTGCCCTGACATGGGAGTCGAACCAGAGGCCTCTCAGTGCATGGGACTATGATCAGTCCACTGAGCCACACCAGCCAGGGCGATGATTTAGCTTATTTATTTATTTATTATTATCTTTTAATCCTCACCCAGGGATATTGTTCTATTTATCATCAGAGTGGGAGGGGAGGAGCGAGGATGAGAGAGAGAAACATTGATGTGAGAGAGACACATCGACTGGCCGCTTCCCACAAGACCCGACCGGGGCCAGGACTGAACCACAACCAAGGTACATGCCCTTGACGGAAATCGAACCCGGGACTCATTGGTCCGAGGGCCAATGTTCCGACTGCTGAGCCGAACTGGCCAGGCATGATTTAGCCTTTTCAAACGAGGCAAAGGAAGTGAGAAGAGTTGTCTCAGGTGCTAAGTACGGAGGCTGGGATGTGCCTCAGATTAGCTCAGGCACAGACTTGTTGGTCGTGCTCAATGTTCATGCATCGACGACAGACATGCATTAAGGTGTCTTTATACAAAAGCACACATCATACAAAGTCAAGTACTAATTGACCGGTGAACATATGTGGCCAGAGGCTTTTGAGAAGCTCACCCTGTAGGTCCCCAGGAAGCAAAGGTTCGTTCAGTACCTGCTTATTCAGTGTTGGCTGTGACTTCATAGACTCGACTATGGTTCAGCGGATGTCAGAGAGGGGAGATGTCAAAACCCAAATTGTTTCCAGCTGCTAAGGACCCTGGATTGGGGGTGTGGGGGCTGAAAGGTGAAGGTGAGGGATCACAGCACCTCCCCGGGAAGGCCGTGAGCAGAGACAGTCTGCATTTGGGGCGTTTCTGTTGGGGGGATGCTGTAGACTAGCCCTACGGCTGGCTAGCCCCAGCAGGAGAAGCTGGAAGCCCGGCACTTGCTCGCCCGCCTCTCGCAGTGCGTGCTGGTCCCCAGGCCGCGTTCTGACGGCTGCTGGGCCTTCAGGGAGAAGCTTCGCTTCCCTGATTTGGTGTCTCCGCCGGCCAGGAGCTGAGGGTCACAGCAACAGGGCTGCCTGTTTTTTATTCTGCAAAGTATTTGTATTTCAGGCAATAGATCACCGTAACACAATGAGACTAAACTGAGGCCCAGCGGGGTGCTGCTTCCAAGCGCAGTCTCGGGCACTGCCTGACCTGTTCTAGCCACAGGGTGCAGACAGCTCCCCAGGGCTCCCACGCAGCTTGGCTTCCGAGATCCTGACCAGTCTACAAAAGAGGCCGCCCGTGTGGTCCCCGCCAATCCTGCTCCGGCTTGCTGGCTTCTAGACTGCAAGCGGCAGTGGTGGGCGTCTGCTGTGTCGGGTTAGAGTGGCAACCCCGGCACCTGGACTGTGCTCTCCGCCTGTCGGAGCGCAGGGAGTATTAGGAGAAGAACGACTTTCTTTGGGTGTCATTGCGTTAAGTGTCAGAATCCACTAAGGTGCTTAGAACAGTGCCGTCATGCAATGCCCCGTCAGTGTTACTGTCGGCATCCCGAGTGGGATTGGAGTCCCTGTCTGTGGATTTTGTTTTTATAAACTAGAGACTCGAAAGGTGTGTGTGTCTCCTCCAGGAGGGAGGCCCTGCCAAGCCCGTAGCCTGTGGTCCCGTGAGATGCGGTTCAGTTTGGTTATTTATGGAGAGAGCCTTCCTCTCCCTGGCCGGGCCCTTCTCAGCTCTCTTCTCAAAAATGGGTCCTTGGAAAAGAATCTCCCTCCTAGGGCCCCGCAGGTGAGTGCGGCGCCGGAGGGACGCTGCTCCTTCCCACACGTCTCCCCCGGCACTTCACGCGTGGACTGTCGCCCCGGCAGGGGCACCCCAGGAAGCAGAGGGAGGATTGGGTCCAGGCTCTTCACCCTGGGATCCCTGCGGGGAAGGGAAGGGGGTTCTGGTGACCAGGGCACAGGAGAAGACTTGGTGCAAAGGGTGTGTGGGGAGGGGCAGAGGGAAAGGCTCGGGCCCCTGGAGACGTGCAGGCACCTGAGACAAGATCAGAAAGAAGGAAACACCTCCCTGCACGGTCCTGCCTCTCAGGTTCTAGGTCCCGAGCAGCCCTCCCTTACGGCCGGTCCCTCCCCTCCGCCACACCCTTCCTGTAAGTGTCTGGGGATGAGGGTGGCTGTGGACAAGACGGATGGCGGGACCCTCCTCCGGGAAGCGGGCAGCGGCCCTCCTCCTCGGTCTGTCCTGCGCGGGGACGTTCTTTTTGCACAGTTCTCCTCCCTCACCTGCAGGCAAAGGCAGCTGCCTTTGTGGGGACCGTGTGGACACCTGGGGCGGTGGCCAGGGGGCCAAGCTCTGTGTTGTGCTGCAAACGAAGTTCGCAGAGATGCCGAAGATCACACGTGACACTGTTCACAGGCCCGAGACTCCCTGCTTTGTGAGTCACGTCCACCCCGCAGTCAGTCGGCGAGTGGGCGGCTCTGGCTTGTCTGCTCCCCTCCACACGGCCTCAGTGATGTAGCTAAAGTCCAGCCGTGCCCACGGCAGGGCAGGGACGAGAGGCTTGGCTTCGTGGTCCCTGTGCGTGGCCGTCTTCCACGGGGCCTTTTAGGTCTGTCAGTGACGGCAACAAACCCTTGGGGACGGGGTCTGGCGGGGCCTCTCAGAGGTGACGCAACCGTTTTATGTGTCCCTATTAAAAAGAAGCCAAAACAAGGCTTCAGAAATGGTGGCCTATAATGGTTATAATTAATGAATCAATTTTCAGCTCGTAAAAATCAAGGGCCACATGGTTGTGTTATTCACAATAAAACGACAGGATTTAGTAAAAATGCTACTTTATGGTGCGTGTAGCTAACGGGGTCCAGTTTAAAGGCGTCAGGAGACCCCTCGGCCCCACGGGGAGCTCTGACACTGTACCCCCTCAGCTCCTTCCGGAACCCTGCCCGTCCCCGGACGGGCCCTGGGCTGACCTTCTGTCTCCCTTCACTGACCAAGTAGCCCAGGCCTCTTAACTCAGAATTCAAGGCCTCCACGGTCCTGCCCCGGTGAGCTGGCCAGCTGGACTCCCCTGTACCCGTCCCGATGGCCCGCGCATGCTCCCCAAGGGGCAGTCTGTGTATGGTGGGATGGATGGGGGCCTCAGAAGTTATGCCCATGCCCTGCTGCCCACAACTATCACCTTACGTGGAGAAAGATGTGACTCAGTCAAGGAGCGTGAGAGGAGTTTGTCCTGGACGAGCAGGTGGCCCTATGTGCCACCCACGTGCCCTCCTAAGAGAAAAGCTGGGAAGCAGACAGACAGCGAGAGGAGAGGCCACATGAAGGCGGAGCAGAGAGATGGGGTCACAGGCAGGGGTGCAGAGTCCCTGGGAGCTGGAAGAGGCAGGAGGGCTGCTTCCCTGGAGCTTCCGAGGGAACCAGGAGCTGCTGACACCTTGAACCCAAACGTCTGGCCTCCAGACTGGGAGAGAAGCTATTCCTGTCGTTTTGAGTCGCCAAGTTTGTGGGGATCTTTTCGGAAGTCCTGGGAAATGAATACAGTTGGCTGTCATTTTCAGGCTTGGAGCTCACCCACTGTCCTCCGCTGGCCGAGTGCATTCTCCAAGGCTGAGCCGAGAGGGTCTTCACACCTCCAGCCCGGGGGCTCTCAGACCGCTGCGCACGGAGCACCAGGGCTTAACCACTGCTGCCGTTGGGTTCCACCCCCAGGACTTGTGACGGACTCTTCTGGGTGCAGCATGGCCCCGGGGCTTTGAAAGCTCCCCTGCAGATCCCACCTGGGTGGTGCAAGCCCAGGTCGGTCCCACTCTGGAGGGAGCAGTGCCCCCGAGGCCCTTTGTCTGGGAGCAGAGGAGCTGGCTTGTCTGGTCGGCGTTGGTCTAGTGCAGTGTCTGCAGCTTGGCAGACAGCAAGCGTCAGGTGGGGGACTGAGCACCTGTGCTAAGCACAGCTTTCAGCGGACGCCAACACCTGCGCTTTGGTTTTTCTGGAGTTTCTGAAATATAGGGGAGCCACCTTGACCACTGCAAGGCATCAGAGACTGGCCCCTGCCTTCCTCATCGTTGAACTAAAACGCAGTAAGACCACCCGAAGACGCGCAGGGACTGCATTGACTCAATGATTCCATTTGCGTGACTATTGGAGGAGGCGGAGGAAGGATCATGGCGAGGTCCTGGTGATGCTGAATGGAGTCAGGGATGAAGCCACAGCTTAGCCACCAGCCGGGCCCTAGTTCTGATTTGTAAGTGGAGTGGTCAGCTCAAGATCTCAGCTCACTCAGGAACTCGCCACTGAGGCTGTGAACTGGGCAGTCAGTTAGACCATGGACCCTAGGATAGCCCTGCACCTCACAACGCTACCCCTCAGTAGCCAGAACAGCTGACTGACCCTGGTGGAGAAGCCAGCATCGCCCACACATCAGATTGAGCTGCTCCTGTCCCCCGATGCATCTTGTTCCGAAGGGACCGAGTCCCGGGCAGCTTCAGGGCCCCGGGCTGCCATCCACCTGGCCAGTTCACTGCTCTGTGGAGTTGCCCTCCTTCCTCCTCTTCCTCCTCCCTCTGCGATCTGTCTTCCCAAAGGCAAATAGAAGCACATTTTATTTTAAAAAAAATTTTTTAAATTGATTTTAGAGAGAGAGAGAGAAAGAAACATCGATGAGAGAGAACATTGACTGGTCGCCTCCTGAATGCCTCCCACTGGGGATCGGGCCCACAACCTGGGCATGTGCCCTGACTGGGAATCGAACTGACGACCTCTTGGTGCAGGGGTTGATGCTCAGCCACTGAGCCACACCGGCCGGGCAAGAAGCACATTTTCGATTGCACTCAAATTGTCCTCAGATACTGCTCTCCATGGGAACACCCTCCCAGCCGGCAGTTGTTTAAGGAAAAGCCAAAAGCTATAAGAAGAGAACATTTACCACATCCGGACTTTGTTCATTAAAAATGTTTATTTCCTCACATTTGAATGGGCAATATATTCACAGGGTTCAACTTCTAGAAGGCACTCTAGGCTGTGTGAAGACTTGCTGTAAAGTGACCGTGATCAAGACGGAGTGGTGTTGGCAGAGGACAGGCACGCAGATCACCGGGCCAGCAGACAGCCCAGAAGTCCGCCCCCTGATTGTTGACCGAGGTGCAAAGCTGTTCAGTGCAGGCGGGACAGGCTGAGCCACTGGGTGTCTGTGGGCAAAAGAGGAACCTGACCTAATCTCACACCTTATAAAAAAATCAACTCACATGGATCACAGACCAAATGTAAAACACAAAACTGTAAAAGTTCCAGGAACAGATAGAATATCGTCAGGGTCTAAGTCAGACGAAGAGGTCTTAGATTTGACACCAAAAGCATGATCCATAAAAGGAAAAACGGATAAACCAGTTTCATCCAAATGAAACACTTATGCTCTGAGAAAGATCTTGGGACGAGGATGCAAAGACAGACTGGGAGAACATATTTGCAAACCACATACCCTGCAAAGGACTCGTACCTAGACTAGACAAAGAAGTCTCAAACTTGGCAGTAAAAACCCAGACTATCCAATTAGGACTAGGGCCAGAGACACAAACAGACATTTTTCGCCAATGAGGAGATACAGATGGCAAATAAGTCCATGGAAAATGGGCAGCATCTTTAGGCCTCAGAGACATGCAAACCAAGACCACAACGAGGCACCTCTACACTGTGGCTGGGACGCAATGTGACCGCACTGGACCACAGTGTGGAGACACCAAGTCCCTCCTGCATGGCTGGTGGGAATGGAACTGTTTTCCTGCTACGCTGGAAAACAGTTGGGGTTTTCTTACAAAACAAAACATCTGCACTTATACCAGGGAAATGAAGGTGTACATTCACACTAAAGCTTGTCCAAGACTATTTATAGTCTTGACTTTATTCATAATCACCCCAAATCAGAAACAGCCCAAGTGTCCTTCAGCAGGAGCATGGCTGGACTAAGCGTGGCCCAGCCACACATGGAATACTATTCAGCAAGGAAAAGGGACGGACAACGACACACGTGACAAGTTGTACGGATCTTCAGAGGGTTGTGCTGAGTGAATCTCAAACGCTCACTTGCTGCCTGATTCCATTTCTACCGCACTTGTGAAAGGGGGAAATTATAGGGTGGAGGACAGGTTAGTGGTTACCGGGAGCCTGGCGTGGGAGAGGGACTAAGTGCTGTGGCTACAGCGGGCAGCACAGGGGATCCTTGTGATGGGACCGTGTGGTCACACGTGTGCTAGAATTGCATGGAACCAAAGTCACACACAAACAGGGCACGTAACACTGGTGAGATCTGAAGGAAACCTTTGGCTGTGTCAGTGCCCACCTGCCTTGATCCAGCGGCTCTGTTTGCATCCAGGATCCTATAAATAAGGGTAGATATTAAAACATACCCTCAGGCCTTGCAGGGCCAGAGCAGCCCTTCCCCACCCAGCACTGTGGCCCATGATGCTGGCCACAGGGCACAAAGCACTGTGACCCAAGGCCTGCCTGCATCCTTGTTGCCATCCGGCTAGTGGCAGGATGAGGCTCCATGGGGGTGGCGTGTTGGCCTGGGGAAGTGACTGAGCCCACTTCACACTCGTCTGGCTTTATCCTGGGGAGACCCCAAGGCCTCGGTTTATGGCTTCAACGAGAGCCCCTTCTCCAGGCGGGATGAGACTCTACTCTGCCCTAAATAGAAATATCATTTGTAGGGACGTGTTCACCATCAATGAATGAGAGAAGACAGCTCTATAACTCATGCAAAAAGAGACTCACGTTTACATGTGTTTAAAGGGTTGGAGGAGACATCTCTGCGTCCTTAGGAAATAGGTGGACTTCAGCCAGCGGAGATCCTAGGGGCCACTCGGGACAACAGCAGTCAGCCCCTTCATTCGGGGCACGGGGACCAGCACGCTGCTGCGGTAGCCCTTTCCCGCGGAAGGAGGTCCGTTTCCACTCTGGTTGCTCAGTTACAGCTCACTGCCCGGTTGGTACTTGCTGTCTGCTCTGCAGGGTGTTTCACATTGTCTGCCTATTGATCTAGGGGGCCAGCATGCATGGGAGTGAAAGGCGGGGAGGGGAGGGGAAACAGGCCGACAGGAGGAGGAGGAAGTGGTCGAGTCCAGTTCAGGTGCAAAGATGAATGGTGGGATGGGTCTGTGGGCTCCCGCCTCCCGTGCACCCCTCTTGGCTGACTTCCTGCCAGCCCTCTGTCTGGCATCCCCTCCCCCACCAGGCTCATCGAACAGACAGTGCTTGCTGACCCTCACAGCTGTGACCTGGGGATGCTGGCACAGCTCCGCGAGGCAGCCAGTTAGCATCCCCATCTGAGGCAGACAGAGTGTGTGTGTCCCCAGTGTCCCCGGTCACACTGAGCTGCATTTGAGCCCAGGCAGTTTGATTGCCGTCTGGCCCTGCCTCTCGGCGGTGAGTGCCCCTCACCCATGGAAGGCTGCCATCTGGGGGCAGAGCACCTGCAGCCCAGACTCGGGAGCCTGGGCATCAGCTGTGGATTGCACTCACCCCCACCCTCACTCCCCTGCTTGTGTGGTGGGGGTGGGGAGCTGAGCCGCATTTCCAGAGCAGAAAGCCTAACAGACAACGCCCTGAGATGTTCCAGGGAGGACGACGTAGCACAGCTGGGACACATGTCAGTCATCATCGTCCTGACACGTGCTGGGGCCATCAGAGCTCAGGAGTGTGTGCATGGCCCACGGTGAAGACAGGGCCCCGAGAGATGAGTTCCGGTCCTGCCGGCCACAGGGGGAGGGGACAGATGGAGCAGGTTGGTACCTACCAGCGGCTTCGAAGGGTCCCCAGCCAAAGCGAGTGTGGCCCACGTGGGAGGGTTAGTCTTGTGTTTGGGGGGTTTAGAAGCTGTCAGAGCGGATTTCTCACTGGGAGAAGCCGTGCTGAGCAGGTGGGCCGGGGCATTGGTCTCACCTGCATAGACTCGCCTATTGAACAGTTTTGCCCCAAGCAAACAGTTCTCACTCTGAAGGTTATTTGCTAGTCGTCTTCTCTCTACAGCTAAGTGGCATTTGATCCCCTTCGCTTTTCATTTAAAAGAAACTTTGGGGATCGAATGGCACATACAGTTTTACAATGTCTTGTATCCTTGACATAACCATTTTTTCACATTATCTTCTGCAACTCCTTTAAATTGCTAAAGAATGTTCCGGCAGGTGGCTCAACAGCTTGCTTAAGTGACCAGTCTTACTCAGCTGGTCATTACTTAACAGTGGATTCATTCAATGGCCACTCCTGCCCGTCAGCTGCATGACATGTGGCGGCCGGATGCTCAGGGCTGTTGCTGGAAGGAAGCAAGCCCACGGAGGGACACATTTATCACAAACTGCGCAGGGGGTCCCTGGCAGGACCTAGGGTTAGACGCAGGTGTTAGATTCAGGGAAGGTGCCGGTGGAGTGATCTCTGGGCAGAGGCCTGGAGAACACATGGAAGTTCCACCGACCAGGGGTTGGAAGGTGGGCTGTGTGCAGTCCTGACCCGGTCAAGTGCATTTCTAATCATTTGCTTATTCAGGTAACACTGAGCCCGTTCCGTGGGGCAGGGACCCATCTGTTCACGGTAGAGCATAGAACACAGAAGAGCACATAGAACACCTTGTACACGAGAGGTCTTTGCACATGCTGAGACTCATCCCGGAAGTGGAGCGGCTTGTTGCTACAGACTGTGTACATTTGCAAGGTCTGGCTCCTCTTCTCAACCTTGGTGACTGCTCATTTACTTTCTAGACTCCAGACATTTGCAAAGATCCTCTCTAGACCACAGACTAAGAGCTCCTCAGGTGGTCCGGGGAGTGGCCCACCCCTTCCTTCCCGAGCTGGGCCCCCAAAGCCTGAGGCCGGTGTGAACGGCTGGATTCAGATGGGTAGGCTCAGCTCCCAGGAGCGGCCCTGGACCCCAGCCTGCTACCCTAGGAAACTCGCCCCTGCCTGAGACCAGGGAAGAGCTGGGTCGGCAGGATGTGGGGTGATGAGAGGGTTTTCCGTCGTGGGGTGGAGCAGGCTGAGCACTAGATTCCTGTACCTAGAGGACGAGGCAGAAGCCAGTGGGGCTCACCTTTGGCCTCTCTCCGCTGCCCCAACTAGTGGTTTCCACTGACCGATGGCTTTGCCAGGGCTTCGGGGGCTGGAGGGGGGGCTGCGGGTAGGAAGGGAGCTCTCGCAGGAAGTGGAGACTGGGAAGGATGTGGCTCTAGAGATCCCAGATCTGACAGGCTGATGGAGTCAGATACAAAGAAGAGCAGGAGGCCTGGGTGTTTTCCAAAGGCAGAGGGAGGAAGGGAGGGCATCTCACCCAGCAGAGGCCCCGTCTCCTTCGGGCAGGTGTGCGCTCAGGACGGTCCGCCAGCTTCTCTCTGCGCTTCTCTCCGACTTTGCAAGCAGGTCCTGGACGGCACAGGAGGGTCGTTCGGCCAGGACGCTGACCAGCCGGACTGCAGCGCCCGTCCTCAAAGACGTCCCTGCCGCCCTCCCTCCTGGCCACAGCTGCTCCTCCAGGGACAGGGGAGCTCAATGCCCCTCTCCTTGAGTCCTGGCAGGTGACTGGCTTTGAATAAAGGACACAGCAGAAAGGACATTCCGAGACGTCCAAGCCCGGGAACGGGAGCCTCCATGTCCCGTTTCTCTGAATCAGACTGCCATGCCGTGAGGCAGTCCAAGCAGCCACGTGGAGAAGCCCACACGGGCAACCAAGAGCCCCCCAGCAGCCCCGCCCAACTCATGGCCGCCAGCCACGCCCAGCTCACAGTCAGGGCAGCGAGGCCACTTTGGACCCTCCAACCATCTCACGCCGTAGAGAGCAGACCCGCACAAAGCCACAGGATGGTGACGGGTCATAAACGGTTGGTTTTCATTCTAACTCACTGAGTTTTGGGGTTGTTCACTATCGAGCAGTAGATCACTGAAACGGACACTGCTATGGCAAGGCTCTCTAAGAATGGAACAAAGTGTAGAGCTCCAGGGTTAGGCCCAGGTGTGGGGGCTTCTCCGTTTCCGGGAGTGACCCCGCCCCTGGAGCTCGAGTGCGAGCCAGTGAGTCTATTGCTGCCTCTGGGCTGTGTTCATAGGAACCGCATCTGGACCCAGGGGCCCTTCTCCCCGCAGTGCAGCCGAGTCCCGCCCGCTTCTCTCTGACCCGTGCTCCGCCCGGAGGAAGCTGCTCCTGGGGAAGGTCAGCCCATGTTTCTGGCATTGACCCGAATCTTCAGGGTTAAGGACGCCCTCCCTGTCCTGGTGAGGTGGCCCCGCCAGCAACAGGCTGGAAGTGGGGACTTCTTGGTTGACCCTGCTCTGGAGGAGGATGGTGTCCTGTAGGTGGGTCCCATTTCCTCATCAGTTTCCAAGAATCTTCTGGTGAACAGGCCTCATGGAGGGACGGATGCCCAGGCCAGGAGCCATGGCGTTCACACGGAAGGACTGTCATCTCATGATTCTGGGTGTCAAACTCTGAGAGGTTCTGGCTTCTGCAGAAGGTGCTTCCCAATTCTTGCCTGTCCATGGAAGACGCTTTCCAAAGCTTGGTTGCTCCTCCTGGGGCACCCGCCCGCTCCCAGCAGCGAGCCCAGGCAAGCCACGCCTCGGATCTCAAGGGGAGAGAGGAATCAGGGAGGTGGTGCCACGCACCAGTGCCACCGATGCGGTCTGGCTTCCGGCGGCCTGCCTCCCCGTGTGATCCATTTTCCTGGCTTAACCCTCTGCCCGTCCATCTTCTCAGGGGTCTCCTCTTCTGCCCAGTGTTCTCTCTGCACGCGGGGCTCTCCCGTGGGGACAGGGGGGACCTACGTTCCCCTGCCTTCCCTGTATCCCTGACCACAGTCACCTGAGGCCAGTGCTGCTACTGCCCCCGCTTTAAGGAAGCATGCGGGGGGTGGGGGTGTAACATGTGCTGGGGCACGCTGCCCCACGACCAGGAGACTGTTGGGCCTCTGGGCCGCTCCAGTGTCCCTGGCACAAGCTTCAGGTGAAGGTAGCTGAGAGTGGCATCCGGATCATGGGAACATTTTAACTTGACAAGATAATGACTGTGTTGCAAGAGTTGCATTGATTTACAACATGTAAAGGTTCTGTTGGTCCACATCGTCTTCAACATTTGCGATCGTTAAAAACATTTTTTTTGGTCAGTCAAATGTGTGTAAAACCGTAGCTCGTCCTGAGTTGTCTCCCCCAGTTACAGTGAGAAGGGTCCCCTGTGTGTTCGTGGGCCTGTTCTGGGGAGGCCTGTTCACGCCCCCGGCCCATTTTCCTGTTGGGTTGTTTGCTTTTCCTTATCGACCCCTCGGAGTTCGTAAATTCGCAGCACGAGTCTTCTGTTGGCTTCGTCCGCAGTGAGTGGTATCTCCCAGCGTGTGGCTTGTCTTTCCACCTTCATTAAGGTATATTTTGATGAGTAAAGTCCTTAATTTTAATGTAGTCAAATCTATCCATCTTATTATTATTATTATTATTTTTAATCCTCACCTGAGGACATTTTTGCATTTATCTTCAGATAGAGCAGGAGGGAGAGAGGGAGGAAGAGAGAGAAAAAGAAACATCGATGTGAGAGAGACACATCGACTGGTTGCTACCCACACAACCCCAACCGGGCTGGGGACAAACTGCAACCGAGGTACGTGCCCTTAGCGGGAACCGAACCCAGGACTCTCTGGTCTGTGGGACGACGCTCTAACCGCTGAGCCAAACTGGCCAGGGCAAATCAATCCATCTTTTATATTGTTAAGGTTTTTATGTGTCTTGTTTAGGAACTCCTTTTCTACCCTGAGGTCACATAATCACCTGCATTTTCTTCTAACGTCTTAAACTATTCCTTTTGACATTTATTTTCTTAATCCCTTTGGCCATGCACTTTGTGTACCGTGTGAAGGGAGGATCTAGTTCTTTGCCCCGAGGTGTTTCTGTCTCATTGATTGAATGACTATCCCCAGGGATCTGTCGTCCGCCTCCCACAGTTACCGAAGTCGTGGGGAGTGGGTGTGTCCCTGGGCTCTGTCCACCGGTCAGTTTGTCTGGCCCGGAGCCCCGCTGCCCCTTCCACTGATTACAGCTTTGCAAGCAGCCTTCTCCCCGGCAGAGCACCTCCGCCTCCTCTTCCTGCAGAAGTGTTGGCATCGTTCTGTTTTCTTACCCTCACCTGAGGTCATTTTTCCATTTTTAGTTCAGGTAGAGTGGAAGGGAGAGAGAGGAAGAGAGAGAGAGAGAGAGAAACATCGACGTGAAAGGGACACATCGAGTGGCTGCCTCCCGCCAGGGCCGGGGACAAACTGCATCTGAGGTACGTGCCCTTAGCAGGAACCAAACCCGGGTCTCTCTGGACCGCAGGCCGACGCTCTAACCGCTGAGCCAAACTGGCCAGCGCTGCACTGTTCTTAAAAATTTTTTTTATTGAGTTATAACTTGTGTATAGCAAAGTGCACAGACCTCAAGTGTACATTTCAATGAATTATTATAAATGTGAGCACGTGGCCAGCCAACAGGCCTGCGGCACAGACCTCTCCAAACCTTCAGGTGCTCGGGGTTTGTGGGTCTGGAGGCCGACTGGGCAGTGGGGTCAGCTCGCCTGGGCTCCATGATGTCTGTGAGGAGCTGAAGGCTGGCATGGACCAGCGTCTGGGGTGCATCCCATTGGAGTATCTTCCCTCACATCTTTTGGTTGATTCTGGCTGGACCGCAGCTGGGCTGTGGCCAGAACCCCTGTATACGGTCTTTCCTGGGGGCAGCTTGGGCTTGCTCGGCATGGCAGCTGGGGTCCCTGGCGAAAGTGCACAGAGGCGTCCTTCCCTGTCCTCTGCTGTTGGAAGAATCTCAAGGTCTGCCCACGTTCAAAGGGAGGGGGTGTAGACCACCACCAGAGGGCTGTGGACCTCATCAGTGGGAAGAAGGAGCCTCAGAGGTCACTTTGTAAAGTCTTGGGGGATGGGAGGAACGGATGTGGCCGTGTTTGTAAAATACAGCCTGCCTCATCTGTGTAGCCACCCTCAGATCAAGTTGCAAAATGCTTCCAGTGACCATTGGACCTGGGCCCTTCCAGTCCCTGGAGGTAACTGCGACCTTGGTCTCTGTGACATTGATTGTCTGCCTGATCTTGACGTGGGAGGGTATAGACGTGCAATCACACAGTGTGCATCTCTGGGGGCAGCCTCTGGTGCGCAGCCTCCTGTTCCGTGAGCTGGTCAGACCGAGAGCCAGTGCAGTGGTCTCTCTCATGGGTCTGCCGCACTCTGCGGTGTGGATCCGCCGTCTGTCTCCTCCACTCCGGACGGACAAGGGGTGGTTAGCAGTTTTTAATTACTATGAATTATGACGCAATGAGCATTCTCGTACAACTTTTTTGGTGTACGTGACCATTCATTTCTGTTGGGTATTTACCTAGGAGGAGGTTCCTGGATCACAAGATGAGTATCTTCAATAAATATTGGCTAACAGTGTTCTAAAGCGATTGCACCATTTCACACTTGACAACACGATGGAGTTCCAGTCCCCACGGCAGGGAGGGAGGGTGAGGTGCCCCCCTGTGGGCCTGGCCAGCGTGGCCCCGAGGAGTGCTCTTTCACATGGTCACCGGGCATGGGATGACCTTTCTGGGGAGGCTCTTATTCAAGCCTTTCACTTATTCATTTAAAATTGGGTTATCTTTCTTTTTCGGTTTCGGGGAGTTTGTTATTCTGGGTGCAAGTCTTCTGTTGGTATAACCGGGAGTTTGCCAAACTGAAGGGGAAGGGACCCATCCTCTGCAAGAAGGCCCTCGCCTCAGACCCCAGCTCAGGGTCCCCAAGGCCACCCTCCCTTCTGACCAGCTGGCTACAGATTTGGGGGTCCCCATGACTCTCTCAGTTTCCATAATTCACCAGGACAACTCACAGAACTAAGGAAAGTGCTACACTTACGATTCCAGCACAGTTGTAGCGAACGTGAGATGCGAGAGCCCGCCAAAGAGAAACATTGTCTGGGCTGTGAAGAAAGTCTCAGCACATTTCAGATCATCACCTTCTTCAACCGTAATACAGTGAAGCTGGAAGTTAGTAACAAGAGAAGAAATGGTAAAACTCCACACGCAGAAAATAACTCACGAGTAAAAGAAATCATACTAGAAATCAGATATTTTGAACTGAATAATGAAAAGATTACGTGTAAAAACGGTGAGATGCATTTTAATCAGTATTTAGTAGAAAGTTTATGAGTTTGAATGTATATATTAAAAAAGAAGAAAGCAGCCCTGGCCAGTTCAGCTCAGCAGTACAGCGTCGGCCTGTGGACCAATGAGTCACGGGTTCGATTCGGGTTTGATTCTTGATTGTGGTTCGGTCCCCGGCCCTGGTTGGGTTATGCGGGAAGCAACCAGTCGATGTGTCTCTCTCACATTGTTGTTTCTCTCTCTCTCTCCTTTCCTCCCACTCTCTCTGAAGATAAATGGAAAAATATCCTTGGGTGAGGATTAAAAAAGAATAATAAAAATAAAAAAGAAGAAAGCAGCCCTGGTCAGTTTGGTTCAGCGGTTAGAGCGTCGGCCTGCGGTCTGGAGAGACCCGGGTTCGGTTCCCGCTAAGGGCACGTACCTCGGTTGCAGTTTGTCCCCGGCCCTGGTTGGTCGTGCGGGTGGCAGCCACTCGATGTGTCCCTTTTACATCGATGTTTCTCTCTCTCTCTCCCTTCCTCTCTCTCCCTCCCACTCTATCTGTACAAAAAATGGAAAAATATCCTCGGGTGAGGATAAAAAAAAAGAAAGCAGAAATTAATGAGACATATAAGGCGAGGTCTGGGAGGGCCCTCAGGGGTATAGGTCCCCCGCCCACTGGCCCAGGCGCATCCATCTGTGACATTTCTGTGAGAACTGCCAATCAGGGAAGCTCCCGGAGGTTCAGGGTTCAGACTTTTACATCAGGTTTCAACATGTGGGCGTGGTCAAATCATCACCCATGTGTTTGAGCTAGAGCCCTACCCTGCGCTCTCCAGAGTCCCGCTGACAACACCGACTCAAAGCCAGCTCTGGTCACATGGCTGGTCTCTCGCGTGTGGCCAGCTCCCATCCTGAGCTGCGTTGTCAGCACAAACTATCAGATGTGGTCCGTACCCAGCTCTGCGGGACTCTCGGACCCCAGTTACTGGGACCCTCTCAGCCTCCCTGCTGCCCCCAGAGTCTTCTTCCCAAACCCCATCCTGAGGTCGGAGAACAGGTCAGCCGTGGGGTGGGGGCAGCAGGCCTGCTGGTGGGGACGCCCACCTGATCCTGGTCGCCTCCCTCCCCGACCCTTCGCTAGCTGGAGCTTCCTGTCTCCAGCTGACGGCACAAGTCCTCGCGTCGCCCTTTATGTATTTGGGAGTCGGCGTGGGTTACAGGGAGTGAGGTGCTGGAACCAGCCCCCTTAATCCGAACTGCTCCTTCCCCTCCCCTGCCTGTGGCGCGGGCACTCGGGTCCCTGCCAAGCACGCCGGTGGAGCGCCCGCTAACGGTCTGCCACAGATTTCCTGCAGACCCTGTCCCTCCCCACCCCCTTCACAGGCCACAGGCCCCTGCTGCTCCAGCTGGGGTCCTGCAGGCTTCGCTGTGCCAGCGCCCGGGGCAGCCTTTCTTGGAGACCTGGCTCACACACCTCGTCGCCCTGGACCTCGGGCCTGGGATCTCAACTTCTGGGAGGGAGAGGACCCAGACACCTGGGGATATGGCCGGGAGCAGTGCCTGTCACCCTGGACCTGGCTCAGGGCCCCCCGGAGGACAGACTGCTCTCGGGCCGATGCTGAACCCGGTAGCTGAGCGGACAGGCCTGAGGAACCCAGGGGCACTGGGCCGAAGCTGGTCCAGCTGCCCCGCCTGCCTGCTCGCTGCCCTTGGCTTCCTCTCTGTAGATGGCGCGCAGTGGTCAGACGTGGTGGAAGAGGGACCTCAAGGGGACGAGCAGAGGTAGGAAGGAGCGCTGGGCACAGGTGCTGGGGTCCCCTTTCTGAGCTGCCGGCTGGCCTCGCTATTTCTCAGGAACCGGGGCTCAGCCGGCCACCAGGGAGCTGGTTTACCGAGTGGGAATTGTGGGGACGCAGGACATTCTCTGGAAAGGCATGAGGAATGCCCTTTGGCAGAGAAGGAACGGAACAGTTTTTGTTCAGTGGGCATCTCTGGTGATGGACTGTGGGTGCCAGGGGCTGCGCCAAGAGGGGCTTTGGGACGCTGAGGGGTTTTGAGGGCCTTCGACGTGGGGAGGTACAGGCTGCTGTTCCCGGGTCAGCCCGCCAGAGGGCCAGGCGGAGTGCGGGACAGTCTGTTTCTGGGGGCAGCATGCTTAGACACCCCCTCACATTTACACACACACAGACACAGCCTCACACACTCTGGCTCATGTGCACACCTGCACAGTGACACGCTGATACACACATTTACACCCACATGTTCTCACGTAACCATCATACACACGAACACACCACACCCTTCCAGCTGAGGTCCTTCAGCCCCGCACCCAGCCTCCCTCCGGCGGCAGCCACCAGCTCGGATAAAGCAGACAGGGGGTGATGGCTCTCAGAAGTGACAGTGGGGGGTGGTGGCTTCTTCAGTTGGGTGCACTTGCCCTTCATTTCCACCCGAGCATCACGCGCTGGGCGCGCCCAGCTGGGAAGGCTACCAGAAGCGAGGTCAGTGAGCGGCTGTCCTGTCATCGGCTGTGGCCACAGCCTCCTGCCTCTTGGTGTCCTCAGGGCTGCAGGGGTGGCGACGGGGGTCCCGCGTCTGCTCACAGGTTTGCGCATGCACAGCCGGTGTGCACAGCCCCAGGCTCTCGTGTTCCCTCCTCTGTGGCTCTCAGCCCCGGATTCCCAGCCGGTCACCCCCAGAGCTCTGCTGCCGCCCGAGGGCACTGGGAAGAAAGCTCGCCCCGCTTCAGGGTGGGGACCCCTTCTTCCTGGAGCTGGACCACCCCCGCTCCACTCCGCCCCGGACCCACTTCATGCCTGTTTACTGTTATTTTAAAAGTACTTCTTTCCAGTGGTTCTGCCCCACTGGGAGGAGTTTCTATTTAAACTCCTGAGGTCTATTTGCTTTTGGCCCAAGGGCAGGTGGATGGCGGTCTCACGTGGAAAGGGAGGCCCTGGAGTCTGAGCCTGTGGAGACCAGGTTTTTTGCGGGATGTGCACACACAACTCAGGCACATGACCCTCGATGGGAGGTGGTGGGGGCCAGCGCACCGCCCACGCACGGCCCGTGTGCTTAGAGATGTGGGTACGAGCCGAGAGGTGTGCCCGCACAGCAGGGTGTGTGGTGATGAGATGCTCACACCCGACTGTCCCAGAGCTGACAGCCTAGAAGAACTTTCTTCTGAAACAATGAGATGGAAGCTTATTCTTCTCTCGGTGGGCGAGATCTGGAAGCAGCCCGGCCTGGTGGGCGCTCAGTGGCGTGGGCCTGGCTTCCTGTATCTGCTGTAGCCCCTGATCTAGCCCATCGCCAGGTGTCCAGGCTCTGGGGCTCCAGCCCTCAAAAGTCTGGGTGCACGTGGCTGGGCCCTTTGGGGGGCTGGAGCCGGCTGCACAGCACCCTCTTTGCCTGAGGGTCCTTTTTTCTTCCCTTGCTCCTAGGCCTGGCCAGCAGCCCTGTTATTCAGGGCCCGGGGGCCTCAGGCCCACCTAGGCATGAGTGGATGGGCAGCAGCCTGGGGTGAGAGTCTAGGGCCTGGGAGGGCTGCCTCCCTCCCCATCACCGCCCCCCGCAGGCAGCTGACAGTTAGCATGGGGAGCACTTGGTGCTAGGCCGACAGAGATTTGCACGTACAGCCGAGAGGAGCTTATTGACAACTATACCCGCCTGGTGTTTGCATGGCTTCCTGACTCCCTTCTCGTCGGCTGGGAGAAGTGATGTCGCCGTCGCATTCTGCTGGTGCAGACACTGAGGGCTGAGAGCCTGTGGGGTCCCGTGGCTGGGAAGGACAGGAAAGGGACAGGAGAGTGTAGGTGACAGGAGGATGATCCTTTCCCGAGGGCAGAGGAGGCCCAGGATTGTGTCCCCTCCTGGCCCAGCCTGCCTGAGCCTCCTCACGTAGCCAGGGCCCTGTGTTTGCTCCTGCGTGTTCACGTTCCAGTTTAGAGGCCCCGCTGTCCCCAAGGAGCAGACGGCTGGCAGCCTGAGTCCCACAGGAAGCCGAGTCCCCGTCACTGCCCTGTGGATGGTGCATTCCAGAGGCCCCTTGGG
Organism: Molossus molossus; assembly: GCF_014108415.1. NCBI lineage: Eukaryota > Metazoa > Chordata > Mammalia > Chiroptera > Molossidae > Molossus > Molossus molossus. The sequence goes on along the minus strand of NW_023425388.1, from coordinate 6,173,522 downwards.
AGGCTGCCCCGGATCTCCAGGCCTGGCTGCCTTCCCACGAGGGCTTGGCGGCCTTCTCTCGCTACGTGACTGCCCGTGTGTGCACATGCCTGGCCGTGTGTGGCTGTGCGCCTGGGGCCGCACGCGGAGCCGCGCTGCGTGCACTTGGCATCCGAGACAGACCAGCAGGCGGAGACGTCAAAGCCGCAGCAGCGCCGCCCGGTGTGGGGCGAACGTGCAGCTTTTTTTAGCCCGATGCCCCGTGAGCAGCAGGGGCTGGGACAGGTGTCGCAGGAGGTGGAAGGAGAGGGCCACCGGCAGGGCTTGCGCCGTCTGCAGCGGTGCGCCCCTGTCTCAGAGCCTGGGGCCCAGGTCGGGTCCCCTGGAGCGGGGAGGGGCTGCTCCTCAAGATTTTCGGTGTCGGGGTTGTTTGCAAACGCGGGGTTGCAATGACGACCGCGGACATTGGAAAGCTTTAGGACCTGAGGTGTGTTAAGGCAAAGTAATATCGCACGGGAGAGGGCCTGCATTTCCCGCCCCGGGAGGCCTCGGTCGGAGGGAACAGGACCCTGTGGATGGGGAGATAAAACCCAGCCAGCAGAACCACAGGAGGCAGCCGACTTCACCTGCGACCAATAGGCTGAGGGCCGGGGTCTCAGAGCCTCCCAGCCCACATGGTGGACGCGGGCCACGCAGAGGGATCGGGTGGGCGACCATCAGTGATGTGACACAGGCCGTCAGTCAGCTAGCGTCACAATAACGCTGCAGGACAATGCAGGGTGGGCAAAGGTAGGTCAATAGTAATGAATCATACGATAATTAACAAATAGCTCTGGCTGGTTTGCTCAGTGGTCAGAACGTTGGCCCAAAGACTGAAGGGTCTCAGGTTCAATTCCTGGTCAAGGGCACGTACCTGGGTTGCAGGTTCGATCCCCAGCCCTGGTCAGGGTCGTGTAGGAGGCAACCAGTTGATGTGTCTCTGTCACATCAATGTTTCTTTCTCTCTCTAAAAAAAAAAATCAGTGGAAAAATATCCTTGGGTGAGGATCAACAACAACAAAAACCAAATAAATAGTAATACAAGCATTAACTCTCTGTTTCATGTACACACAATTGTAAACCTACTTTTGCCCACTCTTGTCTATACTGGGGTTTGACTCAGAGACAGGCTTGTCTGGGGAGGTGCCCTCCACACAGTACAACCTCAGAGGGGAGTCCTGGTCCTTGGCTCAGCCCGTTTTCCACTGGGTGTCTGCTTTGGGGGCAGGATCCCTCGCCTGGTTCTGCTTTGGACTCTGAGACGTTGACGTGGTGAGTCACTTGCATGATGGTTTGGGGCTTTGACCACACCCGCGATTCCTACTCCGCCAGAAATGCCAACATCGCTGTCTCTGCCTCCTGGAGCCCTCCTGTGCAAACCCAGCTGGGCACTTGACCCGAGGACTGGGGAGGGGCACACCCTCAGCTGCTCCCTCGGGTCAGTGGATGTGAGTGCCCCTTGACACCATCACCTTCCCCTTCCACATTCCTGCCAGGACACCCCCCACAGCCCCAGCCGCCCTACCCTGTGCAGTGGGTGAAGTGTGGTGCCCGGTGTGCCTGCTGCACAGCCTCTGTCAGCTCCACTCCTGAGCCCACCCACACGGCTCTCCGCTGGGGCTTCTCCTTGGCAGGTGTGTTCCAGGTGTGTGACCCCTTGGAGCCTCACTGCCCTTAGCCTGTGGCTGTGGGGTCCCTAGGAACCCACTGTTTCTGCAGTCGTGACGGGATCTGCCCAACATCGGTGGCTCACACTCAAACCTGGTGTCTGAGTGGGTAGGCGGGCGGGGTGTATGTGTACATACATATATGAGTGCTGTGCATGACTCTGCATGTGTGTGTACCTGATGCACATGTGTACGTGTGCACGTGGGTGCACCTCTGCCTTTATTAGCCTCCAAATCCTCACTATTGTATTTAATCCAATGTTGATCATTTCTTGCAGCAATATTTTGTCAATGTCATTGTGTTTGACGGTCGACTATAATTTGCGAGTGTTTATGACATTTCCCGAGCCACTGCTGGGGATCGTGGGTGGTCAGTTTGGTAAACCTGGTATAGACCAAACGTTGAGGAGCAAAACTCTGTGATTTCCCCAACCAACCCATCATCCCTGTGCCCACGCTCTCCCCAAACAAGAGAGCATTTCATTTGGAGAATTCGGAAACTCTCCTCGAGGTTAGGGTGACAGGCCCCAGAAACCAGGCTGGAAGACCCTGGGACTGCGTAAGGGACAGAGGTGTGGGAGCCAGAGCAGCCTGTCTGGGGCGCGCCCATGCACGCTCGGCTCCTGTTCTGACCACATGCGTGGGACAGGCCCAGCGTCTGCTGCGCTCCGAGGCGTTTGCTCTCCACCTGACTCGTGGGCGTGAACCTGAGCACGGGTGGTGTCCGGCAGGCAGCTGTTCTGTGACGTAGCAGGGATGTGTCAGCTGAAAGGCAAGATTCCCATCATGGCTATTGATCAGGGACTTGCAGGAACTCAACCTCCATTTGGAAAACCTGTGTCGTTGCCATGGCCTCAGTTTCTCCCTCTGTAAAGGGGGTGTCTGATTGTTCCTGCCCCAAAGGGCACCGAGAGGATCCTACAGGCTGGCACGGGCAAAGCCTTGGCACAGTGAGCACAGGAGGGTCACGGGCTGAGCTGTGTCCCAGGTCCTGTGTCGAAGCCCTAACCCCCAGTCCTCAGAATGTGACTATATTTGGCCTGGCCGGGTAGCTCAGTTGGGTAGAGCGTCATCTTGATACACCAAGGTTGTGGGTTTGATCCCCAGTCAGGCACACACAAGAATCAACCAATAAGTGCATAAATAAGTGGAACAACAAATCGATGTTTCTCTCTCTCTCCTCTCTGTCTCTAAAAATCAATAAATAAAAATTTAAAATTAAGACAAGAATGTGACTCTCTTTGGAGATGGGTCTGGGCCTTAAATCAGTGTGACTGGTGTCCTTGTGAAAAGAGGAGATCAGGACACAGACACACGGAGGGATGACCAGGGGGAACTCGGGGAGCAGGTGGCTGTCTGCATGCCCGGGAGAGAGTAACCAGCCCGCCGACACCTGGGTCTCGGACTCTGTCCTCCCGGCCGGAGACAATGCATGTCTAGTGTTCGAGCCCCAGCCTGTCGCACCGAATGAGAGTGCCCCACTGACTGAGACCGTAGGTACTCAACAACGAGAGCAGCTACAATGCCCCGTCTCCTAGGACTCTGATGTTTGAAGTGTGGCACTCCATTCCCCAAGGGCACCCAAGACACATTCCTACGTGCTTAGAACTTTTCCTACGCACATTTGAAACACATTTCAGAAAGATAAATATTAGTGTGCTTTGCTGCTATTGAGAAGTACCAGGGCATCTGTTTTGAAAACAGGTGTGTGGTTCTGTTCCCGGAACACCGGGCTTCGCCCTGGGGGAGGGGTCAGCAGAGCCCCGGTGAGTCCTGCGGTCAGAGATTTAGCATGAGGTGACCCAGGAGTCCTCCTCCCAGTTGCCCCAGGTTAGCTTGCGCTGGGGGCAGAATGAACCCAGTGCCTTTGATAATGGGTTTATTTGGCTTTGTCTCGAGTCCGCCACTGCGTGACACGTGTTTTGGGGCCATAGTGCCGGAGGGCACGTGGAGGGGCTGGTTTGTTCCTGCCTTTGCCTGTGAGGCCCCCGAAGAAGCCGCATGCTCTCCGTCAGCTACGAGAGAACCCAGGGTCCCTGCTCCTGGAGCAGTGAGGGGAGGGCCCGGCCAGGGGCACCGAGTACTTGGGAGCCCACCCCCACCCTCTCGGGGCGCTCCCTCCGTTGTCCAGGAGAACTGGGAGGAGAGGTGGACTGGGCCCTGGTTCCCGAGTCCAGCCACATGCTCTGTGGCCAGATGGGCGACAGAGACCAAGGACGGAGCCTGCAGCTAAGAGGTAGAAGAGAAACCACAGCAGAAGGGAAGCCCCCAGAGAAACTGGTCCAACCTCAGCTGGAACTGGGAAGCAGGACCTGCTCTGCTGTCAGCGACACAGAAAACGTAGTTCAGACCAATTCTAACCAGACTGTGTTCCTGCCAGGAGGCTTTCGGGAGAATCCGGAAAGATCAACAGTGAAAAGTGGAGGGATGACGAGACACACGGTCATCTGTGCACATCCCGGCGGAGGGGCCGTCTGTGATGGGGCTCAGCAGAGGAAAAGGCCAGTTGGAATGAGTAAAAGTCCAAATACGGAAAGTCGGAAACAAAGCCAGCTCAGGACTGCGGGCCGTCTGCTAACTCATGCCGGAACAGAGCTCCGCTCTGCACAGGTGCCGGCCACTCTGCACAGGTGCCTCCCATTCTGCACAGGTGCCGCCCGCTCTGCACAGGTGCCGCCCGCTCTGCACAGGTGCCTCCCACTCTGCACAGGTGCCGCCCGCTCTGCACAGGTGCCGCCCGCTCTGCACAGGTACCACCCACTCTGCACAGGTGCCGGCCACTCTGCACAGGTACCACCCACTCTGCACAGGTGCCGGCCACTCTGCACAGGTGCCGGCCACTCTGCACAGGTGCCTCCCACTCTGCACAGGTGCCGCCCACTCTGCACAGGTGCCGCCCACTCTGCACAGGTGCCGCCCACTCTGCACAGGTACCACCCACTCTGCACAGGTGCCGCCCACTCTGCACAGGTACCACCCACTCTGCACAGGTGCCGCCCACTCTGCACAGGTACCACCCACTCTGCACAGGTGCCGCCCACTCTGCACAGGTGCCGCCCACTCTGCACAGGTACCACCCACTCTGCACAGGTGCCGCCCACTCTGCACAGGTACCACCCACTCTGCACAGGTGCCGCCCACTCTGCACAGGTGCCTCCCACTCTGCACAGGTGCCGGCCACTCTGCACAGGTGTCTCCCACTCTGCACAGGTGCCGGCCACTCTGCACAGGTGCCACCCACTCTGCACAGGTGCCGCCCACTCTGCACAGGTACCACCCACTCTGCACAGGTGCCGCCCACTCTGCACAGGTGCCACCCACTCTGCACAGGTGCCGCCCACTCTGCACAGGAGCCTCCCATTCTGCACAGGTGCCGCCCACTCTGCACAGGTGCCGGCCACTCTGCACAGGTGCCGGCGTTACAGAAACGGGCCTTGTCATCGGCACAGCAGCTGCAGTCACTGCCCGTTTCCCGCTACAGAGAACTGTGCTGAAGAACGTCCCTTGTCTCGTTATTTGTCTGGTGGCTGGTGTCCCTCAGGCCACCCCAGCTTGGTGGGCAGGAGGTAATGGCGGGCGTTACAGGTGTGTGACCCCTTGGAGCCTCGGTGGGCTCTCCCAGGGCCTCAGGGGCCTTCGAGGACTCCATTATCCTGGTCTCTTCCGGAGAGCAGAGGAGGGTTCCCGGGGGTGGCCGTCCCCTGCCACTGCTGCTGGCTGATGGGCTCCCTGTGATGACAACGGTCACTCTTTCAATCACTCATTCATTCCTTTGTTTGTTCACAACAAGCTTTGACTGGGATCCACCATGTGCCGGCCCCAGGGAGGGACACCATCAGCCATGTGCAAATCATCAAGTACTTGATGGGTGAGGACAGTGAGAGACAGGGGTGGGGACGGCGGCCCCTCGGCTCTGTTGTCAGGGCATCTGAGAGAGACGGAGAGACTTGGGACCTGGGACACCCTCTGAGTAGAGGGCAGGGCAGGTTGGCATGGGTTGGGCGAGTGTGGCAGTGGGGCGTGAGGGGAGAGTGGAAGACGGGCGGTGGGGTGGAGGGCAGAGCCTGTATGGCCTGAAGGAGCACAGAGGGTCTGGCCTTTTTGATTGGTGCTCAGCCTGGGTGGGTGGACGGGCTCCACAACCTCCTGAGCTCGCTGCAGACATGCGGTGGATGTGGGGTCCTGGCAGATACGTAAGGCAGGGCCTCCCCCTGCAGGAGGCTCCTGTGGGTGTCCTGGGGGGTCTCCAACCTCCTCCCTCCAGCCCGAGAACATCCTGTGCCCTGTTCCCTGTGGCTGGCCAGGTGGCGATCCCCCGCAGGCAGGAGGCAGAGAACGCCCCTCCCGCGGCCTCTCCCTCCCCGCTCCGGGGGGACCTGCTCACTCTCCCCTTGTCAGCCTGCTCATGACGCACACACGCAGCAGCAGCCCGTGGGGGCACATCTGCTGTCACTGCCTCACTACTGCTCCTCCTGGCTCTTTCGTGACGTCCCCTCCCAGGGAGTCCTGCCACTTTTTTTGTGCCATGGGGGGCAGGACACACAAAGTCAGGTCCCCATCTCCCTTCACAAGAAGTTCAAAGTCCATTTCAACACGAACCTGGCAGCCCCAGCTGGGACGCCCACGCAGGCCGCTGGGCACGCTGGCTCTGCGTGACCGGCTCTCCGTCCCCCGAGGACAGCAGATGTCTTCCCTCCCCGCCCCGGGCTCTGTGGCGTTGCCAGTCTCTTCTGAGGAGCAGTGGCCCCCGGCCTCCTCGGATCTCCTTGAGATGCGGTTTTACTCCAGGTCCCAAGTGACCTCTGTGGCTTCAGCTGGGCTCCCAGAGCTGGCAGGAAAGGGAAGCAGCTCATCACAGACAGGGGGAGGCAAGTGAGGTTCCCCCACTTCCTTATGTCCAGAGGACGCTCTAGTCCAGCTCGGGTGGGACCCTGCAGGGGCGGGAGGCAGCCCTCCCTGGTGTCCGTAGGCTGGCTGCCGCCCGCTGGGGACCACCTGGACCACTGCCCGCACACAGGCGCTCCCTGCCCCTCAGAAGCCCGGGGCGAGAGGAGAGGAGCCAGGGGTGGTGGTGTCCGAGGAGCAGGGAGGAGAGGTCGAGCCAAGGCGGGAAGGGGCAGAGAAGGCTGCTCTGGGCAGTGTCCAGGGTGGATTCTGCCAGCAGACCTGTGGGAGGTGGGAGGCTCAGCTCTCCCGAGTCCTGGCCTGTGTCTCCACTGCAGCCTGTTGTTACAAAGCTCCGCGGCCTCTGTCGTCTCCTCCAGGGTTTGCTCTCAAGGGCAAGGGTGGGCTGGGGAGCTGGGTTCAGGTCTGTGCTGCAGCCCCAGGACGGCAGGGCTCAGAAAGGCTCCACGAGTGAGCTGGTGGATACTGGAGGGCCTGTGACCCATAGGGAAGTCGGGGACTCTACGGGGAGGCCTCCTCCCTGGGCCAGCTGGTGTGGGGACCACACAGAAACGATGGCGTGCCAGCTTCCTAGGGCTGCCCTAACAGAAGAGCACAGATATGATGACTTAAAACAGCAGAAACGTATTCTCTCGCAGACCCGGAGCCGGCGGTTCTAGATCACGGTGTTGGCAGGACCGCGCTCCCTGAAAGGCCCGGGGGGGTCTGCTCCATGTCCCTCAGCTCCTGGTGCGACAGGCAGCCCCGGGCTTGCAGACACAGCACTCCCTGCTCTGCCTCCACCAACGGCTGGCTTCTCCCTGCGTGTCTCTGTCTCTGCTCTTCGTGTTTGTTGATGCTCACCCCTGCATATATATTTTTGAGAGAGAGAGAGAGAGAGAGTGAGTGAGAGAGAAACATTGATGTGAGAGAGATATGTGGATTGGTTGCCTCCCACACCACCCTGACTGGGGCTGTAGACCGAACCTGCAACCGAGTTATGTGCCCTGGAGCAGAATCGAACCTGCAACCCTTTGGTCCATGGGCTGATGCTCTCACTGCTGAGCCAAAGGGCCAAGGCTGTCTCTTCTCTTCGTATGAGGAACAGCCGTATTGGACTAACAGCCCACCTCACCCCGGTCGGACCTCACCCTAACTCATTACATCAGCAATGATGCTGCATCCAAATAAGGCCACAGCCACAGGTGTCAGAGGTTAGGATGTGGGCACATCTCTTGGGGGGATGCATTCAACCCACAACAGATAGAAGATGGTCGCCTCCCTTTGGGAGTCAGACCAGGCTCAAACGCAGAGGGGGCCCTGGAGGTGTGGCCGGTGTCTCCGTCCTCAATGACTCGTCACCCAGAAGTGGCCTGTGCTGGACATTTTCTGGCAGCATGAGGGGAACACCAGTACAGTTGTGCTGGCCTTGTGCCACACAGGCTGTCCCGAGGGTCACCAGGGCTGCCCACCTTTGAGGACGAGGAGCAGCTGTGGGCATTATGTTGGGGACCAGGACACTGTCTGCTGTGCTGGCAGCCCCAGGCTCCGCGGGTCCTGAAAGACGGGCAGGAGAACCCAAGACACTGCGCCATGAGCCATCGTGAGGACAGACACCCAGACTCACGGCCTGCCCAGTGTCCGGGCCCTGCCCAGTCCGGTGGGGGCTGCACGGGGCATCTAGGGAACCGTCCGAAGCGGCCGCACGCACATGGCATCAGCTGCCGCCCGGGGGAGGCTGAGTGGAGCTTTGCAGAGCAAACTCAGGCTTTTCTCACCACGGAAGGGAGAGGAGACCTGGATGGGGTGGGGCAGGCCCCGCCGCCCGCCACCGCGTGTGGACAGAGTCAGCACGGCCCTCGGTGGACGGCTCTGCCCTCGAGTGCACAGCCCGATCGGCAGACAGCCCCATCGCAGCCCCACCAGGGAAGACTGGAGGCAGACCCCTGCTGCCGGCGCCACACCCTGAGCACTGTCCTCGGCCCGGGCAGTCAGGGTGCCCTGATGCTCGGACGTGGGCCTTCCTCCTCTGGAGTGGAGGGTGCCTCCCTCCTTCCTCCCACCAGCCCAAGGTGAAGCCCCAGGCTCAGGTGGACACAAAAGACAAGCTCGGTCCATAAAGATCTCCAGACCCTGGGAAGCCCTGACAACATCCTGAGGACTCCTGAACCCAGACCAGCCCCAGCATCACCCGGGGGGGTGTCCCCCTGCAAACGCACCCCTGGGGGTACATGCCAAGTGCTTCCTCTCCTTCAAAATGGACACGAGACTTCCCACTTCCCAGTGAACTGCCTGGCACAGAGGAGGGAGGGGCCTCATAAATGCATATTATGATTCATAAAAGTGTTATGCCAGCAGGGCTGCAGGTCACGTGCAAGGTGACCTTGAACTGAGGCTCTATAGGAAACGACCAGTCAGGGAGGATGGGCCTTCGCTGAGCCCTGGGGTCCCTGGGGGCGAGCCCGCTCCACCATCAGTCTGGAGGCCCTGGCCCTGTGGCTCTCCTTGGCTGGTGACTTCCTGGGACTCCCTGTCACAGACCAGAACTGGTTCTACTGAGTACAGGGCCGGGCGGGACAGAAGCTGAACGCGATGTACCCAGGAATGCAAATGACCCTGTTGGAGGAAAAAAAAAGGGAAGGGCACAGCCGGAACTGGCAGCCCCGCACGGTGGCTCAGCTGGTGTGGAAAATTCCCCTGCCCTAGAGTCAGCTCTTCTGGTCTTATTTTTGGAGGAGGTAGGGAGGGGTGTCCCTGATTAATGAGACCTGTGGTCTAACCAGGCCTATGGGACAGCTGCTCTGTCCACCTCAAGCCTGCAGACCTCCCTTGACCATCCAGCTATGATAAAATGGGGAGCCCCCTGCCATGGTGACCCTGCTTTCTACCCCCGAATTTGGGGAACGGACTTGGAGAAGCCAGACTGCAGAGGGCAACACCAGCCTCTCTGCCAGGGCCCTGATGGATGCCGAGTGCTGGGATCTGAGGCCTTGGGGGCCCGGGCAGGGCTGGGGAAAAGGGCTAGGACAGTGGGAAAGAGGGGGTGTCCCTGAAGGAGAAGCACCAGAAGAACCACTTTGCTCACGCCCAGCCCCCAGGACCAAGGAGCCTCCTTCAGAGGAAGCTGTGAGCCTGGGGGGACAGAGCTCATGGCGGGGATGGGGAGGCCTGGGTATTTGAGCCGAGAAGCAGGGTTGGGGAGTCCTCAGTCTGACTGATGGACAAGCCCTGTGCCACCAAGGCTCAGCCCTTGGGACCTGGAAACTCAGAGGCCCAGGTGCAAGTTTCAGCCCAGCGGCAGGAGGGCCAGGAGCTGGAGCCTGGCGGGCTCACCCTGCAGGGGGCTGAGCACTGGCGTGGGCGTGGCCTCTGCCTTCTGCAGGGAGGTGAGAGCTAACACCGCTGACAGCACAGCGGCGGTGAAGTGGCCCGGGGCCAGCCAGGGGGCGAGCCCGCTCCACCATCGGCACTTGCCGAAAGTACACGTTGACACGAGGGAGGACAGACAGCCACGACACAGCTGAGTGTTCAGAACCTTCTCGAAGGCTCCAGCTGCCCAGCTGAGATGCGAACAGCCTATCTCCACGGAGCTCCCTTCGCGCTCCCCCCTTATCTCAGAAGTCGCTGAAGGTTACATTTGAATCAGATAAAGATGCTTCACATTTTTTTTTTTTTTTTGCCAATAAGAACCACAGATATTTTAATATCATAGAGTTGATACAGAGATCTCAAAACATTGTATACATGAATCACTACTTTGATATTATGGACATTATTAGACCTGCCGCTGTATCCTTTTTTTTTTTTTTTATTAATTAATTTATTTTTGTTACACATGTTTTTCCTTTTTCCCCCATGGATTCCCCCCTCCCCCACCCTCCCTGCCTTGTCCCCAGCTTTGTTGTCCATGTCCATTGTGCATGCACACATGCATATAAGTTCTGTGGTTTATCTCTCCCCTACCACCCCCTCTTCTGGGGATTGTCAGTCTGTACCCCACTTCCACATCTCTGGGACTACCCCATTCCTCAGACTGTTATATTCATTATATTCCACAAATAAGTGAGATCATATGATACTTGTCTTTCTCTGCTTGGCTTGTTCTCTTAGGATAATACTTTCTAGGTCTCTCCATGTTGTCTCAAAGGATAGGAGATCTTTCTCACAGCTGCATAGTACTCCATTTGAATGGCCCAGGCGTCTCCATCTCCACCTCTGAGGTCTTGTTTGTGGTATTTAAATGAGATGCAGATGCGCTTTGAAAGCAAGCCCTGGGCTGTAGGAAGCCATCCCTGCTGTGAGCAGCACACCCCCATAGGCCACGCCCTCTTACCTTCCAGACCCCTGAACACTTGAGAAGGAAACACCACCTCAGATGTTACACGGCTTACGTGCAGGATTCTCTGTCCCAGCGAGTGAGCGTCCCGGAACGAGCTCCTAGTTCGGTACATGGCCCTCCCACCCCGGGCTGGGGGAACAGTGTTTCAGGGCCCCAGCTGGGGAATGAAGAATGAAGTTAAGCAGGTTGGACCGGGAAGGAGGCACAGCCTTTTCTAGTGTCTGAATTCCCCAGAGGGCTGTGAGCGTGCCGCCCCCTTCCATCTCGCTCCTGGGACCACAGAAACGGTGTAGGACCCTGAGTTGTACACAGAGGCTCTGTGCTGACCTCCTCGGACCCAGGCCCACCCTTTGGAGATGAGAGGAGCTTCTGGCAGGTGGGAGCACTGGCCTACAGCGGGGAAACTGCCCTGGGGCTCATGGGCCCCATTCCAGGGACTGTCCAAGGACACCCCAGCCTGGAGGACATTCCCTAGAATGTCCATGCTTCTCCTCCCAGGGGACCTTCACACCCCAAGCAGAAAGCACCTCGTTTCTTCGGGTTTCTCACAGCAGAGTAATCCCGGAGTTCCTGGAATGAAATTTAGGAGTTTATAAAATAAGACCAAGAGGCGGTTCCATTTTAAATTTATTGAGAACTCTCCACCCTGTGTTCCACAGTGGCTGCACCTGTCTGCAGCCCCACCAGCAGTGCACAAGGGTTCCCTTTTTTCCACATCCTCACCAGCACCTGTTGTTTGTTGATTTATTGATGGAAGCCATTCTAACAGGTGTGAGGTGATACCTCTTTGTGGTTTTAATTTGCATCTCTCTGATGATTAGTGACGCTGAGCATTTTTTCATATGCCTGTTGACCATCTGTATGTCCTCTTTGGAGAAGTGTCTATTCAGGTCCTTTGACCATTTTTAATTGGATTGTTTGTCTTCCTGGTGTTGTGTTGTATAAGTTCTTTATATACTTTGGAAATTAACCCCTTATCAGATGCATCGTTGGTGAATATCTTCTCCCATACAGTGGGTTGCCTTTTCATTTTGTTGATGGCTTCTTTTGCTGTGCAGAAGCTTTTTAGTTTGATGTCATCCCATTTGTTTATTTTTTCCTTTATTTCCCTTGACTTTTGACCCAGCTGTCTCCCTTCTGGGAATATATCCTAAGAATCCCACAACACAAATTTGAAAGAATATAAGCACCCCTATGTTTATAGCAGTGTTATTCACAATAGTCAAGATCTGGAAACAGCCCAAATGCCCATCAGCAGATGAGTGGATAAAAGAGCTGTGGTACATATACACAATGGAATACTACACAGCCATAAAAACAGAAGGAAATCTTAGCTTTTGTGGCAGCATGGATGGACCTGGACATTATTATGCTAAGTGAAATAAACCAGTCAGAGACAGACAAATACCGTATTATCTCACTTATACGTGGAATCTAATGAACAAAAGAAACTGATGAACAAAGTAGAACCAGGGACATAGATACATGAACAGACTGGTAGATGTCAGGGCGGGGAGGGGAGCGGGGCGAGGGGGACTCATGAAGGAAGGTGAAGGGCTTGACCGAGGAACATATATGCATAAGCTACAGACAGAGACCGTGTGTGGTGATGGCCCGAGGGAAGAGTGGGGCTGGGGGCTGGGTGGAGGAGGGCAAAGGGGGGGAAATGGGGACATCTGTAATAGTGTCAACAATAAAACTAAATAAAGTAAAATAAGACCAAAGGTTAAACTGCTGACGAGATGGTGGTTGGTGGAAAGGTCCAGAAAGAGGTCAGCTTGCGGCCTCTAATCTCTGGTGGAAGATGGACTTGCTGGGGGAACACTTCGGGGCCCCACAGAACCAGCACACGAAGCTGGGAGACTCCTGGGGGCCTTCTCTGGCTGGATTCCGGGGGCAGGGGTTGGGGGGCAGCAGGGCTGGTGTCTAAGGCACAGTCGCGGGCTGAGCAGGTGGTGTAGGCACAGTCCTCCCTCCCCAGGTGGTTCCAGGAATAGCCCGGCCCTTTTCCGGCCGGGACTCAGCTCCCCCAGGGGAATCAGAACCCACATGTCCTCAGCCTTGTCTCACAACCGGTGTCTTTCCCCAGTGGGACCTCATGAGTTTTCAGGTCCCAAAACCTTGGGTCGTTCAGACTCGACTGTTCCGTGCAGACCTCCTGAGAGCTGCTCAGATCCTTCTCCGCGCGAGGGACTGTCTGTGCGGCCCTGCCTTGCTGCTCCTCCACCTGTCTCTCATTTGCCCTGAAAATCAGCCCCTCCTGACCCTGCCTCCCCCACCTCTCCATTCTGACCCACTCAACTGGCTTCTGTCCCCAAGTGCCACCCCGCCCCGCCACCCCTTGTCCCAGAACCCACAGACGTGGGGTCCGGAAGAGGACGGGAAGGCTCCACCTGTCTCCCAGGCAGGACCCTGTGTACTGAGGCCCTCAGCAGCGGTGTGGACTCGGGGACACTGGCCATGTCTGCAGACATTTCGGTGTCACAACCTGGGGCGTGGGCCAGGCTGTGTGCTCAGCAGTCTCCAGTGCTCAGGACAGCCCCCAGCACAGGCTTTTCTGCCGACAAACCCTGACCCGAAGCCACCAGACACCTGAGTGTCAGGCCAGGTGTGCGGACAGGCCCTTCCAGAGGAGCCTAGCTCCTGTGACCGAGGAACATGTCCCTTCGGGTGGGTCCTCCTACCAGACAGAACCTGGCCCATCGTGATGGCTGGTGGTCTCGTAATGTAAGGCAGAGGCCCTTCCGGAGGTGGGTGATGCCCTCTGCCTTCAGTGTCCAGCAGGGGAGGTGGCCCCACTGCAAGGTCCGGCTGCCCTCCACGCAGCCCTCACGGTGGGTGGTCTCTGCGCTGTTCTCATCCTCGGAGCTCAGAGGGCCATTTCCCGCCTGCCGACGCTCTGGTTTTCCTCCTTCCCGAAAGGGAACCACAGTGGGGTCAGGGGCTCTCATGCTCTGGAGGTGGGTGGACACGAGGGAGGTGATGGGCCCTCGTGTCGCTGTGTCCTCCCCTGCCTGGGCCCTGCTTGGCCACAGTCAGGTATCGTTTCCTGCTCAAGGGTTCACAGACCAACTAGCAGGGGGGTCCTGGCCGAGAGGGTCGAGTGTGGTCGGGAGGTTAGCATCACCAAGCGCCGTGTGTCTGCTAACAGCACGCTGAGCTCCTCCACACCTGCCCCTGCTGCACAGGGGGTCCTGGGGGCCGGCCTGGCTGCGCCGGGGCCACGGGGCTGCCCAGGAGGGCACACAGGTAGGAGCCAGGGAGCCTGAGGTCTCGGCCTGTCCACGCGACCACAGCCCTCCCCGGGGCAGTAGACGCAGCTTCCCTCGGCCCCTCCCAATCCCTGCTCTAGCAAAGGGGTGTCGGTGGGGGTGAGGGCAATCAGAGGAACCCACCTGTCCCAGCGTGGTGGCGAAGGTTCTGCTCGGCCGCGGCGGAGGCCGTGCGGGCTCTGTCCTCTCTGAGCCGGGAAGCCTAGGCCTGCGTGCCCGCCCTCGTGGGCAGGGGCGGCTTCCCCTCGCCCGCACCGTCCAGGGGACACTGGTGGACACACTTGTGCTACTTCAGTCTGCTTGCTCTGTGTCCCCAGGGGCCTTGCCTGACTCCCCTCAGGCTCTGGCTCCTGGGAGGACCTGGAGGAAGTTGGGGGGGGCTGCCACAGTGACTGTCCGCAGTCAGCCCTGGGCTTGGTGCCCTGTCCTGGGCTGGGTGGTACCGCTTCCTGCTGCCGCCGCCTTCGGGGCTTCCGTTCGGGTCGCTGCCCTCGAGCTCTTTAGTTGGACCCTCTGGGTGGAATTCTGCCTGTTGGGACACGGTGGCAGGTGGCACAGAGGGCTGGGGGGGCGCCAGGGAGAGGCTGCTGAATGGGGGAGTCTCACCTGCACTGGTTTTGAAAACACACATTTCCTTTGCTGATTATACAGTTGAGCTGAGCAGTGAGGTTGGGCAGGAGCTAACTAGTCACAGGAGGGGGCAGCGTGGGAGCCGGCAGGCCTTTCAAAAGGCCTGAGGTCGTGTTTGGGAAACCACGGGAGGTGGGTGGCTGCGGCCGGGGAGAGAGTCCTGTGACCCCCGGGCAGCAGAGCACCCCACCCTGTGAGCCTGGACCTCCCACGGGCTCGGCACCTCAGCCTGGCGGCGGGGGGGGGGGGGGGGGGCAGGCCGAGAAGAGAGGGAGAAGCTTGCTTTCGGGGGCCTGGGTGGGAGCATCCCCTTTGCACAGTGGCAGGGGCTGGGCTGGCAGCTGGGAGACTGAGAGGGCAGGAGGGACGTGGGACAGGACTCGAGGGCAGATGGTGACAGAGAGGGGACACTGAGACAGAGTTGGGCATTTCTCTGTTGGGTGACTTATTAAGGGGACCCAAGGCTTCTGGTTTGGAACATGATGCCATCCCTGACAGGGACAATGGGCTTGGGGCAGGGGCCCATGGGACCTCCAGACGCAGGGCTGGGAAGCTGCTGGGCGTCCACTAAGGAGCCAGCCACCCCAGGGGACACTGGTTGCCGGCCGGCTGAGCCCACCCCATGACACAGGCTTTGTTACAGACACTCACCTGCAAGGAACCGGAGCCCAGGGGTTGCCTGGCCTGTGTGGGGTCTGCGTGTGCTGTGGGCGGGGCAGGGATCCAGGTGGCCTGGACTGTCAGGTGTGGTTCTCAGCCTGCCACTGGTCCCCAGGAAGAGGGCTGTAGAATGGCCGCAGACCCCAGAGGGTGGAGGAGGGGGAGTGTGCACAGAGCAGAGGGATAGGGGCCCAGACGGTGGGAGGAGTGCACAGAGCAGAGGGATAGGGGCCCAGCTGGTGGGGGGGGGTGCACAGAGCAGAGGGATAGGGGCCCAGACGGTGGGGGGAGGGTGTGCACAGAGCAGAGGGATAGGGGCCCAGCTGGTGGGGGGGGGGTGCACAGAGCAGAGGGATAGGGGCCCAGACGGTGGGGGGGGGTGCACAGAGCAGAGGGATAGGGGCCCAGACGGGGAGGGTGTGCACAGAGCAGAGGGATAGGGGCCTAGACGGTGGGGGGAGGGTGTGCACAGAGCAGAGGGATAGGGGCCCAGACGGGGAGGGTGTGCACAGGGCAGAGGGATAGGGGCCCAGACGGTGGGGGGGGGAGGGTGCGCAGAGCAGAGGGATAGGGGCCCAGACGGTGGGGGGGGGGGTGTGCACAGAGCAGAGGGATAGGGGCCCAGACGGGGAGGGTATGTGCACAGAGCAGAGGGATAGGGGCCCAGACGGAGGGGGGAGGGTGTGCACAGAGCAGAGGGATAGGGGCCCAGACGGGGGGGGAGGGGTGCACAGAGCAGAGGGATAGGGGCCCCGACGGTGGGGGGTGTGCACAGAGCAGAGGGATAGGGGCCCAGACGGTGGGGGGAGGGTGTGCACAGAGCAGAGGGATAGGGGCCCAGACGGGGGGGGGGGGGGGGGGGGGGGGGAGGGGTGCACAGAGCAGAGGGATAGGGGCCCAGACGGTGGGGGGGAGTGCACAGAGCAGAGGGATAGGGGCCCAGACAGGGGGGGAGGGGTGCACAGAGCAGAGGGATAGGGGCCCAGACGGTGGGGCGGGGGTGCACAGAGCAGAGGGATAGGGGCCCAGCTGGTGGGGGGGGTGCACAGAGCAGAGGGATAGGGGCCCAGACGGTGGGGGGGGTGCACAGAGCAGAGGGATGGGGCCCAGACGGTGCGGGGGGGTGCACAGAGCAGAGGGATAGGGGCCCAGCTGGTGGGGGGGGGTGCACAGAGCAGAGGGATGGGGCCCAGACGGTGGGGGGGGGTGCACAGAGCAGAGGGATGGGGCCCAGACGGTGGGGGGGGGTGCACAGAGCAGAGGGATAGGGGCCCAGACGGTGGGGGGGGTGCACAGAGCAGAGGGATAGGGGCCCAGACAGGGGGGGAGGGGTGCACAGAGCAGAGGGATAGGGGCCCAGACGGTGGGGCGGGGGTGCACAGAGCAGAGGGATAGGGGCCCAGCTGGTGGGGGGGGGTGCACAGAGCAGAGGGATAGGGGCCCAGACGGTGGGGGGGGGTGCACAGAGCAGAGGGATGGGGCCCAGACGGTGGGGGGGGAGTGTGTGCACAGAGCAGAGGGATAGGGGCCCAGACGGTGGGGGGGGTGCACAGAGCAGAGGGATAGGGGCCCAGACGGTGGGGGGTGTGCACAGAGCAGAGGGATAGGGGCCCAGACGGTGGGGGAGCCCTGACAGAGCAGAGGGATAGGGGCCCAGATGGTGGGGGAGCCCTGACAGAGCAGGCACACAGGTGGGGGTGCGTCCGAGACTCCAGAGGGGTCAGAGTGGGGTCAGAAGTCCCTCCCTGGTGAAGGGAGCTCAGGATCCTGGGACCAGCGAGGTCCCCGACAGCTGTGTGACACTCAGGAGTGGAGTTGGGGTGCTAAGGAAGTGCCCACAAGGACACATGTCAGTCTGGGCAGCCAGCACAGGTCAGCCCCTGAGCCCGGGCAGGGTCCAGGTCCGGGTGTGCAGCCCCAGGTGACTCCCGGGCACCCCAGGCCCAGAGGCTGCAGCGCTGAGGGAAAGAACCTCATGGTGGGAACTGCCTCGGGCTGCGCAGGACACTGTAGGGTCTTGACGGCTCCCTCCCAGGCCACGTATGTTCTGTGTGCGATTACCCACCACGACAGGCCAACAAGTGGTCCCCCAAGTCAGATCCTGGCATCTTTCAATGGGATCTTATCTGGGAAAAGGGTCTTTGCAGGTGTCATTAAGTTAAGGATCTTGACAGGAGACCGTCCTGGGTTTTCTGGTGGGCCCTCAATCCAATGACAAACTGGGGTTCCTCTTACTAAGGGAGAGGATGGAAGGATGTTGGGGTAACTAGCAGTCTTTTCCACATTGCCCTCAGACTCCGTCTCTGCTGATCCACAGCTCAAGCTGCCCAAGCGCGTCACGACTTCTCTCCTGATTCCCAGCGGAGGCTGGACGGCCAGCAAACAAACAACAGGCAGCCGAGAGCTTCGCACTTGCTGGCTGGGCTGAGGCTGCGCTGTCCCCGGGCGCGGAACCGGGGGCCGGGGCCGTGGTGCTGGCCGACCTCAGGGTAACCTTACCACCCAGGCCGATGCCCGCTTTCCCCCTCGCTCTCCTCCAGTTCCTGAGCTTTACGAGCCTGGTTCCCGTTAGCGGAGGCTCCGCTGCACCCCTCTCTGCAAGATTCCAGAACTCTTTCTAACAAATCCCAGATGGAGGGGACGTCCTGCCCGGCAGCGGATTCACTCTCTGGCATCCTTGAGACATTTAACAGCCAAGGATTGTCCAGAGCTGGTGGAAGGCCATAAGGGACAGGCACGCGGCCCCAGGAGGTGACCAGAAATGGGAAGCAGAGAGGGACCATAGCCCTCAGCTGTCTCTCTGCAGCCAGGGCTCCAGAAGGCTCAGCCTGCTCTCTGTGCCCCTCCTTGTGCCTCTGAGACCCTCCCTCTGCACAGCAGAGCGGTGGGGCCAGGCCCTTCATCTGCATGGGCCTGGCAATGTGACTCAATGGTGCAAGGATGTCACTGTCCCAAGCGTGACGGGTGATAAGACTGTCCTTCCCTCCATGGCTCACAAATGCCAGGAATGCACCCACAGTGCAAATATGAGCAGACATCATCGGCAGACACGTGGTGCTTGAGCTGGACACGCTGAGGGCTGTGAGGGCCACTCTTGCAGGGAGCCCTCCGTGCCCTAGGGGCCCCCAGCACCACAGCCTCCAGACCCCGAGAGGACAGCCCTGGGGTTCTAAGAAGCTCTTTTATGATGAGCCCCGGGAGGAATTACAAATGTAATTCTTCGGACGCATAAACAATATCAAGTAATTAGAGTTCATGACATGAAAGAAGCACCGTGAGATTTGTGGCTCGTTTTGTAAAAGAACCAATTTATTTATTGAAACAATAAAGTACATCTAGGGGAGTGTTAGCCCCCTGATGTTTTCCGTGTCTCTACACAGCTCCAGAAACCTCCCCCGCCGGAGGAAGCCAGGAGCCGGCGCCCGCAGTGTGCCGTGTTCGGCTCTGCTCGGCCAGATGGAGAAGATGTAAAATCATTTGCATGTTCCCGAGGTGGGGGGAAGTCTCACCGTGATCACGGCTCCAGGCAACTTGCCCACTGGAACGAGCTCAGCGCAAGGCAGGGAGAGAATGCGCTCGTCCTGCCAGGTCCTGATGTAGCAATTGAAGTAGCAGGAAGGATGTGATGTTAGGTTCCCAGCTCACAGAACTGGATGCTCGTCAGTGACTGTGGGAGGAGAGACGGGCAGAGTGGGGGGAGGCAGGGAGCAGCCACTGCACAAGGGACCCACTCTATGAGGTGCAAGAAAGACTCACCCCCCCACAGGTGGCCCTGCAGCCTCCCCACCTTCCCCCTCGTTATGAGTCCACTTGTGTCCCCAAAAGATGGTGACGTTCTCCACAGCTCCTACAAACATGACCTTATTTGGAAATAAGGTCTTTGCAGATGATCAAGTTAAGAGGAGGCCATTGGGGTGGGTTCTAACCCAATATGACTGTGTTCTCATAAAAAAGGGGAATTTGGACACAGACAGGTAGGCATTTGGAGCCACAAGGAGAAGATGCCCATCTGCAAGGAACCCTGGGACCCCCAGAAGCTCGGAGGGCGTGGGACATACTCTCCCTCACAGCCTCGGATGGTGCCTGCCCTGCCCACACCTGGATCCCAGACTTCTGGCCCCCAGAACTGTGAGGCAATGAATTTGGGGTGTTCAAGCCCCCCAGGCTGAGGAATTTGTCGTGGTGGCCTCAGGCCCCTTACACAGCCCAGCTTATGGAAGGGGTGTCACCAGCTGCATTCTCTGTGACCAGCCACCTGGCCCCAAAACAGGCTGCTCCAGGATCCTGCTCCTGTCCCAGGCTCCTGGGCCACCAGCGTGGGGCATGGCTACTCCCTCAGCCCCAGTCGGGAGCAGGTGACAATTCAGTGTTTCCACGGCCCCCTGCACCCCGTTAGGTCACTCCCTTTCTCCTGCGCCTGGCAACCCTGCTGCTCGAGTGGCAGACTTTGTTCCTAACATCTCTGACTTTGCAGACCTCCCTGACAAGGACGGGGAGACTTGGGTCATCCAGAGCTCCCAGCACCCCAACCCAGTGGAGGCCCACCCTCCTCCCCCACCCTCCTCCTGGCTGCGCCATCCTGGCCTTGTTTTCTGAGCCCACGGGTCTGGGGTGCGGGAGGTGGGCGCAGGGGAGGGGGCCTGGTTAGCAGCTCTGAGGTCAGCTGCCCAGTGAGTTCCTCTGATGAGGGAGAGGCTGCTGTGGCCGCTCTGGGGATGTCAAGACCTGGTGACCTCGACCCTCTGTCAGGGGAGATCACTGGGAAGGCTGATGTCCCAGCTCCGAGTCTGTCCTCTCTCCCCTTGCCACCCTGCCACCCCCGCCGGAGTGAGTTCAGACCAGACGGCCGCAGAGTGCGTGAGGATGAGGCTGCCAGGTCTTGACGTCCCCAAGAGCTGTCACAGCAGCCCCGTCTTAGAACTGGCGGGTGGGGCCCTGGCCTGGGTCTGTGCCCCAGAGGCCCCTCCTCCCCACAGGGCCAGCCGGATGCCCAGCTGGGCCCCAGGCCCCTTCACAACCTCCTGCCCTGACCACATCCTGGTCTCTGCCCAAGGACCCCCACGTGCTGGCCTGCCGGGGCCCCTCTCGGGTTTGCCCCCTCTCCTGGGAGCCAGTGGGTCTCAGACCTTTCTTGCCAGACTCAACCTGTGGCTGCCCACCTTTCTCTAACGGGCACTGCAGGAAGGCCGTCCAGACATTGGAGATGGCGCCGCGTGGAGAGGACCACACCAGCTGGGCGGAACAACACCTGGCAGGTGAGGAACGCACCTGGACTCCAGTGGGAGCCCGGCTGGGCCTGGTCCCAGGCCAGAAACCAGAGCAGAGTCAGGCAATTTTGAGAGCCGAAGGTTCTTGAAGAACATCTGGTCCAGCCTCCTCTTTTTCTCCAAAAAACAAGGCTCTGAGATGTGTCTGGGATTGTCCAAGTTCACAGGGTTGGCCCAGAGCCCTGGTCCCCTCCACTTAGTCCAGTGACCTTTTCAATCCACCCCATCGCCCCGTCAGAGAACTGTGGACTGGTCTGCGGATGGACCCTGCCTGCAATGCCCATAGTATGTTAGTCCGCGCCATCCAAGAAGCAGACACCAGCACGGGGTGCCCCACCTGAGGTCGAGGGTCACCGTCACAGACCATTTGCTCCTTCTATCATTGTTCTTGTACATCCCACCTTTGCTGACTTGCGTCACTGCCTGGCTCATGAGGACTGCTGGGTTTCCAGTCCTTGCTCTGGACTGAGGACAGGAACTGTGTGGGGACAGGAACTGTGGGTCATTCTCTGCTGTATCCCCTCAGAGAGTGCCTGGCACACAGTGAAAGCTCACTGGACTTTGATAACTGGATGAATGAATGAATGAGTGAATGAATGAGTGAGTGAGTGAATGAATGGATGAATGAGTGAGTGAATGAATGAGTGAGTGAGTGAGTGAATGAGTGAGTGAGGCAGTGGAGAAGGGGAGGGAGCTGCTTGTGGGAAGGTCCTCAGAGCCTTCTACCAAGCTAGGGACCCTGAGGACAGTGAGTCACCTCGGGTTGTGACCGCTCACTGCTGTGATGGCCTGGTCTGCTCCCTGCCCATCAGGCCCTCCAAGTCCAGTCCCAGCAGCGGCCTGCTAACAAGGAGGGGACCTGGGTGTGCTGCCCGGAGCGCTGGCCTCAGTTCCAGCTCCCTGCTCTGGGCTGTGGGCAAGTGCCTCTCTATTGCCTTTGAATGGTCTGCTTTGTTCTCTGGCTTTGCACTCTGCCAGCTCGCTGCCGGCTGGGCTGCCCGGAGCAGCCGCATGTCGGTCATTAAGACAGCAGGTCGTCTGTGGAGCTGGACAGTGTCCCGCTGCCCCGGGGAGCCAGCGGGCGGCTGAAGGCTGGGAGCACAGGAGCGTGGCCTCACTTTGCTTTCCGTGACACCCCTCCGTCTTTTCTTGGCTGCAAATCCAAACCAACTTCACCAGTGCCCAGATGGGCCTGAGTCTCCCAGGCTCATGCGGAGCCCCCACTGGTGCTGTTGTGTTTGGAACCCAGACATGAAACGGAGCGGGAGGGAGGGCAGGCTGGCGGGCCTGCCCGTCTGTGGGTGCCACGCCCGGTCCACGACCTTCCTGACCACACCTGCGCTCCCTGGCACGTCCATGGGGAGGCATGTGCCTGAATGGCCAAAGACCAGGTCCACCCTCTGCATCCAGTGACCCCCCAACATTGGCCCACTTGGGGTGCGAGGTGGGTCTGCCCAAACAAATATCAGGGCCGGAAGGGAGTTGCTAAACACATGGATTTCGGGGCCCTGCCCCAGGACCCCGGGGGGCTTAGAGGCTGCACTTTTCTGCACCTGTGGTGGGGGATGGGTATGCAGCAGAGCTGGGTGCGGGGCACCAGACCTCTCGTCCATTCACACACTCTGGTGCTGGGGTGCGCGGTCCTCACTCTCTTCGTTCCCCATCTGACCTGCTCTGACAGCTCCAGCTGCACTTTGCTGGCGCCGTTCCAAGCTCCTTAGCTCCTTAAACCACCCTGCACGGCAGACACAACCACAGTCTCATTTACCGACATAGAGAAGGCACAGAGAAGTCAGGTAGCTCTGCCACCTGACTTGAAGCCGGGCACCCCGGAGCCGGAGCTCATATCCTGACTGCTCCCCACACTGCCTGCCCAGCATGCACTGCTCAGAGCATCTCAAGAACATGATATGAAAGGCAGTGACTGGTTCTGTTTCAGATGGGATGGTCAGGGAGGACTGCTTAGAGGGGGTGACACTCAAGAAGGAGAAGGCTGATTCCAAAACCAGAAAAAGACACTACGAAGAAAGAAAACTACAGGCCAATATCCCTGATGAACATAGACGCTAAAATCCTGAACAAAATACTAGCAAATCAGATCCAGCAATACATCAAAAAAATTATTCACCATGACCAACTGGGATTCATCCCAGGGATGCAAAGCTGATACAATATTTGCAAATCAATAAATGTGATACACCACATAAACAAAATGAAGAATAAAAACCACATGATCATATCAATAGACACTGAAAAAGCGTTCGACAAAATCCAGCACCCATTTCTGATAAAAACGCTCAGCAATGTGGGAATAGAGGAATCATATCTCGACATAACAAAGGCCACATATGAAAGACCTACAGCCAACATCATACTCAATGGGCAGAAACTAAAAACATTTCCATTAAGAACAGGAACAAGACAGGGATGTCCACTTTCGCCACTCTTATTTAACATAGTACTGGAAATCTTAGCCACAGCAATCAGACATGAGGAAAAATAAAAGGGATCCAAATTAAAAAGGAGGAAGTGAAACTGTCATTATCTGCAGATGACATGATATTATACATAGAAAACTCTAAAGACTCCATCAAAATGTACTAGACTTAATAAATGAATTTGGCAAAGTAGCAGGATACAAAATTAACGTCAAGAAACCAACGGCATTCTTATACACCAATGATGAACTCACAGAAAGAGAAACTGAAAAAACAATCCCATTTACCATTGCAGCAAAAAAATTAAGATACCTAGGAATAAACTTAACCAAAGAAGTAAAGGACCTATTTGCATAAAACTACAGGACATTGAAAAAAGAAATAGAGGAAGATATAAAAAAGTGGAAGCACATACCTTGTTCATGGATTGGAAGAATTAACATCATTAAAATGTCCATACTACCCAAAGCAATCTATAGATTAAATGCAATCCTCATCAACATACCAACGACATATTTCACAGAACTAGAACAAATACTTCAAAAGTTCATATGGAACCAAAAAAGTCCCCGAATAGCCACAGAAATTTTGAAAAAGAAGGACAAAGTAGATGGGATCACAATACCAGATATCAGGTTATACTACAAAGCTACTGTAATCAAAACAGCCTGGTACTGGCACAAGAACAGGCATATAGACCAGTGGAACAGAACTGAAAACCCAGAAATAGACCCAAGGCAATATGCTCAATTAATATTTGACAACGGTGGCAAGAGCATACAGTGGAGTAAAGACAGCCTCTTTAATAAATGGTGTTGGGAAAATTGGACAGCTACATGCAGAAAAACGAAACTAGACCATCAACTTACACCATACACAAAAATAAATAAAAATGGATAAAAGACTTAATTGTGTGACCCGTGAATCTATAAAAATTCTAGAAGAAAATGTAGGCAACAAAATTTCGGACATCATACGGAGCAGAATTTTCACTGATACATCACCTAAGGCAACAGAAACAAAGGAAAAAATGAACACATGGGACTACATCAAACTAAAAAGCTTCTGCACAGCAAAAGAAACAATCTTCAAAATGGAAAGGCTACCCACTGTATGGGAGAACATCATTGCCATTGATATATCAGATAAGGGGTTAATTTCCAATATACAGAGAGTGCTCATACAACTCAACAAAAGGAAGACAAAGAACCCAATTAAAAAATGGGCAGAGGAGCTTAATAGACACCTCTCCAAACAGGACATACAAATGGCCAAGAGACATATGAAGAAATGCTCAACATCACTAATCATCAGAGAGATGCAAAGTAAAACAACAATGAGGTATCACCTCACACCTGTCAGAATGGCTACCATCAACAAATCATCAAACAACAAGTGTTGGCCAGGGTGTGGAGAAAAGGGGACTCTAGTGCACTGCTGGTGGGAATGCAGACTGGTGCAGCCACTATGGAAAACACTATGGTGCTACCTCAAAAAATTAAAAATTGAACTTCCATTTGACCCAGTGATTCTGCTTCTAGGAATATACCCTAAGAAGCCTGAAACACCAATCAGAAAGAATATATGTACTCCCATGTTCATAGCAGTACTATTTACAATAGCTAAGATCTGGAAACAGCCCAAGTGTCCATCAGTAGACAAATGGATTAAAAAAAGCGGTGGTACTTATACGCAATGGAGTACTGTGCAGCTGTAAGAAAGAAAGATCTCTTATCCTTTGAGACGACATGGAGGGACCTGGAAAGTATTATCCTAAGTGAAATAAGCCAAGCAGAAAAAGACAAATACCACATGATCTCACTTATATACGGAATATAATGAACATAACAGTCTGAGGAATAGGGTAGACCCAGACACATGGAAGTAGGGCACAGACTGACATCCCTCAGAAGAGGAGGTGGGGGGCATGGGAGGAGATAAACCACAGAACGTATATGCATGTGTGCATGACCAATGGACATGGACAACTAAGCTGGGGACAGGATGGGGGGTGGGGTGGGGAGGCGGGTGCCAATGGGGTAAAAAAGGAGAAACATCTGTAACAAAAAAAAAAAATTAAAAATTAAAAACAAACAAAAAATAAAAATAAAGGGCAACAAAAAAAAAAAAAAAAAAAGAAGAAGAAGGAGAAGGCTGGAGGGAGCAGCCCTCCGGACGCAGCCTGGGAGGGACTCTCCGCTCCACTTCAGAGAGCAGCAGACAGGCCTGCAGCTCAGCGGGCGCAGGCGCACGACAGGCCGCCTGGCGGGGCCGGAAGCATGTGCAGACCTCTGGCTCCCACACAGGCCTCTACAGAATCTTGGCTGGGACCATGGGGGACAGTAGATGGTCCTGGGAGGATGGGCCCCAGGAGGCTGCCTTGGGACCAATCCTGGGACATGGCCTGAGCCATGGGGCTCCATCCTAGATGTTCCTGCCCAAGGACAAGTTGACCGTGTCCTTTATTGGATGTCCCTGGCCCTGGGTCTTGTTGGGGCTGCACTGTCTCGAACCCTGAGTCAGGAGCTTGAGCCCACTAAGCAGGCGTCCTGGGTCCCCCCCTAACCACAGGCCCCCATGCCCCTAAGGCCTTTGCATACCGACAGTGCACGAGCCTCCCCGAACCTGAAACCAAACACAGCGGAACACACTCTGGGGCCCGCCTCCTCGGGAATGCCCAGTGTCCCTCCTCTTGCCTTTGCCTACGAGGCATTACGCCACTGAGCCGCCAGCTTTGAACTTGTGTGAGTGTCGTGGGTTGGGACCGAAGGCCACAGAGGAGGTGGCGTGGAACAACAGACATGTCTGCTCTGCCCTTTCGGGAGACCAGAGGACTACCCCGGTCAAGTGGCGCTTGAGTCACAGAAACGCCCCCAGAGCTCCACGCTGACGAGACTGCCCAGCTGGCAGCCAACCCCCACTACGGCTGTCATCACTCAGGCAGAACGGCGACTGTAAACAGACATTAAAAGATTCTTAATTACACGTGAATCTCCTGGGCAAAATTACATTTCCATAAACACTGAGGAGAGGACTTGGAACGCTTGATCGGCGAGCCAGCCTGGAGAGCCGGCAAAGGCTGAGGTGTCTGCAGCACCCTCTGGACCCTGGCCGGTCCTGGGAGCCCCTGGCCTTCCCAGATTCGAGGTACATCCTGGCCTGGGGGGTGTTCCCTCTCAGGGGTCGACACCCAGACAAAGCCTCTGTCCCCATGCTCAGGTCCCCGCTCCCTGCCGACTGCCCTCCACCTGTGCCCCCCATCCCCCTCTGCCCACCCCCTCTGCCTGTTCGGCACCTCCATCCGAATGTCACTCTCTATTTCCACCTGCCACGCGGGCACCATTTCTCAGCTGTTTCCGGACACCCTTGGTCAGTCAGCCCGGCCTGCGGACTGTCACCTGCCCACGACTGTCCCTGAGAAGCCATAGAATCAGGATGGACAAAGTCAGCGTCAGGTGTCTGACGGGCCTCTAATCACTGTGCGCGGAGGGGCCAGAGAGGACAGCGCCTTCCATCCCGCACGCTGGGCACTGCCCTGTGCCTAAGTTCTTGTGGGGCCCGGGGGGAGGCAGGCTGCCCAGATGAGTCACAAAACAGGCACAGATGACCAGCCTGTCCTCCTGGGCTCCTTCAGGCTCAGAGGTACAGCAGCAGGCCAGGGGCCCCCACCCCACCCAGCGGGAGGCCTGGAGGGGCCTGTTTGCCCACAAGAAGGAAACGGCTCACGGTGGCTGGGCCCCTCCCGGACGAGGCTGGGGGTGAGGACTGGGGGGGGGGGGGCAGGTGAGGAGGTGAATCGGGCACGTATCCAGGCCCCTCCGCTTGAGGGACTCCGACAAGCGCAGATTGTCACCAGTTTCACGGGAATGCTTGGGACTGGGCGCCCATGGTTTGGAAATAAGTATTTTCATGCCGCCCTGAGTCTCAGTATTAATTCTTTGATAATTGCCCTTTCTAGTTCCTTGCAAAGGTCTTTTCGAGAAAGCTCAGCTGGGGTGGGGGAGGGAACCCTGGGTGTGGGGAAGGTATCAGCAGATGGAGCCCCTCTTCCCTCCCGCCAGGCTGCTGGGCTTGGGGCCAGGCTGCTGGGCTCGGGACGGGACGCAGGGGGGTGCACTTTGCTGGAGGCCTCAGCCCAGCCCCGCCCCGAGCCCACCCTGAGCTCTGCCTGGTGGATGGTCTGTTTACCAGGACCGATCCTCTTGCCTTACGAGTCCAGCCATGGCATCCTCCCAGGTTTTAGAGACGGCCCTGAGAGTCCCAGAGAGTTCCGGAGAGTTCCAGGACCCCACTTGATCTCAGGCTGGCTCAGGGGAATGCGCAGGGGAAGGCGGTCCCGGTCCTGTTATTGTTTTAACAGTCCCCTTGGTCTCTCGTTGGAACTGCCTGTGCTTTGACCCCACTTCTCTCGGCCACGAAGCCAGACCTTTCCTTCCACAGCAGCCTGGACCTGCCGCCCAGAGGTCTGGGCACACGTCTGCCCTTGTCACGCAGCCGCCCCGGGCCGTGAGGGGACCCAGGGCGCAGGTGTGCTGTTCACATCCCATCCCCACAACTACGCCAACGCGGGACCTGCACCGGTGCAGTGTGGGAAGGCGGGCTGGCGCAGCAGCCCTGCCCCTGGCCCTGCAGGTCTCCTGGGCACGAGGTTCAAGGGGTCATGTGTCTGCCTCTGGTGGGGTGAAGGGGTGGTGAGACGGCGGTGGTTCATCTCTCAGCCAAAGTCGGATTTCTGTCTGTCTGTCGCTCCCCAGTGTCAGCAGGACCTGCTGGATGTGCTCGGGCCCCCCGTGGTGCACCCATTGCCTCGTCCTGCTAGGCTGAGCCTCCAGGAGGAGTGATGTGTGGGGTGGGGTGGGGAGAGGGGCCTGGCCACAGCACTTACCGAGTGTTCTGTCCATCAGCTCTGTGATGGGGGAGGGGCCGCAAAGAAAGGAAAAAGAACGTGATGCCTTAAACACAGCTGCCCAGTACCAGGGCATCAGGAAGAGGTTCTGACCAGTGGAAGCCAGTCTAGGTGGGCAGTTTCATAGAGCAGCCCAGGGACAAGGCGGATCCGCACATATATCCACCCATACCTGAGGCCGCCTCCCTTCCCTCTTTTAAAAGCCAAGAAGGCTTTATCTTATCCGCATTCTACCGTGAGTTTGCTCCCCATAAACATCTAGAGAGCCACCTTTCGATACAGAATTGCATTGCTTAAGATTCCTTTTGGTTTCAAGCCACAGAACCTCAACTCATTTCAGAAAAGAAGGGAGTTTGCTGGTTGACTTGAATACAAAGTGTAGGGTATACTGGCTTCAGGAACAGCTGGATCCAGGAGCTCAAAAGACATCATGGGGCACCACCTTACTAGACTATATGTATTTCTCCTGAGTTGGCTTTGCTCTCAGCCGATGACCCAGGCATTCTAGACGCAAGGAGTCCTTGGAACTCCCAACTTTGAGGGTCAGGATGATTCTGTCCTCACTGTTCCAGAAAAATCCTGGGCAGGATTCTGTTTGAACTGTGGTCACATGCCTGTCTCCAAACTGATTTCTGTGGTTGAGGACTTGGCCAGCCTTGGGTCATGTGACCTCAGCCAACTCATGCGATCATCCTGGGGATGGTGAGGCTGTACAAACAACAAAAGCCACTGTGCTCGGTAAGGGTGGGCAAGGAGGGTTCACTACAGGAAAGCAGGGAGGGCTTTTGTTACCTAATGAACAAGAACTTGTGTCTGGGAAGGTGAGAACCCCCAGAGGCTGACATCCTGGGAATGATTTCTGACATCACCCCTAGAAAATACTCCTAGTCTGGCCAGTGTGGTTGAGCGTCGACCCTGCACCAAGAGGTCGCCGGTTCGATTCCCGGTCAGGGCACATGCCCGGGGTGTGGGCCCGATCCCCAGTGGGCGGCATGCAGGATGTGGCCAATCGATGTTCTTTCTCATCGATGTCTCTAGCTCTCCCTCCCTCTCACTTCCTCTCTCTCTAAAAAAATTAATAAAAGGGAAACAAAAAGAAAAATGCTCCTGCTTCCCAGGCCCCTTCCAGGTCACGCCGGCGGCATCGCCTACTTCCTCATGGCCCGGAGGCCCCTTCGCACACACAGTGCCAGGAACGCAGTTGGTGCTCAATAAACGCGTGGGTTGTGGCAGTACGCAGTCGGCATTTCCTCTTGTCTTGTACTGTCCCGGCTGGATTGCTCCCTCCATGGAGGGGCTGTGTTGGTGACAGACAGACAGACAGAAGGCCAGAGAAGTGTGCACAAGTGCAAGGTCTGCCCGGAAGGGCCATTTCCACCCCCACCGCCACCAAGGGAATCTTTGGGGGTCTGGCCGCGGTGTGACCCCCCAGGTATGCGAGTCATCTAAAACCAGCTTCTTCCCGCTCCACTCCCTTCGCTGCAGGTCAAGACCCACATGAGTTTGACGCTAATGGAAAATCTGCCTTGTGACTCACGGAGTGGCCTGAGCAGGCAGGCATGCAGCAGGGAGGTGACCGGGCTGAGCCGCCTCTCCACGGGGAGGGGCACCCTCGGGGGCCACCACGCACACAGGTCGACCTTTGGGCTCCAGGGCCAGGACCCTTGGCTCTCGCTTGAAGCCGGTGGCAGGCGGGCCCCCCTCCTCTGGCAGGCAGCGTAAAGGGGGGCCGCCATCAGCTGGCCCTGGCTCAGCTGGGTGGGAACAAGTCCAGAATTTTAGGTATTTGGAGACAAAGCAGCTGCAGAGACAGGCTGGGGCCCGAGCCGTTCACCCCCACCCCGGAACCCCAACCTTGTCAGATCAGCTGCTCGTTAAACCTGGCAAGCAGGAAGCTGTAGAGAGATTTTTGGAGTTCAGACCCTGTTTGTTAGCCAGCACTTCAAATGGAAACCCTTCTCAAGTCCTGTAAGTCGGGCTTCTCCTCCTCTGCAGATCGGCCTGTTTGTGGGTCCAGGGGCCTGATGGGGCTGGGAACAGAAATATATTCCATGCACTCATTCACTCAGCAAATCTTTACAAGCACTTCCTATGGGCCAGACCTGGGTTGGCACCGCAGCCTCCTCCTCAACCTATGTCAGTGCAGAAAGCAGGTGGACCCCTGTCTGTACAGAGCTCGTGCCCTAGTGTGGGAAGCCAGGAAAACAGCAGACCGAGAATGGGGAAGTGAATTGGTAGATTAGGAGGCACGAAGAGCTACAGAAAGGCAGGGCAGGCTGGATGGGAACTGCCTGGAGTGGGTGGTCGCACTTGTGCTTACACCTTGCGGGAGAGGAGCTGGAGCTGTGAGCAGAGCGGAGACTTCTCCCACCTGTGTTTTTAGGTTCCTCAGCTGCTGCATGGACAGGCCATGGCAATGGTGGTAGGGAAACCAGTGGGGGCTTCTGCATGATCCATCAATGTGGTGAAATAGGCAGATACTTGATGTGTTCTGAGAATAGAGCCATTGGGGTTTCTTAACATGAGAATTGGGATTTCGTCTGAACAGCTGGAAAAACAAGGGCTACTACAGCAGCAGGAGGTGGGGAGGGCTGCCACTCAGTCTACCGGATGTGCAAGTTAAGGAATTAGGACCGCCAGATGTCCAAGTTGAGGAATCAGGTCTACGTGGAATGCATGTCTGCCCCACTTCCCACTGATGTCAGCCTTACTGCTCCATTTAAGGCCTGCTCCGTGCTAGGCTCCAAGTACTGGAGTAGCTGCTGCCAAGTCTGGATTCAACGCCATTTGCCACCATTGCCCTCCCGCTGTGCATTCTTGATTCCTTTTGGTTCTAAGTACAGTATGGCAACTCTCAAGGATCAGCTGATTGTGAATCTTCTTAAGGAAAAACAAAGCCCCCAGAATAAGATTGCAGTCAATGCGGTTGATGCTGTTGGCATGGCTTGTGCCATCAGTACCTTAATGAAGGACTTGACTTGGCAGATGAACTTACTCTTGTTGATGTTGTAGAAGACAAATTGAAGGGAGAGATGATGGATCTCCAACATGGCAGCCTTTTCCTTAGAACACCAAAAACTGTCTCTGGCAAAGACTCTAGTGTGACTGCCAACTCCAAGCTGATGATTATCACAGCTGGGGCACGTCAACAAGAGGGAGAAGGGCATCTTAATTTGGTCCAGCATAATGTGAGCATCTCTAAATTTGTCATTCTTAATGTTGTAAAATACATTCCCAACTTTAAATTGCTTGTTGTTTCCAATCCAGTGGATGTCTTGACCTATGTGGCTTGGAAGATAAGTGGCTTCCCCCAAAACCATGTTATTGGAAGGGGTTGCAATCTGGATTCAGCCCGGTTCCATTACCTAATGGGGGAGAGGCTTGGAGTTCACCCATTAAGCTTTCATGGGTGGGTCATTGGGGAGCACGGAGAATCTAGTGTGCCTGTATGGAGGGGAGTGAATGCTGCTGGTATCTCCCTAAAGACCCTGCACCCTGCTTTAGGCACTGATGCAGATAAAAAACAGTGGAAACAAGTTCACAGACAGGTGGTTGACAGTGCTTATGAGGTGACCAAACTGAAAGGCTACACATCCTGGGTCGTTGGACTGTCTGTGGCAGATTTAGCAGAAAGTATGATGAAGAATCTCAGGCGGGGGCATCCAATTTCCATCATGATTAAGGATCTCTATGGAATAAAAGCAGACATCTGCCTTAGTATTCCTTGTATCTTGGGACGGAGTGGACTCTTGGATGTTGTGAAGGTGACCCTGACACCTGAGGAAGAGGCCCATTTGAAGAAGACTGCAGACCCACTTTGGGGGATCCAGAAAGAGCCGCAGTTTAAAAATCTTCTAATGTTGTACCACCTCACTGTCTAGGCTACCACAGGATTTTAGTTGGAGAGTGGGCATATTGTCCACTAAAAACATCAGTTTCCTAACAATAGAAATAGCAATGGTTCGTAAAACCCTGCACCTGTATCCTGATGTTGGATGGTCCTAGCTGGTTCATGTGAAACAGTTCCACCTCCTCAAAGGCACACCGCCAGCTGCCCTTCAAACTAGATGTGTGTTCACAAGTTATAGAACTTCTGGTTCCTTTACCCAACATGCTTAGTCCAACTGTTTTTTCTCCAATCAATCTCATCCTGGGATCCAATGTACAAATTCATTATTGCATGTCTTGTGCATAACTGTTCTAAAGGATTTTATTCTGTGTACTATATGCATCAGATTAGTGTGCATTGCCATATACTGTAAAAATAAAAGTCTATCTATAAATAAGGTAGCCAACTATCCAAGTGTCATACCAACTAAAATGCCAAATAAACCTTTAACAGTGAAAAAAAAAAAAGAAAAAAGAATTAGATCTACCAGAAGTCCAAGTTGAGGAATCAGGTCTACCAGATGTGAAAGTTGAAGAAGCAAGTCTACTAGTCTGGAGTCCAGGACAAGGCACTGACTTGGAGGGAAACATTAGGAGTTACAGAGACAGTTGACCATTGTGGAAAATATCTTTGACTTGGAGACCCATGCTCAAGTCATGCAGACATTTATCTACTACCTCCACGATGCCCCCGAGAACCATTCCTTAGAGTCAGAATGTGGGGATGTTTTGAGTACTCCTGAAGGTGTGAGCTAGCCCTTAGGTGGGGGACAGTGTGAGTTTCAAGCACCACATGGGGACAGGGTGTGAAAGTCACACCTGTGGCCAAGTTTCTGTAATGCAGCGAGAAAAGATAAGGTGTGTCCTCCCTTCCCACTCTGTTTCAGTGAGGGCTGCACCTAGACCTCGGGGAGGCATGAAAGGCGCTGCGTGTGTGCAGCATGTGCCTACGAGTGTGTGACATGAGTGTGTAAGTGTGTGTGCACACATATGAATTCGATACACATGTATGTGCGGATTTGTATGTGAGTACTGCAGGGGTGTGAGTATGTGTGTGAATGTATGTGAGAATGTTTGTACATAGTCTGGTTTGAAAAGTGACCGAGTGAACTCATGCAGAAAGAATCTGGGGTCAGAAAGACTTGGAATGTGTGTCCAGCCCCTCAGAGGGAAGGGAGGAGAATGCACCCTGCAGAGGGGGTGGGCACGGACTCTCAGACCAGAGTTGGCACATGCCTTCCTGGGACTCACATTCCCATGTCTTCTGCAGTTGGTGGAGAAGGTACTCATTGACCAGGAGGAGGGTGGAGAGGAAGACCTGAGAGGGGTGGTGGACAAGAAGAGGAAGTAAACATCTCCTGGGTGGGTGGGCAGGCATCAGGACAGGAGGGGGCAGGAGGGACCCTGGGGGAGGCAACACCCCCATTCCAGAGGCTACTTCCTGCGAGCAGCCTGTTGAGGCCTTGGGAAATAAGTAACCCAAATGAGCAGGGGTCAGCTATGGGCACTGACCACAGGAAGTGTGACCTGTGCTTAGTGGTTTAGGGAGGGACAAGAATGTCTCGCTGGTCAGCGGGAAGAGTGGCTAGGTAGTGGGCTCCTGGCTGACAGGACTGTCCAGGCCAGCAGGAATTTCCTGTGGTCAGGTGGCCCTCTGGGTCCACAGGCAGCCAGCTTGGATAGGGGTGGGGAGAATGCGGGGTGACTTGTGCAGTGTTTACAAGGGAAAACGAGCTGAGGATGCTGATCTGAAAGCAGGTAGCAAAATGTCACAAGATAGTTCCAGAAAAGGGCTGACCTCCTCAGCACTGGGGAACATCATCACACCACCATCACCTCCACCATGACCACCATCACCGCCACGACCACCATGACCACCACCATGACCACCATCACCTCTGCCATGACCACCATCACCTCTGCCATGACCACCATCACCACCACCTTCACCACCACCATCACCTCTGCCATGACCACCATCACCACAGCCATCACCAGCACTATGACCACCACCACACCACACCGTGACCACCACGGCCATCACCACCACCATCACCACCATCGTTATCACCACCTAGCCACTGCTGTGTGGAGGGTAGTGACTGGATGGTTCTGTTTGTTCCTCATAATTTCTCCATCCCTCTCTGAGCTGCCTACACTGTGCTCCAGAAAGCTGCCCACCAGGTGGGTGACTGCCCACCTGGCTCCCTCACCTTCTGACTCCCGCGGGGCTAAGCTAATCAGGGGTAGAGGCGAGACCTTACACGAAGGACAGCAGGCAAGAGGCACTGTTCCCCTTCGCCAGCCTTGCCCTGCCGCATTCAGCAAGGGCCTGTTTTTCCAGGTGCAGGGTCCCGCCAGGCAGCCGTCCTGGATCGGGCCCTCACTCTGCTAACAACGTTCCCCCTGCCCGCTCAGCCGGAGGTCATGGTTCCTGTTCTCACAAGCCCCTTGACGCCTCAGCAGCTCTGCTGGCTTCCTTCACCCCTGAAATGCTCTTTTCATTAGTAAGTCTCATCAACCCCCACCCATGGGTGAGCCATCTGTTTCCTGCCCGGCTCAGCTGTCGGTCTGTGGGGTGCCAGCCTGGCGCACATCCGGGGAGTCCCAGCAGCACCTGTGCAGGCTGGTCCACCGCAGCTTCCTCCGGCTTAGCTTGGGGACAGGACGGGGACAGGGACGGGGCCTGCCCCTGGGGACCTGGTGGGGGTGGGGAAGCACGGAGCTGCTCCTTTGTCTGGGCTACAGCTGGCCTGTCTCTGCCAGCCCCTCTCGGCTTCCCTCCCTGGCTTCCTCTTGTGCCCCCTGCCCGCCGGCTCTGCGTTTACTAGAGTCCACCCCTCACCTCCTAGTCCTGATTCCTGTCCTAAAGCCTCTGCTCAGACCTCAGGGCTCTGGCCCCTGCTGTCAGCTGGTCACGACCTTCCGAAGACAGCAAGCCCCCTGTGCAGGGCCACCAAGCCTGTTCCTCAGCGCCCTTCACCCCTGGGCTCTGGACCAGAACCCAGGAGGGTGCCCAGCATATCCGGAGGGTCTTCAGAGCAGGACAGGCTGTTTCCCCAGCAGGTTTCAGGGCCCAGCTCCTTTGATCCCCTCTTTCTGGGTCTCAGGGACACCGGACTCATCAGAGAGGGCCACTGGCCCTTAGAAGTGAGCAGACTGGAAACTGATTCCCTGGGCAGGTGTTGTTGGAACAAAATGGAAGTTTCTGGTGCAGAGCCCATTGGGGATGGGGCTGGCCCAGGCTGGAGACCCTAATTCACTTCCTCTGGGCACCTGGCCAATTCCTGGGCCTGGAGATACCCGCTTCCTTCCAGATCCCAGCCGGGAGGTGACAGCATCCTCCATCCCTGTCACTCCCCCATGGTGCCCGCCACCATGTCTCCCTCCC
Source organism: Molossus molossus (assembly GCF_014108415.1). Lineage (NCBI taxonomy): Eukaryota > Metazoa > Chordata > Mammalia > Chiroptera > Molossidae > Molossus > Molossus molossus. The sequence goes on along the minus strand of NW_023425388.1, from coordinate 6,138,162 downwards.
CTCCTTCTCTTTCCTTGGTGACAGCGACAATAACAGCCACCATACCCCTACACCTGCTGGTCACCGGGCCTAGAGTCCCGCTGGGGTGGGGGTCACCCTTTCCTCGAGCACATCCTTCACCACAGAAGTCACGAGCTCTGCCCCCAGGGATGGGGAGAGGTCCCCAGTACCCACCGCATAACCACCGTGTCTTTGGAATCTCATCTTTTTCACATTTTATTTATTTATTTATTTTTGTTCCTCCTTACCTGAGGATATTTTTCCCATTGATTTTTAGAGAGAGTGGAAAGGTGGGGGGAGAGAGAGAGCAATGTGAGAGAGACACAATGATTGGTTGCCTCCCGAATGCATCCTAACCGGGACCGGGGGTCAAACCTGCAACCCAGGTACATGCCTTTGACCAGGAAGGGAACCTGCTACCCTCGGGCCAACAATGTAACCACTGAGCCTCACCGGATGGAGCCCTCATGTTTCATTTAGAAAATTAGTTCCCATCTCGTATTCTCTTCCGTAGCAATCGGCGCTTCACCGTGGACGCTCCGGAGGCGCGGTCTCCAGCCCGCAGCTCTGCTCACGCCTCTCCGGGCCTCCGGATCCAAGCAGCCTGCTCTCAGATGCGGGTGATGGCTCCCGGCGCTGACCGTCAGGGTGACTCAATGACAGTGGCTCACCCTGCCTGCAGGCAGAGGAGCCAGACTCAGAGCTGGGTCTTGGCCCGCGTAGGGCAGGGCGGGGCCCAGATGCCCAAACAAAGGCCTGTTTACCCGGGCAGGAGGATGCCAGCCGCAGGCCTGCCAGGCCCTGTGGGACCCACCCATGGACTCACAATGGGCAGCCTGTACCCGGCCCTCTGATCCTCCCTGTGCCGCCCTGGGCCTGGTGCCATGCGCAAGGTGAGTGGAGGGGACAAAGCAGTGAGGAGCCTGTGTCCTCGGCAAGGCCTGACGCATGTGCGTGGCCAGGGGTCAGCCAAGATGGTGTGGGCAGAGCAACAGGGCAACGGAGTGAGGGCAGGATGGTGGCCCAAAGCCTCCACCTCTAGACCCCGGAAACTGTGACTATGTCACCTTTGTGGCAAAAGAGGATTCAGTTTGCCAAGCCCCTGTCCCCCAGATGGGAAGAATTCCCAGCTTCTCCGGCCCGGACGAAGGTGTTCAGGGGCCCTTACTGGGGAAGTGTCGATCTCAGAAGCGACAGGAGGGACACCCGAGTGCCCGCTGCATCTCCGACTGGAGGAAGGGGCCATGAGCGAGGCGTGCCGGTGACTCTCGAAGCTGGAAAAGCCAGAGCACAGGTGCTCCCTGGAGCCTCCAGAAGGGATCAGCCTGCCCACACCTGGACTTTAGCCCAGTGAGACCTTTGCAGGACCTCTGACCCCAGAGACTGCAAGAGAGCAAATCTGTGTGTGGGAAGCTGCTGAGTTCGTGGCCACTCATTACAGCAGCCCCGGGAGCTCCTGCACTGAGCTGTGAGCCACGCGGGACTGAATTCCGCTCCCCACGGTGTGTGACCAGGAGGCAGTTACAACCTGGCTGAGCCTGGGTCTCCCCATGCAGGGCTGGGACAAGTAAGCAAGACATCACACTCAGGGCCCTCGGCACAGCCGCTGTACATAGTGAGACAGCGTCCTCACGACCAGGTAGCTCCTTCCTCCCCGGACATGTGCCCAGGACACTGGTTCATCCACTCACGTGCGTTAGTGCTTGTTGCTGGGGCAAGGGGAGAAAAAGGCCTGTGGGGTAGTCAGCGGCAGATGGGGCTGCTGGCCTGGGGAGAGGAGGAGGGGATAGCCTGGGGACCCGGGAGAAGGGAGCCATGTCCCCCTCGAGGTGACCAAAGGCGTGGATGTACGCTCAAGCCAGGGCTTCCCGCCTTTGCAGCCCAGATGGGTTACAGGTGAACGGAGGCGTCCGTCCCATCTGGCCCTGGGCTGCACATCAGCACGAGCTGGACGGACTGCCCAGCAAGGAGGCCCCGTGCCGGCACCCTCTCCTGGTCACCAGGGCACCCTGCCAAGACGAACATTTTCTGCGAGGTCAGGAGGTGGAAGCATCGGGGGAGCGGTGCAGGAGGGAGGGTGCTCAGGCTTGTGGCTGGGACACACGGCCAAGGACGGGCCGTCCAGTTTCCTACCCCCAGAACCTGCTGCCGGTGCTGAAACACCATGGACCCGACCTGAAGGCCCATCCTGACGTCCCTGGACCGGAGTGGAGCCCTGGCTGGAGTGGGGCTCTGGCTGTGGGCCCCGATTGGGGAGAAGCCCTCCTAGAGCCCCGCCAGCGCAGAGGCACAGAACCAGTCACCATGGGAACACCGAGCCCACGGCTTCACGTGCCCAGGTCCGCAGAGGCCCACGGCCCAGGCCGCAGAGAGCTGGGTGCCACAGCGCCGCCTGGCACTGTCCTGAGTGGCAACCCGGAAGCCAGACCACCGCCAGGGAGGCCAGCACCAGAGGCACTCGGGCGTGGAGGGCTGTGTCCTCCCCACAGCTCAGGCACCCCCTCTCCTCCCCAGGCTGAGGTCCAGGCCCCAGAGATGGAAGGAAGGGCCCAGGCCCACCGGCCTCTCAGGACGACCCGCCGGCCTCCTGGTTCACAGATCCATTCCTCTGCGCCTCTCCCAGGGGTGCCTGGGGCTCTTGTTTCTGAGGCCCACTCCCCAGGTGCCTAGAGGTCTGGGGTGAGGGTGTCCGTCTGTCCCCTCACCCAGAGCCCCAGGGACGGCTCTGTCTTTCTGCCAGTGGCATCGAGACCGGTGTGGGAGGCCTGCTCCACCCTGCCTTAGACGGGGGAGGGAGGGGACCCCCAAGCCACATTCGGGTCTATCCCAGTGGTGAGTGTCCCTGTCTGCTCTTCTGTAGCAGCCTGGGCTCCCCCCTGCCCAGCCAGCCCCCCTCCACTCTTTCCGGGGTGTGAACCCCAAGGCCCTCCCACCCGCTGTGTTGTAGGGGCTGGCAGCCCAGTGGGACTATCTGTGGCTAGACACCCCTTGCACCTCCTCTCAGCTGATCATCCCTGCCCTCCCAGGAGGCCTCCATGAATCACCGTCTCTCTCTGGGCTCCGGCAGAATCAGCCTCGCCTCTAAAGTGGGGCCTGGAGGTGGCCTGGAGTGGGGTCGCAGGAGAAGAGAGTCTGCCCTGTCCTTGGGCCCGGGCCCTGCTCCAAGTCATCCAGGCTGTGCCCTCAGGTGGCTGACCAGCTCGAAGACTCGCTCAGCCAGCCCCACTGGCCGGGGCAGGTCATGGTGACGGTGCACCACCTGGCGAGGTGTCCTTGTCGTCCTAATGTGTGGCTCTGACCTAAGTGGCTCAGAGATCATGTTCCAGCCCCATGTCTTTCTTTGCTGGCCAGGACAGCCGCTGGCCCTTAGCAAGCCAGACCGTCCTGAGATCATAGGCACCGCCGGGCAGCAGGGCTGGGGGTGGGGCACCGGGGCGAAGAGAGCCTCCCAAAGTCACCCAAAGCACTTGGGGTGGGGGTGGGGTGCAGCTCTGGGCCCTGCCCGAGCCGAACTGGGCCGGTGCCATCCCTCACCCTCTGGCCTGTTTCCCGGCCTGATCCCTGGGGTGCCCGGTTGGGCCCAGGAGATGAGCTCCGACTGAAGATGGGGACGGTGCTTTCTGCTAATTGCTGTAGCAGGCTGAACGGCAGAGCTGCCGACCCAGACCCGCGACTGTGACCTTACGTGAAACAAGGGTCTATGCGGATGTGATCAGGTCAGGACAGAGGTGAGATCGTCCTGCGTTGAGGTGGCCCCAAAGCCACCGACAGCAAAGGGAAGCCACACACACGGGAGGCCACATGAGACCTGAGCAGAGAGCTGGTGACTCACCTCCAAGCCAAGGAGCACCTAGGGCGCCGCCTCCCCGGAATCTAGGAGAGCGGCCTGGGCACACCCTCCCCTGCAGCCTTGAAGGGAACCAGCCCTGCAGACACCCCGACTGTGGGCGTCTGTCCTCCAGAATGGGAAGAGACTGAATTTCTGTGGTCTCACCCACCCAGTTTGTGGTGATTGTTGCAGTTGCCCCAGGAAATGCTACACCCAGGATGCTCAGGGTTAGGGACACACTGGTGGCTCATCTCAGAACCCCGGGAACAAGTGGCAGCATCGGGGTTGGGCGCAGGGGCTGGAGAGGAAGGCCCTCAGACACCAGCCTGCACACGCACTGTGGCCCCCCATTCCTGACCCGGGGCTCGGCTCCACGCCCGCTCAGCCTGGGACTGTCTGCCCGCCCCGAGGACTGAGGGCACAGGGCAGTGTGTGCCAGGGAACAAGTGGTGGCAGCAAGGTCACGTGGGCCTGCGGTTTGAAGGAAGAGGTGCGTGAGCAGGTAAACTGAGGCACTCACGGGGCGTCTGGCCGAGGAGCAGAGGGTACGTGCAGACGACAGCTGATGGAGGAGGTTTGGGCTGGCAAGGTGGGTGGTCCCGACCAAGAGGAGCTGGCGTATCTGGTTCTCAGGGGCGTCCTGGAACGTGGCTGGGCTGGGTGGCAGGAGGGCATCCGACTCGCTTCCGCTCAGGGGCGTTGGGGGGAGTTCGGAGGACGTCTTCTCAGAAGGATCGAGTGTCCAGTCACTGAGGTGACTCACAATTGCTCCTGGCCAGAGTGGGAGGGGTCAGTGAGGAGAGAAGGTCTGAAGAGCCGCAGTGGGAGGTGCAGAGACAGCAGGGTCACACCCGGGGCCTCGCTCCGGGCTCTGTCCGCCCGGCTGGCCTCCGAGGATTGCCCAGGAAAAGACCGAGGAGCGTGTTCTCTGCACTCCCAGCAGGTGTTTCCTTAGGGCCCTTTGACCTCGGTGCAGTTGCAGGTTTGCCGTTGCCGCTAGGGCCCCCCCAAGCCCCTCGCTTAGCTGGAGTCCTCTGGTGGCTGCAGGAGCAAGCTGCTGCCCTGGGGGACAGAACTGGCTTCCGCTTCCCTCCTGCCTGACCTTGGATACTTGCATCATGGAAACTGCTTCCAGAAACCCATTGCCCGAGCTGCCCAGCGCGCAGGGAGACGGGATGGGGATCGGCAGGCGATGCTTTGTGAACGTGCAGCCTGCCTCTCCCCAGGGACCCCCCTTCCCGAGCTGGCGGGGCTGGTGTCCCACAGCTCTGATGTCACCGCTGCTCCATGCGGCTGCCAGGCGCTTGGCGAGAAGCCCCTCCTGGCCAGCTCGGCATGACGCAAATCAAAGGCTTCTGAGCAGCTGCCACCCGCAGCCGGCCGCCTGCAAGCCACAGCAGGGAGGGCGGCAGCGGCGGGCTCCAGCGTGGGGCCTGGCATTTAAGATAATCAGCTGCTCTTTAAAGGGTGGCCAGCGTGGCGTGTGGAGCTCCCTGGAGGTCAAGGAGAGCCAGCCACTTTCGCAGCTCCTGGCGGTGAGCCGCCCTATGGGGCCCAGGTTGTCTGCCAACCATGCCTGCACCCACCCCCGTGGGTACCTGGTCATGGCTATTTGACAGAGTGGCACCAGAAGGCAGGCCAGGTGGACACACCCCAGAGAGGATGGGGCAGGGGACAGGGCAGCCCCCGTGTGGAGTCCAGCAGAAGGAGGTTGGGTCCTCTTTCCTCTGGGTCGCCTACACCCTGGCCTTAGACAGCGGCGTCCAAAGCAGCTATTGCTTGGCCCCCTTGGCTTCCACGGGGCTGGTGGAATCTCATCTTCCAGCAGATTCTCACAGATCTGGAGACGCTCAGACACGTGACACACACTGGTGCTCCTCGGAGGAATGTGGGGAGCTGGGCATGACGATCACGAGGATGGAGAGCACCCTTGCAGACACCTCCAAGAGAGCCGTCAGGGGACCTGGACTGCCCTGGGAAAGGCCACCCCTGGCCCACAGGCTCCCTCTGCCAGCCTGCCAGTGTGCTCTGCTCTTCCTTAGCATACACATACATATTCTCATAAGTGCATGCATGTGTGCACACAAATATATGAGTGGAAACACGCGTGCACACGTATACCCATGCATGCTCATGCACACTCACATGTATACATATACACATGTAACACACACAGCTCACATACACACAAACGCACTTGTGTGCAAATACACATGTGCATATGTGCACACATGCTGTACATGCATGTGTATATGTGGTGCACACATGGGTTCAGCTGCTCTCCATTTCCAGGTCAGCACTTGCTGGATTTGACCACTTCCTGCACAACACGAGGACCCTCCTCTCCTCTTTTCCTGACCGCCCCCCCACACACACACACTGTGCTGTCAAGACCATGACCACTGCCCAGAGCTCACTGGATGAAGAACAGGGTGTCCAGGGGCTGAGAAGGGCCCTCTGGGAGGGTGGCAGGGAGGCAGCTGCTCAGGGCCAGGGGAGGTCCTGGCAGGCCGCAGGGGCTGAGGTCCATGATGCCTAGGCAGGTCTGGGCCATGCCCATGAGGATGGTCAGGGCGCGGGCCCAGGGCTGACAGAGCATGCTGGCGGAGACGTCCCGAGCAAGAGCAGGATGGCAGTGGGGTTAGGAGAACAAGTGGACGGACAGGCGGGGCTCAGGATGGTCTCTCAGGGTACCCCATTCCCGCAGGCATCTCTGAGTGTGGGCGGGGGCCCCTGAACTGCAAACCTTGCCCTGGGGTTGGTGGATCTGCAGCTTTCCGGGTAGCCCCGTGTCCTCGGACCAAGCGCAGTCCCAGTGGTTGACAGCAGCCCACCTGGGCAGCGGGCACCTCCCGGAGGAGCGGCTCTGCAGGCAGAGGTCCCCCCACCCCTCGCTTCCCTCTTTCTGCTCTCCTGGCCGAATTTGGCTTTTGTTTTGTTTTAATAACTTAAACAATTGGCACGGGCTGCATCAGCCTGTGGGCAGTCAGCCAATGGTCACGCTCTCCAAGGGGCCGGGGCTGGTGGCCGTCATGTGCAAGTGGGGACGGGGCGGGGTGGGGGGAGGAGACTTGCAAAGTTTCCCCAAAGGTGGAAGGACCCCTCCCCCCACACCCCATGTCCAGTTTTCCAGACAAGAAAAGGAGTCAGGAGGCATTACCACCGCTCCCACCCCCACCCCCTCCAGGCAAACAGACCGGGCCGCCCGGCCGCACGCCTGACAGGGTGTTTCTCCGGCTCCTTCTGGCTGAGCAAGGCGGGCACAGCCAGCAGCTTCTGCTCCCTGGCAAGGCTCGGTGGCAGCGCCCCAACGTCAGGATTCCCACCCGTTCCAACCTGCCCTTCGGTTTATAAGACGTAAATATTTGCTCTTCCATTAAGAAAATAATCAGAAGTTATCCTTTAAGTGGAGTGTATACACGGGTGCCCTTCAAAAGCAAACGCTGCTCTGTCTACATGGGGGAAGGAGAACGTCTGGCTGGGTGGCTCCCGGGGGGGATCCACCCCCCACCCTCTGCCTGCAACTGTCTGAATGTTCTGGAAGCCAGGGCACCTGGGCTGGTGACTGGGTCCTAGATGGTGGCTCTGGTCTCTTCTCTCCTGGGCGGACACCCATCCCGGCCTTGGACCTGATGGGACTGGGAGACGGTGGCGTGGAAAGGCAGAGAATGTTCTGGGTGGGCCTGCAAGGGGCAGGGAGTGAGCTGTCTGTCCGTGGGCACGTTGAAGGACACGGCCTTCGTAGACCCAGACTGCCGAGGCCCACGGCTCAGGAGACGGCCGTGTGGACCGCCATCTGCCTGTCACGCAGGCAGGGCTTCTGTTAGCATTTGCTTCCTGGCCGTCCATGGGTGGGGTCCTGCCGGCCAGGGACGACGGAGACACTTGGCTGCATCTCGGTGCTCTGACGTCTGGATTCTGCAGGCTGGGCCAGGAGTGAACATTCCTGAGATGGGGTTTCCTGGTCCCACCGCCCAGTGGCTCCCGGACCACCTCGAGTGTGTCGGGAAGCTGTCCCTCTCTGGGTCACCACACCCATCAGGGCGTGGCAGCAGCCTCGTCCCCTCTGCTTCCAGTGGACAGTGAGTCCACGGAAGTCTGAGATCCTACAACAGGAGCAGCAGGAGCAGCAGCACAAGGGTTTCGGGTGGTCTGACCTCGGACCTTCTAGTGGGCACCAAGGGCCAAGCTGTGACTCCCACCACCCCCACCCCAGCATCTCCTACCACCCCCACCCCAGCATCTCCCACCAAAGGACCCGCGGCACCCCCAGCCCAAGCTTTATGGCTGGGACACAGGCTTACCCACCTCTCTAGGACTCAGCTGGAAGGCAGGGCCAGCCCCACACCCACAAAACACATGACCCCAGATAGCTCAGACTTTTCTCCGTGTCCCTGGAGCACAGGTGACGCATCAGGGAAGCAGCTTTCTGTCCCCATGTTGGGCACAAGCTGCCCATGCTCCCATCAGCCAAACTCGTGCCGAAGAAGCTCGAGGTCCTGCTTCTCTGTCCGCGAAGAAGGCAGGAGAGTCCGACTGGTTTCGGATTGCTTTCTTCGAGAGAACTTGGTGGGGTCGCTGCGTGGGGCTGACTTCAGGAAGACGGTGACAGGAACACACAAGGTCAGCAGATTCCGCCCCGTCCTCGGGCCCCAGCCCCTGCCTGACGCCAGCGGGAGGCCACGTGGCCACGGCAGGAAGGAGGCATCAGGGACAGTTCAGCGAGAAGAGCCTGAAGGTGAGCAGAACACCCAGACCCTTGTGGGGGGCAAGGAGGCAGGATGTGTGTCTACTTTTTTAAATATCATGCGTCGATTTTCTTGTGTTTCAGAAAACATGCCGAACATCAAAACCGTGGTGGCCAAGACCAGCCGACTCAGGGGTGACCCGAGTGAGCCTCCACGGACGGAATGAAAACCACGGAGCACATCTGACCTGGCTAAGCCTGCTGTGTCCGTGGAGGGAGGCGGCGTGGGAAGCTCTGACCCAACCCGAGGTCCAGACGGTTCCTGTGAGGGGCCGAGGGCAGGATTCCAGGCCCCTGACCACACGGCGTCTGCAGCTTCTCGCTCTGCCAACGTGTCTCAAAACCCACCGCCGATGACACGCAGAGGAGGCCCGTGGTCAATAAGACTTTACATATGGACTCTGAAATTTCAATTTTGTATCATTGCCACGTGTCTTAACTCCTCCTCCTCCTTCCAGCCATTTAAAAACGCCCAAACCATTCTTAGCCGGTGGCTGGGACACACACAGGCTGGACGTAGGCCCCAGCTGGTGACTCTGAGCTGTCTCCTGCTCCCATTGAGAGATGAGGTGAAAGACCCAGAGGCGGAAGGGACTTGCCTGAGCACACGTGGCACATGGGAGTGGAGCCTGGACGGCGCGGGCCACCGTCAACCTGTGACACCCAACCTCAGGGGTGCAGGCACAGCCGGCTCTGAGTGGCTGCTGGAGCTGTCAATCTCAGGACCCAGCCTGTGGGGACTCCAGCGTCTTGTATACAACCCGCACCCGGCCGATGCGACTGGCCCAGGAGTGGGCGCCCAGGCGCAGAGTCAGGCCTCCCTGGATGTGGAAGGGGGGCTCTCCTTTCCCTGAGTCACCATGCAGGACCCCCTTTCCCAGAGCCCTGAAGGAGTCCCACTTGCAGGAGGAGAGAAGGACCACCCAGGGGGAAAGGTTTGGGAGAGCAGAGAGGTGGCGAGACCACCTGCCCAGATTTCGAATAAACTCCCTTCTCTGTTTAAGTTACTGTGAGTTGGGATTTTGTTTCCACAACCCCCAAACCCTGAAGCTCCGTATCTGGAACGACCCTGCGTTGCCCGAAGGAGAGCCGCACGGGGGACTCGGGGCCCAAGAGCTCACTGCCCTGTAGCTTCTTGGAGCTCGTGGTCACCGGTGCCCTGTGGGGTCAGGGACCGGGATCCACGGAGGAGGTGAGCAAACGCAGCCACGCAGCCGTGCCCTGTGGCTCCAGACCTGCCCTGTGGCTCCAGACCTGCCCTGTGGCTCCAGACCTGCCTGGCGTCCCTGGCAGAGCAGATGACACACCAGGGACTACACCGGGAAGCCGAGCCCCACATGTGGGCCCCTCCTTAGAGCTACCCTAGCAGACCCGGGACACACGCCAGCCCTTGGAGGTCCTCCTGAACGTGGCAGGGCCCTGTGGACGCCGTTCCACGCAGCCCTCGTCCTGGTGCAGCTGTGCTCCACGGCCCTGATGTGCCTCGACCCCCAGAGGTGCGGAGCCACGCTCGGCCGCCTGTTGCCCTGTGGCCGTACCAAGCTGAGCCCGGGAGCTGGCGGCCGGCCGGAATTTTCCAAAGGCCCGGGAGGCCGGCAGAGACTGTGACGTGAGCTAAAATCCCCAAATGTTCCAGGACAGGAAACAGTTTAACCCTGAGCATTTCCCTTGCCGATGGCTGCTTCAGACTCGGTCAGCTCACAGCCACATCTGCGGGAGCCACCAGTGGGTCGGACAAGGGTCTGAACCTATGGCAGGAGCGTGGTCGGCAGAGACAGGAGTAAAGATGGATTTCAGACTAAAGCATCCCTTCTCAAAGGCGGAGCTTCTTGTATGTTCTATTTTTGTCCCTAAGAGAATCAGGGGTGAAGGCCTGAGGGGGAAGCCGCCAGGCACCCTGAGAGCGGAAAGTTCTGGGTGCTGCAGCTTCCTCTGATGCCCACTGGTCACCCAGCGGTGATGGGAGCTCCCAGGCAGCTAAGCCTCCACCCGCCACCAGGGCGCCCTGGCTCACGGAATTTGGTGGCAGGACCCTCATGCGGAAGGGCTGACTGAGTGGGGATGTGGCCAAGAAGTCATGTTGATGGGAGCCAGTGGCCGAGATGAAGGCAGATGTGGGGTACACATGCAGGAGGGGGTGAGAGAGCCACCTTTCTGCCCCTAAGGGAAACCCAGACCGAGAGGGAAACCCCAGGCTTTGTGTGGCGCGGCCGGCAGGCCATCGCTTTGGAACGAGGCGCGTGGCCCCTGCGCGCACACTCAGGCCGTGTGCGCAGGACCCGCCCCGAAGGACGGCCGGAGGCGGGATCCGGGGGAACCTGGAGCCTGGGATGCAGACCTGGACGCTGGCTCCTCCTCCCACGTCCTGGCTGGACCTGTGGACTGTTCAGAAGGGCCCCGGTCGGGCAGGAGGCAGCGGCCGAGCCTGCGCGGGTGAGGGCTGCCCGTGGTCCTGAGCCACCCGCCCGGAAGGGCTGAGTGGAGGGGGTGGTTCAGGTTCTTGCTTTTTTCAATTCTACTTTAAAATCATGTGGCGTCTTAGTTTTATCACATATATGAATGTGTATATGTGCAAGGAGTCAAACGATGAGCAAAAGTGCCGTTTGCCATCATTTCTAAACAAGGTCCCAGACGTAATGGTCTCAGATATCCGACGAGATGTTAAAGATTTGAGTCCTCCGGTACTTTAACTGACCTCTTGAAGGCCAAGGCTGAATCAAGGTGTGTCCTGGACACAGTAGGTACCTGGGTCACTCCAGGATATAACCCCAGTGAACTCTTCACCTCCCCCAAACTTCTCTTCCTTTCCCTCCCCTCCTCCCCTAGCCCCCCACATTTCCTCCTCCTCCCTTTCCTCTCTCTCTCACTCTCTGTCCCTCCCTGCTCTGTCACGCACACTCACAGATTCACTCTCTTCCCCAGATGGAGCCGATGGTGACAGGTCCTCCCTGCTACCATGCCCTTTACAGGTGGTCATGCAGGGAAGCCCTCTGATGTCCCGCACAGGGTCCATGCCTACCCCAGAGGTGGCAGGTTATGGATCCCACGGAACCAGGATTGCCTGAGACCTTCAGGGCTGTGGGACAGACACACGCTCAGGCCAGGCTCGGAGGCGGCCGTGGAGACGTGGGAGGCCTCAGTGGCCCAGGGGTCCTGCAGAGAAGATTGGGCCATTGGCAGCAGATGACCAGCCATTCCTGTTTGTCCGGGACGGAGGGGACTCAAGACGTTTAATGTTGAAACAAGGAAAGTCCCAGGCAAACCATGAAGTCTGGTCACCTAAGCCAGGAATGGAACTCTGGAAAAGCCACGGGAGATGGCTATTCGGTGAGGCATTCTGATAAAGGAGCGTGGACTCCGAGAGCCCTGTGGCTGCAGGAGAGCCGTCCGATGGCCCTCCAGCTGCAGCACTCGATGGTCCCGCCATTCTCAGAAACGCATCTTGGATACAAGCCCAGGCCGGCCAAACCACTGGCTGTCGAATAAGGGTCCCAGAACGGAGTGGTCGGCCCAGCACAGTTGGTGAGAGATGAGGGTGGTGTGGGCACAGAGATGGGCAGGGTGAGGATGCGGCATGTTCAGGCTGGTGAGGACTCAGGCAGCCTCAGGGCCTCTAGCAGAGCCAACAGGGCCGTCCACACTCATGCCACGGTCACCAGTGTCACAAGAGAGATGTGGCTGCCACCCCCAGCGCCGCATGCTCCCACCGCCTCCCAGCTCTCCATCCCACCCCTGCCCACCTGGACCGTGTTTCCTAGGGGCCGGGGCTGCAAACTGGCGTCCCAGGGGCCAGTGCTCACAGCTGCTCAGTCAGCTCTGCCCATGGAGCAGCCAACAGGGTGTGGGGAGAGGGCCAGCTCTTCCTGCTTCCTGTGGTCACCAGGCGGCCCTGCCTTGCTCAAGGTGGCCCCTCGTCAGTGCGCCAGAATCAGGGCAGCTCAGCTCTAACAGTGTCAGCAAGGCTCGGGGGGCAGACAGCAGCCCTGGGGCCTGGGAGCGCCCCTCCCGCCTTTCCCTCCCCCAAGCCCTATCTGCCTCATCGTCCCCTCCAGACCCAGGTAGCCAGTTCCTGTGGGTCAGTCCCTCTGTTGGAACATCTGCACCTGTGGGTTTTCCTGACGGGACCCTGACTGCCAAGCATACTGCCCCTAGTGCATCCACAAGGCAGGGGGTGAGAGGGCGCCCAGGCCAGGGGAGCCAGAGCCGTCCATGCAGACAGGGGGCGCCCAGGCCAGGGGAGCCAGAGCCGTCCATGCAGACAGGGGGTGCCCAGGCCAGGGGAGCCAGAGCCCTCCTCGCAGCCATGCCAAGTGCTACTCACCTCTTTCCCTTGCAAACACAGAGACAAGTGCAGCTTCCCCAAATCCCCACCCCATCCGCCTCTGCCCTGCCGTTCCCAAACCCTAAATATCCACAGGTGCCATGAACCACTTGGCCATGGAGAAGGAGCGCCGACCCGGGATATTGCCACGAAGTTTAGGAGAGCACGTGGCCACCGTCTCTGCGTGAAGGCGGTAAGGTAATGATACACGAGCCCGTTTGGGTAGGGCGCCCCCCACGGCCACACCTGGCTCCTGCAAGGGGAAAGAAAGAGAAGGAAGATCTCACGGAATGTGCCCTGTGGCGCTTTGCGACGTTCAAGTGTGTGCCACCGTACAAGGCAATCATGAAACGGGCTGTCCTTCAAAGAATGAAATTTGAGTAAAATGGCTTAGAGAGACCCTGGCACTTGAGGCAGAGGTGGGCAGGCAGCGCCTGGCAGGGCACACAGGGCCCCGGAGACATGGCGTGCCCGGGCAACCCTCAGCCACCGCAGACCCCGGGAGCCCCGGGAGCTGGGCCCCAAGCTCCCAAGCCCCAGGGTCCGCGGCCTTGTCTCTCTTCAGGGTGCGGGTGAGGGAGGCTCTCCCCACCCCAGAGGCCCCGGGAAAGTTGTCTGGGGGCGGCCAGTGTGCCTGCTCATTTGCTGTAATGAGTAGGTGCTGTCAGGATCGGATGTGCCTAATGACAGGCCTGCAGGGCCGCCCTGCAGAGCTGACCTCCGGGAGCCACTTCAAAGCCGCAGGCTGGCAGCGAGGAATCTGGGGACTCCTTGGAGTTTATGCCGCCCCGCCCCCAGCCAGAGGATCAGCGCGAGGGAAACACGGAGGTCCTGGCCCCACAGGGACAGGCCACGCAGCAGCTGGGAAGCTGATCTGCAGCAGATGGCCAGCGGGGAGGACAGAGCTCTGGGCCTGACCAGATGTGGGCGCCGGACGAGGACTGGCTGCCATGGCCTCCAGGGTGAGGTTCACGACCAAAGACTGACCACTGCGCCTTGAAGAAATATGACGTTTTATGGTTTTATTTAAAAAATATGCTTCTCTTGACAGTGGCTATCTGCTGGAATCTGGTTTTGATGTTTCTTTGCTGAAAGCTTTGGGTGAACCTTGTTGAGGTCAGGGCATGAACCATCCCCCCCAGAACCCTCTCTCTGAGGTCCTGACTTACTTGTCCTGTGCTCAGAGACCTCGCCCATCCTTCCCGGCAGCTCAGTGCCCACTGCTCTCGGAGCCAGACAGTGAGGCAGGACGACCCTTCCTCCCAGCTCCTTAGGACACTTGGTCACAAGGCGTCTTTCACTAGGGACAGCTGACCTTCCCCTAGTCCCCAGGCACACACTTTAAAGGGCCAACCTGGGTTGATGCCTCTTCTAGAAATTCACCAACCGCATTAGAATCTGGAAGTCTTCTGGCTACGGTTCAACAATACTAGTCTCTAAGAAAACAAACTCTTAGCAAACGCTTAGACTCTACACTTAAAACACAGGAAACAATTATAGAATATTCAGAATACTAAAATGCGTGTTCTAGCAACTTTATCATCTGCACATGTCTTTCCTGGCCCAAATAATAAAGTAACAGGTCCTAGGCTTCCTCACCCAAAGAGGAGTCTATCCCCCCAAAATGAGTTGCAACACTAACTAGTCACTATTAATTAAACACGCACATAGACGATGCACTCATTTAAAAAGTAACCCTTAAAAATAAATTAGTGAGGTGATGTTGGCAAGATGGCAGACAAGGAGATCCCAATGTTTATCCTGGCCCCCGAACCCAATCAAAACAATAAACAAACAGCTACGTACTGAAGAAAATGGTGCTGGGAGAGCTCAAAGTACCATACAGAAGCTACAGAACCCAGATCAGCACAAAACCCAAGGAAGCCTATATAGAAAAGCACAACAAGCATTTTCCGTTCACCCCACCCCCCAGACTGACACACCTCCTTGGCATGACTTCCTCCCATGAGGGCAAAGAAGAGTAAGCCCCTCATCACTGCCACGGACACCACAGGTTTCATTGCTAAGGATCTCTGCGGTTTTTGCCAGTGCTGACCCCAGCTAACGGGCTGCCAGGCCTGAGCTGCTGCAATCACCCACCACCCAGACAGGGCATGAGCTGTCGCTGCACCATCCCAGACAAAGAACAGCCACTGCACCTTGCCATCTGCCTGGGGCTGTGGCCACCACCCACCTCTCACAACCACGTGCATTCCCGGACCCCTGTTTTGCAGCTGTGCTGCACACTCCCACGCCTCACACTCAGGGACCACTGTCCCCGCTGTGCACCCACATGCTGGACCCAGCACAGAGATAGTTCCCCTTGGTCACAACTTTCCCTGTGGAAAAAAAAGACCAGGAGGGTCCTGGCAGCCTTCGCCACTGAAGACCTCAGTAGCCCTTGCTGCTATCATGGACACCTGCAGCCCTGACAGACACTGACCTCCCCTGACAGAGTTCTGCGGACACCTGCAGCCCTGACAGACACTGACCTCCCCTGACAGAGTTCTGCGGAGACGGTTTTGCTGTGCCCTCCATGAAGTCAGAATTGCTGCTGTTCACTTCCAGCCCCAGCACTGAACCTGCTGGACCTCACTCATTGGGTGCCTCACACTCACCTGTAGGGGAAGGCCTTCTCCCACTGCGGTCAGTCTGTGAAGTCTGGAAGAGGCGACTCTGCTCTGAAATGCACAGACATCAACACAACACTGCAAGGAACATGAAAAGTCAAGGCAACACGATAGCACCAGAGGAACACAATCATTCTCTAGTAACCCCAAAGAAATGGAAATCTATAAATTGCCTAACAAATAATTTTAAATAAATTCTTTAAGGAGTTGAGTGAGCTACAAAGAACACAGACAAGTCAATGAAAGCAGGAAAACAATACATAAACAAAATGAGAAGGTCAACACGTAGATAAAAATCATAAAAACATAAACAAAGTCTGGAGCTGAAGATATAATGACTAAAATGAAATAGAGAGTTTCAAACTCCACCAAGCAAAAGCACAAATGTGCACATTTGAAGATAGGTCATTTGAAAGTATCCAGCCAGAGGGGAAAAAAATAATGAAAAGGAGTGAAGAAAGCCTATGGGATTTTGGTGACACAATAAGGTAACTAATACATTATGGGAGTCCCAGGAGGAGGAGGAGGAAGAGGAGGAGGAGGAGGAGGAGAGAGAAAAGTGCAGAAAGCTATATAAATAAATAAAGGCTGTAAACTTCCCAAATCTTGGGAGGAAAATTGGCATCCAAATTAATGAAGCTCAAAAGTCTCAAACCAAGATCAACCCAAAGAAGACCAGGTGAAGAGACACTATAATCAAATTGTCAAAAGTCAAGAATAAAGAGAGGATTTTGAAAGCAGCAAGAAAAATGTCATATCATACATCAGGAAATCCTGATATAACTAACAGCAGATTTCTAAGCAGAAACCCTGATACCAAAACTAGGCAAAGACACTACAAGAAAAGAAAACTACAGGCCAATATTCCTGATGAACATAGATGCAAAAACTGTTCATAAAATACTAGTAAACCAAATTCAGCAGTATGTTAAAAGGATTATACACCATGACCAAGTAGGATTTATCCCAGGCATGCAAGGATGGTTCAATGTACACAAATCAATCAACATGATACCACACATATTAACAAAATGAAAAAAAAAAACCCCACATGTTCATCTCAATAAATGAGAAAAAGCATTTGAAGAAATTCAATACCTATTCGTAATCAAAAGTCTCAATAAAATAGCTATTGAAGGATCTTACCTCAATACAATAAAAGCCCTATATGAAGAGACCAGAGCTAATGTCGTAATTAATGGGGGAAATGAAACTTTCGCTCTAAGATCTGATACAAGGATAGCTGTTCTTGCCACTTCTTTTCAACAGAGTACTGGAAGTCCTAGCCAGAGCAATTAGACAAGAAAAATAAATAAAAAACACCCATATCAAAAAGAAAGAAGTAAAACTCTATACGCAAATAACAAAATCATGTATGGAAAACCCTAAGGACCTGCCCTGGCTGGTGTGGTTCAGTAGGTTAGAACATTGTCCCATGCACCAAAAGGTCATGGGTTCAAATCTCAGGGCAAATACCCAAGTTGTGGGTTCAATCCCCATTTGGGGTGCATATGGGAAGCAACCGATCGATGTTTCTCTCTCATATAGATGTTTTTTTCTCCCTCTCTCTTTCTCCCTTCCTCTCTCTCTCAAATTAATAAAAACATATCCTCAGGCGAGGATTAAAAAAAGAAGAAGGAAAAGAAAACCATAAGACTCACCACCAACAACAATACTGTTAGAACTAATAAATTGCAGGATATAAAACTGACTTACAAAAATCAATCACATTTTTATACACAATGAACTATCCAAAAAGAAAATTAGGGCAACAATGCTATTCACAATAGCAATAAAAAGAATAAAATACTTAGGAATAGACTTAACCAAAGAGGTGAAATACATGTACACTGAGAATTCTAAAACATTGATGACGGAAATTTAAGAAGACAAAGGTAAATGGGAAGACATTTTATGATCATGGACTGGAAGAATATGTTAAAATGTCTATTCTTCCCCAAGTGATCTACAAATTCAATGCAATCCCTATCAAAATACCAATGATGTTCTTTACAGAATAGTAAAAACAATTCTAAACTTCATATGGGACCACAAAAGACTGGTATAGTCAGAACAATCTTGAGCCAAAAAAACATCATACTGGAGGATCACACTTTCTGATTTCAAAATCTACAGTAATCAAAACAGTCTGGCACTGACATAAAAACAGACTATAGACCAATGGAACAGAATAAAGATCTCAGGAATAAATCCAGGCATACATGGTCAACAGATCTTCAACAAGGGTGTTAAGAACACAAAATGAAGAAAGAACAGTCTCTTCAAAAAATGGTGTTCAGAAAACTGGATGTTCACATGCAGAAGAATGACATTGAACCCTTATCTCACATCATATACAAAACCCAACTCAAACGGATTAAAGACAAATGTAGCACCTGAAACTGTAAAACTAATAAAAGAAAACAGGAACAAAGCATCTTGACAATGGTCTGAGTAACGATTTTCAAAAAATATGACACTAGCTCTGGCTGGTTTGGCCCAGCAGTTAGAGCGCCGGCCCAGGGACCAAAGAGTCGTGGATTCAATTCCAGTCAAGGGCACATACCTCAGTTGCGGTTTGTGCCCGGCCCTGGTCGGGGTCGTGAGGGAGGCAACCAGTCGATGTGTCCCTCTCACATCAATGTTTAACTCTCTCCCTCTCTCTCCCTCCCTCCCACTCTATCTGAAGATAAAGAAAGGCATATCCTCCTGTGAGGATTTTAAAAAATGACACTGAAAACACAGGCAACAAAAGCAAAAAGAAACAACTGGGATCACACCACACTGAAAGGACTCTGCAAGGACAGAATCAACAGAGCTCAAAGGCAGCCTAGGGAGTGGGAGAAATATCTGCAACCCATAGATCTGGTCAAGGGTTAATATCCAATATATGTTAGGAACTCATACCATTAAATAGCAAAAAGTAAATAAATAAATAAACAACCTGATTTTAAAAGGACCCGAATATACATTTCTCCAAAGACATACAAATGGCCAACAGGTACATGCAAAGGTGCCCAACTTCACTAATCTTCCGGAAAATGCACATTGAAACCATAATGAGATAACCACCACTTCACACCTGTTAGAATGGCTATTAACAGAAAGATAAAAGATAACAAGTGTTGGTGAGGATGGGAAGAAAAGATAACTCTTCCCCTGTGGGTGGGCGTGTAAATTATTAGGGCCATTACAGAAAACAGCATGAAGGTTTCTCAAAAAATTAAAAATAGAACTACTTTACAATCTCACTTCTGGGTGTATATCTGAAGGGAATAAAGTCGGAATTTCAAAGACCCATCCGCACTCCTATGTTCATCTGAGCATTATTCACAAAGATCAAGGTATGGAGACAACCCAATGTCCACCGAGGATGAATGGATAAAGATTCATATATTGGAATCTTAAAATAGAAGGGAATCCTGTGATTTGTGACAACATGGATGAACCTTGAGGACATCATGCTAAGCGAAATAAGCCAGAAAGACAAGTACTGCCCTATTTCACTTCTATGTGGGATCTGAAATACTGGAACTCGTAGAAGCAAAGAGCAGAATGGTTGTCAGTTACCAGGGGCTGGGAGGAGGGGAATATGGGCAGATGTGGGCCAGGGGGGACAAAGTTGCACTTATGCAAGATGAATAAGTTCTGAAGACCTAATGTATAACAATGTGACTCTCGTCAACAATAGTGCATATTTGAAATTTTCTAAGAGGGTAGATCTTAAGTAAAAAAAGGAAGGGAACTTATCTGAGATGACATATCTATTAATTAGCTTAATTGTGGTGTTCATTTCACAATGTATATCAAATCATCAAATTATACACCTCAAACATATCATTTTTAATTGTCAAATATTTTCTAATTTAAAAAAAAAAATGAGCCCTGGTCAGTTTGGCTTAGCGATTAGAGCATCGGCCCGCAGGACCAGAGAGTCCTGGGTTTGGTTCCTGCTAAGGGCACGTACCTCGGTGGCAGTTTGTCCCCACCCCGGTTGGGGTCGTGTGGGTGGCAACCAGTCTATGTGTCTCTCTCACATTAATGTTTCTCTCTCTCTCTCCCTTCCACTCTATCTGAAGATAAAGGCAAAAATGTCCTCGGGTGAGGATAAAAAACAAAAAATGAATTTAGCAATTGTTTGTTCTTATACCCAAAGTTGGATCCCCACTTAATCCCGCTGTTGCCTTTGAGAAAGAGGACGACCCCCGGCCCCCCCCAAAGAAAACAAAGATCAAACTGAGCACTGACGTCCTTCCACCCCAAGCAGGGAGGTTTCTCTGAAGCACAGGCATCTGTCCCATGGCCTCTGGTGGCAGGGTCTGAGCTGAGCCGCACAGACGGAAGAGTGGAGAGGTTAAGCTGCTGTCGTCAGAGGTGGAGTCAGCCTGGGGCTGGGAGGACCAGGAGACCCGTTTCCTTGTCCTTGGCTGGGCCTGGAACAGCTGAAGCTTCTCACCCCCCCAGGCAGCTCCCACGCCGGCCCAAGGAAGACACGGGTCAGGTCTGCCGTGATGTGTCTCCCTTCTTGTAATTTATAATTACTTGTTCCTCTCAGTTTCCAGGAATTAGAAACCGTGCCTATCGAACAAACGAAGTGCCCTTTTGTTTATATTGTTAAACGTCTCCAGTTATTATATGAGAAAAGCTTACGCTCTCATGAACAAAAGGAAACAGTGCCGCAGTTTCTGAACAAAGCCACATTTTAAAATGCTCAAAAGGATGAGCAACGCCCGGCCCTGGGGCTCATGTCCCCTCTGCCAGACTTGCAGCCACCCTGTCCCCCAGGAGTGGCAGAAGCATGTAGCCAGCTTCCCCACCAGGCCCCTGGGAGCCAATTGCAGACCTATCCCACCTCACACCAAGGCAAATTCTTCCTTCCTCTGAGGGGCAGGGGGCTGGGTGGGCCCTGTGTCAGCCTGGGTTCCCCAGAAGCGAAACTTGAGACAGAGATTCCTTTGAGAGTGATACATGGGAGGGCCTGATCCCCAAGTGTTATGCTGAATTATATTCCCCCAAATTCCTATGTTGAAGTCCTAGCCCCCAGCATCTCAGAATGTGCCTGTATTTGGAGATGGGTCTTTACAGAGGTGATTCCATTAAAAGACGTTGTGAGCCGGGTCGGTGTGGCTCAGTGGTCGAGCGTCGACCCATGCACCAAGAGGTCATCAGTTCGATTCCTGGCCAGGACACATGCCCAGGTTGTGGGCCCGATCCCCAGTGGGGGGCATGCAGGAGGCAGCCAATCGATGTTCTCTCTCATCAATGTTTCTAGCTCTCTCTCCCTCTCTCTCTAAAAGCAATAAAGAAAACAAAAGACGTGAGCATGGGCCCTAATCCAGGCTGACCTTGTCCTCCCAGGAAGAGGAGATCAGGACACAGGGAGGGGTGCGCAGAGGGTGGAGCTCAGAGAAAAGACCGTGCGAGGAGCCGCTGTCTGAGGCCAGGGAGAAGTCCTCAGAGCGGCCAACCCCGCCGGCACCTGCATCGCGACGTCCAGCCTCTAGACTGCAAGAAAATCAGCGTTGGTTGTGTAAGCCCCACGTCTCAGAATCTCGCCATGGCCACCGAGCACACTAACACCGGGGGAGGGAGAGAGGCCAGGCAGGGAAATGGCTAAGCTAAGGCGCGGGCTAGAGGCAGCTTCAACTTGGTTCCACGAGGCTCTGCGTACGAGCTACAGTGTGACCTCTTTGCCGAGATGTGGCAGGTGTGGGCCACCAGTAGGTCACAGCTGGTCACGGGGGTCTGGTGGGGTGCCAACAGAATCCACTGCATCCCCTGGGGACTCTCCAATGGGCACCAACAACCCTGGCTCAGTGGGGAACTAATTAACCACTGCCCGGAGCAGAGCGATGTTAGCATCTGGACATTCCGGCCCTTGGGAGCAGACTGGCCATCGAGTGGACGCGACATGCCCCGGGCACTTCGGACTTTGTGGGAAGCCCAGACCAGATCCTGCTGGTGGCCGGGATTTCTCTGCGACCCCGTGCTCTCTGGCTGGCGTCTGTATTCGGCTCGGCTCATGGTGTCTTCTTCGATGGGTGTCTTGTTTCAGGAGATTGACATTAGCAAAAGCTATAGACTCCTTTCCTAGGAAATAAAATAGATTTCAGTTCATGAATGTGCCAGGAAGAAGTACTGCCGCGAAGGAGGAACCCCAAAGTCAGGGCATGGTAAGATCTAGAACTCAGCCACAGCGTTCCCAGTTCCCCCAAAGTGAGCTGCACGCTGGGCTGTGCCCAGTTCCCCAAATGCTTCCCCTCACTCGCTGCTGGCAAGGGTCCACTCACCCCCACTCCATTCCAGCAGAGACCGTGTCGGGAGACCCTGCAACAATCAAGCACTGCAGGTGTGTCAGCATTTTATCCCAGGGGCGTGAGCCGGCCTCTGGGTGACAGTGCACTTTCCTTGGGTTCCTCCTTAAAGCTACAGAAGGAAAGAAAGGACATCCGCAGGCCTCGCGGGCAGCAGCGAGCCTCCCTGCTCGTGTGCGGTGGTGTGTGTGCAAACACACGGGCACACACAGGGCCTTGGCTTGGACAGGGAAGCCAGCTCTTCCCGAAAAGCGAGGTCCAGCCTCACTGAAATTCCGCGGGCTGAGGCGTAAACACAAGTCATCCGAAGCCCGCGACAGGACAGCGCGGGTCAGAACAAGGGGCAGGGACCCTCTCGGACCCTCTCTCGTGGCGCTCGACGTGGAGAAGGTTTGTTCAGCCCTCTCTGTCCTGGTTTCCTCCCAAGCTGGGAGGCTCACCGCCGTGACGATGAAACGAGACCTCTACCGGGCCCAGGTGGGCAGCCCTCGGTGACAGCCAGCTCCCTGTCCCCTGCTGTTCTTCACATCGGGAGCTCCAGCACGTGACCCGTGTTCCTACGACCCTCCACGAAGCGCTGCTCTTAACCCCAGGGCACCGGCACGCAGGGCAGGAGCACGTGCGCCCGGGACGATGGTGGCTACGGTGGCTGTGATGTGGTCCCCACGGAGCTGTCTTCTCCCGCTCTCTGAGGTCTCGGTGTAGCCACAACCAGCAGGGAAAGTCGCCTGCACTTGGGGTCAGTGTTGGCAGCTCTGGTTTGATTACAGGCCAGCTCACACTGCACACCCGGTACCAGGACAGGGCCCCGCAGTTGACAAGCCCCTTGCACTTGGGGGTCTCTGCTCAGACCTCCGAGGCGGCCACAGAGTGTCTCCGTCCTCCCCTCTTACAGAGAAGAGACCACTCATGATGTATGCATGACTTGGCCTTGAATCTCCTACTCTCCTGGTCAGCTCTGGGGCCGCTCTCCCACAGGCTGTCGCCACAACTCTGGACTGTCCTGGCTCCCCCGTGCCCTCTGCCTAGCACCAAGCAGAGGGGAGGGGGGCTCAGAACACCCCACAGCCCTAGCATTGACTCTTCTCCATTGACTCCCAGTGAGCAGGACAGAGGTGCCATTTCCCTTTAAACTCGGACCAAAGCAGAAGCACTGCTCAGCCGCCGTGATGGACACACCTGTGTGTGGGCCCTGGGCCACCCTGGGCACCTCTGTCTACAGAGATAAAGGGACAGCCGTCTGCATAAAGTGACCTCTTTAAAAAGACCTCTTGTGCCCTGGCCAGTTGCTCAATGGTTAGAGCATCAGCCCTCAGGCCAAAGGTTCTCAGGTTTGATTCCCAGTCAAGGGCACATACCTGGGTGGCAGATTGATTCCTGGCCCCTGTCGGGGTCATTTGGGATGTGTCTCTCATATCGATGCTTCTCTCTCTCTCTCTCTCTTCCCACCCCTCCCTTCCACTCTATCTGAAAATCAATGGAAAAATATCCTTGGGTGAGGATTAACAATAAATAAACAAATAAATAATGTCTTGTGTGTTCCCAAACACAGCACGCACGTGGACGGGACATCTGAGTCAGCCCAGCTGCCCAGACCACCCACTGTGTTCAGTGCCAAACCTTGCAGGGTGCTGTTGGTCAGGGGGGTTGTGGCCTGCCCCTCAGGGTGGGCGCCTTCCTGAGCTCTCATGTCCATGTTCAGGAAAGCTGGCCCCAAGGGGGGGTCCAGGATGGACACTGAGCCCACAGGGCAGCCCAGGGAGCCTGGCTCCCTGCAGTGTCCATTTGTAAGGGCTCGGGATGGCCTGGGATGGCTTGGGATTGGTCCTGTGTGCATTTAGGTGACAATAAGCATGTGGGATGGGCTAAAGTAGGTTCATAGCTGTAATACAAATAACTAATACAATAATTAATAAATAATAACACAGGAATAAACGGTGGTACTCACAACTGTACACCTACTTCTGCCAAACCCTGTATAAATAGGGTTTGGCCACAAATGGCTGGTGCGGGTGTGGGGAGGGGAGGTCAGAAAGGATCACAGCGCAGCTGGCCTTGGCCCTCCAGACAGCCCCTCCCCCCGGGCTCCCCTGCTGCCCTGCTCACACAGTCACTCATTTGCCCCCTGCCCCCCGACTTCCCAGCCTGTCCATAGCCCCTCTCTGTCTTCCTTGGGCGGGAGACCAGCCCTGCCAACTGGGACCCCTCGGTGGGCACAGATGTCACACATCGAGCCGCTTAACTTTGGCGCAATGTGGGATCCTGACCATGGCCCAGAGGGTCGGCTTGTCTTCCAGAGGAATGTCCGGGGCATTTCTCCCCTTGTGTACTTTCTCATGACCCTCTTCTCTCCTCTCGTGTCACATTTCACGAGGCGTCTGCTGTCTGCCGTCACAGCAGCGTCACCCTCCTCCTGCCCGCGTCAGCTGTCAGCTGCTCAGCGGGCCTGCCCGCGGGGTGCGGGGTTTGGTGACCCCAGCTCCCTCCCTCCAGGGCCGAGCGCCCTCCAGGGGAGCAGGGCCGGCTGCTGCTTCTTGATGGTGACCTGGCTCCACCACCCAAGGGATCGACCAGCCCCTCGGCCCACAGGCACTTGGCTGCCGGCCAGCGCCCACGCTGCCGCGAGCTCAGAGCACAGAAGGTTCGTTCAGGCACGGGGTGTGTTCCTAAGCACTGACTCAGTTTGATAAATGAGTCACCAGTACCTGCGCTGGGGCGAGGGGCTGTCGGTGCTTCTGGAAAATGGAGGGTGTTCTTTTCTGGGGGAAAAGGTCCTAGGAAAGTGAATAACCTCTTCCTTACTTCCTTGATGTGGAAGACGGGGTTTGCGTGTCAGCCCTTTCTTGAGGGGGGACAGCAGCTCCTCGGAACCATGTGCACAGCGGAGGATGACCTGGCGGCCCCCTGAGGACAAAGGAGGACCTCGCTAACAGGGGTGCGGGCAGCGGCCGCCGCCGTCCCCTTGGTCACCCTGAGCACCACGTCCTGGGTCCCCGGCCTCTCGGTCTGCCGTCCTGGGTGGCTTCCCCGTCTTCCTGAACCCCAGCGGTGTGATCTACCAGGCCCTCGCTTCTGGCTTCCACGCATTCAGGACACGGGCTCGGGGGATGTGAGCCTCGGGGCCTCCCTGCACGTCCTGCTTCCTGGAGCTGCAGAACCAGGACTGGGCACAGCCTCGGGTGACACCCAAAACCACCGCCCTGCCCCGCCGTCCTCTTTCTCCGTGACTGAACCTGTCCCATTCGATGGCAACAGCACGCACTGTGTCCCCAGCAGCAGGCTTAGCCAGACGGTGGCTCAGTGACTCCTCGTGGTCCAGCAGGTCTTGGGTAGAACACCGTCCGAGACTGTGGTTCCTGTTTTTTCTGGGGCTTGTGCATGAGAAAGCCCCTCCAAGTCTGTTGGCCAGTCTGTGTCCTGAGGGCAGGCGGTGGGGGTGATGGTTAAGATGAGCCAGGAAGGCCCACAGAGGGTGACAGAGAAGCCAGGGGGCAGCTTCCCCAGCCTGACAGGCCCTTCCGGTGACCAGCTGGAAAGAGGACGCTGGAAAGCAAGCGGCCACCCTGATGGCATCGCATGCAGGTGGCCCGAGTGGCTGTGTTCTCAGCAGACTGGGGGCTGTTTGGGCCCAGGACCAGCCCACCCACATTCCGAGGGCTGTGGACGCTCCTTGGAGATGTGGCTGGAAGATGCATCCCTGGGCTTCATCCTTCAGCTCACCTGCTGGTCCCGGGAGGGACGGAGGGCCCAGCACCCCTTGGGCAGGAGTCCCCGTGCCCCAGAGATGACAATCCCCCACGAGACCATGTCCCTCAGAGGACCCGCCTTCCCCTCCTTGTCTCCCCTTCGATCGTCTCTGTTGTCACCAGGCTGGTTGCCCTGCAGGGGGGGGGGGGTCCCACACGAGATGGTAGGGGACCAGCTCTAGCTCCCTCCCTGTGGGGGGACGGGCTATTTGGCCCGGGGCCCCAGGCCTGGCAACATGGCAGCTTTGGCTGAGGGAATGGGCAGAGTGACAGGCCCCCACACGAGCAGAAGCCCCAGAGCCATTGCCAGGCTCCAGCAGGCTCTGTCCCCTCTGCTACAGAAGGTGTCCTGAGGCAGGGGCTGTACCTTCATCCAGGTCCTAGAACGAAGTGTCATAGCCGAACGACCAAAACAGGCGTCTCCCATCAGAGCATAGCCGGTCTGTCGCTTCGCCACATCCCTGCTGGGTTTGAGCCTCTCACACCCTGTGGGAGGGGGCAGTTCTGGGGCACGTCAGCCCTCCGATTCCATCCCCTTGCTGGTGGGGCACCCCAGTTTCCCTTTGGGAACCACCCTCAGCTTCCCGTCAATGAAGACCAGGCGGGACCCTCCCCGCCGCTGGGCTCCAGGCCCTGTCACCTGGCCCTGGACACGCAGAGCCAGCTCTGGAGCCTGGGAGTGCTGGGAGGAAGCTGTGCCCTGTGCTGGGGTGGCCAGGCCAGGCCGCCCGAGAGGCCCGAGGGTGAGGGCTGGGAGGAAGTTGTGCCCTGTGCTGGGGTGGCCAGGCCAGGCCGCCCGAGAGGCCCGAGGGTGAGGGCTGGGAGGAAGCTGTGCCCGGTGCTGGGGTGGCCAGGCCAGGCCGCCCGAGAGGCCCGAGGGTGAGGGCTGGGAGGAAGCTGTGCCCTGTGCTGGGGTGGCCAGGCCAGGCCGCCCGAGAGGCCCGAGGGTGAGGGCTGGGAGGAAGCTGAGCCCTGTGCTGGGGTGGCCAGGCCAGGCCGCCCGAGAGGCCCGAGGGTGAGGGCTGGGAGGAAGCTGTGCCCTGTGCTGGGGTGGCCAGGCCGTCCGAGAGGCCCGAGGGTGAGGGCTGGGAGGAAGCTGAGCCCTGTGCTGGGGTGGCCAGGCCAGGCCGCCCGAGAGGCCCGAGGGTGAGGGCTGGGAGGAAGCTGTGCCCTGCCCTGTGCTGGGGTGGCCAGGCCGCCCGAGAGGCCCGAGGGTGAGGGCTGGGAGGAAGCTGTGCCCTGTGCTGGGGTGGCCAGGCCAGGCCGTCCGAGAGGCCCGAGGGTGAGGGCTGGGAGGAAGGGCTGGGATGCCTGCGGGGCCCCGCGCTCCTCTCTCCGTAAAGGACCAGATGTTTTACTCATTACTTAGGTTAGGGGTAGGTGGCCACGTGTGGTCTCTGTCACGTATCCTTCTTTGTTTTGTGTTTTTACAACCTTCTGGAACTGTTCAAACACTGTCGGGCCGGACACAGGCGGCACTTGCCCTGCCCTGGGGCCCTGCCTCTGAGGGTCAGGAAGGTCCTCTGGTCAGGCCAGGAGGTGGGGCTGTCGGCGGTACCGAGGACAGTGGCACTGAGAGTGTGGCCTCGCGCAGATGGACCCGCTGGCTGAGAGAACCAGCGGGAAGGAGAAGGGCCCGGTCACAGGCCCACCTCACCCCTTGGTGCAGCCAGCAAACTGCTCAAGGGCATTGGGCTTCAGAGCCCGGCAGTCTGAGGAAACCCCTGAAAGGTCACCTGGGGCTGGGCGGAACCGGCAGAGTCCTTGCTGCACCATGAATAATTCATGAGGACGGAGGACTTTCCAGGCCTGGCGCCAGCTCCTCCACCAGATCTGCAGGCCACGCAACACCAGGATCGGGGGCAGGGTGGGAGGGCACAGAGCAGAGGCTGTCCAGAGGAAGACACCGAGGGTCAAGGTGGCCCCTGGTCTGACCTGTCCTGGGAGTGAACCGGCTGCTGTGCCAGTGGGCGTCCATGGCGACTGACCAGGACGTGACTGATGAAAAGTGGGTATGCCAAGGCTGCCCTGAACCCCATGGGTAGGAGGGCCCTTTGCTCACGGCACATAGCCAGCCGGCACCCGCCCGAGGCCAGAACCCAGCTCAGCAAACCCCAGACTCGGGTGCTGCCTCCGCTCAGGGAAGACTGGCTGCCTTTCCTGTGAGTAAAGTGCTGCCCGGGGGCTGTGGGGGCGCCAACGGACACCAGAGCCCTGCCTCAGGCTCAGCCAGGCTGCACGGAGAGCACCTGAGGGGTGCCCCGCAGACCCCACCGCTCCCCAGATGCCTGCCACCCGCTCCTGTGTTTGTCTCCGGTTTCGTCTGTTTTCAACTGCTTTCATTTACTGTCGGATCAAGCGCTTCCTTTAAAAGCAAACATCAAAATGATGGAGACAGTGAAGAGGTCGGGGTTGCCAGGTGTTGGGGGGCAAGGACAAGATGACCAGGAGAAGCACAGAGGATGTTTCGGGCAATCAAACTACTGTGTATGACGTTACCGTGCTGGACACTTGTCACATACATTTGTTCAAATCCATAGAACATACAACGCCAAGAGTGACCCTGATGCACACTGTGGACTCTGGGTGATGAAGATGATGTCAGTGTCTGTCTGACTGTGACAGATGTACCCTTTGGGAGGGAGTTGACAGTGAGGGAGCCTGTGCGTGTGTGTTGGGGGGCAGATGGGAAACCTCTGTATTTTCTACTCAGTTTTGCTGGGAACCTAAAAGTGCTCTAAAAAATAGTCTTTTTTTTTTTTTATCATATGCCTGAAAGTCCTTCAAAATGCAATTTCCCCTAAAATTTTCAAATTTATGTTTATTAATAAAATATCATATATTTATTTTAATATATAAATCTCTTCAAATATCCCTCTGGTGATTGCATGATTTGTTCTCAAACCACTGGGTGTTTTTAAAATTCGTCATTTTATTCCTTCTTCTTTTTTCTTTTTTTAAATTAATTTCTTTTCCAATTATAGTTGACATACAATATCATATTAGTTTCAGGTGTACAGCATAGTGATTAGACATTTATACAACTTACAAAGTGACCCCCCGGATAAGTCAAGCACCCTCTCGACACCATACATAGCCATTAAAATGTTGCTGACTGGCCCTGGCCGGTTTGGCTCAGCGGTTAGAGCGTCGGCCTGCGGTCCGGAGAGACCAGGGTTCGGTTCCCGCTAAGGGCACGTACCTCGGTTGCAGTTTGTCCCCGGCCCTGGTTGGGTCGTGTGGATGGCAACCACTCGATGTGTCGCTTTCACGTCGATGTTTCTCTCTCTCTCTCCCTCCCACTCTATCTGAACAAAATATCGAAAAATGTCCTCGGGTGAGGATTAAAAAATAAATAAATAAATAAATAAAATGTTGCTGACTGTATTCCCTACATTGTACTTTACTTCTTTGTGACTGTGGCTTTTATTTATTTATTTATTTTATCTTTATTGGTTTTAGAGAGAGGGGAAGGGAGAAGGAGAGAGATAGAAACATGGATGAGAAAGAACATCGATTGGCTGCCTCCTGCATGCCCCCACTGGGGATTTGGCCCACATCCTGGGCATGTGTCCTGACCAGAAATCGAACCAGCAACCTCTTGGTAGATGGGTCAACGTTCAACCACTGAGCCACACCTGCTGGCCTCCGTGACTGTTTTTATAGCTGCCGGTTTGTATTTGCTAATCCCTTCACCTTTTACCCATCCCCCGGCCTAGCTCCAAGACCCTGGGGACACCAATTGTTCTGGGTGGGCAGAGTGCGCATCTGGCTCCAGCTCTCGAAAGGTGTACTCTGCCAGGGCAGATGCCCCGACCCTGGCACACGTTTGTGAAACTGGGACTCCACTTCTGTCCGCAGCGTTGGGACCCTTGAGATCAGGGAGAGGGCGTCTCACCCTCACCCCGACTTGTGGACCGGCCCGATTACTCAGGGCTCGTTCTTTCGAGAAGGGCACTTACAGGAACCCCGCCAGTCCCGAGGGCCCGCCGGAAGTTTCTGAGGAGTAGCTAAAAGGAATGTGCTCTTCCTTGCAGGAAATGAATTCATAATTAGTTTGTTTCTCCTTTGCCAAATTGAGATCCTGAGGGCCTGCTATGACTGGGGAAAAGAGCTCGTTGTGTAGCTGAACCTATGTGCCCAGAGTGTGCGTGTGCGTGTGCGTGTGCATGTGCGTGTGCGAGAGGGAGGGAGAACTCCACCAGGGGTAGTCTGTCCTTGCTGCAAATCCTCCAAGAGGACCTCCGTAGGGGAAGGCGAAAGAGTCATCTGTTTTGCTTCTGCAAAAGAAACGTCATCCTAGAAGCTTTAAGTGTATTCCCACAATGGGCTTTAATTATCAGAGAAGGTTGACAATACATTTGCATTTTAATTAAGATTAATGAATCATGCATGATTCAGAGGGCCATTCTCGCTGTTGGCAGGGGAGTGAAGAGAAAGCTACCATATTAACGAGGGTGCATCACAGTGACAACGTGTCAGGTCTGATACAGGATAGGACCCCTCACTTCTGCTCCTCCCACAGGCTCCGGGCAGCATTCTATCCTCACAGATGCCCGTGGTGGCTATTTCTTGGCCACGTGACCTGAGGGTGCAGTTATGCGAGAGCTTATCCTGTGCGATAACAATAAATGTGACATTAAACAAACAGACAACATTCTATGGTTTAGTAAAAGGCAAACAGAACTGTTTCTAACTGCAGGACTTCTCAGAGCCTTGAAGATGCTCACGTGCACTATGAACCCCCCATTCCTTGCAGCATAGAGGTTTTCCTTCCAGAAATCACCTTCGGCATTAGCACAGTGTCCTCCTAACCGGGCAGCTGGTGATCCAGGGAACACTCTCAGCGGAGTGACCACAGCCGGGGAGCAGCTCTGGTCATCCCCAGGGGGATGGATGTATACTGGAACCATGGGCATGTGTGCACAGAGAGGGGTGCTCTCCCAGAACATTTCCACAGCAGCAGGGGCTGCTGCTTGGACCTCTGCCTGACGTCAGTGTGCCCTGGGTGGTCTGTGCTGTGCGGGGGTGCCTGGGTGAAGCGATACCCCCTGGCGGCTGCAGGACCTGTGAGGTCTGTGTGATGAGCCCATCTCCACACACCCCATCCCCCCTCACCCCCCAGTGAACTGAGCACGGCCATAGTGGCCCGTCGCAGGGCTGCAGGGGGCTGAGCTACCAGCCCGTGTGGAATGCTCCCCGTAGACCTGGCGCTGGGAGACCTTTGCGACCAGCAGTTCGCTGGGACAGGAAAGTGCACACCCCACTCTTAGAAACTGTGTACGTCTCTCTCCACCTGGAAGGTAATGTGCTGCGCACACACTTCTGGGGGACACTTTCCTGTCAGGATTTGAGGGCTCCTTCTGTCTTCCCTCAGCTCCCAGCACTGCTGCGGGGGTGGGGCTCAGCTGCGCTTGGACGCTGAGCCTGCGTGGTTGGACCTCTTCTTAAATCCACCCACTGGAGTGATCTGGGTGCAGGGTGAGGAGAGGGTCTGGGCCTCAGTGTGCAGTGGGCCCCTTCCCAGCTGCCCGCCAATCTGGCTGGAGTGCCTGCCCCGGAGCCTGTGCCCACGCTCCTGGCGGACAACAAGGCCTGTGTCTGGGGTAATCAACGGTGCATGGCTCAAGGTTCAGAAGACGCTCGTTCTCTTGTTGAAGAGCAAACAGAAGTGCCCTGGCCCGTTTGGCTCGCGGTTAGAGTGGAGTCAGCTGCAGACCAGTGAGTCGTGGGTTCGGTTCCGGTCAAGGGCACGTACCTCAGCTGCAGTTCATCCCTGGTCCTGGTCCTGCGGGAGGCGGCCAGTCGGGGTCTCTCTCTCTCTCTCTCTCTCTCTCTCTCTCTCTCTCTCTCTCTCTCCCTCCCCCTCTCTCCCTCCCACTCTATCTGAAGATAAATGGAAAAATATCCTTGAGTGAGGATTAAAAACAAAAGAGCAAACAGAATTGACCCTCGGCCATCCTGGCTGTGTTCTCATGGCAAACAGGGTTATCAGATGTGACTTCCTGCAGGGCGGCGTCGGGAACCTTTGGGACGGTGTCTGGGTTCAGCAGGAAGAAGGGCAGCGGTGACTGAGGCCTCCAGGGCCAGGAAGAGGGGGCTCCGCAATGGCCCCTGAGGAGGAGAGAAGTGATAGGCAGGGCTGGCTCTCTGCTCTGACACCGCCCACGTCTCCCCATGCCCGGGCTTCCGGGGGGCCTGAAGAAGCCATCATCCTCGCCCCTCTGTCCATCCCTGAGTGACCCCGTCACCACCTCCAGCCACGGGGCCGTTCTCAGGCCCCGTCCACGAGCCCTTTCTGTGTGCTCGGCACCTGCAACGCTGGCCGTACCTGGCCAGTCTGGTCCCTCAGGTCCGTCAGGGCCGCTCAGATGGCACCTCGTCAAAGACTGTTTTTGACACAGCGTCCGTACAGGTCTCTCTCCCTCCTCCCCCTCATGGCCTCCTGCTTTCTTGTCTTCAGAAATGTTCTTGCTTATGTTGTTTGCACGTCAACTGCCTGTTGCTTCTCTGTCACGGAAGCTTCCGGAGGGCAGGGACTTACCTTGGTGGCTTTTGATAGAACCCTCGGTGCCCAGAACACAGCCTGGCACATGGCAGGAAGGTCCGAGCGTGCACTCGTGTGGCCTGTCTAGGAAGCGGGGCTGGACCCTGACCTCTCACCTCCTGGGACAGCCCTGGTCAAGCAGTGGCCAGATCAGGCACACCTGTGCCCAGGTAGGTAGGCCTGCAGGAACTGGACAGGTGGGACTTGTGGCAGAGGGTGAGGACTAGAGGTGCAGCTTTGGCTGATGTGGAGCCAGGCAGCTTCGTGCTTGTCATGTATGAGGACAGCCTAATCTTGGGGGGCAAGTGGTGACAGTGTGTGTGCATGCATGTGTGTGTGTGTGTGTGTGTGTGTGTGTGAAAATACAGGTATGATGTGGGTGAGCGTATGTATATGCATGAGTGTCTGTGCGAGGTGACGGACAAGTGAATGTGCGTGTGTGGGATGGTGTGTGTGTCTGCATGTGT
Organism: Molossus molossus; assembly: GCF_014108415.1. NCBI lineage: Eukaryota > Metazoa > Chordata > Mammalia > Chiroptera > Molossidae > Molossus > Molossus molossus. The sequence goes on along the minus strand of NW_023425388.1, from coordinate 6,105,561 downwards.
GTGGGATGATGTGTGTGTCTGCATGTGTGTGGGATGATGTGTGTGTCTGCATGTGTGTGGGATGATGTGTGTGTCTGCATGTGTGTGTTATCTGAGTGCGTGAGATGATGCGCATGGCACGTGTGTGTGGTGTGTGTGTCTGTGCATGGTGTGTGTGAGATGTTCGTGATGTGCACACAGCCCCTGAGCACAAGCCTACCCTGGCCCGGAGCCCTGCTGTCGGCCCTGCCAGGGGCTTTCTGGCTTCCGGCCGAGGCTCTGAGGGGGCAGTGCCAGGATGTGACAGGCCCGGAGGGCTCTTCCCTGGACGGGGAATTCCTCCCCCGGAAACGGAGCGGCTGGAGCTCGGCACGGGCCCCTGGCCAGCTGCAGTAGCCGGGTCCCCTCACATGTCACTCCCCGCTGAGCCCCAACCTAAAACAGGGCCGAGACTGTGAGGGCAGTTAACCGAAGCCCCCAGCTCACACCCCGGGCGAGTCCCTGCCCCTCCTGTTCATGAAGTGGAGTAGCAAGCCCGGGGTCTGGGCTGGGAGACCTTGCAGAGACGATGAGGGGACAGGGTCCCCTGTGCTCTGCGTGTCTGGGATCAGGCTGTTCGCCTCCCTGCTTCCACATACACTATTCATGTTGCACCCCAAAATGTGGCTCGCAAGGCACCGGAGAACAGGGCAGAGACGTGCTCGCTTCGGGGCCCAGGGCCAGGCTGCGGGGGGAGCCCCAGCAACTTGAAGAGCGGGGCCGCCTGGGAAGAGAGGCCACTGGCTACTGCTGTCCGTGCTGGGGCCCCAGACCTCAGGCTTTTCCTGCCTCCAGAGCCCCAGCTGTCCCAACACTGCTGTCACCCACTGCCCTGGAGACGGCCGGCTCTGGGCTGCCCCTGCGCTGTGAGCTCTGCCCAGTCCAAGAGCCTGGCGGCCACAGGGCTCCCGTCAGGCCCTCCAGGTGCGGGCACAGGGCTGAGGTGGGGAGCAAAGCCCCCCGCCTGCCTGGGGGCGGTCCAGTCTCCTGTTCAACTGGCCACGGAGCCCGGGCTCCTGTTGGTTCTGGTTCTGCTCCCAGGGCCCCGCTCAGCCTGTCTGTCACAGGGCTCATCACAGGCACCAGACACCCGACTGGGCCGGCTAGCAAGACACTCACCTTTGCACACAATCTTAAGGGAGGCCAAACAACTCACTCGTCAAGACCAGTCATATTTTAGGGCAATGGTTTTAAAAATCAAAAGTGCCCAATTCGCGATAAACAAAACGTCCACTTTTAAACAATGGCAGGCTGTGACCCCGCCCAGGGGCCAGGCATCCGGAGGGGCTGCCCCTGTTCCTCAGGCGCCACCACCTCCTAGGTCGCCTACAGCAGCCCAGGTGTGGGGAGCAGACACTAGGGAGGGGGATCCCTGCTGGGAAGCCCTGGAGGCCAGCGCTTCCTACAGAGGGAAACTGTCCACAGTGACACAGGACAGAGGAAGCCCCCCCTCTGGACTTCCCCGAGCTGCCCTCAGGTCACAGGAATGGAGCCTCAGACCTCCCCCCCCCCCGGGGGGGGGGGCGGCTCCCGGGCCCAGGACACCCACAAGGGGCGAAGTGAGCACGTTTTTTAGCACCCTGCCCCTTTGCATAATTATTTTGGAAGTCGCCCATTAGTAATAAGAAAGCAGAAAACCATCGTGTTTGTCTGCATTTGCTTTATTGAAAGTCCTTCCCAGTCGCTGATGCCACTGGGTTAAGTCTGAGGGGGAGATGCTTTCAGACTCCCCGCGGGGAAGGGCCTGGGGAAGCCCCTTCCCAACAGTTGGCCCAGCCTTGCCTGGGCGAGGGGGTGCCAGCTGTGGGCCTCACAGGAAGTAGATGTGCATTCAAACTGGGTTGTTAGAGGAGCGGTTCACAAAGAGGAACCAGAGACATTTGCAAGGGTGCACATGGGCCTTAGGAAGCAAGGCGGGAATGGGGGTGTCCTGCCTTGCCCAGGAGGGGGCTGCATATGCCCCTAGACCTGGGGAGGGGTGGGTTCGGACCTTGCAGCCACTGTGATAGGCAAGCCCCTGAGCACAGTGCCCAAGCCAGCCAGGCTTCTCAGGGGGACAGACCAACAGGGTGCATACTCCCATCTATACACCTGCACAGGCACACACATGCACATGCACACACGTGCGCGCACACACACACGTAGAGGCGCTCCCTGAAGGGCTTCATGCACGAGAACTGACCAGGGTGGACACCGAGCCCCACCCCTGACCCAGCCTGTCTGTGGGGCTGGGGCAGGCAGGGCTGTCACAGTCGGTTCCCTGAGGGAGCCAGCCGAGAGGATGGAGGGACCGAGAGGAAGGACAGACACACCTGCGTCCCACCCCAAGCCCTGAGAGACCCCAGCTCGTCCCAAGCATCGCGTGGACATGGGAAGGCTGCTCAGACCGAGTGCGCGGGCGCTGTGGGAGGGGACCCAGAACATGACTGAAGCTCGGATCTGGTGAAACGAACAGCTCTGTGTTCACGGTGACTTGAGGCTCGGCGACCCGTCTTGTACCCCCAGAGACACGCAGCTGACATCACTTGCAAATTTGAAGAGGAACCATTGCGGTCGTATGAATGCATGTGTGTGCGTTTCAGGGAGCTGGTTTTTAACCTGCTAAACAGAGGGAGGCGACAGAGAGGGAGCGAGAGGGAAAACACAGAGAGCGAACCGGACGCCTGCACACGTCGCGAGCTGAGGCTTCACTGCTGCCTGCGGTCAACAGCAGGCCGGGCTGGGGTGTCTTCTCGGCCCCCCACACTGTGGCCCTGCCTGCGGGTCGGGGTTCTCAGGAGTGTCGTCTGTGAAGCAGGGAGTCTCTCAGCCCTCGGGAAGGGAGAGTCCGGGAAGCAGCCAGCCCAGGTGATGGGGAGGCCAAGGAAACACGCCATTCACTGGGAACCAGATCCATCTGACATCACTACCCGCCCCTGGGAGCAGGGTGGTCCTGCTAACCACCGTGCAGTCAGTGAAAGACGTTTCAGGTTACATTCTCACAACTATCCAACCCCCTTCTTCAAGATTCTGGGACATGGAAACTTGGGACACCAATTAAGATGAACTTAAATAGAAAAGTGATAGTACATAACTGTATCACCCAGGGCAGCTTCAGGCATGGCTGGATCCAGGACCTCACAGCTCTGCCTCTCTGTCAAAGCTGGCAGTGGGCATCCTGTCCACAATGCTATGGCAACCAGTGTCCAGCACGCCTGTCACACTTGCTGTCCGTCCCACTGGTCTCAAAGCGAACCTTGCAGGTACAGGTTTTGAGTTGGGATTGAGCCATGTGCTAACTGTGAGGAGAACCTCCAGGGCGAGGAAAGTCTGCCCACCCTTCCCCTGCTCGGTTCTGCAGCAAAGTTTCGTCCTCAAGCTTGAGGCCACCACAGGAGGAAGAGCCAAGATCTGCGAGGCTGAGCGATTTCCCGGTACAACCTTTGTCACCTCACAGTTTCTCCAGAGCCTCCCTGTTCCACTCTCTCTGGCCAAAGAGCCCCTGAGGGCAGGCATGGCAGTCAGTAAAAAGTTTACCTATCCGCGTGCCAGGCATCGTACAAGGGGGTGGGGTTCCTTAAGCACCTAAACTGCAGTCCTTCTGCAAGGAGCTCATCCGTTCGATGGGTGTGGACACTGCCCAGCTCCCCTCCCCCTCTGCCAGGCAGCAAACATCTCTTTCCTTTGGGGCTGACCCTACCCACTTCCAAGGACAGCCACATACCCTCCACCAGCCACAGTGGTTTGTTCTGAAATGCTCAATGACCCAAGCCACCCACTAAGGACCCTCTCTGGGGCTTGTCTGGGGAGCAACTGGAAAACCACCCTCTTCCCACTGGGGCTGCTAACTTGGTAGAAAGCAAATGTGGGATTGCCAAGGGCTACTCCCACCCCAAGGGGAGAGAGTTGATGTCCAGAATGAAGTCAAAGACAAGCAGAACCAAGACATGGAGAGGCAGAGCCTTGAGGTCATTATTTGTTCCCCTGGATCTAGCCATGCCTGAAGCCGCATCTGGGTGATGTAGTGAATGTGAGCCAATAGATTCCCATTTCACTGACATTGATTTAAATTGGGATTTTGCATGAAGAGAGTTCTAACTAATACCAGGAAACCAACACTCGTGCACGAATCCAGGTTAATGTACTAGGCGCTCAGGCAGGAGTGTGCAGGGTTGCTGTGGAAACAGAAGGCAGACTGGTCTGGAAGGATGAGGCAGGAATGACCCACGAACCGAGATGACTGCAGAGGGCTGAGTGCGCGCGGGGACTGGTGGGGCGGAGGCCAGGTGCCGGAAACCAGGGTGAGGGAACACTTCATGGACACACGCTCGCAGCAGCCAAACATACTTTGCAAACAAATCCTTGGCCTGCAGGTTCTCCCAGCCACGTGATGGAATTCTCAGACACTGTACCCCTTCCTGAGACTCCTGTAATCCCCCCAATGTCTGGCCTGGTTGGTTCTCTCCCCACCCAATCATCCACGAGATGAATCTCTCTTCTCCTCTACTTCCGCCTGTCTTCCCACCCCCACTGCCTTGGCCCTTCTGAGCAGCACCCCAACCTCCAACCTGGGACTCCCAGACCACGGGGCACGCGCCCAGGGGCGCAGGTCCTGCCCCCACCTGGTGCCGCTCTGCTGTGGGTGCCTCAACAGTCTTAGTCCTTGTGAACCATGGGCACCATGTGTTCGCTCTGTACTGACCCCATGAGTCATGTGGCTGGCAGGCCCCCTCCCCCCCTCCAATGCCTCCTCAAATCTTGACCCGGACCTCACCTGGGCCTGGGGGCAGCCTTGACGCACAGAGAGTGGGATCCAGGCCTGAGTTGCCACCCTGCCCTGTTTCTGGGGGCTGGTTTGCCCCCAGGAGCAGGAAACACTAGCCTCGGAGCCCCCGGAAGGCTGCAGAAGGCTCCCAGGGGGACGGGCCGGGCCAGGAGGTTGGCTTGACTCCTGAAGGCCGGGCTGGCCCTCAGTTTAGGGTGGATGCAATGTCTAGTGTGGGCCTTGCCTAGACCAGCTGAACAGATGTCCCCAACCCAAGGTCACGGAGACTGGTCTCAGGCTTCCCAGGCAGCCAGTCGGGGCGAGAAGAGCGGCTGTCCGTGGCTCGTGCCTGATGAGTCACCCTGAAAGCGCTTCCCCGGCACGGGGCCTGCTTCCCCCTCAACCCATCCTCACTGGAGTCAGGACCTCCGGAGAGCAGGCAGGAGACCTGATCCCGGAGTCCCCGTCTGACTTAGACTACAGTGTGTATGTCTGACAGAGCCGTGCAGCTAGTCCTGAACGCTGGAGCCGACGCTGAGCACAGGGAGCCCCTGCAGGAGCCCTTCTGGAGGCTCCCCACCCTCCCAGGTGGGGTGGGCCTTTGCTAAGCTGGGGGGCAAGGGCAAAGGTGGGCACCCTGTCCACAGAAGCCCTGAGGGGCCGAGGTGAGCCTGCAGAAAATTGGGGAGGGGATCTCCTGGCAGTAGAGCTTCCCTGGGGTGAAGGGGCTGCAGCCCCAACTCCCAGGAGGATCGTGATGGGCGGCCGGTCCTGGGGCGCAGAGTCAAGACTGCTGGGTCTCTGCATTTGGTCTGCGTCTAGTCCCCAAAATAAGCAAAAAAAGAGGCACTTGCCCAGCCGGTGTGGCTCAGTAGTTGAGCGTCGACCATGCACCAAGAGGTCACCAGTTCGGTTCCCGGTCAGGGCACATGCCCAGGTTGTGGGCCAGATCCCCAGTGGGGGGCATGCAGGAGACGGCCAATCAATGTTCCCTCTCATCGATGTTTCTATCTCTCTCTCCCTCTCCCTTCCTTTCTCTCTAAAAGCTAAAAAACCAAACCAAACAAAAAAACACCTAAGTTTCAAAGTCAAGGGTAAAATGCCACCTGAAAAGGACCTGTGTTTACACAATGACAGAATATCACATGCAGAAAATCAGCCCATGCCCAGCAAGGCTGGGACTCACGCTGCCCAAGGCTGCAGAGCTGGATGTGCCCAGGGCCGGCCCCACCAGACAGAGAGGCAGGATGGCCACCAGGGAGGCTCCGAGGAGCCCTGAGCTGCGCCTGCTGGCCTCCACACCTGGCCAGCTCTGCTCCCCACAGGGACCCTCTTCGAGTCTGTCATAATATTTGACAACAAACAGGTGACTGGAGCCCAGTTTGCAGTAAACTTTCATTCCTCTGCCTGGGTGCTCAGGACGCTTCTGGGCCAAAGCTGGCACCGGCCTTAGCAGTTGCCTCCCCCTGGCTTCCTTGGGTCACGTGTCACACAAACCCTTGGTCCAGGACAGCCTGCAGCCCCCTCCAAGACATTTTGCACTGTTGTGACAATGTGGCATTTATCCTGTTGCAACGGAGGCTCAGACTCAGGAACACACGCGCACGCACACGCACATGCATGCATGCACACAAGCACGCACATGCACGCACGCACACAGACACACACATGCACACACAGACACACACACATGCACACACACACACCAACGCGCGCACACAGGCGCACACGCACAGGCACACACATGCACGCACACGCACATGCACACACACGCACAGACACACACACACATGCACGCACCAGTGCACACGCACAGGCACACACGGGCACACGCACAGGCACGCACACTCGCAGGCAGCACCCCCACACGCCCACTCTGCGTCTCCGTGGGGCAAACACAGCTCTCAGCACAGCTGGCACAGGTTGTCAGGTTGGCTCTCAGGAGCCTTCGGGGGGCCCACGACTGTGCATGGGTCAGGGCTGTGGGAGCAGAGCCCCTTACTGAGAGTGGGAATCCTGGCCCACAGCAGAGGGACCGAGGCACTGAGGAGCCTGGCTTGCAGCAGCCAGTCAGCCCCTGCCCAGCCCCCGGCCCAGGAAACCGAGGCCCAGCGTCGTCCTCAGCTGGCCGTCGCTGCACAGGGGTCTGGGGTGAGTCCACTCCTCTGCCTCCTCCCCTGGAGGCCTGCTCCCTCAGCCTGCTCTTGGGGGTGGGCTTTGCTTCCCTGCGGTCACCTCTCCCTGTGGTCACTTCTCCGCCTGTTGTCCCTTCTCTCCCCTCAGTCACTCCCCCCACCGCGGTCACGCTGACCAACATGACACTCTTCTCCTGCCAGTGGCTCACCCACCTGGCCCTGTTGGTCAACAGCACTGTCCCCGCTCTGACACCTGACCTGTAGTCACACAGCCAACACCAACTGATGAGCTGGACTTCGTCTGAGTCATGAACCTCTCCAACCTCAGCTTCCTCCTCTGCAGCATGGGGACAAACATTGGCTCAGCAAGCCTGTTGCTGTGACCGAGTCAGAACACATGGAACGATGGGGTTTCTGTGCCTGCATGCGTCCCGGTCTGTGCACACCCGCGTGTACAGATGTGTACACACCACAGAGCAGCCCCCTCCAGGTTAGAGCCCGTCCAGCCTCCCAGCCACCTTCCTGTCCCCCTGGCCTTCTCCACAAAGACACTTGGAAATGTGCATTGCACTCGGGCTGCAGCAGAAGGGATCGGGGTGCCAGGGCCCGTGGTGAGACCAGTGCCCTCTCTTCTGCTTTCTGCAGGCCGAGCCTGGGGCTCCACTTCCTCCTCGGCACTGGGGACGCCGGGCGGGTGTGGGGTGAGTGACCGTGTGACAGCTGGCGCTGGCCGTCCCTGCACAGGTTCCTGCACCCTGCTCGCTGGGCTGTGGAGCCTGCTGATGACACCCCCGCCAAGCTTGTGGCGGCTGGTGGCTCTGAGGCCTCCTCCTCCCTCAGGCCTGTGTCTCCTCTGACTCCCCGCAGCCCTTTCCTGGGGCGTCTCCTGCTGTCCCCGACCTGTGGCACGAGGCTTTGTGCCCTGCCACCTCCAGAGAGGTGGGCTCCAGCCGCCCTGGGCTCCAGGGAGACAAGGAAGGACCTTCCTCAGGGAGTGACAATGACTGTGCTTCTGGCTGCCTCTGGGCAGATGGGCCCACTGAGCCAGACCTGCTATCATGCCGTCCCCTGCCTCAGCCCCTGTCCCCTGCCTCGGTCCCTGTCCCCTGTCTCAGCCCCTGTCCCCTGCCTCGGCCCCTGTCCCCTGTCTCGGCCCCTGTCCCCTGCCTCGGCCCCTGTCCCCTGTCTCGGCCCCTGTCCCCTGTCTCGGCCCCTGTCCCCTGCCTTGGCCCCTGTCCCCTGCCTCGGCCCCTGTCCCCTGCCTCGGCCCCCGGCCCCCGTCTCGGCCCCTGTCCCCTGCCTCGGCCCCTGTCCCCTGCCTCAGCCCCCGGCCCCCGTCTCGGCCCCTGTCCCCTGCCTCAGCCCCTGTCCCCTGCCTCGGCCCCTGTCCCCTGCCTCGGCCCCCGGCCCCCGTATCGGCCCCTGTCCCCTGCCTCGGCCCCTGTCCCCCGTCTCGGCCCCTGTCCCCTGCCTCGGCCCCTGTCCCCCGTCTCGGCCCCTGTCCCCTGCCTCAGCCCCTGTCCCCTGCCTCGGCCCCTGTCCCCTGCCTCGGCCCCCGGCCCCCGTCTCGGCCCCTGTCCCCTGCCTCGGCCCCCTGTCCCCCGTCTCGCCTGCCCTGCCTCAGCCCCTGTCCCCTGCCTCGGCCCCTGTCCCCTGCCTCGGCCCCCGGCCCCCGTCTCGGCCCCTGTCCCCTGCCTCGGCCCCTGTCCCCCGTCTCGGCCCCTGTCCCCTGCCTCGGCCCCTGTCCCCTGCCTCGGCCCCTGTCCCCTGCCTCGGCCCCTGTCCCCCGTCTCGGCCCCTGTCCCCTGCCTCGGCCCCTGTCCCCTGCCTCGGCCCCTGTCCCCTGCCTCGGCCCCCGGCCCCCGTCTCAGCCCCTGTCCCCTGTCTCGGCCCCTGTCCCCTGTCTCGGCCCCTGTCCCCTGTCTCGGCCCCTGTCCCCTGTCTCGGCCCCCGGCCCCCGCCTCGGCCCCTGTCCCCTGTCTCGGCCCCCGGCCCCCGTCTCGGCCCCTGTCCCCTGCCTCGGCCCCTGTCCCCTGTCTCGGCCCCCGGCCCTCGTCTCGGCCCCCGGCCCCTGCCTCGGCCCATTGCCTCACATCCGCTCCCCATCTCGCCCTGCGTGAACGCAGATGAGCAGCTTCTGGGAACAGGAGTGGGGTGCCCATGCCCTCCCCCTAGCAGCGTCACCCACTCCCAGGCCTGCGCTGGCTGCACTGGAGTGGGAGCACCACCCACAAGGGAGGCTAAATTAGGGGATGCTGCCCTGAGGCCAGGGGTCTGGCTGAGCGGGGGGGCCCAGTGCCCTTGCTGGCGTGGGGGCTGCGGTCCCTGCTCTCCTGCACACACGTTTGTGACTTTCTGCCCTGTGTGTGCTCTGCCCGCCGGGCGAGCCACTTCCCTCCGGTGCTCTCATTTCCTTTTCCCAAGCAGGGAAGACCCCTGCCCTCGGGCAGGCCTCTCTAGGGCGACAGCGGCGGGCCAGGCGCCCAGAGCCGGCAGGAGCTTCTGGGACTCAGTGTCCTTCATAAGGACAAGTCAGGAGAGGCACCACCTGCCCCCAGAGGGGACGGGACTCAGGGCCAGGAAACGCCATGGGCTGGGCCACGTGGCTGTCTGCAGGGCCCCACAGCCTGTCCCTCAGAGCACCCCGCAGGCCCAGGCTGCAGCCGTCCCAGGCCCTGCAGCAAAGCTGGGGAGACAGGTGCAGAGGCTGGGGAGACAGAGGGTGCCGCTTCCTCCCAGTTCACCCTGACACATCCACTGTGGTCCCACTGGCCGCCCAAGACCCGCAGACCAGGACAAGCGCCCCTCGGCAGCCTGGACCCCAGCGCCTGGGAGGCGGGTGAGGACCTGTGGCTGGCCTGCTAGGGTGAACCTCCTGGACCCCAGCGCCTGGGAGGCGGGTGAGGACCTGCGGCTGGCCTGCTAGGGTGAGCCTCCTGGACCCCAGCCTCACACCCAGCCCTGCTGCAGCCACAGGGACAGTGCTGGTCCCAATGCAGGCCCCTGCTCCTCAGCCTCCTTGCTAGGCCCCTTCAGGCAGATTCATGGCAGGCTCTCCGCCTCTACCCCGCCCCCCTCCCCATCAGGCCCTGGCCCAGCTGCCCCGCCCCCCAGGGCAGTCCTCACCTGACCCTCTCCTGCCGGCTGGTCACTCGCTCAGCCCTGAGCCCTGGGCCCGGGAACAAGGCCGCCCCTCCCAGGGGTGGCTGAGGCCCTGGCCTCACCGTTGGCTAGTTGTGTTTCCCCGCCAGCAGCACAGGGATGGAACAGACGTTTGGCCTGGTAGGGAGGGCGTCCTCTGCCCCCAGCCTGGGTCCACCTCCCAGCACACAGCCGGGCGCATCTTGACGTCTGTCCCCCAGGAAAGCGAGTCCGTGTGGGTGGGCAGGATCTCCCTCCCCTGGAGATTCAGGGCTAGAGTCCTCACTTCGCAAGGAGAAAGGGGAGTCCGCAGGGGTGGTGTCCTGTTTCCTGTATCCCCCACACTACCTCACCGAGGCCCCGCGTCTCCCCAGAGATGGCTCTGCTCGCAGCAGGTAGTGAGGTAGGAGCGCGTCCCGCTGGCCTGGGAGCCAGAGCGGGCTGGGCAGGGCGCTTCCGAGCAGACGGCGGAGAAAGGGCGAGACTCGGGGCCGGGTGCCCCACCCTTCCGGCCAGCACACCTGCGACCTGTGGGTCGTTTCTCCTTCAGAGACAGGAACTCGCCTGCTCGGGCCTCGGTGTCACTGTCCCACAGGTGGGACTGGGGGTGGGGGGCTGGAAGAGCAGAAATTCGATCTCTCCCAATTCTGAAGGCTGAGAGCCCAGATCAAAAGGCCAGCGGGGCTCACCCCCTGCAGAGGCCCAGGGGAGGGTCCGTCCTGCCTCTTCGGCTCTCCAGCTGCTGGTGGCCCAGGCACCCCTCGGCTTGTGGCAGCATCACCCCAATCTCTGCGTGTTTTCACACAGCCTGCTACCCTCCATGCATGTCCGAATGTCCCTCTTCTTTTTTTTTCTGTTAATCCTCACCCAATCCTTTCCATTGCTTTTCAGATAGAGCGGGAGGGGGGTGGGGAGAAACACTGATGTCAGAGAGACACATCAAGTGGTTGCCTCTCACGTGACCTTGACCGGGGCTGGGGATTGAACCTGCCACCCAGGTATGTGCCCTTGACCAGGAATCAAACCCAAAACTCATTGCCTGGCCGCTGTGGCTCAGTAGTTGAGCATCGACCCTGCACCAAGAGGTTGCTGGTTCAATTCCTGGTCAGGGCACGTGCCCAGGTTGTGGGCCTGATCCCCACTGGGGGGCATGCAGGAGGCAGACAGTTGATGTTCTCTCTCATTGATGTTTCTATCTCTCTCTCCCTCCCTCTCTCTCTAAAAATCAATAAAGAAAAAATATTTAAAAATCCAAAACTCATCAGTCCATAGGCCAATGCTCTAACCACTTAGCAAACCAGCCAAGGCACAATGTCCCTCTTTTTATGCGGTGGCCAGTCTGACTTCAGCTTAACTTGCTTACATCTATGAAGACTCGGGGTCCGAATATGGTCACACTGGCAGATAGGAAGGTTAGGACCTCCACATGTCATTTTGGGGGACGTGGTACAACCTACAACACCCTTCTTCTTAAAAAGAAGGCCAATGGAAACCCATCAGACACAGGGCTGCCTCTGGCCTGGGGGCCTGAGTTCACGCCACGCCTGCTCGAGGCGGGGTCTCAGGAGGGGCCCCGAAGGCAGTGACAGCGGGGCAGGGCCTGGAGAACCCTAACAGTCCCTGGAAGAGCTGGCTGCCAGGCGTGATGGCTGTTGACCACCTCTGTGACCTGGGACGAGGGCTTAACCTCCACATCTCCATCTGTGAAATGGGCTCAGTGGAGACAACTGGGGAGCAAGAGGGAAGCTCTGGGCTGAGCCAACCTCAGGGCGTGTGGTCACACCGACCACAGAGCCTCCATCTCCAGCAAAGGGAAGGGAGCGAGGCCATGGGGCCTGTGTTCCACCGGGACCCTCCTGCTGCAGCCGGGCCTGCAATCCCTGAGGCCTCAGTTTCCCCCTCTGTGACCCTGTGGGGCCAAAGCTGCTTTGCCTCCAGCCTCCCCCGCGGATGAGGCTCCAGGCCTTCTGAGCTCGGCAGAGGAGCCCAGGAGTGGAAGGGACCAGACGCGGCCTCCTGGCTGTGCTTGCGGAGGGCCAGCGCCGAAGGGCCCCAGTCCACATCCCCAGCAACGAAGGCAATGTGCGTGCGCCCCTGCGGCACCTGCTCCCCGGCACCAGCACATCTGCCAAGGCCGCTCCACGCCAGCTGCCACCAGTGGCCCAGGCGAGGGGAGGGGTGACTGACCACAATACCTTGGCACCTGGGCCTCGGGCATCAGCTCTGCCAGCCCCCTCTGAGCACCCTGCTCTGACCACTTGCTACTGTCCAGCCCAAGGCTCTGACCAGCCCCAACATCACTGGGTCCTGAGGGTCTTTCTCTTGCCACTACTGCTGGGGTGCATGTTGAGGTGGATATTGGGGAGCATCCCCTCACAGGACCCAGCTTTGGACTCCATTCACAGAGGGCGGTTCCTGCTGCCCCATCCGAGCTTTACTGTCCCCCTGTCCCCAGCCACCAGCCTGTGACTGGCCACTCTTGGCACCACCCCTGCAACTGGGAGCTGCATGTACCTCTGGACAGGGTTGCGTGGTGGGCAGTGCCCCTGACCTCTGGCCTGCCCCTGAACTCTGCCTGCACCACCAGCAGGGCTGGGAGCTGCGTGTGCCCTGCATGCCCGGTGGCCAATGGCACATCACGCCCATGAGAGGCGCTAATCACTGCCTGAGTCAGACAGGCAAAGACTATTGGGTTGTCATGCCTATTTCAGGAAAATTAATTATACCCCATATGGAGAGGGAACTCGCCCATTAAATGTCTTAAACGCACTGGCCCGGATGCCACAGCACAGCCCGCCTGCAGCAAGGAGCACAGAGGGTGTGGGCAGACCTCCAGGAGCCCCGGTGTCTGGAGAGCTCCCGGGTGGTGGCCAGCAGGGCTCCAGGCCCTGCCAGGTGGGCCCCTATCCCCTCCATCCAACTATCAACCTCCACGCACAGAGTCCCACTGGGTAGTAGCATCTCTCAGCCAGCTCGCTGCCAGGAGGGCCTGGGCTGGACCCAACTCGAGAGCCTGGCTGGCCCTGGTGTGCCTTTGGAGACTGTGCCTCAGAGGCCGAGGTGGCCCACGCGCGGGGAAGGCTGTCCCTACGCCTGTTTGAATGGCCCCACCTTTCCCCCAATTGTTCTTTGGGGTCTTCTGATGGATCAGCAAGAGAAGATGGACAGCAGGTGTGTCCAGGGACCAGGGCTGGGAGCCAGGCTCAGCTGGCCCAGGGAGAGATACCAGCCCCAACCTCTGGGCTCTGCCTTCCCCATCAGGCAGGAGTTGAAACACATTGGCATCCAGGTTGCAAACGACAGGGACAAGCTTCACAATGACAATAGCAGCTCGTGTTGCACGGAGTCTCCCGGGACATGGTCCGCCCGTGCCTGCCCTTACTGGTCCTCAGACAGCCTGGGGCACCTGCTGCTCTGATCGGTGCAGCAGGTGGAAGGAAGGGGCCCGAGAAGTTACAGCCAGGCCAGGTACAGAGCGTGGCCAGGGAGTCGCTGCCTCCACCCACAGCCATCTGGCTCAGGTGAAGTCCCCAGTGGAATGGGTGGCCTTTGGCCAGGCATGGAGCTTATGGACAAGTGAACTCACCGGTCCTCACGAACTCTATCTCCACATCCATCAATGTAGGCTGTGGTGTCAGTTCTTGGCTTTCAAACTTTTCTGGTTGTCGTTGATCACTGCTCTACGGAACACAATAAGGGGCAGCTTTGTGGACGCCCACAGCCCCCCATGTGAAGTGCGGCTGTGTGCCCACTGTCTGGCCAGCGGGAAGTGGACAGCGGGGCGTGTGCCACACCTCCCTTCCCCGTGGACACCAAGGAGTCATTAAGACATGGTCAGCTCTCTCCCAAACCACAGGCAAAATGATCTCGAGGTGGATCATGGACACAGACAGAAAAGCTAAACTATGAAGCCTCTGGGAGGGAACATAGATCTCAGTGCTGGGTGGACAGAGACTTCATAGACGGGACAGAAAAGCACCGGCCATCCAAGACAAAACAGGAAGTTGGACTTTATAAAAACTACCACCTTCGATTCCACTCTTCAAAGGAAAGACAAGCCACAGATGGGAGAAATATTCTGTGTGTGTGTACATATACATGCAGGTGTGTGTGTATATATCTACATATGTATGTATAGTCATGTGTGTGTGTGTGTATATATATATATATATATATACATATACACATGTATACAGATACATACATGACCAAAAATATATGCAGAATATATAAACTCCTACAACTCAATAATAAGAATTAAAAAGAAAAACCAATTAAAAATTGTCAAAGACTTGAATAAACACGAGAAGTAGAATGGCCAATTACCACATAAGAAGATGTTAGACACCACTGTCCGCCAGGAAAATGCAGACTCACGACAAGACGGCCCTACGGACCTCCTAGGTTCTGGCCGTCCTGACAGTCTGATCGAGACTGACATTGGCCAGAGCTGGCGCGGGTCGGAGCCCCTGGGACGCGGACAGCGAGGAATGTGAGCTCTGCCCCCAGGCGGTGACCCTGGCAGCTTCTTCGGAGGGGCTAGCTATCATTCTGATGGTGCAACATTGTCTCCACCTGTTCCCCAAGAGAAAGGAGACAGTCCGCACGGAGACTCACACACGTGCTCACAGAGCACCGAGCAGAACAGCCCCAAACTGGAAACAGCCCGAACGCCCCCCGCAGGTGAGTGGACACAGACTCTTGTTCGTCCGCACCGCCCAGCACCCCTCAGCGGTAAAAGCCTGAACCAGCGATACATGCAACACCTGGACGCGTTTCCGCCGAATTATGCTGATGAAAGATGCCACGCACTGTGTGACCGTTCGTAGACAATTCTCGACAGTGCGAACAGATCCAAGGTGACAGAAATGTCCCGGGTGCTGGCGGTGGTCACCGAGGTCTGCACGCTCACAGAACCTTTCCCTCGTCATAGGTGCGTCCTACGCGTGTCAGTCACACCTTGGCAGGTGAGTTGTTCCGGGGTATGCGACTCCCGAGGGGCACTCACATCCCTTGTCCCTCACAGCCTTGCACCCTCAGTCCGGTGGGACCCGGGACTTAACCCCTTGCTTGCTGGAAGTGGACGCACTTCTCCACGAAGGAAGGAAGATACTATCCCTCTCAGGTTTAACGACAGCAAAACCCCCGACGCCTGCTGGGGCAGCCGGGCTGGCCTGGAGCGCGTGGACTCCCCACCACACAACTTGCAGCGTGAAGGGGGCGGAACACTGGCCGCCTGGGCTTCCCGAGTGATGCCCAGTCCTTTCTGCATTTTTAAAAGAACTCGTCTCTATTGATTTTAGAGCGAGAGGAAGAGAGAGGGAGAGAGATAGACATGAATGAGACAGAACATCAATTGGCCACCTCCTGCACGCCCCCCACTGGGGATCAGGCCCACAACCTGGGCATGTGCCCTGACCTGAAATTGAACTGGCGACCTCTGGGTGCAGGGTCGACGCTCAACCACCGAGCCACACTGGCCGGGTGATCTTTTCTATTTTTTACAGAAATCCCATTCAAATGAGTGAAATACTAATTGAAGAGCAGTGAGTCAGACAGACCAGGGGAGTTCCCCTGAGGAGGGGAGCTGCCATGCTCTCTCCCCTCCTCCCCCTCCTCCCCCTCCTCCCCTTCCCCTTCCTCCCTCCCCCACCCTCATCGCTGCCTACACAGCCCTGAGCCCAGATTCCAGGCCCCTAGGTGGTTTCCGGTTCTGTTCCCTCAGCCTGGCAGCAGCCCACAGAGCCAGACCTTGGACACTGCAGGGGGCCTTAAAGAACTCCCCACCCTGATAAGCTCTTCGCGACCCTCCCGCCAAGATCAAAGGTTATGCCACAGGACAGCCTGTGCGCCCTGCCCTGACCACAGAAACACCCTGGTATTATTATTCTGGAAGGAAACCCAAACGCCAGCACTTTTTCTTCCGCCCCAAACAAGTCAGTTCCTCTTAAGTCAGATTCGGTTCCTGCCGCTGAGTGAGAGGAGCCTCCTCTCTGCCTAGAACCCCCTCCACGCCGGCCCAGCCCTCCCCTCGCCCCTGATCTCATTCCTGAGCGACCGCACTGCTGGACTCGCAGGACTCCCTCCTGAAGGCAGGGTATGCACCAGCACACATGACCCCGTGGCCCTGCAGTTCTGCGTGACGGGAACACAGGGGTGGCACCTGGGCTGCTTTAGGTGAAGGCCTTCTGTTTCCTGTGGGAGGAGTCAGCATTTCGAGCACCAGCACTGAGACAGGGGACCTGGTCCTCTGCCGCTTCCTCCCCTGGGGACACCCGCCCCTGGCTGCGATGACACCGCGGGCGCCCAGGGCACGCGCACTGCTGGCCAGGCGCGCTGAGCGGCTCTGGGAGCGTGTTCTCACGACCCGAGAAGCAGACGGCACTGTCACGTGCGCCACCTTGAAAACGAGAACGCCAACACACTGCGCGGTCATCGTCCGGTCACAGGACAGGAAGCCGCGGAGTGGGGACCAAACCCAGTTGCGTCTGACATCAAGGTGACTCTTGTGTTTTCTTGGTTAATCCTCATCTGAGGATATTTTTCCCATTGATTTTTAGGGAATGGAAGGGAGGGAGTGGAAGGAAGAGAGAGAAAGAAACATTGATGTGACAGACACATCGATCAGTTGCCCCCCACACGCACCCCAACCGGGGTCAGGGATCAAATCTCAACCCAGGTACATGCCCTTGACCGGGGATCAAACATTCAGTGTGCGGGCACACACTCTAACCACTGAGCCACATCAGTCCAGGCCAGGCCACCTCCTTAGGCCATGTGCTCCTCAGTGTGTCAAGTCCACTGAGCTTGGCTCTGCCTCGTATTAGCAAGGACTCACGCAGCCAGTTGGTCTGCAGTACTCACGGCCCCAGGCTGTACCCAGACCCTCACCAGAGGAGTCGGGAGGAAGGAAATCTCAGAACCCCCAGGTGGCCGCCAGGTGTGGTCACGTGCCCAGGGAGGCGCTGAGGCACGCCAGCCGTGCCACACCCCGACAGGAACGAACACATCCACAATCAACATCTTGCGAAATGCCCAGCAGGTGCGGTCATCCGTGGCAGAGATGTTGGCAGAGCAAGACGCAGGTGGTGGGGCCCAGAGAGGGGTCACTGAACACACAGCCAGCCCCACCGAGTCCTGTGGCCACGCTGAACCCACAGCCACCTGGTCCCTCTTCATCTGCAGGACGGGAAATGGCCTGTGGGCAGATCAATAAGCCTGGGTCCGCGTCAGGCTCCCCGAACAGGGTTGAAATTTCCAACCTGAGGATCCTAAGAACTGTTGTTGTTAAGATGATGATGATCAGGACATATCATAAGTTCCAAAAGAACCCAGTGGGTGAACACGGTAGTCCCTTAACCGCCACATGCCCGGAGGAGACCATGCTGGGGGGTAGGACGTGGTCCGATGGGCCCAACAGGAGGGAATCGCCTACTTGAGGAGCCAAGATACGCATGCAATTGACAAGACTCGACACCCCGAACGGTGAACTGAGGTTGCCCTTCAGTCTTCCCCACAGCAAACAGCCCGGGCCCCGCTCTCCAGGCCGGTGCTGTGTGTGCCCCCCAGGAGTGAAGCCCAGCACTGGCATCTGCTGGGGCTCGGAGCTTTCCTGGGGTGTGGTCACAGCTCAGAGGTACAAACTGTTCTCACTCAAGCTGCCCTGACAACACTCCTCAGAAAACAGGGAGACACTGACTGGGCCTCACCCCCAAAACCGAGAGCTCCCATTGGCCTCTCAGACCCACTGGCTGCATTTCAGCAGCACTCGACATGTCCTTCCACACACAAAGGCCATGGAGACACTCTGACCTCACGGATGCCCTGCGATCTGACTCCTGCAGCCTCTGAGCTCCGGGCCTCGCTCGCTCAGGCTCGCCCTGGAGACCGGCGCCCCACGGGGAAAGCGCTGTCCAGAACTGTCTGGGCGTCTCCCCCAAAAGGACCTTTTTTCTTTTCGTTGTGGTACAGTACACATAACTTAAAATTTAGCATCTTCACCATTTCTAAGTACACAGTTCAGGTGCATTAGGTACATTCACATTGTTGTACAACCATCACCACCATCCATCTCCAGAACTTTCCATCTTCCCGGACAAAAACTCCACCACCCTACTGTCCCTGGGCATCTGACTCCTCTATGGAGTCACTGAAGTGGAATCCCAGCGTTTGTCCTTTTGTGCCTGCCTGATGTCCTCCAGGTGGCACGTCAGATTTTCCTTAAGGCGGAAGACTATTCCATTGAGTGGAGGGACCTTGCGTATCTAATCGCCCTGCAGGGACACCTGGCAGCTCCTACCCCTTGGCTCTGTGAGCAGTGCCACCATGAGCACAGGGTGCACGCATCTGCTCCATCCCTGCACTCAGTCCGTGTCTGAGCCCAGCAGTGGGGTGGCTGGGCCCCATGGTGGCTGTTTAAGTTGCTAAAGAACGGCCAGCCTGCCTCCAACCAGCAGCACGCTGGAAGGTGTCGGTGTCTCCACCCTCGCAACACTTGCTTTACGTGTGTGAGAATGACCATCCCAATGGTGAGAAAAAGTTAAAAACTTTAACCAAAAGGTATTTGCCAGGTACAGAATGAAGAGGGTCCTTTGTTCTTTGGTGGTCGTGTCCACCCTACTGCCAGAAGGTGGGAAAGCAACTTGGAGAGACCAGGAGTTTGCCTGTCAGTCTCCAAACCTGACTTCAACTTGACTCAGAGACCGTGACAGGGAGTCAAGAGCGAATGGTGCCCTGGGAAGGGAAGGACCAGCTGCAAGCGGACGTGAGCGTGTAGACATTCAGATGAGCAGAGCCCGCCCCTGCGGAAGGGGTCTGAGAACCAGCGAGGCCGGCACACCCTCCTCCCTGGGCCCCGGCCATGGTGAGCTGCCACCACTCAGGGGAGGGAGTGCGTGCGGCTAGGTCGCTGCCAGCTCTCTGCGGGGAGGCGGGTGCAGGAGCTGGCACCAGCCCCTAAGATCTGACACATCATGAGCCCGGAGGACTGGCCTCAGCGAAGCCGCTTGGAGGGAAGGTGCTCCCAGAGAGCCAAGGGACAAAGTCAAGGTTTTTTGCCCCAAATATTTTATTTAAATATTAAATTAAAAAACATACATCCACTAATCATTTGGCATACATTTCTCATGTTAACATAAGAAACAAAACAATTAATTCAGTTATGGTAAAAAACAAAAACAAACCATATACATCTTAATCAGCTCGCAGAGTGCCTTTAACAGGCTACTGCATTCATTCGAGAACAGCACTGTGGAGAAACCTATAAAACACGTCACACACACTAAAAACAAGACACACACCTTGACTTACAGCAACGAGAAAGAAAACCACGGGAAAGTAAAGTGCTTGTCATGGTTCTGAGGCCTTTGATCTCTGGCGTTAGAACAGAAACTGATCCCAAAGGGGAGCGGGTTCTGTGTTGGATCACGTGCTGCTGCCTCTGTGCGATGGAAGCAGAGGCCCAGCTGCCCCATGATGCCGGGTTCTGTCCCCAACCTTCCGAGCGGTGGAGGCTTGGGAGAGTTCTCAGTGGCAGGTGCAAGGACAGTCCTTCGCCCCGTCACTGAAGCCGCCAGAGCAGCAGTGGTGGCGGTGGGAGGGGCAGTAGCAGCAAGCTGGGCAGACACAGGGCGGCAGGGGCGGTGACCCCTCTGGACCACCTCCCCACCCTCCAGAAACTCCGGTGATCTTTGGCTTTTACAAATGCCCACCTCCCCCGGCCGTCACCACGTTTAATACTGAGGGTGTACGAGCCAAGGGGGCGGCAGGCACCGGGGTCAGGGCCCAGCGCCGAGCGGGCAGCAGGAGCTCGCTGTAGCGGTCCTGCCTTCACTGCAGAGCCCGTGGCCCCTGGGCCACCACCTGAGGCTACCTGCCAGGCAGGGCGCACCTTGTCTCCTCCTCCACACGGACCTGGTGTCGCACTTTGTAACATTGCCAGAGGGGAATTTAAACCAGGAACACAAAGGTGTAGTAAAAAATATAAAAAATAAGTAGTGTCTATCTGTCTATTTATACACATGTACAGTATTTGCTTAAAAAGAAACACAACTTGAATGACCTGACCTCTCATCTTTTTCTTGAAAGAAGCCTGACAGGTGCAGGCCTGGGGAAGGCGGCCGCCCATTGAGCGACCCGAGCAGGCCTCACGCCCGCTCCTCTCCGCCCGGCCTCACCGTATTGCACATCCCCCCAGTCAGTTGTTCTTTTTGGACCCTGATAATGAAATGCATAAAAACTTAATTAGCAGCGGAAATAAGATGTACGGCAGGAGGTAACTTCCCTTGCGGGCCCTATGCCAAGTGCCCGTACAGAGCCTACCCCGCAGCCAGCCCGCCCCTTTGAGGTTCTTCCTCGTGGCTCCTCGGAAGACTCCCGGAACCCACCATCGAGCATTTTATGAAACTTCTCATCTAAAAGAAGAAAAAGTGATCCTCTGTATTCTGACTTCAGGGGACAAAATCCCAAGGACCTGCAGATTACCCTCTCCAGGGCTGGCTGTTGGAGCTGCTACAGACCGGTACACAGAGCACGAAGTTCACAGCTTCCGCTCGAAGCATAGACGTTTCAGGAAGTGGAGAACTGTCCAGTGACAAAGGCTACGACTCAACGCTGCACGCGCACGCGGTGGAGACGCACACGCGGTAGAGACGCACTCGCTGGCTTCCTCGGCGTCGGCTCCCCCGTGGCTTCGTCCCAGGCCACGCCCTCCGTGACGCAGCATGCCAGGGGCGAGGGCGCTGATGGTGCCCTCCTGCAGCCCCCGATTCACAGTGGAGCACTGCTAGCCCTGTCCTCTCCCTTCTCCCCCTCCTGTCCACCCACCCCCACGGCACACCCGCAAGTATTATTTTTCTTCAGAAACTTTCCAGTCCCTACTCATGGTAGCAATTGCTCAGTGCAAGAAAATAAAACAAAAAAATAAACTAAAAAGCCAAAACACCAAACGTATTGCTTGTTTTGCTTCTAGGAAGTTATTGGCTTTGAGTCTAGAATCGTCTTCACATACTCTGAGATTATTGCTTCGAGGAGTCGGCAGCCCATGCGGGAAGAGGGTGGCGGGTGGTGTCCCTCACTGCACCAGGACAAATGTGCCCAGCTGGCCGGAGGTCAAGTCCTCCATCTCACAGTCCCCCTGCGGCAGCCCCATGGGGTCAAAACCCGGGGGCAGCATGGCAAAGTGTGGCTGCAGGGGTGTGGCGGCGGGGAGGGGTGGCGTGGCAGTGCTGATGTGCAGGTGGGTGTCCAGGAGCTGGGCTGCTGAGGCCACCGGGGAGACCCCGGCCTGGAGGAGGTGGGGTGGCAGCATCGGGCCAGGTCCCAGCCCTAGCTCCTTCTGGAGTCCAGACATGAGGAGGGCACTGTCACAAGTGGTCAGGACCAGTGGGACTGGGGGCAGCTGTGGAGCCTGCTGGCAGCTGGGCAGGACTGCTGGCTGGTGCTGTAACTGGAGCAACCTGGGGGGACACAAAGGAACAGGGAGGGGAACAGGTCACTGCCAGCTCTGAGCGCTGCCTCTCCTGACAGCTCCACCCGGCCAGGCTCAGACACCATCGCGGTCCACGCCCATGCAGTGCTGGCTGGAGCTGCCCGGAACATGAAATGCCAGCGTGACTAACCCCGAGCAGTTCCTGACATTTCCACTCTCCGCCGTGCTCTACAGCAGCTCGGAGACGCCACCCAGATGTGACATTTTTATTCACTGCCCCCTCAATCCTCCACTTACAGGCTTCAAAGTGACAAAACCCGACTGCTCCCCACCTCTGCCACCATCTGTGGGAACAAGGCCCCACAGATCGCCCCACACTTGAGGACAGGGAGGAACACGCTCTGATTACATGGAGAAGGGGGAGCTTAAGAAACAAGGATGCTCAAGAAATCTCGATGACCGTGAGTGCTGCCAAGGTCAGAGACCCACACGGAGCAAGCGTACCTTTGCTGGTGCAGCACCTCCTCCAGTAGGCTCCTGCCCTCCCGGCCACTGGCCCCACTGCCATGCAGGCCCGTGCTCTGTGTGGGCAACTGGAAGGCGCTCAGGCCACCCCGTGTGGCCCGACTGGAAGAGGGCTGGCACACCTGGCGAGCCAGTCCCTTGATTTTGTTCAGGCCCAGAAACCCCTTGGTCCTCGCATTCTTCCTCAGCTGTTGCCGGAAGGCTTTCAGGCCTGGGGAGAGACAAATGAACATGGTCTGTGGGCCTCCACCCCCAGCCCAGGACCAGCAGCCCAGAGCTGGCTGGGGTTTCCAGATGGTGGGGAACAGGGAGGAGGGCGGAGGGACAAGCAACATGGAAATGATGGATAAAAGGACTGGTATGCTTTCCTACAGGGCCGAGGGTGCTCTCTGATCATCTAATCGCTTTTCATAACCCCCGCCCCCTGCAGGGTTAGGAAGTCATCTTTTAAGGTTTGGTTTGGGGCAGCAGCTGCAACACCGAATAGGCATGTGTCTGGGCAGACCACGGATCCTCCGTGGAAGAAGGGCATGAACAGTGCCATGGGACTAGGGAGGGGGCTCAGAGCCCCCTAAGCCCTAGGTGGCATGGAGAGAGCCCAGGCGGCCAGGTGAGGAGGGTCTCTCCCTGATCCCATGCCTCCTCCAGGTCAGGAGCAGCTGCCTGGCATCCGAGTGTCTCTTGAGCTTTTAAGACCAGCCACTAGAGGCCAAGTGACTTTGTCCCAGGAGACCAGGCCGTCAAGAGCCTGGGTGGCACCTTCGATCTGCCCAGGGAGTACTGCTGCTCCACCCAGGCCCAGCTAAGCACTGAGGGAACCTCTGCCATCTGGGACAAAGGGACACCTGCCAGGGCCACACAGCATGTTCTGGGGAAGGCGAAAAGGAGTGAAAGGAGAAGGTACCTTGAGTGAGTGAGGTGTCCGAAGCCCTCCGGCCTTCCTGGAAGCTGATGGGGAGCAGGGCAGCTCCTCCCAGGGCCCCCTGAGCCTGTAGCACTGGGGTGGCAGACTGGGCCCCCAGCAGCGGTGAGGCCAGTTTGAGCGGGGAGCAGGTGCCCACCAGCCCCTGAGCAGCCAGGCATCCGCTAAGCCCCGCTGGGCCGTCACCCGCCGAGGTCAGACAGCTGTCAGAGCTGGTGCCTTCCGAAGGACTCGCCACGGAGGAGGAGATGACTATACCTGCAGAAGGAGCAGGGTGCGCTTGAGGAGGGAGGCTCATGATCCCCAAGCCAATGGGACCCACCAGCACCCAACAGTTTTCATGGGAGAAGGACCTGCTCTGCCGCCTTCCCCATACCCACTGTAGGGACTCCCAGGCCCTCAGAGAGCCCTTGTGGCCCACGGACAGGGGCACACAGCTGTACTGGCCTCCTGACATCTATGCTCAGCCTTGGGGGAGTGGGAGTCAGATGACAAGAGGCCACTGGAGGCTGGGTAGCCCTGAGAGCCAGCCAGCCCCGGGTCCTGGCTGCAGCTGATAGGTGGAGCTGACCAAAGGACACAGATGGGCCAGAGATGAGGACCTATCCTCCCAGCACTTGGGGGCAGCTACACCCCACACTATCCCCACCACTGTCCAACCTTATGGAATGCCTAAGTGTGACCCTGTGGCCTCAGGGGCTAAACCGGTGGCAGACCTGAGAGCTATGCACAGAAATCACCCAGCAGAAATGTGTTCTTCATCACCCCTTACAGTCCCAGCACAGACCCACCCACCGGGCTCCGCTCCTGTGCACGTGGATACTCACATGGAGGGGTGCACGGGGAGAAGGTGGAGACCTCGGCTAGCGTGTGCCTCCGGCCCGTGCTGCCAGGCAGGGGCCTCTGGGCCTCTGGCTCCTCCTTCAGGCCCTGGCCTTGCCTAACCTCCTCACTGATGGTTGTGTCCAGCAGGCTGCTGGGGGACACCGAGCGATGCCGGAACACACCGTTGCAGTTGGCATCCACAGGGAAGAGCAAGGGCTACATGGGACAGGAATAAACCAGTGACCCTGGGTTCCGTGTGACCTATATGGGGGTAATCACCACCACTGGGAATGAAACAAGCTCCCATCCCAGACGCTGCCCTGCAGACACTCACACACTGGAGCGAGCTGTGGAGGTCGCAGTCCATTTCGGCCTGCAGGATGGACTGGCCCAAGGTCTGGGGCTGCGGGCACAGCAGGGAGGACCGGAAAACATCACCCGGGAGGCTTTCCGGAGGCACCTGTTAGCCAGCAACGAAAGACAGATGCCATCAGGGAGATGGCTCTGGGGACAGCCATAAGCATAGAAAGAAAGACCATGCTGGCCTCACTCTGGCATTAACAGATGACAGCCACTAGCTGACCAGGCTCAGAACACGTGCAGCCTCCGAGGGAGGCACTGAGACCCCAGTGCCAGGGTCAAGTGGCTGGAGGCGGGGCTTGACCTTCAACAACAGAGTGACCAGCATCCCCTCTTCTCCATGTATCTGGGGCTCACAGGGGACTCCCCCAATCCAGGACTTAATGGGCGGGGAGACATGAATGGAAGACGGGCTCAGCCTGTGTCTCAGTCCCAGGCACATTTGCACAAGGGATTCCTAACTCAGGGGACACAGGGACGGGCTTTAGGAGATCCCCTCTCACCTCCAAACCACTGTGATCAGAGCTTCTAGGCCTCTGCTGCCGGGCTGGGACGGGTCGGGCCGACGGCGGGCTGTTGCGGTACTCCTTCAGCCGCTCCAGCAGGAGGTAATAGATGGCCGCAAAGTGGTTATAGCTGCTGCTCCGCAGTGACTGGGAGAGAGGCAGAGAAGCAGGTCAGAGCCAGAGCAGAGGAGGGACGGGAGCAGCAGGGCTCCCGTGTGCAAGTGGCACCTCGGGATGTCCGTCTCGAGTCACTGAGGCTCCCTGACAAGGCTGTTCCCAGGGTTATTCTTGGGTGGCCCAGAATATCCTTTAAAAGAGTGGACAAGCTGGCCCTTAAATTAGCCCATGTTCCCATTTTAACTCAACTAGCGACTGACTGCTTTTCCTGATAAAGCCGCCCCCAACCCCCAACAAGTATCTCCTGTCAAAACCAAGTGTGGGAGGGATGGGGTGGTGCTCACCTCCACGGTCCTCTGCCGGTCCACCCCGAGGGTCTGCATGATGCCCAGCACCTGTTCGTCATAGTCACCCAGGTTGGAGTTGTAGCTGAGCGCAGTGCTGGTGGGGCGGGTGAGACACAGGGTGGGGTCGGCCTGCATCCACCTGTGCTGCCGGATCTGGGCGATGCTGATGCGCTTGGCCGGGTCCACCACCAGCATGCGGCGGATCAGCGTCTCACAGTCTGGGGGGCAAGGGAGGCGCTCAGCCTGCTGCAGGCTGCCTGTGTGCATGGTCCCCACCACCCACCGGGCTGCCACCACGGCCCTGTAAGGGACAAAACTCCCTTCACACAGGCAACCAGACAAGTGACCATTCTACAGAATCCAAGGCCACGAGCACTGGCCTGTGCTGTTGGCTCAGACCGACCACCAAAGAGAGCCCCCCACTGAGGGATGGGTTTCTGAGGAGGACACAGCCCCCTAATGTCCCTGCAGGGACCACTAAGACTCCCCATTCTGCTGGGACCACACAAGTCAGCTGCTCACATCTGCAGTGAGCGGAAGGAAAAGCACAAGTGTGGGGCAGGTGAGGCTGCGCGCTGGGCGGGGACTCCAGAGACCAAGCCTTCAGCCGGCTCTCTGGGAGACACCCTCGGAAGGCGCCTGTCCAGCCCATAAGTAGGGCACTGAAAACACACCCCGTGGGTTGGGTTTCTCTTGCAGGTAAACACCCTTCGGTAACACAGGCCTGACTCATAGACCCACAAAACAGTCAAGCAGGCATTTCAGGAAATAAATTCCTCCACCTCCTCCTCCTCCAAAACTCCCATTCCAGGTTCTCCAACAGCCCCCACAGCACCTGCCCACCCGCCTGGGTAGGCTCAGCACACACCTACCTCGAGACATGAAGAAGGGGATGCGGAACCGGCCCTCAAGCACCCGCTGCCGCAGGGCTGGCAGGCTGGGCCCATCGAAGGGGAGAGAGCCGCAGACGAGGACGTACAGCACAACACCGAGGCTCTGCAAACAACCCGACAGCACAGTCAGCACCGGCATGCCCTAGCTGGTTAACACTAACAGTACTGGCACCTAACACGTGCTGCGCACAGGGCTCCTACCCAGATGTCGAGCTGAGGGCCTTCGTACTCCTTCCCCTCGAAGACTTCTGGGGCTGCGTACGGGGGGCTCCCACACCATGTAGACAGAGGCTCCCCTGACTTGTAGAAATTCCCAAATCCAAAGTCTAAGAGACAAAGAAACAGAGGATGAAGTTACAGTGGAAACAGTGTGGGCCTCGGTTTCACGGGTGCATAAGCCAAAAGCACCGGGACCTTGCTTATCCAAGCACCCCCACCGCCCACAGGACGTCGCTTCCGGGGGGACTCGACCGCCACCCTTACCTGCCAGCTTGATGTCCATGTTGGCGTCCAGCAGCAGATTCTCGGTCTTGAGGTCCCGGTGCACGATGTGATGGCTGTGGCAGTACTCCACGGCTGACAGAATCTGCCAGAACTTCCTCCGTGCTTCATTCTCACTGAGGTGCCCGTGGGAAGTCAAGTAATCTGAGGAGCATCAGAACCAGAACCAAATTACCTGGGGCACGACTGAAGAAAGCTGTGGAATTTTAAGGTGGGCAGACCCAAACACTGCAGCAGCAGTTCCTGACAAATGAGCACCATTTGTTCTCAACAGGTATTAAAAATAAGTGTGGCTTACCAAACATTTCTCCATTTTTTGCAAATTCAGTGACAATGTAAAGCATATCCTTTGTTTCCATAACCTAAAAAATAAAGGCCTAATGGTTAACCACACGAAAAGGGAACATACCAGCAGTATAAACAATCTACTGACCCCCACGGGATTGTTATCGTCCAGATGAGTGCATGAATTACTTTTGGAAAGCAAAGAAAAGAAAAACTTCTGCAATAAAGAAACGAATACGGGGATTCCTATTCAGAAAGAGAATGTTTTAAAAATCAGAGGTGAATTCCTTACTGGCCTGCCTATCCTGATATACCTGCTCTCAGTAAAGATCTAAATGCATTAGAATCCTCCTCCACCATATTTGTAGCCCGCTCTGCCTCATCCACCTGAGGACTCTGGAGGCCACAGAAGCAAAGGCGATTGTGAGAGTTCTGCGAGGGCTTTTTTCTAGAAACCTAGCAGCAGATTATTTGAGCCAATGGCCAGCACAGCTGAACGGTGGAGAGCAAACACCCCTCCTCACAAGTGGTGGCAACATGACTGAGCAGGCCACGAGAAGCAGGCTTGCCAGGTAAGCGACAAGTCTGCTGTGTCCAGGGAACTACTCATGTCGTGTTAACAGCCACAGCCAGTGTCAAGTACACCCGAAAGTTTCCCTTACTGATTGAGAATTTTCTTTCACTTTGAAAAACACTTTTTAAAGAATTTAAAATATAACTAAGAAACAAGGTAAAATTCAAATCTTAGTACTGAAAATAAAATAACTCATATCCAGATGTTTTTAATTATTTGGGAGGGAGATAGAGGTAATACATTCTTACAGAAAAAGATTTCTTCAGGGTTCAAAATATAGTTATTCCTTACAAAAAAAAAAAAAACACTTTAAAGACAACTGCTTTGAGTTGGAAATCTAAAAAGTGAACGCCATGCAGTTTAGCTAGAATTTTCACTACCATTGCTCTCGGTGTGTGTGACTGAGTGATAAGTTCATCCCTTTTCTCAATGAAAACAACCAACAAAGAATGAAGAGTGTGTTTTAAGTTTTTAAAAACCTCAAGGAAAGAGTTTAGTGTCTCACCAAGGTTCTGGGCATGAGCCAGCTGGAAGAAAATCAGATACCCAGTGTCAAAACCAAGCTAAGAACAGTCGTTGCTGTCCCTCAGTTAAAGCAGCACACAGAGCAATAAGAAAATTCACCCCAGAAAAGACCTTTAACTTGGGTCATGTGGGCAAGGCATCGCCAACGGGGCTACTCCACACAGAGACCAGTGGGGGACAAGGAGGCCACTCTCTGGCTCATCCCTCCAACTCAGTCAAAAACAGCCAGGGGTCAGCCCACTCCTGCGGAAACAGGCTGGGCACATTTCTCAGGCACTGACATCAGTGACCAGGGAGGAAACTTCTTATCCAGACGGCAACTTACAAATGACAACAGAAACAAAATGCGAACCAGAGAGCATGTGATGTGAATGCCGCACTTCACAATGATGAGTAAACTGTCATTCTGGAAACACAAGCCCCGATGACTACCTCTACCTTCATTTGAACTGAGTCAAGAGCCTCTGTGGGATAATTTTCAATTACAGTCCTCTCTCCTGCCCACTGTACACCTAGCCTGCCAGCTACACACTCATATCATGCATATCAGACTCCCGGAGTTTCATGAGAGTCACCAAAAGGAACTCACAGCTAACACAACTGGAGGAAATAGCATGCATTTGCAAAGAACGTATTCTCTTGAATGACACTTCATATTTTATCTTTGCAGAGGTGGTCACTAAGGGATTGTTTTGCTGTCCCAATTAAACCAGCTCTTATTTTCCAAAGATATACTTTATTCGTTTCAACAGGAGAACAAAAACAAAGTCACAAAACAAACCAACAGAGGGACAGTGTGAGGCCCATTCTGAATGTGGATTAAACAAGAAGTTCTTGCTCTCACCAGGGCAAAAGTGTTTTCATCTCTCCATTCTGATGGGATAGTTTACATGAGGAAGACAAATGCTCACTGATGGCTTTGCAAAGATAAGCTTATGAAAACTGGTTTAAAGTTTAATAATTATCTGCAAAGGCAGAAGTGTCTAGTTTCACTGGAATTTGTCCTACACTAAATTCTTGACTTGTGTCAATACATAGATCTGGTTGTTTATTTTCAGAGTAAAGGGTAAGAATATCCCACCTCTATGCATTTAAAATGGGAACAAATTATAATACTAAATAAAATTTTCATGAAGCAAATCTCAATTATAACCCAAAAGCAAGAAAATAACTGTAAATAAGTCTTCACCACTTATAAATCAATCTGTTACTTTATAGAACCAACCCCGATTCCCACATATACCCAAAGACAGAAGCAGCTTTCAGAAACTGCAGAGTTAGGTTGTTGGAAATAAAAACTAATACACTTGCCAGAAGTCCCAGTTCAAGGCAAACCTGAGTCCTTACCTGATACAGCTTTATGATATGGGGATGATTCAGAAGCTTCATGATCTGAACCTCACGATATATTTTCTCCAAATTGCTTGAATCTAGGCGTGTTTTATCAATTATTTTTATTGCTACCTACAGATTTTTAAAAGAAAAAAAGATATTTTTTTGTTTTTATAAAGAAACTCTCAACCTATTTTACACATTTCATTTTTTGCTAGTTAATTTCTAAAATACTTTTTCCCTGAAGTAACAAAAAGTTGGGGAGTGGGTTTAACTAAAGTAACCATTAAAATAGCTGAAGTTCAATAACTGTACGAATGCAGGCTCACTTCGCAGGGCTTTGGCTCTGGAACCGAGAGCACTGCACTCTAGGTATTGGATCATTATCCTCTTTGCTGTCCCCTAATATTTGTACAAATTATGCAGTCATAATATAAAACATTTTTCTTCTTTACCATACTAAAAACTGTCAACGTTTAGACTTCACCCGATGGACCCTACAGGCAGGGATCCCACCCCGCTGGCTGCCCCGGGGCAGGGTCCACCCCGGGCAGGGTCCACCCCGGGCAGGGTCCACCCTAGGTCGGTCCTGCCGCCCCACGCACCTGGGTTTTGGTGACTCGATGCCGGGCCAGCTTCACCACCGCGAAATTGCCCTTGCCCAGGGTCCGCTCGATATCGTAAAAGCCCACCCGGAGCGGCTTCTGCTGGCCCTGGCCCACACCCGACGGGGCCGCGCTGAACTCCGACATGATCACCATGGCTCCCGGCACCTGCGGACGCAGGAGCGCTCAGCGACCCCAACCCACACCCACCGCCCTGCCGCCCTGCCCCCGCGGTCGGCTCCACTCCAGTGCCCCGGACCCCTTACCCCGCGGGGCGCGCGGACCCGCCGCTACACCTGCCCCCTGCCCCCCGCGGTCGGCTCCACTCCAGGTGCCCCGGACCCCTTACCCCGCGGGGCGCGCGGACCCGCCGCTACACCAGCCCCTCGTCGCCCGGTCGGCTCCACTCCAGTGCCCCGGACCCCTTACCCCGCGGGGCGCGCGGACCCGCCGCTACACCTGCCCCCTGCCCCCCGCGGTCGGCTCCACTCCAGTGCCCCGGACCCCTTACCCCGCGGGGCGCGCGGACCCGCCGCTACACCAGCCCCTCGCCGCCCGGTCGGCTCCACTCCAGTGCCCCGGACCCCTTACCCCGCGGGGCGCGCGGACCCGCCGCTACACCTGCCCCCTGCCCCCCGCGGTCGGCTCCACTCCAGGTGCCCCGGACCCCTTACCCCGCGGGGCGCGCGGACCCGCCGCTACACCTGCCCCCCTACCCCCCGCGGTCGGCTCCACTCCAGGTGCCCCGGACCCCTTACCCCGCGGGGCGCGCGGACCCGCCGCTACACCTGCCCCCTGCCCCCCGCGGTCGGCTCCACTCCAGTGCCCCGGACCCCTTACCCCGCGGGGCGCGCGGACCCGCCGCTACACCAGCCCCTCGTCGCCCGGTCGGCTCTACCCCGAACCCTGGAGCGCTTCGGTCCCGCCGGGCGTACCCCGCTCCCCGCATTCGGTTCCATTCCAGTCCCCGAGCCCCCTCAGCCCCGCCAGGCATGTGGACCCGCCCCCGCCGGCCCCCAGCCGGGCTCCTTCCGAACCCCGAACCCCGAACCCAGCGGGCCGAGCACCCCGCCGCCCGCGGTCGGTTTGCTCCCGAACCCTGAAGCCCCTCACCCCGAGGGCTCGTGGACCCGCTCCCGCTGCACCACAACAAAGGGGAGTCGGCGTCCCGGCCCGCACCCGCGGGGCCGCCGGAGACCAGAGCCCGGAGACCCGGCCGCCCGCCCGGCGCCCCGCGCCCCGCGGCGCCACCCCGGCCGTCGCCTCACCTCCGCCGCCCCTGGGGCGCCGAGGCTGGGACGCCGCTCGCCCCGCGGCGCCTGCCGACCGCTTGGCCGTTCGCGTTGCTCGGGTGCCTGCTGCTCGGATCTCCAGAGCCGCCGCCTCTGCTACCGGTCGGGCCGCGCCGCATGTCAGCTCTGAGGCCGCGCCGCGCACCCCGCCGCACGCACCGCCTCCCCGCCCAGGCCCCGCCCCTGGGCCGCTCCGCCCCGCCCCCGCCCCGCCCCCGTCGGCCCCGCCCCGCCGCCGCACTGGATTGATACAGCCCCATTGACGTCGCTTTGACGCCAGAACGACGCGCGGCTCAGCGCCAGGCGGAGGGAGAGCGGGAGATCGGGTCGTTGCCAAGAGACAGGCGGTTCTGACGCGCGCGCTGATGAGGCCGTCGCCCTGGCAACCGCGGAGCGGTGACGTCAGGGGCGCTGGACGCCGAAGGCCCGCGGAGGTCCGCCCGCGCCCGCGTTCCCGCCGGCGCGCGCCCCCTTTCGGGTTCCGTAGGCTCTGCAAGCGGCTTAACCCTTGCGTCCCCGGGACGCAGCCTTCCCGCATGCTCCCGCGCGCGCACGGCCGCATTTGCGCATGCCCCCTCTTCTCGCACCCACCCAAAAGGCTCGGTGTAGGACGGTTTCCTAAACCCCGAAGTGCAGCACAGCTGGGTCCTCTTTGGGCTCCTACTCTGTGGTCCTGGTTATCAGAGTGCGGGTCCCATGTGTCTGTCCTCCAGTTTCCGTTGGAAGCTCTCGGCCTTGGAGCCTCCAGTCGGGAAAGTACCAGGTGAGGCTGGGAAACCTTGAGGACTCGCAGGTGCCGCATGAACGCACGCCGCCAGGGGACCCTCTGGAGCATGGCAGCGATCTATTCGAGGACTTCGGGACCACCCAACTTTGATTTCCCTTGTTTTGTTTCCAATCTTAATTGTTCAGCAAGTTAGAAACAAGCACAAGAAAGCTGGTCAGCATCTCTGGCCAGTGACCACCGGGGTTGGAGTCCCCAGCAAGTGCTGGTGCTGCAGCCCCAGGCCGATGGAGTGGGTCCTTGCCCCACCCCAGGGGAGCCCTGCCCTTTCTCCGTCAGATACACTGTCAGAAGCCAACTGATTGTGGAGGAAGGTCGGGGTCCTTTATGATGGAGTCACTTTGGTGAAGGAACCTAGCAAACTGGGGAGGGGAAGAAAGGCCCAGCGGGCTGGTTTCCAGAGGGGCAGAGGGCCAGGTGGAAATGGACTCCGTTCACTGAGGCCTTCAGGTTCTCAGGTTCTTGGGACCAGAGTAACGGGAAACCCCATCAGCAACACCCTCTGCGCAGCACATGATGGTGTGCATTCATCTGAGAAGTGGCCACTGAACACCAGCGAGGTGCTCAGTACACCAGTCAGTGCAAAGACCCTGTCCTTGGGGAGCGGCCCCTCCCCAGGGGCCAGTGGGTGGAGTCAACAGGGGGTGAGGACTTCGCCCCTTGTGAGACTGGACACTTGGCAGGTCCCATAGCACTGGCTACTTTTGTCTGCTACCTGGACCAGTCACTGTTTCCTCAGAGCTGCAGAGGGGCAGTGGGGCAGGACCTGTGCCCCTTAGGACTGAGGTGCCTGGTGGCCTTATCCCCACTATAGGGGAGAGGACAAAAGTGGCAGCGGAGGACAATTTACATTGGTATCGATGTTCACTTTATGTTCTTTAGGGCTCATCACAAAATAAACGTTTTCTAAGGGAAGACAGGGGGTATGGGCAACTAGTATTTTTTATTTTTTATTTTGTCCTCACCCGAGGACATTTTTGCATTTACCTTCAGATAAAGAGGGAGGATGCGAGAGAGAGAGAAACAGCCATGTGATAGAGACACATCAAGTGGCTGCCACCCACACGACCCCAACCGGGGCCGGGGACAAACTACAACCGAGGTACGTGCCCTTAGCGGGAACCGAACCCAGGACTCTCCTGTCTGCGGGCCGACCTTCTAACCGCTGAGACAAACTGGCCAGGGCACAACTAGTATTTTTTAAACATTAGGAAGGCAAAAGTTTAGGGTTTCAATTCTGCGTCTAGCCTAGAATAATTTTTCCTCGTGTTAAATAAAAATACCACTTCACAGAAGGGGATGGGGAGCAAGAGTTAGGTGAAATGGATGTGGAACTGGGGAACCTGGCAGAGTGGAGGCTGCGGTGTGTGCGTGGGCAGCTGCCTGGAGACAGGCTCGCCTGGCCAGGGCACCTCAGGGACCGGACGTGCCTCCCCTGGTGCACAATCGCAGGCTTGACCAAATATTTCCCAATCACCCCCTCCCTGGGCGGAGGTTTGTGGGTCATTTTGTTTGAAAAGGCCTTTCAAGGACACTAATAATTCCAAAGTTTTCCTAGTCTTTCAAAAATGCCCTCGTTATCTGCCCCAGGTTTATCCAGTGAGAATTTGGAGGAATATTTTTACTTCTTTCTAGCTGCATAGTTTACAGCCACTTTTGTCCTCTTCTGGGAGCCCCGCCAATCTGTTCCACGGAGAACAGGAAGAAGAGTGAAGAAGTCAGGAACCTGAATACACTCACCTGCTGTCTCTCCTTTTGTGACTGAAGAGTTTTCCTCAGGCTCATTCAGGTGAACCGGCTCCTCTGCCCCTCCCAACCACCTGCCCTAGGGCTAGCCCAACTCTTTTGAAAGGTCTTAAGTGTTTGCAAATGCCTGGCTGGCTGGAAACATTTTTTCATCACTGAATAAAAACTGCAGCCAAAAAGCTGGATGAAGCTGCCTTCCCAGAGAAGGTCCCTGGCCCCAGGTGCACTTGACCCCTGCTCCCCGCCCTTCCTGCACAGCCCATTTGGGGCTGTGGCCATTCCCAAACCCTTGGAGATTGCAGGCGGGGCAAGGACCTCAGAATAGCTGTCACCTGTCTGAGGGGGGCCTCCTCCTGGTACCCCCGCGAATTTGCCACTGAGGGGTCTCTACTTGAGTATCTTTGGTTGTTTGCATCCATGGCCCCTGCAGGTGTAATTCCTTTCAGAATCCTTGATTTCTTCTTAGATTTCTAGTCTCTGTGCTATGAGGGAAAAAAATTAAAAACCACAATCAAATGATTCAAGGAATTGTCCCCTTAATATGATAAAAGATATACTCTGAAAGTCTGCAAGAATGCTACCTTTTTTTATTATTGCAGATTTGGGGCAAACAGTAAGGCAGTTTTCTTTTCCGTTAGGGATTTGTTTAGCCTGACTTTCAATTGCAGCGTTTCTGGAATTCATCTTACTGATTTTAGATTGTGAGCTGAGAGACTCCATAAATAGAAAGGGGGTCTCTAATACCCCCAGGTTCCTGGCAGGTACCCCAAGATGAGCGTGGGTGAAACATAGAATCCTCAAAATAAGCCAATAAGCACCGGAGTGGCCTCAAAAGCAGCACAAACGAGTGAGTGCACCAGCCTGTCCCACTGGCTGTGCGAACCCTGTTCCCCTCCTCCACTGAAGGTGCCAGAACTGGCAGTGTCCCTTTCGGGGTGGCCTTCCCCTGTCACCAACAGTAGGCCGAGGTGCTGTTCTTTTCCTCTCTCTCCTCCTAGAAACCCAAGGCCCTTCTCTGTCCTGGCTTTCTTCCGTTTGTTTTTGTCTGGTATGTTTATGGCATCAATTCAACAATTTCGGGTATCAGAAAATAAGATCAGCAGCATCCTTGTGCCTCAGGGGTGACCCAGGTCCCTTCTGCCTCCTGCTGTATTTGCAGAGGTTGACACAGACACACTCAGTGGCCGGTGTGCACTGCATCAGGGAACTGCAGTCCATGGCCTGGGGTCCAGCAGGCAGGAGGAAAGTACTAACCCTCAGTGGGTGGCCTCGCTGTTCACAGGCTAACTCAGGAGCCCAGATGGACGGGCTGGCCAGACACAGGCCAGTGTTTCGACCTCTGATGGTATCACTTCCTACATGCCACTGCTCCAGGGTGCATTTGCTCTGTGACTAAGCCCTGTGCAATCTGGGAGAGAAGGAATCAGGTCCTGGGGACACTGGCACCAGGGTTGGGCACCTAAGGGATCCAAAGAGGCGGCCACAAGATGGGCAGGGCAGAATTCCCACATTTCATTTTTTTATTTATTTTTTCTCACCCAAGGATATATTTCCCTTTAACTTTGAAAGCGAGAGAGAGAGAGACATCGATGTGAGAGAGACACAACTGGTTGCCTCCCGCAAAACCCGACCAGGGCCGGGGACTGACCACAACCCAGGTACGTGCCCTTGTCTGGAATCGAACCCGTGACTCTTCGGTCTGTGAGCCAAACTGGCCAGGGCTGAATTCCCACATTTCAGCCCAGCAGAAACTTCTGATTCACGGAACACTGGCCCCTCCAACAGCAAAGTTCTGGGGTTCCTCATTCCCGTGTCTGTTTCTGTCACTGTGAGCAGTCTCTGATGTGGCTGCCCGGCTGCCTAATATTAAAGCAGGTCAGTGGTTACACTGCACCCGAGCACCCAAGAGCCTTAGGGTGTCTGTTTCCCTGACCCATGTTCTAAGATGGTTGTCTAGGCAGTGGGAGGGGGGTGCGGGGTGGAATGAGGTGAGCAGCTGTGAGTCAGCAAGGGCCCCAAACAGAAGCGTCAGTACTCGGTGGTGGGCTCCTTTAAGAAAAGCAGCATCAGGAAACCTGGTGGGGCGTGGTCACTTGTCCTGCTTCACCTCCGGAGGAAACCTGCTGGGAACCTCAGGTGCAAGGAACCTGGTGCTTAAATGCTCTAGTTTTCCAGTTTTCCTCGCAGCACCACACTCTCGGGGAGAAAAGTTTCAGCTCCTTCCGTAGAACAGAATCCCCCGGTTTCCAGCCTCGTGCAAACTGGGGACAACCAGGAGCCCCAGTGTGGGGCTGGGGGCCACCACATCCTTTATTCTGGACTTTCCGCAGGGGCTGCACAGAGCACCCCAGCTCCTCTGGGAGTTGCTAGACTTCTAAGTGCTGCTTTTCATTCAATTGCCTCCAGGGTGTCCACTGGTGTCAGGCACGATATACTATCTTTTTTATTACTATTCAATCACTCAAAAAATATGTGAGTTTCTGCTCTTTGCAAGAACTTGGCAAGAACTATGCTAGAAAGTGAAAGTGAGCACGGAGCTGCCTTGAATTGAGACAGACAGACATGGCCGTAGTGGGAAGGAAAGTCACAGGTCCGGAGATGGCGTGACCTGCCAAGGGAGTTGCCAGCAGGTGTGCACCTGGCTCACGAAGCACCTACTGTGTGCCGTGCACTGTTTGGGGGTGGGGGTGAGTGCCATGGGAAGAGAACAGACAAGGTGCCTTCTCTCGAGGGCTGTCACCTACTTAAGGAGACAATAAGATCTCTCAGAAGACAGCAACTGAGAGGAAGACATTTATCAGGCCAGTGGAACAGAGGGGCTTGGCAGGGAAAGTGGCCTTAACATGGGGACCCCTGCCATTCCCACTGGAGAGAAGGCAGAGGGTGTGGACACAGGACAGGAGGCAGCTGGGGGGGGGGAGGGGAGGGGACCAGCTCTGAGGCTGGTGGAAATACTCAGCATTGTCCATCTATTGCTCAAGTAGTTGTGTGATTTTTTTCCAGAGAGCTTGGATAAGGATGGTGTGACCTTGGACAAGGATGGTGTGACCTTGTGGGTATCTGGGTTTAACCAGGGTTGGGGCATTGCCAGGAGACGATGATGCTGGGGAAGAAGGGGTTGGGGGTGTCAACCTAGAGGTGGAACTGATCCGGAGCAAGGCTTCCGAGCTGGAGAAGGAGGGAGTGAGGATGGGGAACAGGGGTGGGATGAGGGGAGGCCATGGCAGGGAGGTCCTAGCGGCTTCTAGATGGATCTCAGTCACTTTCAGCAGCATCACGTGGGAAAAAGACGAACTGCTCCCTCAACAGAATCTTTTCTTATAAATTAGCACTTAGTTTTTCCAAGTTTAAAAGTCAGTAGAAAATATAGAAACATGTAAAGATGAGAACAGAACGCCCTGGTGATGCTGTTGATGGTTCAGAGTTTTCCATCCGGGACTCATTGGTACATGACTTACATCCTGCCTTTTCCGCAGCCCCATCAAGGACTTGCCATGTCATTAACTGGTCATCAGAACCACGAGTTCCAGTCGTCTGCCTGGAACTCTGTCATGGAAGTGGCTGTACCTTCCCTGCTTAACCCCTCCTTCGTCCCCCTCCACGCTGCGTCCTGGTCACTCCGAGGGGCCTTTCCTCCCACGTTCTCTGGAAGTCTTGCTGGTCTGCAAGCATTCAGGTCAAGACTGGATGCCTGGCCCAGCCTGCTCAGGACGACACAGCCCTGGAGAGGAGGGTGGTCTCTGGAGACCAAGAGCAGGATCTCATCAACCGAGGGGCCCCCAGAGGCCCCTGGGAACCTGCAGGGTCAGGCCACTGCAGCAGAGCGCCTCATTCCCACTGCCAAGGTGACACGGAGGCCTCTGATTGCCCAGCAGGACACGTGGCACCTGGCTCAGCGTCCAGGTTTTTTGGTGCAGATTGCAAAGGTGTTCTCATTCTTTATGACCTGGTTCCCATGGTTTTTGGTATTATCCTTGGGTTATTTGTTTAAAAAGAAAACACACAGATTTACATCTTAGGGAGGCAAAGACGTCATCAGCATCAACTAATAAAAGTGACTATAAATTAGTCCCGAGAACGATACCTCACAGGCACATTGTGACAACTAATGAGCCATGCAAAGTTAGAGGACGTGGGACAAAATGAGACAAAGTCCATTGGCACTAGCACGCTCTCGTCATTCTGGCATCTCCACCGTGATCCCTGCTAAACCAGAAGGAACAAATGTTTGGCAGAGGGAGAAAAGTACACTTTCCTTGTACAACACAGTTCCATGCAAAAATGCTTACAACAAGGTGAGACTTTTAAGGTGGGCCACTGGGACTGGAACCACAGAGCTCTCGGATCCCCAAACCAGCTGGATTTGCTTCTGCTTTCTCAGAACCAGCGCACAGGTGTACAGAGTGGGCTGGGCCACCTTTCGGTTCCTCTGCACCATCCCACAGCAGATGGGAGATGCTGTCGGATGATGTGATGTGATCTATACAAAATCCCGAAGAAGCTTCAGCACGTCAGCAAACAGAGGAAGCACAGAGGCGGGGCGTGCCCAGTCCA
The DNA here is from genome assembly GCF_014108415.1 of Molossus molossus. Taxonomy (NCBI): domain Eukaryota; kingdom Metazoa; phylum Chordata; class Mammalia; order Chiroptera; family Molossidae; genus Molossus; species Molossus molossus. The sequence continues at coordinate 6,067,402 of NW_023425388.1, read as the reverse complement.
ATGTGGCGCAGTTCCATCGGGACAGAGGAACCCCAGGGTTTCCCAGGAAGTCCACCCCCTGTCCAGGCCTGCAAACACCACACAGAACCCCTGCTGACTTAGGAGTCCTGGTTGAAAGATCTGTCCTCCCTCATCGCCCACGACCAGCAGCCCAGAGCTGGCTCCCATGACCTGGATGGACAGTAGCAGCCGAGCAGCGGAGGGAGCTGGGCTTTGTGGACCCCAGGGCCAGCTCACAGCCCACACCCCACTGTCCCCACTGTTAGCCCTCTGTTCCTAGGAGCCACACCCACAGTCTCATCTCCATCCCCCTTAAGAAGCCAGGTCGTCCGGCTGCTGTGGCTCAGTGGTTGAGCATCGACCCATGCACCAAGAGGTCGCCAGTTCGATTCCCAGTCAGGGCACATGCCCAGGTTGTGGGCCCGATCCCCAGTGGTGGTCATGCAGGAGGCGGCCAGTCGATGTTCTCTCTCATCGATGTTTCAATCTCTCTCTCCCTCTCTCTCAAAAAAAAAATTAATTAATTAATTTAAAAATTGTCTTAAAAAACAATAAAAAAATAAATAAAAAGAAAGAGAAGCTAGGTCCCCCAAACCACAACGAGATATCACTTCACGTCCATTAAGGTGGCTATTTTTTATGTATTTATTTTTATTCCTGTAAAACCTGAAAATGCCAAGTGTTGGCGAGGATGTGGAGAAACTGGAACCCTTGCACTGGTGGTGGGAATGTAAAAGGGTGCAACCCTTGTGGGAAATAGCAGGGGGTTCCAAAAAATAAAAATAAACATAGCATCACCATACACCGTCCAGCAGTCCCGCCCTGGGCCCGGAAGAGGCGAGAGCAGGAGCCGGAACCTCTATGCCATGCTCAGGGCAGCATTATGCACGACGGCCTAACGGGAGAAACAACCCAAGGGTCCATTTGCAGAGCAAGGCAAAGCTGGGCCCAGCACGGCTCCTGGGACACCCATCGTAGGGTTTGTGTCCGGGTCTGGGTTTGACTCACAGCCTTTTTTATTTCTATTTTAAATCACACCTGTGACTCATGATCATGTTCTCCCGCAAAACTCAAGTAGCACAGACAGACCCGAAGCCCTCCCTCCACCCCTAGGCGACACACTTCTCTCGGAGAGCCGGCACTCGCACACGCGTTAGAGTGGATGGAAGCGTGGATGGTGTGGGTACCCGTGTGTGCACGTGGCGTACATGTGCGGATGCCTGTGTGTATGCATGGGGCGTGTGTGTGTGTATGTGTGTGCCCACATGCTTGGCTCTGTCTATAGTCAAGGCTGTGCTCCCGCTTTGGGACTTTCCAGGACTGAGCCCCCAGGGTGTCTGCCCCCACTTGTAAAAAGGGAAATTAATGTTCTTGGGCTTACTAGGCCTTGAGCACCCATGGGCTAGGTGTCAGCTGTGGAGACCCAAAGGAAGAACATTCCTCTGTGGAAGGGCGTGGGGTCAGCAGATCAAGGCCTTCACGTGAGGCTTGGACAGGCCAGGAGTCAGAGCTCACCACAGGACAACTTCCGAGGTCCCAGCCCAGGTGGCAGCCAGACCCACCGGACACAGCCTGACTGGTCATATGACTGTGGGAGGGGACAGGTGGTGGGGGAGCATCCCGGAGGTGGAGTGGGTGGAGGGGCTCCAGTCTTGCCCCATCCTTTGGTCCTTTGGTCCTTTAGTGGACCCACCAGTCACCCACCCACACATGGCATCTCTTCACCAAGGGTATTGGGGCCCTGCTGCCCAGGAGATGCCTGTGGGTTGGGTCCCTAGAGGAGGGGGACCTGATGAAGACCCCTCCCTCAAGCCGTGGGGGCTGAACACCAGTAGGCTGGGGCCCTGAGACACCTTGGCCCCACCCAGCCCACCTGGTGCCTTGGGAGAAGCTGGTCCTCTTTCCTGCACAGGGTGACCAGGGAGGTCCTGGGGAGGCGGCTGGCACTGTTGGGACCAGCGCTGCAACTGGAGCCCCGCGGGGACCCCTCTGGCATGGGCTGAAGCCTGGGGACAATGTCTGTTGCCATAAGGGCAAATGTGGACACCTAGCATGGCTCAGCTGGTCCCAGGGCCCCTGCTGGTCAGGGGCAAGCCTGCCCTCCCCAGGGGGTGTCCACCTTCCTTCTAGATGGCTCAGTAAACCTGCCAGGTCCCCACCAAACAGGCAGCTTCAGAGGGGAGGAGGGTGGAGAAAACTCACAAAGCAGAGCCCTGCCCGCCATGGCCCGATCTTACATGCACGAGGTCTTGGGAAAACTTGAGGGGCTCTCCACATAGATGTTGTGGGGGGCAGGGGAATGTGGTCAGCTTCTCCCATAACTCTGGAAAGGTGTCAGAGGGCCAGGCTGGGTGACACTTCTGTCCCTGAACACTTGATCTTATTGGAGTTTTGGCTCTGTGAGCCTCACAGCAGGAGCTGGGGGTGGGGGCGGGGGTCAAATGTCAGCTCTTCCAACTGGCTGACCCAGAGTAGGTCAGGACCTCTGTGGTCTGGGTGCTCTTCTCTGGGGAACACTCACAGACGGGGGTACATGGGAAGAAGAAGGCGGTGGTGAGCCATGAGGGAGGCAGAGCGCAAGGTGATCCCCAGACCAAAAAACACCCCTTCTCACTCACACTGGGGTTGCGCAAGCTCTCCGGCCGGCGGAGCCCTGGAGGGTTTGGAAGCTGTCCCGAGCTTGCTTCACTCCTCAGGTCCCGTTATCAGATCTTTGCTACCAGATTTGTTTTATTTCTTCACATACAGTAAGCTCTGTGGTGTCTGTGTGTGTTGGGGGATGGGGTATAGAAGATAGTTTCTTCTACATTAGTTTCAATCAAAAGTTTGTGCACATCGCCCTGGCCGGTCTGGCTCAGAGGTTAGAGCATCGGCCTGTGGACCGAAGAGTCGCGGGTTCGATTCCGGCAGGAGCACGTACCTCGGTTGCGGTTCCATCCCCAGCCCTGGTTGGGGTCGTGCAGGAGGCAACTAATGATGTGTCTCTCTCACATCGATGTTTCTCTCCCTCTTCCCCCACTCTCACTGTATCTGAAGATAAAAATGGAAAAATATCCTTGGGTGAGGATTAAAAAAAAAAAGTTTGTGCATATTAATAATCTGGAACTTTAAAACTTTTTTCCTAACCATAAAATTGAATATATGACTATTAGAAGACACATATAAGAATAAGAATCTGTAAGAAATAATAAAGTTAAGATAATCCATAATTCTACCACCCAGACATCACCACTGTTAATACTTCGGTATATTTTTCCTAGTTATATAGATATATGTTGTAAATCTTTTAAAAATAAATTTGGATTATATTCTATGCATATGAACAGTTTTATATCCTGTTTTTTCTATTTATATAAAGGGAATTTTGTTGTATCGTATTTTATTTCAAGACATTGCTATAAATGTTTAATATTCCATTATGTCTAACATTTATGTAACATTACCATTTATTTAACATTTCTGCTATTTTTAGACATTTGTTGTTTTTATACATTATCACAAACAATGCTGTCATGAGCATCTTTTCTAAATCTCTTCATTCCTACATGATTTTTTGTCAGGATAAAACCTTAAAAATAAAATTGGTAAATGGATCAGTCCTCTTGAACCCTTGGGCACATGTTGCCAGACTTCTAGGAGATTCCTGACTTTAAACCTTGCCAACATCTACAAATTGTCACTTAGGCCCGGCTGGTGTGTCTCAGTGGTTGAGTGTCGACCCTGCACCAAGAGGTCGCCAGTTCAATTCCCGGTCAGGGCACATGCCCAGGTTGTGGGCCCGATCCCTACTAGGGGGCATGCAGGAGGCGGCCAATTGATGTTCTCTCTCATTAATGTTTCTGTCTCTCTCTCCTCTCTTCCTCTCTCTCTAAAATCAATAAACAAAAAAAATTTTTTTTTAATTCTCATTTAGAACGTAATTTGCTATTTGAAGAAGTGGAAATAGTATCGACATTGGTTTCCTGGGGCAGCTATAACAAACACCACAAAGTGGGGGCTTCAAACAGCAGGAATTTATTCCCCCAGTTCTTGCGGCCAGAGTTCAAGGCTCTAGGGGAGAGTCCTCCCTGCCTCCTCCAGCTCTTGTCGGTTCTCACAATACTTGTCATTCCTTATAGATCCATCATTCCAATCTCTGCCTCTGTCGTCCTCTGGCCATCTTTTTTCTGTGTGTCTCTTCCTCTTACAAGGACACCAGTCATATTGGATAAGGGTCATCCTACGCCAGTCAGACCTCGTCTTAACTAATTACGTCTGCAACAACCCTATTTCCAAATACTGTCACATCCTAAGGTTCTAGAGTTAGGACTTCAATGTAGCTTTGGGGAGGGGGGGGCACAGTTCAGGGCACAACAGTATGCATTCATTTTACTGTGTGGCTCTTGAATGTCCCTATGAAGACTGACCCTTGTTTCCCTGTTCACTGGCCTTTTGTATTTCCTCTGAGTGTCAGCTCTTCTCTTCAGTCCTGCCCTGTATGAGGGGTCATAGCCAAGGCTCCCTTGGCTGTGGATGACGGCAACTCGAAGAGCTATAAGCTGAAACGGAAAGTGAGTGGTTTATACAACCACAGGGTTCAGAGTACATTAGGCTTCGGGCTGACTTAGACCTAGGTCCTCAAATGTTTTTCTGTTCTCTTTCATCTTTCCACCAACATCGCTCAGCTCGGCTCCCCTTGTTGACTTTGTTCTCATGCACCACGTTCCCCTTTGCAGCAATGATAGTTAGCATCTTCCCAGTGTAACAACCTATGGGAAGAACAGGCCTTTTCCCCAACAGTTCCAGCCAGTCCCTCAGGGGGGCTTTTCATTGGCCCGGTGTGGGTCACATGTGTGACCTAGAGGTGAAGTATAGGTCAGCCCACTCAAATCTCATGGACTAAGGGTAGGAGAGGGTGGTTCCTGAGAGCTGTGACCAGATGAAGGAGCCACAGACTCCTTTGGGGGGAGAAAATCAAAACATGTCTCCTAGTAGGGTAAATGCTCTTCTTATTTATTCCAAGAACTCTTTATATATTAAGGATATCAGTTCTTTACATCTTCCTTACCCATATTTTTCTTATGTTTGTCTTTGTGGGTTTTTCTTTCCTAGATGCCAAACACTGCCTATTGGGCTGTGTCACTACTGTGGCACCCTTGCTACATGGTATCATTACATAATGATGCAACATCAGAGGATTTTGTCAGGCCACATTTTCTGGGTGTGAACAACGCCATCAAGCAGAAGAGGAAAAAATCACATGTCTCATACTTTAGTAAACAAATCGGCATTTAAAAGCTTATCTTTATGACTACAGTCGTCACAGCTGAATGCTAAAGCAAAGGAACTGTTACTGCACCTAATAAAAGCATGGCTGGGCCTATAAAAGTCACTGCGGTTGTGCAATAAAAGAGAATGCCAAGGGCTACTTCTGCATGAGTAGGTCTCAAGTCCTCTTTCAATCTTAAACATGTGACAAGGAGTGTAACTTTGAACTCGTTAACCTGAGCTAAAGGTAAATAGGACGGTGACCTGGTCCTTCCAGTGGCTGGTACTGCCTGTCTAGGCGGGCCCTGGGGCCACGTGGAACCCAAGGTCCAACTCCTGGGACTGTCCTTCCTGGCCCTGGCCCAGGCCCACCCCCTCTCCCTTCCCCTCTCTCCTCTCTTCTCCTTTCCAAGGGGTAGATTCTAAAACTCCAAGGATGTCCCTTTTGATGCTTTGCTTTTCCCTCTTCACTGTCAGGATCTCAAGTCATGTCATCGTGTTTAAATTCAAGGGTAACAGTATCGCAGAGGCTTCCAATAACAGGGCTGTACAACTGTGGGCCCAGGAGGACACGTTGTTTTTGCACAGATGGCGGGAATGAGCAAGTTGGGAGGGGCCTGCAGCAGGGAGAGAAGTGAGGGGTGTGGGATGGTCACAGGGGCACCTGTGGTCCAAGCTATTGCACGGATCATGCCCCCCTCCCCCACCCTGGAGGAGGTGACCTGGAGAGCATGTAGGGTCCCCGCCACCCCTCAGGGTGCAAGCCTGTTCGATCCTATTCCCTTCACAGCCCCTGCCCAGGGAGAGGTGTCACCAGGGCCAGAACAGCACATGGGAGGTGACTTGGAGTGGGGAACAGGGTGTGACCAACTGGGATAGGGTCCCCTTAGATGGAAGCATCCTCCCAAAATAGGCATTGTATTAGTCAGGGTTCTCTAGAGAAACCGAATCAATAGAACCAATTGATAGGTAGGTAGATAGACAGGTAGAGTTGGATGGATGGATGGATGGATGGATGGATAGATAGATGATAGATAGATAGATGATAGATAGATGATAGATAGATGATAGATAGATGATAGATAGATGATAGATAGATGATGGATAAACCAGTCTATTGTGAGGAATTGCCTCACCTGATTTTGGAGGCTAACAAGTCCTGAAATCTGCTGTCTGCAACCTGGAGACTCAGGGGAGCTGGTGGTGAATTCAGTCCAAGTGTAAGGGCCTGGGAACACGGAGCACCCAGGCTCTGAGTCCTGGTCTGAGTCCCAGGGAGAAGATGGGATGTCCCAGCTCAGCAGCCAGACAAAGAGCCACTCCCCCTCCTCCACCTCTAGGGAGGGAGCTGGCCAGAGCACTCTGCACCCCTTCATCCCACAAAGCCCTCCCGCTGCTGACCTGGGAGCTGGGGTGTGACCAGGAGAAAGGGGTCACACAGGGGCTCGCCCCACACACACCCCTTCTGCTGCCCCTCCAGGGCTGCTTTGCAGAGTCTCCAATTTCTTGGGGGGCTCAGCATCGACAGGGAGCATGAAATCTCCCCACCACCCCTTGTAGTTTGTCCTGGGGCCTGACACCCAGGGAGGGGGGGCAGAGCTGTCCAGAGCAGCAGTGTGGGTCTCCGTGCTTGTGATTTGGGGACAGTCCTACCTTCCTGTAATTTTGCCATGTTCAGTACGATCGACTGAATGTTCTTCCTTTATAGATTACAGAAAACTCCGCACACAGGAAAACACTGGCGAGCTCTTCAGGGTCGATAGGGACCCAAACGTGCTCCCAGCACGGACTCACACTCTCACACCCGCACTCACGCTCACACCTGCGCACACATACTCACATGTAAACATGCAACTCCCTCTGCCAACCCTCCTGTGGGCCCCCTGCACAGGCCAGTGCGCCCCCCCAGCACCGGCTCCCCCTGCCCGTCCCAGCCACCTGGCACGGCTGCCTCCGGCGGCGTGACAGAAGCCGTGCCAGCGTACACTTGGCCAACCGGGTAAACACGCTGTCGCAATGTGTGCAGGAGGCCGCCTCTCGGGCCTGCGGGACGTGCTTCCTGCCAGGAAGACGGCGGTCCTGGGCCCACTAGGCGAGGTCAGCGGCCGCAGCTGGCGGGCGGCATGGTCCCCTGGCGCAGGAGGCGGGCGGCAGGGTAGGCCCTTGGCCGTGCAGGGAAGACCAGCGGAGAGCAGCAGGCAGAGGTGCCCCCACCCGTCCGCGAAGGACCAGAGTGTCCCGGAAGGAGACGCTGGGGGGCCTCAACAGGAAGGCCACGCCCAGGTCTGGGGTCCCAAGGGCGCAGGCTGGAGGTGGGAAGGGAAACGGGGCCTGAGGCGGAGTAGAAGCTGGTCAGAGGGGACGGCGGGGCTCATGGGGCTGGGCTCTGAGGGCTCCGGAGACACTCAGCCTGATTGCCTGGCCAGCACAGGTAGCTGCAGCACAGACAGGGGCTCCTGTCGCGAGTGCCGGTTTCTTTAAACTGACCGGTGTCCTGGAGGGTGGCAGGGCCGGTGCTTGTGAGGACACGGATCCAGGGCAGCCACTGAGGCTGAGGGCTCTGCTCCCTTTGTCCAGGCTCCCAGCAGGTGACCGGCCCTCCCCAGCCCACCCGTTCCCAGAGCCCCAGCCGCGTTCCCCCACCGCCCCGCCGGGACCTGACACTGTCCCGGTTCCTGCAGGAGCTGCGACTGGCAGCCTCTTCACGGTCACTGGGCCCACGCTCGCCTCACGTAGGCACAGCCAGTCTCTGACCTTGTCCCAGTTCTAGAGGCACACACCACGCCCTCCTGAATGCCAGCCTCGAACCTGAGTCACGAAAAGTGTGTGCCCCGGGGGCCCTCCCGTCCCTGGCTCCCCGGAGATGGACAGGCTGCCGCTGTCGCAGACAATGTGTTCACACGCTGGCTTGTGGGGTGCAATGAGGTCATTCTCTTGGCCTGTGCCTCCGCCTCAGGGCCAGTCCAAAACCCTAAGAGCAAGGTCTGATCACCAAGGGAGACAGAGGTTGGCACACAGGCACAGTGGGCCCTTTGTCATAGGTCCCCCGGTCGTAACCCTGGCTCGGCCGTCCTGGGATGTCACCTTCCTCTCAGAGCAGGGCCCACCAACCCCCACCTTATGTAGATCAGGTCGGAAATAACCTCTGCTGCAACTAATGGCTGATTTAATCAGAGAAAACTGTGGACACATTAGAACTCGGCTGGTAATGATGTTACTCACCTGCCGCTGAAAAGCTTTCAATAGCTACGGCCTCATGGGGGCTGAGTCAGGGCACCCCTGCAGGAGGGCAGGGAAATCCCACGGGCGTGCCTGGCCGGCCCGGCGTGACTCCCTGTGGTGGCTTCCTGGGAACTCACTCAGGAACCCTGATATGTGCAAATGCAAACTTAAATACCATGCTAGTTACTAAGGACTTACTTTCTTTGCATAGTGGTTCCCAAAGGATTCCTTTAAATTTGACCTGACCAGTGAATGCTTTTTCTTTTCTTTATTTTTGTCTTCTTCTTCTTGTTTAATGAATACTCTTTCAAATGCAGCTTTCCCAGAAGCAAGTCACTGAGGCTGGGGTCTGCACCACGCCTCACGCCTGCAGGCCAGGAAGAGGGCTGACTGTGGACTGTCCTCCCCCTGTGTCCTCACATGGTCGTCCTCTGTGTGTGTGTCCTCATCGCCTCTTGTAAGGATACCAGTCCTGTTGGGTCAGAGCCCACCTTAATGGCTTCATTTTATTTATTTATTAAAAAAAATTTTTTTCCCTGTATTGATTTTAGAGAAAGAGGAAGGGAGAAGGAAAGAGAGATAGAAACATCGATGAGAGAGAACATCGATTGGCCGCCTCCTGCGTGCCCCCCACTGGGGATCGGGTCCACAACCTGGGTATGTGCCCTGACCGGGAATCCAACCGGTTATCTCTTGGCACATGGGTCGACGCTCAACCACTGAACCATACCGGCTGGACTAATGACTTCATTTTAATGTAACCACCTCCTCTTCTGTTGGCTTGATCACGCTGTATCCTGTTTTTGTTGTTGTTGTTGTTGTTTTTAATCCTCATTTGAAGATTTTTTTTGCATTTATCTTCAGATAGAGCAGGAGGGAGGGAGAGAGAAAGAGACAGAGAGAGAGAAACATTGATGTGAGAGAGACACATCAATTGGTTGCCTCCTGCATGACCCCAACTGGGGCCTGGACAAAATCGAAGTACGTGCCCTTGGTGGGGATCGAACCCGGGACTCTGAGCCAAACCGGCCAGGGCACACTGTATCCTGTTTTAAGTGAAGGACGAAGGACCCACTGTCTCCCCAGGGCCGAGGCCCCAGTGAGCACGGGGACAGGACAGCCGAGGTGCAAACGCCGGTGTCTCAGCTCCTCGGCCCTCATCACCCCCAGACCCAGTCACACGTGGACGCCCCTCCCGACAGTCTGGCCATGGGTTTGTCACGAAGCATGCGTGGACAGCAGCACCGGACATCCCCGCGAGCGGTCAGCTGCTGTCGCCGAGGTTCCTGGCGGGAAGAATAGGTGCTGCAGGCCCAAGGGGCAGGTGCTGGAACCCCACGAGGGCATAGAGACTGCCCTCCCCGCACCCCAGGGATGTGCTTGGTCTTCTCTCTGAAAGTGGCTTTGCCAGGGCCGCCCCCAGGCCGCAGCCAGCAGGGGGCCAGGGAGGCGGGGCCAGGCTCCCAGCTCTGAGGTGGGGCCTGGGGGAGCGCCCAGCTTCCTGGAGACCTCCCCCTGCCTTCCTCCCCACACCTAGACCCAATTCTTGTGGGAGGAAAAGCCCCGAGTCCCACCGGAACTCCGGCAAGGGGGGGGGCTGCATTTCTGGAAAGTTCTTCCCAAGTGCAGAGTGACACGCTCTTCTTGCTCACCCAGCAGTCAGGGTCAGCAAGGTCCCTCAGATCCAGTAGGAGGAATCCAGGCAACCCCTTCCTTCTGGGCTGGTTCTACCAGATCTGAACCTTGACCAAGGAGAAACCAGGCCTGGGTTGGGCCCAAATGCCCTCTTCAGCATGGCCGTGCTATCGCTGGCGGCCGAGGCTGCCAGGCCTGGACTCCACCCTCCGCCACTCCCAGCTCCTGCTCTGTTTCTGTATCTCAGGCTTTGCCATCTGGGACCCCTCCCAGGGCTGCCTGATTCCTGGACATGGTACAAGACTCAGCCCAGGAGCTGCCTCCCCGATGCAAACCTACCCTCTGGAGCCAACGTGCCCAACACCCAGGCCACGACCCAGGGCCAGGTGCCAGACAAGCAGGGATGTCCTTCTGCCCCAGTCTGCCAAAATGATGCAAACCTGCTGCCCCTGCCCTGCTTGTTCCTTTCCTAGAAACCATGGCGGAGGCTCTTGGCCGTGCCTCCCCGCCCCTCCTGCCCGGCAGGTGGTTCCCCAGGAGGCCGGTGTGGCCCCTCCTCCTGAGAACCGGGAGGAAGAGGCCCTTCCTGTGGCAGTCGCCTGGGCTGTCGGCCTCACACCATACTGGACAAGAACACAACCCACATGTGAAAACATCACACACACAGAAAGCAGATCCCTTCACCCCTTGCCAAGGGGCAGCCTTCCCCTCATTGATGTGCTTGGAAATAGAGACACTCTCGTCCCCTCGGCCCCTGGGGGACACCAAGGTGTGAGCTACACAGCCCACTGTAGACGGGGCCAGTTTTGGCCTCTACGGGACTTTGTGGGACCTGGTGCCCTTGCTGGGCCCCCTTGTCCATGTCCCAAACTCCTCGTGGGAGAGGGGCAGCCGCTGTGCAGCAACTGTCCCCAGAGAGCATCAGCCGTGGGACTGTCCTGAGTGCCCTGGACACCTGCAGAGAGAAGGGGTGTCCAGGACCCGCCCCTGGACCGGGGGCACCGGCAGCATCCTCTGTGCTGGTCCCACCCCTTCGCCCTCGGTCAGAACCTCAACCCAGGATGGGCCCACTTCGCCCTCCTCCCAGTGTGACATCAGGCCTCTGCTTATTTCCAGCACATTCTGGTGGAGCGGCTGCCGGAGCCACACAGCCAACGCTTCCGTCCTCCAGGATCCTGTAATCCCCCACCTTCCCCTTCACTGCATGCCGCCCCTGGACCGAGTGTCCTCACCTGTCATCCTTTCCTGTCACCTCCACCCCCACGGGCGGTGACTCAGCCCTGCTAATCCCCCTCTCTCCCTCTGCCGTGCTGACACCCAGCCCTGCGTCTCCACCTGCCGTGGTCCTCGCCTCCTGGCCTCCTGGTCCTCGACGCGCTTGCGGGGGCAACTCCGCTGCCTCCAGACCCCCGGGGTCTGAAGACGCTTCAACCCTCACCGCTCGTCCTGCCCTGGCATGCTGGCTCCCCATCCTACTGCTGACATATGGCTCCCCAACTGACACTCTGGGGCTGTCCCCAGCTTGCGCCAGAGCAGGGAAGACAGCGGGGACATGTGGAGGCGACAGGAGGCCCAAGCAAGGCTGCGCTTGGGGGAGACATCCTGACCCCACAGTGCAGGCCTCTCAGGGACAGGGCAAGAATGGGTGTCTCCCTTCCACAGGGGTAGTCCTGGGAATACCCCCTTTTTTTGGAATCCTCACCCGAGGACATTTTTGCGTTTATCTTCAGATAGAGCGGGAGGGAGAGAGGGAGGAAGAGAGAGAGAGAAACATCGACGTGAGAGAGACACATCGAGTGGCTGCCACCCACACGACCCCAACCGGGGCCGGGGACAAACTGCCACTGAGGTACATGCCTTAGTGGGACCCGAGCCCGGGCCTCTCTGGTCCACAGGCCGGTGCTCTAACCACTGAACTAACTGGCCAGGGAGGGAATACTCCTTTTGAAGGATCTTCTGAAATTCTCTGGAGCAAAGATGGCCCTGCCCTGGAACAGAAGAATCCCGTGGGAGGGTCCAGTTCTTAGCCGGAGTCACAGGGGCTCACAACGATGCCCACAGTGGACTCCTGACCTCAGCAGAGATGAGGCCCTGCCACTCCAACCAGAGGACATCAGAAGGAGCAGCGTGGGAGCAGGCGGACGCAGCCCCAGCCTTTGCCCGCCTGCTCGCGTCTCCTGGGACGTCCTGGCAGATGTGATCTCGGAAAGGTGACAGCTCCCTTTTCGGTCTGAGTCACCAAGACCAGGACCCTGAGCCTGACAGAGTTGGGAAGCACATGACCCTTCGTGAAAGCCGCATGCCAGCCTCTCAGAGCCTGGACATGCCGCCCAGTCCCCCCGACAAAGGGCTGACGGCACCCTTCTGAGCAGAAATGTTCCTTCACCCGGCACCCCAACTCCTGCAGCCATGGGTGGGTTCTGGGCAGAGAAAGCCTCATCACATGGGCCAGCAGGCTTCCTGTGTGGGTCTTGACTCAGGCTCCCTGGGGTGGCCAGCCCTGGAGCCCATGCAGCCCAAGACCCTGCCCGTCACTGTCAGTTACTGGGAGAGCAGGTCACCCTCCTCATCAAGCCCCAGGCACCCCGTAAGCTGGAGCACATCCTTCCACTCCCACCCCTCACTCCTTCCTCAGCCCTCCCTCCAACCTCCCCAAAGGCAACCTGTCCTGAAGCTGATGCTTATCACACCCTCCTCTTTACCATGTGTATGTGCACCTCTAAACAGTAGTTTCTGTTTTGCTTGATTTTGACCTTTATACAAGTTGAAGCATGTGGCACGAAGTCTCCTGCAATTAGCTCTTTTTCACTCAATATTGTGTTTCTAAGATGATCCACATTGTGGCATGTAACTACAGGTCATTCTTTTTCACTGCTGTATACTATTCTACGTATGACTTTTGCACAATCCACATATGAAGTTGCTGGTGATGAGCAAAGCATCTGAAACATTCTTGTCTGTGTGTCCTGCTACCTGTGAGGTTTCTCCAGACTATAAACCCCTCTCTCTCATCATTCAACCAAAGGGGCATTCAACAGAGGATGCGAGCGTGCTGTGCCTAGCAGGGCATGCCCGCTGACGGCAGGTGGCCATGTCAATGCGTGTTCATGTCTCCAGGTTATTTATGTTTCTTGATCATTGTTGTTGCATTCTTAAGACAATGGGCTCCTCCAGGTAGAACACACCTGTGCTTTGACAGTTTCTCTGAGGCCTGGATAGGCAGGCGGGGGAGGGGTGGGCAGTGTCAGAGGCAGGGCAGTAAGGCCATCGGGGCCAGGCGCTCTGCCTCCCTCCAGCGTGGGGACTCAGGGGAGCTCAGGCAAAGGCCTGATGCACCGGAGGTTCCCAGCCCCAGGGAAGGACGCCCTGTGGTTTATCAACCACGGCAGGCTTATACTTTTACAAAAGAGAAGAAAAAGAAACAACTGGGCAAATGAAATTAAGAAGCAAAGGCCTGCATTTTCACTGCTGTATTCACACGGCGTCACCGTCAGATGGGCATCGCTGTCTGCGATGCCCCGGGTGACTGTTTGTCCGGCTGTGGGCTGTCCGGTGGCCGCCTTCGCAAAGCCTGCTGCTCAGGTGGGTGGGAGAACGAGAAAGGCCGTGGGCCAGGTGATGGGGACAGCCGGGCGTCACGGGGCAGAGAGTGGAGGGAAGTGGGGACAGATGACTCAGAGACAGGAAAGTCACGGGTGCTGGAGGGATTTTGGAGGAGAGACAGGGCCGGTGTGAAGGCCCCCACCCTGTGGACGTGCCCCTCCCCCACAGTGGGCCCAGCTCACCCAGAAGCTCTGCTGGGTGACCACCCGCTGAGAACCTGGCACAGATCCTCAGCCCCGCCACTCAGTTTCCCCACACATGTAATCGGGGAACAAGGCACCTGCCTCCGGGCTGCACTGACAACGAGATGGTGAGCCGTGCGGGGCATTCCACGGGCCCGTAGCCCACAACACCTGCCGTACCGTGTGGCCGCCTGCTCACCCTCTGGCCACCGCGCAAGCGAAGCCTGGACTCCGGCAGCACCAGTGGGGCCGTCTGTGGGTCACCAGCCCAGGTGGGGCCACAGCCTTCAGAGCCTGCGTGCTGATAACAGACCTGGGAGCTGGGCCCACGGCAGCTGCCTTATCTTCCACCCCAGCTGGATGCCTTTCTAATTCAGGGCTTTCCGAGCAGCCTGGCGCTCCTTAAATGGTCAAACGCAGCCTGATTGCGCCCGCCTGGTCACCAGCTCTGGGTTCCATCGCCTGCCACATGCCACAGCCCCCTGGAGCCATCTGCAGGTGGGAAGGGTCCCTCCCGCTCAGCCTCGGGCACAGCTGTTCCCCACGCCCGCCTGGGAAGGACGCCGCTCTCTCCAAGTGCTCAGAGCTGCTGGGGCCGCGCTTGGCTCTGGAACTCACCCCCGCGCCAGGGACCCGGAGGGCGCCCACCCGCGTCGGCAATTTACCGGGTGAGCTTTCCTTCCCACTTCAAAATCACCTCCACTCCCTGGAAAAGAAGAAACATTTCCGAAATCAAGGAAGATTCTAATTGGAGAAGGCAGATGATTAATCTCAAGGGCTCTCAACACAGCAGCTGCAGGTGTTGCCGGTCTGAGGGTGACGGCCGGAGCGTGCCCATCCCCCACCCCGTGTGGCAGCCCTGACTGCAGAAGAGGGAAGGGACCTGATGCCATCAAGCCAGCACTCCCTCTGTGGGAGCTCGGTGCCAGCTTCCAGATGGCTATCCGGGGCCATGCCCCAGGGCTCAGGCTCTGCCATCCCAGCCCGCGGGTTGATCTGGCCCCGCTGGTGTGAAGTCTGGGCTGCTGTGGGGTCTAGCCCAGCTCCTTATGTCCTCTACCCATCAGAGAGGAGCCGAGGGGGCTCCTTGTGGGGCCACTCATGCTCTCCAAGTCACCTGCAGTCACTAGGGGTCTGGGAGACCCACTGGCCCTCAGGACAGGCGACCCCTCCTCCCAGTGACGAGGCACCTTGGGGAGGCTCTGAAGTGGATGGAGAGCGCGCGGGAGGTGTCGGCCCCTCCCTGTGGTGCAGCCTGCCACCGGGCCTGCTTTGGGGCAGGGTGGGCACTTACCTTGCACTGAGGTGTGAGAGCCCCAAACCCCACCCCGCCCCCTTCCATGTCCCTGCCTACAAGGTGGAGCCGTGGGGCTGCCCGGGGCAGCCCACGGTGTTGAGTCTCCGGGGTGGGAGTGGGGGTGGGGGACAGTGCCCTTCTACCAAACAGCTGGCTCCATCCAGGGGCACACAAAATCAGGGCCAAGGCAGGGGCTGCAGGATCCCCAAGAGCCAGGGGCCTCCTGCCAATTCTCCCTCTGAGGGGCACAGAGGCAGACACAACCCACAGGGACAGAGCTGAGCTCAGCCTGCAGAGCAGGGGAGCGAGGCCCCCGTGCTTCCAGCGGTCTGAGTGCCGGGAAGAAGGGCCGGGCCTCCCGGGCTCCATGCAGTTCTGAGCCGCGGCCACTCTGCCACCAGACACAGGCATTAACGGCTTTCCCTGGGACCCTCTCGTCCGCGGGCTCACCCCTCGGGCAGATCCCCCAGGCCGCCCGGTTGGAGTCTCAGAGCCTGGGCATCGCCCCCAGGCTGGCTCACGGGGAAGCTCCCAGGCAGACCTTCCTCGGAGCAGCACGTGGCTCATGTCTCCAGCCCCGGGCATGTTCCCACCAGGAAAGTGGATCTGGACGCAGGGCCCTGGGGACGACTGTCAGGGCTGCGGCGCGGAGAGGCCTCCTCATGAGGACGAGAAAGGGGCCACGCGCTAACTGACCAGCTCAGGGGAGGCCTGCACGGCCGCCTGACAAACTCAGAGACCAAAAGCAACCACACAGGATGGTCTGAAATTAGAGCTTCTTTTTTTTTTTCAGAGAGAGAGAAACATCAATGTAAGAGAGAAACCCTCATTCTTATGTTAGCTGCCCCCTGCACGCCCCTTACTGGGGATCGAGCCTGCAACCCCAGGCATGTGCCCTGACCGGGAATCAGACTGGGACCTCTCAGTCATGGGACGGTGATCCGCTGAGCCACACGGCAGGGGCAGAACTTCTCAAGGGAAAGAGTCACGGCAGCAGTCTTGTGCTAGGCCGGCATCTTCCCTGCAAAGTCAGTCTTTGCCTTAACTGAGCCCGTCAGAAGTCTTTGTGCAGCTCCGATAACAAACCTTTGGAATGTCCCCTGAAGGCACAAGCCCCCACCTGAGCAAGAAACCACACCCCTCCTTGTCATCCTGTTGCCCGAAGACCCGGCCTGGCTGTCAGTGTTCCTTGTTAACTGGCCGGCGCCCACCGGTGTAAAAGAAGCGAGTGTTTACTTGAACCAGTCTCAGGTTTCCTCCTCTGCTTTCTCCCGCGCCCCCTCTCCACCGGGGGGTTCACGGCCCCTCACCGTCCGCCTTTGATTCCGACGTACAAACTCAGCTGCGAACCTGCTCTCTCCGCGTCTTCTGTTTGCTGAGATCTTGCTTCAGTTTGGCTCAAATAAACTCATAAAAATTCTCTCTAGGTTTGGATGTTTCTTATGTCGACACTGATGAAGGGGCTGGGGGCGGGGGGCTCTGGGAGGGCCCTGGGGACCCCTCACAAGGCACCAAAGAGGAGAGGCTTAAACGCCAGAAATGATCCTCTTCCGTCTGGGGGTCAGAGCCCAGCTCTCGGATGGGGACACTGAGTGCAGACAGCTTCTTGCTGTGTCACAGGTCACGTGACCAGCGAGGGGCAGAGTGGAGACGGCTCCTTGTCCCCTCCTGTGGCCCCTGCACTATGGCCCTGGAGTGAAGGACAGACAATAGGGCAATAAACAAGAGAACATACAGCTAAAGTACTGTGAAAACTTGTAGTTAAAATGTCCCACTTGGTAGCCCTTGCCCTGGCCCCTAAGGGGATTAGGGAACTAGGCGGGAGGGAAGGAGACGGGCAGCGGCCGGAGCTGACCACTACGCTGTGCAATAGAACTGCTCACCCTCAGACACATGGCTAACCGCAGATACCCGCTTCTGCGCATGCTCGCTCGCAGACCTCAGCCCAATTCCTCAGCAGGGGCTAAGACAACTGTATAAGCAGCCCTCCCCTGAGCCCGGGCTGCTCTCTCTGCGTAGGGTGGGCCAGTCGCAGCTAATAAAGCTCGTGAACCCCGTGCGGAGTCAGAGTCTGGTCTGTCTCGTTGGTCTACGGCCCTGGGCCCTGCCCCTCTCCAGCTCCACGGCCCAGTCTCACACCCCCGCAACCTGGACTGACCTTCGGAATGCGGGAACTGTTTAAATAGTAAGTGGTCCTTGGCTTTCTTCAAGGCCCCTAATCAAAAGAGAAAAAGAGACATTGCAAAGATCACTAGTGTTGGAAAGCTGAGTGACAGATGTGTGTGGGGGCTGCGTCCTCGTCTCCATCGCCATCCTCCTGGCCTCTGGTGGCCGGCCACAGGGGTCCCGGCCTTCCTGTCAGGGCAGCAGTGTGCACAGTGGTGGGGGGGGGGCCCGCACCCGCCAGCCTGCTCCCCATGAGCCCGCGGTTCTAATGGCAGTGATGGGACTGGACCGGGGCACCCCAGGAGCCCATCACAGTCTTGCCCCTTGGTCCCCAGGAGCCTGTGTTGTACAGGGGGCCTGGGGGTCCCAGGCCAGGACAGGACCAAGCCCCGCCCAGTCCTAACTTCAGCAGGAGCGGCCAGGGACCAGCTGTGCAGACCTGTGGGCCGAGGGGGAGGCCTGATTGTTCTGAGCAGCCTCCAGCCGTCACTCCCCACAGACCTCACGCTTTCTGTGCAGGAATAGTAACTTCCTCTGTGAGGCGCGTTTTGCTTGCACACACCCCTCCCCTAAGGGGTGCTGTGAGGAAGGGCCCTCTGCCCCCCGCTATCTGTGGCTGTGCCAGCACCTTCTCTCGGTGCTGCCCTGAAAGGCCACCTGAAGCCTAGGTGACAGCACCGGAAACGTCCCTCTGTGCGTGGGTGTGAGGCCACAGGGGCCACACCTCTGCCACGGGCATGGGTCCTACCACGTCAGGGGCAGGGAGAGGGTAGGAACACAGGGCCCCACCGCCATGAGTCATCGCCCCTCCAGCCGCCTCACCTGGTCTCCTCGCCGCTCTGCACCTCCTGGAGACGTGCCCCTTTCCACCGAGCCTCCCACCCCCTCTCTGGGCACAGGGCTGCCAATTCCCGGGGCCTCTCAGCCTCTGGGAGGAGGCATCAGAGCATGGCCTTGGGTGGATCCTGTCCCGGGAGTGGGCACAAGGACACTTCCTCAGCCCAGTGTGCACCTGGGGCTCACTCAGGTCACAGGGACCAGCGCCAGAGCACATCACTGTGACCTGGACGTGAGCCAGCCTGCTCACCCTCTCCCTGGCTGTGAACAAGAAGCCTCCGCCCTTGCCCTGGCCCGTTTGGCTCAGCGGTTAGAGCGTCGGCCTGCAGACTGAAGAGTCCCGGGTTCGATTCTGGCCAAGGGCACGTACCTCCGTTGTGGTTAGTGCCCGGCCCCAGCTGGGGTCGTGTGGGTGGCCAACAATCCATGTGTTTCTCTCACATTGATGTTTCTCTCTCTCTCCCTCCCTCCCCCTCTAAAGATAAATGTTAAAAAAAAAAAAAAAAAGAAGCCCCCCCCCCCCCGGCCTTAAATCACTTGTCTAAGGTCACACAACTACACGAGGTCAAAAGTCAGGCGCCAGGGCGCCAGGCATCCAAACGGCAGTGTGACTCCTCCCATGGTTTTACATGTGGAGGCCTCCAAGTGTGGGCACTGGGCACTCGAAGACACGGGGTGCAGGGCGTCCTCACTGCAGAAGACAGCACTCACTGAAGGAAGCCCTGCCTTGGGGGCTCCATTCTGGGGAAACCTTCACCTGGGGAATGTGGGTGCAGAACTGATCTGCACTGACCTGGCTGCCCGATGAGGCCGGAGCCTGAGCGGGTCTTGGGAGCCACCTGCTCCACAGTGTCCCTGCTGAGAGGTGGCAGGCACGGCCCTGGCCCCATGCTGCTCAGTCCCTGGGGCTCAGAAGGCCCCACCGCATGTGAGGACAGTATCCAGTGTTCTCAGGGCCTTTAGTAATCCCACTGGGTCCCAGCATTGTCCCTGTGATCACCTGTGACCTAGAGGCATTCCAGAACCCCCAACCTTTTCGATTTTACACCTGAGAAGTCTGCCTAGCGGTGTGACCTCGGGCAAGTCACCATGCCTCTGAGTGCTCTTTGTAAGACGGGGCGAGGAAAGCCACTCCTTAGGATGGCTGGGGAATCAGCCAACTGGCAAGCAGGTGGCCACTGGACACTGATAGAGAACAGACGACAGACCGACATCGGCACAGCAGGTGTCCTAGCAGAACAGAGTTCAGGACCCTCCAGAGCTCGAGTGTGAGGACACAGGATGACTGAGGGTACAGAGGTGCACCACAGATGGGGAGGTGCACCCCATCTGGAGAAGCTGCAAACTCTGGAGAAGCCGCCGGCTCTCGCCCTTTCCTTACGTGTCCTAGGAGACTGAGGTCTCTCCAGCCCGAACCCCTGAATCCTGAGAGGAAAACCGTTCCATACCCTAGCCCCACTGCCTAGAAAAAGAAAGGGGGGACTTGTTTGTGCAGATTCAAGTGCAAGTACGAGAAGAGAAACAGTGAAGGAGCCTCGACGATGCTGCCTTCTGCAGGGCCCAGAATTCCGTGGCTGTGTCTGCTCAGTTGCCAGGGCTGGGGGAGGGATGAGCAGGTGGGGGAGGGATGAGCAGGTGGGGGAGGGATGAGCAGGTGGGGGGGGGATGAACAGGTGGGGAGGGATGAACAGGTGGGGGAGGGATGAGCAGGTGGGGGAGGGATGAGCAGGTGGGGGAGGGATGAACAGGTGGGGAGGGATGAACAGGTGGGGAGGGATGAGCAGGTGGGGGGGGATAAACAGGTGGGGAGGGATGAGCAGGTGGGGGGGATGAGCAGGTGGGGGGGATGAACCGGTGGGGGAGGGATGAGCAGGTGGGGGAGGGATGAGCAGGTGGGGGAGGGATGAACAGGTGGAGCAGGGCATTTGGGGAGCAGAATGGTTCTGTATGATTACCAATCGGGCACATGCATCATTGTATATACATTTGTCAAAACCCAGAGAATAAACACCCAAACAGTGAATTCCAATGCGAACTATGGACTTTAGTTAATAACAATGTAGCAATGTTGGCTCATCAGTTGTAACAAGTGTAGCAACACCAGTGCAGGAAGTAAACAACGGGGGGAAGGGTGGGGAGAGGCAGGGAGGGAGAATGAGGGCATCTGTATTTTCCCATCAAATTCTCTATAAAGGGAGAACGTCTCTAAAAGAATTAGATCTATTACTTTGAAAAGGAGGAAGAGGAGGAGAGTCAGGAGGCAGATGGAGATTCTGAAGGAATCCAGCTGCCTCACTGATCCCCCCGTGCACCCCCAGACACGGCCCATGCCTGGCCGACCGGGCTCCGCACCGTGGATGGCTGCCCCGTGAGCAGCCCGGAGTCTGACAAGCTGCCTGGCCTCTGCCTACGAGGGTGGGCATCCCGGGGACTCTGGGCGGAGCCTGGGCAGTGTGCCAGGCCGGGTCCTGTTCACATGCATTTGCTTTGACAAACCACCACTAGCTTTGTGGTGCCAGCACCGTGATTTATGGGAGCATGGATGGCGAAAGTCGCCCAGAACCGCCCTCTATCAGGCAGTGTTCGGGGCACTGCTGGGGACTTCACTCCTGGTCACCTCAGCCCATAGGGCCACGGTGCTGAGGCAGAGACCCCTGTGAGCCCACTGGCTGCTGGAGCGCGCGCCCGTGGCAGGTGTGGGGCCAGGGTGTGTCCTGATGATGTGCCCGCCCCCCCCCCCGGCGCCCCCATCCACGCAGCCCTCGGTGCCTCAAGCGAATGGGCGATGGGGAAAGCTCCCCTTGGCATGTGGCTGGTAGGAAACGGCTCCCCGTCTCATGCCCAAGGCCCACGTTTCTCAGTACATTCGTTTTTCTAAGCACACACCCCACCTTCCTGAACCACTGCCTCCAGACTGTTCCTTCAGCCAACTTCTCCAGCGGTTCTGGAGAGAGGCCTTTGGCGCAGGGAACTGTGTGGCTGTGTCCTAGACCCACACGGTGGTGGGGAGCGGCGCGTCCCAAGGTGGGCAGACGTACGCCCAGGGGGTCTCAGCTCTGCTCGCGCCTGAATCCCCAGGGAGGTCTCCAGGACCCCCCAACAGTGAACCGCCCACACCCCAGGGAGGCACGAGGAGGAAATATTGACGCTTTCATTGTGTTTTTGTATCTCATCTTTTTAAAGTTCTTAAGATGCCTATATTTTCTAATATATAATATTTCAGCATGCTAGTCCCTGAAACGTACGAAAATGAACATATATTCCTATACTGGCAATGTGCGCTCAACTTCTTATTGTTCAAGATGAGGATATCACTGTCTCCACCAGCTCTGGCTGCTGTAGCAAGAATATCACAGGCTGGGCGGGCAGTAAAACAGAAGACATCTACTCCGCACAGTCCTGGAGGCTGGAAGTCCGCTGTGGCAGGGCTGGCAGATCTGGTGTCTGCCTTCCTGGCTGTGGACAGCCGTCTTCTCCCTGTGTCCACGGCGGAAAGAGAAACAAGCTCTCTGATGTGTCTCTTCTTGTAAGGTCACCGATCCCATTCCTGATGGCCCCACCCTGTCACCTACTCATCTCCCAAAGGCTCACCTCCAAATGCCATCATGTTGGGACTGGGGTTCCAACATAAGAGTTTCTGGGAACACAATATTTAGTCCATAACGATCACAAAAGCTTGGAGACGACTTTTCTGGAGCACTCACGCGCCTGAGTGGCACCCAAGGTCTTGCCCTCGATGGCCCGAGGCCATTCTGTCCTGACACAGTCGCTGAGTTCCCAGAGGGCTGGCAGCCCCACCCCAGCGAGCAGCTGGGCACTGAGGCCCCCTTGGTCCCCAGCCGGCTCTAACCCACTGCTCACCACTGTCACCTGATGTTCTTGCACAAGTCACAGTCCTCTTAGGAGCTGGTGGTGTGGCCCTGGAGCCTGGGGGCGCGTCAGAAAAGCCAGACAGCCCTGGCCGGTTTGGCTCAGCGGTTAGAGCGTCAGCCTGCGGTCCGGAGAGACCCGGGTTCGGTTCCCGCTAAGGGCACGTACTTCGGTTGCAGTTTGTCCCCGGCCCTGGTTGGTCGTGCGGGTGGCAGCCACTCGATGTGTCCCTTCACGTCGATGTTTCTTTCTCTCTCTCTCCCTCCCACTCTATCTGTACAAAAAAAAAAAGGAAAAATATCCTCGGGTGAGGATAAAAAAAAAAGAAAAGCCAGACAGAACAGAAAAGCCAGGCCTCACTTCCAGTTATTTCTTTTAGAAATTACCTGCCCAAAGTGTTGGGGACTAAAGCCCTCTGACACCCCATCCAAACAAATCACCAAGGGGAACCACAGGGATGGCATAGTGTCACAAGTCGCCCCAACCCACCCTTCGTCTCCCCCCAGAGTCCTGGGTTCTCTTCGACTTTCTCACAGAGGGTGTTCCCAGAGCTGCAGACGGAGGGGCTGGGCAGCCACTTTTCAGAACTCAAAACTCAAAGTTTTAGGAATGCCAGGAATCAAACTTTCACCCCAAGGGCATACTTTCCAGATGTCATTTCAGACCACAAAGCACGGAATCCATGCACGGTTGGTCTTTGGAAATGTCCAAACACTCGAAGAATGCTGACTGGTGGGTCTCACTGGTGGGTCTCACTGTGACCTTGGAGACCGTCAGTCACTTGGTCCCCAGGCGCCGCTGCCCGCGGCTCTGGAAGCAGCCAGGCTGAGGCCAAGTGTGACCAGTGGTCGCTCTCATTCCAGCAGCTCCGCATTGTGTCTGCTTCCGGTTCCAGGGCCAGGATTTGGTTTCGTCGAATCCACCCCAGGCAAGAACACAGGGAGGCGACAGTTCAAGATCTCAGAGCAAGGGCTCCTGTCTCTGCCAGAGGCCACAGCGAACTCCGGGGCTCCCCTCCCCCACTCCAAGGACACCTCCAGCAACCTGAGCAGCTCAGAGTGGGGACAGTGCCCTGTGGTTTCAGCCCCTATGGCACAGTTTCTTCAGTCACCCAGTGCTGCTCCCTGCCTCAGGCAGAAGACAGAAAACCTCGGCTGAGCGGTAGGAACCCAGAACATTCCAGAGCTCTGGTCCGATTGCTCAGGGCCAGGAGCATATGCTGACCACACCCTGACCTCAGGATGGCCCCTGGAAGTACTAGCAGCGTTTCCTTAGGTAAATTTCTTACATTAAAAGGATTGTTTAGAGTTCCAGAGCCCTCCCTCTAACTTCTCCAAACACCAGTTCAGGCCGAACTCCAGGCGTCCAGTCACGGGGAAATCCTCTACCTGAACTTGGCCCTGGGATCAGGAGAGCAGGGGGCTGGTCTCTGCATCTCCACCGGCGAGTGGGCGAGGGGCTGAGCTGGGCATCTCCCCAGGGGCCCACCCCACATGCACACACTCACTCACACCCCAGTCGCTGTCGTCTGCCCTGGGACCCGCAGACCCATCTCGGTGCCCGAACTCCTGCTCTCGCCGTCAGCGCCCATGGAAGGCGTGTGGCCCCAGGGCACCTTCCTCTTGCCCATGGCTCTGCACCCAATCCGCCCCCACTGCCCGCCCATCCAGTCCCCACTCTGAGACAGACAGGGATCATCAGAGCCTGTGGGGCCTCCCCACGGCCTCCACGTCTCCCGTGCCAAACTGCTTCCCCCCAACCTCCTGCCAGAGGGGGTCCTTCTCTCTCCCACTCCCCTCCGCTGGGACGGGGGTGCTGGCTTTCCTCCTGGCTCCTCATGGCCACACCAGGCCACTGTCGCTTCATCCTCCTAAAACCCTCACACTGAAGAGCGTCCTTAAAGACTACCCCTCCCCCGGCCAGTGTGGCTCAGTGGATTGAGCGTCATCCATGGACTGAGAGGTTCCGGTTTGATTCCTGGTCAGGGCACATGCCCAGGTTGTGAGCTCGATCCCCAGTAGGGGGCGTGCAGGAGGCGGCCGATCAATGTTTCTCTCTCTCATTGATGTTTCTATCTCCCTCTCCTTCCTCACTCTCTAAAAAACAAAATCCAGCCCTGGCCAGTTTGGCTCAGCGGTTAGAGTGTCGGCCTGCGGTCCGGAGAGACCCGGGTTCGGTTCCTGCTAAGGGCATGTACTTCGGTTGCAGTTTGTCCCCGGCCCTGGTTGGTCGTGCGGGTGGCAGCCACTCGATGTGTCCCTTCACATCGATGTTTCTCTCTCTCTCTCCCTTCCTCTTTCTCCCTCCCATTCTATCTGTACAAAAAATGGAAAAATACCCTCAGGTGAGGATTAAAAAAAATAAAAAAATAAAAAACAAAATCCAATGAAAATATATTAAAATAGCCCTGGCCAGTGGTTAGAGCATCGGCCCACGGACCAGGGAGGCCCGGGTTGGGTTCCTGCTAAGGGCATGTACCTCAGTTGCAGTTTGTTCCCGGCCCTGGTTGGGGCCCTGTGGTTGGCGACCAGTCGATGTGTCTCTCTCACATCAATGTCTCTCTGTCTCTCTTCCTCCCTCTCTCCCTCCCGCTCTATCTGAAGGTAAGTGCAAAAATGTCCTCGGGTGAGGATAAATAATAAATAAAAAAAAAAATATTTGCTAAAAATATATATATATTAAAATAAATAAATAAATAAATGGGAAAACAATTTTAAAATTTGTTTAAAAACTAAAGTCAGCCCATGGTGTCCCCCTAGATCGCTGGGCGCCCCCCAGACGCCGGCACTGCTCCTATGACTGCACTCAGGTTTCTGGAGGAGCCAGCGTTCACCTGGACCATCCTCTCCTCCCCGCCCGCTCGGCCCTGACCTCACCCTGCGGTGCCCCCTGCACGCTCTGGGCCCCAGCGGGTCATCACCAGGAAGCGCCCCTCCTTGTCGCCTTCCGCTCCCGCCTCTCAGCCTCACTCCCTCGAGGGCCCAGGCCCACATTCCATCAGTCCAACCAGCCTTCTGCTCTGCCTCCCTCCTGCGGGTCTTCGCCCCTCCCTCCCTGACAGAGACGTGTCACAAGGAGAAGGTGGACGGAGGAGGAAGCATGAGAAAGGGCAGGATGTGTGTGTGCACACGTGTGTGTATATACATACGTCCTGTGGTGTGTGTGCACGTGTGTGTATACATATGTACCTGCAGTGTGTGTACATGTGATATGTGTGTGTGGTGTGCATACATGAGCATGTGTGGTGCGTGTGTGTACACTGGCCGCCAGTGGGGACTGGTGTATGGGGAAGTGGGAGAAAACTGAGCGTCCCAGGTATTGGGCACTGGGTATCAGTTTCTCCTCTGTCATCTGACTCCACCTGGCTGGCCAATTTCCCTCATCAAAAATCAACACCGCTGTTCCCAGCAGACCATCAGCCAACTGAGGCAAGGCTGCCCATCGGGTGCAGGGGCCACTCCCCAGGGCACAGCAGGCCCTGAGTGCCCTGCACGGTGGACCTAGCTCAGCAGCCCTGGGGTGCAGGGAGGAGCAGGCAGGAGCCCACCACCCAGGTCCAGGCCTGGCAGGGAATGTGAAGGATATAGTCTCTGGTTGAAGAGCCACCTGGGGTTTCTGCTTGTCCAACAAGCTGGGTAACAGTCCTCTGAAGTCACCTCAGCAGAGTCCCCGTGACTCCAGGCACAAGCCACGTACACTAGCCCTGCCAACGCCGAGTGCCCGTCCCTGTGACAGGTGGCCTTGGACCTGGGGAGGAAGTCCTAGAAGGGGAGCAGTGCTCAGGACGATGTCTGGGGCCAGGCCGGCTTGGAGGTCAGGAGGACAACGAAATTGCAGTCTGGGCTCCCTTGCTGCCCTGGGGTGTGAGGCCAGAAGCTAAGGCAACAGAGAGGGCCCCAGAATGCCCCTAGTTCTCAAACAAGGCCAAGGTCAGATCACCCAGGGGCCTTCAGAGCCAGGCCTGTGAATCAGAGCAGGTCATTTGGGGATCTGCATTACCAAACTCCCTGGACCCTGCTAGGAGACCAGGCTCGTCAGCAAGTGGGCATTAATGGAAGCAGCTGGACTCCAAGGGAGAGGGCAACAGGGGGCCCCCTGTGCTCTGGGAACACTTGGCTCACAGCAGCACTGACCCCTTGGTGCCTACGTGCAGGCTGGTGAACAGTGTCCACCAAGACCCTGACCACCTGGTGGCTGTGCTCATCGAGGACCTCGTGGCATGGCTGGATTTTCAGGCCCTGTTCAGCTCAGAGTCAGCTCAGTCTCTGTTCCGTGATCACAGATCTCTATTCAAACAAAGCAGCGAGACACCTGTCCAAGGCAGGAAATGCCAGTGACTGCAGGGCCCTGGCAAGAACGCACGCCAGGGGTGGCGCAGTGGTGGGGACAGCGGTGACCTGGAGGACGGATGCGCCCTCTGAACTGGAGCCGCGTGGGAAGGTGGGCCCAGGGCAGACTGCCTTTCAGGAATGCTGAATTTTTCGGTGACGTTTCCTCTTTTTAGGTGTGAGCAATGCCCCTCTAAACGTGTTTAAGCGCTGACAACGTCAGGAGTGAAGCGGCACCAGCCCGCCAGGTCCCGCGTCCTGGTCGAATGCAGCTCCTTGGCCTTACAGATGAGGAAGCTGAGGCTGGGCAGGTGGGCAGCACACTCAGTCACGTGGCCGCTTCCTGGCAAAGCTGGGGCTGAGACCTGTGCACGTCTGGTTCCACGTCCTCCGGGTGACACCGGTCACCTATGGATTCTATGAGACAAAGCCGAGGGCCCCCTGGCCGTGCATTTGTTCAGAACGTTAAATTCCTTCCCCTCAGAGGGCTCAGGAAACAGGTCTTCCTCCCACCGTGCTGGCACTTGGTGGCTCTGCCAAAGGGGCAGCTTGAGCCCGTGCCCCAGATCAAGGCCCCCGGCCTCACGGTTTCCCTCGGACACCACGCTCTCGCCACCGTCTCTACAACATGCCGCTGGCCAGGGAAGGACCCAGGGTGGCTCAGCCAGACCTGCACACACCGCCCTTCTTGGGTGACAAGAAGTTCTCTAGTGACACCCCGCTGGGCCTCGGCCGCACCTGAACCTCCCTCTCCAGCTCGCTGCAAACGCCACTCAGACCTGCTGCCCACTGCGTCCTGTTGCTTCAGCCTTCGCTGTTTCCTCTCCCGCTGCAGGGCGATGTTCACACGGCTCGCAGGTTCCGGTGTTTCCGAGTTACACCCCGGGGTCCACTTCTTGCCACCGTCTGGAGCGCTGCTTCTGGATCCCCAGCAACACCCCGACACCTGCCCGGTGCCCACGATCACAAACCATCCCTGATCTCCCAACAGGCCCGCTGGCGGGGGCATGGTGCTCGAGGGCCCGGTCACAGGTCCGGCCCCGTGAACCCCAAGGTGCCGGGCAGTGCCTGCAGCCCCCGCTGTGTGGGAAGACTCAGGCAGGAATGGAGGGTGTACTTCTAAGTGATTCATGGGAAAACATACACAAATCTAGGACAGAGGACAGGCAGATCACGGGGGTGGCCATCAGTTACCACCACGGCACTGCCTCCCAGGCGCAGGGCAAATGCTGGGCTTGCCCAAGCCCTGCGGCAGGGAGAGGTGGCCGGTGGGGTGCCTGCCCATGAGGGGTGTGCAGAGCCACTGCATCGATGGACACTTGTGGTTCTCCAAGGGCAATACCTGGCCACCCTGCTGTGCTCCATTCTCTAGGGTACTTTGGGAGGGGCAGAGACCCCACAGATGGCATGGCAATGGCTCTGTGGTCACCAGGGCCACTACAACTGGAGTCAAACCCCTCACAGCCCAGAGTTGCCTCCAGAGCGGGTTGTTGGGGGGCTGAACCAGGCACCCCCTTGCACAGCCAATCAGGCAGCCCGGATCCCGCCGGAGTCGCCCACGGACCGTCCTATTCATCACTCTTCACCAGTGAGCCGGGGAACAGAAAGTCCTAAATGTAATGACTTAAGATGCGATTTTTCACCATCGGTAGGAATAGAGGGTTTCAAGTACAGGTTAAACTGTTTTTCTGGAGAATACAATTACAGCTTTGACACAACAAAATTTAGTGGCCTGGAAATATTGGCCCAGCTGCACCAGTTAAACGACCGTGTACACTCCAGCGTGGGCTTCCGGTCCCGGCGGAGGAGCGGGCCTCACACCTCAGCACCTCGCGGCCGTGGGGGCACCGTGACTGAAGGACGGAGGAGCGGAAGGAGGTCCCTGCAGGTTGGAGACCGTGAGGGGACCCTGGAGGAAAGTGCGGGAAAGAGGTAGCCTGTTCTGTGGATGCACCTGTCCCAGCCCTGGGCTCACCCCTGACCCACAGCAGTGTCGCCAAGGCCTTGAGAGCCGAGCTGAGGTGGAGACCACGGGCCACGGAGGTGAGACAGACTGTGGCCTGATCTAACCGGAGCGACGGCCTCGGACAGCGTTTTCCTGGAGGATTTGAACAAGACTCAGAATTACACAACATGGTATCTAAAGCACTCAGGAGTCCACCCAAAATTACTTGACATGTGAAGAACCACAGACATTCTCGGGAGAAAGACAATCTGCCGCCCCGAGATGGTCCAGATGCTCGGATCGTCTGACAAAGGCTCTAAGCATTTGCTGTAACCGTGCTCCGTGCGGAAAACACACTTGAAATGAATGGAAGAAACAGAAACGATCGGGAGAGAAATAGAAACTACAGAAAAGAAATAAATAGATTTTAGAAAAACATAATATCTGAAAAACATTTTTTAAAAATCAGTGGATGGGCTTCATAGTCAAAGGGCCATGAAAGAAGAAAGAATTAATAAATATATGGATAGATCAATAGAAAATTTCCAATCTAAACAACAGAGAAGACAATTAGACCAAAAAGCCAAATGAACAGCACTTAGGGACCTGTGGGGCGATATCAAAAGGTCTAGCATTAGTCTCAGAGTCCCAGAGAAGAGGAGGAAAAAAAATGGGGCAGAAACATATTTGAAGAAATAATAGCAGAAAAGTCCCCAGTTTGGGGAAAGATATCAATGTACAGTTTCAACAAGTTCAGCAAATTCCAAACAAGCTAAATTCAGAGAAAGCCATGTCCACGTCACAAACAATCTGCTAAAAAACCATGGACGCCCTGGCTGATTCGGCTCAGCAGGTCAGCATTGGCTCGAGGACTAAACAGTCACGGGTTCAATTCTAACCAAGAGCGCGTGCCTTGGTTGCGGTTTGGACCCTGGCCCTGGTCAGGGTCGTGTGGGAGGCAACCAATCAATGTGTCTCTCTCACGTCAATGTTTCTCTCTCTTTCCCCGCCCCCTCCATTTCTTCCACTCTATCTAAAAAGTAATGGAAAAACATTCTTGAGCCTGGCTGGCATGGCTCAGTGGATTGAGCATCATCCCAGGGACTGAGAGGTCCCGGTTCGATTCCCAGTCAGAGCACATGCCCGGGTTTTTGCGCTCGAGCCCCAGTAGGGGGCGTGCAGGAGGCAGCCGATGGATGTTTCTCTCACATCAATGTTTCTATCTCTCTCTCTGAAAACATCAATAAAATCATATTGTAAAAATAATAAAAATAAAAGGAAAGAGTGGGAGGGAATCTCAGGTTTCATGGCTTCTCTGTTTTACTTGAAGTGCAAACTATGACCTCCAAGGAGACTGTGAGAGGCCAGGGTGAGTCGATTGTAATTGCAAAGCAACCACTAAACAAATCCAGCGCTCAGTGGTTAGAGCACCAGCCTGAGGACACAAAAGTCTCAGGTTCGGTTCTGGTCAAGGGCACGTACCTTGGTTTCAGTTCATCCCCAGCTCTGGTTGGGTCATGTGGGAGGCAACTAGTCGATGTGTCTCTCTCACATCGATGTTTCGCTCTTTCTCCCTCCCTCCCATTCTATCTGAAGACAAATGGGAAAGTATTCCTGGCTGAGGATTGAAAAATAAATAAATCCAGAGATATAGCCAAAAAGTCAATAGATAAGTTAAACTAGAATACCAAAAAATACTGAAAAAAGAAAGCAGGAAATGGGAACAGAGGGACAAACACCAGAGCTGACAAAGTGAATCGTAAAATGACAGGTTAAACCCAGCCGTGCCGATGACGCGTTAACGGTAAACAAGTTCAAAGTAATAGCAGCATGTTTATCAGAGAACTGGTCTATGGCGAATCAGCACTCAGGTTACCAGGAAGGGCAGGAGGTAGGGACAAGAGGCGCAGGTGACAGCGACCGAGACCAGAGCTCCGGAGGGGAGCGGTGAACAGCTTCAACTCTGAGCCTTAAGTCAGTGGGAGGGACCATGCAGGACCTCGGAGCCTCCGTCCTGGGACTAGGATCACGGCGGGCTTTCGGGACCCCTGAAGACTGTGGTCTGCTGGCCACACCACCCTGGAGGGTTCTTCCTGCTGGGGGGAGTGGCACCCATGTCCCTTCACTGTGGGAGGACAGGGGTGGGTTCCTGCCCACAGGCTGGAAATCGCAGGTGGCTGTCTGCTCGGCTGACCCCAGAGCGCCTCGTTTTCCATTCTGAGTCATTTTCTGGGTCCCCAGAGAAGATTCCTTGTCTGGCCACTCACTGGGGATAAAAATATCCAGAGTCCCTTCCAACCATAGAAAGAAGGTGGGGCTGAGAGGCCCCTGTGGAGGTGGGGGGGGACCCACTCGCTGTCCCCAGCAGCTACTGCAGGGCCTCTTGGTGAGCAGGGCTGGGTGACCCTTGGCACCACCCTGAGTAAAAATACTGCTCTAAAAAGGGACGACATGAGTCCAGTGGAGCACATGCTCCACGCCCCGCCGGGTCCCCAGAGAGGTGTCAGGGGGGCCAGCGGCCTCACAGGGACACCAGCAGCTGGGGGCGGGGCGGGGCCAGCTCAGACAGCCGGGCTGTGTCCCAGGAAGCCAGAAGAGGGGCCCCACTTCCCAGAAAAGAGGGCTGTGGCTTAGCAAGATGGAGCTATTTTTATGTATCTGCCTTCCCGGGGCAGCCACAGAGTCAAGGGGGGCACCCAGCGCCCCCCAGGGAGCACATTCAGCTGAAGGCAGAAAGAACAATGCCGGGGCAGCTCCCGTTAGAGCAACAGACAAAACAAAGCCACCTCCTCCAGCCTCAGTTTCCCCAGTAAATGTGGGGCGGGACAGTGTTCTGTGGGGTCCCTGTAAGTGGTAAGGGGAACAGATGGGCCGGAAGACTCTAGTCTCAGGGGTCTGCGTGGGAGTGGGCGGTGGGAAGGGGCCTGAGGATGCTGTGGGCTGATGCTGCGTGGAAACAGATACCACCTGGATTAAACCCTAGGGTTTCCGGGGGCATCCTGGGCCCCCTTCTCCCCTTGTTCTTCCTCCTTTTCTGTCCCTCCACTCCACTGTCACTGCCTCTGAACCTCACAGCTGCCCAGGCCCCCCGCTCTCCCCCCCGGGTACCAGGCCAGGTCACTCCCTCTGAGCCTCACTGCTGCCCAGGGCCCCCGCTCTGCCCCCCGGGCAGATGGGCTTAGCTTCTGTCCGGAGAGGTTGAGGGATGAGATGGGGGTCCGCCAAAGAGGGAAACGCTACGGAGCCTCCTGAGATAAGCAACAGAGGCGGTCGGGGAGGGGGGCATAGAGGGAGGGGGTCGGGATGGAGTGGATCTCACCGGGAAGGGAGCTCAAAGCAGTGGGTGGGTGTGTGGGGGACGGGGTTCTGAGGGCTGCGGCTGTGCTAGGGAGGCCGCACCCCAGGTTCTTGTTGAACCGTGTGCACTTCAACAAGCCCGGGCACCTCCGGGAGCCTCCCTGTGCTCACAGGGGCTGGATGACACTGGGGCCTTCCTGTGGAAACCTGAGTGGTTTGCATGGTGGCTCCCAAAACATGTCCATGTCCTGGTCCCCGGAGCCTGAGCATGGGACCTTATTTGGAAGTAGGGACTTTGCAGATGTGACTGAATTAGGCTCTTGTTGGGATCATCCTGGATTACCTATAGGTCCCTAAATGCAGGTGTGAAGTGAGGGGCCAGCCCAGAGGAGGGGCGGGTTCCAGGCCTTCAGCAAGACACCCCGTGGTGAATGAGTGGATTACCAACATTGATGAAGATAACAATAGTACCTGTCATTCATCACGTGCCTACTCTATATCCCGGCCACTCTTCATACACTTTCTATTCTGTAGAAGAATCCTAAAACACAGACACAGTTTTTGCAATTTTCCAGGTGAGACAGTGACGTAGGGAGAACTAAGTGCCTGGGCACTGCCCTCGTCACGGTGACAACAGCATGAGGTCACCCTCGGGAACCGGAGTCGGGACAGACGGGCTGTAGCTGGAGTCTCGGGGTGACTCGGGCCAGTCGCTGAATCACAGCGTGCACCCGGAAGGTCGGGTGTCCCCTGCCGTCGAAACCTCTGGCTCCCGAGCTTGGGCAGAGAAAGCTCTGATAGCAAACGCTGCCAGCAAGGAATCCCACACCTACCCCCTCCAAGTCTGGGATGGCAAGTAGCAGCCGTGTGACTACGGAAGGGTTCACTGGAAAACGGACGGAAGGCCCCGTCCCTGAGTTCAGACAGCTGGAGGCAGCTGACGAGAGGCAGCATCGGGTGGGCTTTCTGGTATGCTCGCTGCGGGCCCTGCAGCCGACTCAGTGCGAGACGCAGAGGTCAGACGAGGACTGCGACCCACCAGGCACGACGGCCTACTGGGAGAAGCTGTCTGTCGCACCTGTGGGTCTGTGAATACGTGTATTACATCTAGAAGTAAAAGCTAAATCAAGGGGTATGAAGAGTAGTAAGTTTTCAGAGCAAAGACTGAGAAAGATTAGAATAACCACGAAAGCGTGCGGGGGGGTGGGGGAGGTGGGATACAAGAGCCCCTGCAGGAGGAGGGAAGGAAGGCTTGGCAGGACCTGGGCATCTAACAAAGGGTGTTTCCAACCAAGGGGGGAAGACCCCAGGGGTACACGGTGTGTGAGCTGTGAGGAAGGCCCGCAATGTGGGCTGGCGGGGCTGTGGGCCAGGGGAGCATGGGGCAGAGAGGGGACCTGGAACCTGGAGGCCCAGAGCCCCAAGGCCAGTGGCGCTGCGATAGGCCGCGCCCAGCCCGGCCCGGGAGCCGCGGTGGCCTGTGTCTCAGTCCAACCACTTTCTCTCCCAGGGCAGCCCCACCCAGAGAGAGTCCCTTTCCTGCTGGAGGCGGGGGCTTTCCGCCCAGTTACTCAGCACTCTCCGCTGTTGTCCTCACGGCCTCCCCCGCCCGCCCGCCCGGGGAAGGCTGTTCTGACTTGCCTGGCTTTCGTGTATCTTCATGCTGGTTACGTAAGGGCGCCTTATGTAACCAGCAGGCTCCATTGTCCCGGGCCCTCTAGGGCACTGGCCAAAGCTTCCTACGCTCCCCGGGCCAGCTCAGTGAGCCCCCCTGCTCACGCTTCCTGATGTGCCCCCTTTTCTGCTCTGCCTTACTGCCCCCGCCTGCAACCCCACAACCAGAGAGCAGCCAGAGACTCGGCCAGAAGGCAGGCCCACCCTCTGCCCTGGACAATGATGCGTTGGAGACCCAGACAGAGAGGCGGGGTGAGGGGACCACTGAGCGGCCAACCAGGGTATGGTGAGGCCAGGGCAGGAGGCTTCCTTCGGTGGGTCCCCCAGAAGCCGATTCTGAGACAGGATTCCAGGACAGTTTGTGTGGGAGGCAACCCCCACACGCAGGAGGAGGCTGGGGGAGGGCAGGAGCCAGGGCAGCACGGGGCCTCCGGGAGACTGATCCTTCAGCTGCGTCTTCATCGTCAAGGTGTCCTGCGTGGCCAACCTCCAGGCACGTCTGGCTCCTGTGGCCGGAGGGAGCCTTCGGGCAGCGTCGGGGGCTTGCTGTACCAGCCATCGGCCCGTACAGGGCACTGGGTGCCCGGGACCCTGTTACAGTGCCGGCACCAGGCTGCTTCTGCCCCAAGCTGGAGGGACAGAGGGAGGAGAAGGTGCCACCAGCACCCAAGGCGCAGGGTCGTGCTGCAGGCGCCCCAGCTACAGCGAGAAGCAACAGCGACTGGAGACGAGGCAGCGAGAGGAGGAAGGCCCCGCTTCTCCTGCCTCCGCCCCTAGGCTCCTACCAGAGAGGACACCGACCAGACACTGAGCATGACCCTGGCAGGGCAAAGGAGCTGGAACCCGCCGTCTCCAGGGTCAGGCCTACCCAAGAGCCGAGCTTGGCAAGGGGGCCTAAGGGCTTATGGGCCCAACAGCCCATGTGCCTCTGAGGGGCAGAGAAAGGAGGTGTCAGGCAGGCCATGGCCGAGGCCACCGCAGGGAGTGTCCAGCAGACTTGCAAAGCCAAGAGCATTGGGCGTGGCTGGGTGGCGGTGGGGACCTTTGTCAGGGCCCGGCTTCCCAAGCAGCCCCGTGGAAAAGCCTTGGCCTGAGGTCTAGCTTGGTCTTCAGGGCCAGGACGTCAGCACCGGGGGTGGAAGGCCCTGGCCTGGGACAGGCCCTGGGTGACTTGACTCCATCCAGGGGGCGGGGGGAGGGGTGCGCACTCTCACGTGTGCGTGCAGCTGTGCTCAGGAGCTGGGTCCCTGCTGGTCCTCTGCTTGGCCGCACCGGAAGCCAGGCCTTGCCATGTCCTGGCCGCTGCCGAGGCCGCGTGCTCTTGATTCCCGATAGGAAGTCTTCCCGAGTGAGTGGGGAGCTGACTCCATTTCAGCTGAAATGGACCGGCAGGAAGTGTCATTTTCTAAATGGACCTGAGGCCGAGGAGAAGGCCGTCCACAGGCCTGTCCCAGAGAACCAGCAGGGGACAGCACGGTGTGGCCCTCCCTGCGGCCCAGGGGCTCTGGTTCCTCCATCCCCTGTGTGTCATTTTTCCAGCCTCCTGGGCTGCCGAACACGCTTGTAAATCTACAAGGGCAGGGAAGTCCCCAGACGTCAGAACGAGGGCTCCTCCCCGAGGTATTCCCACTTAAAAGCATTAAGGTTGCCCTGGCCGGTTTGGCTCAGCAGTTAGAGCGTTGGCCTGTGGACCAGAGAGTCCCAGGTTCGGTTCCTGCTAAGGGCACGTACCTCCGTTGTAGTTTGTCCCCGGCCCCGGTTGGGGTTGTGTGGGTGGCAACCAGTTGATGTGTCTCTCTCAACTCGATGTTTCTCTCTCTCTCTTCCTCCCACTCTATCTGAAGATAAATGCAAAAATGGCCTCGGGTGAGGATTAAAAAAAACAAAAAAAAAAGCATTAAGTTGGACTCAGTTTGTTGAGCATCGTCCAGTACATAAAAAAAGGTTGTGGGTTTGAGTCCCAGTCAGGGCACATGCCCAGGTTGCGGGTTCGATCCCCAAGCTGCGTATGTATGGGAGGCAATGGATTGATGTATCTCATATCAATGTTCTCCTCTCTCTCTCCCTCTCTCTCTAAAAAATCAATGGAATATCCTCGGCTGAGGATTTTTTTAAAAAGCATTAAGATTGAACCTAATGCTCCCACAACAGGGAAATTGCTCTGAAAAGAAAAGATTTCAGCACATAAACGGTTGCATCTTAATTATTTGTCAAAAAGTGGAATCCGTCTGTTTGCCCCAGAACACCGGGTCCCATGGCCCTGCGGAGCTGTGGTTCCATCCAAGAGGACATTAACGTGACACCTGCAGTCTGAGGGATGCAAATGGCATGCCCACAGGGAGGACAAAACCCCCATCTCCCAGGATAAAGGCTGCTGCCCTTAGTTCTTTCTTTCTTTATTTTTTTAATAGAGGAAGGGAGAGGGAGAGGGATAGAAACATCGACGAGAGAGAACATCTATTAGTCGCCTCCTGCATGCCCCCACTGGGGGTTTGGCCCACAGTCTGGGCAGGTGCCCTGACCGGGAATCGCACTAGCGACCTCTTGGCGCAGGGTCTTCGCTCAACCACTGAGCCACACCGGCCGGGCTTCCTTAGTTCTAAGCCAGCAGTTCCCTGCACAGGAGCGGCCAAGCGACCCTGCTGGAGCCCAGCGGGGAGGAAGGGTCCTAGAGAGAGCCTCGTTCACGCAGAGCCAGTCTGTGGCTGGATTACTGTTATTATTATCATTGTGGTTGTTAATCCTGGCGGCCCCTACCTCCTCAGGTGCTACTTCCTAACCTGGAGCCTGCAAACCAACAGGGACCACGGGCCCAGGGCCCCAGCCACACTGAGCCGCTCTTCTCTTGGCGTCTAAAGACCTCCTGGCCTCGGAACAGCAGCAGAGGGCCCGCGCCGAACTCCGGGGCCAGAGTGCGCGGAACCGCACGGCCACTCAGGAAACTGGCGTGGGCTCGGTGGGAAGTCTGCGACGAGCTGGTTCCCCGGCCAACGGGCGGTGCCGGTGCGCTGTGTTCAAGGGCAGGAAGTGTCCTCCTCCACCCGGCCACCTTAGTCCTGGAAGGACCAATGGAAGCAAACGCTCTCTGTGCCCCCTGGAGCCTCCGGCAGCCTGGGCTCACCTCTGAGCTCACCTGTGCTGCTTGTAGGAGGCTTTGTCCCGCAGCGGCAGCTGTGCCGGGGTGTTGGTACTGAGCATGGGGGAGCAGTCTGGCCGCCAGTGAGCCCGCAGGGAGATGAGACCCTGCCACCCGATTCCATTGAGAGAGCAGCAAGGTGTGGATGGGGACACAGGGCCTGGAGAGCTGTGGGCTCCTGTCCAAAGACAGAAGGGAGGGAGAGCCGTCTGAGCAGCATCCTTCCATCAGGCCCGGGCAGAGGGCTGTGGACCCTGGATAGACTTCTGGAGTGTTCCTCCGGAGTTGGCGTATTTCATGAAGGCGGAAGCCCCTGCTGAAGGGCGGGGATGGGTCAGTTTCGACCTCAGACCACAGACGGCAGAGGGGACCGGCAGCCCGTCCTGCTGGGACACAGCCCGTTTTGCATGATGGACGGGAGAGGCTCGTGTGCCCAGGGGATGCAGGAGAGACTCCCCTCTCAGCTCCCAGGGCCACATGGCAGAGGGACACTGGTTGCTCCAGACGCCCCTCGGGGCCTCCAGGTGTGCTGGACAGGTAGACACGAGCAGAGCAAGGACAAGGCCAGCTACAGCAGGTCACCAGGGAGGAGAGCCCAGGGTGCCCGGCAAAGGACAACTGTGGGGTGGGACCTCACCTCCGGGGTGACCTTTCCTCCCCAAGCCTAACGCTGGTCATGCGGTTCGGACCCCTGGCCTTTCCTCCCCGGAGATACCTCGAGGCCTCAGTTGTATTTCAGCTCCAGGCCCAGAAAAGCAGCCAAACCAGACCAGTGACCCCATGGCTGACCTCAGGACCACGTGCATTGACTAATGACCCCCTGCCCTGGAGCTGACCAATCAATCACTGGAGACCCAACCCTGAAAGGACACACCTGGAAAGCGATGGAGACCCTCCCTGGGACCTCCCCTGAAATCTCCACCCTTAAAACCCTCAGGACAGTGGACCCAGGGCCTCACCCTCCCAG
Organism: Molossus molossus; assembly: GCF_014108415.1. Taxonomy (NCBI): domain Eukaryota; kingdom Metazoa; phylum Chordata; class Mammalia; order Chiroptera; family Molossidae; genus Molossus; species Molossus molossus. Next base: position 6,029,996 of record NW_023425388.1, on the reverse strand, counting down.
GAGCACACCGGGCCTCTCCCTCCCCCTCCCCCTCCCCCTCCCACTCTCCCAGGCGGGTCACCTTTACCCTCCTCACTCCCAAGCTTCAAGGGCCTTTACCTCTGTAACTTATTTCTTAAGCCTATTTGTTCTACAAATTAGTTCTTCTACATCTGCGATTTTTCAAATAAATGTTCTCTTATAGTTGGAGTCTCAGCTCTGAATTCTTTCCTAGCCAGAGTTCAAGTACCAAGGTTGCTGCGCCCAGGCCCAGTGTGACCCCGGGGGCCTAACACCCCGTGTGGTCCCCCCCCCAGCACAGGCATGTCTCACTGTGTCACCGCCCACAGCGTCCTGTGGGGCAGGCAGGGGCTGGTTTGCGGCACAGGGGCTTGCCCCAGACCTCCCTCAGAGCTGGTGGAACCAGCCTCCACCCTCTGGGCTCCACAGCCACCAGCCTCTCCCGCCCTAGTCATCTGTGCCTCCTGGGAAGAGGGCTCAGGGAGCAGAGGGCTTGTCCGGGTCACACGGTTGGTCAGTGGGAGACCAGCTTGAACACAGCCTGTCCCACGCTCCTGGACTAGGCGGCCCGAGAGCGGGCAGGAGCTGAGCCGGTGAGGACAGAGTCCCATCTCCCGGAGAAAGGGGAGGGGCGCGGGTCGGGGTGCAGGCCTGCTGTGCTCCAAGAGGGTCGAGGTGGAGAGTCCACAGGCGAGCGAGTAAAGGGAGGACGGGGGCAGGCAGGAGGGAGAAAGGACGAAGGGGCCGGGGCTCAGGGAGGTGACTCAGCAACCTGCTGAGGGTTAGAGAGGCTTCTGACCTGGGGGCGGGCTGTGCGCATCAGGGCAGACCAGCGACTCTCTGGGGGGACAGTCCCGCTCTGTTGCTCACAGCGCGGCCGCCACTCACACCTGGGGCGCCCTGTGAGCCAGGAGTCACTGACTCCCCAAGGGCAGGCCAGGTCCCACGTTCACTCCCATTTCCCACCCTGGGCCACACGGCAGGCAGGGCGCTGGCTCCGGGCCCAGGTCTGCCAGCCGTCCTGTGGGCTCTGGCCAGCTGTCACCGGCAGGGCCCAGGGCCCCGGGCTGGGGTGGAGGGCCAGTTGCAGACACTGGTGATCATCAGACAGCTCGCGTGTCTGCGTGCAGGGCCAGCGGTCCTTCCGGGTCACGCCTGCCGCTGTTTCAGCCTGGATTAGAGGAGGGGACTCTGTGCAGGCTCCTCACCCAGGACAAGCCCTGGCCTTCGAGGGAGGGCCGCCCACATTCCCAGGGAGGGAGGCCCTTCTGCCCCAGCCGCTTGGGCACCGGGTTTGCCAGGATCAGCCCCACTCTGGGCGCGGCCTGGGCCGCCAGCTCTCCGCCAAGGGACAGAAGTGAGCTTTCGGAAGGACCCCACCCACGGTGTGTGCATCACACGCATCACTGCTCTCCTGGCCTCACCCAGCCCTGCGGGCCGCTGCCGCAGCCCACCCTCTGCCTGGTGACGTGACCCCCACCCGCCGGGCCTCAGTTGGCTGGGAGGTGGCCCCAGCATTGCCCAAGGGCGATTTCAGCACCTCCCAGTCCTTGCCTGGGTCACACCCTCCGGAGTGTCCTGTTGGACCAGAGCCTCGCGGTCATTCCTCACAGCAGACAGTGTTATAACTCAGTGCCATTGACCTAAACTCCCAGAGGCCTTCACGACAACCAAAGGGGTTGTCAGTTTACTCTTTTACTGAAGAACATTCTTCACTAACTAATCCCTAAGTAATCGCTAGCCCTGGGGTAATAACTAACCCTTGAGTAATCCTGGGGTCGGCGCCAGGGATAATCTATTGAAAACATCTTGACCTTTGAGATGTCCGGGAAACTGAGTAACAGGTAATTAACTAACTGCTAAATTCCGCTTCTGTAGCATGCTTGCTTACACGTAGCAACCCCCTTATGAAATCCTATAAAAAGGAGCCATTTTAGCTCTCCGGGGCCGCAGTTACTCCTGTGTGGGACATACTGCAGGTGCCTGCGGACTTAGCTCAATAAACTCTTTTTGTTAAACCCCATCTCGGCGTCTGAGTTTGGTTGATCTCCTGGGTTACAACAACAGAGACCCCGAATGGACAAGCCTCAGGACTCGGTCCCCCGAATGTCCCCGCATTTCTACTGCCACCTGACTAGAGTGTGGACTGTGGACAGGGGAGTCTGTGTCCTCCACAGGCCGGGCAGTGCAGAAGGGAGGCTGGGCCGTGGACCCAGGGACTAGGGTGCGAGGCCGGTGTGGGCGTGTGGCGTGTGGGACACTCCTCTCTCCCACATCATCCACCTCTTCATGTGTCAGCTGGAACTTTCATTTTACGTCTCTAAACCGCCCAGCGCAGCCCTTCGCTAAGCGATGATGAGTTTAGCAGCTGCCACGCGCTGGTCCCCTTACTGAGCTTCCTCTGTGGTGGCCTCTGCGGTGTCACCGTTTGGCCCCTGTGAGTGGGGACGGCCGTCCTGTCCTCCCTCAGACGCTGCCGGTGCCCTGCTCCCTTCCTTCCTCCCACTGAAATGACTCACCTGTTCTCTCCGGTGGCTTCCAAGTCTCTTCATTCTTGGCTCTCTGGACGTGCCTGGGGCTGTCATCCAGGTCTCGGAGGCCCGCTCCGCGCCGGGGGCAGGGGCTCGTGCGCTCTGTCTCTCGGGCCCTCCTGCTGGTTCTGACAGCTGCCTATACCCCCTACCAGTCCTTCCTTGCCCAAACCAGCAAGAATGTATTCTTCTAGCCGCACCTAGAATATTGACAAACTCGGGGTGCGCTCCTCGCTCTGCCCTGCTCTCCTCCAGGGGTGCGGTGCAGCCTGAATGCCGCTCATTCTGGGCACTTCCTCCTTACCGCCCCCCTCCTGCCGCTCTGCCGCGCTCTGCTCCTCCGCGAGGCTCCTCTTAGACATGTTCCTCCCCGTCACGTCTCTCAGCCGCAAGCGCGTGTGTGCGTACGTGTGTGTGCATGTGTGTGCGTGTGTTCGCACATGTGTGCGCGCTCACACACTGAAACCTTCATCTGTGTTGCATTCCGGGCAGATCCTGAGTCCTGTCTTCTACATCATTAACCCTCTTCTCCATGTGCACATCCCGTCGTTTGAGATGCTGAGAATACTCTCCATCTCCGAGGTTTCATACCTAGCTGTTCGGTCCAGCGTCTGCCAAGTTGATGTCAGTTTCCTTGAGTGGACGTGTTTCCTTCATTCATTTCTTTGAGCATCACAGGCCGACAAAGAATTTTTCTTATACACGTCCATAAACGTGACTCTATCTGGAAAGAATTCATGTTCTGAGGATGGATTTTTGTGGCTCTTCTTTTAAAATTGAGGTGAAATTTATAGAACATGAAAGTGACCATTTTAAGATGTACGATTCAGGGACATTTAGTGCACTCTCAAACCTGTGCAACTAAGACATACAAAATCTTGTGTATTTAGATTTGGGTTTGCAGGCTTATTTTGAGTAGGTTGTTGTTTTGCTACATGGTTTCTGATTTTGCTTTATTTTGGTCTCTCTTCCCTTTTTGTCTGGAAGCTGGGCAGCGGCCTCCACCCAGCGGGCCGTCCAGACCCGGGCTGGTGACCCGCAGAGATCTGGCACCGACCCGGTCCCCTCCAGCCCAGCCCTGTCTCCGCTTCCCTCCCAGTGTCCTGGAGGCTGGAACCAGCCCAGCCCAGCCCAGCCCTTTGCCCTCAGCTGTGGGCCTGGGTCTCGGAAGCCCAGTTCCTGCACAGACCGAGTGCAGGCCCACCGCACAGACCGAGTGCAGGCCCACCGCACTTCCCCGGGCCTGCAGGCCTCGCCCCAGACCTGCGCACTCCCCTGTGGGACGGAGCGTGGTGCCGAGCTTCCGACGGCCGCCTTTGCCCGCGTTGGCGTTGGGCAGAGGGGTGGGGTGTGAGCTCAAAGGGTTGTCTTGCCCTGAAGGCATGCTGTTTCCCTGGACTTCGGGGATTCGTTTTGGTGGAAGCACACCTCCCGAAGAGGGGCACTTCCAGCACCGCTGCCCTGAAGGAGGGAAGGCCTGTGAGGTCTATTTTGGAGGCTTCAACGCGTGGTGTGGCCCGGGGCACACGGTCCCACGCAGCCCACCGACTCCCTTCACAGGCGTGGCAGACAGGGCACACTGCAGACAGCCCCAGAAGAGACTCCGTTCTGACCAGGGGTGAGGACTGTCATGTCAGTTTAAAAGGGAGGCCAGGGCCCTGGCCGGTTTGGCTCGGCGGTTAGAGCGTCAGCCCAGGGACCAGAGAGGCCCGGGTTCGGTTCCTGCTAAGGGCATGGACCGCGGCTGCAGTTTGTCCCCGGCCCTGGTTGGGGTCATGTGGGTGGCAGCCACTCGATGTGTCTCTCTCACATCCATGTTTCTCTCTCTCTTCCTCCTTCTCTCCCTCCTACTCTGTATCTCAAGATAAAATGCAAAACAATTTTTAAAAATACATAAATTAGAGGGAGGGCAGGACAGTGAAGGTGGGCCAGGCGGCAGGGGAGAAACTGAGAGGGGCCCCGGGGGAGAGCCTGGGCCCGGGCTGAGGGACTGAGCCAGCTGGGCCCCTGCCACAGCGGGGCAGCCCGGCCACTTCAGTGGCCACACGCTGGGACCTGTCCCCTGGAGGAGGGAACCAGCCAGGAAGCCCTCGGGGTCTCTGTGGGCGCCAGTCAGGACCACCGACGGGACCCTGCGGACCTCAGGTCCCCCTGGCATCTGCACAGACCCCCACGCACTCTGGGGCGCCCTGGAAAACGGTTCAGATCAAGATGGGAAATCGATCCCGTGAAAGCCATTTGACAAAATGACTGATGGGCCAGTTTGCTGAAAATCAATTCTCTCAATGATCCACTTACCCAAACTTGAGACGAGTATTTTAAACCTGGTCTGGGCAGTTGGCTGCTGCCGTTGGCCAGCAGGGGCGGGGCGGGGGCTGGAAATCCCGGCCAAACACCTCAGCCAGGGTCAAGGGCACATTCAGAACAGACAGTCAGTTAAGCTAGACCAACACGTATCTGCCAGGGAGCAGCCAGAAGGAGAAGCCTCTGGGGACATCCTCAGTCATTCCAGAGACCACCGGGGTCCCTCCGGTTCTGTGCGCGTGGCTTCATCGATTGACCCCGATCTGAAGACAGTGGAAATTAGAGACCCGGAGCGTGTAAGCCCAGGTGCCCACCTCTGCTCGCTCTGTGCCTCAGGCCAGCCCCTCAGCCTCTCTGTGCCTCAGTTTCCCCTCTCAGAGTAGCTGTGAGGAGTCAATGAAATCACACAGCCCGGTAAGTGTGAGTGGCGGTCAGCAGTGCTCCGGGCTCCTCTGCCACCGGACACAGTCTCCTGCTGTTCACAGTGGCCGCTCAACGCGTTGCGGCCGAGCTTCAGGAGCACACGGGCTCTGCAGAAGCAGAGGGGCCTGTGCCCGAGGCCCCCAGGAGCGGCTCTCTCCTTCGGCCTCCTCGCCCGCTGTGCAGACACGGGACTGCCAGCTGGCCTGCTCCTGCCCTGCCCCCTCCCTTCCTTTCTGCCTTTGTAGTGGAATATTCCCTGCAGCAGCTACCCTTCCTCTCGTTTCCGCTCCCGCCCGTCCCCCAGCTGCCCAGTGCCACCCTTCACCCCCCGCATGGCATTCCCAGAGCCCACCTGAGCCCTTGTAGCACGTGTCTGCCAGGACGGGGCACTGAGATCTATAGTTAGGGACCGGAAGAAGCTGGGCCCTTAATGCTCCCACCCCCCGGCTCCAGAACGTGGACTCCCCCTGGGCCTCCTCTGGGTGGGGGTCCTCCCGCCGATGCTCAATGCTGCCAAAGGCCAGGCGACTCCCGACCAGCTGCCACTGAGCACGCAGGGACAAAGTCAGCTTGGTTCTAGACTCACTCTCAGGAGGGCGCACAGTGCTGGGCATCCGGCGGCCCCTGCTGTGCGCCAGCCCCCGTGTAACGCTCCTGCCGTACGCAAGCTCCCACTGTGCGTGTGCCCCTGCTGTGCGCCAGCCCCCGTGTAACGCCCCTGCCGTACGCAAGCTCCCATTGTGCGTGTGCTCCTGCTGTGTGCCAGCCCCCGTGTGACGCCCCTGCCGTATGCAAGCTCCCACTGTGCGTGTGCTCCTGTCGTGTGCCAGCCCCACTGTGTAACGCCCCCGCTGTACGCAAGCTCCCACTGTGCGTGTGCTCCTGCTGTGTGCCAGCCCCCGTGTGACGCCCCTGCTGTACGCAAGCTCCCACTGTGCGTGTGCCCCTGCTGTGCGTGTGCCCTACTACGCATTTGCCTCTCCTGGGTTGTATGCCTGATCTTACTGTGCACATACCCCGTATGTGTGGTCCGACCATGTGCAAGCTTGCTCTTACTGTGTGGGTGAACCCTGCACCCCACACTCTTGAGGCCACATTATATCCCCATCTTGGGGCTTCTTTGCACATAAAGAGGCTGAGAGTTGTACTCATTGCTGGCCAGAGCGTGACTTGGGCCATCTCACGGAGGGCGCTTGGCAGCATCCCATCAGCCCACCTCCCCATGACAGTCTATGACGGAGGCCTCTCTGCCAGGGGCCCTGGAGCCTGCCTGCTCCCTGGGAGGGGTCTGCTTGTCACCGTCTCCAGCCACACTCAGAGGACCACTCTGTCTGCTTCGGACAGAGACACCCACAGGCGGGCAGCAGCACTGGAGCCCAGAGGGCGTTTCATAGGCTCCTCCAGGCTGTCTCGCCTCTTCCCTCCTGGGGGAGTTAAGCGACCTCCCAAGGGGGGCACATCCTGTTCGCTGGAGAACGGCTGGGCAATGCCTGCTGCTTCTGCCCAGAGGGACACCTAACGTGATCCCTGAGGGCCCTGGCCGTGCCCAGTGGCCCTGTCTCTTCTTTGAACCAGAGACACATTCGCCCCGAGAGGGCTGGCCCAAGGCGGCGGTGCAGGCAAGGGCAGGCAAGCGCTGAACCCCCGCAGGCGCGGCCCCACTGCACGGGACACAGACCCGGGCTCACTGCGGGGTGTCGGGTGGGTGAGCTGCCCAACCTCCGGCCGTGGTGTTCTCGTCCATCAGACAGGCCTGACGGTGGTCCCAGGGCCACAGCTGGGCCAGAGCTGTTGTGAAAACCAAAAGGAATGTTTTTCTTTTGGTTTTGGGAATTGTCTCCAGGAAGATCCCGTTAAAAGGCAAATACTGGTTTTCACCTCCCACCTCATATTCATCATTTTTTTAAAAGCGTAAATGCTGAGGTGTCTGTTGCACTGAGGGGGACGTGATCGAACGCGGGGTGGCTTCTCAGCTGAGGGGGGAGGGGAGGGCCGTGTGTGACCCGGTATTTTTAGAGGAGTGGGCAGGACAGAAGGCCCTTCCTCAAAAAGGACCCAAAAAGGGACTTGGGACAAAGAGCCAGCCGCCCACAGAGGGCCTGGAAGGGCCGGCCACCCGTCCAGCGGAGGCTGCCGTCTAAATAGCAGGCATCTCCTTGGCGGCCACATGCTCACCCTGTCGGTATGCTGTCCGCAGAGCCCTGAGGGCAGCTCTGGACACAGCCAGGCTCAGGGAGGCGAGACAGATGCCACCAGCCAGGACTGACGCACAGCAAGCCCGCTGAGACAGGTGACCCAGCCTCCTCCCCAGACAGTGACCCTCCTGCACTGCCTGCTGAACCACAGGAATGTGCCGGGGGCGTGAGTGGCCTGTGGCTTCCTGAGCGGCGCTGGGGCCTCCTCCCTCCCCAGGGGCTTGGACCTCCGCCTGTCTGGGGCCCAGGAGACCCGGGCCCTCCCCAGCGTCTGCCTCACCACGAGTGTCCCAACTTGCCTCCTCGCTGTCCTGAGTTTTCAAGGAACACAGAACCAAGGGAGACTCGTGCAATTTCACCCCAGGTTCATTACTTTTCCCCAAACTGCCTCTCCTGGTAGCTCTCAGACCGGGGCAGCGCTGGCACGTCCAGAGGGCGTCTGTGCTTTGTGAAGGTCAGTAACCGCTGGCTCTGCCTGACCACGCCGTGCACAGAGCTGGGCCTCGCTTCCCGCCCTGTTGTGCATGCACACACCACACATACCACACACACTACATACCACATGCACCATGCTCACACACACACCACATGCTACACACACTACATACCACATGCACCATGCTCACACACACACCACATGCTACACACACTACATACCACATGCACCATGCTCACACACACACCACACATACCACACACACTACATACCACATGCACCATGCTCACACACACACCACATGCTACACACACTACATACCACATGCACCATGCTCACACACACACCACATGCTACACACACTACATACCACATGCACCATGCTCACACACACCCCACACACACTACATACCACATGCACCATGCTCACACACACACCACACACACTACATACCACATGCACCATGCTCACACACACCCCACACATACCACACACACTACATACCACATGCACCATGCTCACACACACAAACACACACACTACATATCACATATACCACACACACACCACATACTATACACACTACATACCACACACACCATGGTCACACACACACACACACACAGCACAATAACACATCACATATACCACACATTACACACCACATACTACACACACTATATACCACACACACCCCACACATTACGCACCACATACCACACACACACCACATGCTACATGCACTACATACCACATGCACCGTGCTCACACACAGCACAATAACACACCACACACTGAGCCAGGACGGGTAGAGGGGGAAACAGACAGAGAGCTGAACACACTGGCAGAGCAATTTCCAGGGGCTGCAGAAGGTCACCTCCCCAGAGCTGACATCGAGGCCTCAGTTGTATTTCAGCTCCAGACCCAGGAAAACAGCAAAACCAGGTGGGTGACAACAGGACCGGCTGCAGTGACTGTCAAACCCCTGCCCTGACACTGACCAAAGTGAAGACCATGACTGTAGGACACACCTAGGAAACGGACAAAACTCTGCTGAAACCCTCCCCGAGAGAGAAATAAAACCCCAAGACAGAGACCCGACCTCGCACCCAGCATGCGCTCTCCTCCCCAGGAGCACGCCTGCACCCCCCTCTTCCCCTCAGGCAGCATCTCCTAAACTCTAAGGGACCCCAGGAGACTTGCAACCAGGGCAGCAATGGGCAGCGGGAGTGTCCCAGACAAACCCCTGAACCTGCCCCCGAGGCCCCCTTCTCTGCCTTCCCAGTGAGCCAGAGCAGCCGCCTGGGCTCATTCCCCGCCCTTCCTTGTTGCCCTGTCCCCAGCTCTAACAAACATCCCGAACTTCACCTGGACTCGTAAAATTTTTCTTGCACTGAAGTCAAGAACCCACACACTATGGGCTGGCCCCAGGCAGACCCACTCAGGGCCGGGTCCCCTTTCCCATAACAATCCCACATACACTACATACCACATGCACACACACATACACACCACACAATAACACACATCACACACACTGCATACCATACATACCATGCTCCCACACACATACTCATACCAGATACCACATGTACCACATACCACACACATCACACATTACACAACCACACACCACACACACACTCATACCACATACCCCACACACTACACATACCACACACATCATGCTCACAGTCATACCACATGCACGTTACACACCACACACACATCACACACACTCACACACATCACACACACTCACATACCTCACACACACACATCACACACTCACACACACTCACATACCTCACACACACTCACACACATCACACACACACACCACACACACTCACACACATCACACACTCACACACATCACACACACTCACACACACCACACACACACCTCACACACCTCACACACACACTCACACACACTCACACACATCACACACACACTCACACACCTCACACACATCACACACACACTCACATACCTCACACACACTCACACACCACACACACACCACACACACTCACACACCTCACACACACTCACACACACACTCACACACCTCACACACACTCACACACATCACACACACACTCACACACATCACACACACTCACACACACTCACACACCTCACACACCTCACACACACACTCACACACCTCACACACCTCACACACACACACACCTCACACACCTCACACATACACACCTCACACACACACACATCACACACACACCTCACACATCACACACACTCACATACACTCACACACATCACACACACACACCTCACACACACACCTCACACATCACACACCTCACACACATCACACACACACTCACACACCTCACACACACTCACACACCTCACACACACATCACACACACTCACACACTCACTCACATCACACACTCACACACCTCACACACACTCACACACATCACACACACACACACCTCACACACATCACACACACATCACACACACTCACACACCTCACACACATCACACACACACTCACACACATCACACACACCTCACACATCACACACACACACACCTCACACACATCACACACACACATCACACACACTCACACACCTCACACACATCACACACACACTCACACACATCACACACACACCTCACACATCACACACTCACACACCTCACACACCTCACACACACACACTCACACACCTCACACACACACACACACCTCACACACACACACACACTCACACACATCACACACACCACACACACTCACACTCACACACCTCACACACTTGCACACGCCAGGCCTGTTGGTGGCCCTGCCCTGGACTCCCGGGTCAGCGGCAGGGCCAGCAGCGGTCCCAGCTCACTCCCGTGCTGGTCGGGCCGGCCAGGCAGGTCCTCCCACCGAAGGTCCTGCTGCTCGGGAAGCCCCTGCCGCCTTCGCCAGCCTCCGAGGGGCCGCTCCCCGCGCCTGTGCCGGTGGGTCCTGCCCGCGCCGCAGCCTCCAGGCACCGAGGGCCTGAGCCAGAGTGGAGGACCCTTCCTGTGTGTCCTGCTGCCGGCACTGTGGGATCTGCCGTCCGCCTGCGCCTTCTGACTTTTCGGAGGAGGAGTAAAGAGCGGGTGCTGGGGACCCGGGGCAGGCGGGAGGTTTATCAAGGCCCCCGGGAGGCCACCCGAAAGGCAGAGGCTGTGCAGGCGGCTGGGCCCGGGCGAGGCGCTGCAGCGAGGGGGTGGCGGGAGGCCTGGGCCCTTCCTCTGGCCGTAGGGGCGGGGCCCACTCTGGCAGCGTGGAAGGTCCTCGGGTGGCGCTGCAGCGAGGGGGTGGCGGGAGGCCTGGGCCCTTCCTCCTCTGGCCGTAGGGGCGGGGCCCACTCTGGCAGCGTGGAAGGTCCTCGGGTGGCAGGCGCCACTGCTCATCGGCTCAGAACCCGCGGCCACAATCCCCTCCCCCTGTATGTGAACATGATCCACACACACGTGTCTAAGCAGGTGAACACACGGTGCCCATGTGCCCATGATGCATGCATGTGCGTGTGCAGGGTGCGTGTGAAATGACTACAGGTTCGCAGCTCTGGGGTCAGAATGTATGGTGGGGTGGGGGTGGGTGGGGCTGGTGTGGTTTGGGGGTGACGGTGGGGGCTGTCCCTCCCAGTGGAGGATCTCTGGCTGTAGGCAAGGGCCCCCGACGGCCCTGTGACCTCAGGACGTTCCAGGCACTGCACGCACTTCCATCTCTCTGTTAAGCTGGCATCTGGGGCCTGGCAGGGCCAAGGACACATCCTGCATGAGGATGTGGCTGGGCCTAGGGCACCTCACCCAGGCCTGGCCACTGCAGGCTCAGAACTGGGAAACCAGGGTGCAGAGGGGACAAGAGCGGCCTGCACCTGAGAAGGGGCCTCAGAACCAGGAGCACAGGCCCCGAGGGAGGACTCGGTGACGGGCACAGAGCCCCCAGAGGCTGCAGGAGCTGAGCCACTCCCCGTGGACCAGGGGCATGACGGGGGGGGAGGGGGGCGCCGCCCACTGCGAGTCACCTGCAGACACAGCTCTGGGCCTGAGAGTTGCCTGGCTCAGGTGGCGCCAACCTGGGTGAAGGCGGCTGCAACACAGTCCCTGAGCGTTCCGCAGGGACGTCTGCCAGTGTGGGCACGACGGCGCGGGCCAGGCCTCGCATGGAAGGGGCTCCACCTGGGCCAGCAGTGCCGTGCGGGGCTCCCCAAGCAGGAGCTCACTCCAGCTGCACTTCCGTCCCCTCCACGTGCAACTGAGAAACGTGGCCCTGTGGCTCTAGCCAGGGCCGTCAGGAGCCCCTCGTGGCCGCCGTGGGCTCCCTGGAGCTGCCTGTGCATGCGTGCCACGCACGGTGCCTTGCACTCAGAAGGGCTCCGTACTGGTGGCCAGGCCAGGACACCCAGGTTCCCCTCGCCAGGGCTGCCCCCTCTAGTGGACAGGATACAAGTAAGTCCCAGCCTCTCCCTGCCGGGCATCTGGCCTGTTTTTTCCATAGGGCCCAAACCCGTTCCGCCGGAGGTTAGAGGCTTCAGCTGGTCGGCCCTCCTGCTGCTCGACGCTCTGGGACACTGGGCGGTCAGCGTGGAGTGTGACGGAGCCTGGTGCTGCCCATTGGGCTCCCGGGGCAAACAAACCACCCAACCTGGCCCCTAGAATTCCTGCCTTCCCCTTGGGTGCTTCTGGAGCAGCAGGGGTTGGGGTGGAGAAGGACAGCGGATTCTGGAACCTTCCAAGGGTGGGACCCTGGAACCAAGATATTTCCAAAGAGCAGGGAAACCTTTGCCCAAGGGTGGAGTTTTCCTTCTGGTCCCAAAGCCCTGATGGCAATGGCGAGGCCAGGGGCAGGACTTCTTTGGATATTTGGATCTTTAAAGGGGCCTGAGCCACTGAAGTGGTCAGCACAGCCACCTGGCTCCTGTTCATTACAGCCCGAGGCACGAGACTCAGATCTCTGTGCAAGCTACCCGACCCCAAAGCCTGAGGGGGCATATCGCCAGGTCAGGAAACCACATGGCTCAGCAGTGGCCTTCAGGATGCCGTCAGGACCACCCCGAGCTCGTCTGTCCGCCGGCCCCCACCCCTGTGCCAGGTGTCCAGACCCTCGAGCCAGCCCTTGGCAGACAGCATACTGTCCGGCTGAAGCTGTCGGACTGTTCCATATGCCCACAGCACCCTCCCCCGCACCGCGTGCTGATGCAGTTTCGACCCCATTTCACAGCCGGCCCCTCCCCCAAACGGCTATTCTACAACAGGCTGGCCGACCTCAGGAGGGTGATGCTAAGGACCGGGCCCCGTCGACATGACCTGAGCCACAAAACCTCGCACACCCCACGCGGAGTGCCAGGCCGGTGGGAGAAGCGGCCCATCACGGCGGCTCCTCCATGGGGGCATGCCTCCCCCTGACTGAGGACCCACGGAGCCCTCGTGACCCACAGCCGTCTCGGGGAAACGAGTCGCTAGCTGTATGTTCACTGGAGCGGTTTTCAAGTCGGTGGCGTTTCCTGTGGCCGAGGGGGCCCCACGTGTGAACCCAGGTCTCTGCTGGCAGGCCCTTCCTCCCGCGGCCTGGGCTGTGGGCAGAAGGCGGAGGCTGCTCTCTCTTGGGGACACCTGCCTTGCACCCCAGTGGCCTCTGGGGCCTCCGGAGCCGACACCCAGGCCCGCAGGACCGGGCTCCCAGGATGGAAAACCATCCTGGCTGTTCTGTGAGCAAGCATGACGAGGAACCCCAAGGTGGCCAGCAACCCCCAGAAGCTGGGGGAGAGGTTCTCCCTCACAGCCTCAGGAAGGACAGCCCTGCCCACACCTTGCTCTCGGACTTCCAGCCTCCAGAACCGAGAGAGCAGCTGCCGTGTAAGCCCCTCGGCCTGTGGGGCTCGGTCAAGCACCTCGCCAAGCGCAGGGCAGCCGTCTCCCGGCCTTCAGCGCCAGCTGCGGCTTCCAGGGCGGCCCTGGATCCGGCGGGACTCTGCCCTTCCAAACACACTCTCAGAGCCCGGTGCCCGTCGGGGTCCAGGCGGCCGGCTCACTGGGCACGTTCACCCCCAGGACGCGGGCCAGACCAGTCCACAGCCGCCACCGCAGACGCGGCCACAGGGGCGGGGAGCACCAGCCCTTCTGCCCCAGGAGCTCTGACCTCTGCCGCCCAGCCGTGAATGCAGGGAGCGGCCCTGGGATGGAAGCTCATTAGGGCAGGAATTCGGCTCCCGGGCGTCTGGACAGCAGACTCCGGACAGGCAGGCGGACAGGCGCCGGTGCTGTTGGAGCCTCGGGGCCAGGCAGGAGCGCAGGCAGCAGCAGCCAGCCCTCCTCTGAGCACACCGAGGCCCTGCTGTGCCGGGGCCCCCGGGCCTGTCTCCAGTGAGCAGCCGGCCAGGGAGCAGGCCCGTGAGGGGAACAGGGCCTGGGCAAGGAGCCCACCTGGGGGGGCAGGGAGCCCCGCTGGCAGCCCAGCATGGAGAGCCTGCCTCACCTGGTACAAAGGTGTCTGAGCAACCCTGCCGCCCAGGTGTCTCCCGAGCAGCCTGGGAGTGTCCCTCAGCACGCAGAACCCAGCTGCGAACCCCTGCGTGGCCAGGGGCCCCTTCCCTGACCGGGGCCTGGCTCAGGGACACCCTGGGGAAGCGGGGCTGGGAACATGGAGGGAAGGCTTTTCCAGGCTTCCTGAGACCTGACCTCGTCTCTCCCCACCCAGCCCCCACCCACACAAACCTGACACGAGGCTCTGGGTGGTTCCAGTGTGGGTCCCCCAAACTCTCCCTCATGCCTTAGGGCCTCCTGCAGGGACACACACTGCTGGCTTTGAAAGTAGCCCCAATCCAGACGAGGGAGGGCAGGGCCCTGAATCTGATGGGGGGCAGCACGCCGCCCCGAGGGTCAGGAGGCCCTGACCACCCCCCCCCCCCGCCAGAAGCACAGCTTCTCCAGGCGTTTCCACGGCTGTGGCCAACCCCCGACATTCGGGAGCAGCACCCACGTCCTCTGCTCGTCCAGACCGAGGTGGCGCTGGGCGATGCGGCTGCCGGCCAGCCAGGGAGAGCTCCTGCCTGGTGAGAGCAGGCTCCGCGCCACCGCATTTCTGCCTGTGCCGCGGGCAGTAATGGAGGTGCTGGCCCAGAGATGCCCTTAAAAGGCCAGGACCGTCCAGACCTGTTCCCAGGAGGGGTGTGGGCTGCCTCAGGGGCAGTGTCCATTTATAACTCCCTCCCGGAACTCCCAGCCCCTAGATGGCAGAGAGGACCACTCTGCCCCAGCCTGCCCTCCTGTTCCCGCGAGGCTGTGAGGGAGGGAGGGAGGGAGGGAGGTGCATCCTCATTTTACCTGAGGACATTTTTCCATTTTCTGTTCAGATAGAGAGGGAGAAAGAGAGAGAAAGAGAAACATCGACGTGAAAGGGAAACATTGAGTGGCTGCCACCTGCACAATCCAACCAGGGCCGGGGACAAATTGCAACCGAGGTACGTGCCCTTAGCGGGAACCGAACCTGGGTCTCTCTGGACCGCAGGCCGATGCTCTAACCGCTGAGCCAAACTGGCCAGGCTGCATCCTCATTTTATAGGCCTGTTTCCCAGTCAGGGACAGCCACCTTCACCTGCCCCGACCACACTCCAGGTCACCACTGTCAAGTCTTGTACCTGGGAGAGACCACCGCCTTTGCCCATCACTGACAACCCGCTGGGAGATGCGGGCAGTAGTGAGCTCCGACACCTAGACCATGCCAGGGTCCCTTCCAGCTCTGTTGGCCTCTGCAGTTTGTCCCCATGCACCTGACTTCCTCCTGCCTCGGGGCCTTTGCACTTGCTGTGCTTCTTTGTCCCAACTGGCTGGCACTGTCCCCTGCTCCTGCTGGCTGTCCCTTCCTTCATGGCTTTCACCCTGTGGCTGTATCTTATTTAGTGACTCTTCTGTTGTTTGTTATCTCTATCCCTATTCCAATCTGTTTGTCCCACCCCACTCTGTGTCCACCGCAGTCCCCGGCAATGATGCAATGACGGGCCGGGAGGAGAGGGAACAGAAGGGTTGAGGTGGTGGTGGGGCTCCTGGGGAAACCAAGATTCCTGGCTGGACAGGCAAAGTCCTGGAGTCCTGACACGGGCACGGTCATCAAGGGGTAGGGTTGGGGCTGCTCTTTGCATCAGAAAAGCAAGAACGAGCAGGCCCTATGCTCCTGGACACCCCTCCCCCCCCACCCAGCTCCACCCGCCTCCCTTTCTGTGTCACCTGCAGTGTCCTCAGGCTGTCCCCAACCTTCCTCTGGGTCTAGTTCTCTCCTGTCTAAGCCAGGGCAGGTGCAAACCCACAACTGCAAGGAGCCCTCACCTTGCCCTGAGGTCCCACTGACAGTGACCAAAGGATAGCATCTGCGGGGGACAAAGGCGCCACAGTGAGGACCAAGCTTGGGTAAATACCTCGAAGCCACCCCTGCACAGCCCCAAGGCTGGGTGCCGTGCTCCGGGCCCGGGCCGTAAGTACCCACACTGCTCCTGCTCTGCAGGAAGCCTGGGTACAGCCCCTTCCACACGTACCGCCTGGCTGCCCTGGGGCCCAGAGCAGAGACGGGTGTGGCTTGGCCTCCTCTCACCACAGGTGACAGGCCTGCAGGTCCCGCAGTGGGTCCTGGAGGGGGGGGGGAGGAGATCTGGCCCCACCCAGCTCTTCCTGAGAGAGGATACATCCATCTATTGATCTAAAGCCAGCAGGAGCCTGAATCTGATCCTTCCTTTTGAAAACCAACAGATCAGCAAACCATCATGAGCTGGTATTTTCTAAAGAGCTCGGCAGGGCCCCAGGCCCGAGCCCGAGCCAATTCCAGGAAGCCCGGGTCCAGGCGGCTCAGTTCTGTCCTGGCCTGGGCTGTGGCTGACAGCGGAGCCAGGGCCCCCAGCACCGTCCGTGCTCCCCCGCCTTGCTCGGCAAGGCCACAGCCCAGGCTCCCCAGGCTGGCTTTCCGCGTGGGCTCTGGGTTCCCCGGGCTCAGTGTGTTTCCTGAAGAAGCTTCCTCAGGAAGCAGAGCTCCCCGTTTCCTGTGTTCCCAGCACTGCCGGGGAACACACGAGTCTCCGCCTTTCCAGCAGCCTGGGCTTCAGGGAGGTCTCGGGGCTGCCTGTGACCCTGGGCAAGCCCCGCCCTGCCACACCTCAGTTTCCCCAACCACAAACAGGAATGCGTCTCCCCTCCCCTCTCGGAGCCTGCCTAGGACCCAAGAACCAGCCTCCACCAACCACACCCCACACCCATCAGCGGTCCCAGAACCTTCCAGAGGAAGAGCTTGCAGAACCTGTGTGGCCATACCTCTCCTGTCACAGAGGCTGGGCCCGGGCAAGGGGCAGGGAGCAGAGAGGACAGAGCAGCCTTCCACCGGGCGGGACTGGGACTGGACGGTGAGTGGCTGCCCCCAGGCCCCCGCAGGCCCTCCGGCTCCCGTCTGTAATATGGGCCTGTGGGAGTCCCCGGTGGTTAAAAAGGTGCAGGATAATTGGTCTAAGCCTCCCTGTGCCTGGCTCTGGGGAGACTCACAGCCTCACCCCGAACTGCTGGGTTTCCTAATACCCAGGAGCTGGTGGATGCACGGGGCTCTCCGCACCGGAATGAGGGTGACCATGCTTTCCCAGGTTAACCGGCCATGACGACGACACGCCAGCTCACGCCGGAGCCCATTTTCCGTCGGCTGCTGACCTTTCCTTTGGTTTGTGGGAATTCCTTACTTCTCAGGTCCTGGTCCTGTCGTGAACGCTGCCGACCCCTCTCCCCGGTGTGCCTTTTCCTTGTCTTTAAGGTGGTTTGGATAAAAATGTTCCTGGCAAACTTTCAGAAGGCACCCATCCTGCCCTCCGTGGAAACTCCCCTTCTGGCCTCCACCCTACACCTGCGGCTTGGCTTTCCCTTCAGGGCAGAGGGCCTGGGGGAGCAGCGTCCCCGGGTCCACTCCAGGACAAATGCACTCCAAGGGACCCTCCCGCCTGGTGACAACTACACCCTGGAAAGGACACCTCTTTAGGACATCTCACAAAGGGGAAGGGGCCTCTAGGGACCCCGAAACAAATCAAACAAATGTGAGCTGGGCCCCCAATGTCTAGGTTCCCTGGGTGGCCCAAGCTGAACAGGAGTACCCAGGAGTCCGGGCCAGTGTGCCCCCAAGCTCGAGGGTCTGCAGGACAGAGGGCACGGTGGGGCAGGGGCAGAGCTGACCAGGTCACCGTGCCCTCAAGGCCAGCTGGCCAAGGTGGACCCTGGTCACCTTTCAGCCCTGGACCCGCCTCAGAGGTCAGAGCTGCCTGGAGGTGGGACATGGCCCCACCCTGTCCTCACAGGCGGGTGGCCAGCCCCAGGGGCAAGAGACCCACCACCCAGGTGAAGCCTTGAGCCCAGCCCCAGGCACAGTCAGCTGATAAAGCAGGGCGGGGCGGGGCATGGCTGGGGGCTGCCCCGCTGCACAGGGGAATTTGGTGGTGGCCCGGGCTCAGCTGTGGATGGGAATGTGGAATGACCACGGTGTGGCAGGTGCACACAGGTGACTGCAGGATTGGGGTCTCTAGAGATGCCGTTACCGACAGACCATGGCTGGTCCCGTCCCGGCGCATCGGTGCATGGGCAGAGGCGCATGGCCAGAAGCTGAGGGGGGCTCATGACACCCACTGCCCCCATTCTCCACCAATACTTGCTGCTCAGGGTCCAGGATTGGCAGGGCCCCTGCCCGCAGAGAGCACACCATCTGGGGGCGTCAGCAAGTCCTGTCCCCACTGTCCTGTCTGTAGGTACTGTTTTCACAGTGGCCATCTGTCATGCCGGGCAGTGCTGAGACTCGGCGTCCACACTGTCTCCTCTCTGGACTGTCGCTGTTTTGAAACACATCTCTTCCTGCCTCTGAGCCTCAGTTTCCCCACCCGGGAACCTGGGCTGATACCAGCTGCACCTCCAAGACACATGAGTGAGATAAACGGGAAACAAACAAAGACACGTGCGTAACAGGTCACGTAGTGCCTGGCCCTGAGTGCCCAGGAAATGGTCATCTGGGCTTCGTTGTGTCCCCCTAATTCCCGTTGGGTCCTAGCCCCCAGCACCTCAGAATGTGATTCTATATGGAGATGGGGCCTTTACCGACGTGATCAAGTTAAAATGAGGTCATTAGGGTGACCCTACTCCAATCTGACTGGTGTCCTTACAAGAGATGAGGACACGGACACACACAGAGTGACAGCCATGTGAGGACACAGGGAGAGGACCCATCTACACGTCAAGGAGAGGCCGCAGGAAGAACCAACCTGCCCACACCTTGATCTCAGACTTCCAGCCTCTAGGACCGGGAGACAATACATGTTAGAGCCACTTGGTCTGTGGTGTTTGTCAGAGCGCCGAGCTGAGTACACAAGGAAGCTGGATCCACCTGTGCACACCCCCGCCAAGAAGCCCAGCTCTGGTGGGCACACGCCTGCCTGTGGGGCGCCTTGGACCAAAGCAGGCAGGCTCTCCCAGGGATGCCACCCTTGGCTGGCATCTTGGCTCCTATGCAAGAGCACGTGCGCGCACACTCACAGTGCCCCTAAGCAAGAGCGCGTGCGCGCGCACTCACAGTGCTCCTAGGCAAGAGCGCGTGCGCACGCACACTTAGTGCTCCTACGCAAGAGCGCGTGCGCACACTCAGTGCTCCTACGCAAGAGCGCGTGCGCACACTCACAGTGCTCCTATGCAAAGTGCGCGCGCACTCATAGTGCTCCTACGCAAGAGCACGTGCGCAGGCACACTCAGTGCTCCTACGCAAGAGCGTGCGCGCGCACTCACAGTGCTCCTACACAAGAGCGCGTGCGCGCGCGCACTCACAGTGCTCCTATGCAAGGGCGCGTGCACACTCACAGTGCTCCTACGCAAGAGCGCGTGCGCGCGCGCACTCACAATGCTCCTATGCAAGGGCGCGTGCACACTCACAGTGCTCCTACACAAGAGCGCGTGCGCGCGCACACTCACAGTGCTCCTATGCAAGGGCGCGTGCACACTCACAGTGCTCCTACGCAAGAGCGCGTGCGCGCACTCACAGTGCTCCTATGCAAGAGCGCGTGCGCACACTCACAGTGCTCCTATGCAAAGTGCGTGCGCACACTCACAGTGCTCCTAAGCAAGAGCGCGTGCGCACACTCACAGTGCTCCTAAGCAAGAGCGCGTGCGCACACTCACAGTGCTCCTACGCAAGAGCGCGTGCGCGCGCACACTCACAGTGCTCCTATGCAAGGGCGCGTGTGCGCGCGCACTCACAATGCTCCTATGCAAAGTGCGCGCGCACACTCACAGTGCTCCTACGCAAGAGCGCGTGCGCGCACACTCACGTGTGTCCACAGTGTTACACAGAAATCGTCAGACACCTTTAAAAAATATGATATCGAGTCCAAGTGATGGTGACTGGGGCTGTGGCTGCTCTCGGGGTGCAGTGACTTGGAGGGGGACATGGCCCGTCAGAGCTGTGGGGAGCAGCGGGACTCTGCTTGTCCTCACTTAGGCTCCAGCCCCCCCGCCCCCCGGGCCAACAGCTGACCCCAAACCAAAGTGCTCAAGTTGGTCACCCTAAAGGTGAGTCTTCAGAGACCACGTCTGCGGGGCAGCACTAGCCCGCAGGCCACACAGCTCCCACGGCAGGCGAAGCCAGGCTTGTGCTGCCTTCACACTGGGGTCTGGCCCACGAGGGGTGGTCCCCAGCTATCCGTGCTCACCCTCCACCCTCAGGCTCGGGGTCCACACAGAGTCACCTTCCGTGGAGATCAGACACCATCCTGTCGCTGCTAAGTTACAAAAACATGAACTCCTATTGGTGCCCAGGACAACAGGGCAGATGCTTCCAGGTTTCTCGTCCTGGGCCGGGCTCTAGACAGATGGTGCTGAGAACCTGGGGCTCTGAGCCCCCATCACGCCCCTCTCCAGCTTCACGGCACCTGAGATCCAGGGAAGCTACTGGGGTGCGACTTCCCTGGGTTTGGCCCCCCTGCTGCCACTGAACCCTGCGCGCTGTACCCACAGTGCTCTCTGTGGACGCTCCCCAGCGCCCGTGAGGAGGCAGACGAAAGCACAGATGCAGGTTCGACTGAGTTATTGCCATGGCAACCGCTCTGCTTGACTCATTTCCTCTTTCCCAGCCCCTTTCGGAAGGATGGGGAACTCATCGATTGAACACTCCCACCCCCGCTGCAGGGCTGGATCAGAGCTCATCCCCTCCCACTCGGCACTTTGTAGAGCTTCTCAGAGGCCCTGCGCCGCCTGGGCCTCAGTTTCCTGTCTGCATATTGAAGGTCTGGACTGGCTCATCGATTCCCAGGTAATTATGTAGAGCAGGAGGGTGGCTGGGGTCTGTGGCCGAGCAAGCCTGAGGTGCTGAGGTCAACAGGCGTCTCACTGTGGGTTTTCGGGCTTTGGCACACGCGGAGCAGCTCTGAGGGAGACAGGGCTGCCGGGTCTGTGGGCCCAGGCCAGCTGGTCTGCCCATCAGCTAGCACCGAAGGGCACCCATGTTCACAGACCACCTTCAGAGACGTGGCCAGTGTGGGAGGCACAGACGCCGAGGTGCTGGTGTCTGTGGTCTCGAGCGGAGCCCATGAGGTGCCCGAGAGGCCTCAGGTGGGGCCGCAAGTGACAGAACCACCAAGGCCACAGGAGGGAGGAGGAAGAGCCGCCTGCAAGGCAAAGGCTGTGTTCACCAGCTTGTCTTTAACCCTCACCCAAGGGTGTGCTCACTGATCTGAGCAAAAGGAAGGGGGAGAGGAACATCCGTCAGCTGCCTCCTCTATGCGCCCTGACCGGGAATCAAACCCACAGCCTTTTGGTGTGCAGGACGACGTTCCAACCAACTGAACCATCGGCCAGGGCTTCCACCGGCCTTCTTATCAACCTCCTGCAGGGGCGCGGGAGAGAAGGGGGCCAGGGTTGGCTTCCACAGGTGATGCTCTGCCATTCAAGTTCTGCCTTCCAGAGGGCTCACGTGTGGGCACAAAATATAGGGGCAGCAAATGAGAGGCCCCACGGCAGAGAGAGGAGCTGGGCAGGTGCAGCTCAGTCTGGGCAGCTAGGACCCGTCAGCTCCCAGCTCTGCCCCACCGCGGCCCAGGCAGGGCAGACCAGCAGGGCTGACAGGCAGAGTGCCTGGTCAGAAGCCCCGCAGTGTGGTGATCTTCCCCATAATGGCTCCATGTGGACATGTGCCAGGGGCTGTTCTGGCCAGGACCACAGTCGGGTCCCCAGGCGACCTCCCTCAGGCTCCCCCGGCTCAGAGGCTCTGCAGGGCCAGGCAGACCTAGAGCCGGGAACATGGAAGGGGGGTTCAGGATGCGAGCCCCGAAATGTGGCAATAGCCCTCCACTGCCAGCTCAGAGTGGGTCTATAATCCCAGATGCCAGGACTAAGTAAATGTTTATGCCCACACTCGGGTCTCCTAACGGTTTCCCAAGAAGGGATCCAGCCTGCAGGAAAATTCCAGGACCCAGCTTTCTAGGAAGAGCTCAGTGACGTTCGTCTCCAGGAAGGGCAGAGCTCAGGAGAGGCTGGTCAAGTGCAGCACGGGGCTAGAACTCTCCGCTGCCAGGGAGCAGGCCGATCGGTGTCTGGAGAGGGCCCCCGTCCTGGTTCAAAGGTGGCCATATCCTTCTTGTTCGTTTGTTTTCTTTATTGATTTTAGAGAGAGAGGAAGGGAGAGGGAGAGATAGAAACATCGAGGAGAGAGAACACTTATTAGCCGTCTCCTGCATGCCCCCCACTGGGGATTTGGCCCACAACCTGAGCATGTGCCCTGACCAGGAATCGAACTGGCGACCTCTTGGTGCAGGGTCGACGCTCAACCACTGAGCCACACCGGCCAGGCACAGCCTTCTTGTCGTGTCCCCACATGGAGAGAAATAGACCATCTCTGCCTTGTCTCTTTCTATAAGGCCACTACCATTTCCAGGGCCCTGCCCTCATGACCTGTCATCTCCACAGGCCCCTCCCCACCTCCTAACACTGTCACGCATGAACCTGGGGGGTGGGGTACAAACATGCAGTCCATAGCGGCAACTAAGGCTCAGTGCCCTGGGGACTGTCTGAGGACCTGGGGAGAACGCACCCCAGCATCATCTGCCACAGGCCGAGGTACGGAGCATGTGCCCTGCCCAGGGGAAAGCTGGCCAGGTGGGCCTGGCAACCCACTGCCCTGTCCAAGGAGCCCAGGCAGAGGGCAAAAGACAGACGCCAGCGGGGGTGGGGCTGCAGGCCACACCTGCAGACAGCAGTAACTTAGGTGAAGATGAGCCAGGGGTCCAGGGCTCAGACCCTGCCTCACAGGAGAGAGAGCTGCTCGGGCCACGTGGAGAAAGGCTCTGGGCTATGAAGGTCTTGGGTGCCAGGCTAGAGACTCTGAGAAACCCCTGCTAGCCTTTCACCCAGCTGCACCCTCTAGAAGACTGCGGGGCAGATGGCGGAGAGATCAGAGGCAGGGACTTCCGAGGCACTGGGTGGCCATGGAGAGCCAG
Organism: Molossus molossus; assembly: GCF_014108415.1. Lineage (NCBI taxonomy): Eukaryota > Metazoa > Chordata > Mammalia > Chiroptera > Molossidae > Molossus > Molossus molossus. Next base: position 6,006,596 of record NW_023425388.1, on the reverse strand, counting down.
GTGAAACTCAGGTGAGTCCACAGTGCCAGGCGTAGGCCAAAGGCCAACGGTATGGCCAGGGGCGTGGAGGGGCCAGGTCATCTCGTCCAGCCTCCTCGGGGACCCTGCACTGGGACAGCTCGCCCTGGCAGCGTGTCACCTGTCCCCAGTGTACACTGTCTGCAGATCATCTGGGTCCCTGGCTGGAGTCCCCCTCCCCCCTCACAGGCTTGGAGCGTGCTAAGGAAACGCAGACATTCCAACAGGAGCCCAGAATAAATGCAATCAGGGAGAACGTGAAAACTGGGGCAAGACATGGGACGCGCTCCAAAGCCGGAGGGGGACTGATGCGGATCAGCTCCTGCCCGGCTCTTCCACGAGGCCGGGCCCTCTGTCGTGCTGCCCTGACGCGTGGGTGACTGTCTAAGAACGAAACTGTCAAGTCACGGATGGAGGGCCCATGGAGGTCAGTGACTGTGGGAACGTCCTCTCTTCTGAGATGGGGGACCAACCCGGAACCCCACTCTCCCCGCTCTTCACCGTTTGCTGCCGGTGGGGCTCCAGGACAGGCAGCAGCCTGGCAGAGCGGTCTGCTTCCCGCCTGGAGGGGCCGGGCCACCGAGAGCGCGCGGGGCCTGGCCAGCCAACAGGACTCTGGAGCCACAAGAAGTGCCTCGTGCCGAGACGGGGACAGATCATTCGCTGGTGCCCCAGGCCTGGACACAGGCCATGCAGACTTACAGAGAACAGAAACAGGAGGGACTCTGGTTGGTTTGCTTTTCCCGGTGTGCACATTCTTTAGCCCCAGGGAACCCCAAGCATGAATGTGGCCCCTTCACCCGGCCAGGCCCTCCCTCGGGCGCAGGAGCAGAGCTTCCTCCTGTGACAAAGGCTGCCTGTCCCCAGCAGGGCCGCTGCCGGTTCGCGGTGTTCCCGGGGACATGGAAAGGAGGAAGCGTGTGCGGAGTAGGGCAGGGGTTGAGATGACAGGGGAGAGGAGCCACCCTGCTGTCCTCAGTGCCCATTGTGCAAGCACCCTCGGCGCAGCGGCCTGGGGATTAGTATCAGAGTGGACAACATCTCTTGGCCCAGAGTCAGTGTGACTAATTTCGGGACAAACAGGAAGTCTGTCCACCTGCCCAGAACGCAGTCAGGGTTTCCTACGGTAGCATCAGCAGCCCAGACAGTACAAGCAGTTTTGTTCCTTGCTTTGAGTCTCCTATGCGGATGACGTCAAGGGGCATGAGGCAGCGTCTGATGGGACCGGAGCAGGGGAGGAAGCTGGTCAGCAGGCATCCTGGCCTCTGAGGCAAGGAGCCCTCGTCCCAAAGCCAGGCCTCCGGCCGGGGACCAGAACTATTCATTTCCCTTGTGGTTCCTGCTCTTTTGACCTTAAGACAGGGCTTTTCTCCTGGCAACTTCCAGGAATGAGATTTGTCTTCCAGCACAGCAGAGAAAACAAGATTAAGAAAGGGCAATAGGTCATAGGAAAGGGAGTTTCTGGATTGTCCTGCAGGGCTCAGAGATGGCCTCTGTCACCTGCCACAGCCTCCTTCAGCACAACCAGATGTCTGAGCAGAGTACGCCTGATCTACAGCCCAAACAGTTAGCCAGATATACCCCCCAGTAACATGGTGTGAAGGTCTTCAGTGTCACCTGGAGGGCAGAACACACCTCCTGGGTCTACTGGGCATCCTACAGCCACAGGCCTGTCCAACATGGGGACACAGAGTGAGGGGCCAGGAGAAACATCCACTCTGAACCCTGTCCATCCCCCTCAGCAGAGGGCCCTGTGTGCCCTGAAACGCGTTACCATGGATTTCCTTTGTTCTGCTCAGAAAACGCGTGACGAGGACATCAGATAGGAAATGACCTTCCCGCCGTGACTGGTCCACTCAGTGAGGACACAGGTAACAGGGCCGGCCCCTCGCGCGGTGCTCAGAGACCAGCCCTCTCCTCTGCTCTGTTTGCCGGAGAACATGACGGAGGCCACTTCCCTTCTCTTCCTGGAAAGAAGTCTATACCCAGAGGCCTGGATTTCTTATTTATGGCCAAATTCCCACCAAGATTTTGTTATAAGTAAGAAGCCAGGAAAATTCCAGGACGAGCAGAACAGGGAACGGAGTCAGACAGTTCAACAGCAGTTTGCAGCCACCCAGTCAATCCTGCCTTCCCTAAACCAAGGACACTCCAGTCGGTGGTTTGCATCTCTCCTCCCCACCAGAGGGTAAAGAGCTTAAACCACCCCACTCAGGGAGACAAATCCGATTAGTAACATTTGCCAGCCACACCCAAGGACAGACCATTTAAGAGAATAAATCTCACTTTGGTCCCTCAGCATCAAGTTGATGAACAGTCTACTGCTCCTCCCCTAAGACCTGCGTTACATGCCAGCCTCGGCTCTCCCGTGCTCCCCTTCCCAGGAGCATGCCCGTACCCCCACCCCACCCCAACCTCCCGCCTTCACTCACAGGCAGGCATCTCCTAGCCTCCAAGGGACCCCACGAGGCTTACAACCAAGGCGGCAATGGGCAGCAGCAATTTGTCTCAGACAAACCCCCTGAACCTGTCCCCAAGGTCCCCCTTTCTCTGACGTCATGAGCCAAAGCAGCCCGGCCTGGGCTCATTTCTCCCGCCCTTCCTTGTTCCCTGTCCCAGCCTCTGAAATTCGCCGGGACTCGTGCACGAAGTCAAGAACCCACACGCTACCACCTTTCTGGTAACGATTTCATGGGCTTGGAGAACAGCCAACAGGGTAACCTGGCTGGACTAGAGCCCAGACGCAGGCCTGCACTGATGGGAACTGTGACACAGGCGCACACACAGGCACACGCGTGTGCACACACACAGCAGACAAGATCTGAGGCTGGGCCCACTCACCGGCCTGCCAGGGACATTGTTACAAAGACCTGCACTGTGTCCACACCTGATTCACGCAGAAAGCGTTTGGGGGTGGGGGCGGGGCAGGGGCTGTGGGGAGACCCCACGGTGCTGTGCATGTGGGGAGGGAAGGAAGGACAGGGCAGCTCACCAGCAGAAGTGACAGCACAGAGAAGTGGCAGGGGTGGCCCCAGCAAGGTGCTCTGGCCCAGGGACACGGGCTCCCAGAGAAGGAGCAAGCCCAGAGCGGAAGGACACCGTGAGCCCGGGGCCTCCCACAGGCGGGCCGCTGTCTGGGGAAGGCCTTGCCCTCCACTCCCAGGGTGCCAGGGCCCTGGTGAGGTCCAGTGAGAAGGACGGAGGGTGCTGGGCCCACCCAGGGGGAGCGGGGTCTCCAGAAGCTGGCCTGTGTGCAGGTGTCTTCCATCCATGGGAGCCACCAGCGTGGGGCTCCGCCCTGCCCCTCGAGTCCCCTCAAGGGCACCCTCCCGCACACCAGGAGGAGCTGAGGAGTGACAGTCCCATCCACAGCCACAGCACACCACCAGTCTGCACCGCCCAGCAAAGGCCTCCCCACTCCTAGTGCCCGGGTACAACCAAACTGAACGACCTCTGTAAGCAGGGATCTGGACCAACAAGTGCTCCTGCCCCCGTAACGGGGAAGCTCGCGGAGGCGAGCAACTCATCCCGACGTGAGAAACAGCCTCCGACCCTCATCCCTGAGGAAGCACGTTCCAATGTCAAAGTGTGGCAGCGAGGTCCTGGAAAATGCACGTTCCTGGTGGGCGGGGAGGACATTCCTCGAGAGAGACAAAGGTGCCAAGCACAATGCATAAAGGGGGGAAGTGTGCTGTGTAAAGGAGGGAAGTGTGCCGCGTTGCACACGGACCGCCCGAGCACTGGTCACTTCAGAAGCAGCTTGACGCTTAAGGCAAGCTGTGGAAGGTGGTTCCCTTGGCGAGTTCAGGACAACTCGGGGGCTCCATCTGCCATCTGAGATAGCCCCAAAGCTTCAGCTGCCCTGCATTTCTCTGTGCCACGTAAGGGGCAAAAAGGAAAGAAAAAGCACGGGCCATTCCTGCAGGCGTCGCCCGGGGCAGTGCCTCTCCCTCTGCCCTGCCCTAGAGCCCAGGTTGCAGTCATCTCCAGTCCTGGTAGGAGAACTTGTCTGCTTCTGGCTACATGTGTGTAACTCCTCAGGATCCTACAGGACTGAAAGAAAGAACTTTGACCTGCAGGTCAAAGGTGACAGGTCAACAATCAGCTCCCTGAAACAGGAACCGTATTAATTTTGCAAACTGACCTGCAGATACTAAACAGACCTTCTAAATATCAACATACCACCTCCCCTATCTTTCCTAGTCTCATCGTGTGATCAGACAGCCTCAGGAGCCTGTCATGATCAACAGTGCTGTCTAAATACCACTTGGGATGGGCGGAGGGTTAAATCATGGCTGTCTGGCCACCGTCCTCTGCCTCCTTCTATGACCCCATGGACCTGCTGGTGGCACCCAGGGCATGCTGGCCAAAGAGGGTGCCAGAGGAATTTAGGCCACTATTCACCAGAACTGTGAAGGCCCAGGTGCAGAACCAGACCCTGGTCTGGAGAACAAGTGCCCACAGGTGAGGGTGGACACACCCGGGGCGGAGGTGACGTCACATTGTGATTAAGGCTGCTAAAGAGGGGGCAGGTTCAAATCGCAGCTCTGCCACTTGGATGGGCAGCTTAGCATCTCCGGGCTCATCCCCTCACCTGCAGAAAGCGGCTGTGAGGACTGAGCTGGTGCAAACTGGACACAGGCCCTGACCCCCACCAGGACACCAAGCGCCTCCTGTCCAGCTGCAGGGTTGACATTAATGAGGGAGACCTTTCAATGTCACAGAAATCACAACACTACTGACTGCTCTTCCTGCCAGGGTGCCTCGCTCCATGCCTGGCACCGCACTTGGCCCTAGGCATGGCATTCAACCAGCGTGACTCTCGCACCCAGCGTGATTCCTCGCCCCACAAACTCTCAGACACTGGACAGGAAACGGCTCGTGTGCTTCTGTGCATCCCTGTATATGTTCAGCAGGCTGTCTGAGTGCCCCATGCCTGCGATAGCTGAGAACCACTGTTCCCGCGTCTGTACGAAGGAAAGGCAGGGGATCCAAGACGGCTGCAGTGGAGGTGGAAGCCGCACCCACCTGCTCCGGCGCCAAACCAAACCACAGCTGAGTTAGAGAGCCATCGGCCCGACCAACCTGAAGGACGGCTAAACTGAAATGGTAAAACCAAGGATTTACAGAAGGCACCAAGACTGGTAAGAAGGGCAGTGATGCGGAACGGGCTGGCCCGGGCTGAGAAGCTGGAGGGGTACCTCAGCTGCGGAACTCCCTCCTCCCAGGAGTGTGGGGTCTCAACCCCCTTGCAGGGATGCCCAGCCCAGGGCAACAGACATGGGAAAGGGAGCCTGCATAGCATCTGGGGGTGAAGATCAGTGGGGGTTCAGCCTGCCTGGGAGAGAAAAGAATCTGCTAGAGACCTAGGCGCTGTTTCGATTCCTAGTTAGGGCACATGGCCGGGTTGCAGACTCGATTCCCCGTGGGGGCATGCAGGAAGGAGGCAGCAGGTAGATGTTTCTCTCTCATCAATGTTTCTATCTCCCTCTCCCTTTCTCTCTCTCCAACAAAGAATAAAAACATATTTTAAAAAAAATTGATGAACCTTTAACCAGACTCTTTTTTCAGCAAGATAAAAGAGGACCCAAAAAAATAAAATAAAACCAGAAATGAAAGAGAAATAACAACTGACATCACAGAAATACAAAGCGTTGTAAGAAAATACTATGAATAGCCCTGGCCGGTTTGGCTCAGCGGTTAGAGCGTCAGCCTGCGGTCCGGAGAGACCCGGGTTCGGTTCCCGCTAAGGGCATGTGCCTCGGTTGCAGTTTGTCCCCGGTCCTGTTGGGTTGTGAGGGTGGCAGCCACTCGATGTGTTCCTTTCACGTCAATGTCTCTCTCTCTCCCACTCTATCTGAACAAAATATCAAAAAAGAAAATACTATGAATAACTATGTGCCAACAAATTGGACAACCTTGGTGAAATAGATACATTCCTCGAAACATACAATCTTCCAAAACTGAATCAGGAAGAATCAGAAAATCTGAATAGACCAATTACAACTAATGAAATCGAAGCAGTAATAAAAAAAATTCCTAGCAGACCAAAGTCCTGGACCAGATGGCTTCATAGGCAAATTTTACCAAACATTCAAAGAATTAACACCTATCTTTCTCAAACTATTCCAAAAAATTCAAGAGAAAGGAAGATTTCCAAGCTTTTTTTACGAGGCTAGTATTATCCTAATTCCAAAATCAGACAAAGACACTGCAAAGACAGAAAATTAGAGGCCAATATACCTGATGAACATAGATGCTGAAATCCTCAACAAAATATTAGCAAACCAAATCCAGAAATACATTTTAAAAATCATACACCATGATAAGTGGAATTTATTCCAGGGATGCAAGGTTGGTACAACATTCACAAATCAATAAACATGATACATCACACAAAAAAAAATGAAAGATAAAAATTACATGATCATATCGATAGATATAGAGAAACTAAAAGTGTTTCCCTTAATATCAGGAACAAGACAGGGATATACACTACCACCATTCTTATTCAACAAAGTACTGGAAGTACTAGCCACAGCAATCAGACAAGAAGAAGAAATAAAAGGCATCCAAGGGAAAGGAGGAAGTAAAACTGTCATTGTTCACAGATGACATGATAATATACGCAGAAAACCCAAAAGACTATACCAAGAAATTACTAATTCTAATAAATGAACTTGGCAAAATAGCAGGATACAAAATTAATATTCAGAAATTGGTGGAATTTTTATACACCAATAATGAACTATCAGATAGAGAAATTAAGAAAACAATCCCATTTAATGTTACAACAACAACAAAAAATAAGGTACTAGGAATGAATTTAACCAAGGAGGTAAGAGACCTGCACTCGGAAAATTATAAGATATTGAAGAAACAAACTGAGAAAAATATAAATAAATGGAAGCATACACACCATGTTTATGGATAGGAAACATTAACATCATTAAAATGTCCATACTACCCAAAGCAATCTACAGATTCAATGTAATTCTTACGTTGATGATTTATTATCATCAGTAAATAATGTTGGGGAAATTGGACAGATACATGCAAAAAAAATGAAAGTAGACCACCAACTTATACCATACACAAGAATAACTCAAAATGGATAAAAGACTTAAATGTAAGCTGTGAAACCATAAACATAGGTGGTAAAATTTCAGGCATTTCTTGCAGCCATATTTTTGTCAATATACCTCCTTGGGCAAGGGAAACAAAGGAAAACATAAACAAATGGGACTACATCAAACTAAAAAGATTTTGCCCAGCAAAAGAAACCACTGACAAAATGAAAAGGGGCTTGGCCAGTGTGGCTCAGTGGTTCAGTGTCGAGCCATGCACCAGGAGGTCACCGGTTTAATTCCTGGTCAAGGCACATGCCCAGGTTATGGACCTGATCCCCCAGTGGGGGGCATGCAGGATGTGGCCAATCACTCATCAATGTTTCTATCTCTTTCTCCCTCTCCCTTCCTCTCTCTAAAATCAATAAAGTATTAAAATTATATATATTAAAAAAGAGAGACCGCTGAGAGGCCAACCAGGGTATGGTGAGACCAGAGCAGGAGGCTTCCTTGGGTGAGTCCCCCAGAAGCAGATTCTGAGACAGGATTCCAGGACAGCTTGCGTGGGAGGTGACCCCAACACACTAGGAGGAGGCTGGGGGAGGGTAGGAGCCAATGCAGCACTGGGTATAAAAAGAGACTTTGCTTGGGGTGATAGGCATACGGTGTAGTGTGCAGATGATGTTTTGTTGAGTTGTACACTTGACACCTATATGGTTTTGTGAACCAATGTCACCCCAATAAATTCAACTTTTTTAAAAAAGCGAAGGACAGACATGGTGACAACTGAAAGACGGCTGCTAGTGAGAGCCCACTGAGAGTGGGCGCAGACCGCCAGGGTTGGCACCAAGCAAGCCCTTCCCTGTACCAGGGCAGGGACGTGTCTCCTCTGTATCATCACCTGTGCTCTGCATGATGCCACATGTGCATGGCAGCTGGGCAGGTGTAGGGTCCAGGGAGAACCCGTACACTGGGCCTTGCACTTGGGTTTGGTGAGTCCGTGGGCTGCTAGATGAGAGGTATAGGAGCTGGCCTGGGTCACCCAGGGAGTAAAGGCTTCACCCGAAACACAGACTGGCTCCCCAGGTATCCTGGACTCCTGCCACCCACAGTGGAGGGGCTGGCAGAGGACCACTGGGCTAAAGTCAGAGAACATGGAATAATCTTAAAACCAGAGTCAATTGTTTTTTAAATTTTATTTTTATTTCTTTATTGATTTTTTTTCAGAGAGAGAGAGGAAGGGAGAGGGAGAGAGAGAAAGAGAAAGATGAGACATCGATGAGACAGAACATCAACTGGCCACCTCCTGCATGCCCCCCACTGGGGATCGGGCCCACAACCTGGGCATGTGCCCTGACTGGGAATTGAACCAGCAACCTCTTGGTGCATGGCTTGACGCTCAACCACTGAGCCACACTTGCTGGGCTGTTTTTCACATTTTATTTTATTTTTTTTACTTTTTTTTTTTTTTTTATCCTCACCCGAGGATATTTTTCCATTTTTTTGTACAGATAGAGTGGGAGGGAGAGAGAGGAAGGGAGAGAGAGAGAAACATTGACGTGAAGGGACACATCTAGTGGCTGCCACCCGCACGACCAACCAGGGCCGGGGACAAACTGCAACCGAAGTACGTGCCCTTAGCGGGAACCGAACCCGGGTCTCTCCGGACCGCAGGCCGACGCTCTAACCGCTGAGCCAAACTGGCCAGGGCTGTTTTTCACATTTTAAAATGTAAATCAGACATTGCTCCTGCCCCAGCGGTCCAACCATAGGCCCTTACACAAAGTGAACCACAAAGTTCCCTGTGGCGTGCTCCCATGTCCTCTCTGCTGTTTTCAAATGCACCCCAATCACATGCTCTGGGGCCTTTGCACTCACTACTCCTGCTGCCTGTATTCTTCTCTCAGAGTAGTTGTTTGCATAAAACCATTTCTATTGGGAGGCTGAGCTGCAAATATGCCCTCGATTAAAAAACTGAGGGAGCTGAGGGAGATCCACTGGGAACAACTGAAAGACTATTCATGAAACAAACCAGGTATTTTAAAAAACATGACAAGCATAAGCCCTGGCTGGGTAGCTCAACTGGTTAGAGCACTGTTCTGATACACCAAGGTTGCGGGTTTGATCCCCAGTCAGGGCACATACAAGAATCAACTAGTGAATGCATAAATAAATGTAACAACAAATCGATATTTCTCTCTCTAAAACCAATCAATAAAAAAATAATAAAACCAATCAATTAAAAAATGGTTAACTTAAAAAAATATATGACAAGTATAATGTACCTCAAGCTCTGCATTTTGAAACTCCTACCTGTAACAATATTTCCAAGTGACAATTACAAAATTCAACAAGTGGTTCTGGGAAAACTAGAATATCCACATGCAAAAGAATAAAGCTGGATTCTTCCCCAACACCCATAAAAAAATGAGCTCGAAATGGATCAAAGACCTAAACTATAAAACGCTTAGAAGAAAACAGGAAATACACACGAGTTCGGCAGTGATTTCTTGAATATGACACCAAAAGCACAGGCAACAAAGAGAAAACAGATTACATCAGACTTGATCAAAATGTAAACTTGTACATCAAAGGACACTATCAACAAAGTGAAAAGACAACCCACAGAATGGGAGTAAATATTCTTTAGTCATATATCTAACAAAGGGTTAGTATCAGACTATATAAATTCCTGCAACTCAACAGAAAAAAAAGAAAAAAAAAAAAAACCACACCAAAACAAAAAACAACCAAATTTCTAAAAACGCAGAAAGCTTGAATAGATATTTCACCAAAGAAGATATACAAATGGCCAATAAACTCATGAAAGATGCTCAACATCATTAGCCCTCAGGGAAACACCAATCAAAACCACAAAGAGAGTCCTGGCCAGTGTTGCTCAGTGGTCAGAGCATCGGCCCACACACCAAAGGGTCACAGGTTTGATTTCCAGTCAAGAACATGTATGTGGACTGCAGGTTCAATCCCCAGCCCCAGTCAGGGCACATGCGGGAGGCAACCAATCAATGTCTCTCTCACATTGATATTTCTCTCTCTCTCCCCCTTCCTCCCTCTCTTCTACTCTCTCTAAAAAGAAAAAAAAATCAATGGAAAAATATCCTCAGGTGAGGATTAAAAAAAAATAAATGAAAGCTCGCATTGAGAGACCACCTCACACCCACTAGGACGGCCATAATGAACACGGAAAACCAGTGTGGTAAGGAGGTAGAGGACTTCAAACTCTGGTGCACTGCTGCTGGTGAGAATGTAAAATGGCACTGCTGTTGTGGACAAGTTTGGCAGTTTCTCTAACAGTGACACAGAATTACCATATGATACAGCAATTTCACATTTAGGTATATACCCCCAAACTTGAAAGTGGGGACCCAAACAGATACTTGTACGCCAATATTCACTGCAGCATTATTCGTAACAGCAAAAAGGTGGAAGCAGCCCAAGTGTCTATCGACAGATAAACTGAAAGATATACCCACAGTGGTACACCGGCATGGGGAATGTTATTCCCCCATAAGAGGAATGAAGTAGTTCTGACACATGGTATGTACATGAATGAACCTTGAAGACATTACACTAAGTGAAACAAGCCAGAATGAAGACAAATACTCTGATTCCACTTATAGGAGGTACGTAGAGTAGTCAAATTCAGAAAGACAGAAGCAAACCAGAGGGCTGGGAGGAGGTCAGTGGAGGAATGGGAGTTACTGTTTTATGGGTACAAAATTTCTGTTCGGTATGATAAAAAGTTCTGGAAATAGATAGTGGTGATGGTTATACAATACTGTGAATGTATTTAATGCCACTGACTTCTACACTTAAAAATGGTTAAAAGGGTAAATTTTATGTTTACCATTCATGTTTATGTCGTAAATTTTACCACAATTTTTAAAAACTTGGAAAACTACAAATAACAAAAAACGATTAACAGTCATTTTGTAACACACACTAGCACATTCAAAGGCACATTCCAGGTCTCATTCTTCATCTGGAGACACACTTATGTGGGCTCGCTCTCAGAGCAGGGAGACAGCCCTGGCTTTCGAGATGAGCCCTGTCAAGATGGAATTATACCGGTTGTCTCTTGCCCTCCCCGCCTGAGCCTGGACTTGGGAAAGTATCCAAAGCTTTTTTAATGGTTTTCTCCACTCGACCCTCTGAGCTTGCACACCCCCTACAGGATGCTGCGTGCTATACTGTGTTCTACACTATAGCAGGGTCTGCGCTGAGACCCTACACTGGTCAGAGAAGTCCTACCCAAGTACTCTAAGCACATATGTCACACTCACACACAGAAAGAACAAATTCCCCTTCAGGACTTCTTAAGAGATTAGGTCTACGAGAGTATTTATCAACCATTTCCTTTCACATTAATGTCTTGGCAATATAGTTAATGGCAGGTCTGGGAGAGTAAGTATAATGGGCACATTTACAACTTGTACTGAAACCCTTCCTTGCCCATGGTCTGATTCCAGCCTTGGGCGCTGATTTTTCTCAGGCCCCAGACTTGTGATGCTTGTTTGGTACTCTAATTTTAACATCCTCTGGAGTAAGTGAAAGACACGGGGCTGTATCAGTCTCTGGGATGAGAGGAACTCTTTGCGACACTAGGCATCTCCCAATTCACGCCATAAGCAGGCAGGATCAAGCCATCCAGGAGGGTCCGCTCCTCCAGACCTCTCAGGAAATAGATTCAACTGGGAACAAGAGGCTGCTCGGATCACGTGCAAGGGGCAGGGGTGCACAGGGGGTCAAGTCTTGCTGCAGCCCTGGTGGGTTTCACACCTTCATACAGAAACTGACAGCACCAAGGAGAGAAGAGTTCCTGAACTTACATATAAGAGAAGTTCTTTGAAAATTAAAATTTAAAAAATGTATGTATCATTTTACTGCCTTTGTTTCTGATTTTAAAATTCATCAGAGACCTCGAACACTGTCAAGTGCCTGCTTTTATGCGCATGTTTAAAACTGCATTTCTTTAGATCTCTAGATGCAAAAAAATTTAAAGAACCCATGTTTTCTCCTTGACCCTCACATGAAAACAGAACACTAGAAAGGCTAGTCACTCCTTGAAATTGGCCTTAAGTTCTTTTCCTGTGATCTGCATTCAAAACATGTATCTGTCATGTTCCTTCCTGAAGGCGTTTCCAGTAAGAACTCTTGCTCTCCTTAACACTTCAAAATTAGGAGAGAGAACTCATCCTCCTTAATCATACCCATCATACTAATTAGCCAAGCTGCAAACACTCACAGGTTTGGCCCAGTGTTATTTCTCTCTATCCGCCACTGATCCCACTACAGCAGGAAAAAGACTCCGCGTGTCTAGAGGCAGCACAAACTAACTACATTAGTCAGCTCCCATTACCTTATCAAACAACCAAAAAGGAAATGATACCACACTAGAAAAAGTACAAAAACACATCTTCAATTTTATTCGCCAATAATCAGGCCCTACAGAAGCCTGCAGCACAGATGGACCCATTTCTGCCTCCATGAATTTTAAATTGCTTTTTACAACATTTCTCTGGCTCTGATGAGCTAGTGTTTCACAATAAGCTGGCTCGTGAAATTCAAACAACTGTGCCTTCCCTTAAGCGCCTTCATTCAGCCTCAGCCATAAACTGCACTTTGCCTACAGAAGTCTACTTAAAAGAAGAATGAGCCCTGGCCAGTTTGGCTCAGCGGTTGGAGCATCGGCCTGCGGACCAGAGAGTCCTGGGTTCGGTTCCTGCTAAGGGCATGTACCAAAAAAAAAAAAAAATTAAGTTATTCTAAAATGCCACACAGTAGAAACCGCTCATAAATATACTGGAGGCCGCCACTGCCTGGACACCTGCATGTGTTTCTGCTCGCATGGGATGCCTGGAGCCCACGGGCTGCAGCACCGTGCGGAAGGGAGCCACGCCAAAGAAAGGAGAGAACGTGCTCCCTGACGTGACCTTCAGGAACAATCGGATGGCCTTGCTCTCTCTCACACGTGGTGCTGTCTATGGGAAGTGAAGCACAACCTTCTCTGTCCTCAGCCAGTGGCCCAGATGCAGACCCTGGTACACAGCAGTGTACATCATTTAAAGAACTTCAACCAACTGCCTGTGCTCTAATCCATGAGGCCCTTTTCATGATATTTGTCATATAAAAAGTGGACTTTATTCTGAGTTTATAAAGGGCCCAGAACAATGTAAGGGGAGTTTTTCTACCAACTCTTATAGACAGTTTTCTAATACAAGTTTGTAATATTACAGAAAACAATAGTTGGAGCACATCACTGACTCTTCTGATTTTCTTTATTCAAAAATAAAAGAGGCACAAAAATATAGAACTAAAATGTCCATGGCACCTGAACTAGCAGGTTCACCAAAAGGTAAACTTGCATTTGGGGGATTAATTATAATTACTAGAGAGAGAATGAATTGTTTTTCAAAGAACTGTGTCTCAGGAAAATGCTGACCCGTGGGGTAGGTGGTTCTTTCATCTCTCACTTCTAGTGGGGACCCCCAGGTCTCAGGAAGTCTCCTGGGCAGCAGGAGCTGCTCTGAGAAGCCAGGTACAGCTGACGTGGCCATTGCGACAGGATGGATTTTTTTCTCGGGCTCCCCTTGGCAAGATTAATGAACCACCCACAAGTACCTTCACTTCCAGGAGGAAGTTGTGTGGATACATATTAATTCATGTCCATCTCTAGTCAAGAGCATTTGGCCATCTGTAACACATGGCACATGGTGATGGTCTGAGAACTCAAAGTGGGGACCTGGGGAAGGGGAAGGGACATGCCTACGCATCACACTCCAGAGCACGAAGGTCTTCCAGGAGCTCCTGGGCCGCGGTCTGCAGGTGGGGGTTGCGGCTCTTGGACATGGCCAGGATGCGCTGCAGGGGCAGGGAGCTCCGGAACTCGGAGGCCGACTTGGAGAACACTTCTGGTTCCAGAACCACTGACTGGACAAGTCGCAAAACATGAAGACACACCTCTGCGTCTGGATCTAGGGGAGAGAGGTAACACTCTGTTCAGAATAAAACTCCTACAGGAATCTCGGGGTAGACACTAACCCTCAAGGATTCTTGAATCTTCTGAATTATAGATTTGATGGTTTTGAAAACTGCAAGCTGACCAGAAACAGCATCACTTCTCAATGTAAAAGCTTAGCTAATAAGAGCAGTGTGACAAAACTCAATTGTCATCTGTTTAGTAACATCCCATCTTCATATATTACTTACAATCACATAACTTTAAAATGCTGAACTAAAAATATGAGGGCTTTTCATGTTGTTGACTGTAATTCTGTCCACTTGCAAGACTGTTTTCTGTTTTTAAAGGTATTACTTCACTTTCACTCTGATTGCAGCAAATTCCTCAGAAACAACATATGGACATGACGTCTGCTCCCACTGGGTTCCAGAGTGACAGGCCACAACACTCACCAAATTCCATTTTCCCACGGGAGGTGCAGAACCTGGCAGCCCTGTGTACACTGTAGCAGTGACTGGAAACAGCTAGACTGAAACAAGTCCATCAGAGAGCACCACTCCTTAACCAGGTGGCCCAGCTCTCCTGACCATTTCTCCCTGTGGGAGCCTAACATGCCACTAACAATTCGCTTCTGGACTGGGTATTGTGATTGGAACCAGACTCAAAATCAGTACCTCTTTCTTAGCACTACCCTTAAAAACCTTTCAGGAAAGTAAACTGAAAGAGTGCACGGAACAAGCCCTCGGTGGGAACTGCCACAATACAAGGCCCACCCAGAGCGTCCCCAGTGAATCAGAGCCCCGGGGCATGGGGCATCGTGAGGACTGCTGTGCTGGAGAGGAAAGAGAACCCTGCTGTGCCCTGGGCAGGGGCAGGGATGTCCTGGGCCCAGACCGTTAGAGTCTCCTATCTTGGGGGAGAAAAGGAAACTATCTCATTCACCCTGTCATCCATCACCCTGTTCTAATTCTCTGAATACCAATTATTCTGTGGATTTAATTCTCCCCTCCCACTGAAAAGCTTCAGGAAAGCAAGGACCTTGTCTGTCTTGCCTATCATTGTATATCCAGCACAATAAATACTTGTTGAATGAATGAGAAGACTGTATTTTATGTGGCTAAAGCTGATGTAATACAAATGATAAGAAAATTTCAGAATAAATAAAATAACTAGGCAGGCTGCAGAGACAGCCCTCAACAAAGGGCAAAGTAGAACAAGTCACTGGAGGTCATAAATGAGACACACAGAGTCTAGGGTGCAGCCCAACGGGAACACTTCACGGTGACATCATCATAAGGAAACAGCTTGGTGACAGCATCAGAAGGGAACACTGACCAAGGGAAAGGCAAATGGTTTATAAGCATCCAAACTGTACAGGGGAGAATAACATGGGACTCGGTCTGTTTGGGCCACAGATTAGCAAATTCTGTGTTATAACTACACAATCTATATTTTTGTTGTTGTTGTTAATCCTCACCCAAGGATGTTTTTCCATTGATTTTTAGATAGCCTGGAAGGGAGGGAGGGAGAGAAACACATCTATTGGTTGCCTCCCGCACAACCCCAAACAGGGCCCGGGGCTGAACCTGCAATCAGGATGTGCCCGTGACCAGGAATCAAACCTGTGACCCTTTGGTCTGAGGGCTGATGCTCTAACTGCTGAGCCAAACCGGTCAGGGCTATACAATCTATCTTTTAAGACAATCATGGAAAACCTAATTACTTAAGACTGAGAGCATTCCCATAGATGGCTCAACTGTAGGTTGAGAAATGGGTAAAGCAACTTGAATGAGAAAAGGCATTCACCAACACAGACAGGACATTGGGTTATTGGACAGGAGTTTCTGAGCAGCAACCACAAAAGTTCTTAACGTAACATGCTGGAAACAAATGAAAAAATAGAAAGTCTCAGCAAAGAAACAGAAGATAGAAAGAACAAAGTGGAAACATTACAACTGAAAAATACAATAACTGAAACTAAAAAACTTGAAGGAGACATAATGGAGAGGCCAGAGGAAAGAATCAGTGAACTGGAGGATAGAACAATAGAAATTACCCCATCTGAATGACAGGGAAAACAGAGCCTCTACATCCAGTGGGACTACAACAAAGACCTAATATCCATGTCACTGCCGTTCTGGAAAGAGAGGGAAAGTCAGCAAGGCTGGAAAATACTCCAAGAAATAATGGCTGAGATTTTACTGTTTGGCAACAGATACAAACCTACAGATCCAAGAAGCTGAGCAAACGCCAAACAGGGTAGACCTCAAGAAATATGTGCCGATACACATCACAGCCAAACATCTGAAAACTGAAGACAAAGAAAAAGTCTTGGAAGCAGCAAGAGAGAAATGACACCTCACCTACAGAAGAAAAACAATCCAATGATACTGGATTTCTCATCAGAAACCATGGAGGCCAGAAGGAAGTGACACAACATTTTCCAGGTGTTGAAACAAAAGAACTATCAACTCAGAATCTTTTACGCAGGGAAAATGTCCTTCTGAAATTAAGGTGAATTAAAATCATTCTCTTTTGAAGAAAAACTAAGAGAAGCTGTCGCAGATTCACTCTAAAAGAATGGCTAGATCACCCAAAAACCTGTACAGGGATGCATAACAGCCTGTTGAGAGAGTAGCTCAGATACTCGGTAGTAGTGCTGCCTCACCTTCCCTACTGCTTGGGCCAGTGGGGCCCTAAATTAACACTGGTCCCTCGTGCAAGCCATGCCCTAGGTAACAGCCCAGAGTCACAAGCAAACATAAGTTCTGATACAATTTCTCCAGTGCCCTGAGATCAACCGTCTCCCCCTGCCTCCCAGAGCTTTCCCCTATGTACCCCTTAGGTAAGACCCCGTGTTGCTACCCAACCTCCACTCTTTGGGTTGGAATTGACAAATCCAGCCCTAGTCAAGGAACCCCAAAACACTCCACCCACAGACCTCAGCCCCAGGTCCTGCCTCTTTCTGTCTGTCTGCCTGGACCTTCCGTGGGGCCCCTGCAGGTTTCCCAGGTCCCTCCTCCAGGACCCGTGAGTAATAAACTCTCTATTTCAGTTCCCCTTGTGGTCTACTGCTGAACCACAGCTCGCCACCCGGCAACCTGTGCTCCACTTACTAAGTGTTAATTTGACAATTTATAACACAGCCCAAAAGTGGAAACAACACAAATGTCCAAGTGATGAATGGATAAACAAAATGTGGTGTATCTACACAATGGACTATTATTTAGCAGTGAGAAGGCCTGAATGATCCTTGAAAACATGATAGAAGCCAGACACAAAAATCTACATATTATAAAATTCCAATTTTATGAATTGCCTGAAATAGGTAAATCCAAAGAGACAAAAAGCAGATTAGTGGTTCCCAGAGACTGGTTGGGAAGAATAATGGGGAGTGAGTGCTAATGGGCATGGGGTTCTATGGTGGTAATAAAAATATCCCAAAATAGTGGTGATAGCTGCACAACTGTGCGAATACACTAAAAACTACTGAACTACTGAGCCTGGTCGGTTTGGCTCAGTAGTCAGAGTGTCGGCCAGCAGAACAAAGAGTTGCGGGTTCGATTCCAGTCAAGGGCATGTGCTTTGGTTGTGGTTCGGTCCCCGGCCCTGGTTGGGGTTGTGGGGAGGTAGCCAGTTGATGTGTCTCTCTTACATTAATGCTTCTCTCCTTCCCTCCCTCCCTCCCTCCCTCCCTTTCTCTCTTTCTCCCTCCCTCCCTCCTTTCCTGCCACCCTATCTGAAGATAAATGAAAAAAATATCCTCAGGTGAGAATTTTAAAAAAAAAAAACACTACTGAATTATGTACTATAAGTTGTTGAAGTTTATGGTATGTGTGTTGTATTTCAACAAAGCCATTTTTAGACAAAGGAGATTAGTGGGAAAACTGACAAAATTTGAATTAGGGCTGAAGATTAGGTAATAAGGGTGTACTAATGTTAGTTTCCTATTTCAATAACTGCTCTAGGGTTATGAAAGTTGTTAACATTAGCAGAAGATAGGTGAGGGTCCTCTCCATGCAATTTTTGCAACTTTTCTGTAAATCTAAAGGAAGAAACAGGAGAGAGAAGAGCTGAAGAAAGTTCTCTGAACAGAAAAGAAATAAGAAGAGAATAAATCTCAGAACATCAAAAAGAAAGAAAGAATAATGAAAAGACCCTGCTTCTCTCAAGTTCTCTAAAGTATGCTCGTTGGCTGAGCAAAAATTATTCCAGCATCTGATGTGGTTTTCAGTGTACACAGGGAGAGTATTTCAGACACTTTTAGAACAAATGGGGGAAGATAAAGAGAGGTGGAGCTTCTACATGTCACTCGAACTGGAAAAGGGCACTATTTCATTAGATGGGGATTAGTTATTACACATAATGTAAAATTACATGAATAAAACCATTTTTCTTGGATGATTCTTGCCAAAATTAGGTTTAATTTCACTAAACTGCATAAATCTCATGTACAATTCAAAAAGTTCTGACAGACAGATGTACACGCCACGTAAAACACAATCCTAACAAGACAGCACCACACACCTACCTTGTGCCCTTCCCCTCCAGCCAGTGCCTCCCCACAAGCACCTGACGTTCTGATTCCCATCACCATAGAGCAGTTCTGCCTGTTCTTGAAAAACATACACATAAAACCACACTTTTTAAAAAAGCACTATTTCATTATTAAAGCTCAGGCAAATCAAACCAGATACAATAATGTTCTCACAAAGTCCTACTAAAATTCTGGACAGACACGCAATCGCTGCATCATACATGTCTCTTCCCAAACAGTGGGTGGGTTTCTCTGGGAATGTCTTCAATGGTAAGTCATTTGGGAGTGGGGAGGAGACGTGTGGGGAAGAGGAGTTATGCTGACAGGGCACCGACAATTATCAACCAGGCATGTAATCTGAACAAGTGGATCAAAGGACTTCTCTGAGCGACATCCGCCACAGCCCTATGCTCTCGGTCACCAGTGCCTGTCACGCACAGACCCTCTGATAAGCCGCAGCTCCCACGTCACATCTGTCACCGCAGCAGCACCTGGGAGAAACTGCACCTGCAGCTCGGCCTGAATCACTGGACTATGTCCATACTGAGCTGCCAAGAGACCACTGGCTCTGCAGGTTGTGTCAGCCCAGGTCACATGTGCACAGCAGGCCAGGGGCCAGGGTGGAAGGTTACTGCTGGCTAAGGACTAGGACTCACCATCGTTAGCAGCAGGCAACATTTGCCTCCCATACTATCTGTGGAGAGACTGGAAGGTTAGGATGTAGCCTCATTTCAATAACATGATGAGAAACTGGGTTAGACTGTATTTCTTTGAACACAAGCAGAGCTGAAATGTTCTACCCTAAAGCTGGTGAATTCTGACCTAGCTTCCTTAGAAAGAAGCCCTGACACCCACAGCTGTCCCCCTCTGATAGGAAGACAGGTCTAAGGACTCCCTCGCCACCTCCCCTCCGCCCCTTCCTATTCTCCAGACACACACTCATCATCCCCACTGACTTAGCTCTATGGGTCCCCAACTGGGTTCTTGGACACGAGTTCCCCAGATGGTGACAGGTGTTTCTGTCTACCTTACATCTCCCCCACTGGGGAGGGGAACAGAGGGCAGAAAAAACAGCACTCTGGGAAGTGAGCCATGGCTAACTCAGGACCAGAAGACAAGGAGATGGCACTGAGACAGCCCTGACTCCACACATTGTGCCAGCCCGTCACAGGCTCTGACCCCCGCGCCCCATTTCTCAGACACAGCCCGTCACGGGCTCTGACCCCCGCGCCCCATTTCTCAGACACAGCCCGTCATGGGCACTGACCCCCACGCCCCATTTCTCAGACACAGGCCCTCACTCTGACGCCAAGAAAACCTGACACACTCGGCCCGCCAGAGCCCCTGACAGCTGACCTGCTCCCTAAGGCACGGCTCACTCTCACACACTCACACGCGCACAGGGCCTATCTGTTCTCAGTCACACTTTAAGTTAAAACAAACAGTCTATCTTTACTTACTACCCTTGTTTTAAAAATTCATGTATTAAGTGCATAAAGTGAAATGTGAAGTGAGCTGAGTTCATCTCCGTGACAGTGGCACATAGGGGTGAAGTGAGTAACCTGAAGCCTCCCACCGTCACCGCAGTGAAGCCAGCCTGTGTGTTTGCATCTGTAGACGGAAGGGTTAGTCATCTACATGGCTGCTGTAGACAGAATGAGGAGACACATGAAAGTGTCTATCGAGACGCTTCGTACATAGCTGGCATTCCACAAACAGCACTTTCCGAACCACAGGGGACAAGACCGCACCCCGCTCTCCCCACCAGCAGCCGTTCTCACCACACAAGCCTTTCTGCTCTTCCAACAGAGCGGTGCCCACCCCCCAGCCTCGGCACTCACACTGCCTGTCCCTCCAGGGAACACGCCTGGAGCCCGTGTCCCACCTCCTGCAGGTCTTTGTGTGGAAGTCAGCTGCTCAGCAGCCTTCCGTGAACACCTCACAATCAAACCAAGAGTAAACACTGCCCTCTTGTTCCTTTCCCTACCTTTTTTCCTCAGTGGCAGTAAATATCGTAACACATGCTGTACGTTTTGCTTGCTTGCTTATTTATTTATTTTTAATATATTTTCATTGAATTTTAGAGAGAGAGGAAAAGAAAGGGAGAGAGAGAGAACATCAATGAGAGAGAAACATCGATTAGCTAGCTGCCTCCTACAAGCCCCCTACTGGGGATCGAGCCGCAACCCGAGTATGTGCCCCAACTGGGAATTGAACCGGTGACCTCTTGGTGCATGGGATGATGCTCAATCCACTGCGCCACACTGGCCAGGCTGTTTTGCTTATTTATTTCCTCTACTGTCTCTCTTCATTCACCAGCTCCCTGAAGGCAAGGACTCAAGACTGTCGGGCTCCCTGCTGTGTCCCCAGTGCCAGGAGCAGTGCCCACACTGAGTAGGGCAGAGCCATAGAGTTGCTGAGGGGGTTAACAGAGTCCAGTGACAGAGGACAAAGGAATTACATAATTCAAAAGAAGAAAACACTGGTACTAGGAGTAAATTAATGAAAGACATTCAAGATCTCTATGTGGGAAACAATATACTATTGAGAGAAAGATCTCTAAACAGTGAAGAGATATATTATGTCACTTACTAAAGTCTCAACACCGTAAAGACATCAGTTTTTTTAAACTGATCTACAGATTCAATGCAATTTCAATAAAAATCAAAACAGCTTCCTTTGTGGAGTTTTACACACAGAGTCTAAAAATTACATGAAAAAGAGTCAATGACAGCAAAGGCATTCTTGAAGGAAAGTAAGATAAGGGAAGGTGTCTGACCGTCTCTCCAGAGGCGATGTGGCACTGCAGGGACGGGGTGGAGCAGGGAGCCCGGAGCACGCGTGGACGCTGGGAAAGCACAGACCTTCCGAGGGGCCGTGGGGGAAGGGCAATCCTGCCAGTAACGGTGCTGCCCGTGGATAACCATATGGAAAGAACACACACAGCAGGGAGATGGGACAACTAAATGCCAAAGGCAGAAAGAAAAAGAAGGCCTCTCGGTGACAGAGGAGAACTTCTGATTTATCAAAAGACACCATTAAGAGAAATAAAGCAAGACATGAAGTGGTAAAATATATGTTCAACTTTTACAAAACCAACAAAGATTCTGTTTCCAGAATGTAAAAATTAGTAAGCCAACAATCTAACAGAAAAACTGGTAGGAGGGCAGAATAGGACTTGACAATAGATGATATCCAAAAGGCCCAGCACACACAGGAACTCATCAGAGAAATGCATGTCAAACCACAATGAGAGAACACCCCTCCCCAGCAGACTGCCTGAGGAAGGTGGCCTACACCAGCAGGTGTTCCTGGGAATGGAAAGCAACCAGAATGTGTCTGTGCCGCTGGTGAAATTTACACCTGGTACAACCACTTTTGAACAGCCCAGCATAAGCTACTAGAGTTGAAGACATGCACTCCCCTCAATCCCAAACTTCCATTTCTAACCGGTGCACCAAAACAAGAAAATACGCATGTTTACCACAGGGAGCACCATAACTTTGGAGCAGCTTTATCAGTTAAAGTCAAAATCCAGAAAGAATCCCAGTGTGCGATCGGAATGGTAAGTGAGTGGTCCAGTTGACATTATGGAATCCTGTGCAGCAGGGGGTCTCCACTGAGGGGGAGCATTCTGCCCTCTGGGGGACATTCTGAATGGCGGGAGACATTTTTGGTTGTCATAACTGGGGGGTTCTACTGGCACTAGTGTGTAGAGGCCGCCGCTTAACCTCCTGCATGCACATGACCCCCCACCCCACAAACGACGCTGCCTGGCTGCCTGCGGTGCTGCGAGCGCCCGTGCAGCAATGAGCGTGTCTACAGGGCCTGCAGCACACGAGCAGCCTCACAGAGAGAATGCGAAGGAGAAGCCAGCACAGAAGCATGATTCCACTTATACAGCGTTCAAAAATGGGAACCAGGAGGAAGCAGGAAGTGATTAGGAGGGAGCCAGTAACTCCCCGTTTCTCAGTCTGGGTGGTGTTAAAAAGTGTTCCTGCCCTGGCCGGTTTGGCTCAGCGGTTGGAGCGTCGGCCTGCGGTCTGGAGAGACCCGGGTTCGATTCCTGCTAAGGGCACGTACTTTGGTTGCAGTTTGTCCCTGACCCTGGTTGGTCGTGCGGTGGCAGCCACTTGATGTGTCCCTTTCACATCGATGTTTCTCTCTCTCTATCTCTTCCTTTCTCTGCCTCCCAGTCTATCTGTACAAAAAATGGAAAAATGTCCTCGGGTGAGGATAAAAAAAAAAGTGTTCCTTTGTGATAATTCTCTTAGCTTTGGTTTTATGTTTTATACACTTTTCTCTAAATATGTGTATTTATTAAATTAATTTTGATAACAGAAGGAAGAAAAAAAGGAAGAAAGGGGAGAAGGCAGGGAGGGGACAGAAAGAAAAATAACAATTTGCTGAAGCCATTCCAGAGAAGCCCTTCCCACATCTGCAGGCCAACCAAACTCCTGCTGTTCCCCTACCTGACAGCCTAGCAAGTGGGTCAGTTCTCCCTGCCACCCACTTAGGGCCACACTGACATCGTTCCTCCAGGGACCCCTCCTTCATGCTATGAGGAGCCTCCTTGCCTGGTTCAGGTCCCAGCTCTGCCACTTGATCCCTGGGTGACATGAGTAGTGACCTCACAGGACTGGTGAAGGGATTATGTGAGTTAAATGCATGCAATGTGCTCAGGATAAGGCCCAACACAGAGCCACACTGAGAAGGGCTAGTTATCATCATCTCATCAAGTTCTTTGTACTGTGTTAAACTAGTTTAAGTCTTGCCTTCTGTGACAATTAATTTCATGTGTCAACTGGACTGGGCTAAGTACACAGCTGGAACCACATGCTTTCTCTGGGTGTGCATGAAGGCGAATCCACAGGCTGAATAAAGAGCACCCTCACCAGTGTGGATGACATCATTCAATCCTTAGAGGCCTGAACAGAACAAGAAGGCAGAGGAGGAGCAAATTCACTCTCTCTGCCTAAGTGTGGTATCATCTCCTGCCTTCAGACATCAGTTCTTTTGGTGTTCGGGCATTTGGGATTAGACTGAATGTCACCATTGGCTTCCCTGCCTCTCCAGCTTGCAGAAGGCAGACCTGGGGACTTGTTGGCCTTCATAATTACATGAGCCAGTTCCTATATCGCCTCTTTAGATGGATGGATGGATGGATGGATGGATGGATGGATAGATAGATAGATAGATAGATAGATAGATAGATAGATAGATAAATGGATAGATAGATAGACAGACAGACAGACAGACAGGCAGGCAGGCAGGCAGACAGATCCTGTTGGTTCCATTTCTCTGGGGAACCCTGACTAATATACCTTCCCTGCAAATTTCTAGCTCTTTAACACAGACTACAAGGCAGGAACTCTCACAGACCGAAACCCAGCGCTGTGCACAATGTTCACATCTTTGCAGACTTGCCCATGCTGCACCTCATCACAGGGAGTCCCACTGCATGCAAGGTGCATGTGGGTTTCCAGGCAGGCAGGAGGGTTGCTGTTCATACCCTGCAGTGGGAATCTCTGCTCTGGGGGGTGGGGGCAGGGAGCAGGGGGCAGCCCCAGCTGACTGTTTATTAGACTCAAGTCTGAGTCCAACTTTGGACAAATTCTGGAAAGAATGCTTTTCAAAACAAGCTACACATCACTGCAGCAGCTCACCCAGCCATGAAATGAAATATTTACTTGGTTTTCCTTTGTTGCCTACAGGTCATTTTTCATTAGGTTAAAGAAATAGGTACCTTGAACATCAAGTCGTAATGTACAAATATCTCTAAAAAGCCACCAGTGTTCTCAATTAAAATCCAAGTAACCCCCATGTCATGCTGCGTACACTATTTGTTCCAAGTGACAAGCAGGCATTTAGAAAATCTCTCACTTTGTCACGTTCTCTCTGAAGCTCTTTAGCCATCACCACGTTTTCTCCCGGGTGGCAATTGTTGAGCCCCTGCAACAGCCTCTAATGATTTCTTTCAGGTTCTTACTGTACCCATCAGCCCCTATGTGTAAATAAAAATGCATGTTACCCCTGAGAGAAGCAACACAATAGGTTTCTCTACAATTACTTCTCTATGATGAGGAAGAAAAATTCCTTGGATCAAGAAAAAATCCCATTAAAATAAGAACAAAATCCACTTTCACAAATCAACCAAAACTATTGTTCTAAGTCTCCAGCCAGGAGACAGTAATCGAGCCGTAGCATGAAGACAGATCAGATTCACGATGTTCTATATTGCCGCAAGAGCCCACATATGAAAACAGCAGTTTGAGTTAATTTAGCACTGCAATATAGTAACAGTGAGCAAATACTCTGTGGGTGCTGTCAATACTGCCTGAGCACCCTGTCATCCTGCATAAGTGCTCCTGCAGTGCTCCTGTTGCCGCAGGGAGTCACCAGGGGATGAGTCCCGGAGAGTCCAACACCGAGCCCTGACCTCTCTCAAAGGCACAAGTTCCCTACACATTCCCTTTGAATGTGGAATGGGGGTCTCAAACTTTACACACATCAAACTAAACTCGATTCCTCTGCTGCTCCTCTGCAGTACTCCCAACAGCACCACCACTAACCCCAAAACCTAAGTGTCACCCTGGACCTCCCTCCCTCATCTGCCCGTCCCTTCGCAGTGTACCTTAAATCCGGTCACCTTGATCATCATCACTGCTCTCACCCTGGGCACACTGCCACAGTCTTCTCACCTAACCTCCTACAACTGCCTCTGACTCCTCTCGGCCTCCCCCACAGCAGCCAGAATGAGCTTAGTACACAGCCCATCAGCCCATAGCCTGCCCTGCTCAGAGTGCTGTCCAAGGTCTTCTCAGCTGTACACCAGCCCTCAGGGATCCAGGCCCAACTCTCGACTCCTCTCCTGCCACTGCCTGCAACCTCTCGAGCCACACTGGCCTCTTCCACTCCCACATTCTCACTGCCTGAGGCTGCTGCAGGGCCCACCTGCTGTCTGTTGTTGGCCCATGATGCTCTGCTCGCAGATCTCTGCATGCTTGTCCTTTGCTTCACTTAGGTCTCCACTCAAATGCCTAAGGAGCAGACCCTAAAGAATGGTCACTCTTGCCCAGCCAGTGTGGCTCAGTGGACTGAGCATCATTCTATGGACTGAGAGGCCCTAGTTCGATTCCCGGTCAGGACACATGCCGGATTGCAGGCTCGATCCCCAGCTGGGGGCATGCGGGAGGCGGCCGATCAATGTTTCTCTCTCACATCAATATTTCTTTCTCTCCCTTCCTCTCTCTCTAAAAAATCAATAAAAACATATTTTTTTAAAAAAAAGTGGTCACTCTGGAACCCTCATGCCACTCCACCTTTATTTGTACTGATGATGTACGCCATTCTGTTCCTTGTCTAGCCTCTGCCCCTGAATGTAAGCTCCACAAGGGAAGGACTCCGTTCATTTCTGAGCCTCTGTTCCTAGGACACGGCCCAGAGCTCAGTGAACACTTGGGAAAACGAGCTGCCTGAGTGTGCTCCAAGCCCAGCTCACCCTGTGCCTGGGGACCAGCCTGGGGGACACCTGAGCCTCCCACTGTCACAAGGACAGGTAGAGCCCCTCACTGCCATGAGGAAGGTAAAACCCCACGGCTACAGAGTCGGGTAGAGTACCCTACCATCCAGGGGGAGGCAGGTAGAACTCACCACTGCCGCAAGGGCAGGGAGAGCCCTCAGCTCAGCAACAGAGTCTATGGAGGGGATGTCGAGCCCCTGCAGGGTACTTCGTGGGAGACAAAAAAAAAAAATACATCTAGTCTCTAGTCTATTACCTAGTTAGGAATTTTTGTGGTGGTTGTTACCTCAGTCAAGGATATGTTTTCTATTGATTTCTAGAGAGAGTTGAAGGGAGGGAGGGAGATGGAGAGAGAGGGAGAGAGAGAGGGAAACACTGATGTGAGAAGAGACACATAGATTGGCTGCTTCCCAAACACAGCATGACTGGGGGGGGGGGGGCGTTGGGGATCGAACCTGCAACCCAGGTATGTGCCCTTGATCAGGAATCAAACCTGCGACCCCTAGTGTGCGAGCTGATGCTCTAACCACTAGCAACACTGTCCAGGGCAGGGAATTTTTTAAAAATAAAATAGTTCCAGGCCATTAACAAGGAACAGATCAGAAAGTGCAAATGTGAGTCCCTTTGTAAAGCTCACCATGGGCTCTGGAAAAGGAATGACTGGCCTGGGGGCCAGGATGTCTGGAAAGGCTCCTAGGGAGCGGCTTCAAGCTGGGCTCTGGAGGTCCGGGAACATACTGCACCGAACCATTAGATCCCTGTGAGACGGATGGACTCGTGAAACTATAGCCTATTTTATGCTTCTAATTTTTCTTTCCAAAATTCAAAGAGATGTTATTACTTCAACCATTACAAATTGAAACCCCCTCATCTTGGCTTCTCGCATTAGCTCGTCTGTTTCTGAATTACACTCTAGCACAGATTCCTCACTTGCCTCCTTCCAAAACCACTTCTCAACTTTTCAACACGATACTTTAGACAACAGATCACACACAGAGGGAAGTGGAAAAGGTGTTGCTAAGCCCAATGAGGAATTTGCTCCTTTTCTAAAATACACCCGCGTGGCAGATGGGTCAGCTCGGATGTGTATGCGGAGCCTGAATCACAAGCAGTTTAGTCCCACTTCAGCACGTGCCAAAATGCACTCGAATAAGCAGGTGTCAGTAACCGGGAAAGACACTGCTGGCAAACACGAAGCCTCAGGATGGTGTCATGTATTAAGTGGAGGCAACACGTAACTATTACAGTTTAAGTTAAAGGGAGGTTTAATTTATAAATTCGGCATTGCTCAGGAGAAAACACACATGCTCAGGCGCAGAGCCAGATGAGCACACTGCACACAGTACTTCTGAATGACTGGCCTTGACAAGGATGGTGTCCATGTTCTCTGAGGCTCTGCTTCCTCATCAATAAACTGGAAGAACACCCGTCTCAGAGTCTCAGAGCCTTGCAGGAGGTGACACGCGTAAGCTTGTGCCAGGCAGAGCTGGTACTCAATAAGTATTGCTAGTAGGTCTCTGGATACCATGCCTCCTTCAGCCATGAGGACTATCACCTACCTATGGCCTGACAATTTAGGAATCTTATCTGAAAGATCTTTCCAAGAATTACCTTTTGGTTTGGTTTTCCAGAAAGTTTAGTCTATGGGTAGTAAATGTTAAATATGAGAGTTTGTGCCAGAAAACGTGTTATTCACTCTGATGGGACCGCGTGGGGAGAGGCGGAGAAGGGGCTGAGGAGGGTGGTGGGCACATACAGCCTGCACCCACATGCTTTCTGAGGAGGAGGAAGGCCAGAACCCCAAGGAAAACATGAATCTACCAAATTTCCCCATTCTGTAATTTTCTTCGCTGGACTTTTGCCCTCACGTGAAGAGGGGAAAAAAATGAAAAGAAAAGCAAAAAGTACCAGTGACCCATGGGACAATATCCAGCATGTCACTGGATCCCTAGAAGAAGATGGGGAGAAGACATACACACATTTTGAAGAAGTAATGGCTAAAAATATCCAAATTTAAGGTAAACTACACACCGACAGATCCAACAAGATAAAACTGCGCCACGGCACATCATAATCAAACGGCCGAGAACCAGTGATGAAGAGCAACTTTTAAAAGCAACGAGAAGAAAGCATGTTAGAGAAGAACACAGGTACACATGGCAACAAACACCTTGTTAGAAACCACGCAGGCCAGAGGATGGTAGAGCAACACCTTTAAAGTAATGGGAGAAGAAAACCTGCCAACCTCAAATTCTGCACCCAGCGAAAATATCTTCCCAAAAGAAAGCGAAGGAACACTTTGGAAGACAACCAGAGACTGAGGGAACTCAACGCCCAGACCTGCACCTCAGGGATGCTGAGAGCTCTCAGGCACAAGGACCAGGTGGAGACTGGGTCTGCACATAGGGTGCAAAGCCCCAGAAAAGGTGAATGCATAGATGCTCTCTCACACCTCTGCGATCCTTTAAAAGGTAGCTGTTCAAAGAAAAAATAAAAATGTTTTGAGGTTTTCGACATACATGACAACGAAAGGATGGGAGAGGGAAGGAGCCCACGGCCGTGAGCCTCGCACACTATGTCAGCGGGTGGGGTGTTCTGAAGGTGGACTATGATAAGGTAAACATGTGCATATTTCATACCCCAGAGTAACCACTAAAAGAAAAATTAAAAAACAAAACAAAAATATATAGCTAATAAGCCAATAATGGAGATAAAATAGAATCACAAACTACTACTAAATGAATCCAAAAGAAACCAGACATTGAAGGGGAACAAGAAAAAGAATAGAAAAGACAAGTAAATAGCATGATGACATTTACACCCAGACAAGTTAATAATCACATTAACTATAAATGACCTAAATACAATTAAAAGTAGACACTGTCAAATTAATTTTATTTTCTTTAAAGATTTTTTTTTCTTTATTACTTTTAGAGAGAGAGGAAGGGAGAGGAAGAGAGAGATAGAAACATTGATGAAAAAGAGCACTGATTGGCTGCTTCCTGCATGCCCCCCACTGGCGATCGGGCCCACAACTTGGGCATGTGCCCTGACCAGGAATTGAACCAGCAACCTCTTGGTGCATGGGTCCAAGCTCAACCACTGAGCCACAACAGCCACGCATGTCAGATTAATTTTAAAAATACAAGGTCCAACAATGATATATTGTTTACAATACAGCTACATTTAAACATAAAGACACTGACAGGGTAAAATGATGGATATATATATATATTTTTAATATTATATATATAATATTCATATAGGGTGTCACAAAAATGCATACCTAACTTTGAATAGTTATGAAGCCAGTGTTCATTAAAATTTATTTCATTTTCGCCCTGGCCAGTTTGGCTCAGGGGTTAGAGCGTCGGCCTGCGGTCTGGAGAGACCCGGGTTTGGTTCCCGCTAAGGGCACGTGCCTCGGTTGCAGTTTGTCCCCGGCCCTGGTTGGTCGTGCGGGTGGCAGCCACTCGGTGTGTTCCTTTCTCATCGATGTTTCTCTCTCTCTCTGTTCCTCTCTCTCCCTCCCACTCTACCTGAACAAAAAATGGAAAAATGTCCTCGGGTGAGGATAAAAAAAATAATAATAATAAAAAAAAATTTATTTCATTTTCAAAATGTAATAGAATCTACAGACACCCTGAATACATTTTGGGACACCTGTATATGCGGATATACTAGTACTAATCAAGAGGAAGCTGCAGTGGCTACACTGACCAAGGGCAAAGCAGGATCTGAGGAAGGATGATACCAGGGTGAGAAAGGACATTTTGCAATGATAAAGGCACCATTCACTGAAAGGACAGAACGACCCTAAATGGGCATGCACTTTACAACAGCACTTCAGAACCAAGTAAGTCCGGACCAGTTGGCTCCGTTAGTTGGAGCATTGTTCCGTACACCAAAAAAGGGTTTCGGGTTCAATCCCCAGTCAGGGCTCATACCTAGGGTTTGAGTCCCAGTCAGGGTGTTTACGGGAAGCAACCGATCAATGTTTCTCTCTCACATTGATGTTTCTCTCTCTCTCCCTTCCTCTCCCTAAAAATCAATAAAAAACCATATCCTTGGGTGAGGATTAAAAAAAAAAAAAAATTGAGTTAAGTGAAAACTGAAAAAACTGAAAGGAAAACTAAACAATTCCACAATGACAGTCACAGATGACTGTACCCCTCTAGATGACAGAAAGGACAAGTAGAAAACAGTCAGGATACAGGGGACATAAACAAATTATCAGCCAGCTTCAAAGTACTGACATTCATAGAACCCGCCATCCAGTAACAGCAGAATATACACTCTTTTCAAGTGATGTGGAATTTTACACGATAGCCCACATTTTGGGCTATGAAATAAGTTTCAGTAAGTTTAAAAGGACGGCAATCATGTATGCTCTCTGACCACAGTGGAATTAAATTAGAAATCAGTATTGAAAAGATATCTGGGAAATCTCCAAATATTTGGAAATTTAAAAAGTCAATTTGAGCCCTGGCTGGTTTTGCGCAGTGGTTAGTGTCGGCCAGCAGACCAGAGAGTCCCGGGTTCGGTTCCTGCTAAGGGTACATAACTCGGTTGCAGTTTGTCCCCGGCCCCGTTTGGGGTCGTGTGGGTAGCATCTCACATCAATGTTTCTCTCTCTCTTCCTCCCTCTCTCCCTCCTGCTCTATCTGAAGATAAATGCAAAAATGTCCTTGGGTGAGGATTAAAAATAAATAAATAAAAAATAAAAAGTCAATTTGAATAAGAACATGTGCCATACAGCATATTGAAGAGTAAGGGGTGTCATGAAGTCATTTAGATAAATGGTGTCACAATTCTCCATAAGTTAGAAATACTTTATATACGACATCATGTTACACACTACATTAGTCTTAGGTAAGGATGATGATTCACATATTTTCAAGACACAAAGATGCAGAAGCATTCTCTTCATTGCAAATTACACAGGGATCCTCGAGAGGTCCCCCAGACACAATTGCAGACCCTAGATCTGTCCCACAGCCTCTCATACCCACAGATGCTGTGAAGGCCCCTCTGACACCCCTCTCCTTACCCACACCTCCGACTCCCTCCCTCCCTCCTCTCCTCCAGCCCTAGCCCTTAAGCACGATTCCTCTCCCCGCAGCTCAACTGATTCTGCTTTTCCCAAGGAACCAGGGATATCCGACGTGAAGCCTATCAGCCTCCCTCAGTGATGTCTCAGGTCTTGTTCATCTTTTCTCTCACTCTCAAATGACATCCGGCTCAACTGTCCCCCTTCACAAGAGCAATCATCACCAGCTCGACTTTTCCTTGCTACATCCCAGCTGAGAGAACATGGGGAGGCTCAGCCATCCCCACCTGCACACCAGTGGTGCTTCCTAATGTTTAGGGCATAGATGAGTGAATCCATGAGTGAGTGATTTTAAGAGAAAACAGGTCCACCAGAAGTCACCTGCCACATTCCTGCATGGGTGAGCAAAGCAGGGTTCGATCCCGGCTCCCCCACTTTCTAGAACTGTTGACTCCAGAAAAACCCCTTTCTGAGAGCCACTGCCCAACGTGACAGATGGGGTGAACGCAGCCCATTTCAGCATTCACTGAGAGGGTGAGCCCCACGTGCAGTGCCCTAGGACAGTGTGCAGTCCACAAGATATGGGGTTCCCCCAGGAACTTATAAATAACACCCCATACTCTCTGAGTGAAATGAGGAAAATCTCATACTCAGAACATATAAATTAGGAACCTAACTGAAAATATGAGTAGAGAGTTGTAGACAGGTTGCAATCTCCAGAGACCAGACTTAAGTTCTTTTGTTCATATGATAAACACCGATGAAACAGATGAGCCTCAGACTCCGGGTCTTGGCTGAGTACACAGAGGCTCGGTGTCTGCCCTTAAGGGCACCGACAGTATGATGGTAATGGTGGGCACCCTGGTGGGGACGATCATGCGAAAATGAAGAAGCTGGCCAGGCTTGAGTACGGCACAAGGCCATGCAGAGGCAGTGCTGGGAGGCTGCTGCGGACTGAGCAGAACATGGGCCCGTCACTGGAGCCCAGCTCCGTGCTAAGGGACTGGGGGGACTTCCCAGGCTTCTGGGCTCATCTTCTTCCATTCTCTGCACATCTTCTCATGCTTTGGGGGCAACTCTGTGACAGGTAGCCTGGCTCACTAAAGAGTCAGAAACAAGCCCTGGCCGGTTTGGCTCAGTGGTTAGAGCATCAGCCTGCAGTCCGGAGAGACCCGGGTTCGGTTCCCGCTAAGGGCACGTACTTCGGTTGCAGTTTGTCCCCGGCCCTGGTTGGTCGTGCGGTGGCAGCCACTCGATGTGTCCCTTTCACATTGATGTTTCTCTCTCTCTGTCTCTTCCTCTCTCTCCCTCCCACTCTATCTGTACAAAAAAAAAAAAAAGGAAAAATGTCCTTGGGTGAGGATAAAAAAACAAAAACAAAAACAAAAACAAAAAAAAAAGAGTCAGAAACAAGGAAGAAGGTGCTCTGGATGGGGATGAGAGCATCCTCATCACCAGCAGTGACCACCCCAAGGTCAAGTACTCCATCAGCTTCTTGCCCTGTAAGTCTTAGTTTCTACAAGTGAGCATGACCTGAGGTAGCCTTTCATTATCTAGATCATTCCAGGTCCCTGAAAGAGGAAGAGGGCCCAGACCACGAGCCCAGCAGGGCCCTTAGCAGACTGCCACCATCAAGCCTCCACTGGAAATCATCACAGTCACTTTACCATGCCCTTTTGAACTATCAACTATTCTATTTAGCACTTAAATTTCATTAAAAAAAAAAACCCACTGACCTCTTATGAGTCAGTTGCCACATACTGGCTGACTCCTCAAATCTGAATCCAGCAAATCTACAAGCTGGGTGTTCACCTTGGGACCACTGGTTCTCCCACTGTTTTTTGAGCTTAAAAAAACTATCCTAAAATTCTGATAAAAGCTGTGCACCAATCCCCACCACAACATATACACCCAACCCCCTCAAAGATGCCAGAGTTACAAGGGTCTGGCCTGAGGAGGAAGCCAGCAACTGACTGGACCGATCTTGGTCTCCCCACTGGGAGATGCCTCCCTTGCCCCGCCTCAGACCCTCGGCACTGCCAGAACAGCCAAGCGGAGCTGCTCTCCTGCTGAGGGCGGCTGGAGCCAGCACGGCCAGCCAGCGGACTCTAGCCCAGGCTGACAGAGCCCTCAGCAGGAGCGGCGGGAGGCCTTCCCTCCCCTTCTCACTGCTAATGGACTTCCCACTATGCTTTTAAAACAGTCTGTTCATATTTTCTTTCTGATTTAAGAACTGGAACTAAAAATCTTTGGACCTGTAGGGTTTGGTATTTTTCAAAAATTGTGATGTATTTATATCACAATTCTGGTAATAGGCAGTCAGCTACAGACAAAGGTGACAGTCTCATTTGGACTCACAAACACCTAGTCATTCCAGGTGCTGCAGTACCATCTCGTCATATTGAAGATCAGAGCAACTTATTTCAAAGACTGTGCATTTCCAAAGAGAAGTTATAAACCTGCCTTGAGAACTATACCCATCACCTGGCCCTCAGACTCTCCCCTCCACCTGGCCCTCGGACTCTCCCCTCCACCTGGCCCTCGGACGCTCCCCTCCACCTGGCCCTCGGACTCTCCCCTCCACCTGGCCCTCGGACGCTCCCCTCCACCTGGCCCTCGGACTCTCCCCTCCACCTTGCCCTCGGACGCTCCCCTCCACCTGACCCTCGGACGCTCCCCTCCACCTGGCCCTCGGACTCTCCCCTCCACCTGGCCCTCGGACGCTCCCCTCCACCTGGCCCTCGGACGCTCCCCTCCACCTGGCCCTCGGACGCTCCCCTCCACCTGGCCCTCGGACTCTCCCTTCCACCTGGCCCTCAGACTCTTTTTTTTTTTTTAATATGTTTTTATTGATGTTAGAGAGAGAGGAAGGGAGAGGGAGAGAAATAGAAACATGGATGAGAGAGAAACATCAATATCAATCAGATTCCTCCTGCATGCCTCCTACTAGGGATTGAGCCCATAACCTGGGCATGCACCCTGACCAGAATCGAACCAAGCGACCAACCACTAAGCCACACCAGCTGGGCCCTCAGGCTCTCTTTAGGAACTCAAGAGAATGCATCTCTCCAGCTGCAAGGTGGGGGAACTGATGTCCAACTACGGTAGGTCAAACTGCAGTACTGGCTGCCCTCTGACAGCCTGATACTTTCTAAAAGAAGATGATAATAAAAATGACTTACATCTGCCTAGCAAGTTGCCACTTACAAAGTACTTTCATATACATTACTGCATTTCTACTTTGGGGAAAAATCTCTTCAGGACAAAAGAAACTGAATTTCTCTGCTGTCAAGTGACCCTGCACCTTCACTGACTCAGGAGGAAGGGGCAGGCTGTTGGGATCCTGCTGTGGAGTAAGAAAATCCCTAAAGGCATCTCTCCTCCTACCTGTAGTAAAAAGGGAGCCAAGATTAGGGCAAACTGAAGACAGTGGTAGGTCCTAAGGATATTTACATCATAACTCAAAAGTCATTTTCCCATTCCCGTTCCCATGGTGTGAAATGTTATCAACATCTGACATGGGACCACCCTCCCAGGCCTGGACCTCAGTAGCTTCAGGTTCTAGGCAGGAAAGAAGTTGGGGTCGGCCATCGTTCCACACCTTCTCGATTGCCCACAGCACTAAAGTGCCCACCACCACGCACTTCAGGCAGCGTCTCTAGAGCGCCACAGTGCCCAGCCGCGCGGCCTCGGGAGCTCTGCCCTTCCTGTGTCTTCATGCCCCTCACACGCCGGCCGTCAGGACCAGTGCAGTAAGGAGCAGCTTTAGTCCAGTGCCGTCACACATGATGGGCAGAGTAAATGAGTTGTACTCACATTTGCTCCTGTAGTTCAGGACACAAATAACACATGGTCAGCAGGGGCTAAAAAATAAGCCAGTCATGTGTCTTCCACAAAGCATCAAGCTAAGGTGACCCTCTACTCTCACATCTCATGGCTGAAACCTTGCCTCAGTGAGGCAAATCCTTTATTTTTTATCCTCACCGCAGGAAAATTTCCCATTTATCTTTAAATGGAGGGAGGGAGAGAGAGAGAGAGAGAAACATCGATGCAAGAGATACACATCAACTGGTTGCCTCCCATGCAACCCCAACTAGGGCCGGGACAGCCTGCAACCGAGGTTCGTGTCCTTGGCCACAGTCGAACCCGGGTCTCACTGGTCTGCGGGCCAATGCTCTAATCGCTAATCCAAACTGGCCAGGGCAGTGACGTGAAACCTTTCAAAGAATAACATAATTATTGTCTGTGTTCCTAAGAATTAAGCACTCTGTGCACAGTCTTAAAAATTAAACACAAATATTACATTTGGCTGAGGTTTCAAATCACACAAAGTGAAGTAAAACATGGCTAACTCTGTTTAAAAAAAATGTGCACTGAATTTATCTGAAGCCAAATAATGCTTTTAATTATCCTGACCACATCCTTAGTACCCAATTTTCACTTATTATTGATATTAACAGCTACATTAAAGAAACTGTTCAATTGTACGACATTGTTTTTTATAAGTCTAAAATGGAAAAACTGTGGTACTTCCACGTAGTCCAACCCAGCCCTATGCCCAGGCCCTGTGCTGGGGGGCTCTGTGCCGATGGACTAACTGAATTCCTGTGACTGCTCAGGAGCAGGTGCCACTGACACCATTTTACAGAAGCAGAGTGGGAGCCAGTCGACAAACTTGTTCAAGACCAACAGCTAGCCCTGGGCTTACCGGTTAGAGCATCAGCCCGTGGACCAATGAGTTGAGGGTTCAGTTCCGATCAAGGGCACATACCTCAGTTGTTGTTCATCCCCAGCCCTGGTCAGGCTCCTGCAGGAGGCAGCCAGTCGACCTGTCTCTCTCAAATGGATGTTTCTCGCCCCACCCCTTCCCTCCCACTCTATCTGAAGATAAATGGAAAATATATCCTCAGGTGAGGATTTAAAAAAAAAAGACCAACAACTAGCAAGTCGGATCTGCACCCTTATTCTGCCACCTCCACGTCTCAACCACAGGCAAAGGGCTCTGTTAGCTTCTCTATTTGCACTTTGTACCTTCGTGTTTTGTCAAAAGGAGCAAATCAGGTAAGTTGATGCTGGCAGGATGTATTTTCAAGCAAATGCAGATGTTACTTCCAACCAGTATACCTTTTTTATATCCCTTCATTCTGCATATCAAGAAACTTAAACTCAGTCAGTGTGGCTCAGTGGATTGAGCGTCGTCCCATGGACTGAGAGGTCCTGGTTCAATTCCTGGTCAGGGCACATGTCTGGGTTGCATGCTGGATCCCCAGTAGGGGGCGTGCAGGAGGCAGCTGATCAATGTTTCTCTCTCACGTGGATGTTTCTCTCTCTCCCTTCCAATCTCTCTAAAAAAATCAATAAAAACATATTTTAAAAAGAGGAAACTTGAAACTGATTTAGGAGATTTTGTTGTATTTACTACAGAAACAGTGAATCAGAATACGTCAACCAAAAGTTCAAAAATCCAAGTACACTGGCTTAAGCAGTAATAACATTTATTACTCATATCAAGTCTAGAAACAGGGCTGCATTTAACGGCTTGATTATGTCATCAAAGAACTGGGTCCACTCTCTCCACTGTCCTCCACACCATGACCTGTGAAGCCGACTCGCCTTCCTCATGGGGAGATGCAACCAGCATGCAGGGCGACATGCTTCCTCATTCACATCCAATGAGGGAGAAGCCTTTCCACTGTCCTTGGAGTTTGGATGAACCGACCTAGCTCACGTGCCCACCTCCAGACCAGTGACTGTGGGCAGAAGGATGCTGTGCACTGACTGGCTTAAGCCTTGACACCAAAACCAGTCACAATGACAGGATTGCCATGACTGCCTCATCCCTGTCTCACACATGGAAGTCACCTGAAGAGATGTGACAACCTGACGCCGAGACCCCACTCCCAAACAATTAGATCGCAACCTCTAGAGATGGGGACCCACGCGGGACTATCAGGGCACGTGTGTGTGTGTGTGTGTGTGTGTGTGTGTGTGTGTGTTCTGTATTTCTTCTTTATTGAAGTCATGGTCCATGAGAGGGAGAGTGAAGCTCTGAATAGTTAGATACGAGGGAGAGATGCAGGAGCCGCCCACAGTGTCCGATATACACAGAGACAACAAAATAAGTCATGGAAGAAAGGCGGTGTGGTTCCCAATTCAAGCTGCCAGGCTTGGGAACTGTCTTACCCTCAGCACTGTCTCCAGTGCACAGTTCGGTGTCATGCAAAACAGGCATAGTAACCTCAGAGTGCTATGACCGACAGCTATAACAGCAACTGCAGAATGCTGTAAAGCACATGTACCTAAGCCGAATTCTCATGGGCACCTTCTCAGGTTAAATGGGGTGGAGGGATGCAGGTCCCTGCCTCCTGCGCTGCTCCTGGGTGAAGTCACGGAGGTCGCCTGGTACCCTGGCAACGTCTGCTCTACATAAGCCTCTGTGGCCTGGTGGGACGTTCTGGCCGGAGGGTGACGTAGGCAGGACCGGCTCTTTACCTTCCAGTTCCAGCCGGGACTTCTCCTGGAGCCATATCACCTTGGGACACGAAAGTTTTTCTCTATAATTTTAGCACTTAAAATGTTATATTTGTGTCCAAGAAATATAAGAACAAAGATTTAATAAATGCTAACTCCCCAATTTTCATCTTCTAAAGGTTTTCTTTTTGTTTTTTTTTTAACTTCTGAATAAAAATGGCTTCTAAGATGTTCCATAACTAATGTCATCAGCAGAATGTGTTCACAGCTGGAAGGCTTACAAATCACATGGGAAATTTCATTAACTGAAGTTTAATAACCTTATAAAGAACAATAATCCTAAGCCCTGGATCTTTCATCAGTGAGTTAATGAAAAACACTATCCTTTTTTAAAGAATAATGCAGAATTTGTAGAGAAAGAATTATAATAATAATTATTCTAATATTAGTGGCCTATATTAAACCGTCAAAAATAAAACAAATATCACATTTTAGTAACTTACTTTTATGCCAGAAAAGAAGTCACCATTTAAATATGAACAAGACCTGGCCGGTTTGACTCAGCGGTTAGAAAGTCAGCCCACAGACCAAAGAATCTCGGGTTCAATTCTGGTGAAGGGCGCATACCTCAGTTGCAGATTCAATCCCTGGCCCTAGTTAGGGTCATGTGGGAGGCAGACAATCAATATGTCTCTCTCACATTGATGTCTCTTTCTCTCTTTCCCTCCCTCCCACTCTTATCTTTAAAAAAAAAATCAATGGAAAAATATCCTCGGGTGGGGATTAAAAAAATTAAATTAAAAAGAAAAAAAGATGAACTAGAAGAGAAAATAACACCTAGTCCAAAAAAAAGGTTAAGGTCACGGTGTATTTTGAAGTAAGGTATATTGATTCTTATTTTTGATTACTTCTTTTCTATTTGAAATTAAAACCTGAGAATTAGAATCTGATTAGTCTTAAACAAATGCAAACACATAGAACTCTTTCACTAAAAACCCCCAACCCAGGGCGCATCCCCTTCACTACTACTGCTCCCATTTCCTGACCCTCCCTGTTCTTAGTTCTGTCCTCCACAAAAGTCTTCTCAAAGATCGCCGGTGACGCTGTTGTCAAAGCCTTTTCTCCATTCCTGTGTTCGGGATCTTCGCGTTCTATCTGACACTGTTAGACTCTCTTCATCTCAAAGAACTATTTTCTGCATTTTTCGTGTATTTTTTAAAATTTATAAGCACTTCCATTTACTGTTCTATTCAATTCTCATGGCCTCCCTTTGAGGTGGACAGTAACAGTATTTGTTTTTCTATTTTGTGGATGGCAAACACAAGCATCACCGAATTTAAGGGTCCCGCCCAGAGCCACAAACCAGGAAACCACAGGAGAGGGACCTGCCCCTGGAACTCGCAGAGCTCCCGGAGATGCCTCCTCCTCTGCCCAGCCTCTGCCTCAGCCGGGCTGCTATTTGCAACGTTCCCAGTCAGCCACTCTGCTTTGTCACTTCTTTAAGAATGAGTCCCAAACCCATACCTCTAGGCTGTCATATGAACTCCAAGTTTCCCATCTCCAATGGATTTTTGGACAGTTTTATATATACACACACACATGTATATATACAAACACACACATACGTATATATATATATATATATTTGTTGCCACACACTGAGCATGTCCCACACCAAATCCATCTTCCATGTAAACTAACTTCTCCCCTTTCTTTTTTTTTTTAAAATCCTCACCCGAGGATATTTTTCCATTGACTTTTCAGATAGAGTGGGGGGGGGGGGGAAGAGAGAGAGAGAGAGAGAGAGAGAGAGAGAGAGAGAGAGAGAGAGAGAGACATTGATGTGAGAGACACAGCAATTTGTTGCTTCCAGGACGACCCCAATCAGGGCTGGGGATGAAACCGAAACCGAGATACACACCCTTAACTGGAATTGAACCCAAGACTCTTTGGTACACAGGCTGACACTCTGACCACTGAGCCAAACTAGCCAGGGCTAACTTCTTCGCTTTCTAAATTGTGACTATGAGTTAAATGGACCTGGATTAGACTACAGTAAATTTTAGATTGTTGTATTTGACATATGTAAACCAAATGTTTTCTGACATCCTTCAAGATATGAAGTGGTCATTTGATCACTCAATTCTATCAACAGCTGAAAATCAGACATTTAGATTATGTTTCTTGTTAAAACTGTTATATAAGCTTTGATTATCATAGAGAACAGTCCTACCACCTCCTGTGGAAAGGCTGACTTCTTTGTCCTGTTGGACCTTCTGAAGGACAAGTTTCAAGTCAATAACGTTTGAGAGATTTTTTTGTTTTTGTTTTCTTAAAAGATAAACACAACATTGTCGCACCAACAGTCTGAACACTGGGCTAATTCTTGTAAATAAAGACCTCCTGTTAAATATTTTGCTTTTCGATCAAACGGTTAGCATCATTACTCACGTACCAAGACAGAGCTTACAAGAATCATTCACTCATTTGAAATGTATTTTGAGCACCTCTGAATGATAAAGGTGCTTGGGATCCATCCGTGAACTAAACAAAGAGCCCTGCCTCTGGAGCTTTGCTTCCAATGTGGCAGACACGATGAACACCAAACAGAACAGCCAGGGAAACTGCAGTACGCCAGGAGGGACTGGAGGATGAAGTGGAATCAAGTATGGGTAGGACAGGGAGGCACACAGCCCTAACTGAAAGGAAAATGATGCTTAAACTAACTTAAGAAAAACAAGAGGATTATTCACTGAAGGTGCTGGAGTAATGCCGAATTTGAGAACAAGCTACACAGCCAAGCCCTGGAAAGGATGGGGCAAAGGCAACTGCAAACTGTAGAACTACTTTTTGCATCTTTGTGTCAGCACTTCTGACTGGACTTCAGTGACTTTCAAAGGTACTCTGAACAGAGGTAATCTTTCTCCAGGTAACCCCAGAGTCACACTTAATAGTTCCATGGCCCAGAGAAGGAGAAAATACTCTTCTTCCCTAGGACCAGACAGAAAACTCCTAGAGGAAGCCTCTGGTCCCACTCAGCCCCCAGGCCCATCACTGAGATCATCACTGCGGCACTGCTGGGTCCCACACTGACCAGTGGTCAAGGGAAGGTGCAGAAGTATACTGAGTTGACCAGGGCAACAACCCCACAGAAACTAAGCCAGGGCTAACCTTCCCAGACCAGAGCCCAGCCTAGGGTGACCTGAGGGTTCCACCTGGGGAATGTGTAAACCAGGAGAAGCCTTCCGGCAATGTTGGCTGGAGGCGGGTAGCCACTAACTGCTTGTGGGCTGTGGCAAAGTGATCTGGAGGCTTGGGAAGGGTGGCGTGAACTCAGAAGATCCTCAGAGGTCCCGTCGGGGCTCAGCTCAGTGAAGAGTGAGGAAAGTCACACCACCAGGAAAGCTAGAAGAATGCCTGAGGGACACTGAGCATGCCTCCTGGTGGGTGCCAAGCTGCAAGGGGCTTGTACACTGAGGCTGCAGCAGAGGGGCTCTACTGGGAGAGGCAGGCTTCTGATAACAGGAATGTCAAAGAAACCTAGTATGTGGTTCCTACCCCCATAAAATACGCAGTCTAGTTGGAGATAACTGGCATTTATGAAACAAGATAACAAAAAAAATGTTACATCAAACTGTCTCTAAGTGAAATGGGAAACAGGAGAAAGAACTCAATGTGGGCTAGAGCCACAGAAGAAAGCTCCTAAGAGGCTCGACCTGAGCTGAGCCTTCAAAGACAAGCAGGAGTAGGAAAGATGGACAGAATGATGGGAGTATTCAGTTGTTGAGGTGGGGGCAGAGGCGAAGGGGGCAAAGATATGGGAAGCTGTGCAGAGTATCTGGGAAAGAGAAGACCAGGAGGGGGACAGCCCATTAATCCAGTGGCTGCTGCATGCCCACCAGGCCCGTGCAGAGCACCCGACATAATGACCTTCATACTCCCCACTCTAAGAGGAAGGCAGAGAGCGTGAGAAAGAGTCAATATCTCGCTAACAGTCCTGCAGCTATTAAAGAGAATTCAGATCTGACCGCCGGGCAGTCAGGGTTCACCCTAAGCTTGCTCGGTGTGGGACTGAGTAGAGGCCGCAGTGCAGGAAGACGGATGGAGGGTGCTGGGAGTCCGACAAGAGCACTTAGTGGGAGTGAGGGCAGAGACGGGAGAACAGTCAGCTAGGATGCTGATTTGGTAACCCAGGTAAAAGGTGTCAAGGGAGCACAAAACAACACAAGCTCTTTCGTCCTTTTAATCGTGGTAAAAACACACATGTTTACCCTCTTAATTTTAAAGTTACAGTACAGTGTTAGTAACCACATGCACAATGTTGTACAACAGATCTCTAGAGCTTTTTCCTTTTGTATGATTGAAATGCAGTATCCATTGAACAAGTACTCCCCATTCCTCCCCAGCTGCTGGCAACCACCATTCTACTTTGTCTCTGAGTTTAATTACTTTAGATACTGCTCATAAGTGGAATCATGCAATATTTGTTTGTGTGTGTGTGTGTCTGGTTTATTTAACTGAGCACAATGTCCTCAGGTTCGTCCATGTTGTAGCATGTGTCACAATGTCTTTTTCTACGGCTAAGTAACATTCCATTGGATAAATGAACCTCATTTCCTTTATCCATTCATCTGTTCATGGACATTTAGGTTGCTTCCTTATCTTGGCCACTGTGGATAATGCTACAATGAAAACATGGGTGTGAGAATCACTCTTCAAAATCACGTTTTCAATTCTTCTGAATAAAGACTCAGAAATGGGGTGAGATCTTTCATTCTCACTAGAAGTCTTTCGAACGACAGTTTCAGCAGACAGGGCTTCTGAAACACCTGCCCTCCTGTCTGCCACACTCACACATGGCAAGGTGGCTTCTACCAATGTCTCTGGATTGGAGTTTTCCTTCGGTGTCATTTTATTCCAGCTTTCAGAACATCCTTTCTTGTAAAGAAGCTCTGCTAGTAATAACATCTCTCAGTCTTTGTTTATCCAGGAATATATTTTGCCTTCATTTAAGAAGAACAGTGTAGCTGGACATAGAATTCTTGGTAGGCACTCTTCTTTCAGAACTTTGAAAACATCATCCCTCTGCTTTGTGACCACTATTTCTGACAAGCAGCAAGCTGTTCATCTTACTGTGGTTCACTAGTACACACTTTTCTCTTGATTTCAAGATGTTCTCTTTGTCTTAAGTTTTATTATTTACTTTTAATATTTTCCTATGGGAAGGTTCTTTTTTTTTTTTCCTTTATTGATTTTAGAGAGAGAGGAAGGAAGAGGTAGAGAGAGACAGAAACACTGATGAGAGAGAACATCGAATGGCCACTTCCTGCATGCCCTCCACTGGGGATTTGGCCCACAACCTGGGCATGTGCCCCGACCGGGAATCGAACTGATGACCTCTTGGTGCAAGGGTTGACACTCAACCACTGAGCCACACCGGCCGGGCTGTCTTAAGTTTTAACAGTTTAACTATCATATGTCTAGATGTAGATCTCTGAGTTTATACTACTAGGAATACACTATACTTCTAGAATGTATGGACTGTTTTTCATCAAAGTTAGGAGTTTTGCCCTGGCTAGGTGGCTCAGTTGTCTGGAATATCGTACATACACTAAAAGGTTGAGGGTTCAATTCCCAATTAGGGCACATACCTAGATTACAGGTTCAAACCCCAGTCGGGGAAAGTATGGGAGGCAACTGATCAATATTTCTTTCTCAGATCAATGTTTTGCTCCTCCCTCTCTCTCTAAAAATTGGTAAAAACATATCCCATATCCTTGGGTGAGAATAAATAAATAAATAAATAAATGAAATCAATAAAAATATCCTCAGGTGAGGATTAAAAGAAAAAAAAGAATTAAATTTTTTAAAAAGA
Source organism: Molossus molossus (assembly GCF_014108415.1). NCBI lineage: Eukaryota > Metazoa > Chordata > Mammalia > Chiroptera > Molossidae > Molossus > Molossus molossus. The sequence continues at coordinate 5,963,074 of NW_023425388.1, read as the reverse complement.
AAAAAACTTAAGTTTTAAAACAATATTTCTTCAAATATCTTTCTGCTTCCTTCTCTCTCTTGTTTCCTTTAGGGACTTTTATGTATGCCCTGCTGTGCTTGATATTATGAAGTCTACAGGTCTCTGGGCTTTCATCACTTTTCTTCATGCTTTGCTTCTGTTCTTGAGACTGGATAATCCCTACCTAGCTAGGTTTATGTTTGCTGAATCTTCCTCCTGCCAGCTCAGATCTGCTGCTAAACCTGCCTAGTGAACTCTATTAATTTATACTTTTTTCTTTATTATTTTCTTCCTTATACTTTATTTGGGTTGTTTCACTTTTTTTTAAGTTCTCATAGAACTTAATCATCATCTTCAGTTTCTGCTTTCTTCTTTAATATACACATTCAAACTAATAAACTTTCTACTAAATACTGATTTAGATGCATTTCACCACTTTATATGTAACATTTTTATTATTCTGTTCAAAATACCTGATTTCTACATGATTTATTTCACTCATGGTTTAATTTCTACATGTGGGACTTTACCAATTCTCTTTTTATTATGAACTCCCAGCTTCATATACTGTGGTTAAAGAAGATATTCCATGTGATTCTGATCATCTGAAACTTGTTGAAAGTCTTTTTATAGCCCAAAAAATAGTCACTTTTGTAAATGTTCCATGTGTGCTTGAAACAAATATAGTTGGAGTGTTCTATGCATTCAGTAGGGCAAACTGGTTAACTGTGCTTTATAAATCATTCATATCCTTATTGAAACTTACTTTCTTTTTTTTTATCTATCCCTTCCTTTTTTTTTTAGAGAGAGGAAGAGATAGAAACATATATGTGAGAGATACAATTATTGGCTGCCTCCTGCACTCCCCCTACTGGGGCTTGAGCCCACAACCCCAGCATGTGCACTGACTAGGAATGGAACCAGGACCTCTCGGTCCATGGGATGACACTCAATCCACTGAGCCACACCAGCCAGGCTGAAAGAATTCTTTAAGAGCTTGGTTGAAGTCAAAGAAAGCTCCAGAAATAATCTGCATTGTTCTCTAAATGGGGTCCACTCAGGTGGTTTGAATTAAGGTTTTGAAGCTGCATGAAAACCAGCCTATGATGATCGATTCTCAGAGACTTTTCCTCCACGCTGCTCAGCACTAAAGGTCAAATCAGGCGATTTTCCTCCAATCCCCAAGGGTTGGAAGAGTATCTCCAGTTTACCTTTATACTGTTGGTAAATACCTTTGGGAGTCCCCTATTAGCTAAACAGCTATGGTGGAACCTGGGCTTTGCTTCCTGTCCCTACTGGCTGTGAGGCCATGGAAGTTGAAGGTCAGTCTGACAAATGCCCTTACAGCAGGGATTAGCTCAATTCTTTGTTAACCTCTCTGATCCCACTTTCACTTTGCTCTTGTGATCAGAGTACAACTAGTGTTTTCCTAGCGTAGAGGAATATTTCTTTAGATCTCACCCAGCATGTATACAGGAGTAGAAAATTCATTTCTTTAACATGACCCTTCTCTTTTCTGTCCTTCCACTCTCTTCCTTAATCATTAAGCCCTTAGTACATCAGATTCTGGTCAGCATCAAACAGTCTTAAGAAAAAGCCTCAGGCCTGTTGACCACAGAAACAAAGTGAAGATAACACCTTAACCTCAGTTGTGTTTCAGCCCCAGGCCCATGAAAGCAGAACAACCCTACCAACCACATTCTCATAAAATTAGAGAGAATGATGCCATGGATGACATCAGGACCTTGTACAGTAATCAACTCTCCCTACCCTGGTCCCAACCAATCAGTAGAGCCCACGACCCTAACTCCCTTAATCATCATGATCAATCACATTTCCTGTACATAGTCTGTCCCTGCGCAGGCCCTCGGGGAGCCAGGTTTTAGAATACTGGTTCACTGTGCCTCCAGTTTAGCACCATTTCCTTAAATAAACCTCTAGTTCCCTTGCTGCAAACTCCTGTTCTGTTTTATCGGGCTTTGATGTGCACAGACAACTGGACCCATAGAGTCTGGCAACACACTTTGGCTGTTTTCAGTAAGGCAAGTTGGTCGGGGATCTATCCCATCCTACCCTTGGCTCCCAATTCCTGGCCTACAGGGGTGGACTGTGGGGAAAGCTGTAGAAAGTTCTGCAGTTTTCTGAACAAAAGATAATGGATGGCTCAAAACCAGATGGCAATGGCCTATGGTGGTCAGATTCTGGATATAACTTATAATAGAGCTGTCAGGATTTTCCAACAGATTGGATAGGAATGTGAGAGAAAAAGAAGACAAAAATCACTCCAAAGTTTATAAAGGCATGAGAAATTAGAAAAAACAGAGTTGCTATCAACTGAGGCTGGGAAAGCCACAGGTGGAGGTTGGTGTGGGGAAAAATTAGAAATTTAGTCTAAACACATTGAATTTGAAGGTCTTTTAGATGTCCATGTGGAGATGTCAAGCAGATAGTTGGAAATGAGCCTAGAGTTCAGGAATGAAGTCTGGGCTGGAGATACAAATTTAGCAGAACTGACGAATGTTTCATATTACTTAGACAAACCACATAAATGTAAAATGGGATGCAAATGCCTCTATGCCTAGTCAACACCATAAACATGGGCAGGAAATGCAGCACTACTGTTAAAAGCATCATCATAACACTAGTTTGCATTAACAGTTACACCATATGTGGTCATCATCCCAACACACTCTGTCCTCATCAGCTATTTGCTAGAGTTCTTTGCCAATCCTGTGGCTTAAAAGGAATGTGAAGAATTTGGAGAATGCCTGGGAAAGAGCCAGCCACATAGTTGAATAAAGGGAAGAAAAATGATATCCAGCAAAGGTTAAAAGAAATGAGATTATTTAGTCAGAAATGATTAATGGCCGAGAAGTGGAGATGCTTGAGAGCAACTTGCCACCTTTAGGTCAGATTAAATAAAAGTAAATGAGCTTTCATTTTGGTGTGAAAGTTTTAGATTATATATAAAAAGGGAAACTAAAACCTATTTGACACCTGCTATATTAGGTGTTGGCCAGGCACTGCTTGCTGCATTTTAATAAACATGAGACCCTTGAGGTAGAAATCCTTATTTACATACAGATCAGAAAAGAGGGACCAAATGGTTAGGTAAGTTCCAAGTAGAAGTGCTGTAATTTCAGTCTGGGTCTAATAAATCCAAAGCCCATGCTCTTTAAAATATGTCAAATTTCCTCCCTGGCCGGTTTGGCTCAGCGGTTAGAGCATTGGCCCGCAGACCTGAGAGGCCCAGATTCAGTTCCTGCTAAAGGCATGTACCTCAGTTGCAGTCTGTCCCGGGCCCCGGTTGGGGTCATGTGGGTGGCAGCCACTCGATGTGTCTCTCTTACATCGATGTTTCTCTCTCTCTCTCCCTTCCTCCCTCTCTCCCTCCTGCTCTGTCTGAAGATAAATGTAAAAATGTCCTCGGGTAAGGATAAAATATATATATATATATATCAAATTTCCTAACAGGAAAATTGATCCAAGTAGAAACTGATTACTGACAGAATAAAATCATTATTTTTCTAGATCTTTTTAAATTAGAAGAGATTCTTGTTTATCTAGAATAAGCCAGTGTTCAAATTCTCTCCTAGTCCTAAACAGTTACTATAATCTAGAATTCTGAAGACAATCACCCCACCAGGACCAAGCACCAAGAAACACATTTATTTATCAGGGAACTATTTTTGTTCCTATTTTCCTATTCTATAGTGAAATACACATTCACTTTCCTAAAATATACACCAAATTCTATAACAAACCCAATTTTTAAATTAAGGTAATCCCAAACACAATTCAGGGGTCAAACATCCTGGGTTTGATAGACCTTGTTTTTGTGTGACTATGATAATAAATAACTCTAAAGATATCAAGTAAGATGACCTTGAAAAAGATTTATGAGGGTTTGAGCTGTGCTCATGGTGTCAAAAAACAACAACAAAACACGTAACTGTCTTCACGGACAAGAAAGCCTGATACCCCCGTGGCAGAAAGTTGCAGCACCCCTACTGCATGGACAAGGTTTGAGGAGGAGCACTCCAGCTGGTCAAAGAGCACCAGCCTTGGGAGTGTGAGGAACACTCTTGGTATGCTCGGTCTCTAGACACAAATTACAATGAAACTCATAACAATTTTCACTCAGCCCAGGAAAATTTCCAGAGTGCCAGAGCTAGAAGGGGCCCTAGAGAATATTTAGCCTAAGGTCCCCCTTTTTGGTAAATTTAATTTTATTGTTGACATTATTACGGATGTCCCATTCCCGCCTACCACCACCTCCACCCTCCTCCACCCAGCCCCTGAACCCCCATTCCCTCTGACCATCACCACACTGCTGTCTGTGTCTATGGGTTATGCACATGATGTTCTTTGGCTAAGGCCCTCCTTTTTTGAGAAAGTAAACAACTTGCAGAAGGCGCTGAGGATCACTGGCTGCAAGCTAGCTGAAACAGAGTGGGGATGTGGTCTCAGGACACCTACCTCAGAGGACAAGCCAAGCTGGACCTAGGGGCAAGTACCGCTGAGAAGTCACCCAGAACGAAGGCTCCCATCTCTGAGGCGCTTCCTGCGGAGCAGTAGCCCAGTACAGGGGCTAGAAGATCGGGGTCTCCACCTAGTACCTGTATAACCTTAGGCAAGTTACTTCACCTCTATAAACTCCCATTTCTTCACATATAAGACAGAAATAATAGTATTTACTCTAGACGGGTATTAGAGAAATAAATCTTTGAATATATGTAAAGCTCTTAAAACAGTGACTGGCACTCAAAAAGTAGTCAGTATTCAGGGGTATGAGGGAAAGGGCATAAAAGGGGAAAGAGATTAAGAAGTACAAAATAAGTCATGGTTATAAAATAAGTCATGGGTCATACAGCACAAGGAATAGAATCAGCAACATCATATTAACTAAGTGTGGTGACAGACGGCTACTAGATGGATTGTGGTAATCACTTTGTAAGGTATATAAATGTGGAATCACGATGTTGTACAATACACCTGAAACTACTATAACACTGTATGTTAATTATCATTTAAAATAAATTTTTTAAAAAGAAAGGAGCCCTGGCCAGTTTGGCTCAGCAGTTAGAGCGTCGGCCTGCGGTCCGGAGAGGCCCGGGTTCGGTTCCCGCTAAGGGCACGTACTTTGGTTGCAGTTTGTCCCCGGCCCTGGTTGGTCGTGCGGGTGGCAGCCACTCGATGTTTCTCTCTCTCTCTCTCCTTTCCTCTCTCTCCCTCCCACTCTATCTGTACAAAAAAATGGAAAAATGTCCTCTGGTGAGGATTAAAAAAAAAAAAAAAAAGAAAGGAAAAACCCTGGCTAGTTTGTTCAGTGGTTAGAGCATCGGCTCACGGACCAGAGAGTCCGGGGTTCAGTTCCCGCTAAGGGCACGTACCTTGGTTGCAGTTTGTCCCTGGCCCCGGTTGGGGTTGTGTGGGTGGCGACCACTTGAAGTGTCTCTCTCACATAGATGTTTCTCTCTCTCTCTTCCTCCCTAGCTCCCTCCCACTCTAGCTGAAGATAAATGCAAAAATGTCCTCGGGTGACGATTAAAAAAAAAATTATAAAAAGAAAGGAAAAAAAGTTGTGGGTATTCTTATTTAACTACAGTCTCCCTCTTACCAATCTTGTGCCCCTCCAGCTGGCATAATCTACTTACACATGGCCCATGACACCCAGCCTGAAGAGTTATCTTATAGGTCCAGTCCAGGAACCACTTCTGGTACTATGGGTGTCTTAGTTCACATTCTCAATATAAATAAGCTGTTTGGTCAAATATTCAACCCTGATGTGTAGGGACTATCATGCAATGTATACATAGACCTCCTTAGCCTGCCCTTAAACTATAGAAGGTCTGGGGTTTCACCCGAGTTGCAAGCTAACACGTAAGCATACTACAGTTTCGTGGATGCTGGCACAAGACGTGTGTCCAAGACAAAGACCTGATCATTCAACAGCAACAGCCATCTCCAGAGGGTCAGCTTTTGTGCTGGTTCGAGTCCCAAGTCCACAGGCCTGTGCACATACTGTGGGCTGTGTCACAAAAGAGGAACCCTATGCTCAGGGAGCCCAAATCTTTGATAATTAGTAACCCTGCCTGAACTTTGCCCTGGAGGGAAGCATGGGTATGAACACACCCACCCGTTGGTTCTGGAGACAGACAGTATCTCTGTCTTTTAAGAGTGTCCACTATGTAAGTATCCTTGAAAGGACAGCTGGGAACAAAGAAGGTCAGCTCTTCAGCTCTTAAGATGTAAGATATATGAGACCCCTATTTCCCAAAATATCTAAATAAATAGACATACATGCTGTGTTCATGGATTGGAAGAGGCCAAATTGCTAAAATGTCAATTATCCCCCAAATAAATTGTTGATTCAGCATAATCCCAATTAAAATCTCAACCAGATTTTTTTTGGTAGAAAGTAACAAGTTGATTCTCATATTCATATGGAACTGCAAAAGACTTAGAACAGCCCAAACAAGCTGAGAAATAAAAACAAATTTGGAAGATTTACACTACCTGACTTTAAGATTTATTATAAGTACAGTATTGGCATAATGATACAAAAATGGGTCAGTGGAACAGAATAGAGTCCAAAAACTACATCCCCACAGATATTGTCATCTGATTTCAACCAAGGCAATTCAGTAGAGAAAGGAGACTCTTCAGACCAAACGATGTTAGACCCACTAGACAGCCACATGCAAAAAAAAGAGAGGGAAGAAAGAAAGCAGCTTAGACTCATACTTCTCACTACATACAAATATTAACTCGAAATGGAACATAGACTTAAATGTAAAATGCAAAACTATAAAACTACTAGAAGAAAATACATTAAAAATATTTGTGTCTCTGTTAGGCAAAGATTTCTACATTAAAAACGTGATTCATAAAAGAAGAACCATAAATTGAAGTTCATCAACATTTAGAACTTCTGTTCTTCAAAGATGTTCTTAAGAGAAGGACAAGACAAGCAACAGATGGAGAAAATATTTGCAAACTACACATCTGACAGGATTTGTACACAGAATGTATGAGGAACTCATTAATGCTCAATAATAAGGAAAAAAACATTTCTAAATAGGCAAAAGAAGAGATACTTCATCAGAAAAGAAATATGGATGGCAAATAAGCACATGAAAAGATGTTCAACATCATTAGTCATAACAAAAATGCAAACTAAGGCCATAGTGAGGTACAGCCCTATTGGAAAGTCTAAAATTAAACAGAATGACCACACCACAGACTGACGAGGATATGCAGCAGCCGGAAAGCTAACACACTGCTGGGGAGAGAGTAAAATGGTACAACCACTTTGGAAAACTGTTTAACGGGTTCATAAAAACTAGCATACACCTACCACATGACCTAGCCATTCCACTCCTAGGTACTTAAGAGAAATAAAAACATTTGTCCATGCAAAGATTTAATGTTTTGGTTTTTTTTTTTTCTTTATTGATTTTAGAGAGAGAAAGAGAGATAGAAACATCAATGAGAGAGAACATCGATTGGTCGCCTCCTGCACACCCCCCAACTGAGGATTTGGCCCACAATCTAGGCATGTGCCCTGACTGGGAATTGAACCAGCGACCTCTTGGTGCATGGGTCAATGCTCAAACATTGAGCCATACTGGCCGGGCGTCCATTCAAAAATTTATACAAAATGTTCACAGCAGCTTTATTTATAATAGCCAAAACCTGGAGACAACCCAAATGCCCATCAACAGCTGAATAACAACTGTGGTATATCACATAAAAGAATACTATTTAGCAAGGACATATTTTAAAATAATTCTCCTGAGTGAAAGAAGATAGGCAAAAAAGAATACAAAATGTATGAATCTATTTATGTGAAACTGTAGAAAATTGAAACCAATTGAGAGTAAGGGAGAGAAGTGGTTGGGATGGGGGAGCACAAGGTACCTACCATATGGTGGGTATGCTCACTGTCTTGATTGTGGTGATAATTTTACAGGTGTATATTTATGTCAAAACCTATCAGATGTTTGCCTCAACTGGGTGCAGAGTTCACTGCACATCAATTATACCTGAAAATACCTGTAATAAAAAATGAACATTTGCACCAAGTGGAACTGAAGCTCAAACAAAATGATTTATCTAATTAGAAAAATAAGTCAATTATTTTGCACACTTGAGTGAAATACGCACCTACTAAATACATAGTGTTAAAAATTATGATGAACAGCCCTGGCCGGTTTGGCTCAGCGGTTGGAGCGTCGGCCTGCGGTACAGAGAGATCCGGGTTCGGTTCCCGCTAAGGGCACGTACCTCGGTTGCAGTTTGTCCCTGGCCCTGGTTGGTCGTGCGGGTGGCAGCCACTCAATGTGTCCCTTCACGTCGATGTTTCTCTCTCTCTCTCTTCCTCTCTCTCCCTCCCACTCTATCTGAACAAAAAATGGAAAAATGTCCTCGGGTGAGGATAAAAAAAAAAAATTATGATGAACAGATTGATACAAAAATGTATGTTAATTAGTGGTGAAGGAGAAGATGAAGAGAGACAGTAGGGACACCTTTTTTTCAAAGAAAACAAAAAGAACACATATACATTACATATAATTATATATACTATAATATATATATTATAATGCACATAAGACCTTCAGAGTCGTCGCATCTCTCAGATGTCCTTTTCCCTACATCCCTTTAACTCTGAGACTTCTCCTTTACCTGATATTCAGAACCACAGACCACACCTGTAGTGCTGGACTGTTCTCAGAGGAAGTGACCATTTAATGACATCTGCCAGCTGTTCCATAATTTTTCTTTGTGTCACAGAATCATAACTAAATTGAAAGCAATACTTCAGAAACAGAACTAAAAATAGCTTGGCACACCACTGAGTTTTCTATCATTTGAAATCTTTTGAAAAAATGGTAACACCTTGGGATAGTTGGTCCTAATTTCTAGCAAGTGGCAACTTCCCTCAGCCACAGAGGACAAGTAGGTAAGCTGTATGGGAATATGTGCAAGTAACCCCGTCCTTACCACTCAGAAGCCACCACAGCAAAGGGATGAACCCAGGGCTCTCACTGATGTACTTCAAGCCTTTCAAATTGATGCTCACGTTGTACAGGGACATCAGCATTAGCCTGAAATGCAAAGAGAAGGTGGTGAAGTACTGGCCCCTCCACACTGCACCTCGCCATAAATCCAGGTCCTGGTTAAGAGGACCTGAGCATATTTAGGGATTGCTCACATGTCGGATGTCCAATTCTAAAATCTGGATGACAGGAAGAGTGAGCAGATGGTACGTGAAACAACATTTGTCTCTGCGAAACTGCAAGAGAACGGGAACTTCAGCTGCAGTGCCCATACCACCACCTCTTACAGACACAGAATCAAGATATGAATGCAGAGACCACACTTATGGAATCATCTCTTGTTACCAATCCTGCATTTATATACAGGTAACCCTCAATTCATAGTGCACTGTAGCCCGGCTGGTGTGGCTCAGTGGTTGAGCATTGACCCTCACCAAGAGGCTGCTAGTTTGATTCCCAGTCAGGGCACATGCCCAGGTTGTGGGCCAAATCCCCAGTTGGGGGACATGCAGGAGATGGCCAATCAATGTTCTCTCTCATCAATATTTCCATCTCTCCCTACCTCTCTCCCTTCCTTTCTCTTAATAAAGAAATAATAATAATAAGCGCACAGTACTCTGCAAGTTCAATTTAGCTTTTTAAAATTTAATCCTATCCTTTCATTCAGTGAACATTATCCATGACATCTAGGCAGTCAGGTCAGGACATACAAGCCTGTTTAATCCACAGCCATTCCTAACAACCAACCAAACAGCATGCAAAGTTAAATAGGATTTTACAAACAGTCTTGGGAACTCACCTCAACTAGTAATATAGTCTAATAGAAATTGGAAAACTGGACTGGTTTCCGACAATACTACAAAATGCAGAGATCTCAAAAATTTCACACTGCAAAGCAATAAAAACAGCTATACAAATATTTCACAAACCCTTAGAATGGATGAGCTTGCAAGAAATGAAGGGGAAACATCTCTGATCAGGAACTAAGTGAAACACAAATTCAGGGAGGTAAGCACTGAAGATTACAGATTTCAAAAGTACAGAGCTTAAGTAGTAGTGGCTTCATGCAGATGGGCAGCTTCACACCAACACAAGACAGATTTAGATCACAGACCCCTGCAGAAAGCCAGGAAAAAGTTAACTTTCAAGCTTGGCATAAATCCACACTTTTTGATGGCCTAAAAATCCATAAGCCAAAAATTTTAACACAAAGAAACCAGGGATAGGAGCTCCTTCAGTTGCCTGGCCAAAGTAAACAAACATTCTCTTAAAGGACCCTCAACCCGGTCTGCAAAGAATTCCCACAAATACAGTACTAACAAATGTGAGTTCATAATAAAATAAAAAACTCATGAAAAACAAGACATTGTAAGTTAACAGTGCAAAGAACCAGTGAGAGCCAGATTTTTTTTTAAAGAAAAAAAAGGTCACATACTAGCCCAGCTGGTGTGGCTCAGTGGATTAAGCATCATCCACGGACTGAGAGGTCAAGGTTCAATTCCCGGTCAGGGCACATGCCAGGGTTTCAGGCTCGATCTCCAGTGGGGGGCATGCAGGAGGCAGCCAATCGATGTTTCTCTCTCATGTCAATGTTTCTCTCTCATGTCAATGTTTCTCTCTCTCTCTAAAAAAATCAATTAAAAATTTTTTTTAAAAAGATCACATACTAGAAGTACCAACTGCAGAATAGAAAACCATTATGTTTACTATGTATAAATAATTTTTAAAAAGTTAAAAACACAATCAAGGATCTCCAATTAGAAATGAACAGGCACTTCAAAAGAGAGCCTAGTAGAACTTATAAAAATGAAAACTAGCCCTGGCCGGTTTGGCTCAGTGGTTAGAGCGTTGGCCTGTGGTCCAGAGAGACCCGGGTTCAGTTCCTGCTAAGGGCATGTACTTCGGTTGCAGTTTGTCCCCGGCCCTGGTTGGGTCGTGCGGGTAGCAGCCACTTGATGTGTCCCTTTCACGTCGATGTTTCTCTCTCTCCCTCCCGCTCTGTCTGAATAAAAAATGAAAAATGTCCTTGGGTGAGGATAAAAAAAAAAAGAAAACTATAATAATCAAACTGTAAAACTCAAGGGCAGCTGACACATGGGAGAGGAGAAATACTATACAGAAAATAGAGCCAAAGAAATGGCAGTGAACAGCAAAGCTAAGGAGGAGGAAGCCCCATAAAGCCAATGAAAGAACAAGGGAAGCACAAAACACAAAACCCACCCAGGCCGTGGGCAGCTCAGAACTGTGCCAGCATGAGTCTGACACAGGAGCCCAGTGGAGAGGACAGCTGGCACCCTGGCAATCAGGTGTGGGGTTTGAGTGTTGACCACTTCAGGGGAGCCAGAGTTGAGAAGTCAGGTAAAATTAAGTATCTATGAGGACAAACATCAATTCTCTTTAGGAAAAGAAAGTCCAGAGTCCACAATGCATCTTCTGAAATGTCTAACATACAACAGAATATTTAACTAGCAAGGCCTCATGAAGTGAGCAGAATGAGGCTCTTACTTAGGGCACAAATTTAAGGAGTGCTGAAATGCTCAGTAACAAAGATTATAAAATATACTGCAATACAAAATTTTTAAAAATTAAAACTACTGCAAAAAACTCCACAATTAGCAATATAACAACATTTTAAATAAAGATGGGACAGTGGTCCGGCCAGTGTGGCTCAGTGGTTGAGCACTGACCCATGCACCAAGAGGTTACCAGTTCGATTCCTGGTCATGGCACATGCCCAGGTTGTGGGCCCGATCCCCAGTGGGGGGCATGCAGGAGGTGGCCAGTTGGTAGTCTCACTCATCGAAGTTTCTGTCTCTTTCTCCCTCTCCCTTCCTCACTCTCTGAAAATCAATAAAGGAAAAAAAAAAAAAGGTGTCCGCGACAATCACCATGCCATACTGAGACATAATGATTTTTTCAGCAAAAGGAAAATCAGTAACGGCAATTGAGTCCACTAAAAGGGGACGGCCAATAAAGGATGGGACGCGTATACGTGCATGCCAGGGAACACTTTCCAGTTTTTTGTTAAAACAGCTATTTACCCACGAAACTTTGTCAAAAGCCAGCCCCATGTCTTGTTCATGGTGAGAGCCACACGGGCTGGTACTGTCTCGGGACCCAGTGAGCACTCAGTGTAAACATGGGAAGTGAGTGACTACCAAAGTCCGAGAGCAGCAGGACAAACACTGGAGACAGGCTCCCTTAGGGCTCCAGTGAGCATTTCAAAGTGCAGGCAAGTCTAGAGTCCACGCAGACTCCACCACCAGCACCTTGGGAGCAGCACCCAGTTCTTTTTTTTTTTTAATCCTCGTCCGAGGACATTTTTCCACTTTTTGTTCAGGTAGAGTGGGAGGGAGAGAGAGGAAGAGAGAGAGAAACATCAATGTGAAAGGGACACATGGAGTGGCTGCCACCCACACAACCAATCAGGGCTGGGGGAAAACTGCAACCGAGGTATACGCCCTTAGCGGGAACCGAACCCGGGTCTCTCTGGACCGCAGGCTGATGCTCTAACCGCTGAGCCAAACCGGTCAGGGCTCTTTTTTTTTAAATTATTTTTTATTGATTGATTTTTGAGAGAGAGGAAGGGAGAGGGAGAGAGAGATAGAAACACCAATGAGAGAAAACACTGATTGGCTGCCTCCTTCATGCCTCACTGGGGATTTGGTCCACAGCCTGGCCATGTGCCCTGATTGGGAATCGAACCAGCGACCTCTTGGTGCATGGGTCGATGCTTAACCACTAAGCCACACCGGTCTGGCAGCACCCAGTTCTTATTGTGATACACAGCTTCCTCCTAGGCCTCAATCTGAGCCAAAACTGCAACCCTTTCAAGGATTCCTGACAATTTTTATACATATCCAAAATCTATTCACTAATAACTTATTTAATGAGTTAGTAAGGGCTATTCAAATGTCATATTCATGAGGAAAATTTAGCACCTTCACTAGAATTTTCTGAGATCTCTAATCCAATATCCCAAGAAGAGAAGAGTTCCTCCTTTAGATCACTAACACAGATTGCTGGAATTCCTTAAAATTAAATGTACTGTCTATGCTGCTTTCATGCCACAAGAGCAGGACTGAGTCGTCCCAAAAGAGAGCCTCTGCCCCACAGAAAGTTTGCCAACCCCTGCCTTCAAGCATGACAATAAGATAAGCCAGTCTTCTCTAGGTTTTAAAAGGCAAAGTTAACATCTGGGGCAAATTTCAGAAAATGTGTCCAATTAAAAGTCTCCAATGACTGCATTTAATTTCAAGATGTTAAAAATGACTTACAAACCGACAAATATCTTTAAAATTTCATATTGGGTCAAAAGCAGTCCTCCTTAAGAAGTCAAGATGAAACCAATGTAACTGTGATGACCATGGTGCCTGTGCCCCATGTCACTGCTAGGCTACATCTCAGGGACCAGTGACTTCTCCGTGGTCACACAAGACTTAGCCAACAACAAATCCAGAATGAATTTCTCATGCAAGTGCTTCTACTCCAACATTTCTATTCCAACCAAGCGTATTTTGTAAATAATAATATCAAATGTCCAACTGTCAAGGCAAAAGAGACTGACTGTTCAATTCAGTCTTCTAGTACTGAGATGCTAAACACAAATGCCATTTCCAAAGTACAGAACAACTGGGAGTCAGACTTCCCCTTTCAATGAGAGGACAGGGAGGCAGACCATGCTTACTACACGAACGCAGGTGGAAGATTCACTACAAGTAGATCAATGGGTTCCAAAAGAACAACTTCCCAGGCTCTGCAGTCTTGAGTATTTTAGGAACATCTGACATTGATCGTAAAAGAACTAAAAGCAAGGCTAAAATAAAGAAATTAGTGAACTTCCCAGCCGGTGTAGCTCAGTGGTTGAGCATCAACCCATGCACCAAGAGGCTGCTGGTTCAATTTGTGGTCAGGGCATATGCCCAAGTTGTGGGCCAAATCCCCAGTGGAGGGGGCGGGCATGCAGGAGGCAGCCAGTCGATGTTCTCTCTCATCGATGTTTCTATCGCTCTCTCCTTCCCTGTTCCTCTCTCTCTAAAATCAATAAAAAATATATATATATTTTTATATATTTATATATAAATACATATTTTTATATATTTATATATATAAATATATATTTTTTATATATTTATATATATAAAAAGAAATTAGAGAACCTAAAATGCTACAAAAGCATCACAAGTAACTCTGCTTCAGTAAAAAGACACTCTCCTCACCTAGATACACCAGGCCTGGGGCGGAACAGGTTCTCCCAGAGAGAAGTCAGAAAGCCAGTCTGATGACAAGGCTGTCACACTTAAAGTAAAGGTGACTCACCGAACTACCTCCTTCTTTTTCTCAAAAGAAATTAAAACGCCCAGCTGGGGTGGCTCAGTAGATTGAGTGTCGTCCCCTGCACCAAGAGGTCACTGGTTCGATTCCTGGTCAGGACACATGCCCAGGTTGCAGGCTTGATCCCCAGTGGGGGGCATGCAGAAGGCAGCCCATCAGTGTTTTTATCTCTCTCTCCCTCTTCCTTCCTCTCTCTCTAGGAAAAAAAAAAAAAATCAAGAAAGAGAAAGAAATTAAAACAGAGAATAAACACATTCAGTACTTCAAAACATACCAGCAATAAAAATAAACAAAGGGCGAGATTGCGATGCTTCCTCTACCAGAAACAGAAACCACACATCAGTCACCCAAAACTGGCTATAATTTAAAGTAGCCTAATTAGCACCATCAAGTAATTCTAAGGAACAATGAGCAATAAAATCCTTACAGAAGACTGTAGATGTTACATGACAGAGAAGCAACTGGCAGGGCAATCAGACACTTCAGACCACATGGGACAGAGACATGCAGCTAGAGGCCTACCGACTGTGAAAGTGTAGCAGTTAATCACTGTTTAACGTTCTTGTTTTAGATTCTGTGCCACTGCACAATCAAATGAGAACCTAAAAATCTGGCCAATGCCATATGTAATTCTAATCAAATATCCATAGATTAATTTTTATCTACTATGTAATACTGAAGGTATACAGATATAAAGAACAATACATTCTTACCTTCCTGGTTAAGAAAAAATCCTGCCCTGGCCAGTTTGGCTCAGCAGTTAGAGCATCGACCCACAGACCAAAGGGTCACAGGTTCGATTCCTGGTCAATAGCTCGTACCTGGGTTGCAGGTTCAATCCCCAGACGCAGTTGGAGTGGTGTGGGAGGCAGCCAATCGATGTGTCTCTCTCACACGAATGTCTGTCTGTCTCTGTCTCTCTCTCCCCGCCCCTTCCTTCCCTCTCTTCCACTCTATCTAAAAATCAATGGAAAAATATATCCTTGGGTAAGGATTAACAAAAAAAAGAAAGAAAGGAAGGAAGGAAGGAAGGAAGGAAGGAAGGAAGGAAGGAAGGAAGGAAGGAAGGAAGGAAGGAAGGAAGGAAGGGAAGAAAATCTTATCACCATAGTCCAATCCCCTTTGTGAACTCTGAACACCTACTTCAGGGAGGTGGGAACCCTATCGCCATTTGATATGTGAAACAGCCACACATTTCTATCAACTGTCACAAAATATGTACAGAACTCGACATGTGTCAGCAGCAGCATACTGAACATAATCTTCCATACCATATGAGATGTTTTCCATCTTGATTTGTAGAGTTCTAACATATTTTCACTGATGTTTCCTAATATATTAATTGATTACAAATCTATTTTCCAGCTAATAGAGGTGTAGATAAGTTCCCAGTGAAAATTATCACCATCACAGCTGCTACCACACTTCAGAACAGAAGTTTGTGGGTAGACTTCTAGAGTGCTACATAGATGTGAATCACCTGTCCCAAAAACGGTGCACTTCAACAGGTGCTGCTCACCTGCCTCTGTCTCCCTCCCACCAGCAAGTGGCCAAGTATAAGCTCTACCCAGCCTCACCTCCTCTCCAAAGCTTGGAACTGTCACATCTGATTTTTTGTCACTGAGATGGAATAAAAAGGTATCTCACTGTGGTTATAATATGCATTATTAATGAGGTCGAGAATCTTTTCCATATTTATGAAACTTGCCAGTGTATCTAGTGGGTGAATGAATAAACCGTGGTGCATGCAGACAATGGAAAGTTATTCAGCGCTAAAAAGAAATTATCTATATCAAGCCATAAAAAATTTGGAGGAACCTTAAATTCGTATTACTAAGAAAAAGAAGCCAATCTGAGAAGGTTACATACTCTGTGATTCCAACTATATGACGTTCTAGAAAAGGCAAAACTATGGTATCTGTGGGGGAGATCTCTGTATCTTCCTCTCAATTTTGTTGTGAAACTAAAATTGCTCTAAAAAAAAAACAAAAAACACTAAGTCTTTTTTTTTTTTTAATCCCATCTCTGGGTCTGAGGCACCCAAGCTGCTGAAATGAGTAGCCTTAGACCATGGAGGCAGCAAACAAAGCAAAATCCCCAAGAAAGACCCTAGTTACAGTGAGTTAAGGAATGAAGAGGCAAAAAAAAACCCCAGAAAGTTTACTTCTAGTACAAGAAAGGTTCTGGTTCCAGGAACACAAGGTTAGGAGTTACCAGTGAAGAAGAAAGCGAACAAACGGCATGCCTGTTAGAAGGCAGCCAAAGACTGTAAAGTGAGAGACCCGCTGCAATCTGCTGCATCCTGAGACCCCAGGGGGTTCGAGGCTAACAATCTGTACACGGACTCTGCTCAGTGGTCAGATGGAAGACTGCCAAAAAAATGAGCAAATTCCCTGAAGGCAGTTCTCCTCATCTCCCATTGCAATGGACAGAAGTTCATCAGGAAACAAAGCACAGAGCTCCATGCAGTGAACCAGAGAGGCTACAAGAAACCCACCCCTCACACACAGCTTTGCCCTAGAAATCGAAGGAGGGGGTTAGCTGGACCCAGTAACACTGGCCTTGTATAGACCACAGAAGCAAAAGAGACAAAGGTTTAGCATCCAGAAGACATAGGAACAACAGTGTATCATTAAAGAAAATAGAACCCAATAGCAAATGAGCAACAGACATGAACAGATAAGTCACAGAAAGAAAAAACACCCTCAAATGTTTTGAAGATGAAAAAAGAATCTCAACATCACCGATAATCTAAATGTAAAGACATACAGGCAGACAGATACTGACAGATTGTACAGAATTCTTTATAAGAACAGAATAAATGCCCTGGCCGGTTTTGCTCAGTGGTTAGAGCGTCCGCTCGCAGACCAGTAAGTGACGAGTTTGATTCCGCTCAAAGGCACATACCTTGGTTGTGGTTCGTCCCCGGCCCTGGTCAGGTTTTGTGGGAGGCAGCCAGTCAATGTGTCTCTCTCACATCGATGTTTCTCTCTCTCTCCCTCTCTCCAACTCTATCTCAATAAAAATGGAAAAATATCCTCAGGTGAGGATTAAAAAAAAAAAGGCTAGAATAAATAATGAGGTGTTGAGGGTGCAGGAAGAACAAGGACGCAGTACTGGTGAACATGTGTGCTTTGGTGACAACCTGGCAGTACCTTATAAAACTGAAAATGCACATGTCCCACTTCTCAAATACTCCCTTTCTGGGGAAATTCCTAGGGGAAATCTCACTCAGGTAAGCAGGAGATACTTGTCAAAGATGTTTATTGCAGCATTATGTTCGCAGAGTAAAACCTGAAAATAACCTGAATGTCCGTCCATCAGTCAGGGAAAAAGGATAACCCAATGTCCCATCTTCTTTGATGTAAGATACTTAAAAAGAATTTACTAGATCTGCAAACAACTTGTACAGTCTATAAAAAACTATATAATTCATGTTATACTGTGTTATATGCATTACTCATGTACACATATTTGTTAGTTCAAACACTGAAATGGACTAGAGAGTCTGATTCCAGATAAGATGGAGTAAACGCACCTACTCTCTGGCTTCCACTGAATGTAGCTTGAAATGCTGAACAGAATACATGGAGCAGCCATGACAGGCCCTGGAAAGTAAACAGCAGCCGGCAGATTTGGAAGAAGACCAGAAGTATAAGAACCACCAAACCAGCAGTGAGTCGGCCACTCAGTCCCCAAACCCAGGAGAGGCACTGATCCACACAGAGAAGAGTATCCGGACTCTAGTTCATATTCACAGGGTAGAAAGAGGGTTTCCGGCAGGGACCATGCTAGCAGTGGGGGCCCCTGGGCAACCCAAACTCCCTGAGAAAGAAAATCTTCACCACTGCAAGGATTGGGATCCTCTGAACGCCTGCTGCTTGGCCTTGGACATTGCAGAAACATATAACACAACAAGGCATATAAAACCCCAGCATTCCAGATGAAGGACTGAAAAGGGAGCCCTGGGGAACCAATAAGTACCAGGGACACTGAGAAGAGTTAAAGCTCAGGAGGGTGATCTCACAAGGTGGTTATTAACTCCTGGCCCCACCCCAAGTAATGCATGCATTGATCTGATCATAAACAGCATAGCCAACATCCTGAGAAGTAAAATGTCAACTATTATCCAGGTCTCACACTGGCGATGGGTGGTACACATGCAAGTCAGACCCAACAGCACTGCAAAGGATTTTTGAAAATGGAACTGACACTGAAACCACAACACAGAGAAGGCTGGTCAGAACTTGCAACCTGGCCCGACCGGTGTGGCTCAGTGGTTGAGCATCGACCCTGCACCAAGATGTCACCAGTTCAATTCCCGGTCAGGGCATATGCCCAGGTTGTGGGCCTAATCCCCAGTGGGGGGCATGCAAGAGGCAGCCAATTGATGTTCTCTCTCATGATGTTTCCATCTCTCCCTACTTCTCCCTTCCTCTCTCTCTAAAATTAATAAAGAAAAAAAATTAGCCCTGGGCCAGTTTGGTTCAGCGGTTAGAGCATCAACCCATGGACCAGAGTCCTGGGTTTGGTTCCCGCTAAAGGCACGTACCTCAGTTGCAGTTTGTCCCCAGGCCCAGATAGGGTCATGTGGGTGGCAACCAGTCAATGTTTCTCTCTCACATCAATGTTTCTCTCTCTCTTCCTCCCTCTGTCCCTCCCCCTCTATCTGAAGATAAATGCAAAAATGTCCTTGGGTGAAGATGAAAAAAAAGAAAAAAGCCCTGGCCGGTTTTTCTCAGTGGTTAGAGCATCAGCCTGCGGTCCAGAGAGACCTGGGTCCGGTTCCCACTAAGGGCATGTACCTCGGTTGCAGTTTGTCCCCAGCCCTGGTTGGATTGTGCAGGTGGCAGCCACTCGATGTGTACCTTTCACGTCGATGTTTCTCTCTCTCTTCCTCTCTCTCCCTCCCACTCTGTCTGAACAAAAAATGGAAAAATGTCCTCGGGTGAGGATAAAAAAAAAGAAAAGAAAAAAAATTAAAAAAAAAAAAAAAGAACTTGCAACCTGAACCCAACCAGGTTGACTGCCTGCTAAAACAAAATATCAACACTTTCCATAGGATTTAAATAAGACCCAGGTTCTCAAAACATAATGTTCAAGTCTCCAGGATACAACCCAAAGTTACTCAGCATATGAAAAAACAGGAAAATTACCAACTTGTGGGAAAAAGACAACCAAGAGATACCAAGGCCAAGATGACACAGATGTTGGAAATATCTCACAAAAACTTTCAAGAGGCTATTATAAAAAATGCTCCAAGAAGAAAAGTGAACACTCGAACTGGATGGTGTGGTAGACAGAATCTTACAACAGTCCACAATTTCCTGCCCTAATCCCTGGGACTGTGCACAGAATATCACACCCTGGTAAGTTACATGGCAGAGAGACTCTGCCGATATAACTAAGGTTACTAACCAGCTGACTGTGAGTTAATCAAAGGGAGTCTATTCAGTTATGCCTAATCTAAACCCATCAAGGAGCCTGGTGGTGTGGCTCAGTGGATTGAGTGTCATCCCATGGACTGAGGGGTCCCAGTTCCATTCCTGGTCAGGGTAAATGTCCGGATTGCGAGCTTGGTCCCTGGTGTGGGGCGGGCAGGAGGCAGCCGACCAATGTCTCTCTCACATTGATGTTTCTGTCTCTCTCTCTTAAAAAAAAAAATCAATAAAAAATATAAAAAAAAAAATCTAAGAAGGATTCAGTAAGCTACTGTGAATTGAAGGTAAGGTGGGGTCATGTGACAAGGAATTCAGTCAGCATGGACAGCCAACAAGGAAACAAGGACCTCAGTCTTACCAAGGCAAGGAACTGGATTCCGTCAGTGATCTGAACACACCTGGAAGCATTCTTGCCCTGAGCCTCTAGATTCAAAAAGCCCAGCCCTAGACAATGCCTTGGTTTGGCCTGTTCGACCCTGGCCAGAGAGTCAGTCAAGCCAAGCCCACTCAGACTTCTGACCTACAGAACTGTGGAGATGTTGTTTTAGCCACGAAGTTGGTGGTATTTTGTTACACAAAAATAATAAATGAATACTAGATTTTGGTAGCTGGAAATGAGGTGCTGCCACAACAAATAGTTATTTAAGTTCATTTTGTGGTCATTAATATCACTCTCAAGTATCACATGATAGCATTTGGGACGTACTGATTGCTCTAAGGTAAGAACATTCCTTTTTGTTTATATTACTTTTCTAAAATAGTACTGAACAGACTGCATCCCTGAATTCTACAGGCAATTTGTTCCTTCTATTTTTTTAGAACTACTGCCAAATTATTGCAATTATCTGAAAAAGAGGCCCAACCAGCAAATTCTGACTAATTAGTAAATAGACATTAACTGTTTAATAATGTCCACCGTACACTTTGAGTTTGGTGCACTGTCCTGGCTTCAAGTCTCCCAGAAGCTGCAGTATGGTGTCCAAGAGCACCCGGCTGGAGTTGACCAGGAATTCACGACCACACGCTATGGCTGCAACATCTGCAACAGAAAGACAAAACCAAGTTCAAAACCTCTGTAATTTCAGACTCTAGAAAGGTTTGTCCACGACAGGGTATTCATTGCTGTTTTCCTTCTAAAAGCATAGCTGGCGAGGTATAAATAAATAGTGTTGTCCACAGAGCTGACAGCCCAGAAAGAACTGACAACCACAACAGTTACTCAGACCGTAAGCAATGTGCTTCCACCTCGACAGTGGAACAGAGCACTGGAATCCAAATACGCCTGCAGCCAACCACAGGACAGCAAGTGGACACCGTGCTCCAGAACCCTGGATTGACAGCTGTGGGCAGTCAGGGTCCATACAGAAGGTGGGGGCTGATTACTTTATCTGGGATCAAGGACACTAAAATCCACTTTCAATCCTGGGAGTGAAATCTTAATGACCTTGAACCATAATGCCAAACCAAATCATGAGGTCAAAGAGAGAATGCAAATTAATTCTGAAAAAAAGCTTTCTGCTCACTTTTACATCCTATTGTGGGTCAACACTATCATGTTTCTTCATGCCTGGGGCCCTGCAGAGGCCAGACCAAGTACTTACATGGTTCCCAATGGACACTGCTGCAGTTGACACTGGCTCTTCAATATTCCCAGACACCCAGGAGGACACGCCAATGACTCAAGTCTATGTGTGTACGTGTCGGTAATATTTTTCTAAGCTAAGTCAAACGATAAGGCATGATTCAAAGTGACCCACGTTCCTAAATGAAGTGAGCGGGGAAGTAGCATCCTTGTCCTCCTGTCTTGAATGGAAATGTTTCAAGTTATCACAGCTAAGTGTGGTGTCTGAGGTATGATTCTGGTAGATACCTATACTAGTTTAAAGACATTTTCTTCTATTTTTACTTTGCTCATAAGTATCAATAATCAAGAATGAATTTTATGGCTTACTTGTTCTTTGACAACTGTACTCTGGTGGCAGAATATCAAGTTTCATCATGCTACCAAAAATAAAATTTTGTTTCCTGGGCCGAGAAGGATCAAGAGGCAAAAAGTATCCCAAACCTAATTGATTTTTTTCCCATTTCTGCTTGTCTTTCCAGGGATTTTTGCCTCATAAACTGGTGCTACATTATTTGGTATATAATTCATGGTAACTATAACTTTACTGAAGACAGGACCCTTTACTGATAGGACGCTTCTTTGTTCAATAAATCTGAACCAAACAACTATATTTTCTAGCATACGACACACTCTAGTTTTTCTTCAAAAATAATATTTGGAGGAGAAATGAAGCTCTAAGTATTTGGCATCATAAACTCATAAAAAGTCATTTTAAAATAGTTTTTCAGGGGAAAACATTTCTTGTAACTATAGTTGAGCACATATTGGAACCCCAGAGGAAAACATACATTCTAGCTATGAACTTTGGTAGCTAGTTCGCAGAAATGACTTTCCAACAAACCATACCTTTAATGAAGACCCTTGGGCTATCCCTGCCCTGTGGCTCAGGTGTAAATAGCAGAACACAGTGGAATTGATGCTGTGTGACTTTCAAGGTGAGGTAGAAAGGAGCCTGATGGCTCCACTCTGCTCTCTTGTCACTTGATCTAGGAGCCCCGAGTCACTAAGAAAGAACTCTAACAACCCTGAGGCTGATGCAGAGCCTTCAGAAAGAGCACACAGTGGGGAAGCCCTGGGACTACACCAGGAGAGAGACAGATGGTCGCTGGCCCCAGCTGTTCTGTACCTCTGCAGCATGAGTCACCAGGCTGAAGGCCTAAATATTGAAGAGCAGCAGCAAGCCACCCTGCCCACCCTGGGCAAACTGCAGATTCCTAATCAAAATAAAGGGCGGCTGCTATTTAAAGAGTGAAAGTTTGGGGTGGTCTTTTCCACAGGCATGGATAACAGGAACATCACTAAGACATCACTGAAGAAAAATCTCAGAGCAAGGGTTCACTGCATCACAGGTAGCAACAACACCCCACAAAGCACAACCACTGGACTGGTAAATGGGTTCCACATCAGGTATCTGGCATTGTAACAACAAATGCCAATCCTGTATCCATGGAATATCAATAACTAGAGAACTAGGAAATAAAATAAATATGGATAAATTCCTACACGGATAGCTCCAGTATTTGTCAACATGTCTGGGATACTTATGAGTCAACAACTCTAGAACCATAAAGAATGGTCATTTGTGTTTGTATCCACCGTTCTTTGCAAACAGCTCTGTCCATGCCATTGGTTTCCCACGATTTCTGTAGGTGTTAGAGCTGGCTGGCTCCTGCTGAGCTCTGAGCTGTGTGGTTAGGATACTGAACTCAGCCACCCGCCCTAGGGATTGCTCACATGGGTCATTTTGGTCTTCGAAAAGATCCAACCTCGAGTGATCGTTAAGGTGCAAGGTTTCCTGTGTGATCTGTAATAATTCCTTGTACCTGCTTATTCTACCTCTATCATGCACCCCAGCCTTACTAGACTTAGCTTTTCCTGTCCCCCTAGAGCTGTCTGTCAATGTGGGCTGCTGCATGTAATCTTTAAATTCGGCTCATCATGTTATATTGCACTTTCATGATCCAACATGAAGAGACTCTGTAATGGAAGTAAAACCTATACCCCCCCTAATAATAATAATAATAATAATAGAATGCCCAGTATATTTTCTGTTAAAATTTACTTATTTTTTTCTAGGTTTATTTTTTTCATTAAAATTATTTCTAAAAGTTACCATAGTGATTATATAATTTAAGCAATGAATCTGGTGTCAATTATGTGTGCTGATGAAGATGCAGAGTTGAGAGGTACTGTGTCTGATACTTTTGCTTTAGGTTGTAATAATTTTATCTAATTTTCAGCAGTAGAGATAATAACAGGGTACCAGAAAAATGATACATCAATGGTAGAACTGAGAAACCAGAAACCCTCACATTTATAATCAACTGATTTTCAACAAGGATGTCAAGAAAACTGAATGGAGAAAAGATAATAGAATAGTATTTTGAACACATGGTGCTGGGACAATTGGATATTCACATACAAAGAAATACTTGGATCCCTACACCTCACACTATATACAAAAACTAACTAAAAATGGATCAAAGACCTAAATGTAAGGGCTAAAACTATAAAACTTTAGGAAAGAACATAAAATTAAATCTTCATGACCCTGGATTAAACAACAGTTTCTTAGATATGATACCAAAAACAATCAACTAAAGAAAAAATATACTGGATATCATCAAAATTTAAAACTTCTGTGCATCAAAGGATACTGCCAGGAAAGTGAAAAGACAAGTGAGAGGAGGAAAGGAAACTTTTGCAGATCATATATCTGATAAAGGACTGGTATCTAGACTATACAAAGGACTCTTACAATTGAGTAATAATAAGACAAATAACTCAATTTTAAAATGGGCAAAGGACTTGAAAAGACATTTCTCCAAAGAAGACATACAAATGGCTGATAAGTATGTGAAAGATGCTCAACATCATTAGCCATCAGCGGTCAAATATACACTATTTATGCAAATCAAAACCACAATGAGCTGCCACTTCACACCCACGAGGGACGGCTATAATAAAAAGATAACTAAAAGGTGTTGCCCAGGAGGTAGAGAAACAAGTCCTCATGTGGTGCTGGAGAGAATGTAAATGGTGCAGCCACTGTGGAAAAGGTCTGACAGTTCTACAAATGGTTAAGCCACACTATATGATCCAGCAATTCCACTCTTAGCTATGTATCCAAGAGAAATTAAAACACTTGTGCACAAATGTTCACAACATCATTATTCACACTAATCAACCCAAATGTCCACTGACTGATGAATGGATAAATGCAGTATAGCCATAAATGGAATGTTGCTCAACCATAAAAGGGAATGAAGTACGGAGACATGCTACGGCATGCATGAACATTGAAAACACTATACTAAGTGAAAGAAGCCAGTCACAAAGGACCACATAGTTCATGATTCCATTACATGGAATCTAGAATAGGCAAATCTATAAAGAGAGTAAGTAGATTAATGGCTGCCTTGATCTTGGGGGAATGACAGGATTGGAGAATGACAGCTAAGTTTTTAAACAGGGTTTTTTGAGGGGATGATGAAAATGTTTTAAAACTGATTGTGGGGATGGACGCATGACTGTATAAATAAAGCCACTGAATTATATATTTTAAATTGGTGAACTGTATATTATATCTCAATATAGCTGTTATTAAGCAAATTAATAACAACAATAATAATGACAGGGTTACAATTTTCATGCCCAACGGATGACTTAGTTGCTACTGCTCATCCTGAATCTATTTTCCATAAACCTCTTATCTGCAATACTAACACTGCACTGTATTTTTTTAAAGAAACATAAACAAGTTTCCTCTGATATTAACATTGTGACTGTTTTGTTGTTTGGTTTTTGTTTCTTTGCATTTGCTGTGGTAGTTTCTCAATTCAATTATTCAGCTGTCAAATATACATTATTTATGGAACCCCTTACAACTGGAGAGAATGCCCAGTCCTACTGGGAAGTGGCTCCTAGAATTCAGTTTCCCTCCTACTTTGGGTGACATGGCGTCTGCAGCAAGAAGTCAGATTTGGGAGCAGCACCCTGTAACCTGAGGGCTAGCTGAGAGAGAGGAGCCTATTGCCCTTCTCTGTTTGCTGCTGTTAGTCCACACTGTCCAAGTGACTCCTGGGACCTGTGCCCATATCTCTCACCACCTGCAGGTAACTCCACCTGCAAAATCTGCCTCCACCAGGTTGGATGAGTTTCCATTGTGGAATAAGCACACCCACCCCTCACCCCGTCATATAAAAATCAATGGCCAGGCATATGGTGACATGGTTTCACTTCTAGCCAAATGCTATCACCTGAAGAAAACAGCTCCAAGCGAAAGTCCCCAGCTTTCCTATGGCTCCTCCCAAAGCCCAGTTCCTGTTCTTTCAGTCCGTCCAGAATTTCTCCCTCAGCACCCTATCGCACTCCCAGGAAAGGAAGACTCCCAGCATCTTCCATGTCCTCCATCCTCTCTAGCTGTTACTCTGGGACCATTATCAGAAAGACGCTCCCTCCTCCTCTGGGACACAACCCCTGCAAAGTTTAATGGATAGAGATTTATTTTACAAATGAAACTGACAAATAAAAGGCTCTACAAAAGGATAATGTTTATAAGTCCCAGAAAATTCTGCTATGTACAAATTATAGCTAATCTGAATATGAACTTGCCCACACTATGTGTGATTAAAGAAATAACCAAAAATTAACCATGGAGCAAGAATCCTTAAGGGAAAAGATTCCATGGACAGCGTCAAATAATTAAAGCAAAAGCCAAAGAGACCAGATGATTCTCCTAAATCTTTACCTAAATTTCTTCAGTACTCTCTAGAGTAGAAATATGGGAAGCTGTAGGCCAAGTGTGACCAACTTAGTAGAGAAAGGACCAAAAATTCCTTGTACCAGTCGCTGCAATCACCTGCCATTACCTGGTGAAGAATATGGACTTGTCCAAGATCTGTAACCAAGTGACAAATAATTACACTCCATTTTGCCGTAGTGCCCAAAGCAAACATCACCCTCTCTTCGTTCCACCTGAAGCCAAATTCCTCACAGGACACATTAATGCTTGAATTTCTTCACTGTCTCATTCTATAGAGTTGGTCAATTCCTGCCTTCACCTAGAAAAACCTACAATTCACCCAGGAAGGTATGTCCCCAGGGATTCACTGAAGTCCATCCTACTCCTCTCAAGTTTTACTCCCAGATGTTAAGAACACATGGAGCTTCACTGGGGTCCCTCTGGCCCAATATGTACATAACTTCCTCTTATGTTCCATTAATCTGGAAAACTCTAAGGCTGATTATGTTTACTCCTCACCAAGCTGGCTAAAAAGGAACATGAGCTTCTAAGGAAACACTCCAGGTCATTATCTAGGCTGCACTGTCAACTGAAGGGACGGTATCATCTAAGAAAAGATTACAAATTATCCAAAATTATCCAAGACCAATCACTGAAAGACAATTAAGAGAGTGTCTGTGATTAACTGGAAATTGTAGATAACAGATAACAAATTTTTCTGAATTAGTGAGCCCTCTACATGACTGGGCCAAATAAAACATATCAGAACCATGTCCATGGGATACAAACCAAAGCCTTCAGTGATCTCACAATATCTCTTGACAATTACCTCTAAAATCCCAGACTGTCATAAAGTCTTCTACGGGCATGAAAGGATAAGACCACACTCAAAGGCAGTGGTTCTTAAAGTGGAAGTGGGGGATGATATTGTCCCCAGGAGACATTCTGCAAGGTCTGGAGACTTTTTTGGTTGTCACTCTTGGAGGTTGCTACTGGCCTCCAATGGTGGAGTCCAGGGATGCTGCTAAATGCCTACAAAGAACAGGCCAGCCCCACAATAGAGAAATCTGGTGCAAAAGCTGAGAAACGCTGCTCTACAGACGTTAACTCAAAGACATGCCAGCATCAAAGACCTTGCCTTTCAGAGTGTGGCCCTTGATCCAGGAGGTAAGGCTACTGCCTCCTTGTCTCAGAACAACTGCCACCCAGCTACATTCGACAATCTTCAGGCCTGTCCTAGAATTGTACTTGACCACCCTCGGGCAGGCCTGTACTACAAGGCTGATGGCAGCGCAAGCAGCACCACCCACTGCTAACTGAAAAGACCCAGCACTTCTCCTCTAGTCAACTAACTCATAACAAAACAGCATCAGTTCCTCCGTCTCCGATGACAGCACCCTCAGCCCAGCACCTTGTTATGATATCTAATGACCGATAGTTCAGCAAGTGCTGAACCAGAGGAGATCCACCGGTCTGACGCTCCCAGTCCAAAGTCTGCCTTACTGCTGCTTGTTGAGGGGCCTTATCCTAACAGTGAAAAGGAGTAATACCAGTAACACCAGGATGGTTCCAGAGTGTCTGCCTTCTTATAGTGCCTCAAGTTGTACTTGATCCATATCTACTGCCTGAGTAGTAAATGCTACTTACTGTTTAGCTGTTGTCCTGATCATTTCAACTAATGATTCAGAGACAGAAACAGTATGAAATCATGGTGATCAGCGCTCAAATTCACCCTCAAGAAGGTCCAACAGCAGTAGTGAGGATCTAAACAGTCTCTGGTGACCTCTCCTAGAACTCAAAGAGCCAACCACCTCCAACAACAAAGACAGAGAGAGAGAGAAGAGAGAGAGAGGTGGACTGTTCTAAAGACAATAGAAAAAGCAGCCACTGGGATGTAAAATGGTGTGGCTGCTGTAGAAAACAGTTAAAAAGTTAAACACAGAGCTACCATATGAACCAGCAATTCCACTCTTAGGTATGTGCCCAAGAGAACTGAAAACGTATGTTCACACAAAAACTTATACACAGATGTTCACAGCAGCACTACCCATAATAACTAAAATGTGAAAACCACCCAAATGCTCATCCATTGACTCTTCTCTGCAAACTTGGACAAGGTGACCCAAGATGACCTATAGGTCAGGATACAGAACTGGCCCCTATTCTTAAATATACAGAACCACACAAGTCTAGGGCTAGGGGAGATATTCATTATCATCGGAGGTCTAAGACTCTTCTCGGAAGATGAAATTGATGGTCACAGATGCAAGAACACAGGCCTGGTCAGTGGCGGAAGCAAAGCTGAACACTGGGCCTCAATCCCCCACCCCCATCTCTATCTCGTGCATCACACTGCTTCCCTGGTTAGTAGGAGTGTGTGGAGGAAGGGAACAGAAAGGAGAAGCATGAGGAGCCAGGCGAAGTGATGATCACTGACACAAGAGTACTCTATTGACTTTGTGGATTGATTATGTCCATGAAAAATAAGTTGGATCCAGTCCTGTCTATAAATTATCAACAGTCATAAAGTAATTTCCCCCAACCACCTCCACAAGTGACACACTCAAGGAATGGAATCAGTGGGTACCAAAGCCCTGCTGAAGTAAGTCTTGCTCTGTGTGGTGATCCCCTGCACGGCTGATCACCCAAGGTAGTCAGAGGCCAGTGGTCAGTGGGCACAGCCAGTCCTTGCAGCTAATCATCCTGAGTAAAACCCTCCCTTTGACGTGCCAACAACAATCAAGACTCAATTACACAGAATGGTATAAAGTCCACACCAAGAGTGCACCTTGAGGGCCCAGCTGGGTGACCAGGGAGGCTGAGCCACTGGACCCTACAGGAAACCTACTATAATAGGCCACCCTAGGAAGCCTAGGGGACATAGCAACTCTACCTAATACATAGAAACAAATACAGGGAGGCAGCCAAAATGAGAACAAAGAAACGTCCCAAATGAAAGAACAAAACAAAACTCCAGGGTAAGAACTAAATAAAATGGAGATAAGCAATCTAACAGATGCAGAGTTCAAAACACTGCTTATATGGATGCTCAATGAACTTAGTGAGAATTTCAAGGAACTTCGTGAGGACCTCAAGAGCATAATAAAGGACCAGTCAGAAATGAAGGATGCACTAACTGAAATAAAAAATAATTTACAGGGAAGAAGCAAACCATCGATTTTGAATATAAGAAAGCAAAAAACACCCAATCAGACCAGCAAAAAGAAAAAAGAATCCAAAAAAATGAGGATAGTATAAGGAGCCTGTGGAACAACTTCAAATGTACCAACATTCACATCATGGGAGTGCCAGAAGGAGAAGAGAGAGAGCAAGAAATTGAAAACCTATTTGAAAAAATAATGACAGAAAACTTCCCTAACTTGGTGAAGGAAACAGACATACAAGTCCAGGAAGCACAGAGTCCCAAACAAGATGAACCCAAAAAGGTCCACACCAAGACACATCATCATCAAAATGCAAAAGGTTCAAGACAAAGAGAGAATCTTAAAAGCAGAAACAGAAAAGCAGTTAGTTACCTACAACAGAGCTCTCCCATAAGGCTATCAGTTGATTTCTCAAAAGAAACTTTGTAGGCCAGAAAGGAGTGGCAAGAAAGATTTAAAGCGATGAAAAGCAAGGACCTGCAATCATGATTACTCTATCCTGCAAAGCTATCATTTAGAATTGATGGCCATATAAAGAGTTTCCAAAATAAAAAGCTAAAGGAGTTCATTACCACCAAACCAGTATTCTATGAAATGTTGACAAGTCTTCTTGAAGAAGATAAAAAAAATATGAGCAATAAATGGCAATAAATACATATCTATCAACAATCAAATCTACAAACAAAATAAACAGGCAGAACAGAAACAGACTCATAGATACAGAAAACTTTTGTTGGTTGCCAGATAGGAGGGGGGTTGGGTGAAAAAGATGAAGGGATTGAGAAGTTCAAATTGGTTGTTAGACTGATGAACCTCAAAGGGAAGCGGGGAGGTAGGGCTGGAAGCAAGAAACCAAAGAACTTATATGCAAATCCAATAGACACAGACAA
Organism: Molossus molossus; assembly: GCF_014108415.1. Lineage (NCBI taxonomy): Eukaryota > Metazoa > Chordata > Mammalia > Chiroptera > Molossidae > Molossus > Molossus molossus. The sequence goes on along the minus strand of NW_023425388.1, from coordinate 5,932,815 downwards.
CAGTGTGGGGAAGGCAGAAGGGAGGTGAGAGTGGGGAAGAGGGTATCAAGGGGGGAAAAGAGGAGGGACATTTGTAATACATTCAACAATAAAAATAAATTTAAAAGAGGGGAAAAAGTAACTCCCATTCTGAAATCATTAACATCATTCAAATGAATAAACCCAGAATAAAGAGGCAAAGAGTTTAATTATGACTTTCAAGCAACCAAAAAGCAGTTAGAAAAATAAGTTTTCCACTTGTAAGGTAAGCAAGTTAATCTTCGCAGGACTGTGATAACAATTTGACGTCTTCTTTCATGCCTGTCCCCTTATACAAGTTACTGAAAATAATCACATCCTTATGTTAAAGAGCAGCTTGGTATACAATGTGCCATCACCTCCATAGTTCAGTAGAATATTTAAACAGTGTGTAAGGTCATTAGAACAGGTTCAACTGTTCCACTTTGCAGATGTGGATCAGAAAGCCCACAGAATTTACATCCTGAGAAATGGACTAGCTGGGCCTGAAAATCTAGACCCTTTCACTATACTATTATTAAGGACAGTGACTATGGATGAGTAAGAAATCTAAACTTCAAAGTTTAAACAAATCCTTGACTTCTAGATTTTGCTTTAGGATGTAGCAAATTGGAAAGAGCTACACCTCAATTCTTTAACGTTTAAAAGGTGGGGGCGGTATTTTGCAAAATCAAAACTTTTCTTGAACACATTAGAGAGCTGAGGTCAGAGGTCAACCAACTAACATGAGAAATAAGAAAAGGCAGGGGCTCCAAGAAGAGCTGTGAGGCAGGCACTTGCTTACCTGGGGCGGACGCTGGACACCATACAAGCCAGTAGGAAAAATCCAGCTAAAAGTTTTAACAAAGTGCCAGATCAGCAGTTGCCTTAGGCTAACAGCAGACAGAGTAGCTGACTACAAAAGGCAGGGGTGGGGAGATACTGAGGTGGTTTGGGGGAGGTAACAGAACTGCTCCACATCCTAACTGTGGTGTATGCATTTGCCAAAACCTAGGAAGTGCAAAAAGGTAAGGGAAAATCCGTAAAGAATGAGTTTCTTGTATGTACATTTTTTAAAAGAATCCTTGTTTCAGAAGGCAGAGGATCTATGTGACAGCTAACTAAGGTCTCTGCTGTACTGCCCAAGGAACAGTGTCTTACTATTTGAGATGCACAAGCCCCCAAGGCCTCTACAAAACAGCACTTAAATAAAACCACCATAGTATGCAATACTCCCAGTAAAATTCATCAGGGTGGAATAAAAAAAACATGTAAGTGTCCACTTGTCGACTCTTTGAGATAGTTCCTGTGTGAGTCACTCCAAGCAGCGAAAAACAAAGCCAAGTTGAGCTTATGTGCTGGGCAACAGGCTGGCTCTGCCCACTGGCCAACTGCCTCACCACTACACACCAGCTGGCAATTCAAGCAGCTCCAATGCACAACTCAGCAGAATGACAAATCACATATGTCACAGACCTTTGGTGTCACTTGCAAATAGCAAAATATATAGTCATCAAATTTACAAATGCCTTCTGTTAAAAAAAAAATCCTTAAAACAATTTTAAACAGTATAGCAATGCAAGCCTCTTCCAGTGGGAAGGTGCGAGAATGAAAGCACATGACGCCTGCCGCCCTTCAGCAGATTAGAGGGCTGGGTAAACCAGGACTGGCCTGGAGCCCACGAGTCTCAACATCTCCCCGGAAGAAGGAACACAGAAAGTATGAAGAGACCATGTCTACACAGACCTGCTTCATTGGTATTTCAATAAGTGAAGGATATTGCTGTGAGGAAAAATAACACGTCCTCGCTCTTTAATGTCAAAGAATTACCCTAAAATACATAGCAGAAATGAAAAAGCAACATAGTCACAGTAATCTATTTAACTATTTCATTGACTTCGGAGCAAAGAGTCTCAGTCCTCACTAGTACATACCATTCACTCCCACTAAACCAAGAGATCAGTTCTTGTTTGGCTTTATCCTTTACAACAGTTTGGCCACAGAATTTTATCTTAACTAGAACTATAACTTTGGGGAGAAATTCACAGAACAGTTTAGGTTTTGGAATTCCTTAATTATCATAGCACAACAGCAGTAATAGTTTAGGCTTTTACTTTACTAGACATTAATAAAGTGACAATGACTCTAAATAATAAGCAGCTCAACACACAATTTTGTCCTGATGTTTATAGACACAGACCGAGCATGCGAACCCATCCCATGCTTCCTAAGACCAGGCATGCTTACTCAACTGTACCATACTTACCAGAATGCCCTACATGATGTGCCACAACTCACACCTAGTACCTATCCCAGATCCCTGAACCATAGTCTCCAAGGTAAGAACCACATGGCATTTGAGAAAGTTCCTGAGATGTTGATGCTCATACCTCTGACCGTAGTCACTGCTGTAGGGCACTGCCCACTGGCCCACTTACAACAGTCACTATGCTTAAAAGAATTACTTACTTGTCACAATTCCAGCCAAAGCAAAAACAAACTGATTTTCATCTGAATCGAGCTCCTTGACATCCCCATCCAGTGACTTCACAAAACTCTCCATTGTCTGACCCGTGATGTTGAAAAACTTCAAAGCTTTATCCTGAAAGTTTGAAAGTAAGAATATCACACCCTTCTCAATTACCAGTATAAAAACATTTTAAAAGTACAAGATACAGTAGAAATACCCTGGTGTTAATTACAGAAGCAATATTTAAAAATCTATTCTTCGTGAAAAAATTTCTATTGAAAAGGTGAGGAAAAACGGCTTTGCTTTACTAGGCATTAATAGAATTATTAGTAGAAAGATCACCCTGAAGAGTAATGCAAAGAGTAAAATAAAAATACATAGGGGAAACAGCTCAAAATGTACACAGTGATGGAAGCATTGGGATGAATCCACCCAAAAGTATACTAGAAAATATGTCCCGTTTGTGTTAGGCATGAAACCAGAGGTTTTCAAACCTTTGGCAAAATCGCTTTTCGAATAAAATCTTAACTGAAATCTTAACAAGTGCAAGAGATAAAGATGGCGAACAGGCTTATCGGGCAGTTCATGTCCTGGCTAAGTATTTCCCAGTTTGCAGAACCTCTGCAGCACTTCCCTGAGGAATCGCCTGAAAACCAAGGCACAAGGGAGCTTCAAGGGTGACGCTCATGTTCTAAGACTGCATTGTGGTGATGTTGCACAACTCTGGAAACCAGCTGTACACTTGCAGATGTGTACACTGTATGGTATGTAAATTATCTCTCAATAAAGTTCAATAAACTTTTAAAAATATATTTAGTCTCTCTCCTGAAAGTCAAATACAATTTTAATTTTTATAAACGATGAGTAGTTTATTACTGGTCTCCCGGCAAACATCCCCTCCTGACTTTGATTTCCATCATGACACCCCACTCTCGCAGAGTCACACCTCAGTCTTCCTTGGTGGTTGTCAATCCATCAGCCATGGAGTCACGCTGTCACCACACAGGCCTCAGCCACAGGCTCTCCTTCCCTCCCATCTCCCCTACAGAGAGCCTGCTCACTCTAGCTGAGCACTGGGACTCTAACTCGTCTTCCTGTCCAGTCTGCAGACCCCAGTCCCCACCTCTAGTCCACCCTCACTTGCTGTCAGGTTAACCTTCCCAAACTCTCCTCTTGTCCCATCCTCTTTTACTCAACCCTCAAGAATCCAGTCCTCCCGCCTCTTGGATTGCATCATCAACCTGCCCTGGCGGTCTTCCAAAATCACACCCCACCCCACCTTGTGAGCCTTCTCTCCCCATGACTTTACCATACAACCCTCCACTCTGTGTCAACTAACCCACTCACCTTCCCAAACGCTCTACCTCTGATATGCTATTTCTTGCCTCATGAGCCACCCTCCCCATTCCTGCCAATGCTGCCTGTTCAAGTTCATCAAAATGATCTCAAAGCTCTCTTCCTCTGTGGAGTTCTTTAATGTGTGTGTGTGCTATTAACATGTATACATTACATTGCATATAGCATTCAATAAGTTAAAAATTACATTACCCAATGGCTAACATATGTAAAAGCACTTTAAACTTTGTTAAATGTACACAAATGCCAAGTAATAATACTTAAGTGGTTCTACTACCACAAACGCCAAACAGTTCTGGGATCTTACGACATTTGTTTTATATACTCCCAGAGCACGAGGGTACAGAGGGCTCCACACAGCTGGCATTCCAACACTCTGATGAATGAAGAAATTGATGCAGTCTGTAAGCCCTAAGAGACGTGCTGCACCCTCCCAGTCACGTAAGCACTCATCAACAATGTCCAGTTGGTCATGCTTACTCCTCCCAGAATGGCTTTGACGACCTCCTCACTGCTGGAGACGCCCCAGAGCAGGGTGCAAGCTGCTGCCCCCATCTCTGTGCAATACTCTGCCTGCTGCAGGAGTTGCTGCTTCGCTTCATTCAGCTGCTGGCGAAGAGCCAGTTTCTCCTGAAATCAAAACAAAATCAGAAAAATGAATAGCATTCAACTTTGAAATATCTCATGTTTTCTCTTTCAAAGATATATGAAAGAAAAGAAATGCACGCAGAATTATAGAAAACAGTTGGCAAATGAAAACTAGTCCTTAGAGAGCCATAATCTATATTTTAAAAATAAACTTCAGTGGCAAAATTAACACTCTCAGAAAAGAACATCCTATTGGATTCGAGTTTATAAATACCATCAATGTTGACAAGCTTTTCACCTAGGGGAGAAGAGGGTGCAGTGGGGTCACAAGTTCATCTTCTTCAAGTCATATGAAAACGTTAGACATCTCAGGTCCCAAGTGGCTATATACCCAGGACCAGCACCAACTGCAACACCTGAACAAAATAACAACCACACACAGCAGTCCACACACAGAGCAACATTTTAATAAAGGAGACTGTTGCCTCCAAATGGCTCACTCCACTGCAAAAATGCCATAGGACCCAGCTAAGACCATTAGGAAAGACGGGAGTAGAAGAAGAGTGGGAAGGAAGGGCCTCCTAGCCATGTACCTGGCACAGAAGGTAAGTGCCAGTATAACAAGAAGATGAGGCTAGCAAAGACTTCTCACCTCCCACCAACAGCCTCTGAGGACACCTAGCTGGCAAGTCTGAGCCAGGGCTCTCACCAAGGAGAAAGATGGTGAACTGTCCTCCTGATGTCCTCTCTGACCACCAAAGACTCCTAAAGGTTCACCTCTAGGTGGGTCTTAGGTGATGTGGGGATTCCTGCGCCCCACCCCACCCCCACCAGTTTCACTATTCCTTGTTACCTGAAATTCCCTTAGATGATAGCATTTCCTTACTTAATGAGAGAAACTTAAAAGTGTAAAAATAGAGTTAAATTAATGTATTACAATGTGTAGCTCAGTAGCTCACAAAGTTAAAGTATATTAGATCTTCCACGTTCTTCTCTTAGAGAGGTGAGAGTACAGGACAAAGTCGAGGGGCTTTTTGTCTAAGGGAGAAGACAGAGCAGTGGGGCCACAGATCAAGCTTTGTTGACCTCATAACTTGACCCAGGATGGCCCATTCATATGCACCTGGAAAGGCTGCATTTGGTATACAGGGTGGACAAAATGAGGCCTACAGTTGTGAATATGCAAAACACAGAGTTAATAAAGCTATTGTAATAATCATAACCTGCATGTCTTTTTCCATATGAAAAATTGTAAATCTATTTTTGCCCACCCCTGTACATTCATACTCATTTTAAGAGAAAAGTGGTCATTGAGCCGATGACACATGCTAATACTGCTTAAGTGATTTTTTCATTTCTACTTCTTCAGATCTGACTTCATCATAACAGTAATCTGGATACTTAGGTTCATTCTTCAGTGTCTATAGCGGAAGCCACTCAAGTCATGGTGACATATGCAAAAAACTGCATCAGAGCATTTCCTTTAAGATTTCTAGCTTTTCTTACAATTGGAGAAGACTGGATTTCAATTAGTCTGTTTATGGTGGTTCTTCTGCAAGATCACATAGGAACTGCTGAGAGTAGCCAGAGAGGGTGTCTTCACCATGGTTCCATTTGGTGGTTGCAGGCAGGTGGCCCAGACACAGGGCTGCACACACAGTACAGCAATATTAAAAAAAACTCAAAGAAAACAATTTCATTCACATCAAAGTAAGAAAAATTTAGAAACATTGAAAAAGTAGTTCATGACCTGTAGAATAAAAACTACAAAGCATTACTGAGAAAAAATAAGATTTAAATATACGCAGACCTCATATTTTTGTTGTTGTTGTTGGTTAATCCTCACCCAAGGATATTCTTTCCATTGATTTTTAGAGAGAGTGGGAGGGAGGGGGAAAAGAGAGAGAAACATCAATGTGAGAGAGACACAATGACTGGCTGCCTCCTGCACAAGCCCCGACCAGAGCCGGGGATCGAACCTGCAACCCAGGTTCATGCCCTTGACCAGGAATCAAACCTGCGATGCTTTGGTGTGCAGACCAAAGCTCTAACCACTTAACCACACTGGCCAGAGCAGTAGACCTCATTTTATTGGGCTTTGCTTCACTGCACTCAGATACGGTGTTTTTTATCAATTGAATGTTTGTGGCAACCCTGCATCAAGCAAGTCTATAGGTGCCATTTTTTCAACAGCTTCACTCATTTCGTGTCCCTGTGTCACACTAGTAATTGTCACAATATTTTAAACTTTTTCATTATTATGATATTTGGTATGATGCTCTGTCAGTGATCTTTGATGTTACTATTGTAATTGTTTTGGGGAGCAAGAAACTGTACCCATTTAAGATGGTGAATTTAATAAATATTGTGTATGTTCTGACTGCTCTATCCACCAGCCATTCCCATCTCACTTCCTGAGACACAACAATACTGAAATCAGGCCAATTAATAACCCTTCAATGGCCCTATGTGTTCAAGTGAAAGGAAGGGTTGCACGCCTGTCACTTTAAATCAAAAGCTAAAAATGATTAAACTTAGTGAGGAAGGCATACTGAAAGCTGGGCCAGGTTGAAAGCTAGGCCTCTTACACCAGTTGGCAAAGCTGTGAATGCAAAGGAACAGTTCTTGAAGGAAATTAAAAGTGCTATTCCAGTGAACACATGAATGATAAGAAAGTGAAACAGCCTTATTGCTGATATGGAGAAAGTTTTGGAAGCCTGGATATAAGATCAAACCAGCCACAACATTCCCTTAGGCCAAAGCCTAATCCAGAGCAAGGCCCTACCTCTCAATTCTTTGAAGGCTGAGAGAGGTGAGGAAACTGCTGAAGAAAAATTTGAAGTGAGCAGAGGTTGGTTCATGAGGTTCACAGAAAGAAGTCATCTCCATAATATAAAAGCATAAGGTGAAGCAGCAAGTGCTGATGTAGAAGCTGCAGTAAGTTACCCAGAAGATCTAGCTAAGATAATTAATGAAGGTGGCTACACTACACAACACATTTTCAATGTAGACAAAATAGCCTTATATTGGAAGAAGAGGCCATGTAGGGCTTTCCTACTAGAGAAGTCAATGCCTGGCTTCAAGTTTCAAAGGACAGCCTGACTCTCTTGTTAAAGGCTAATATAGCTGTGACTTTAAGTTGAAGCCAGTGCTCATTTACCATTTAGAAAACCCTAGGGCCCTTAGAATATGCTAAATCTCCTCTGCCAGTGCTTTATAAATGGAACAACAAAGGATGGATGACAGCACACTATTTACAATGGTTTACTAAATATTTTAAGCTCCTGTTGAAACCTAATGCGCAAAAAAAAGGTTCCTTTCAAAATATCACTGCTCATTGACAGTACACTTGGTCACCCATGAGCTCTGATGGAGGTATACAATGAGATTAAAGTTGTTTTCATGCCTGCTACAGAACATCCATTCTACAGCCCATAAGTCAAGAAGTAATTTAGACTTTTAAGTCTTATGATTTAAGAAATACTTTTGCAAGACTCTAATAGCCATCCATAGTGATTCCTCTGATGGACCTGGGCAAAGTAAATTGAAAACCTTCTGGAAAGGATGTACCATTCTAGATGCCACTAAGAATATGCATGATTTGTCTAGCCGGTGTGGCTCAGTGGTTGAGCATCGACCCATGCACCAAGAGGTCGCTGGTTTGATTCCCGGTCAGGGCACATGCCTACGTGGGAGGCATGCAGGAAGCAGCCAATCGATGTTCTCTCTCATCAATGTTTCTATTCCTCTCTCCCTCTCACTTCCTCTCTCTCTAAAATCAATAAAGAAAAACAAAATTAAAAAAAAAAAAGAATATGCATGATTCATGGGAAGAGATCAAAATATCAACATTAACAAAAATTTGGAAATTGATTCCTACCCTTACTGATAACTTTGAGGGGCTCAAGGCTTCAGTGGAGGAAGTAACTACAGATGTAGTGGAAACAGCAAGAGAACTAGAATTAGATCCTGAAGATATGACTGAATTGCTGCAACCTGATTATAAAACGAACAAACAAGGATTTGCTTCTCATATATGAGAAAAGAAAATGATTTCTTGAGATGGAATCCACTCCTGGTGAAGATGTTGTGAAGACTGTTTAAATGTCAACAAAGAGCCCTGGCCGGTTTGGCTCAGCGGTTAGAGCATCAGCCTGCGATCCGGAGAGACCCGGGTTCGGTTTCCGCTAAGGGCATGTACCTCGGTTGCAGTTTGTCCCCGGCCCTGGTTGGTCGTGCGGGTGGCAGCCACTTGATGTGTCTCTTTCACATCGATGTTTCTCTCTCCCTCTCTCTTCCTCTCTCTCCCTCCCACTCTATCTGTGCAAAAAATGGAAAAATGTCCTCGGGTGAGGATAAAAAAAAAAAAAATGTCAACAAAGAGTTTAGACTATTACATAAACTTAGTTGATAAGGCAGCAGCAGGGTTTGAGAGGACTGACTTCAATTTTGAGAGAAATTCTTCTATGGGTAAAATACTATCAAACAGCATCACATACTACAGAGAAGTCATTTGTGAAAGGAAGAGTCAATCCATGTGGCAAACTTCACTGTTGCCTTATTTTAAGAAATGTCACAACCACCTCAACCTTCAGCAGCCATCAATGTCCAGGTAAGACCCCAACCAGCAAAAAGATTACAACTTAACCAAAGGCTCAGATGACAGTTACATTTTTTAGCAATAAAGTATTTTTAGTTAAAAGACATATATTTTTTAGACATAATGCTATTTATTGCACACTTAGTAGATTATAGCATAGTGTAAACATAACTTTTATATGCACTGGGAAACCAAAATATTTGTGTGACTAGTTTTATTGCAGTGGTCTGAAATGAAACTCATAATATCTCTGAGGTAAGTATGTAAATGGAAAGACATACCATATGCATGGATAGGGAGGCATGAGATTGGTAAATTGTTAATTCTCCCCAACATTGATTTACAGATCAAACCTACCAAAATTTCAGCAGAATTTTTTTTTACAAAGTGATAATCTGATTCCAAAATTGATATGAAAATGCAAAAAAAAAAAAAAAAATTTGAAAAAGAAACTTTTAGAGGACTAACACTGATTTCAAAAACTAAAAACAGCCCTGGCCTGTTTGGCTCAGCGGTTAGAGCGCCGGCCTGCAGTCCAGAGAGACCCAGGTTCGGTTCCCGCTAAGGGCACGTACCTCAGTTGCAATTTGTCCCCGGCCCTGGTTGGGTCGTGCGGGTGGCAACCACTCGATGTGTCTCTCTCACATGTTTCTCTCTCTCTCTCTCCCTCCCACTCTATCTGAACAAAAAAAAAGGAAAAATGTCCTCGGGTGAGGATAAAAAAAAAAAAAAAAAAACACAAAAAAACAAAAACTTACCATAAAGCTCTAAAAATCATACCAGTGTGGTATTAGCATAAGAACAGATGCACAGATCCGTGAAACACTGACATTTAAGGCAATCAATTTTAACAAAGGTGCCAAGTCAACGAAAAAATTATTGCCTTTTCAAAAAATGATGCTAAAACAACTTGATATTCGTATGTGAAAAAAATTAACTCATCTAAAAATATTAAATGGCTGGTGTGGCTCCCAATTGATGTTTGTCTTGCACAATGATGTTTCTCTCTCTCTCCCTCTACCTCTCCCTTTTTTAAAACAAAAATCAATAAATTTCTTTAATTTAATAAATTAACTCTAAATGAATCACAGAGCTAAATATAAAATTTCTAGAAGAAAACCTCTATGACCTTGGTTAGGCAAATATATCTTAGATCACAACAAAATCATAATCCATTAAAAAAATTATAAATTGAACATCAAAGTTTAAAACTTTCCTCTTCAAAAGACAACTTTAAGCAAGTGAAAAGATAGCCATGAGCTAAAAGAAACTATTTCTAAATCATTTATCTAAAAAGGATTTATATGGGTGTTACCTCAAAAAATTAAAAATTGAACTGCCATTTGACCCAGTGATCCCACTTCTAGAAATATACCCTAAGAAGCCTGAAACACCAATCAGAAAGAATATATGTACCCCTATGTTCACAGCAGCACTATATACAATCACCAAGATCTGGAAACAGCCTAAGTGTCCATCAGTAGTCAAATGGATAAAAAAGCTGTGGTACATATACACAATGGAATACTATGCAGCAGTAAGAAAGAAAGAGCTCTTATCCTTTGAAACGACATGGAGGGAACTGGAGAGTATTATGCTAAGCGAAAAAAACCAAGCAGAGAAAGACAAATATCACATGATCTCACTTATTTGTGGAATATAATGAACTAAACAAACTAATAAACAAAATAGACCCAGAGTCATAGAAGTAGGGTACAGACTGACAAACCTCAGAAGAGGGGGAGAGGGGAAGAGATAAACCACAGAACTTATATGCATGTATGCATAACCAATGGACATGGACAACAAAGCTGGGGACAGGGCAGGGGGAGATGGGGAGGAGGGTGTCAATGGGAGAAATAACAAAAATAAATTAATAAAAATAATTTTTAAAAAATAAGTAAAAAAATACAAAGAATTTGTATAAAGATTATATAAGGAAATCTTACAACTCAAAAATAAAACAAACTACCACCCAATTAAAAATAGGCAAGCCCTGGCCAGTTTGGCTTAGCAGTTAGAGCATTGGCCCGTGGACCAAAGAGTCGTTGGTTCGATTCTGGTCAAGGGCACAAACCTCAGTTGCAGTTCAGTCCCTGACCCTGGTCAGGGTTGTGTGGGAGGCAACCAATCGTTGTGTCTTTTACACATCTATCTGAAGATAAATGGAAAAATATCTTATGGTGAAAATTTTTTAAAAATAGGCAAAAGATTTGAATAGATACTTAACCAAATAAACTATATATATTAATAATAAACACATGAAAATAAGTTCAACTTAATTATTCATGATGAAAATGCAAATAAAAACTACAATGAGATACCATCACACGCCCACTAAACTGACTATAGTCCAAAGGACTAACGATATTGTTCACAAGAATATGGAAAAAGTGGGACCTTCATACATTGCTGTGTAGAATACAGAATGATACACTTTGGTAAAGAGTTAAGCAGCTTCTCAGAAAGTTAATCATATGCTCAGTATATAACCCAGCAATTTCACCCCTTGGTATCTCCCCAAGAAAAATTAAAATATATGTTGACACACAGACCTGTACATGAATGTTGATAACAGCATTCACAACAGTCAAAAACAGGCAATAAACTAACTTTACCCATCAGCTGGTGGAATGGCTAAAGAAAATGTATCTATCCAGTCAATGGAATACTCTGCAGCACTAAAAAGAAATAAGCTAAATATCAATGAACCTCCAAAACACTACACCATGCACAAAGGACTACATATTGTATGATTCCGTTTCTATAAAATGTTCCTAAAAGGGAATCTATAGAGACAGAAGGCAGATCAGTGGTTGCCTGCAGCTGGGCAAGAGAGCAGGGACTAATTACAAAGAGATATGTGATAGAAATGTTCTAAAAACAGACAAAATCCAATACTCACTCATGAGAAAAATTCTCAGCAAACCCCTAGAACTTCTTCGACTTGAAAAAAAGCATCTACAAAAAACCTACAGCTAAAATCACACTTATGTTTATAATAGGGGAGGAGATGAATGAGTGGGGACAGGGAATATATAGGAAATCTCTACTTTCCATTAAATTTTGCAGTAAACTTGAAACTTCTCTAAAAAACAAAGTCTATGTTTTAAATCATAATAGTGAAAGACTGAATGCATTCCACCAAGATCATCATTTTTAGTGATTTAATACTGGAAGTTCCAGACAGTGCAACAAGGCAGGGGAAATAAAAAGTATGCAGAACAGAAGAAACAGAACTGCCCCTACTTGCAGATCTATATAAAAAATCTCAAGGAATCTACAAAAAACTCCTAGAACTTATAAGTGACATCAGCCAGGTTGCAGGATACAAGATCAACACACAAAAAGCAATAGAATTTTCTATGTACTAGCAACAAAAATAAGGAACCATACTTAACACACAACACCATTTATAATTGCTCCAAAGAACATGAAATACTTAGGTAAAAGTCTAACAAAATATGAATAGAATCTTGCCCTGGCTGGTTTGACTCAGCAGTTACAGGATCGGCCTGCGGACCAGAGTCCCAGGTTCAGTTCCCACTAAGGGTACGTACTTCAGTAGCAGTTTGTCCCCAGGCCCAGTTGGAGTCATGTGGGTGGTAGCCACTCAATGTGTCTCTCTCACATCAATGTTTCTCTCTCTCTCTTCCTCCCTCTCTCTCTCTCACTCTATCTGAAGATAAATGCAAAAAAAAAAGTCCTTGGGTAAGGATAAAATATAAATAAATATAAATATAAATACACACACATACATATATATATATATGTATGCCGAAAATTACAAACTGCTGATGAAAGAAATTAAAAACCTAAATAAGTGAAAAAGACACACTTTGTTAATGAATTGAAAGACTCAACCTAAGAAAGGTATCAATTCTCCCCAAATTCATCTGCAGATAGAACACAATTCCCATCAAAATCACAGCAAGAATTTTTATAGACATAGGTGAGCTTATTATAAAGTTATATGGAAAATTAAAGGACCTGTTCAGACAATTATGAAGAAGGATTAAAGGGGAAGAATCACTTTATCCACTGTTGAGGCTCACTATGTAGCTGCAGTAATCAAGATAATGAAGTACTGGTGGAAGGGCAGGCCAACGGACCAGATGAGAGAAACCAGAACAGACCCAGGCAAATAGGCCCATGACTGTTAACAAAGGTATGGAAGCAATTTATTGGAAGAAAGACCGTCTTTCCAACAAATGGCATGGTACTGGAGTAAATGGATGGCCATAAGCAAAAAAAAAAAAATTTTTACCTCAACCTAAGTCCACACCTTACACCTTATATACAAATTAACTCAAAACAGACCATAAACTAAATTGTAAAATATAAACATCAGGAGAAAATCTTTGGGACCGAGGTTAGGCAAAAAGGTCTTAAATATAACACACACAAAAATGAGCCACGCCCTGGACAGTTTAGCTCAGCAGTTAGAGCAAGAGCCTGAGGACCAAAGAGTCACAGGTTCGATTCTGGTCAAGGGCACATACCTCGTTGTGGTTCGATCCCTGGCCCTGGTTGGGGTCATGCAGGAGGCAACCAATTGATGTGTCTCTTTCACATCGATGATGCCCCCCCTCCTTCCCTGCCTTCCACTCTATCTAAAAAGCAATGAAAAAATATATCTTCAGGTGAGGATTAACAACAACTACAAAAATTAGTGATAACACTAAAGGTTAGTTAGGATGTGGAGGAAGTGATCTCTCATACAGTGCTGGTGGAAATGTAAAATGGTACAGCCTCCCTGGAAAACATGAACTTATCACATAACCCAGTAATTGTACTCTTGGGCATTTATCCCAGAGAAATGAAAACAAATATTAACACAAAACCTACACAAAGATGTTCGTGTAGCCTGCCCGGTGTGGCTCAGTGGTTGAGCATCAACCCATGTACCAAGAGGTCATCAGTTTGATTCTCGGTCAGGACACATGCCCAGGTTGTGGGGCCAAATCCCCAGTGGGGGGCATGTAGGAGGCGGCCAATTGATGTTCTCTCTCTTCGATGTTTCTTTTCTCTCTCTCCCCCCCTCTCCCTTCCTCTCTCTCTAAAAAATCAATAAAGAAAAAAATTTTTTTTTAAAAAAAGATGTTTGTATAACACCTTCATTCATGATAGCAAAAACTGGAAACAACTCAAATGTTCTTAAATGGGAGAATAGTTAAACTGTGATATTTCCATAATGTGGAATACTATGTGGCAATAAAAAGGAACAAACTATTAATACATGCAACAACTTGGATGGATTTAAGTGAAAAAAGTCTATCTCAAAAGGTCATACTGAATAATTTCATTTTTATGACATTCCTGAAATAAAATTATAGAGATTAATGTGTGGTAACTATACATTAGTGGTTGCCAAGAGGCAGGCACAGAGAAGAGGGTGGATGTGGCTATAATAGGGTAGCATGAGAGCATCTTGGCAGTGATGGAACAGTTCTATACCTTGAGTGTGGTGGTGGTTATATGAATCTATACATGGGATAAAACTGCCTAGAACTATGTGCACACAAACAAATGAGTACATACAAAACTAGTGAAATAAAAACAAGTCCAGGGCCCTGGCCGGTTTGGCTCAGCGGTTAGGGCGTCGGCCTGCGGTCCAGAGAGACCTGGGTTCGGTTCCCGCTAAGGGCACGTACCTCGTTGCAGTTTGTCCCCGGCCCTGGTTGGGTCATGAGGGTGGCAACCACTCAATGTGACCCTTTCACATCGATGTTTCCCTCTCTCTCCCTCCTACTCTATCTGAACAAAATATGAAAAAATGTCCTCGGGTGAGGAAAAAAACAAAACAAAACAAAACAAGTCCGGGTAATGCTGATAAAACCTACACAAACTCTGGGGATTATGTCAATGTCAGTTTCCTGGCTTTTACTTTGTCCTGTAGTTATGCAAGATGTTACCACTGGGGGAAACTGCGTGAAGATATAGCGGACTTCCCTAGACTTTTTGCAAGTTCCTGTGAATCTATAATTATTTCAAAATAATATTTTTTACCAAAAAAACAAACTGGATTCAGGTTATAGTTCTACAACTGCAGAAATTTACTAAAAATTATCAAACTATACTTGTACAACAGAATTTTGTGATACATAAAATATATCTCAACAAAGCTGTTTTAAAATAAACAGTAATCAAACCCTGACATATTTACCTACTGAAAGTGAATACTGATACATAACAGGGTATCAAGCACAATACTTTCAAGATTCCTTCAAAATCTTTAGTTATTTCTGATTTTAACTGAACTATACTATCAGTTAATTTTTCTTCTAAAAGTTTTCTGAAATAATGTACCATAACGGTAACTCTTTCCTACCAAATTAAAAATATAGCCCTGGCCGGTTTGGCTCAGCGGTTAGAGCGTCGGCCTGCAGTCTAGAGAGACCCGGGTTCAGTTCCCGCTAAGGGCATGTACCTCGGTTGCAGTTTGTCCCCGGCCCTGGTTGGTCGTGTGGGTGGCAGCCACTCGATGTGTCCCTTTCACATCGATGTTTCTCTCTCTCTCTCTCGCTCTCTCTCTCTCTCATCCTCTCTCTCCCTCCCACTCTATCTGAACAAAAAATGGAAAAATGTCCTCGGGTGAGGATTAAAAAAAAAAAAAAGCCCTGGCCGGTTTGGCTCAGCGGTTAGAGCGTCGGCCTGCGGTTCGGAGAGACCCGGGTTCGGTTCCCGCTAAGGGCGCGTGCCTCGGTTGCAGCTTGTCCCCGGCCCTGGTTGGTTGTGAGGGTGGCCACTCGATGTGTCCCTTTCACATCGATGTTTCTCTCTCTCTCTCTGTTCCTCTCTCTCCCTTCCACTCTACCTGAACAAAGAATGGAAGGATGTCCTCGAGTGAGGATGATAAAAAAAAATAAAAAATAAAAATATAGATAGCAAAACATTGGCAGTCCACACTTTTAGTTTACTGACTGTGGAAGGTGCATGCCAGAAGAAAGCAACACAGAGAGAGGACGGAACCATAGGCAAACCACTGAAAGGCCTGCTCCTCAAGAACACAGGGGAACTGTACATTGTCTATGATCACTTCCCACACAGAAAAGCCAGCCAGGTACTAAAAAAGGACTGCCAGCAGGTGCTCCGTGGAAAGCCTCCTCTAACCTTATACAGTGACAGCACAGTCCTTCAAAAAGTCATCCAGACCCTCCAATAGTTTCACCTACACCATAAAAGCTGGGCTCTTTCTTTTCTAGAGTTCAAAGGCTGCTTTTCCAGGACTTTCCCAGCCAGCCCCACAGATCACATCAAGGCCCAGCTGGCCTCCTCCACTGATCTGAGTCAATCACCACTAAGGAGACACCTCAACCGAGGTGAGGAACCATGTTGTTCTTGTTCCAGTCACCATTCTCTAGGGCACTTGGGCACTGCTGCTTTATGAACTGAAGTCCACTCTTTATCTGATCTTTTCTTAGATGCAGGACTCAGTAACTCCCGCCTTTCCCTAACAACTTTCACCCACACTGAACTACTTACTAGCAATGCCCTAATTTAGTATCTAGCCCCTGGATTCTTTCCTGGTTCCTCAACTCTAAGATAAGTTTCCAGAGTCTGGAACATGATCTGTGCAGACCTGGACAGAGACCACAGAAAAGGCAGCTTTCCATAGCAAGAAGAGATATGGCCTTATTACACAAGCTTGTATTATATTGGCGGAACTACTAAACAGCAAATTTAATTAGAAACAGTTTAACCTAAAATATTCCCTCTTTAACTAAGGTCAAGTGTGAGGGCTAGAACATGCTGGTGATATGAAACTGCTCTACCATGGACATTTCGTCCTCTGTACCGGCACTGTAGCGCAATGGTTTATTTTTGTTGTTGTTGTTAATCCTCACCCTAGAATATTTTTCCATTGATTTTCAGATAGAGTGGAAGAGGGGTGGGAGAGGGGAAGAGAGAGAGAGAGAGAGAGAGAGAGAGAGAGAGATCATTGTGAGAGAGACACACAGATTGGTTGCCTCCCCCACAACCTCAACAGGAGCCAGTGATCGAACCTGCAACGCAGGTAGGTACCCTTGAGTGGGAATCAAACCTGAGACCCTTCAGTCCTCGGGTCGATGCTCTAACCACTGAGAAAAACCAGTGAGGATGGGAATAGTTTAAGCATTACAACTAACATGTCAGCAAAACATGCATTTTTCCTATGCTTTCAATTTTTTTAAAAAACACCAAGAAATCTAAGATTCTGTTTAATTTAAGCTTCAACCTTAACAAAGATGTCTCAGCAATTTAAGAAAGAACCAAACCAATGGATTACGTTCTCACTGATCAAATTCCTTCTCGCCTATTGGTCAAGGTCTTTTTGACCATGATCCTTTTAGACCCAGACAAATTTACCACACTGCCATTTTAGTTTATCATGATGTAAGCAGAATATAGCAAAGCTAAAATTTCACCTTTCAATATGTGATGTTCCATCTAACTCAGTTTTGAAATAAAAACTCCTTCCCTGACCTTTTCTACTTGCTCAGTATTAAAGTATATAAAAAAAATCCCTGTTTTGGAAAACCTCTTTGCAGCCACATTCAGAATTCCTTCACATGAGAAGATAGTATGAAACAAAGCTTAGTCCACAGGCAGGGGGACAATTCCTGGGTTAGCAGTACATGCTGCCCCAGCTGTGCTGGGGGAAGCAAGTCAGATGCATAGACAAGTGCTGACCACTTGTCAGCATGCAGTAAACAATACACACCAGCTAGTTATTATTACTACAATTATTGTTTTACTATCTAAAAATAAAAATACATTCACGCTCCAAATTTTACCAGAAGTGGCAGAATTGTTCGTTTTGCAGAAGAAATATTTTTTTCCATATAAAAAGGACAAATTAATGTGTAATTTTTAAAGAAATATGATTAGTCTCCCCTAATATTAAAATAAAATTGGCTATTTTTAAAATACCAGTAAATGATCCCTTAAATTACAAATATTTCTGATTTAATATATCTACCTCTGATTATAAATTATGTGCACAATGATTTTTTCAATACTTTTATTATGAATTTTTATGTTTTGAAATCATCTTTTAAACACAAAAATTAATAGTGACTATTAAAAGGCACCAAGTAATCTCCACAATAAATGGTTAAAAATCCAAGTGTTCAACTATTTTCCAACCTATTCAGAATACATACACTTAAAAATCCAACTTTCTGAGGCTTACAGGCTAGAAGGACTGTCGCCAATACCACTTAGTGGACACAGCCACAACGTTGGTACTTTAAGCAGCGGTCTATGAGCATCATACCTTCTTCTCTTTCATGCTGTCGGCTTGTACAGTTTCCAGGCGTGCTTTAAAGTGCTCACAATCCATTCTCAGTTGCTCTAATTCTTGCTCCTTCCTTTCCAGGTCTAGAAGAAAGACCATAAATAACCAGTATTTCACATCACTAATCTCTCTTAAGCATCCACTTTGCCTGATCTCTTAGGAAAACTTGGGCTGATTTCTTAGGTAGTAGATTTGCATAACGAGTCCTTGAATAACCAATATTCTGAAAGTCCTGCTTTTTAAGTGTATCAGTTTTTAGCCCATAGTAAAAAGCACTTTTTTGTGTTTTCTGTTTTATGTTTTTAAGACCTTGCTTTACTGCCAAACTTGTACTCAGGCTCTAAGAAAGTGTGTATTTAAAGGACTGGAGGCAGGGCTGAGAAGCCCGACTGTCTCATGGCACAAACTTGTATCTGTTCCAGAAAAAGCATAAGGCAGCTTGGTGAGTCGACAGTGCCAGCCAGGGCTGATTCACAAAGCTGGTCTCACCAGCGGGCAGTGACTCAATGGGACAGCTGCAGTCAGTCAATGGAGGAGTGAGAATATGGTGACGGGGACAAGAAAAGGCCATAGTGAGAGGTGGGGACTATAGAATACTTCCTCTACACCATATTCATTTAGATGATTCAAATGGCCAACCAAAATCCCAAAAGACACCCCGGTTAATAAACATGAAATCAAAAGTATTATCACTTTATTTATGTATTTTTTCTTTATTGATTTTAAATAGAGAGTAAGGGAGAGAGATAGAACATCAATTGGCCGGCTCCTGCATGCCCCTCACTGGGGATCTGGCCCACAACCCGGGCATGTGCCCTGACCGGGAATTGAACCAGCGACTTCTTAGTACATGAGTCGACACTCAGCCACTGAGCCACGTTGGCCAGGCAAACGTATTATCACTTTAAATAAAAAGTATTATGTGGCAGAAATACTGGCATTAAAAAATCAAAGAAATATGTAATTTAAAATTTTAGGTGCCTTGATTTCAAGGGCTGAGAAACCATCAGTTTTTATGCTGACATGTACCAAGATTGGGAGGGCACGTGTGCTCAAAGCTAATGGTGTCACTTCTCTGATTAAAGTAGCAATGGTTGAGGACAGTGGTTCTCAGACTTCAGAGGACTTCTTCAAACACAGGCTGCTGGGCCCAGTCCTCAGTGGGATTGAACTGGGTCTTAGACTCTGTGTTTCTTACAAGTTACCAGGTGAAGCTGATGCTACTGGTCTGGGAACAGACTTTGAGGACAACTGCTTCAGTACAACATCCTGTCTCTCATCACTAACTAAATTAAATCAGCACACAACCAGTAACCGCAATCAAGGGAAGCCAGCTGTAGGAATGCTAAAGGGTGCAAAAAGAGAGGGTGGTGAGAAAGTCTCAGAGAGCAGACACCTAAAAAATGGAACATTACGGCACCCGAGAGGAGAAATGTGGCCTACAGACACTTCCTCCCATGACATGCAGATAAAAGAGTATGGCTTTGTAACCTTGGGGTCTCAGAGAGAAGGCAAGGGGAAGCCCAAACAAGCAGCCCAGGGGGCTTGCCAAGAACAAAATGGGCATCCCAAAAGCTCTTGAGAATAAAGGGAGTCTACATTTCCTAGAGACCCTTTGCCCTGGAAGGAAGATTAAAACCTAAAGCTAAATATTTAGAGATTATGAAACGGGCCGGCAAAGCTTCTTTTAAAAGGTGTTTCTCAGAAACCAGGATGAAGTAACATGAGACTTTCTTCTCCCTTAAATCAATTTGTTTTCTGCCCTTTTATGATGTACTATGCCACAACGGGACTTTCACTGGAATTCTTTCTTTTGTCCCACTAATCCAGGCCACACAAGAAAACAACTATCAATCAAGTACTATGCTTGGAAAACTGCATAGTTGCCTTTTGTAACAATGCTAAATGAAAACACATATATATGTTATTTATAGTTATGTATGAAATATGAACTGGTCACAAAAAAACAAAATGAAAAAAGAAACTAACGTCCTGGCTGGTTTGGCTCAGTGATTTGAGAGTCGGCCCGCAGACCAGAGAGTTCGGTTCCCACTAAGGACATGTGCCTCGGTTGCAGTTCATCCCCGGCCATGGTTGGGGTCGTGTGGGTGGCAACCAGTCGATGTGTCTTTCTCACATTGATGTTTCTCTCTCTCTCTTCCTCCCTCTCTCCTTCCCGCTCTATCTGGATAAATGCAAAAATGTCCTCGAGTGAGGATAAAAAAAAAAAACTAAGACAAAATCACTGATGGTGTAAATTTTCTGCAGTTAACTTTTAAATGTTTCTTCTATTATTAAACTGCATACTACTCAAATATTGTAAGGAATATAGGAAATTACAACTTTACAAGCCTTACCATGTATAAAAATCTGTAGGAATTTTGACCACCCAAAAGACTTTCATTACGGTAATTTCATTCTCTCTCACTCTATATAGCTGTATACACCTCACTGTTAAGTTAGCATGACAATGGGACAGGTTAAAACATTCTATTCTACCATAGGCCGCCCCAGAATTCAGGCAGTATTGGGGGGGGGGGCACACCCACCCACTGCAGGCCTTCCAGGAAGCAGGTGCCTTTCTATAGCATGAGGCCACCACCTTGTGGCCAGATGGGAGCACTGTCCCACCTTGTATTTTCTGTTGTATTTTGATTTTTATTCATTTTTCAGGGAGAGAGGGGAAGGGAGAGAAAGAAACATCAACATGAGAAACATTGGTCGGCTGCCTCCTGCATGCCCCTAACTGGGGATCGAGCCCACAACTCAATCATGTGCCCTGACCGGGAACTGAAATAGGACTTCTCAGTCCATAGGATGATGCTCAATCCACTAAACCACACCAGCCAGGAGCACTTTCATTTTTTATTTTATTTCTTTATTTGACTTAAGAAAATTTTTGTCTCACAATTCTAGAGGCTACAAGTCTGAGATCAAGGTGCCAGCAGTGTTGGTTCCTACTGAAAACTGTGAAGACCTCTATCCTTGGTTAATCTTCTCTTTTGGTCTATTCACATAGTCTTCCCTCTATAAATATCCCTGTGTTCAAAATCCCCCCCCCTTTTTTTTATCCTCACCCAAGGACATTTTTCCATATTTTGTTCAGATAGAGTGGGAGGGAGAGAGAGAGAGAAACATCGACGTGAAAAGGACACATTGAGTGGTTGCCACCTGCACAACCCAACCTGGGCCGGGGACAAACTGCAACTGAAGTACATGCCCTCAGCGGGAACCGAACCCAGGTCTCTCTGGACCGCAGGCCGACGCTCTAACTGCTGAGCCAAACCAGCCAGGGCCAAAATTCCCCTTTTTATAAACACATACATCATATGTTGGATTAGAGTTCATCCTAATTACCTCACTTTAACTTGATTATCTCTGTAAAGACCTTGTCTCCAAATAAAGTCACATTTTGAGATACTGGAGGTTACAACTTCAACATATGAATTTGGACAACCTTGCATTTTCAACTTGGCCCACAGCATGCCTGCCACCTAAAACACCACAAAGACGCAGACTTTCATGTTTTGTTTTTTAATACATCCCAAATACCTAGAACAGTACATAGCACGGGATAGGTACTGTACAAATATTTGTCACAAAAAAATTTTCAGCCCGACTGGTGTGGCTCATTGGTTGAGCACTGACCCATGCACCAAGAGGTTGCTGGTTCGATTCCAGGTCAGGGCGCACGCCCAGGTTGTGGGCCCGATCCCCAGTGGGCTGCATGCAGGAGGCGGCCAATCAATGTTCTCTCTCAACGATGTTTCTATCTCTCTCTCCCTCTCCCTTTCTCTCTCTCTAAAATCAATAAAGAAAAACAACTTAAAAAAAAAAAATTTTCACTTCTTCATACATTCCTTCTGTTAATCCTTACATAAAAACACAATTACTTTGATTATATATCTCATTCTTTTATAATGAGAACATATTATTTCTGTAATTCTTTTAAAAAATCACAGACAGAGCCCTGATCAGTTTGGGTCAGCAGTTAGACTGTCAGCCCTTGGAACGAAGGGTCGTGGGTTCGATTCCCAATCAAGGGCACATACCAGGGTTGCAGGTTCAATCCCCGGCCTGGGTTGGGGTCATGCCATGCAGGAGACAACCAATCAATGTGTCTCTCTCACATCAATGTTTCTCTCTCTCTCTCTCCCCTCTCCTCCCCCCTCCCTCCCACTCTCTCTGCAAATCAATGAAAAAATATCCTTGGTTGAGGATTAAAAAAAAAAAATCACAGCCCTGGCCGGTTTGGCTCAGCAGTTAGAGCATCTACCTGTGGTCCAGAGAGACCCAGATTCAGTTCCTGCTAGGGGTGTGTACCTCGGTTGCAGTTTGTCCCTGGCCCTTGTTGGTTGTGCGGGTGGCAGCCACTCGATGTGTCCCTTTCACATTGATGTTTCACTCTCTCTCTCTCTTCCTCTCTCTCCCTCCCACTCTATCTGAACAAAAAGTGAAAAAATGTCCTCGGGTGAGGATAAAAAATAAAATAAATAAATAAAAATCACAGACAGAATTAATATGAACAGTGAATGATATACTACAAATAGTCAGGACATTATCTTGCCCAGCCTCAATATTAGAACAGGGAAGGGGTTGCCACTTAGCCTACACTGTATTTCAACAGTTAATCTTTAGCATTTGAAATGAAGGAAAAATCTCCATTTAACTGTTAACCAAGTAAAAGGTGGCCTAGACAGACTATAACTATGTAGAGACAATCCAAATTACAGGTCACTTCAACATCTATATATTTTCTGAATTTTACAATCCTTTCTGATAGTTTTATTAGCATGAGAATGACTGCATCTCTTAATGCTCAAATGACTCCCAGGAAAGGTACAGAGAGCTATACATAGTAAGGATACAGAGAACTATAAATGAAAATACTAAGCAAAGAAATTTGAACTACACAAAAGGGATCAATTTCTTTACCCTTTTTTTATCACCGGTATCCTTATACTAAATTACCAGTTATTTCATATTAATATGAAAATATTTGTTTTGATCAAAATAACTAAGAAAAGAGTCTCAAATACAAAATACTTTTAACAACCATTAACTTCTACCTTCTTATCACTCTCTAATATGTTTAGAAGATAATTTAGAATTAGCTGCTGATGGATTCCATCTTTACTTGAGCTGAGATTTGGAGGGTATTTTGATTTCCTAGTGTTGCCAGGACAAAGTGCAGGCTTCCCCCGCTACCCAAAAGCAGAGTATTCCTATGAAACCTTCATAAGCCAAAATGGTGTAAAGTGAAGAAACAATTACCTTAGGACACATCTTGCTAACTGACACACAAAATAAACAGATATAAAGCCCAGATTCTAACAGACACAGCTGAAAGCTCTGGCAGCTTCATGCTGAGATGCTGAGTGTGGTTCCCAGCAAAGGAGCTTGGTGGGGCCACTTCCCCTGCTCCGGGTACCATAACAGCTCACTGCAAAGCAAACACTGAATGCTATTAACAATCATCTTTGAGTTTCTTTTGATTAGCAAAAACAGATACTAACTAAAGTAGGTCTTTCATAAAGGTTAAGTGTTAGAACGCAAACTCAAAAAGTGGGAAATATGTATACCATAAACTGGGTGGCTTAGAACAGAAATAAATGTCTTCTCTTACAGTTCTGGAAGCTACAAGTCTGAAATCAAGTTGTCAGCAGGCCATACTCCCTCTAAAACCAGTAGGGTCAGGATTCTTCCCTCCTCTTCAACCTTCTGGTAGCCCCAAAGAGTCCTAGGTTGGTGACAGTACAAATACAATCTGCCTCCACTTGGCCTTCTCCCTCTGTTCACATTATCTTCCCTCTGTGTGCCTCTGTCTCTGGGTCCAAATTTCCCCCTTTTATAAGGAAACCAGTCAGACTGGTTTAGGGCCCACCTAAAGACCTCATTTTAACTTAATCACCTCCCACCTCAGTGCCAGAGACAGCATGTTGAAAATATAAGCTGAAAAAGTGAACAAATGAGACTATTCCAGATTTTCCTTTAAAAACAAAAAACAAACAAACAAAAAAACCCTCAGGAGCCTCTGGGACAACATCAAGTGTACCAACATTCACATCATGGGGGTGTCAGAAGGAGAAGAGAGCGAGAAAGAAAGTAAAAACCTATTTGAAAAAATGATGACAGAAAACTTCCCTAACTTGGTGAAGGAAGTAGACATACAAGTCCAGTAAGCACAGTGTCCCAAACAAGATGAACCCAACAAAGCTCACACCAAGACAATCATAATTAAAATACAAAAGGTTAAAGACAAAGAGAAAATCTTAAAAGCAGCAAGAGAAGTCCTAGCCATTATGGCTCAGCTGGCTGGAGCGTCGTCCTGTGCACCAAAGGGTCGAAGGTTTAATTTCTGGTCAGAGAATATATCCAGGTTTCAATTTGATCCCTAGTCAGGGTTCGTGTGGGAGGCAACCAATCAATATTTCTCTCTAGCATGATGTTTCTCCTCCCTCTTTCCCTTCCTCTCCAAAAATCAGTGATAGATAGATAGATAGATAGATAGATAGATAGATAGATAGATAGATAAGAGAAAAGCAGTTAGTTACCAACAAGGGAGCTCCCATAACTCACCCTGGCTGGTTTTTCTCAGTGGTTAGAGCATCGGCCCTTGGAGCAAAGAGTCATGGGTTTGATTCTGGACAAGGGCATGTACCTCAGTTGTGGTTCGGTCCCCAATCCTGGTTGGAGTCATGCAGGAGGCAACCAGTCGATGTGTCTCTCTCACACAGATGCTTCTCTCTCTCCCACTCTGTCTCTCCCCCACTCTATCTGAAGATAAATGGAAAAATATCCTCGGGTGAGGATTAAAAAAAAAGACTGCCGGCTCATTTCTCAATAGAAACTTTGCCGGAAGGTAATAGCAAGAAATATTCAAAGTGATGAAAAGCGAGGGCCTACAACCAAGACTATTCTACCCATACCCAGCAAAGCTATCATTTAGAATTGAAGGACAGATAAAGAGCTTCCCAGACAAGAAAAAACTAATGGAGTTCATCAGCACCAAACTAGTATCATATAAAATGTTAAAAAGTTTTCTTTAAAAAGAAGAAAAAAATTTTAAACATGAACAATAAAATGGCAATATATACACATCTATTAACAATTGAATAAAAAATAAATAAAAAATAAAAAATAAATGAATAAGCAGAACAGAAACAGGCTCCTAGATAGAGAACATTTTGACGGTTGCTAGATGAAAAGGATGTTGGGGGAATAGGTGAAAAAGGTGAAGAAATTAAGAAGTACAAATTGGTGCCCGGCCGGTGTGGCTCAGTGGTTGAGCATTGACCCATGCACCAAGAAGTCATCAGTTTGATTCCCAATCAGGGCACATGCCCAGGTTGTGGGCTTAATTCCCAGTGGGGGGCATGCAGGAGGTGGCCAATTGATGTTCTTTCTCATCGATGTTTCTCTCTCTCTCTCCCTTCCTCTTTCTAAAATCAATAAAGAAAAAAAAAATTTTTTTTAAAAGAAGTACAAATTGGTTGTTACAGAATAGTCATGGGAATGTAAAGTACAGTATAGGGAATATGGGTAACAGTATTCTAATAACTATATATGGTGTCAAATCCATTGGGATGATCTCTTAGTAAGTTATGTAGTATCTAGTCACTGTGGTGTACACCTGAAACTAATATAATAATGTATGTCAACTGTAATTGAAAAGTAAAAGATTTTAAAATGGGGAAAAATAAATAAAATAAAATTTTAAAACCTTCAATTAAAGAGCTTTAATGCACTGAAATCCTAGGGCCCATTCTAAGCCAATCAAACAACACCTTAATTAGCTGTCAAAGTTATAAAACAGTCCCGCTGGTGTGGCTCAGTAGCTGAGCATCGACCCATACATCAGGAGGTCACTGGTTCGATTCCCAGTCAGGGCACATGCCCAGGTCATGGGCCTAATCCCCAGTGGAGGGCATGCAGGAAGTAGTTAATCGATGTTCTCTCTTATCAATGTTTCTATCTCTCTCTCCCTCTTACTTCCTCTCTCTAAAATCAATAAAGGAAAAAAAAAATTTTTTTAAGCTATAAAACAAACCAACGGGTGGGGTTTGAGGCTTGGAACCAGAACATGGAAATAGCATTTCTTCCTGCATTGCCAAAAGTCTGCTTCCAAAACCACTATTTTTCTAACATAAATGTCACTGGAGTAATCTTTTACAGAATGAAGACAATGTGTGATTAATAGGAATTTGTCCTATGCTGGCATTGCCAATGTACCTGTCATTACCGTGCATCACTAATTTTTTATACCTGCTTGTGAGAGCCCCTCAGTCTACCCGTAAATTATCAAAGGATCTGATCTTCTCCTTTTTTTTTTTTTTTATCCTCACCCAAGGACACTCTTTCATTCTTTGTTCAGATAGAGCAGGAGGGAGAGAGAGAGAGAGAAACATCCATGTGAAAGGGACACATCGAGTGGCTGCCACCCGCCCGACCAACCAGGGCCGGGGACAAACTGCAACCGAGGTACATGCCCTTAGCGGGAACCGAACCCGGGTCTCTCCGGACCGCAGGCCGACGCTTTAACCGCTGAGCCAAACCGGCCAGGGCTGATCTCCTTTTTATATTCCCACATTACCTAGCTGTGCCTGAAAAATATCCAGCACATAATACCTACCTGATTGATCTGTCAACTAAATTCACGGGAAGACTTGAAAATAAACAAGTCATACAGACAAAAAGCTTCATCTTGCTGAACTCAAATGAATTGTTAAAGTATTTCCCAAACCAGAGCCAGAGAATTTTGCTTTTCATTTACTGGAATATGAATACAAACACAATGTTAACAATTGGCGGTCAGGAGTGATACAATCAAATGTCTATCCTTTCTTGGTGCTGTCCGACCTCCTCTGCCCATAAGTCCCTGTGAGTCTATGTTCTTCTTTCCCAACCCCCTGTATTCTATACAGTCTCCACCTTGGTCTGTGCCCCCAAAGAGGATGAAGTCAAAGTCCACAGCAACCAGCTTCCCTTGTTTATGGCTTCCTGTTGGATTTGGAGAATGGGGTGCCCCACAAGAAACAAGGACAGGAGACTGAAGTTGGTCCACTGACTTCCCCGATGCATCAAGTCAACAGTAACTTCACCTTCTGTTTGGGGCTGTCGAGCACCTACCCTCCTGTGAGTCTGGTAGCCCTCTGGCCACTGCTGCAGGCCCAGGGGAGGCCATGGTGCCCCACTCGTCTAGTTCCTGGGGTTATGCTAGCCTTATGCTGGTTTCCCAAGCCCTACCCACACCTTTGTCATGCCTTCATTATTTTCTCTGTTTATACCTTTTGTTTCCTGCCAGGACATGGACATGATACACTCTGATCTCATCTCATTTGGGCCACAATAACTTTTGGTCAAATTAAATCATCTCTTCTTGGCACTCACTCGTTTATCCCACTCTTCATGACTATCTCTCTAGCTCATATTTCTACATACTGGAAACAATAATTCTTCCCTGGGCTGAAACAGAGGTCCCTCTCTCTCCTCATTAATACCCAACTACTGGGAAGTTAATCTCAAATCATCTCACAAACACTTCAGAAATCATGTAGTGAAGGGTTTTCAACCCCACTTCAAAGAACCCAAGAGGACAGCAGGGACAATTATGGTTCTGTAAATATTTAATTAGGATTTCCACTTTACAATATGTTTTTAAACTTTCCATTTGAAAATAATTTCAAACTTACAAAATATTACATAAATAAAAATAATACCAAGAATACCCATATAGCCCTTACCCAGACTTACCTACTGTTAACATTTCACCACACTTGCTCGTTGTCTGTACCAGACACAAACACACATGCAATATATTTTTGAGCCATTTGAGAGTAAGTTACTTACTTATATCATGGCCCTTTACTCCTAAATACGTCAGTGAATATTTCCCAAGAATAAGTATAATGTCTTAAACACCCACTATACACAGCTGTACCTCAAAAAAAATTAATGTTAATACCTTTACCTAATCTGCCACTGACATTCAAATTTTGTCAAATGACCCAAAATTGCCCTTTATTGCATTTTCTTCCTTCAAAATACAGCATCCATTATAGGGTCAGGTATTGCATTTAATTGTCATGTACTGTTAGTTTCCTTTAATTTGGAACATCTCCATAGCCTACCCTTTCTGCATGACATTAAAATTATTTTTATAATCTAAAAATCACAACAACATATATGTAAAGACTTCCATATCCTACCAAGAATAACTAGAAAAGCATAATTTAAACAAACGAAAACCATTGGAAGGTATCTGAGAGCTACCAAGTCACCCAGGTCTTAAGGACCAGGACCTAGAGAAGAGGAAAACACACTGGTGTAAGTGGTCCCTGCTTTCTATCTACTCTTCACTGAGCTATCTGCATATTCAAAAGCAGCACAGGCACTTAGATGAAGAAAGGAAAAAACAAAATAAAAAAGTAGCAGAGACAACAAGGCTGAGCAGAAGTCAACAGTCTCATCGGGCTGGAGAAATAACTATAAAGTACAGAGCTATCAGACAGCCAAGACTTAGGGCAGGTCATGATCCTGGAGAAGAGAGAAGTACAGAATAATGAACTGCCACCAGAGCCATTTCTCCCCTGCAAGCACTCAGCAGTGTGTCAGCAGCAGAGAGGCTACAGAAGCAAGCAGCCGGAGTGCAGACAGGCCAGGATACAAGCACAGCTATAACCAGCCTCATGGCACTAGAGAGATCAAAATCAAAGGTCAAAGGTTGGAGCCCACCAAGATGGAAGGATTCTGGGAAACAACTCAAGCTCTCAGTTGGACCCCCTTGAAGGACTAAAACCCTATGAGAAAGAAATAGGCCAGCTGGAACTAAGACTGAAAGCAGCCATGAATCAGCTCAATCCCTGACTGGACTAGTTGATCTACTCTGACCCTATTCTAACTATCCTTGCTGAAGAAAAATATCATCACTGCCTAGAGCCTCTACAAGTTTTCATTGTAAAAAATCCATTAATCAATAAAAAAACTGCCAAGACTACCAAGAGGAAAAGTAGATAATAAAAGCAGGCCAACAGGTGATCCAGAGAACGGATTTACAGAGTCAGACTTTAAAATAACTGCATAATATGCACCAGAATACAGGCAACAAGAGAACTTCATCAGGGAACGAGAATAAAAAACAACCAACCAAGTTGGCCCTGGCTGGTTTGGCTCAGCGGTTAGAGCATCAGCCTGCGACCAGAGAGTTCTGGGTTCAGTTCCTCTAAGGGCATGTACCTCAATTGCAGTTTGTCCCCAGCCCCAGTTGGGGTCGTGTGGGTGGCAACCAGTCAATGTGTCTCTGTCACATGGATGTTTCTCTCTCTCTCTTACTCCCTTCTCCCTCCCGCTCTATCTGAAGATAAATGCAAAAATGTCCTCCAGTGAGGATGAAAAACAAAAAACAAAAAAAACCACCAAGTTGAAAATCAATACAAAACAAATAAATACTAATACTAATTAAGGTGGTCAGTTGGCCACATACGGCTAGCGGCTGTTTTTAAAACAGACATGGACAGCATGAATTATATACCTTGTCATTACAGAAAGTTCTACTGGACCGTGCTGACAGAGGCAAGGTGCTGGTTACCCAAAACAACATTTTTTTCACTGCTAAATAAAGTTTGTTAGTCAAATTTTGTAACCATGGATGCACTGATTTGTATTTGTTGCTGATATTCAATGAACAAATAAGGCTGTTTCACAGTACTAATGTTTAAATATATTGAAATAAATAAAATTTAAGATTAAAACTAGTGTTGCAGATTTTTTTTTTATCTTCACCCAAGGATATTTTTGCATTTATCTTCAGATAGAGCAGGAGGGAGAGAGAAATAGAGAGAAACATTGATGTGAGAGAGATACATCGAGTGGCTGCCACCCACACGACCCCAACTGGGGCCAGGGACAAACTGCAACCGAGGTACGTGCCCTTGGCAGGAACCGAACCTGGGGCTCTCCGGTCCATGGACTGACACTCAACCACTGAGCAAAACCAGCCAGGGCACATTCTTAAATGTCAGAAATGAGACTGCAATTTTGTTTGGTATCAGCATATAAAATTAAATAACTGACTCCTCAGAGTAAGTATCTGACAGACTGCCACTAAGGGTCAAGCTGTTTTTAAATTACATCATTTAATATCTCAAATGCAACAAATGCATTTGAAGTGTTTTCTGTAAGACAATGAAGATTTAAACAGGCAGTGGCTTTTTCAGCATCTCTGTCCAAAATGGACACTTGCAAATTAAGGCAAGAAAGTACTAGACCTTATGATTTAAT
This sequence comes from Molossus molossus, assembly GCF_014108415.1. Classification (NCBI taxonomy): domain Eukaryota; kingdom Metazoa; phylum Chordata; class Mammalia; order Chiroptera; family Molossidae; genus Molossus; species Molossus molossus. The sequence goes on along the minus strand of NW_023425388.1, from coordinate 5,902,245 downwards.
TGTGAAACAAAAATATGTGATGTCAAGTTTTAATACCAGTTTAACTGAAAAGCATCCAGATGTTGCAAGGTGTACTGTGTAAAAATTTTACCTTTGCAACTCCTTGTCTCTGTGACTTGTGTCTTTTTCTTGCTACTTAACAACCAAAACTAAAAACAGAAACTGGACTCTCAGGATGGTACTGAAACTGTCTTGCAAAATCTCTAATATTAAATTTTTGCTTTCATCACAATACCGTCTTTGTGCACACTGATTTTATAAGTAAATGTCTAAAATTGATTTTTTTAAGTACAACATTCATGTATTTTACATATGAAACCATATACTATGTAAAATTGTATTTAAAACAACAGGATTCTCCAGTTTAAAACACATTATTTACATCCACTGATGTAGAAATAACTCCCTCACTGCTGGACAAATATGCACAAGAAGGATGAGAGAAAAGGGAGGTGAGCTAACTTCTATGCCTACGAACTGGAATTCACACCAGGTCAGTCCTATTCCAAACCTCCCTACACCTTTTCCAAATTCATAGAGCATCAGTGTTTGAGCCAAAATGGAAGTGCTGGGCCAAAACAGAGTACTTTCTTCAGCACATCAAGTGTTCAGCGACCCCTCCATCTAAGGAGGTCCTCTTTATTGAGGGTGCCCCTGATGTGTGTGCACTGTGCCAAGCACTTTCCAAAGAAGGTCCCATTTTAAGACCTGCCACTTCCATGAAAACCAAGAACCTACAACCAAAATTACTCTATCCTGCAAAGCTGTCATTTAGAATCGATGGACATACAAAAACTTTCCCAGACAAGAAAAAGTTAAAGGAGTTCATCACCACCAAACCGTTATTATATGAAATGATGAAGGGTCTTTTTGAAGAAAAAGATAAAATGTATGAACAAACAAAAGGGCAATGAATACATATCTATCAACAATGGAATCTACAAACAAAATGAACAGGAAGAACAGAAACATTCTCATAGATACAGAGAACATTTTGTTGGTTGCCAGTTGGGAAGGGGGTTGGGGGAATGGGTGAAAAAGGTGAAGGGATTAAGAAGCACAAATTCATTGCTGGACTGACAAACCTCAAAGGGAAAGGGGTTGGGGGTGGGTGGGAAGAAATAAACCAAAGAACTTATATGCATAACCAATGGACACAGACAATAATGTGGGAAAAGGTGGGAGGGGGGCGGGAGCGGGGAGGAGGGGGTCAATGGGGGAAAAATGTGGAACATCTGTAATACATTTTACATCCAACAATAAAGATTTGGGAAAAAAAATATATATATACTTTTAAAGAAAAAAAAAAAAAAAGAAAGACTATGTTCTTGAAAAACCAACTAGATCTTGAAATAAGGAAACCAATTGGATCGTGAAACAAAGGACTGGCACTTAGCAAAATCATTAAAAGAGTATTATTGAAATATTTGATGATCATGAAATATATCTCCTCATTTTTTGGAGGAAGCAAGTTATACTGAGATCTCCCTTTTGATGTACTGTATATGAATGAAATAAACACAGAGAACATAAAACATAAAAAAAAAAAAAAAAAAAAGACCTGCCACTTCCTGTGAGGTAAGCCTAACTGTCCTCATTTCGCAGACAGGGAAACACATGGCACATGAGTTAGACGCAGTACACAGACGACTCTCACATCTCTTTATTTCCATTGCTGAGCTCTGCCCTCACTTCCTCACCAAGACTAATAAGTTCTTCATGCCTCCCTCCAACTCCATCCATGCAGCCATAGTCCCAAACCTTCCTCAATAAGCATACTCTCATTAATTCTCCATCTTCCATCCAATCCCTCAAACCAATCCTACACTCAGATATGAAAATCATTTCCCTGAAAACATCATTTTGTTATTCTGATGTCATTTCCATGTGGTAATTTCCAGATGCCTCTTGTCTCAAATTAAAAATGATTATTTTTAAAGGGTTATTTTCTCTTCTATAAGCTTCTCACATTTACTGACCTCAACTATTCCTGACTCTACTATACCCCAATCCTTGCTTGCTCCATGTGTCAAACAAAAATTAGCTCATTCCTTTTTGTGACTTTCACACATGCCATCATTCTAGTTCAAAACATCCCCTTCTCCTTCTAATAAATCACACCGCCCTCAGTGTCACCTGTCCCCTATAGATTCTCCAGTACCACCTCATCAGTATTGTTCCAAACTCCACCACTTACCTGCCCAGTTTCCCAAAGGGAGTTACTGTGCTAGAGTCACAAGTACACTATCTACTTGACACTTGCCAATGCAAGCCCTTCAGCTGGCACTCCCTCCTTGCCTGCACTCATTCCTACCTTCACGTCCCTTCTCATCCTTGCTCATGATAGGAGGAACACAACTCTAAAAGCAACAGGAGCTCTGATACCAGCCAAAGGCAAGGGCCAAGAGGAGGGTCGAAGAATCCATGTACCAGACAGCTCTTTGTTGCCACCATGTGATCACTGTTTTTCCTTTGTGGGATTCATTCTCTGTACCATGGTTCACATGATTAGTCTAGGAAGACAGGACTCTGGGAAGGCCCCGAAAGGGCCAAAAGACCTCATCCTTATTTTAAAAGGGGGGAGGGGTTGTTGTTTTTTAATATCACCCAAAGTGGTAAGAATTTAAGAGCCAAAAATAGGTGCAAGATGCCTTAGATCAGGCTTAGGCCAGAGAAGTGGACATTTCCAAGGGCCAGCTGAAGTTCAAGTTCACAGTAAAGCCTCCTGCAACCACCCCAATCCACTCTGATCCTTCCTCTTTTTTAAAATTTTTATTATTATTTTTTTTTAATCCTCACCCAAGGATATTTTTCTATTTATCTTCAGATAGAGTGGGAGGGAGAGAGAGAGAAAAACATCGATATGAGAGGGACACATCGACTGGTTGTTTCCCATATGACCCTGACTAGGGCTGGGGACAAACCGCAAGCAAGGTACTGCTCTTGGCCGGAATCAAACCCAAGACTCATTGGTCCATGGGCCCACACTACCACTGAGCCAAACTGGCCAGGGCTTTCATTTTTAAATTTTTTTCTTTATTGATTTTAGAGAGAGAGGGACAGGGAGAAAGAGATAGAAACATCAATGAGAGAGAACATAGACTGGCCACCTCCTGCATGCCCTGCACTGGGGATCAGGACCACAACCTGGGCATGTGCCCTGACCGAGAATCGAACTGGCGACCTCCCAGTGCATGGGTCGACACTCAACCACTGAGCCACACCAGCCGGGCTTTCCTTTCTCTTAACACCCAGTTTCTTGTAGTATATATAGCTTCATGAGATACTGCTACAAATTAGGAGGGTGGGCAGGGCAGTCTCTCAGGCCCAAGTATACAGCCCAGCACAGAGAATACAAGCAGGGGTCCTGCCCTCCCACAAGCTTGTACTATAAGATGGGAATAAACCATTTTGTCTGACGGAGTGCTCTGACATCTAAAAAGTGATGCATCCTAACTAAGGAAGTGAGACTGCGCCTAATGACTCCGATAATATACAACCTTTCTAGCCATGGCACAGTTTGCTTTAGGCTTTTGGGTGGAAGCAGATTTTTGTGATTTTCTGTTCAGTTTTCGACCTTTATCCTAAGAGCAAGGAAAAGCCATTGAAGACTTAAGCAGTGGAAAAACAAAGTAAGAATGAATTGTTGCCCGGCCAGTATGGCTCAGTGGATTGAACATCATCTCATGGACCGAGTAGTCCCAGTTCCATTTTCGGTCAGGGCACATGCCTGGGTTGCAGGCTCAATCCCCAGTAGAGCGCGTACAGGAGGCAGCTGATCGATATATCTGTCACATTGATGTTTCTATCTCCCTCTCTAAAAAATCAATCAAAAATATATTTTGGGGAAAAAAGAATAAATTATTAAAAATTATTTGAGCTACCCTGGCCAGGTGTCTCAGTTGGTTGAAGTGTTGTCCCATACACCAAAATGTTACTGGTTCCAACTCCCTTCCTCTCTCTAAATATATCCTTGGGTGAGGATTTTTAAAAAATTACTTGCACTACAGTGTACAGAACAGACTGGACAGTGACAATGAGTGGACACTGCCAGGAGGCAGAGATTCAGGCAAAATGATAGGGGCCTAAATTGTGTTCGCAGCTGCCGTAGCTCTCTAACGCCTGCGCTGCCTCCAGCTCACCGAGCTCCAGCCAAGGAGAAGGGGGTAAGTAAAGAGGTCTCTATACCATGGCTGGTACAAAGCAGACTGCCCGCACCGGTGGTAAAGCACCGAGGAAACAACTGGCTATCAAAGCGGCTCGCAAGAGTGCGCCCTCTACTGGAGGGGTGAAGAAACCTCATCATTACAGGCCTGGTACCATGGCACTTCATGAAATTAGACATTATCAGAAGTCCACTGAACTGATTCCCAAACTTCCCTTCCAGCGACTGGTGTGAGAAATTGCTCAGGACTTCAAAACAGATCTGTGCTTCCAGAGTGCAGCTATTGGTGCCTTGCAGGAGGCAAGTGAAGCCTATCTAGTTGGCCTTTTTGAAGACACCAACCTGTGTGCTACCCATGCCAAACGTGTAACAATTATGCCAAAAGACATCCAGCTAGCACGCCACATACGTGAAGCACGTGCTTAAGAATCCACTATGATGGGAAACATTTCATTCTTTAAAAAAAAAAAACAAAGTCTCTTCATGTTATTGGTAGTTCTGAACGTTAGATATTTTTTTTCCATGGGGTCAAAAGGTACCTAAGTATATGATTGCAAGTTGAAAATAGGGGACAGAAATCAGGTATTGGCAGTTTTTCCATTTTCATTTGTGTGTGAACTTTTTTAATATAAATGCAGGGACATAAGGCATTAATGCAAGTCAAAATGGTTCAGTGAACGAGTTTCAGCAGTTCAACTTTATAACAATATAAATAAACCTGTTCAATTTTTCTGGACAATGCCAGCATTTGGATTATTTTTAAAACAAGTAAATTTCTTATTGATGGCAACCAAATGGTGTTTGTAGCATGTTTATCATACAGTAGATTCCATCCATTCACTATGCTTTTCTAACTGAGTTGTCTTACATGCAAGTACATGTTTTTAATGTTGTCTGTCTTCTGTGCTGTTCCTGTAAGTTTGCTATTAAAATACATTAAACTATAAAAAAAAATGATAGGGGCCTGGACGCAGGTGGTGGCAGTGGCAATGGAGGTAAGCTGACAAACTCAGGATGCATCTGTGAGGGAAAATGTATAGGACTCACGGATAGACAGGTCGGGGCTGAATAGTGAGCAGAAGGGGACAGCAAGGAGGATCCTTACTCAGTCTCTATGCCTGGATGATGGTACCCTAGGGAGACTCAGGCAGCCCAGTTTTGGGTGGGTGGGTGGATGGGTATCATGAGGGGGTGAATATCATGAGTCAGACATGAGAAAGTAAAAATCAGCTTGCTCTGATAAAGTGAAAGTCTGTCCTATGATTTGTCAGGCTGGGATAACAGACACACATAAAGCCAGTTGCCAAGTTAACAGGAAACAATATTTCTCCCAAGGACACACTGCAACTGTAAAAGTATCATCATGACCCCTTCTTCCAGTGACTGCTAGTTTCTTATTCAGAGAAAGCTATTCTGTAAAATCCCACACTACCAGAAATTTTGCTTCTCGCCTGCAGAATCAAAATCACTGTGACACAGCAGAGCCTTGATTTCCTGCTAGCTACAGAGACTCAAATAGGATTTTCAGACACTATGTTCACCATCTACGTAAATTTTTTAGTTTTAAAGGAAATGGGACCTGGTTCCACTGCAGTGACACCTTATGCTGACCCCTTCGCATACAGCCCTACTTTGCTTGGAGCCCATCAAAACATGGCTTCATTTCCACTTAACCTAAATTCCACCCTACCTCAAATCCTACAGCAACTCTGTCATTCCCTTTGTTGGCACAATGCCCATAGCTCCTCTGGTGTGTGGTCTCCCTCACTGCAATGAGCCAGTAAACCTGATCTTGTGAGACTATCAGGTCCTTCCTAATAGTCAAGGTCTAATTAGACGAAGAAAGACATTTAGAATTTGAAATGACTGCCAAACGGGTGAGAAGAAACGCTACGCTACGTAGCCTTTAGATACAGGGCTCTGAGCCTGGAACAATCTGAGCTAGAGATAAAACCAGGAGCCACTGGCACCAAGATGGAACTGAGGCATCGGATGTGCGTGCCTGGACTGCCCAGAGAGGCCCCGGAGTGAGGGGACAGTGGGCCCAGGCCTGAGCCTCAGGAAACTCCACTGGCTGACAGGCTGCTGCAGAGTAAGATAAATCAGCAAAGGAGACTGAGAAGAAATTACTTGAGAGATCAGTGAAAAAAGAGGTTAACTACAAAAAAAAAAAAAGTGGTTAATGACATGGCCCAGGGAAAGCCAGGGACTTTGGGGCAGGATCTCTTCAAGTCTAACTTCGATCACATCATCACATTCATGTGTGGTCCTTGCTTTTGTAAGCACAATTTGATTTTGGTAGGGGCTTGATCTCCAAAGACTGACTCATGCTAATTCATTCATGAGACCCTGATGCATTTTTCAGAATGCCAGTTTTTTAAATTGCAGTGAGAACCATAACCACCCAGCAGACTGACATGCTCTGCTCCTGGTTAACACTTCCCTTACCTAAAGATAAATATGCTTGGGATGGCTAACTGTTCTTAGAAGGTTGCTGGATGAGCATGTCATCACAACTGGCAAATTTAAGAAAGCAATGACCTTGAGGCTATGGGAACCAGTGACATGGATGTATCCAGCAAGGTCCCGATGGGAAACAAATTAACCCAGATGTTGCGACTTCATGGGAGAGCAAGAATAAGAGACCCAACAGGAATGGTGAAGCACCCAGGGACTAGCAATGACCCTCAGCTGAAGGAATGAGGGGAGAAAACAGTGGTACTGGAGCCCAGTGAGAGCCAAGACTGTGGAGAAGGCCTTAGGGGGAGTCACAGCTGTGGAGAGAGCAGGAAGAAACACCCCAAACCCTCTCTCTGACTACTGATGCCTTCCACTGGTGAGCCCTACTGACAGGCAGTAAGGGAGCCAGAGGCAAGCATTCTGCAGGAGTCCTCAGCTCACAGCAGAGGAGAGTAGATCTGAGGATTCCAAAGAGAAAGTAAATAGGACAGGGAGCTATGGTAACCATGAGCATTCTCTCTTCCAAGTGGATATGGCTGCCCCTTGACCAAACACATTTGCTCAAACCAAACTGGTACTGTTAAGATACTTTCTTGTCTGGACTAGTGTTAGAAACACAACCTAGATCTTCTAGATGCATCTTTTCTATAGGTGATGGAAAACGGTCAGGGGCACTGGGGTTAGTTAACCTTAACCACTGAAAGTTGATTTAATTGTAATTCAGCCTCAATTAGGCAAGTGCTCAATCAATTCTAGTATATCCCCAAGAATGTCAATAAGCTCCTAGACTGGTATCTGACATAACAGCTCAGCTCAAATCTCAAAGTTTAAACGGACAAGTCCTAGCAGGCTGGAACTTAAACCAGTGCTAGAAACTGACCAATCCATCAACCTAGAGACAAGTAAACACACATCCAGCCACCTCTACAGACACATTTAACTCCATGGCAATACCCTTAACTTCCACCATAAAAGACAATGTTTAGAGCAGAGCTTCTAAATTATAAAAGTATAAAGTTCTTGCCCGGCTGATATGGCTCAGTGGACTGAGCGTTGTCCCACGGACTGAGAGGTCGGGGTTCGATTCCCGGTCAGGGCACATACCCGGGTTGCAGGCTCGATCCCCAGTTGGGGGTGAGCAGGAGGCAGCCTGTTGATGTTTCTCACATCAATGTTTCTCTCTCTCCCTCCTCTCTCTCTAAAAAAATCAACAAAAACATATATATATATTTGTTTTAAGTATAAAATTCTTTTGCCAAGGAAAGTTAGCAACCCTTCCTCCAACACGAACGTCACACACGTCCCAGTTACCCACTCACTGGAGCTTCTCCCTTTCTCATGTCTTACCTGACTCTCCCAAATGTGATTAAGGACTATACCTTGAAGTTTATTTACCACTACTTGACCGTTATCTACCTAAGGTAAACCTGCTGGAACAGACTGCTGCCACCAGCCATGACTGGGAGAGGTGAAGGAAGACTCACTTTTTTCTACAATCTTTAATTTCTGGAAGCTTTCCAGTACTTCCCCATTTAGTATTCTGGGTAAGAAGTCCCGAATTTGCATCACTTCCGTTGTCAGCCGTTCCAGGTCCTTTTTTCGGACTTTAACAAATTCTTCTTTTGTTCCCATGAGCTAAAAGAACAAAGAGATCTTCAGATTGCATGTCTCTTCAGCTAAAACCAGCGAGCCCGGCGGCTCGCTTCCTTTTTCACGCCGCCTACGCGCCTACTTTCGAAAGCAGGTCTCTACCGACGGTACCCGCGGCTGTGTGTTCCCGCTTAGGGCTGGGGCCCCAGCCTTCGTCATGGCAGCTGTGTCTTTAAGCGCACACGCGGCCCCACGCCTGCAAGTCAGACAACCCGGCAACTTTTCCTTAATGTTTCAGAGCCAAGCTAATCGGGACGAAAAGAAGTTGCCTGGACGCCTCCTGGGTGCCCAAGCCCTTGGCTGTCCACCTCGGTCAGGGTTGACCACCACCCTTCAAGGTGTGTCCAGGTAACTTTCTCCAAGGACCGTCATTAACGGGACAGAACCGCGATCCTTCTCCTACATCGCGCGCGGTGGAAGGGGGGCGGGGTCCGAACCTACACTAAGCCTGACACAAGCACCACTGCCCCGCGGGGAGGGTGGGCTCCGGGGGTCAGAGCCCCACCATCATCTCCTGAGCGCGCGGCCTCTGCCCCACCGCGCAGCCTCCTGGACCCGCGTCCACGGTTTCAGGGGCAGGATGGCTCGGCCCGCGCCGCAGGCCGAGGCCAAGCTGTCGGCCAAAGTGGCCCAGGGCCATTCCCAAGCGCGCTGGGAGAAGCCCGCACAGACCGCAGCACAGCGCGGGGCAGCACATGGTGACAGCTCAGACACGCGGGCGGCGGCCCAGGGCGTCCTCACTGACCCCGCAGGCCTCCTCAGCGCCGCCCGCCTCGCCCATGGCCGCCGCGGCCCCGGCTCCGTGCGCCTGCGCGACGGTGCGCCCTCTGACCGCTCACGCCAGAAAGCGCGGGAACTAGCGCGAGAACGTGTCCACGACGGGCCGGGTATGGAGAGCAGCAAGGCTCAAACCTCGAAGACGTGGCGCAGCATTCTCCGCCTCGCGGACGAAGGGTGGGCTTGGCGGGATCCCGCGGCGGCTCTTCTGGCCTAACCGGGGTTTTGAACTTCTTAGCTGCAAAGTGGAAGCACAGTAAGACCCAGGTGTAAGAGTCACGTGAAATAAATAGAATCGGGCCTTTCCTGTTTGGGGAGAGATGCTAGACCAAGGAACGATGCGTTCCAGGGAACTGACACTCGCGCTCGCTCTCGGCTCCTTTAGCAAGGGGGTGGGGGGGAACGGCGACAGACAGCAGGGTCCTCGGGGAGTCTGTCCCTGATCGCGAGTGTCGGTACAGCCAGCTGGCTGTAACTGCGATGACCATCGTAACTTGGAGACGTCACCTAGTCCATTCGCTTGCCCCAGTAGGCCCAATCGGTTAGCAAAATAGGTGCAGCCTATGAGTTGAAATTTACCGGGTCACTACACAACTAAGACCGTCGGTCCCTGAAAACCGCAGGAAGCGGACACTGCCGAGTCCCCAGGGTGCGTGCTCTCCCCATCCCTGCACCCGACCTGGGACCTGCCCGCACTTGCTCTTCCCCTGCCCCAGGACCTGCCTCCGCTCGGGGACCTGCCCTCTGCCCCAGCACCTGCCATCGGCCCTGCCCTGCCCTGCGGAGGTCCCGCACCCGGGACTGCCCCTGACCAGGCTCAAGACACTGGGGGACGCTGGAGTGCGCTGCCTACGCCGGCCTTAGAGGCCTCTCAGTGGGGCTGCCCCCACCATCCCGCCGAGAAACCGAAGAAGGCCCTTCCCAGTCTCCACCCGCTGGGGCAGTACAAGAAGTCTAATACAATGAAACACTCGGTGCGGTGTATTTTGTAAGACAGCTGCCAACCAAATGAGGCTTTTTGTGAGTGGACTTAATGACTGTAGACCATTTACAATTGGCCATCCGACTCTTCCTGGCCACGAGCCAGCCCTGGCTAACCTCGCCGTCCACGGCCCCGAGATCTGGCTACCGAAAGACGGCGAAGGCGCGAAGCAAAGCATCACTGAGTTGTTTCTCCCGGTGCCAGGGGCCGCGGCGCCCGTTCCCAGAACGCGCCGCGAGTGACCGCCGGCGCCATTGTGACGCCATCATCCCGCGCGCCGCCGCTGCCACCGGGTTGTGCGCAGTCGCGGCCGGAGCGGCTCGGCGGCGGTCGCTTGGCAGCGGCGGGAGGGTGAGGGGTGGTGGGCTGTGGCCGGGGATGCTCCAGTTGGCGCGAGGGCCCCTGCCATGCAGCCGGCCGAGATCCAGTTCGCCCAACGGCTGGCGTCCCACGAAAAGGGCATCCGGGACCGGGCGGTGAAGAAGCTGCGCCAGTACATCAGCGTGAAGACGCAGAAGGAGACAGGTGGGCGCCCGGCGGTCAGCCGCGCCACATGGCGGCCGGACCGGCGCCGAGCCGCCGGCCGAGCACTGACTCGCACTCCTGCCGCGTGCTGCTGTGTGTGCGCACCGTGGGAACCGCTTCCTGCTGGGTCTTGTCTGGTTTTACGTGTGAGGGACAGAGGCCGACAGGGGTTAGGTAGTCTGCTGAAACAGTCCCAGTGAGTGAGGAAGCTGAGGATAGACCCAGTCTGTCCGACACCGAGCCTGTCCCTCAAACAGTCGGGTCAGCCTGATTTATCTTGCTGTGCCCTTCATTGGTTCACGCCGTCGTTAGACCGTACCTTTAGGAGCTGGGGTTACGGGAGAGAAGACATCCTACCCCAGAGGAACATGTGCTCGTGGAGTTGGGGCAGAGAGATCGCTAAAGCAGAGCTTTTATAGCGTAACGGAAATGGAGATCAGGGAAGGAGGGAGCTCCTCTACGGAGGCTGGTCCAGGAAGGCCACTCTGGGGTGATGTTCAACAGATCTGAACAGAGGCGGGAGGAGGAGCGGAGCATGCCCGAGGAATGGCTGGAAGAGACCAGTAAGTCAGGGAGGGTGAGGCCGGGTCGCGTTGGGGTTATAGTTGGATTTTAACTGCAGTGGGTGCCCTCAAAGGATTTCTTTTACCCGGTGCAAAATATGTTCCGTAGGTCGTTGTGCGTCCTGAGGTGTGAACTACAAAACGAAATGGAGGTTTTCTATTGCACTGAGATAAAAGTTTGGTTTATTTAGTAGTACATTTAGAGTCTCCTTGAAAGAATAGACATTATCTCCCCCTGTACTGACATTGTTAGTTTATTTTATTTAGAAATCACAGAAGACCGCCCAGGAAAAGGAAAATATAATTTCACGGGAAGTCTACTAGGAAGAGAAAGGAGGGCCAGAATTCCTGACTTCAATTTTGTTAGGCTCTCCCTGACAAAATTAATCTACCCTCATGGTTTTAGGTATCCCAGATATACTGAGGGCTCATAAACCTAAATTTCTAGCCCAGACCTTTGCTACTTTCAGTTCATCTATGCCCTGCTAACCTGGCATCTCCATCTGGATGTTCCACGGGCACCTCAGACTCAGAATGCGTAAAAGTGATTCATTGTCTTCCCTCCAAAACCTCTTCTCTTCTGCTACCCTCTGCCACCTGTGCTTTCATATTTTGTTCCCACCATCACTCAGACATCTGGTTGGATATACGATAATGTCCTGGACTCCTCTCTTCCTCATCCTCTCCAATCCCCACCTACCCCACCCCTACATCCAATGTCCCTTGGTGCTACCTGTTTCATCTCCTGAATTACTCTTTTCTGGTCCATCTTCTTTATTTTGTCTAGGCTTTGTACTTGCTTATTTCCTAACTGATCTCTTTGACTCCATTTGTGCCCCCTTGAGCCCATCCTCCATAAACCAGCTCAGAGTCATCTTTGTAAAACAGCTCTGATTACATCACCACCTTCCTGGAATTCCAAGTCTGCAGATTGTCTCTCCTCCACTTTTCTTTGCACCCCATCTCTTACATGACTGCTTCCTGCTCCATCAAGCAGACTATTCCTGGGTCCTGGTGTACGATATCCTATTTCTCACCTCTCTGCCTTTCCCTGTGCATGCCAAAAAGATTCCCACCTTGATCCATTCCCAGTATTCAGGATCACTTTTCTTATCACCTCACCCCCACTCCTCTAGGATTCTGAAATATCCAGCTTGTCTCTATTGTAGCACTTAGCTACATTGCTTCTTAATTATCTGTTAATGTGTCACTCTTCCCCCAAAACACTGTAAGCTTCCATCTGTTTTCTTAGCTGGAAATGGGAGCACATCCAGGCGTGCAAGGGCCTGGCTGTGTGCAAGAACAGAAGAAAGGCCAGATGCAATGCATATGGGGCTGAGACAGCCAGAGAGAACCTGTTGCTCAAACCCCTTTGGTGAGCAGGTCCAGGATCTGAAATGCTGAGGCAGGGGCATGAGGCCAGTGGGTTTACACCATTGCCCCAGGGTTTTCTCTTTTTAGCACCCATCATACCTAGTTATCTGTCTGGTACATTTTGTTCAACGCTGTATCCACATTGCACAGAGTATAGTGGGCCTTCAAAAAACTAACTGCAACTGAATGTCATAGACAGTGATGATGGGACAAAATAAGCAAGGTCTCTGCCACAGCTGTGCTCCATCAAAATAGAAACACAAGTTTGGAAATAACTTGGCCTGACATTTGAATCTCATTGACAGGCTCAAATTGTTTTGCGTCTTGTCTTAGGCATAGTAAAGAAAGTCTGAGATTTTACTCTTACAGATACATATAACTCTCCACCAGCAGCATAGCTTTGTGATTTTAAAAACAAATTAGAAGTCTTTGTACTGCTTAAAGCAATTAAATGTTGTCCTAGTGCTTTAACTGTTCATGCTGAGTATTCCCAATCATAGAATGGTCGCTGCTGCAGTTTTATTCATAAGGGCTCATTTGTCCTTATGTATTTATTCATTGTTGCGTGTAGCAAACATGAATGGAGAGTCTACTGTGTGCTTTTATTACTATGTACAGTATTCTTGGTGTTGGTAATACAGCCATGAACAAAACAGACCCAAAAAACCCCTGCCTGTTTTATCAATTCTGTGACTTTAATTTGCATTCTTGTGTGTGTGTGTGTGTGTGTGACACATAAAATGACAGTGCATCTTACCGTTAGTGGGTGTTAGCTATGTGGCAGTAATGGGGAAAATAAGTGGGGGTTTTTCATACTGATAGTATGTGGGTATCTCTCAACCCAATAGTGGTAATGACTAGGAGCTGTGCCTGTTCTGACACAGGTGTGGGTTCGAGTATAACACTTCACCCACACCTGAAACAGCCCCTGTGTTCATTCATGGTGAGAGAGGCTATTAGATTTTCTCATTTCAAAGCTTGGTATTTCCTGCATCTTTGTCTTACTTTCATTTCCCCTTAGTTGTTTGGAACTCACTAAGACTATATTGTTGTCAGAAACTTAGTTGTATTAAGTTTAAGAGACTCGACCCCTGGAAGGAAAGACAGGTCAAGAAGCATTTGCTAAAGAAAACTGCTTCGGATATGTACTTCACCTTCAGAGTTCTGAAAGAAATTAAATAATGAACATTTCTCTGTTTTGCTCTAAATGCTTCAAAAATTGATACCTTGTTTTTACCAGCTAAGTTCCTGGGTAAAAACAAGTGATTTTATACTTACACTGAAAATAGATATTTTATTTATTTTATTATATTTTATCCTCACCCAGGGACATTTTTCCATTTTTTGTTCAGGTAGAGTGGTAGGGAGAGAGAGGAAGAGAGAGAAAGAAACATCGACGTGAAAGGGACACATCGAGTGGCTGCCACCCGCACGACTCAACCAGGGCCAGGGACAAATCACAACCGAGGCACGCGCCCTTGGCGGGAACGGAACCCGGGTCTCTCTGGACCACAGGCCGATGGTCTAACCACTGAGAAAAACCGACCAGGGCAGAAAATAGATATTTTAAATGAGAAGAGCTTCAACAGCCAATGGGTAGAGAACATGAGACAATCATAATGCCTACAAATTGAACAGTGCTTTGCTCTTACAAAGTGCTTCTCATACTCACTCTTAATTTTGGCCTCAACCATAAACATAACAGATATTATAAGTGAAGAAACAGGTCAGCCGTTAGTGACAGTTCTGTAACTAGTAGGTAGCAAGCTGAGGCCTCACCAAAGGTTTATTTCCACTGTACTCTGTTGCCTCACGTAAGATGAAACAGTCAGAATATGCTTTCACATCCATCTCCCTTTCCTGGATCTCCTAATTACAGTTCTTTTGTCAAGATCTATTTCTAATTACAAAAGCATCTGGAACATCATCTTGTACCTACGCCCACTGCAGGTATGGGTTGTCCAGAGAGACAAGTTATCACTTAGAGTTAGTTTGACATCTTGTTGCACTTGAAAGAACCATCTGGAGATATGCACTGTGCTGTTTTTAAGTGAGAAAGGCCAGAATACAGAATATGTAGACCACGTGATGCTCTTTAGGTCATACACACACAACTGCATTTCTGTATCACATGTAAGTAAATGCATAGGAAGGATCTGGAAAGATACATGTTAGCAGGTAACAGTGATCCCTCTGGGAGGAGACAGGTTTGGGAGGCAATGATCAAAGCACTTTTGATTGTATAACTTGATGTAGTATATGAATTTTTTGCCATGAAATTGTATTTTTATTAGGACTCTCAATTACAACTCGCAAAACATTCAAGCCACCCTGGTTTAAGTGGAAAAAAACTGAAATAGCTTTATGCAGAGCTCAGCTAAAGACACCAGAACCCAGTTTTTCTCAACCCTCAGACTGGTTTCATTCCCAAGCTCCCCATCATGTGGCAAAGTGGCTCAGTGCAGATCCAAACTGTATCTTTTCTCTAGGTCTACTGGGAGAGAGCTGGAAGTTTTCCTAAAGCCTGAGCAAGGGGCTCTGTATCTATGGGAGTCCATTCTTGAACCAGCCCCGTGGCCGAGAGAATTCATGCTGATTTGGCTGGCATAAGCTCAACTCAATGATTTGCCTTCATGTGGATGAGTCCAGCCCAGACCACTGCCTCCTTCCACAGGCCCCACCTTAATAGTGGACAGCCCTGGAGAGGGGAAAAGTGTAGGTGCTTGGCAAAAACAAGGAATGCCAGTACCAAGCCTCATGCAGAAATCAGTGTCACTTAAATCCTGTCTATCAGTGTTCGTGCATTTCTAATTGCTTTACGAAGAATTTTCTAAGCAAGAAGAAAGCCCACAATAACACTACAGTAATATGTAGTTTGGGTTTGGGTTTTTGTTTTTGTTGTTTTCTCTTTTTATTAAGGAATATTTTAAATATATAAAAAGTCTATTCATTAGTCAGCTTCAGCATTTATCAGTACCTGGCCAATGTTTCTGATCTGCCCACTTTCTCCTTCCCACTAAATCCTTAAGCAAATCCCAGACAGCTCATTTCACTTCCAGATACTCAGTATGTATCTCTAAAAGATACTCTTTTTAACATAACCATGCCATTATCATGCCCTTAAATTTTTTTAATATTTATTTTATTGATATTTTTTAGAGAAATAGAAACATTGATGTGAGAGAGAAACGTTGATCGACTGCCTCCTGCACACCCCCTAATGGGGATCAAAACCCAGGCATGTGCCCTCACCAGGAATTGAACTGAGACCTCTCAGTCCATGGGATGATGCTCCATTCACTGAGCCACACTGGGATCACACCCTTTTAAAAATGAAGATAAAGATAAAGCCCTGGCTGGTTTGGCTCAGCAGTTAGAGCATCAGCCTACGGGTTCGGTTCGCACTAAGGGCATGTACCTCGGTTGCAGTCTGTCCTTGGCCCCAGTGGGGGTTGTGAGTGGTGACCAGTTGCTGTGTGTCTCTCACATTGATGTTTCTCTCTCACTCTCTTTCTCCCTCTTTCCCTCCTGCTCTATCTGAAGATAAATGCAAAAATGTCCTTGGGTGAGGATAAAAATAAATAAATAAATATCTTGCCCAGTCAGTGTGCCTCAGTGGTTTGGTTTATTCTCCACAGGTTTGGAAACTGCAAGAGTGTACATTTTCCTGATTTTATAATTCTTGATGTCGCTCAGCTATTATTTCATGACACCTGGGGTGGACCCAGCAGATAGAAGACTGTGCAGGTCTTGTGGCTTGGTCGTAGGTGGTACAGGCAGAGGTACAAGGCTTAAATAATGAGAACAAGGCTAGCCAAGATGCCTCTTAAAACAAGACTAAATTTGCCCAGTAAATGAAAACTAACCGGGAGTGAGGAAAGATCAGGGTACAGCCAAGTGTGACTTCATAGCACAGTCCTTAAAAGGTCATCTTAGCAAAAACATCCCAAAGCTTTGCCAGTTTCTCTGGGGCCAGTTGTATGGGACTTGAGCAAATCCTGCATTTTTTGTAGGATTTGCATTTTCACTTTGCAAGACCAATGAAAATGTTAGTGTGCAGGGTGAGATGCTAGTTTAAGCAGAGAGGAGCATTTAGGGGAACTCATTTTATAAATGAGCACTCCATTAGTTAATTTTTGGTTGTGATGCTATTTACTTCCTTACATTGCTCGAGTAACGTGGACACACCATCACTACCACCCTGCCCCATAGCTGATAAAAACTGTAATTTACATGTGTTTGTTTAGTAACAATGAGGAATGTGTGCTTCAAATAAAAAAGTCCTTTGCAGCCCTGGCCAGTTTGGCTTAGCGGTTAGAGCATCAGCCCATGGACCAGAGAAGCCCAGGTTTGGTTCCCGCTGGGGACACGTACCTTGGTTGCAGTTTTTCCCCGGTCCTGGTTGGGGTTGTGTGGGTGACAACCACTCGATTTGTCTCTCTCACGTCGATGTTTCTCTCTCTCTCTCTTCCTCCCTCTCTCCCTCCCGCTCTATCTGAAGATAAATGCAAAAATGTCCTGGGTGAGGATAAAAAAAAAAACCTTGGCAGGTGAAAATGTATGTGGTGGTATTCTCACTGCTTATGTGGCTGTTCTGAACTTTAAGAAAGGAAATGTGAGGACTCTGAAATAAGATTTTTGTGTTGTTTTGCCCTCTAGGAGGTTTCAGTCAAGAAGAACTCCTAAAAATATGGAAGGGGCTCTTCTATTGCATGTGGGTGCAGGACGAACCCCTTCTTCAGGTAACATACACTTCCCTTGTCATAGTACTGGGTCTTTGGCAGAGGTCCGGAAGAGGGATTTGCCCTGATGTGCCAAACAAACTGAAAAGCATTGCTTCAAGGATTCCCTTTCACCTCTTGTCAAATAGAAGGGGATGCAATGTCTAAGCGTTGAGGTTAATTATTTTTTCAAATAATAAAGAATACACATAAATTAAAGATTTATTACTTCTCTGCCATGGTTGCATGTTAGGTTTAAGTTTTTTCGTTGTTGTTGTTTTCTCTTATTTGTGGTCAGAAATATCATGACACTAGTCCAGGAACCTGTGAGCAGCCCTGGCTCCAGGCCAACCTCTGCCCCCTTTTAAGTGGGTGCCCGGGACTGGGCAGCCACCTCACTTGAGGTCAGGGTCTTTGTAGGCCATTGTCATCCCCGATCTGATGGCCCACCCTTAAAGTCAGCGAGGACTTGGCACAGATGTGCATGGGCATCCGGACCCGTCTGCTGAGCACACTGGGCACCGCCACCACAACTATATAGAAAAATGATTTTCACTATTCAAAGAGCTTTATTCTGATGTGTAAAAGCGAAGTGAAGGATAAGCCTTGAAATCCATGTGAAATCCTCTAATGTATAAAACATCACGGGTAGATTTTACTTGTCTAGATTTTAAGGCACAACTTTGCCACTTCGCCCAAGCCATTAGTAAGTAACTCGCTCTGATTATAGCTTTTACTCCCCTGAACATATTTTGAGTAGGATAGCAAGGCAAAATATTTTTGAATTACATTCAAAAGGAATAGCCAGCAGCTTTAGTGGAGGAAGAAAATGTGGCAAGAACATCACTTTCAAGTTGGGGAGTTCATTCGAAATGGGCGAGGGAGACCTGAGGCTGGGGGAGGTACAGATAATACTCACAAAATCTGTTTTTTCTTCCATAAACAGAATTCCTTTGTTGACACTCCCCAAGGCAAGCGTCCCCATAGATCCAGACCACCAAATTCTCTTTACAAACAGAAAAGTCCTCTGAGTAGGACTTTTGCCCAGGACAGAGCCTAGGAGGGTGCTGTTCCCTGTGCTTCCCACCACCTGCCGCTGCATTCTGTCTCTGAGCCAGCCAAGGAGGGGGCTTTCTGGTTCCACTCACTGAGCTGAGTGTCCTGGGGTGTTACACAGCGACCTCCCCTGCTGAGGTGTCTGTGTTTCCATTATTTGGGGGGATTAGGATAAACATCTCAATTTAAGTTTTAATATCTTTTTAAAGCCAGGAATTGACAGCTAATTTATTTCTTTTGTAGGTCATTTAAATAGATAACTAGAGATACTTTTTTAAACAGAGCTTAAACAAATCTGAGAGGCGTATGAAGTTGGCACAATAGTTCATTGAAACTGGGGATTTCACATTTGATAAAATTCAAATATCCACATACACACTTCCTAGTGGAAGTGACAATGAAAACAGAGGTACAGATTCCCTCTCCGGCAGGTACGGAAGGAGGTGCTGGTCCTGGTGCTGTCATCTCAGTGTTGCCACATAATAACCCAATGTTTTCCCCAACCCCACCTTTGCAGGAGGAGCTAGCGAACACGATTTCCCAGCTCATCCATGCCGTTAACAACTCAGACGCTCGTAAGTCCTAATGTTTTCATGACTTTCAAACCTTTCTTATTTTTCAGATTTGGTACCTTGCCTGATATCTAGTCCATATTGTTTCTTCTCCTTCCTTCTAAGTTTCCATTTCCCAGTGGTCTAATTGAATGTGGGACTGGGGCTGCCAGTGAATAGGCGTCAGGCCACCAACTGTTTCCATGGGGAGCAACATGATAAACTTAGATATTGACTCTGAAAGAGGGTGAAGGTGTCTTGTAGAATATCATACTGGACATCTCAAAGATTTGTAAAAAATACTTTAATAATCCTTCATATGCACAACCAATGGACACAGACGTTAGGTTGGGGAAAGCAGGAGGCAGGTGGGGGCGGGGATGAGGGGACATCTGTAATACTCAACAATAAAAATTAAATAAATAAAATGTTTACCCAGCTGCTGTGAGAAAAATGCACAATCAGGAAAGGCACATTTAATATTTCTAAAGGGCTGGATTAAATTTTCAGCTGTAAACTTCATTACTGTGTTTAGATTTTGAATGCATATTTTATTTATACATCCTTTCAAAAATAACAGTAATAATCCTCCAGAATCTCCAAATTCTGAGTTACTTTAACACTACTAGAAGCTGTCTGTGCGTATGCCAGTGTGTGCAGTAACCTCTGGATGCCAGGTTTTTCATCAAAATTAGAGTCATCTGAGGTGGTCACTGGTAATAAAGTAAAGTAACTCCCCTTTCACCAAAAAAAAAGAACAAAGGGAGACATTATTTTTGGGACATTCAGGTTTTGATTACTTACAGAAGACGAAAGAGACAGCAGAATGAGTTTGTTCTGCTCACCATTCCTGAGAGAAAACCATCGCCATGACCTTCATAGCCCTCAGTGGTTCTCCGAACTTCAGCAGAGTCCCAGCCGACATGTATGAACAAAATCTGCCAATGAAATATAGTTAAGGTTTTTAGGTATCAAGAAAGATTTGTGCAAAAAGAAGTGAAGCAAAAAAAAAAAAAAAAATCAAAAAAATTTTGGACAAAAAAGTGCTAGTTTCATGGCTCAGAAGAGAAAAATAGAATGTTTTATTATAACATATCAAGCTGACATGGAACAAAAAGCTGACTTTCTACATGGGTCATCCAAGTCTCCATCCAATTACTGGCTTTGGATTATTAGGTATAGGTGGGTGGAAAGGACAGTAGACATGGCTCAGAAAATCTTTTGATTTAGAAACACGGGTTTCAGTGGATTTTTAAAAAATGCTCCAGAGAGAGTTCTAGTTAGGCATTAAGATATTACCAGCCTTCCTGTTACTATAATGTCCTTTTACTTAAATACCTCTCCCTTCCTCTCTAAAATCAATAAAGAAAAAAAGTTTTTTAATGTAAAAGAAATTATTGAGCATATTTAGTCATTGACCAATTTTTCTAGCAACCCAAGAATTCTTGAGAAAAGTAAATAATGAATAGTCTTAGTATGTTTCTTCATTACTTCTGTGCTTTACGATAATGTGTTAACCCGAAAACCAAGCATTCAGAGCCTTTTGTTCACTGCAGAGCACCTATTCATTCAGACCTTTTGGAAAACCATGAACCGAGAGTGGAAGGGGATCGACAGGCTGCGCCTGGACAAGTACTACATGGTGAGACCAGCAAGCTTCCATTCCAGTTGCTGCAGAGGCTCACGTGAGGGAGAACCCGTTCAGCGTCTTAAACACAGTGGGAAGATTTGATTGTGAAGCAAACAAAGTTCTAGGCTTGCTGAGATGGTGGGCGATATGAACATTAGATGGCCTTTGAACCTGCACTAGGAGGCCTCTCTGTGTCTTTCAGCTGTTAGGGCCAAGTTTGGGGATCTTCAGTTAACATTTGATGATCTAGAAGTTAAACATGATTATTGTGGATAATTTTTCATTTGGGGATCCACGCAACATGTACCATGTCATTGGCCTCATTTTACTAAGCTGATCAATCGTTCTTACTTTCCTTTTGTAACACAAGTTGTCTGTCTTTAGCTGATCCGTCTGGTCCTGAGGGAGTCCTTTGAAGTTCTGAAGCGGAATGGCTGGGAAGAAAGGTTTGTAAACTATTTGGGTTAGCATTTGGTGGCCTGAGCGCTTTTAAGGTAGTAGTGTGTTTTTCAAGCCTTTTAATTAATCAGCAAGTATGAATTGCCTGATCTGTGTCTTCTACTCTGTTAAGTGCTGAGAGACAAAACCCCTTCTCTGTCTGAAGATAAATGCAAAAGTGTCCTCAGGTGAGGATAAAGAAAAAAAGAACTTAAAATGCAGCAGAGGAATATAAGAGTTGAGTACACATGGCAGTCAGCTTATTTTACAGAGAGAGGAAATGAGAGGGAGAGAGAGCTAGAAACATCGATGAGAGAGAACATCCTGCTTGCCCCACAGTGGGAATCGGGCCCACAACCTGGGCACGTGTCCTGACCAGGAATCGAACCGGTGACCTCATGGGTCGATGCTCAACCACCGAGCCACACCGGCCGGACAACAATTGGCTTTTTATACTAATTTCAGCAGTTACTTTTTTTCTTATAGAACTTTCTCAGCCTCACGTGGCTTGTGGTGTAGTGGAGCATGAGGCTGAATGTTATGTCTTGTCTGGGGGGCACTGTTGGCACACTGTAGTTAACAGACCCGTACGTGTTGTTTTCTTTAGCCGAATCAAGCTTTTTCTCGATGTCTTGATGAAGGAAGTCTTGCACCCTGAGAGTCAGTCTCCTAATGGAGTGAAATTCCATTTCATTGATATCTATCTGGATGAACTATCCAAAGTGGGAGGGAAAGAGGTAAGAAAAAGTCAACAGTGTGATGAGACCACAGCTAACCTGAACAGGCTCTTCTTCAGATGCTCCTGTGAGCTGGGAATGGGTTGCTCTTGGTGGCACTCTGTTACCAGTGACGACAGAGCATGAATTAGTTCAACCTGTCTTTTGACACATTCCTTCCCCGTCTAAGAATGTGTCCTGAGCAGCTAATGAGCCATGTGGGCACAATTCATGCACAAAGGATGTACATGGAGTCTGACGTAGAAAACAGTTGAAAGCACCTACACCAGTGGTTCTCAATGTTCCTCATGCCGCAACCCTTGAATACAGGTCCTCATGTTGTGGTGGCCCCAACCATAAAATTACTTTTGTTGCTACTTCATAACTGTAATTTTGCTACTGTTATGAATCATCATTGGAAATATGTGTTTTCAGATGGCCTTAGGCAACCCCTGTGAAAGGGTCGTTCAACCCAAAGGGATCACAACCCACAGGTTGAGAACTGCTGACCTACACGGTCCTGTAAAGAATTCGGTGACATGAGGAAATGCTCAGGATACTGAGTTTTTAAAACGCAGTAGGAAAGAAAGGCAGTAGACAGGCTGTGCAAATGGTCTGACGGGTTTGAGTGTACATTCAAATGTGAATAGACAAAGCCTGGAAAGGAAACATTCTTTAGCACGCAAGTGATTGAGATTGTGAGCAAGTTTTACTTTTTTTTCTTTCCCAAGTGTTCTGTAGTGGACAGGTATTTTCTTAACTAAAGAAAGTATAAATATTGTATTAAAGAAATAATCTCTCATCTCAGACTCTGGCAGTGTCCATACAGAACTGCTCCATAGAGGAGTAAGTATGGAGCCATGCTTGAACTGGGCAGTGTCCTTTGGTCACTGCTGAGATGCTCGAGTGGCTGGAGGACAGCGGTGGCCTTTAGCCTGGCTCTGGGCCTCTGGGTAATTGATGCACAGTGCATGTGGGCATTGTGAGCTAAACGTCACTCAGTCTGATTCACCCTACATGGAAAGGGGGGTCCCATTTTTAAGGACATGTCAGAAAAGAGAAAAGGCTCTTTTTTCCATGGTTTTTAATTTCCTTTTTACTATTTTATTTCTACATTTACAGCTTTTGGCAGATCAGAATCTCAAGTTTATTGATCCGTTCTGCAAGATTGCTGCCAAGACCAAGGAGTAAGTGATTCACATGTTTGTTTCTATTGCTTTAATTGATGCTTAGTTTGGAGAGGTGGGTTGTTGGTTTATGTTGATGGAACGTAGCTTGACAGAAGGTACCTGGGATGGTTGTCCAAAGCCAAGAACAACCAAATGCTTAATTCCCATTAGCAAGACGTTTGAAGCTTGGAGTCATAATTCAGCTCTTCTGGCTTTGCTGTTTGACCCCAGTCATTCCAAATCACACCCTCCCCCACCCAGAGTTCAGCCTGCTGCCGGTCCCATGGCTTCCGGTACAGCCCTGGGCTGGCTCCTAGTAGCACCTCTGTTGACTAGCACAGGGGTGTGGTCGGGAACACAAGTGCTTGCTGAGCGGCTGGTCAGTCACACCAGGTCCTGGGCGGGCTGAAATTGGAGGTGCAGTGACTCCTGCTTCTCATCCCTCTGTCCTCCTTAGATAACGAGGTCCAGACCAATGGTGCTAATCACATCCTCTTCGCTGTGCTTCCCCCCAGCCATACATTGGTGCAGACTATAGCTAGGGGTGTGTTCGAAGTCATTGTAGACCAGTCTCCTCTTGTGCCTGAAGAGACCGTGGAGGAACAGAGGACTAAAGTGGGTGACAGTGACCTCTCTGAAGAAGAGACAGCTGAAAACGAGTTGCTGTGGAGAAAAACCTACAGTAAAAAGACAGGTAAGAGAATTTCCTTGACTAGTCTTTCTCTTTTTAGGTAAAGTCCTCATCAGACAAACTTTTAATACATTTGTTTTGATCTCACTGACTACAACGTAGCATTTATCAAAGATGCTTTGCCTCGGACACTGCCTGAGAAAGGAGACAGATGCCTATTTCAGACCCCTAGGCCTGTCCCAGGCTCCTGTGGGGAAGGCTCTGTGCCTCGCACAAGTCTGCATCTCCCAGGATGGCCGGACCTTCTCCTAGGGTTTTATCACTGTTGCTGTTGCTTTGGATTTTGTTTGTTTTTGTTGTTTTGGCTTTTTTTGTTGTATTTAAGCATCCTAATGTAGACTGGGATCTGTAGAGGGTCCTCGGCGGGACACCTAATGTGCAGTCATTTTGTTCTGTCGCCTTTCTGATCTCTCAGTTCCTTCGGGGTTCTTTTTCTTGGGGTGTTTGAATGCCCACTGTGGACTGGCACCATTCTTACCACTGTTTTTTGTTGTTTGTTTTTTTAAATCCTCACCCAAGGATATTTTTCTGTTTATCTTTGGATAGAGTAGGAGAGGGAGAGAGAGAGAAACATTGACATGTGAGGGACACATCGACTGGTTGCCTCCCGCATGACACCAACCAGGGCCCGGGACAAATCGCAACTGAGGTACGTGCCCTTGGCCAGCATTGAACCTGTGACTCATTGGTCTGTGGGCCTACGCTTTAAAGACTGAGCCAAACTGGCCAGGGTCTTACCCCTGTTTTATGTCCATGCAATCATGTACCGAATGTGCATTCAAGTTGTGGCCCATCAGAACTCACAGTGGTTCCCACATCTCCCTGCATAAGTGGTCAGGGCAGACCCGCACTTTTGAAATGTTACGAGGCCATTGAAAAAGAGAGTTTTCAAAATTCAGTGACCAGAGGAAACTTACTCGTTTTTGAAAGCAGGACACAAAACTATGTGGAAGGAGCCTGATTTGTTTTAACACTTACATGTGCCTTAAATAATCTGAGAGAATATATATCAAAATGTGGTATATGAGTTGTGAGTGACTTCTGTTTGCTTTGTACTTTTGTCTATTTTTCTAAGTTTCTACATTGATCTTTTTTTGTTTGTTTGTTTTTTGTTAATACTCACCTGAGGATATTTTTTCCGTTGATTTTATTTTAGAAAGAGTGGAGGGGTGGTGGGAGAGATGGACATGAGAGACACATTGGTTGCCTCCCACATGTGCCCAGGATCGAACCTGCAACCCAGGTACTCTCCCTTGATTGAGAATTGAACCTGTGATCCTTTGGTGCATGGGCTGGCATTCTAACCACTGAGAAACACCAACACCAACCAGGGTATATGTTATTTTTTAAATAGAAAAAGAAAGGTTGAAAGATTTTATGGTGTGGCTCAGTTGGTTGAGTGTCATCCTGTGCACCAAGAGGTCGCCGGTTCGATTCCTGGTCAGGGCATGTGCCTGGGTTGCGGGCTTGTTTCCTAGTACAGGGTGTGCAAGAAGCAGCCGTCAATGTTTTTTCTTGCATCAGTGTTTTTCTCCCTTTCCCTATCTCTCTTTGTAAAATCAATAAAAATATATTTTTTAAAAAGAATAAATATTTTAATTTATATTTTTTTTATCCTCACCCGAGGACATTTTTCCATTTTTTGTTCAGGTAGAGTGGGAGGGAGAGAGAGAGAGAGAGAGAAACATCAACGTGAAAGGGACACATCGAGTGGCTGCCACCCGCACGACCAACCAGGGCCAGGCACAAACTGCAACCGAGGTACATGCCCTTACGGGAACCGAACCCAGGTCTCTGGACCGCAGGCCGACGCCCCAGCTGCTGAGTCAAACCGGCCAGGGCAAATATTTTAATTTTAAATTCCACATAGATGATAGGTTAACTAAAAACCCTGAGCAGAATCCGTGTGGTCGTGGCCATTGCCTCTGGTTCCCCGCTGCCTGCCGTGTCTGTCTGAACAGAGGGGTCTCACTCTTCGTGAGCACCTGCGCTGTGTGGACTACTCTGTCCCCTCTGGCTGCGTCCTGAGGCCACACCACGAATGAGCTCCTAGGAATCCAAAAACAGCACAAGTGTGAAAAGTTGAGTTTTTATTAGTAATTTTCATCTGCTTTTTTATGAACTTCAATGCTTTTTGAATTATTTATTAAATGTTTAAATGTGCATTGATATATCAATCTGTTTCCTGAGACAGCGCAGTGAAGTTAGTATACCACCACTATACAGATTTTTACTACAGCCCAAACCTATGTGAAATTAGGGACACGGCTCCTAAGTCCACCCTCTTCTTCCTAGGCCAGAGCCAAGCTGTGCCTGAGCCCCTGCCCAGCAGCTTCCCGTCCCCTGCCACTGTCTGACGGGGAGACCACGGGGCTGGACGGCACTGCTGGCCGTGGAGGCTTGTTTGTCTGTAGTAGATTAGACAGAGTTTGTGATTGCTCCCAGATGTTTTTTCATGTCCAGCAACTGAAAAACCAAAACATCCTTGGCAAACTATAAGTGTATTTGCAGGGTTTTTCTCTTTAAAGAAACTTTCTTTTCCCTAAGAGACACCTAATTAGACAGTGGCTCCTTCAGAAATAGTCATTGCTATGTCATTGACAAATTTTGTCTTTGGGTGTGTTTTGATAGCACAAGGCAAATACCACTCCAGAAAAGATGGAATCAGTGATGAAGGTGAGAGAGACGGTGGCGGAAGCGTGGAGGACACTGGGCCACTTCTCCAGGTTGGTGGCAGTTGTTGCTTTTTATAGAAGATAGATTTACTGTGGAGTGGCCTGGCTAATTGGTAATTAGGGTCAGAGCTAATTAAACTGTAAGGCCTAATGTGTCAAGTCCTTTTCATCCCTTTAGTCACTGATGTCACCTTCCTTATAATGAGCTTATTGGAGACAAGTTTAAATGTGACGGAATTTTAAAAGACATTAGTCCTCATTTCGGCTTGAATTGCTGAGATCTGTTCTATTCGATGCAGCAAAGTCAGCTCAGTGGTACTTGTCAGATAAAGTTTACTGTGTTACCAAGTACGAATTAGGCATCCAGATTAAATTTACAAAGAAGCACACCTGAGTAAATTTTATATGGTGTGTTTTACCATAGTTTTTTTTTTTTTTTTAGAAAAGGAAGAATTACAGCTAACGTCTTCCAAGAAGAAATAGAGCAAATTTTTCAAAGATCTTGCTTAAGCCTTTGGTTGCCAAGTCTTAGCCCGTGCATGTTCAGACGGTCTTCTTGGTGCCTCCTGAGTCCTGTGCCACCTGTATTGTCACTAGCGGGGGGGCATTTCCAAGTCGAGTTACTGTGGGTTTATGTTAGTTTTTCTTCTCACGTAGTTTGACTATAAGGCTGTTGCTGACCGACTCCTGGAAATAACCAACAGGAAAAACATCCCTCCCTTCAACAGGAAACGTCTCTCCAAACTAATCAAGAAGTAAGTGATTGGATGAGAAGGTGTCACTTGATTCTCATTTGTGTTCAAGTCCAGCCCTTTCATTTATCTCATGATACAGGACGAGCTGTCACCACGCTTGCATTTTTTATTTATAACATGTATATACACATACAAATTGCAGTGTTTGATGATGACTGCCCCCTCCCCTGGTTCCATTCTGCAGATGCAGCCATGATCATTTCTTTTAGTTGTTTCATAATCATGTGAAAAGAAGTCTGTTGAAAATGTCTAAAAGTAGTAGATTGAGAAACTGCAATGTGAACGGACTGCTGAGGTGTTGCCTGGTAGTGCGCTGTTGAGCTGGGTAGGGGTGTAGCTTTTTTCCAATATGGTTATGCTCTAGTCCTTGTTGATGTCGTTATGACTGTGCCAATAATTCACTGCAGAGCCCTGTGGCATGTTATGGTTGATGACATACAGCAGCTGAGTTTGATCACACTCCATGTGAGCAGGCACTATTCTGAGCACTTAAATTATTTCATGTTAAGTAAAGCCCCATAAACTGGCTTCTATAATTTCCTCATCTGCCACATGGTTAACTCAGCTACAGGGAAGTCACTGCCTTGCCCAAGGGTCGTAGTCGCCAGACACAGAGCAGGGTTCAGACCTCCTGTCCACTCCCCAGGGCTCTGGCCCTGAGTCCACACAGCCCTGCCCACTTCCTTTGTGTTTAATGCACCAAAATTTTGTAGACCAAACACCACTTGGCATTTCTCCACTTGGTAAACAAGAGAGCTGAGTCGAGGCAGAAAATGTAAGTGGTTTCAGCCCTAAGACACTAAGAAACAGAAGGATAACTGAGGGTGAGCTTGTCCTTCATTTTTGGCCTTTGTGGCACACCACCTCTTCAGCCTCCCCTTCTAGAGGAAAAAGAAAGTATATGAGAAGTATCACATGTTTTTAAGTCTCGTGCATATGTTTACAGACGACAGAAAGAAAGGATTTCTTCATGAACTTCTGTTTGTTTGTTTTTTTCAGATTCCAAGAGCTCTCTGAAGGTGAGGAAGTCAAAGGATTCGAACTGATGTTCTTAACCTAAATATGGAACTCACTGAGTACATTCAGGCACATTCAGAAAAAAGCAAGATTAGAAACATAAGAAATAGTAGTAGCCTGTACCTTTGAAAGTTCGTCAGTTACACTACATGCTGCTCAACCGAAAGCAGCTCTTAGAAGAACCACAGTGTGGGGCCTTTTTTTTTCATCTCACCCACCCACTCTCCCGTTCCAGGGACCAAGCTGAGCCATACTCGAGACTCCTGGGGGTGGGGTTTTTGTCAGTCCACTTAGGTTTCAGTTTGGCCCTTATGAAGAACAGTTGTTCCCTAGGGGAAAGCCGCTGTCTGTAAACTTGGCTACATTTGAGCAAATCGATGGCCCGGTGCTCCTGCCCCATGGGCCTCTGGGGTGCTTAGAACCAGGGTTCAGACCTGGCTGGCATGGTCTGGAGATGATGTCACCAAGGTTTATAGTCCCTTGCCCTGGGTGAGGAAGCCGCGCGTTGTCTCAGGTCTGAAGTTCCTGTGCCGGCGGCTTCCAGGTCTGGGTAGAGAAGTGGTGAGGGGATGAGGAGGCAAAAATTGAGGTTAAGCCCTGGCTGGTTTGGCTCAGCGGTTAGAGCGTCGGCCTGCGGTCCGGAGAGACCCAGGTTTGGTTCCCGCTAAGGGCACGTACTTCGGTTGCAGTTTGTCCCCGGCCCTGGTTGGTCGTGCGGGTGGCAGCCACTCGATGTGTCCCTTCACGTTGATGTTTCTCTCTCTCTCTCCCTCCCCACTCTATCTGTACAAAAAATGGAAAAATATCCTCGGGTGAGGATAAATAAAAAAAAAAAAATTGAGGTTAAAAATCACGTTGGGAGCCCTGGCCAGTTTGGCTCAGCAGTTAGAGCGTCATCCCACAGACCAATGAGTTATGGGTTCGATTCCGGTCCAGGGTACGTACCTCAGTTGAGGTTCATTCCAGCTTTGGTCGGGTCGTGTGGGAGGCAACCAGTTGATGTGTCTCTCTCACGTCAATGTTTGTCTCTCTCTCCCTCTCACTCTGTCTGA
Organism: Molossus molossus; assembly: GCF_014108415.1. NCBI lineage: Eukaryota > Metazoa > Chordata > Mammalia > Chiroptera > Molossidae > Molossus > Molossus molossus. Next base: position 5,873,278 of record NW_023425388.1, on the reverse strand, counting down.
TGATAAACAGAAAATTATTCTTAGGTGTGGATTTAGAAAAACCTTGATGGGAGGGGGAATGGCTCCTAGGCCCCTGCGAGGGTGTCAGAACGCGGACTGAATGTGGCTTTGGTGTCCCGCAGGTAGTATATCTCAAGCTGGTTTTGCTGAGGACATTTCTGCTGATGAAGATAACCAAGCTGTCAGTCAAGGAAGGCATAAGAAAAAAGGAAATAATCTTTTAGAGAAAATCGACGTGGACAAAGGGAAAGGTGAGGCATCAGGCTCGGGACCAGCGAGGCCTGAGAGGGAGGGGCAGCCCTCGGGTGTGTGTGCCTTTGCAGTCCTGGGAACCTCTGAGCCACTGTCTTTATAAATTGTTACAGAAAAAAGCTTTTGCTTCTATGGCTGAAAAGTAAAGATTGTTTCTGAGTGTTCGATTTATCTGGGGAACCCATGTTTCCTAAATGAAAAGCACGTGTGCACTCCTGGTGACGTGTGAGGATGTGGAGATGCTGGGTACCCACTGCCCTGTGGAGCGTTTGTCTAGTCCTGCCTCGGACCTGTGGCTTTTACCTGTGGCCTGGAAACGAGTAGAAATCTGAATGTATTTCAGCTCCATTGAATTGAAAGAGCCATTAGCAAGGTTTCTCATCACAGCTGGGAGAGGGAGGAAATGGGACCGAGGGGCAGAACTGAGGGAGCGCAAGTGCACCTGGGATCAGAGCCTTTCCGCAGTCAGGTCCCAGAGGAGCGTCAGCCGCTCGCTGCCCCGCAGTCCCCGTGAGACCTGTCCTCTTGGCCTCGGGGCACCTGTTCATTGGTTTGTGTGTCTTTCTAGGAAACAAGTTCTTTCCTGCTGAGGAAGAGGAAAGTAAAGGTGGTGTTCACAAGAGGAAAAGGAAAAAGAAGAGGAACTATCTTCAGCCTGAGCATTTAGGGTCAGGGGTCAAAGCCATGCCCCCAGAACAGAATGGGGGCAGTGAGCCAGAGGCAGGTCCAGGAAGAGTCCAGAAGCTGGGTGTGGTTGAGCTCGGGGCAGAGTTCTCACCCAGCCCCCAGGGGCAGAGTGGCTCAGAGCGCCCCCCCTCAAACCCTCCCACACACAGCAGGAGGAAACGACCAAGAAAGAGGAGCCCCCGGTTCCAGGGACTGATCTCGGAGTCAGTGGTGTCATCTCTGGAGGACTTGTGTCAAGGTGGCCCCGGCAGTGATTACGCTCTGGTGCCTGTCTCCCAAGTTTCCCCAGCCAGCGGAGTCCCATCCCTGAAGAGGAAGCGGAAACTCAGGGTTCCCCTGGTCAACGGCAGCCCGCCCATGCTGACCTGGCCCCCAGTCCGGGAGGACAGCCCTGCAGCGAGCCCAGCGGATGGAGGGGACAGCCCAGCCACACTGCCTCAGGGTGGGAGACTGAAGAAAAAGAAGGGGGAGCCCAGCCGTCTTGACCTCTACAACCCATCCACTCAGAAAACTGCCATCTTCAAAAAGAGGAAGAAAATGAAAGAGATGTTGAACTTGGTTGAGCACAGCAGAGTATTGGAATCCGAACTCAAGCTCGTCCAGGCTCTGGTAAGGCAGCTGGGCTCCAGGCAGGGTGGTCAAGGCTTCCATGTTGAAAGATCGGGCCCTGCCTCCTTGGTCTTCAGGGGGGTTGGGGTACAGGTCAGACCTCTGGACTAAGAAGCTGTCATGGTTCATAACACCCTTTTCCAACAGTAAAAATCATGACCAGTTTTGGTAGCCGAGACGTCGGCGGCGGCGGCCTTCTCCCCTCCTCACTCCAGCCCCTTCCCTACCCCCACCATGCTGCTTCCTCTGGGGGGCTGCAGAAGGGCCACATCAGGCCGGGAGCATTGTCCTGTGCCTAGGCGGGCACCCTGCTCTGGTATAAACAGGCAGACGAGTGCACACAGCAAATGTTTCTCTTCAACTCATGGCTAATCATGGGCCCGAGATTCTCTGTTTTGCTTGTCTTTTTAATGAAAAGACTTTCCGCTTGGATCTCTAAAGTAGGTGTGAATGAGAGCCAGGCTCTGAGTCTACTTTCAACCCCTCATTCTGTACACACGGCACATCTGTACCCGTGGTCGGCAAACGGTTCCATTGGCACAGCCCCGCCCAATCCTGTGCACACTTCTGTGGCCGCTTGCACTCCAGTGGCAGAGAAGAGTAGTTGTGACCGGCACCTTAGGGTCCTGAAAGCCAGAAACATTTACTCCCTGCCTTTGACAAACAGACTTGCTGACTGTCCAGTGCTTGTGTTTGTGCCCACTGTGTGTGCAGCGGCGGCGGCAGGGCCTTTGTATCAGCGCAAGCGCCAGGGGAGCTCTTTTCTGCTCAGTAAAAAGCCCTAGCTGGGGAGACCGGAACACTCGCCTAGACATCGGCGGTCTGCCCTAACCCAGGCCTTCCCCTGGCGAGCTGTGTCACCTGCATCACCTTCCCGTGGCTCTGCAGCCTTCGCCCTCCACTCACTGTCCGTGTGACACTCATTCTCCGCTGAGAATCTCAGAGAAGATGCCTTCTTCGCATCTCATTCTCAGGCTCCTGCACCTCCCTTAGAGAGGCTTGGGATGGTTGCTAAAGAAACCACAGGGTCATTGGAGGTCTTTCCTCCGAAAAGGGGCAATGTGTGTCTCCATCTCTGCCAGCAGGGTGGAAAGGCGCAGGAGAGAGGACTCCTGGGTCTGCCCCTCCCTCACCGGTGCTCAGAGAAGCCAGCCAACTTCCAAGCCAGGGTCACCAAGCACTGGCCAAAACCATCAGTGTGACATTGACCACATTGGGTATCCCAGACCCCTGGGTCCCAGAACTAGTACAGGGTGGTGGTCAGTTGTAAAGCACCCAGCTGCCATTTTTTATGTGCCTTAAACGGGCCTACAGTAAGCTAAGCTAAGGTTAATTTATCAAAGAAAGAAAAATATGTTTTATAAATGTAGTGTTGTCTAAGTGTACTGTGTTACAAAGTCTACAGTTGTGTGCAGTGATGTCCACATCACTCACCACTAACACCCAGAGCACCTTCCAGGCCAGTGAGCTCCATTTCCGGACAGGGCCCGGTGTCAGTTATGCTGTACCTTTTCTGTGTTTACATAAACGCTCACCATCGTGTTACATGGGTCCCGGCATTTGGTGCAGCACCATGCCACACAGGCGTGCAGCCCGGGAGCAGAGGGTACCGCAGAGCCTAGGTGTGCAGTGGGCTATATTGTTTAGATGCGCCCAGTGCCTGTGATGTTTGCATAATGACAGAATCGCCTGATAACACATTTCTCAGAACATATTCCCGTCTTTAGGTTGCACATGACTGTAGGTGGTGTTTGAAAGGCAGAAATCTTCCCTGACCAATTTGGCTCAGCAGTTAGAGCGTGGGCCCAGGGAAAAATATCCTCGGGTGAAGATTTAAAAAAGAAGGGCAGAAATTTTCAAAACATGGAACCTGAATTTGAAGACAAATAAATATGGTTCGGTTCTTGTGACTGAAAAGATAGAAAACCTCTGGCACTACCATGGTGGAGAAGTGGCAGTTTTGTTCATGAAGTTTGTGCTCTGCTGAGCAAGAAAAGGTGTTTGTAAACATAGTTCCCAGAAGTGCAGAGTGTGGGGTGTCTGAGCTGATAAATGGGTCTTTCTCTCTGACCTGTGGCCTCCCACCCCTCACCCCCATGGTGCCTGCACCCAGTCAGCCTCCTTCCACTTCCTGTGTGGGTGTGGCCCAGGTGGCTCCGGGTGACCTCTCCCCCACCCCTCACCCCCATGGTGCCTGCACCCAGTCAGCCTCCTTCCACTTCCTGTGTGGGTGTGGCCCAGGTGGCTCCGGGTGACCTCTCCCCCCACCCCTCACCCCCATGGTGTCTGCACCCAGTCAGCCTCCTTCCACTTCCTGTGTGGGTGTGGCCCAGGTGGCTCGGTGTGACCTCTCCCCCCCACCCCTCACCCCCATGGTGTCTGCACCCAGTCAGCCTTCCACTTCCTGTGTGGGTGTGGCCCAGGTGGCTCCAGGTGACCTCTCCCCCCACCCCTCACCCCCATGGTGCCTGCACCCAGTCAGCCTCCTTCCACTTCCTGTGTGGGTGTGGCCCAGGTGGCTCCGGGTGACCTCTCCCCCCACCCCTCACCCCCATGGTGCCTGCACCCAGTCAGCCTCCTTCCACTTCCTGTGTGGGTGTGGCCCAGGTGGCTCGGTGTGACCTCTCCCCCCACCCCTCACCCCCATGGTGTCTGCACCCAGTCAGCCTCCTTCCACTTCCTGTGTGGGTGTGGCCCAGGTGGCTCGGTGTGACCTCTCCCCCCACCCCTCACCCCCATGGTGTCTGCACCCAGTCAGCCTCCTTCCACTTCCTGTGTGGGTGTGGCCCAGGTGGCTCCGCGTGACCTCTCCCCCCACCCCTCACCCCCATGGTGCCTGCACCCAGTCAGCCTCCTTCCACTTCCTGTGTGGGTGTGGCCCAGGTGGCTCCGGGTGACCTCTCCCCCCACCCCTCACCCCCATGGTGTCTGCACCCAGTCAGCCTCCTTCCACTTCCTGTGTGGGTGTGGCCCAGGTGGCTCCGGGTGACCTCTCCCCCCACCCCTCACCCCCATGGTGCCTGCACCCAGTCAGCCTCCTTCCACTTCCTGTGTGGGTGTGGCCCAGGTGGCTCGGCGTGACCTCTCCCCCCCCCCCTCACAGGGGAGCAGTGGAGCTCTCAGCCCTTTGAAGAAGAAGAAGCTGAGGACTGAGAATGACTTTGTGAAGTTTGACACCCCCTTCTTACCAAAGCCCTTGTTCTTCAGAAAAGCTAAGAGCAGCGCTGCCACCCCTGTGACCCCTGCTGTGCAGGTGAGTACGCTGTGACCACACCGGAGGGGGCTTTGCATGCTGGGCCTGGGGCTGTGCTCAGCAGGCGGCTTGGCCTCTGCCTCTGTCCACAGGGCACAGGCTCCTGTTTGAGGAGCCCGGGCCTGCTGTGCAGGCTGTGCTGGGGCTGCAGGGGCCCGTGTTGGCTCTGGGGCCAACCCTGGGGATTGATCAGAGCTGCCTCATCTTAGAACTCATGGGAATAGAGAAGATCTAGAGAAACTGTTAGTGACGTGGGGCAGAAGGAGGACCCAGAGAGCCCCAGATTTGCAAATCAGATGGAGGAGGAGAAGAGAGGCCGGCCGAGGACACTTGGTGGGTGCTCAGGCTAGTAGAAGGAGCGAGTGCTGTCCCCAGTCATGGAGGGTGAGGGTGGGCACTGTTCTGGGAAGCCGGGTCGGGCCCGTGAAGGAAAGGTCACCTCTGCCAAGTACCACTAGAAGACAAGACAAGGTCCAGAGCACTGTATGGGGGAGGCTCGTCTGGGGTCGCCTCCAGGAGTGGAGACCTTGGCGGAGCTGTGGAAACAGGTGCCTGGGCGGGCCCTGCCAGGGGACCCGCAGTAGCCGGGCTGTTTGCGAAGGAAGTGGGTGCTGCTCAAACAGCCTTGAACCAGCAGAGCGACCACTGCCTGTGTTAATAGTTATACATAAGACGCTTTCAGGGTATTTGTAAATGACCCTGGGCTTATAGAAGCCAAGCTTCTCTCATAAAATAGTCATGTTACACAATATGGTAAGGGATCCACACAAAAACACGGGGTTCTAGGGAGAAATTCGAGAGAGTGCTCCAGATCAGTCTGGAGTCCTGCGCACAGAAGGTTGGGAAGTGTGGGCCCATCGCCCCCCGAAGTCTGACCCCATTGTAGGCATGATCGATCGGCGTCGTCTCTGAGTTAGCCCTTAAACTCCAGGATGCGATGAATGGGGAGTGCCTTAGAGTTTTTCAGTGTTGAACTTTTTTCTGACTTAGGAGGTTTCAAATGTGGTAATTTTGCTCTGCTTTCTTTCCCGGGAGGCAGAGGCGGGAGTCAGCAGTGAGGCAGGTTATTGCAGAGTGGTGCTGGCACTGCCCACCTCACAGATCCGCCACGTGCCCCCGCCAGAGCTCTCCACGCAGCCCGGCCTGGGCGCGCGCCATGTGGTCCTGTTGAGGCCCGTGGGCTGGTGAGCACCTGAGTGCGCAGGGACTCTTAGACAGATGGGGCCTCAGCCCTTTGCACTCCTAGTACTCCCGTCACCGTTTTCTTTCGTCTACAGCTCAACAAAACACCATCCAGCTCCAAGAAGGTCACTTTTGGGTTGAACAGAAACATGACTGCAGGTGAGTGCGAGGTTTGCTTGCCGTTGCCATCCACTCCCAAGGAGGGCCCTGCCCGGTCCAGAGGCAGAGTCGGTCCCTGGCTGAGTCCAGCAGGGTGCCAGGAGAGGCGGGGGTGGGGGCAGGTTTTCTGGAGTCTCTGGAAGGAGGTTAACTGGTAGGAGGTTGGTGTGGGTGGCCCACCTGCCAGAATGCGTTGGTCACCTTGGCCGGATATAGAATGCTCTGTCAGCTGTAGCCACCTCCACCTAAATCCAGAACCGCCCCACTGAAGAGGAGGGAAAACGAGGAACATCTTGCCTTTCAGCTTCTAACATAGGTGTGGTTCATTTGTGTTGGTTTTTTTTCCAAAAGAAAACTAATGGTCTTAAAAGTATATGAGTTTCACACCTCCTATCTGGAGAGACCTGTGCGCCCCCCCCCCCCCCCGTGATGTCTGCAGAGTGGGAGGCGGTGTGGAAGGAATAAACCCCAGGAGGCAGGGCTCCTGCGGCTCTTTATCAAACCTCAGTGTCACTGATGTCCCTGTCCAGAAGCACCCCTTCCCGCCTGGTGCTCCCCTCGTGGTCTGTCCAGGTGGTCTCGGCATTTTCCTTCGGAGAGTAAATTCATTCCTGCTAGTGGCTTATTTCCTCAGAATGCCCAGGGCGAGTTCTCTGCAGGGCCGCCCGGGAGTGAGTGCCCTGGCTTCCTCAGGGACTGTTGGGAGCAGAGCTGGGGGGACAGCATGGAGGCAGGACACGGACTGGGTGGGTTGGCAGGTCAGAGAAATTACACCCATTAACGTGTGGCCTCGATTTCATTGGACAGAATTCAAGAAGACAGACAAGAGCATCTTAGTCAGTCCCACAGGCCCCTCCCGAGTGGCCTTCAACCCTGAGCAGAGGCCCCTGCACGGAGTGCTGAAGACCCCCACCTGCTCCCCAGCCAGCACCCCCCTAGGGACCAAGAAGCCGCTGACCGCCACACCAAAGAGAAGGCCGACGGCTATGGACTTCTTCTAGGATGGGAGCCCTTTGTAAAGACTGCTTTTGTACAGAATACTCTATAAATTATAACTTTTAAAAGGTGGGGTATTTTTTATTGTTTTATAAATTCCTGCAAATTGTAAATACAAGGGTCGGAGTGTGAGCGGTGATGCTGTTGTGGGCGTCTTGGTTGAAGTTTCACTACAGACATCGTTGAGCTCACCAGGAATCCACACTTGGGGGTCACTTCAGTGACTTCCTAGTGTGGGAGCCGAGAGCAGGTTGGCCTTCACCACTGCTGGGTGCTGTAGACACGGTGTCAGCCTGGAGCCGGGCTCCGTCCGCTGTCCGTGCGTGCGCAGCGTGGGTCCTCCTCCATTTAAAAGCATGTAGGGTTTTGTTCTCGTGCTCTGGGTAGTTCGCAGTTTTTGATTGGGATGGCTCTCATAACCGAATCCAAAATACAGTGTGTCTCCACATGTGCCCAGCTGGGCATGACTTCTGAGTGGGGCGGGAGAGCAGAGCCTGTGGCCTGTGTCCTCCCCGTGTTCCTACCTCTCAGCCCAAAGTGTCCTCACCAGGGAGCAGTGCCCCCTTGGCTCTCCGGCCCTGGCCCAGCGCCACGCACACCATCCATCCGGGTCGTTGTGCTCTGGCTGCTGTCTGTCCATCATGTCTGCGCCAGCGACCTCCACGCCCGGCGTCCCCAAGGGCGGCTCCCACCTTACAGGAAAACTCAGTTCTGCAGGGGCGGGGCGGGCGCAGCAGTGCTGGAGAGCCGCGCGCCGCTGGGAGGCAGGCAGCAGCTTCAGAGTCACTCGTGTGTGTTTATTTGTTTAATAGCTGCCTTACATTTGAAATACTGAATCATGCATTTAAAGATTTTTATCAAATCCTCTTGTAATTACAAAGAATACCAAGGGTGGAAGGCACACAGTTTAGTTGGAGAAACAAATGCAACCTGGAGCAGCGTTGCCTGATCGTTGCCCTCGTTGAGGGAAGCTGGTCTCCCTGCACCTGAGTGAAGGATGAGGCGCAGACCCGGAAGGCAGGTGGTCGCCGCAGGAAAGCCCCTGGGCCCCGGCTTTCTCGAGTTTGCAAATTGCAGACCTAAAGGAGGAGTTGTAACTTGGGGTGCAGATAGTTTTGTCTCAGGTGCCCAGTGCTTCCCTAGCCAGCTCTGCTCAGGAATCTCGGGCCCCCTCGGAGTGGAAGCCCCACCACCCAAGCAGGGGCCTGTGTCTCACCAAAACCAGGGCCAGCCCCCTTTGCTCCGTCCCAGCTGACGGCCCTAGCGTGTCCTCAGTGGTTAGGGCTGTGGCTTCAGGAGAAGGGAGGCCCCTCTGGGGTTTCATCATCTAGCTGACTCTGGTTTCCTTCGTCACATAACCAGGGTGAGCTTCATCTGCGAACTGAAGGTGGGCCAGCTTACCCACGAAGGCCAGTCCGAGAAGGAGGGGACTGTTCTTTGCCCACCCTTCAACAGTTTTGTCACAGTTAGGCCAGGAAAACAAACGACAGACATTGTGTTGCTGTTAGCTCTTCCTTGTCATGAGAAGTCTTAGGTCCAAGACCACTTCATTGTAGTTGCATGATTTTAGTGTGCTGTGTTTGATGTCACACCTAAAATCATTCAGAACCAAACTGATGTGTGAAAACATGAATTGGAGTAGTCAAATCTTTTTTAACTTTGTTTTTTAAAAAAGGATTATCCTTGGTCATATTTTTCTAACAACTTTTATTTCAGCTTTAAAGATAGATCTTATAGCCCGGCCAGTGTGGCTCAGTGGATGAGTGTCGTCCCATGGACTGAAAGGTCCCAGTTTGATTCCTGGTCAGGGCTCATGCCCTGGTTTCAGGCGCAGCCGATCAGTGTCTCTCTCTCACATCGGTGTTTCTCTCTCTCTGTCTCTCTCCCTTCCTCTCTCTAAAAAATCAAAGAAAACATTAAAAAAAAAAAAAAGATAGGTCTTATAGTCAAGTGAGTCATATAATCCAGTGATGTTAGAATGTCTCAGCAAGACGTTCTAGGGCCAGAATGGCACATCTGTTCACGAGCGCAGGGACTTACATTCATGGCTTCTGTATGTCACCTGTCTCTTCTGAGGCGCCACAGAGTGCCCAGTACATGTACCTGCTGATGCCTGCCTGTGGACTTGGGTCCAGCGGTAACATCTGTCCTCTCAATCCGTCCTGACTTACTCTGTTTTGTGGGTAAGGCCAATAGGTTTACTGTGGCTTATTTTTAATGCCTGAATTTTGGCTACAAAGGAAAAAGAAAAGAAAATGTTTTAAATTCTCATTACATATACACACGAGAACGTGACACATAAAAAAACTATTTAGAATACCAGTTTTCTACTTGCTGCATGCTATCTTCCTAGGTAGAATTGCCAGGAGACTTGGCAGTCCGGAAAAGGAAGTAACTTAAAGCACTGCTGGCGATCTCACAGTTTGTGTGAAACCGTCTGCGATTGGGGGCCACACTGTCCGCTGCGGTGTCCTTTCCAGTCGCTGCACTGAAAGCACAAGGGGGTGCAGAGCGTTCGTTCACGTTGGAGAACTTGAAGTGGTGTCCATCTTTTGATTTTTCTATGTTCTCTCTGATTTACCTGACTGCTGGCAAGGACTGTTTGTTTACGAACACTTTATATTAGTGTCTGCAGGGTTTGTCAGTACTCGTCAAAGCCAAGTTCAATAAAAAAAAAAGTCTGTCTTTGCCCTCAGACTTGTACTGCATATTGACTGTCTGCGCGTAAAAAATGGGCCTCTAGGAACTGTGCCAGTGGGGCGGAGGTGGGCGGTGTTGGCGCCCATTGTAGGGGTTTGAGAATAGACTGTTCAGCCACCTGTCCTCTCGTGTGTTCACTGCAGGGAGCCAGCCAGGGTTTGTGGGGCCAGTCTCCTCCGGGCAGGGGAGCAGGCCCTCCTGCCAGGAGTTGAGAGCGCAGTGGAACTGCTGAGACCCCGTAAGGCCCACCTCTGCTGTGTATGTCCTGACCCGGCATCCACGGTGGGACCACACAGCACTGCCTCACTTGGATGCGCCTGTATCCATCTGTCCCTCTCACAGGGGCATTTAGGTTTCAGTCTCAGTGTAGCTCCAGCATCAACTGAGGTTCCCATTCCACACCTATGGGCGTCGGAACACTCCCCAAGGGGAGTGCAAAATCCCACAAGGGCTTCTGTCCTCGGGGACCCTGGGCTTGATCATCTCCTCTGCCTAGTTTTTGTTTGTTTTAATTTATTGGTTTTTAGAAAGAAACATTGATCTGTTTTTCCACTTAAATATGCATTCATTGGCTGCTTCTTGTTTATGTCCTGCCTGGGGATCAAACCTACAACCTTGGCGCATCAAGATGCTCTAACCAACTGTGCTACCCAGCCAGGCTCCTCTCTCTAGTTTTTGTTCTCTGTCGTTTCACCCCAGATATGAGCAAAGGCCTCAACCAGGGCCTTCCTCCTAAGATACTGCAGGCATCTGGGAGCAAACCCCTGAAGGTTGGGGTTTAGGGCAGAGGTTACATCACCCTCCACGAGCCTAAGGTCAGACTCAAAGCAGCATTTTTCAGAGTGATCATCACTGGATTTCTCCCCACCTCCACGCCTGCAGCTCTGGGCCTTAGGCGGTCAGCTGGCTCCTGCCCTCCCACAGGCATGGGGGCCGCCATCCCACCTTCTCGCCCCAGATGCACAGCTTTCCGGCCCCTGGCACTCGCTGAGAACAGCTTTGCACGTGACAGGAGCCCCCCTCCCGAGAAGACAGGTTGCCAGTGGCTGCTTCTCTCTGTGTACACTGAGTGTCCTCTCTACTACTCGGCAAATGCTGCACCCGCTGTGCTGTCCTGGTCGGCAGACAAGCCGCGGTGTGCAGGGCAAACAGGTAAGCGTGTGCTTGTCAGCAGGGGCCAGGAGCTCCAGGTGGGAACGCAAGCCAGGGGGGAGGCAGGGATGCAGTGGGCTCCGGCACTGTTCTGTAAATGACACCCTTCCACGACCCGGAGGTCTGGACAGTTTTGCACAGATTGCTCTCAGACTTGACAAACACAGTCTCCTTTAAGTTTCTACTGAACTTCAAGCACAAAGAAGTATATAGACAGTTGGGAAACAGTTGCTAGTTTTGTTAGTGTTAGAAAGAATATTACGCCCTGGCCGGTTTGGCTCAGCGGTTAGAGCGTCCGCCTGCGGTCCGGAGAGACCCGGGTTCGGTTCCCGCTAAGGGCACGTACCTTGGTTGCAGTTTGTCCCCGGCCCTGGTTGGTCGTGCGGGTGGCAGCCACTCGATGTGTCCCTTTCACATCGATGTTTCCCTCTCTCTCTCTTCCTCTCTCTCCCTCCCACTCTGTCTGTACAAAAAATGGAAAAATGTCCTCAAATGAGGATAAAAAAAAAAAAAAAAAAAAAAAAGAAAGAATATTACATTGAATCTGTATTTTGTTAGGTTTTTTTTCCTTAATTTAGCTGATTGCTGGCAAGGGCTGTTTGTCCACAAGAAGGCAGCATTTGAACAAACACCAAAAGAGTTGCAAAGTGAGTCACGTGTGTGTCCGGAGAAAGCGTGGCCATCAGAAAGCAGAGGCCCTGAGGCAGGTATATGTGAAGAGCAGGGAAGAGAGGTGGGACCTCCAGGTGGCAGCGTGAGGAGCTCGGGACCCAGGTGCCCTCAGAGAAGACATCTGATGCTGGCTAGAATTAGCAAAGACAGCCATGTAGCGTCTCTAGGGATTGATCAAAGGGCTACAAGAAACAGAAGCATTTATTTAATAAAATCTACAGGAGCTGAGAAAGAACAGTGGGAGGCAGTGACAAGCCGGGCTGCAGCCATGCGCTCACGGTCCTGCCTTGCAGAACTACCCCAGTGGGCTCCGCAGCCCGGTGGCAGTCCCCCCTCCCCGCTCCCTGGGGGGAGAGCTGTTCCACATGGATCCAGCAGCCAAAGACTAGCACTTCCGGTTCCCGCAGCAGGGAGGGCCCAGGGCTGGTGCAGGGCTGGTGTGGGTGCTATTTCAGATGCACGTTCTAGAACTCGGGACTCTGGGACTGGGAGCGAAAGCCTGTGTCTCTCTCCAGCCCTTGGGAGGTGCAAGAACTCCCAGGAGAGCCTTCTCTTCTGCCAGGCTCCACAATCTACAGATGCCTCCACAAATTGCTCCGAAGGTTGAGGGTTATTGTTAAGCTGATTAACAGATGTCCCCACAGCTTCCCAGAAGGGAAATCTGATGCGTCCCTGTCCACAGATGAGGAAACAAGTTGGAGAAGCCAGGCCCTTACCCAGACCTCAGGGCTCATACAGGCCGGCGCAGGGCTCAGATCCCAGCTCCCTGGGTCCCAGCTCCCTGACCTACCACCCCCCCCACCCCCCCACCCCCACCCCCCCCCCCACCCCCGGCTGTAGATTTGCTTCTCGAAGTTTAGATCCTGGCCAGCAGCAGGGCACCTCAGAGCTGGTTAGGGACGCAGAATCTCAGCCCCGGAGCCAATGAGGCGCTGCACTTCACCAGCACACGAGCTGGCCGGACACCTGGGCCTTCCGCAGAGCACTCCACACGGACACCTGGGCCTTCCGCAGAGCACTCCACACGGGACAGCCCTCGGAGTGTTTGCTGCATCGCATTCACTCCCGTTGAAAACTACAAAACCAAAGGAGTTTCCTTTGACGGACATCCTTGAGATCCAAGCCAGAGAAACTCCCGCCGGACTCGTTGGCCTCAGCCTTCAACTTTCTTTTTCATTATTTATTTATTTATTTTTTTTAATCCTCATCCGAGGACATTTTTCCATTTTTTTGTACAGACAGTGTGGGAGGGAGAGAGAGGAAGAGAGAGAGAGAGGGAAACATCGATGTGAAAGGGACACATCGAGTGGCTGCCACCCGCACGACCAACCAGGGCCGGGGACAAACTGCAACCGAGGTACATGCCCTTAGCGGGAACCGAACCCGGGTCTCTCCGGACCGCAGGCAGACGCTCTAACCGCTGAGCCAAACCGGCCAGGGCTCTTTTTCATTATTTTTTAAATTAATTTCATTGGGGTGACATTGGTGAATAAAACGACATCGGTTTCCAGGGTACAATTCTGCAGTACATCATCTGTACATTGTATATTGTGTGTTTACCACCCCAAGTCAAGTCTTCTTCCACCACCATTTAGTCCCCCTTTACCCTCTCCTACCCCCCCCCACCCCCTTTCCCTCTGGTCATCACCGTATTGTCTGTCTAGGAGCCTTTAGCTTTCTGAATGTGCGTGAGAGCCGAACACGCTGCGCACCGACACCCACAGCTCGTCGCCTCACGTGAACCTCGTGCGTCTGGTTTATACTGTCTGTTTGAACCGTCTGAGCCAACATTGCCAGAGGGCGACCTCTGTGAGCACTTCATCATGGTCACACCACATTCAGTGCTCCCTCCCCAAGTTCACGGTCAGATTTCCCCCAGTTGTCCCCAGACATTTTTCTTCACCAGAAAGTAACCAAGGCTCACACCGTTGCACTTGCTACTCTGACTCTTTCTCTTATTCTAGAACCTCCCTTATTTGTTCTCATGACATTGAATTGTTTCAATGTTTTCTTTAATTTCTAGAGAGGGAGAGAGGGATAGAAACATTGATGAGAGAGAAACATCAGTTAGCTGTCTCCTGCACGCCCCTTACTGGGGATGAAGCCCACAACTGGGGATGTGCCCTGACCAGGAATGGAACCAGTGATCTCTTGGTGCGTGGGACAATGTTCAGTCCACTGAGCCACTGGCTGGGCACATGACATTGAATTTTTTTTTATTCTTCACCTGAGGATATTTTTTCATTTATCATCAGATAGAGGGGGTTGGGCAGACATCAATGTGAGAGAGACACACCGACCAGTTGCCTCCCCCATGACCCGACCTGACTGGGGACAAACCACCACCGAGGTACATGCCCTGGACCAGAATCAAACCCGAGACTCATTGGTCCGAGGGCCGACACTAACCACTGACCCAAACCGGCCAGGGCATGACACTACTTTCTGAAGCATGTGTCTAACCTTGACCGTACAGCCCACAGGCGGGCTGTGACTGCCCTGGGGTGGTCCAGCAGGGGTTGTGACCTTTCCCCTTGGTCACAGGGACACCAGTACAGGAAGCACCGGCAGTCCGACCCCTGGCCATGCTGAGCCAGGTCAGGCCTCAGCAATGGGCTGCTCGCCACGAGCACGCCTCAGCTTTCTCAGGAAGCTGGGGTGGGGAGGGGCTTCTTTCAACTCCAGGAAGGGCGGTTTCCCCTCCCAGTGTCAGGGCTGGACCTCCTGACGCGCAGGCTTGTTTTCCTTGAGACCTGCGCCCTGGGAGCCCAGGCCCAGCACAGGGGCCAGCCCAGTCCTGTGTCTCCAGAGAAATAACCCAAGGAGGCTAGTTCTCCTCTGGCCAGGAGCTGAGCAGAGCATCACGGGGACGTGGGACCCAACGGGGATCATCTCCCCAGAGGTCCTGCCTCTTCTCACAGGTTATCATCTAACTTTTATCTCTACACTATGGATCTACCAAGGACCTCGAAGGTCAATAAATTCTGGGGTTAGCGCCTGGCCGCTGTGGCTCAGTGGTTGAGTGACGTCCCATGCATCAAGAGGCTGCTGGTTCAATTCCCGGTCAGGGCACATGCCCAGGCTGTGGGATGATCCCCAGTGGGGGGCATATAGGAGGTAGATGATCGATGTTCTCTCTCATTGATGTTTCTATCTCTCCCTCTGCCCCTCTCTCTCAAATCAATAAAGAAAATATATTTTAAAATAAAATAAATAAATAAAAGGCTTTCAGAAAAAAATTCCATTTCTTGGCAAAATAAAATCTTAATCACTAAAAAAATATAGAAAAAAAATTCTGGGGTTAGCATTCAGGCAGCAGATGTGTGGGTGGCCTGTGCGGCGACTGGACAGAACCCTGGAACAAACTCGATCGTTTTACCAGTGCACCAACTAAATACCACTTTTCTATAAATGCAACTTAAGCCAAGTCAAAGTTTTGTTTAAAAACTGCCTGAATGCAGAAACATGACGGATTACATCTGTGTTCCGAGCAAACCCATGGGGGCCAGGTCTGAATGTTCTGAGCTGAATGTTCCGCGGTGACCGGCTGGGGATTGAGAGGGTGAGAACCCCCGGCTGCCTGCTGAGACCCCCGGCCACGGACAGCGGGCAGCCAGCATGAGAACCCCACCCCCCGACACCCCCACACTCACCCTCTGGAGAAAGGTGCCCAGGTGCTCTCTCCTTGGGTCTATTTGCCCGGGAAGTGCCAGGCACCAGGGCACAGGCATGAAAGGCACCAGGGTCTGCTCAGCACCCGGAGGGAGACACAGAGCGAAGTAACCAGCCCTGGCCCAGCAGAAAGTAACCCCAACCACAAATTTGAGTGAAGGAAAAAACAAGTGAAATACTTTTTTTTTTCCCCCTTTATTGATTTTAGAGAGACAGGAAGGGAGAGAGAGAGAGAGAGAAACGTCGATGAGAGAGAACATTGATTGGCCGCCTCCTGCATGCCCCCCACTGGGGATTTGGCCCACAACCTGGGCATGTGCCCTGACCGGGCATCGAACCAGTGACTTCTTGGTGCCTGGGTCGCACTCAACCACCGAGCTACACTGGCCAGGCAGTGAAATCAATTTTAATAATGCATCTCATCTACCCAAAATGCCCTAAATATTACCATTTCAACATATAATCAATCTAAAAAACTGTTCGTGAGAACTTTTGCAGACTTCTTCACAGTGAGTCTGTGAAATCCAGCATGTGTTTCAGGCCACAGGCACACGTCCCTCGGGAGCAGCCCCAGCCCAGCACGCGGAGGCCAAGGGCGTCTCGGCCACATCGGCTCTGCATCCAAAGACGAGAGGGAGTTTGCCTGGAGGACAAGCGGGGGCACCTCACGGCCAAAGGCGCAGGGGGGGCGGTCAGGGAGGACTGTGAGCACCTTGAGGAGGGTTTGCACTTTGTCCTGGGGACGCTTCAAGGATCCCTGAAGGAAGAGCTTCAGGCAGGCCGAGCCGAGGCTGGAGGGGGCGCAGAAGCTGGGGGACGGCTGGAGGTCTGAGCTCCGCCGGGAGAGTGGGGGGGTGGAGGCAGGGTTCTGGCTGACTGGGGAGGCCCAGGGTAACGGGAAAGGCAGGCAGGTGACTCCCGAGGAGCGGCCGCCGCTCTCTGCCAAGCTTTCGGTTCCGTCTACAAAGAGCTGGGCACGGAGCAGTGTGCAGGCCTTGTCCTCGCTGCGCTAGGGGTCAGGCTGACCTTCAGCTGTCCGGCCGGACCGAGGAGCAGCACAGTCTCATGTGAGGCTTGAGAGAAGTGACAGGTGAGGGCTTCCAGTGGGGGGCAGCTTAAAAGGCCAGCTTCTTTTTTTTTTTTTTTTTTTTTTGGTACGTGCCCCCAGCGGGAACCGAACCCAGGACTCTCTGGTCCTCAGGCCGATGCTCCAGCCGCTGAGCCAAACCAGCCAGGGCAAGGGAACATCCACCGGAACAGGGATGTCTCTGGGGGCCATAAGGACTGGCCTGGCCTGGGGTCCAAGAGGGCAGGGTCCTGGGCTTCGGGGAGGGACCAAGGCAAGCCCGTGCTCTCAGTCCTGACTGTAGGGCCTGAGGGGGCGTGAGGCTGTGGTTTATTCCAGAGCTGCTCTGTGGGTGATGAGAAAAGGCTTCTCCGTGGGTGATGAGTGCATTTTCCTTTTAGGAAGCAGGGCACACTGAGTCCCTGAATGCAGCCAGCAGAGGCCAACGATTCCCGACACCTTCATTTTGACCTGGTCCCGCCTCCGTGTTTACCGAGGGCTCTGACATGCCTTTTATTCTGCACTCGCTGCCTTGCTGAACCTGCTCTAAAAATGTCTGCAGTTCTTCCTGGCATTAGTCACTGCCTGGTGAGGAAGGCTCTGGTCCGTCAATCTGTAAATCCTCTCGCTCTCTCCACCCAGGTTTTAAGAATAAAAGCTGAAAATGGTGCTCCTCTGGATCCGAGTCCCATTTCACAGGCAGCTTCTTTCTGGGTACCATCGATTGCTGTCAGCTCACGAATGTCACCCTGGCCTTAGCGACGGACAGGCAGTGGGCACCGACACTCATGTTCCCCTAATAACTGACTTCCTGTTAGTGAAAAGACACAGGGCCTTTTCTTCCCCGCAAGCTTTCTGGCGATGCTACTTGAACACCATTGAGCGGGCAACTGTTTCTTTTTTTTTTTTTTTAATCCTCACCCGAGGACATTTTTGCATTTTTTGTTCAGATAGAGTGGGAGGGAGAGAGAGGAAGAGAGAGAGAGAGAAACATCGACGTGAAAGGAACACATCAAGTGGTTGCCACCCGCACGACCAACCAGGGCCAGAGACAAACTGCAACCGAGGTATGTGCCCTTAGCGGGAACCGAACCCGGGTCTCTCTGTACCGCAGGCCGACGTTCTAACCGCTGAGCCAAACCAGCCAGGGCCCGGCAACCGTTTCTTAAATGAAAGACACATGATTATGTGCTGAAATCTGCCAATAAAAATGCTACAACGAATGGGGAACAAGATCGGAATTTGGGTGCATTTCTGTGATTGAGAAAGGAAAGGGTGTCTAAGCTGATCCAATCTGATCAGCAACCAAGGAACAGGCATTTCCTAGCCAAGGCCTTCCTGTGGGACTGGCCGGGTGTATTTCTAACAGTTCCAATGCAGTGGAAGGCAGTACCCAGTCTTTCTACATCCCGATAAACATGTAGAAATAATTGCTTTCAGACCCCTTCCCACCACTCCGGCTCCTGGTGCCTGACACCCCACCTTATCCAAACGTTCTCCCACCTGATGTGAAACAGTCCTTGAACGTGTGTAACTCGCCGAAACCGCTGTGCACAGCTGTGTTTCTCTTTGTCCTCCTCCCTATACAAGCTTCCCCTCCCTTTCCCCTCCCTGTTTCAAGTTTCTTGGGGCTCCGCTCTTGGGCATGTCCTCAGTTAGGTCAAAATAACATTTCTTTTCCTAAATTCACACTCAGTTGCTTTTCATTGAGATGACAACTTTTTAAGGCCTTGGGCAAAGCCCCCCTTTTTTGGCCTTCCCTCCCTCAGTCCCAGCCTCGCCTACCCCATTCTAACTACATAACTCATCTGTCCCCGAACATCTGCTCCTTCCACACCCTGATCATGTGGATCCTTCGGCTGGGAGGCACTTTCAGCCCTTCCTGCGACTCTGGGCCCCAGCACCCTGTGGGAGGTGCTCTGAACATCTGTGGAACGCGCCAGGCGCTCGGCGGGCACCGCCTCGCCGCGCAGGATCGGCGTGCCTTCAGACTTCGTGACTGTGTTTGTTCAGGTGCACTGAGCTGACTTCTGTGTGCACAGTGAGCCTACGAAATGAACGGGTGCGCGCCCAGTGCTCAAGTCACCCCACTTAATGCCCCGTTTTGTTAACCGCACGCTATGCATTGAATTGTGTCCCCAACATGATGCTTCAGCCCTAACCCCAGGACCTGTGGATGTGATTTTATTTAGAAAGAATCTTTACAGATGAACAAGTTGAGATGAGTGGGTGGTGTGTCCTTATTAACTGGGGAAATTTGAACACAGAGAGGAACACAGGGAGAACACCATGTAAATACAAAGCCAGAGTCCTGGCCGGTTTGGCTTAGCGGTTAGAGCGTCGGCCTGAGGTCCAGAGAGACCCGGGTTCGGTTCCCGCTAAGGGCACGTACCTCGGTTGCAGTTTGTCCCCGGCCCTGGTTGGTCATGCGGGTGGCAGCCACTCGATGTGTTCCTTTCACATCGATGTTTCTCTCTCTCTCTCTTCCTCTCTCTCCCTCCTACTCTATCTGTACAAAAAATGGAAAAATGTCCTCGGATGAGGATTAAAAATAAATAAAAGTAAATACAAAGGCAGAGACGGGCCGATGCATCTACGAGCCAAGGAACTCAGAGATGGCCAGTAGCCACCAGGAGCTGGGGTAGGGGTTGGAAAAGATGCCCCTCACAGCCTCGGAAGGAACCAGCCCTGCCCATGGAATTGGACTTCTGGACTCTAGAATTGAGAGAGAATAAATCTCATTTGTTATTTTGTTATCACCACCCTAGAAGACTAATACACCCCACTTTTACAAATGAGGACACCAAGGCAGAGAAGTCTCATATGAGTTCGTAAGTGCCAGGGCCGCTTTCGAACCCAGGCGTGGGCATCCCCCTCGGTCTACATTTCTTTTTAACAAAGCTTCGCTGAGGTGCGTCCAGATGGACTGGACTGCACTGGGAGGCAGTCAGATTTGCAGGTGAGCTCCTCAGAAGCCGAAGTCTTCAAGCTCTGTGTCTGGGGGGGGAGAATGTTGTTCCTGGATAAAGCATTGCCTCCTGTCAGACTGAGGGCCCCCCTTTGTAACAAAAACAGACCCCTCCTTCCTGAAATGAAATGGATAAACAACCTGCTACACCTACAGTTAAAAAGGCAATGAAGCCCTGGCCGGTTTGGCTCAGCGGTTGGAGCGTCGGCCTGCGGACCAGAGAGTCCCGGGTTTGGTTCCCGCTAGGGGCACGTACCAAAAAAATAAAAATAAATATAAATATATAAAAAGGCAATGTAATGCCCTGACTATAGTATAAAGGAGAAAGACATTTATAATAACAGCAGCTGAGTTTCGACATACACATGCCTGGGCTGTGCTTGGGCGGCCAAGCAGAGTCATTGCTACAGTTAGAAAAGCCAGCGACGCACTCAGTGGGCCACGCAGATCCCGTCAGCGTTGCCATGGGAAATGTGACTTGATGAAAGGCTGAACAGCTCTAGGTAAAGGTCGGAGCCAAGCAAAGTATAATCTTCTGTCAATTTGCATGGTTTAAACTCCTGGGAAATAAGATTAAAGCCATGCAAAAATGTCTTTGTGCTTGTATTAACCAGCTTGGGCAGCGGCACCAAATTCCAGACAGGGCAGCGTAAACCACAGACATTTACTTCTCATAGCTTTAGAGGCTGGAAGTCCGAGATCTGGGTGCCGGTCCGGTCAAGGGGTTCTGGGGAGAGTTCACTTCCTAGTGTCTGTGTCCTCAATCTGGTGTCTCCTCACATAAGGACACTAATCCAATCATATGAGGGCCCACCCTTATGACTCCATTTCGCCATAATTTCTTCCTTGGTCCAAATGCTGCCACACTGAGGGTTAGGACCTCAACGTATGCATTTGGGGGTGGGGGCACAATTCAGTCCATGGCAGTGGTTTTGATATAAATAGATCTGAGGCCACCTGTCACTACTTGAGCCAAATTAAGCAGAGACAGGGTTGAATCATACACAGACGTTTATTCCAATAATGCCAGCAGTATGGAGAGAGCAGCAGGTCATCCTCAAAATTCTGCTCTAACCCCCCTTGCCAGCCGGCTGATTACATAGGGAAGAGGGACATAGCTACATGCAGCTGTGAGCTGCAGGTGTAACGCGAAAGGGGGCGGGAGAGTCTGCAGTCTGGCCTCCAGGAGCTTGAAGTCCAATAACAAAGTGGCTAAACGTCTCTGATGCTACAAACAGCTCAGCCCATTCCTGGGACCCAGAGAATGGTCAGCATTCCTGAGGCAAACTCCCAGAGGGGGTCAGAGTCCGGGCACAGCAACCACGTCCAAGTGTGTTCTGTCCTTGGTCTCTTTTCAAAATGTATTTCTTTTCTGAATACTGGACCCACCAGGCTCTGAGGCATCTTATCTTTTCGCAGCCCTGTTTTTCTTCATGCAGCACATCCTCCAGTTTTTGTAACAAAGCCTACCTATAGTTAGTAAGGTGAATAATCGTTAACTCTATTCTTTTTTTTTTTCTTAAAATTTTTTTTCTTCATTGATTTTGGAGAGAGAGGAAGGGAGAAGGAGAGAGAGATAGAAATATCGATGAGAGAGAACATCGACTGGCTTCCTCCTGCATGCCCCCACTGGGGATTTGGCCCACAATCTGGGCATGTGTCCTGACCGGGAATTGAACCAGCAACCTCTGGGTGCATGGGTCCACGCTCAACCACCGAGCCACACCTGGCCATGCTGTGGTTCTATTCTTTTTTTTTTAATCCTCACTGGAGGACATTTCTTCGTTTTGTTTGTGTGTTTGTTTTGTTTGTTTGTTCAGATAGAGTGGGAGGGACAGAGAGAGAGAAACATCGATGTGAAAGGGACACATCGAGTGACTGCCACCCGCCTGACCCAACCAGGCCCAGGGACAAACTGCAACTGAGTTACGCGCCCTTAGCGGGAACCGAACCCGGGTCTCTCTGGACCACAGGCTGACACTCTAACCGCTGAGCCAAACCGGCAGGGCTGTGGTTCTATTCTTATGCATGCCCCTCCCCTTAACAGCTTGGTGTAAAACACCTTAAATTCTAGATTAGGGTCATCGTTAACAGATTTTTACTTGCTTGAATGAATACCAGTTCTTTTTGTGGGGGGTCATTCTGTACTTTGCTGGGTGGGAAGCCTGTCTCACCTGGAATGCAAGTCACTAGAGCACTCTAACCCTTGGACAATCAAAAGTGGGCAGATACCCAATCACACTGAGCTGGGGTCAACCAACTGAGCGCCACTGTCCATGGGAGGTTGCTGGAGACCCTCTGTGGGGAAGGCATGTGCTGGAGAACATTTCAGCAGTTTTGCTAGGATATAGCTAGAAATAGTTTCCTTCCTTCCTCCCTCCCTTCCTCCCTCCCTTCCTTCCTTCCTTCCTTCCTTCCTTCCTTCCTTCCTTCCTTCCTTCCTTCCTTCTTTCCTTCCTTCCTTCCTTCCTTCCTTCCTTCCTTCCTTCTTTCCTTCCTTCCTTCCTTCCTTCCTTCCTTCCTTCCTTCCTTCCTTCCTTCCTTCTTTCCTTCCTTCCTTCTTTCCTTCCTTCCTCTCTTTTTTTTGTTAATCCTCACCTGAGGATATTTTCCCAATGATGTTAGATAGAGTGGGAGGGAGGGAGAGAGAGAGAGAGAAAGAAACATGAATGTGAGAGAGACACATCAATCGGCTGCCTCCCACACAACCCCAACCAGGGCCAGGGTTGGAACTTGCAACCCAGGTACATGCCCCTGACCAGGGATTGAACCTGCGACCCTTCTGTCCACAGCCCAGAGCTCTAACCGCTGAGCCAAACCAGCCAGGGCTAGAAATAGTTTTCTTTATACTTATCCTGCTTGGGAATGACTGTGCTTCTTCCACGGGTGGGTTTGTGTCTTTCGGAAGAGTCTCAGCTTCTCTATCTTCAAATATTGTTTCACTCCATTCTTTCTCTCCTCTCCACCTGGGACCCTGACTACACATGCACGAGACCTCTGTTTATGTTCCAAGCGTCCTTTGTGTTCTTTCTATGATTTTTAAAAATTCTCTTTTCTCGCTCAGCCTGTGTAGCTCAGTGGTTGAGCATCAACCCATGCACTCAGAGGTTGCCGGTTGGATTCCCAGTCAGGGCACATGCCCAGGTTGTGGGCCTGATCCCCAGTGGGGGCATGCAGGAGGCAGCCAATCGATGTTCTCTCTCATCGATATTTCTATCTCTCTCTCCCTCTCCCTTCCTCTCTCTCTAAAATCCATAAAGAAAAAAAAAGTTTTTAATTCTATTTTCTCGGTGTGCTTTGTTTTGCTTTTTCCTATTAATCAGTCTTCCAGTTCACTCGTCTTGTCTGCGTCCAATCT
Source organism: Molossus molossus (assembly GCF_014108415.1). Classification (NCBI taxonomy): domain Eukaryota; kingdom Metazoa; phylum Chordata; class Mammalia; order Chiroptera; family Molossidae; genus Molossus; species Molossus molossus. The sequence goes on along the minus strand of NW_023425388.1, from coordinate 5,850,552 downwards.
CCCATCAAATCCATCACTGACTGGTTGATTTCAGACGTATTTTTATCCATGGCTCTTATACAGAGCTGGTAGGCATTTCTCTGGCACATTTATATAAGTGCAGTGTGACAAAGAATGCATCCAAATTCTTGGAAATGTGCATGCCTGCTAATCCCCAAATCCCACTGCTAGACACTTGCCTTCGGAGGTAATCATGCAATTGCGTAGGCCGTGTGCAAATATGTACTCCCAGAGCTGTTCGTAACGCGGGGGTTGGGTCCATAGGACCTCGGAGGCGGACCTCGGGTAGAACCAATTGCCAGAGGGACTCCGTAAGGGGCTCTGCCCAGTCCAATGCCACGCTCTTCTCCAGGGTTGGAACCGAGCGCTGTTGCTCTGAGTGCCTGGAAAAATACTGATGTGTGTTCAGAGGCCTCCCGTTCAAACACAAAGCCTGTGAACATGAGAGGCCGGCTCCGCACGACAGCACTCCGGCTACAGGACAGACAGTGGGCTCAGCTGAGCGAGGAGCCAGTCAGCTCCCTCGGCACAGGACCCCTGATCCCCGACCCACCGCACCCGGCCCGCCTCAGGTTAAATAAGACTACACTGCAGTGAAGCACCACCAACTGAGACCAGGACTTGCTGAAGAAAAAAACTAAATGTCCGTGTGTTGGAATAAAATATTGTCATGAACAATGCCCATGTAGAACCATTTTGATTGACATGGAAAGGTGTGAACTATCACATGTTAATAAAAATGGCAAGTTATAAACCAGCATGGGTGGCCTGATTCTTTTACTTTATTTTTATTTTTTATTGATTTTAGAAAGAGAGGAAGGGAGGGAGGGAGAGAGAATATCGATTGGCCACCTCCTGCCTTCCCCCTAACGGGGATTGGGCCCACAACCTGAGCATGTGCCCTGACCGGGAATCGAACCAGCAACCTCTTGGTTGCATGGATCAGTGCTCAACCACTGAGCCACATGGGCCAGGCCTGATTCTTTTATTTTGAAAAAATAACAATTCCAGATTCACATCAAAATGTAACCAATAGGTTATACACATGATTTTTATTTATGAACTTGTATTTTTTAAAAATCCATAGAGCCTATTTTTTATTTTATTTATTTATTTTTTAAATTTTATTTTTGTTACAGATGTTTCTTCTTTTTTCGCCATTGACACCCTCCTCCCCATCCTCCCCACCCCATCCCCGGCTTTGTTGTCCACGTCCATTGGTTATGTGTACATGCATATAAGTCCTGTGGTGTATCTCTTCCCTCCCCCCACCACCCTCTCTCCTGAGGGTTGTCAGTCTGTACCCTACTTCCACATTTCTGGGTCTACCCTATTCCTCAGACTGTTATGTTTATTATATTTCACAAATAAGTGAGATCATGTGGTATTTGTCTTTTTCTGCTTTCTTGTTTCGCTTAGAATAATACTTTCCAGGTCGTCTCAAAGGATAAGAGATCTTTCTTTCTTACAGCTGCATAGTACTCCATTATGTATATGTACCACGGCTTTTTTATCCATTCGTCTGCTGATGGACACTTGGGCTATTTCCAAATCTTAGCTATTATAAATAGTGCTGCTATGAACATGGGGGTACATATATTCTTTCTGATTGGTGTTTCAGGCTTCTTAGGGTATTTCTAGAAGTGTAATCACTGAGTCAAATGGCAGTTCAATTTTTAATTTTTTGAGGTAACACCATATTGTTTTCCATAGTGGCTGCGCCAGTCTGCATTCCCACCAGCAGTGTACTAGAGTCCCTTTTTCTCCACACTCTCGCCAACACTTGTTGTTTGATGATTTGTTGATGGCGGCCATTCTGACAGGTGTGAGGTGATACCTTATTGTTGTTTTAATTTGCATCTCTCTGATGATTAGTGATGTTGAGCATTTCTTCATATGTCTCTTGGCCATTTGTATGTCCTGTTTGGAGAGGTGTCTATTCAGCAACTCTGCCCATTTTTTAATTGGGTTCTTTGTTTTCCTTTTGTTGAGTTGTATGAAAACTATATATTTTGGAAATTAACCCCTTATCTGATGTATCATTGGCAATGATGCTCTCCCATACAGTGGGTTGCCTTTCTATTTTGATGGTTGTTTCTTTTGTTGTGCAAAAGGTTTTTAGTTTGATGTACTCCCATGTGTTCATTTTTTCCTTTGTTTCTGTTGCCCTAGGTGATGTATCAGTGAAAATTCTGCTGCATATGATGTCTGAAATTTTGTTGCCTACATTTTCTTCTAGAATTTTTATGGATTCAGGGGTCACATTTAAGTCTTTTATCCATTTTGAGTTTACTTTTGTGTATGGTGTAAGCTGATGGTCTAGTTTCATTTTTTTGCATATAGCTGTCCAGTTTTCCCAACACCATTTATTAAAGAGGCTGTCTTTACTCCATTGTATGCTCTTGCCTCCTTTGTCAAATATTAATTGAGCGTAATGTCTTGGGTCCATTTCTGAGAACAAGGTATGTGCTTCCACTTTTTTATAACTTCCTCTATTTCTTTTTTCAATGACCTGAGTTATCTGTGAATAGGTCCTTTGCTTCTTTGGTTAAGTTTATTCCTAGGTATCTTAATTTTTTTGCCGCAATGGTAAATGGGTTTTTTTCAGTTTCTCTTTCTGTGAGTTCATCATTGATGTATAAGAATGCCATCGATTTCTTGATGTTAATTTTGTATCCTGCTACTTTGCCAAATTCATTTATTAAGTCTAGTACATTTTGATGGAGTCTGTAGGGTTTTCTATGTATAATATCATGTCATCTGCAGATAATGACAGTTTCACATCCTCCTTTTTAATTTGGATTCCTTTTATTTTTTCTTCTCGTCTGATTGTTGTGGCTAAGACTTCCAGTACTATGTTAAATAAGAGTGGCGAGCCCTGGCCGGTTTGGCTCAGCGGTTGGAGCGTCGGCCTGCAGTCCTGAGAGACCTGGGTTCGGTTCCCGCTCAGGGCATGTACCTCGGTTGCAGTTTGTCCCCGGCCCTGGTCGGTTGTGCGGGTGGCAGCCACTCGATGTGTTCCTTTCACATCGATGTTTTTCTCTCTCTCTCTGTTCCTCTCTCTCCCTCCCACTCTACCTGAACAAAAAATGGAAAAATGTCTTCGGGTGAGGATTAAAAAAAAACAAAACAAAATAAGAGTGGCGAAAGTGGGCATCCCTGTCTTGTTCCTGTTCTTAAGGGAAATGCTTTTAGTTTCTTCCCATTGAGTATGATGTTGGCTGTAGGTCTTTCATATATGGCCTTTATTAGGTCGAGATATGATCCTTCTATTTCCACATTGCTGAGCGTATTTATCAGAAATGGATGCTGAATTTTGTTGAATGCTTTTCCAGCATCTATTGATATGATCATGTGGTCTATCTTTGAGAATGTCCCATGTGCACTTGAGAAGAATGTGAATTTTGTAGTTTTGGGGTGTAATTCTCTGTAGATACCTATTAAATCCATTTGGTCTAGTGCTTCATTTCGAGTCTCTGTTTCCTTGCTAGTTTTTTGTCTAGAGGATCTATCCAGTGATGTCAGCGGGGTGTTGGAGTCCCCTGCTATGATTGTATTGCTATCGATTTCTCCTTTGAAGTCCTGCAGAAGATTTTGAATATATTTTGGTGCTCCTATATTGGGTGCATATATGTTTATCAAGGTTATATCTTCCTGTTGGATAGATCCTTTCAATATTATGTAGTGGCCTTTTTTGTCTCTAGTTATGGCCTTCATTTTGAAATCTATTTTATCAGATATGAGTATTGCTACCCCAGCTTTTTTTCCCTTTCTGTTTGCTTGGAAGATTTTTTTCCATCCCTTCACTTTCAACCTATGTGAGTCTTTTGTTGTGAGCTGGTCTCTTGTAAACAACATATAGATGAGTCGTGCTTTCTTATCCAATCAGCTACTCTGTCTTTTTATCTGAGCATTCAGTCCATTAACATTTAAGGTGATTATTGATATGTACTTATTTATTGCCATTTTTGTTTATTGTGGTTATATTTTTCTTCCTATTTCTTCTACTAATTACAGCAGCCCTTTTAACATTTCTTGCAGAGCTGGTTTGGTGCTAATGTATACCCTTAGCCTTTTTTTTTGTCTGTGAAGCTCTTTATTTGACCTTCTATTTTGAATGATAGCCTTGCTGGGTAGAGTAGTCTTGGATTCAGATCCTTGTTTTTCATGACCTTGATTACTTCATGCCATTCCCTTCTGGCCTATAGTGTTTCTATTGAGAAGTCAACTGATAGTCTTAAGGGGGTTCCTTTGTAGGTAACCTGTTGCTTATCTCTTGCTGCTTTTAGGATTCTCTCTTTGTCTTTAATTTTTGGCATTTTAATTATGATGTGTCTTGGTGTGGGCCTGTTTGAGTTCTTCTTACTTGGGGCTCTCTGTGCTTCTTGAACTTGAATGCGTTCTTCCTTCACCAAATTAGGGAAGTTTTCTGTCACTATTTCTTCAAATATATTCTCTAATCCTTGCTCATTTTCTTCTTCTTTGAGGGCTCCTATGATGCAAATATTATTACGTTTCCAGTTGTCCCACAGTTCTCTTAAGCTGTTTTCCTGTTTTTAATTGTTTTTTTCCTTTTGGTTTTCTGATTGGTTGATTTTTTCCTACCCTGTCTTCTAATGCACTGATCCAGTCCTCAGCTTCCTCTACTGTGCTGTTTAGACTTTCCAATGTGTTCTTTATTTCTGATACGTCATTCTTGATTTCTTCTTGGTGGTTTTTAATTCCCAATTGGTTAATTTTCAACATTTCTATGTCCTTACTCATGCTATTGAGCTTCTTCAAGATCATGGCTCTGAATTCTAGCTCTTTTAACTTGCTTAACTGCTCCACATTTATCTCATCTTTGGTAGAGGTCTCTTGTTCTTTCTTTTGGCTTTTGTTTCTTTGTTTCACCATTTTGGCTATCACAGTGGGCTTTGGAGCCTGCCAAATTTTCCTTGTGGGTGTTGGTGTTCTGCCGTTTGTGGCTCCCTCTCCTGGGTTTGGGTGAGTGAGGGAGGACCCACGTTAAACACCACTGTCAAGACTTACTTTCCTGGTTAGAGTTGCTAGCCCAGGAATGGTTCAGTTATCCTCTCGTTTTTTTGCCTGGAGGCTATCAGTAGCGGTTATTTGAAGAGCCTTGGGTTCTCAATCGAATGAAAAACTCTCTCAGGTGCTCAGGGTAAGTGGATTTCCTGAGGGTGGCACAGATGCTGGTTGTTAATGGGCCTCAGTTTGCATTTCAGTGGCCACCTGAGAAGGGTTGACTTTCCGAGGGAGGGGCCACCTCCTCTCCCCAGAGCCCTGGGAAAAAGATGGCCACTGTCCTGCATGGCCGAAACTCAGCAAAAGTTCTGAGTGCCCTCCAAATCCCGAGTGTCCCCACACAGTTCCAGTCTAGTCCGCCCTCCCTCTACCAGAGCCCAAGGCGAGTGGCTGTGGCTGTTTTAGCGTCTGTCCCGGCTCTGCGCTGTGGAGCCGCCTGGGAGTGTAACCCGAGGGCGCTGCTCACAGCTGAGGCTGCTGCCGACCGTGGGCTCCCAGCCCCCTCTCGTGCTTCTGCAATCCTACCAGGATTGGTTCAGTGTCCCTGGTTATATGGTCCTCCAAGCTGCTTTTCTGTTGCTTGTCCTCCTCAATTTGTCTTTATTTTAGTTGTAATTCCAGTTTGGTTCTGGGAGATGGTCTGTGTAGCTTCCACTCACTCCGCCGCCGTTTTGGAAAATCCCAGCAGAATTTATTTTAAATCATAACTTGGATTTGAGAACTTGACAGCAGTTTGCCAATCCCAGACACATGAAAAGTGTGGTATTTAATAAGGCACACTGCTGTAGCCTGAAACGTCCTCCTGCATCCCCTCCAATTGTCGAGGAATGGAATAGCAGAGCTGTCACTGCACTGGGCTCCTAGCAGGTGCCCAGTCTGTAAGAACGAGGTAGAACGAGGTGGAACGAGGCGGTGCAGGGTCTCCAGAAGTGCAGGTTTAATGGGAATTAGCCTGCTGGACTACCTCTAAGGAGAGAGTAGCAACCAGCTTGTACAGACTAGGGATTTTTAAACTCAGGGCTGGGGGGGGGTGGTTGTTCATCAGAGGAGACGTGGTTGTCTTTGATTGGTTGGGCCTGGGGTCTCCCCAGTTCTTGATTGGTCGGGGGTTGGGGTCTCCCAAGTTCTTGATTGGTCACAGGCTGGGGTCTCCTGAAACTTGTTTTTTGTTGTTTGCAGTTTTGGGTGGGTTAGGGTGGTTCCATCATTCGGATCCTCCTTATTGGAGTGATGGGTTTTGGTTTTCTGGAATGAGAGGCTTAGGGAAAGGTTCAATGATAAGAGTGATGGGTTTTGTTTTCTCGGAATGAGAGGTTTAGGGCAGTGATAGGGAAGTTGAGAGCTAACACAGTCAATGTCAGTTTTTGCCTCCAGCAGTAGATTGCAGTGTGTCTGGGCTGACTTGGGCGCAAGTGCAGCTCACAGTCTTCCACCAGCGTCTCCATGGGCTGATGGGTGAATTCAGTTGGTGTTTTCGTTCCTGTCCTTTCATTTTTTTTTTCAACTTGCTTTTGCAGTTTCTCCAAGATCTCTTCTGGAGTTGTGGAGGCCCAAAGCTTCGCCACTTTTTCACGAGATTTACCACCCTTATCTAAAACCACATCCCCCTTCCTGAGTTCTAAGAAATTGGAGAGATATGGACAGAGCTCAGCATTAGCCTCTCCTTCCGATGGAGGTGCTGCCATAGCTACACTTACAGCTTCGGCTGTCAGACCTTGTTCATGGTACCAGCTTTCTTCAGCATCTCGACGCCCGCAAGAACTCAGGCGTGTAAGGAATCGGGGGGGGGGGGGGGCGCCGCCAAATAAAACAGAAGAGACTGGAGAGCCAATCAGCCGAATAAACAGGGATCAGGCTTTATTGGGTACACTCCAGGCTGGTTCACAGACTCCGGGGGACAGGAGTCCGAGAAGCCGCGCTCAATGTAGGGGCTCGTGTCTTTTATATCTGCCTGTTGTAGCTGGAATTTGTCCCTTAGGGTTTGGCTCTGCGGGGGCTATCCATGGAGCCTCTGGAATGTGAATCGATAAGAGCAAGATGGGAGTTAATCTACAAGCTCGAAGCAGGCTGTTCAGGGTGGGAGACAAGGCTGAGCAAGCGAGACAATGGTCGAGCACTTTGCCTGGCGCCAGTCCCCAGGCCATTGGACAAGGCGGAGGCATGAGCACCAGGTCCCGCACCGAGCAGCCTCAGTCCAGAGCCGAGCTGGAGCCTAGATCCTATTTTTTAGAACAGTTTTAGTTTATAAAAAAACTAAGCAGATAGTGTAGAGAGTTCCCATATGCTCCCTCCTCCCAACACAGTTTCCCTGATTATTAACATCTGAATTCGTGTCATGCATTTATTACAATTGATGAACCAGATTATAGCATTATTATTAACTAAAGCCTGTAGTTGACACAAGGGTTCACTCTTGGCATTGTGCATCCTGTGGGTTTTGACAAATGTATGACGACATGTGTCCACCATTACAGTTTCATACAGAAGTATCACTGCCCTAAACATCCTCTGTGCCTCACCTGTTCACCCTCCTCCTCATTACTGGTTCCAGGGGCTCCCACCCCAGGTAAGCAGACCTCACCCCTCACTCTGTATCTCTACCTCTCCAGCTCTTGGGGTGGCAGTCTGCCATGCGACCTCAATTCTTTGACAGATCTAAGAAAAGTCATTGATTTTCAGTTCACCTTTTTTCTGGTTGTGAGAATAGGAGTGATGGAGTGATGACTTTAAAACTCTGTACACGAACTCCTAGGGAAGTCTCAGTTTGTTTCATTTTCAGAGAGAGAGAGAGAGAGAGAGAGAGACTACCCTGTGCAACCCTTTCTAAATCTGGATTTTTTTCTTGAAGAATTTAGTTTTCCTTTTTATTTGTTTTGCTTAGCTTTCTATGTCCTTTTAATTTTTTAAATTTAAAAAACAGCTTTATTGGAATATATTTCACATACCATGGAGGTCACCCATTTGAATGTATAATTCACATATAATTCAAAGGTTTTTAGTATATTCATAGAATTATGAATCCATAACAATAATTTTAGAACATTTCTGGTATAGTCACCCGCCAAATCATGTCCATATTAGCCATCACTCCCTGTTCTCTCCCCCTCCCCCGCCACTGGCAACCACTCATCTACTTCTGTCTCTATGGATTTGCCACTCTGGACATTTCACATCTATGGAATCCTGTGTTACGTGACCTTTTGTGACTGGCATCAGTGTTCTCTGGGGAAGAAGAACCGTTTGCCTCCTGCCTGTTCTGAGCTGGTTCTGAAGCTCGGGTTCTGGTCGGCTAAGCACCATCTTGGCCTGATTGTCGCCTGAAGGCAAGGGGGCACCCCCGCTCCATCCGCTCTTACACCTGAGCTCCGGCTCGCCCCTGAGCCGTGTGTCCGGGGGAGCCTGGGAGTCCTGGTCGAAAACAGTGCTCTTCATTTGTGTTTGATTAGCTCTACTACCGGGGAGCATGCCCAACAGCGAGGACACCCCGCCCAGGACAGCATCCCTGCCCCCTGTCCCACAGGTGCCCTGTGTCTAGCGCCCGAAGAGCCCCGAGCAGGAGAAGGCCAAAGGGTTAGGTGGAAGGCCAGACTGGAGTGCTGGAGAGAGGAGGGGAGTCACTGGGAAGAGGATGGGGGAAGAGGTGAGTGAAGGAGGGCTCTGGCTGCAGGCTTTGATGAATACAGCCCTGTGACAGCATCCTGAGTCCCCTCCGTGCACAGCCCCGGGGAGAAGGGGCAGGCACCGGTCACTTCCCTGGTGGAACATCACAGCTGAGGAGATTCCTCTGGGGACTGGCTGCCCAAGCAGAGCAGACCTGACTTGGCACAGGTCCAAACACCAGGCCAACTCCGTGCGTGCAGGCCCTTCCTGGGCAGGAAAGTTCTACCTTCCCGTCAGCGGTCACGGCCCCAGCCCAGCCTCCTGTGTCTGCCAGCCGCGCGCCCCACAGCATCTGGCACGAACGGGAACATCCAGCCACACCTCCAGATTCCTTCTAAAGGAGCGTTGTTTCATCGCCCTTGCCTATCGCTTGTATTTGTTTTGCTTCAATCTGAATTGTAAGGTCTCAACGTGTAGGAAATTGGCTTTCATTATATTTGAGCTTGTATCAAGTTCACTTGCCTTTTTTTTTTTTTTTTTTAATCCTCACCCGAGGACACCTTTCCATTTTTTGTACAGATAGAGTGGGAGGGAGAGAGAGGAAGGGAGAGAGAGAGAGAAACATCGACATGAAGGAACACATCGAGTGGCTGCCACCCGCACGACCAACCAGGGCCAGGGACAAACTGCAACCGAAGTACGTGCCCTTAGCGGGAACTGAACCCGGGTCTCTCCGGACCGCAGGCCGACGCTCTAACCGCTGAGCCAAACTGGCCAGGGCTTGCCTTTTTTTTTAATTGCAGTAAAAGATATAAAACATAAATTTACCATTTTAACCAATTGTAAGTAGAGTTTAGTGATTGTTTATTTATTTATTTATTTATTTTTAATCCTTACCCGAGATATTTTTACATTTATCTTCAGACAGGGTGGGAGGGAGAGAGAGAGAAAAAAACATCGATGTGAGAGGGTTACATCGATTGGTTGCCACCCGCATGACCCCAAACGGGGCCAGGAACGAACCGCAACCGAGGTACGTGCCCTTGGTTGGAACCCAACCTGAGACTCTTTGGTCCACGGGCTGACACTCTAACCGCTGAGCCAGACTGGCCAGGGCCAGTTTAGTGGTTTTAAATACACTTATAATGTAAAACCATCACCACTATTCACGACTCTTTTCATCTTGTAAAACTGAAACTGCCCACCACACACTAACGCCCTATTCCCACCCACCCCAAGCTCCTGGCAACTGCCATCCTGCTTCCTGTCTGTGTGATTTTTGACCAATCTGAGAACCTCATGTAAGTGGAATCATTCACTCAGTATAATGTCCTCAAGTTCATCCATGTTGTGATATGTCAGGTTTTCTTCCTTTTTAAGGCTGAAAATAATCCATTTATGTACACACCACATTTTGCTTATCTATTCATGCCTAGATGAACATTTGAGGTGTGTCCACCATTTGACCATTGTGAATAATGTCATAATGCAACACAGGTGTACAGATATCAGTTTGAGTCCCTACTTTTAATTCTTTTGGGTATATACCCAGAAGTAGAATTGTTGGATCATATGATAATTTTATATTTACTTTTTTGAGAAATTGCCTTTTTATTTTTATTAACTCCTCACCCGAGGATATTTTTCTATTTATCTTCAGATAGAGTAGGGGAGTGGAAGAGAGGCAGAGTGAGAAAAACATCGATGTGAGAGGGACACATCAACTGGTTGCCTCCTGCTTGACTCAACCAGGGCTGGGTTGAACCACAACCAAGGTACGTGCCCTTGACTGGAATTGAACCCGCAAGTCGTTGGTCCATGGGCCAATGCTCTAACCGCTGAGCCAAACCGGCCAGGGCGAGAAATATTCTTTAAAAATTTTTATTATATTTATCTATTTTTCTTTATTGATTTTAGAGAGAAAAGAAGGGAAAAGGAGATAAAACATCAATGAGAGAGAATATAGATTGGCCACCTCCTGTATGTCTCGCACTGGGGATCGGGCCCACAACCTGGGCATGTGCCCTGGCCTGGAATCAAACTGGTGACTTCTTGGTGCATGGGTTGATACTCAACCACTGAGCCACACCAGATGGGCTGAAATTGCCTTTTTTTAAAAACCAGTTGATTGATTTATCCACTCATCTATTCATCCCTTCCTCCTTGTATCTCTCTCTTCACCTATACATTCATCCATTCATCCATCCATCCATCCACCCAACGTTTATTGACTAACAGCATCCAGGCACAGTGTGGATGTTGGGGTGTAGGACAGCTCTGGTCCCCTCCCTAATGGAGTTACAGTCTGGTGAAAATAAGCTGGTTTTATTAATCTCCAACATTTTTGTTGGGTGCACCACATGTAGCATTTCATCTGATTCCCACAAGAACAAGGCTGGAGGGACACTGTTGTTACTCCTGTCTTCCAGGTGAGGCGCTGGTGAGCTGAGGGTGCACCTTGGGCCTCCGGTGCTTGAGGGTGTGAGCCAGCGCTCTCCTGGCCTCTGGTGCTGCCCCATCAGGTTCAGATCAGTCTTGGACTCAGAAGGATAGCCTGCTTGGCGTGATTTCAGAAGCAGACAGAACAGGTTCTACCTTTAAAAATCCAACATCTATAATTAGACTAATTCCTCTTATTTGCATACATCGCTTCCATAAAAGCCTAGGGAGAAGTTATACAAGTTCATATCTAAAAATATCTTGTGTGTTTTTATTTGCCAGTTTTCAAGAATTCTTTGAAAATACAGATGAAGTTGTGCTAAAATTATCATCAGCTGCTGAGAGGAGTGTTGATTATATACGTACCTGGGGTATAATTTGGTATAAAGATTAAGAATCAAAGATGCAAACTACCCTTTCCCCTGCCATTCCACTTCATTATTTATAGTAAGAAAGTAATAAAAATACACACGAAGATTGACTTACAATCCCCAGTGTAATAGAACAGTGAAAGCTGGCAGCAACCTAACTACCCAATAATAGGGAATTAGTTAGAGAAAGTCTTGTAACTCCATGTGATGGAAACAATGTAGCCACGAACAACCACTGAGAAATATTGGAGGTCATGTCAAAGTATAAAAGTGTTATGTATATACACAATACATTACAACCCCAATATTTAAAAATATGTTTTTATTGATTTTTTAGAGAGAGAGGAAGGGAGAGAGAGACAGAAACATTGATGTGAGAGCGATATGGGGAATGAGCCCACAACCCCAGGCACGTGCCCCAACTGGGAATCAAACTAGGACCTCTCAGTCCACGTTCAATCCACTGAGCCACGCTGGCCAGGCCATTACAACCCCAGTTTTTAAAAAATGTGACATCAGCTCTGGACAGTTTTGCTCAGCGGTTAGAGCATTGGCCTGGGGCCAAAGAGTCTCGGGTTCAATTCCTGGTCAAGGGCACATACCTAGGTTGCAGGTTTGATCCCCGATCCTGGTCAGGGTCGTGCAGGAGAAACCAGTCGATGTATCTCTCTCACATTAATGTTTCTCTCCTCTCTCCCTCCCTACCTTCCACTCTCTCTCAAAAAAAAATTATAAATGCTCTCGTGAAAGGAGAAGGAGTTCCCAGCAACCCCGTCCCCCACCCCAAAACCAGAATTCCCTTGTTTTTCTTCTTTTCTTTCTTGGTGAACAAGTTATCTCACCAGGCCCCTGGAGGGTCTAAAAGTCTCAGCTATTGGCCCAGATTCTGAATCTTTTCTAATTCAAGTATCACTAAGGAGAGAGGAAGCACTTTCAATAAAGGCTGGAGTAGGTGTTTAGGAATAGAGGGTGAGGTTCAAGATTATTTCTTGGGGGTAGGGAGTGCTGTGAGCAGTGACAGTCTCTCCTGGGCTTGGGCTGAGACTTAGGACGTTTGGGAGAAAACTCTCCAGGTGCCTGAAGCCTGTGAGACCAGGGAGAGTCTGAGGGGCATCACGAGGCCAGCTCACTGGCCCACGACTGACTGCCAGGTAAGCTTCAAACCGGACAAATGCGTTTGCGGTTTCAAGTCAAATGACACCAGGACAGCTCAGGAAGAACCTGGGCAACTCTCTGGTTTCCGAAGACACTGGCCTGAAGTGCTTTAAAGATTAAAAACCTCTTGGCTATTCCTAAGAGGAAAGCAAAAAAGACAATTCTCTAATAACACTCTAAACAAAACAGCCTAGGCCATACCACTCTGAACACGCCCGAGCTCACGTAACCAAAACAAACAAAACAAAACAAAAACGCTGTAATCCAGGCTTCAAGTTCAGTTGCTGTGAAGAAAGACATGGAACTGGTAAACATCCAAAAAGCCATTCCTGAAAGAATGAAGCCACTCCTTAAATATGGAAGGATTTCAAACTAGTCTTCATTCCTTAAAAGCGGCAGCTTAGCCCAGCTGGTGTGGCTCAGTGGACTGAGCGTCGTCCCATGGACTGAGAGATCCCAGTTTGATTCCTGGTCAGGGCATGTGATCGAGTTGCGGGCTTGATCTCCAGTTGGGGGCATGCAGGAGGCAGCTGATCAATGTGTCTCTCTCACATCGATGATTCTCTCTCTCCCCTTCCCCCTCCTCCCTCTCTCACACTCTGTCTGAAGATAAATGGAAAAATATCTTCAGGTGAGGAAAGAAAAGAAAGGACCAGAAATGAAGTCACTTATGCTAAGCCATGTTACTAAACTAAAACTTCATAACAAATTATGGCCCTGGCCAGTTTGGCTCAGTGGTTAGAGCGTCAGCCCGCAGACCAGAGAGACTTGGATTTGGTTCCTGCTAAGGGCACGTACCTCAATTGCAGTTTGCCTTCGGCCCCAGCTGGGGTCATGTGGGTGGCAACCAGTCGATGTGTCTCTCTCACTTTGATGTTTCTCACTCTCTCTCTCTTCCTCCCTCTCTCCCTCCCCCTCCATCAGAAGATAAATGCAAAAATGTCCTCGGGTGAGGATAAAAAAAACAACAATTAAAAAAGCGAATTATGATTGTAGCCTCTCAGTGGAATTTTAAATCAATCAATCAGGAAATTATTAATCAATACTAGTAAAGTAATCTGCCTGAAAAGACCCCTGCCTTATGCTAAGGGAAGGTGCTTGCCTGAAATAAGCTACTCTTTTAACTTCTTAGTCCCACCCTTTCTGCCCATAACCTTCCATTTTGAACAGCTCCTCCCAGTGCCCCCTTCTAGCTACTAGATGGGATGCTGCTCAGTTCATAATCACTTAATAAAGCCAATTAGATCTTCAAATATACTTACTTAGTTGAATATTTTTTTTAACAACATTGTTCAAACCCGTAGAGCATTTTTATGAGTTTATTTGAGACAAACTGACAATTACTGGGAAGCAAAATCCTAACGGGCTGAGAAAATGCTCCAGAGAAGGGCAGTTTTACAGCTTATTTTATGCACTAGAATCAAGGAGGGTCACATTGTGGAGGGCAGTTAGACAGACATGAGCAGAGCAAGGACAGTGGGCCAGGTACAGCAGGTCACCAGGGCAGAAAGCCCCAAGTGCCCAGCGAAAGACAATTGCAGGGTGGGAATCATCCCCAAGGAGATCTTTCCTCCCCTAGCATATGGTTGGGCCTATGGTTTGCACCCCCTGGCCTTTCCTCCTCGGAGATCACATCGAGGCCTCAGTTGTATTTCAGTTCCAGGCCCAGAAAAGTAGCAAAACCAGACAAGTGACTCCCCAGCTAACATCCAGACCAGCTTCATTGACTAATGACCTCTGTCCTGGAGTGGACCAATCAACCAATGGAGACCCAACCCTGAAAAGACACACCCAGAAAGCTGCTGAATGTTCTATCGAGGTCTTCCCCTGGGACTTCCCCTAAAATCTCTCTCAAAATCCTTAGGACAGAGGACCCAGCCCACTCTCCCTGCAGGAGCATGCCCACGCCGTTCCCTTCTCTCCCCACTCCCCGCCCCATCACTCCACGCACCTTACCATTACCTTCCTCACTGCCAAGCTCCAAGAGCCCTTCCTTTACTTCTATGATGTTTCCCAAACCCACTTCTTCTACAAATTATTTCTCTACCTCTGTGATTTTCCAAATAAATGTTCTCTTATAGTTTGAGTCTTGGCTCTGAATTCTTTCCTAGCCAGAGTTCAAGTACCAAGGTTGCTGCACCCAAGTCTGGTCTGACCCCACGGGTCCAACTCATACCTGGTGCTGTTCCTGCCCCCCACAACAACATGAAATCCATTGGTGGTAGAGCAGCCAGACAGGAGACAGCCAAGTGGGGAGATCGCTGGGATTGGATAAAAAGGAAAATGAAGAGACACCTCTTTTTTTTTTTTTTTAGGGAATTTTTATGAGTTTATTTGAGCCCAAATTGACAGTTGCCAGGAAGCAAGATCTCAAATGCTCCCGAGACACATACTTCTTTCACATTGGTGGGTACAGGACAGTTAACGATGAATATTTACTGCACACAGAAATGGTATTTAGGCAACAAGGTAACAATAAGGGGTTCCTCACTGAGCCTTGTGCTCTGGTGTTCTGGTGGGACATTGTGTCCTGAGGGGTCTGGAAAAAAGGGAGATTATTCTGACATTGCAAAGATATGCTATTTTAGATGCAAAAAGTCAATAGACAGGCTCTCTTAAGATAAAGATTGACCTTTGTTAAGGAAACTATAGGCCTAGGCCATGACTACCACCGTGACCTGCGTTTAGTTAAGAATTTTTGTGTTCAGATCATTCTATGTTATTACCTTCAGTCTCTGAGTCTGTAGGGCCTGCTATGCTGGCCTCTCCTGAGCTTGTCAGGTTTAGCATGTGGCCCCTTTTTTGCTCACAACGTTACAGGACTATAGGGGTCCGTTTGCCTATACCCATCAAAGCCCAGTAAGACACGACAGGAGCTTGCAGCAAAGAAAGTGAGGGTGTATTTCAAGGAAGTGGCCTAGCCCAGAGACACAATTGAGCTAATGCTCAAAGACCTGGCTTCTAGGGGATGGGTTATATAGGGGGAAAGTAACTAATCATGGTTACTCAGGGAGTTAGGGTTGTGGTCAGGATCGTGCTCTCTACTGATTGGTTGGTGCTAGGATAGGGTGTATTGATAAGTACATTTGGTCCTGATGTGCTTCCTCTGGTTTCCTCCTTTGCTGGCTGAAACACAGCTGAGGCCTAAATGTTATCTGCAGTTTGACTGAAACTCTGTCTCTGTGGTCAACAGACTGGAGGCTTTGTTCCTGAGATTATTTGATGCTGATCAGAACCCCATTGTCCTGCCCTGGCCAGTGTGGCTCAGTTGGTTGGGTGTCATCCCATGCATCGAAAGATCACCAGTTTGATTCCTTTTTAAATAAAAAAAAAATTCCCTTTATTGATTTTTAGAGAGAGAGGAAGGGAGAGGGAGAGACAGAAACATCGATGAGAGAGAACATCAATTGGTCGCCTCGTGCATTCCCCACAAGGGGGATCAGGCCCACAACCTAGGCAGGTGCCCCGACCAGGAATCAAACCGGTGACCTCTTGGTGCAGGGTCAATGCTCAACCACTGAGCCACACCGGTGAGGCAAATATTAGCTCTTATTCAACACTTATTAACTTCCTCTTCAAAACGGGGCAGCTCTGGCACTGCCCCTTTCCTCATCACCCAGCACCTGCCAGTCACTGCACCCGCCTGCGAACCAGGCTAGAGAGGTGTAAACGGTGGCTTTGAGTCACCGTGAGCCACCGGATTAGCATGGCTGATGGTCTGAAAGAGTTGGGGGAGGGAAGCTTCAGCTGTGACAAGGATGGGAGTGGAAAGGGGGTTCCTGAAGGCGGGCCTGGACCCCTACCTCATGGAAGACCAGTTTTGAAAGTGGGGTGGGCATGGGCCACATGGTCCAGCCAGGACACCCTGAGGTAGAGAGCTGGCTACATGGCCACGGTGGAGAGCTGGGCGTCTCAGTGTCCCCAAGTGTTTCATGGCTCTGCGAGATGCCTGCCCCCACCAGGGCCCTTGGGAGAGGCCCGGTGCCCGCTGGCCACACGTGGGTCAGCTCCACGTCCAATAGGCGAGTGCGCCCCAAAGGGAAGGGAGCTGGGCCTGGGTCCTTGGTTCTCAGGGCGGGCGTGGAGCTCGTGGGTCCGCTCGTGGGTCCGCTCGCCGGTCTGCAGGGCGGTACGAGGGCCGAGGGACGGGTGTATATCGGCTGCCAGTTCTGGGCCCTGCAGGGGGCTTGGCCACCCTGCTGCGGCTGGAGTGGAGACCGGGCACTGCGCGAGCCGCGGGGCGGGGCAGCAGGGGTGCCGGTGACCTCCAGGCCCGCCCGCCTCCGCGGTCGCCCTGTCCGCTCCCACTGTCGCGGCGCGGCTGCTCCCGACAGACAGACAGACTAGGGTCCCGCGGGCCGGGACCGGAGCGTGGGCGGGAGGTCGGAGCGTGGGCGGGCGGCCCTAATGAATGGGTCAGTGGCCGGGATGAATGAGCGCCGGCGCACTTCCTGGGTAGAGTGAGAGGGCCAGCCGGGCGTTCTGCGGGGGGCCGCCCCGCCTCCCGGCCCCAGCTGGGGTGGGAATAGGGAACGGCGGGTAGGGGGGGGCAGCTTTTTTCCTGCCCCGGGGAGGGGCGGGCGGGGCGGGGCCTGCTCGGATGCCCCACCCCCGCCCCGCCCCGGCGCAGCGCGAGACCCGCGGGTTTCTAGCCGCGCTGAGGTCACAGGCAGGCGGCCAGGCGTGCGAGCCGAGCGCCTGCGCCGAGCGGGCCGGAGCGCAGCCGAACCGAGCGGAGCCCGAGCCCCGCCAGCTGAGGGACGCAGCGCGCACGGCCCGCGCCGCCCCGCAGGCCGGCATGGAGCAGGAGTGTCGGGTGCTGTCCATCCAGAGCCATGTCGTCCGCGGCTACGTGGGCAACCGGGCGGCCACGTTCCCGCTGCAGGTACGCTTACGTAACCCGCCGTGTCCTCTCGAACCGCCGTGCGGGTCCGCGGCGAGGCGGCACAGCCGGCCCGCGTGACCTTGGTGTGGCCACCGAGGTGGCCGCCGGCCCCCTCCTGGAGCGCGGGGAGCACCTGGCGGGCTCCCGCGGGTCGGCCGGGGCGAGGGCGTGAGTTAGGCTGAAGCCTCGGTGCGAACCCGGCAGCTCCCACCCCTTCCCGCTGCCCGGCCCCAGCAGGCGGGGTTCTCTGCGGGCGACAAGATGCGGCGCCCTGGCCCGGACCGTGCCCCGCAGCGCGGGAGGCTGGACAGGCTGGTGTTTACAGTGCTCACCTGCTGGGCGCCGCGTTCTGTCCCTGCCCGCCCGGGTCAGGATGCCTGGGGGGAGGAGGAGAAGGAGCCCACCCTGCCGCTGACCATCCTGGGAGGTGGTAGCCGGAGGGAGATGGGGCAGAGAAGGTCTTCCTGCAGGTGCTGTCTCTAAAGGAGAAAAGCCTACAGACCCGTTTAGGCCCCTGCAGGGTTTGGCTTTAGAAACTGCTCTTTAAATGTGTTCCCTTTTCCATCCTGGTCTTCTCCGAAGGCTTCCCTCCCTCTTCCCCAGTCTGCCCTTGGTGAGTGATTCACCGTTTCCTGTGGCTCACTGTCTGGGCACTCTGGTTCGTACTGCAGCCATGAGGTGGGCGGCAGGAGGAGACATGGGTGCAATGGGAGGTCATGCTGGGTCAGAGGCAACACACCGTGCTGGACACTTCCTTGCCTTGTGGCCCAGCAGGCGCACTGGGTGGTTATGGCAAGGTGGTGACTGTCCTGGACTTCCCACCTTTAGCTTGCTATTTGAGCAAGGAGCAGGGATGGGGACACACAGGACATAAAGGGCCACCTTCAGGGATGCATGCTGGCCAGAAAGACCATAGGAAGGTCCAGAGCTTCGGTGTGGAATTTGAGGGCTGACTTGAGGCTGGCACACTCAAAACCTGAGGAGGAAATAGTGGCGCAAAGACCTGTAGGTGGAGAGGTACAAAAGTTCAAGTTCAAAGTCAGTAGCCACTCCTGATATGTGAGTAGCTCCACAGGTCTTGTCCTTGTCTCTTCTGTTCTGGCCAGCAGAGGGCAGACCCGTGGGGTTAGTCAGGGTGCAAACCTGGGGCTGTCCCGCAGTCCCCACTCTCGGTCGCTACTCTGGAGTTCCTGCTCACTCCTAATCTGTAGGGGAGGCTTGGCAGGTAGGCAGAGTTGTGTGCATACGGCCACTGGGGTGGGACTGTGTGGCAGGTCGGGGGGAGCTGCAAGGTCAGCCCAGGAAGGTGGAACCAGGAGGGCTCTGAGAACAGCTTCAGCTTGCCACCTGAAGGACAGAAGCAGCCCCACCCGGCCTTGGCCAGGGAGCCATGGGAACAGCCCTTGGGAACAGCTCTCTGCTGGCTTCTTTGTCCCTCTGCCCCATCACTCCGCCCTTTCTCATTCCACTGGGCAGACTGTGCCCTTCCTCTGCTCACCAGGGCCTTGCAGCGATGTCCCTTGTTCCTGAACTCCCAGGCACGTGCTCTCAACTTCTGCGCCAAAACCATCTTTCCCAGTTACTCAAGGAAGACTGGAGAAGTGTCTCTTAACGGCAGAGCTATGGTTTCTAACCTGGGGTTTCCCCAGGGCTCAGCATCTTTCCTTGTGGGCACATGTGCTGGGACTTATGGGACATTGGCTGGGGGATTGGAGGTCATGTCATACTATCTCCTTCCTCCTGTCATGGGAGTGGTGGTGACACCTCTGTCTGTCGTTTAACCCAGCCCTGCACTTCCTCCCCTCAAGGTATAGGAGGCCCAGGAGGAGCATGGCAGGGTGGGGGTCATGAAAAGCAGGGGCCACTCATTAGGTTAGTGACCTTGAAGAGGCCACCTTGTGCACTGAGCCCTTGTGCTCAGTCACCTCATATACAGAATGGGTGATGCTGTTTCACGGGTCCGTTGGGACCAGGGCAGATGGGAAGTGTGCACGTTTCTCTGAGGGGCCCACTGCGGAATGCGGTGGACCAGCCCCGCCAGGAGGGCTGTATTCACCTCCCCCCATGCAGAAAGCCTGGCATGCCTGGGGCATCCTCGGAGGCCAAGACCCCGTCAGGAGTGGATGTGGGTTGGGTCCGTACTTCCTTCCTTGTGTCTTTTGCCCTAATTACCTGCTCCTTCTAATTACAGAAATAAGATATGGTTTAGAGGGAAGGAGGAGGTGGAGAGAGCTGAGGAGGGACAAAGCCAGGGATGGTGGTCCTCGAAACATGCTCCCCACAAAGATGGACCTCAGACCGAACTGTTAGTCCGCTCAAGTGGCCGGAATAAGTACCCCAGCGTGGAGGGCTCAGACAACAGGTGTTTATTTTTTCCCAGTCCTGGAGGCTGGAAGTCTGAGATCAAGGTGCGGGTAGGGCTGGTTTCTCCCGAGGCCTCTCGCCTTGGCGTGTAGATGGGGCCTTCTTCCTGTGTCCTCACATGGTTGTCCCTCTGTGTGTTTGTGTGCCAATCTCTTCCTCTCATGAGGACACCGATCATGTTGAATCAGGGCCCGTCCACCCAAGTGACTTTGCTTCACCTCAGTCACTTCTATAAAGGCCCCATCTCTAAGGAAAGTCCCATTCTGAGATGCTAGGGGTCAGGACTTCAACATAATGGATTTTGGGGGACACAATTCAGCCCCCATGACAAGCACAGTTTCCAGAAATTTCTTAGTTCACTGGACTCTTTCTCTACTTGCCCACTTAATGCTTCTTTGACCGGAGCCTGTACAGGCTTGTTTTGGCCCGGGCTTAGCTCCTGTGGCATGATCTGTTAGTCCTGTGGGATGCTCCCCACGCCCATGTCTGAGCACCGCTGCAGCAGGGAGACGGGTGGGGACGGCCTGCCGCTGGGGCTTGCACAAGCCTTTGCCGCCACAGGACATAGGCATCTCCAATACCGATGCCCTACTGCTAACACTCCAAAGGCAGGCTCTGCCACGTGGCCGAGTGGAAAGGGAACTCGGAAATGACCGGAGAAGGTAGGCTCTGGCTGGGCTGCACAGATTTGCCCTTGTGCCCTAAGAGACTGGAAAATGCGTGTGCTGTGGGGCTGGAGAGGCTGCCTCTGGGGATTGATTTGGGGTCCCCTGGTCTTGGTCTCGGAGGTCTAGCTCAGGGCCCTGGCCCTGCCTTCTGAGCCTTTCCAAGCCTCACCTGCAAAGTAATGTCAACACAAATAAGACTTGAAGCTTTGTAGATTTAAGCAAAGAATTTTTTTAATTGGGGCCAACTGAGGACGTGCCTGAGAGCAGAGCTCCGAGAAGCTTGAAACAGGGTCCGACTTAAGGAGAGCGAGGGGAAGCTTGTAGGCAGGAGGACCAAGAGAAAGACAGCTGTGCACAGCGGTTTCGGTGAGTTACACACATTCAAGGACTAAGTTTTATATCAGATGGAGAGAATGTTCAGATAAGATAGGGACATCAGGCGCCTGGAGCTGGGAGTGGTGGGAAGGGGTCTGGAAGCAATTATCTCTACGTATTTATCAGGATGTAGAAAGGTCAGACGCTGCCTTCTACAATCACTTATCTTTTTAACTGGAACTGTTGGGAATATATGTGGCCAGTCCCACGGAAGACCTTGGTTAGGAATGACCTCTCACCTTTGAGAGCCCCCTGAGCCCCAAGGTGGACTTCTTCAGCGGGGCCTCTTGATCAGTCCCTTGGAAGGTCTTTACATTTTCCCTTAGAAGTCCCAGGACAGAAGGGGCCTTCTCCAGCAGAACTGCATTTGGAAGATGCCGGAAGCATGGTACCCTGCTCTTTTCGGTTTTTAAAAATTTTTTAAATTGATTTTAGCATGCCAGTGTGGCTCAGTGGTTGAACATCGACCCATGCACCAAGAGGTCACCAATTCGATTCCTGGTTGAGGCATATGCCCAGGGTGTGGGCCACATCCCCAGTGCGGGACGTGCAGGAGGTGTCCAGTCGATGTTCTCTGTCATCAATGTTTCTCTCTCTCTCTCTCCCTCTCCCCTCCTCTCTCTCTCTCAAATCAATAAAGGAAAAAAAATTTTTTTTTTTGGTACGTGCCCCTAGCAGGAACCGAACCCGGGACTCTCTGGTCCACAGGCCAGTGCTCCAACCGCTGAGCCAAACCGGCCAGAGCTAGAAAGAAAGATTTTTAAAATTGATTTGAGAGAGAGAGAGGAAGGGAGAGAGAGAGAAACATCGATGTGAGAGAAAGATCTCTCAGTTGCCTCCTGCATGTGTTCCCCTGGTCACTGATCAAGTTGGAACAGCTCGGACACACTTTTCCTTTCTCAGTGAGAGCAATCCTCGTGCTGATCGGGTGGTGCCTGGCTCCCAGGGCGCCACCTGGATGGAGCTCAGCCGGAGGTGCTTCGTGGTCAGTGTGGCGCAGATTCGTGTCAGCCGGATGTCTGGGAGTCGGGGCTTCAGGGCGGAAGTTCTCAAACTGCTCTTTGGCCAAAGCACGCTGCTCGAGGTCTCAGGCAGGCGGCAGCCTGTGGGCTGCTGCCTTCCGCGGGCAGAGAAAACGTTTTACAAAACAGAAGGGAGCAGAACCTTGACCCTGCTTTTGGATTCGTTTCTGGACTCAAGTCCACGGTACGTGTTAGTGGTCGAGGAGAACATGTCAGTGTGACCAGCAACAGAGGGGGTAGCCTTAGCTCAAAACCCATTTAAATACGGTGTCACCGAAACAGGAAGGCAAGACCACAGGAAGGCCCGGAAGACACTCTCTGGGAGGGCGGTGCGAGGTGGCTCAGTTTGGGGCCTTCAGAAATCAGCCTCATTCTCTGACTCGTCTGGCCCATCTGTGCAGAAGGAGGTTGGCTGGTGGCAGCAGGTGCGCTGAGTGGATCCAGGCTCCTTGGCTCCAGTAGCTGGGACACAGGTTGAGGGTCACGGGATGGCTGGAGCAGAACAGAAGCTATGGAGCTGCAGGGACCTGGGCGTGTGATCCCACAGGTTCGTGTGGGTGGCCTACTCCTGGTTCTCCTGGACACACCACTGAGTCCCCAGGTATCACTATAGGGCCAGAAGGAGCTTTGCTGTTTCCACCTCTCACCTTTGAGAGCCCCCTGAGCCCCAAGGTGGACTTCTTCAGCGGAGCTTCTTGATCAGTCCCTTGGAAGGTCTTTACATTTTCCCTTAGAAGTCCCAGGACAGAAGGGGCCTTCTCCAGCAGAACTGCATTTGGAAGATGCCGGAAGCATGACACCCTGCCCTTTTTGTTTTTAAATTTATTAAATAGATTTTAGAGGTAAAGGAAGGGAGAGATAGAGAAACGTCGATGTGAGAGAGAAATAGCGATTGGTTGCCTCCCACATGCACCCCAACAGGGGATTGAACCTGCAACCCAGGCATGTGCCCTGACCAGGAATCAAACCCACATTTTTGTGTATGGGAGGACTCTCCAACCAACTGAACGGGGGTACCGCCCTTTAAAAGACTTAGTCTGAGCTGTTTTCACGGTGACACATCATTAGCAAACAGTACAAGAGCTGCCAACAAAAAGCACGTCTCCCTCCTGCCCCGTCCACTTCCTGGAGTGACCACCAGGTTCAAGACACTGCTGAGCTCCTCCAGAATGTCCCCTCCTGCTCTCCAGGCCACACAGACTTGCTGCTTTCCTCTGGGTACATGTGACTCCCCTGTTTCCTTCTGGAGTCCCCCTGTCTGATCCAGACCCACTCCAGCCCTGGAACATGGGTGTTGTTTTTGCTGTTTCTCCAAGAATGTTGAGAATTGTCTAATATCTTGATTTCTAACTCTCTTTCTTAGTTTGGGCCAGAAGTTTCTCTTTTTCTTTGCCTGTCATGGAGAAAAGCAAGAATTTAATTGGTCCCATTTTTCCCACTACGTGTGTGTGTGTGTGTGTGTGTGTGCTTGCACGTGCATGTATGTGTGGTGTGGGTATGTATGTGTGCATGCATGTGCTATGGGCATGGGTGTGCATGTGTACATGCACATGTGGGGGGCACATCTGCATACATTTGTGGGCATAAGTTTGCATCTGTGTATGTGTGGATGCATACATGCGTGGGCATGTGTGTGTGCAGTTTTGTTGTGTGGTGTTGCTGTGCTCTGCATGGGACCCTGTCTTCTGTTTAAGTGACCACCCTCACAGGGCAGCACTGCCTTCTCTGGAAGGAGAGGGAGCATCTGGCAGCATGTCGTGGGGGCTGCTTGGCTTTGTGGCTCATGGGCTTGGTGGTCCCCTGGTGCACACCCATGTGGAGCTTTTGAACTAGAATCAGCCAGTTCTGTTCACAGTGATCTGGAAGAGTGACTGAGACTGGAACAGAATCAGTGGAGTTTCTCAAGGAGAAAGGAAGGAGGCATGGGGACCTAGGCCACCCAGAGCAGCTGCCCTGTTACCCATCTTTACCCAGGTGGCACCAGGAGCTTGAGACAAGACCTCCTCTCAGGGCTTTGCGGCGCAGCACAGCACCCGGCAGAACCTGACCTGCTAGCACACAGACCAGTGCGTGGCCTGGCGGGAGCATGGTCCTGGCGTTGAGCACTGTAAGCCTGGCAGCCTGGGAGCAGGGTGCATGGGCTGGAAGCAGGTTCCGGGCTGCAGTGATGGGTCCAGGGCTGTGACTGCTGAGGCAAGGGCGCACACATGGGACAAAAGTGGCCATGGGACCTACGGCAGACCCTGGAGGCTGCTTTGGGGGAGACGGGGCTGTTTCCAGTAAGAGTTCCTGTTGGAGATCAGAGGATGGTGGGTGGGACATCAGCTGAATTGTAGGACTGACTCATAACCAGTGGCAGAAGGGGCATCCGGCAGATCAGAATGACAGTAGGCGCGTGACACCCCCATGTCCCCTCTTTCCTACTTCTGATTTCCTGTGAAAGTGACTAAAAGTCTTGCAAAATAAACCACAGTGAGCGTTCTTGAACACAGAGAGCCCTACTGCTGCCCAACACGAGCCTCTCCCCTAGAAGAACCAGGTGGCCTGGGGGGGGCACTGGAACATTCCAGGCTTCCCCCTGCTCCTGTGCCGAGGGCGGATCGCGGAGCTGTGTCTGCCTGGCTGTCAGCACAGTGGGCTGGTGATTCAGCCGTGAGGTGGGTGTGCAGCCGCTGGGGTCTGCGTCACCCACCGAGGCTGACACTGGGGCACTGCTTCAGGTCCCCAGCACATGCAGCTGTCCTTGAGGAGGGGTGCTGTGCCTGGAAAGGGGGACTGAGGTCTGTGTTGGGGCAGAAGATGGGTGTCTGCAGGAACCGAAGACGCCGACTCTGCCCGTGTTCCACTGTCCTTGCTCTTTGTGGCTCGGTGACTGCGGAGCACTGGGAAACTCTGCCAGGCACATGCAGGAGCTTCGACTACGGCAAAGGTTTCCCCCGCACGCTGGCGGGGTAGGAGGCTGGAGCCACTTCCAGGCCATCCCACTAGCCTGGGCCTCTGTTGACCCCTGGAGCGAGGCAGTCTAAGTGGCCTTGCCTCTTGGCAAGTCCAGTGCCTCGTACATGCAATGCGTAAGTCTCGCCTTCGTCTTCTCTTCTCTTCCTGCAGCGAGGTCCCCTGCCACCTGCCGAGCGTGGATCAGCATCAGCAGGCAGCATGTCCTACCCAGGGACCTCGCCAGCAGTGCCCCAGTTTTGGCTGGCTGTGGATCTCAGGGGCTCCTCTTGGATCTGAGCCCCCTCAGCCAAGTTGTGCTGATGTGGTTATTGTGAAACCAGGCTTTCTCAGCAGCCAGAGTGAAGTTGTGACATGCTTGGTGGGGACACACTTCCCTGCAGAGGCTGCTGGTTTTGCAGAAGTGGGAGTGCATTTCCAGTGGCGCCCGAGGCTGGGCCTTTCGCCACCCCTGGCCTCCGTGCAGAGGCACATGGGGTGGTGGGCACATCCTGCGGGCTCACGGTTGGCAGGGAGTCCCAAAGCCATAAAAGCCCCAAGTGCAGTGCAGAGGCCGAGAAGGCAAGGTTCCGAGTGGGGTCCTGGAGGCTAAGGGAAGGATGTTCTGGATCAGGGAGAGGGGCTCACACAGGTGTCAGTGTTTCAGGGTCAGAAAGTGGCCAGTGGCTCTGCAGCAACAGCGTGGAATTCACGGAATTGGGCGTGGTGGTGGGACACGCGGCCCTGGGAGCTGGCTTCCTGCCTGGGCAGCAGCGAGCTCTCGAAGGTTGGGGTGCATGGGGTACATCTGGGGGTCAGGGGAGGGGATTAGGATTAGGCAGTGTGGAGGCTCACAGAAACGGGAGGGGCCGTTGAACAGGCCAGTACTGGGCTGTCCCAACAGAGACAGGGCATCAGGGGGGCCTAGGGGGGGAACGAGGGGGGGATTCCAGGAGCACCAGGCTCCCAACCAGTGGGAAGGTGCCATGCGGAAGGCGGGCCGTGCCGGAGGGTTCTTCCTGCAGCGAGAGTTGGAGAAGTGGTGTTCCCCCTTCTCTCAAAAGGCTTTTCTTCCCCTGACCCCACCCTGGGCTAAACTAGTCAGTCCTTCCTCTTTTTTTAGAGAGAACTTCTATTTGATGTTCCACTTATTTATGCATTCATTGGTTGATATTTGTTTTTTGGGTTTTTTTTAATCCTCACCCGAAGACATTTTTCCATTTTTTGTTCAGATAGAGTGGGAGGGAGGGAGGGAGGGAGGGAGGGAGGGAGGGGGAGAGAGAGAGAGAGAGAGAGAGAGAGAGAGAGAGAGAGAGAAACATCGACATGAAAGGGACACATCGAGGGGCTGCCACTCATATAACCAACCAGGGCCGGGGACAAACTGCAACCGAGGTACGTGCCCTTAGCGGGAACCAAACCCGGGTCTCTCTGGACCACAGGCCGACGCTCTAACCGCTGAGCCAAACCGGCCAGGGCTCTTTTTTTAAAAAATATTTTTTCTTTATTGATTTTAGAGAGAGAGGAAGGAGGAGAGAGATAGAAACATCAATGAGAGAGAACATCGACCGGCTGCCTCCTGCACGCACCCCCTGAGGATCGGGCCCTTGACCTGGGCATGTGCCCTGACTGGGAATCGAACTGGTGACCTCCTGGTGCATGGGTTGGCCCCTCTCCAGCCGGGCCACTGGTTGATGTCTGTATGTGCCCTGACTGGGGATTGAACCCTCAACCTGGGTGTACTGGCACAACATTCTAACCAACTGAACTACTTGGCCAGGGCTTTCTCTTTTTTCTTAAAAAGACAGTTTATATCTTTTTACTGTGTGTTGGCAACTGTTAAAAATCTGGGGGTGGGGAGGGTGTGTGCCAGTTTCTGCTGGCAGCGGGCGGTACTCCCGCCACCGGTGGGAGTCGGGCGGGGTGCACAGCAGCTCCCTCGTGCAGAGCCACGCGGGGAACGCTCCGGAGCCGGCGTATCGTGAACTAATTCGGGAGCGGTGAGGCCGAGGCGTGTGCTCTCACTGTGATGCAGCAAGTGTGCGTGTTCCGGCCGTTTTCCGTCCGGCCGTGCGCGATGCTGACGCACAGTCGTGTGGCTCATCCCACGGCTCCGTCTTCGAAGCCAGTGACGGGCGTGGAGCCCTCATCCAGATCGCTCTCGTTTTCTGCCCATCAGCCTGACTCCCCGCCTCTGCAGGGCGCCCGTAATTAGATCTGACTCACGTGGATACTCTGCCTTTTGCACGGAGCATAATCACACTCACGAGTTCTGCCCACACTTGGACGGGGGTGTGCACTGGTGAGCAGGGCCGCTTCCCCAGGAGCCCACAGGCTGCTGGAGCTCCGGGGCTACGTAAAACAACGTGCTTCTCACCCACGAGAATACAGGGGCCAGCAGTCTGTCCTGTCAGTTGGTCTGATATGGGGTGGTCTTGTCAGTCAGTAGGGTCCACGGAGCATGCTGGTCTATTTCCGTGTCCTGTGATTTACATGCAGGCTGTCACAGGACTGGAACTCAGCCCTGAATACCAGGGAGAACCCAGCTGTGTGTGTGTGTGTGTGTGTGTGTGTGTGTGTGTGTCTGCACTGACCTCTGGGCCAGAAATCAGTCTCTCTGGCTCGCCTGGGGGTGGGGGAAGGTGGGGTGTAGCAGGCTGGGGCCAGTCCAGAAACAGAAACCACAGCAATTATTTTCACAGAGGATTTGATAGAGATAGTTGTAACTGGTAGAACAGAAAGGGCAAAGGGCTACACGTGTTGTGCAGGAGGCCCCTCCCAGCAGCCCAGCCCCGGCCCCAAGCAGCTGACACGGGATCAGAGAGAGGAGGTTGGGTGGTTGGGTTCGGAGAAGGGGCGTGCAGGGTCGGTGATGAGGCTTGCTGGGAGGGATGGGAAACCACAGTGTGGATGTCATGGGGGATGGAGAGCCGCTGGTTCCGCTTCCCTCCGCCCAGTCTCCTTGGCAGCAGCGTCCAGTAGGAGCCACCGGCTGAGCAGGACGTGAGTTCCAGAGCCACCGCCCGGCATCACAGGGCCCAGCACACAGGGTGGGTTGGAGCTGAAGCCTGGATCTGAACAACAGGAGGTCCTTTCTCGGGGGCCCAAGGGCTTCATCCCGAAGCTGGGCTCTCTGCGCCGCTTTCTTCTGGGTCGGGCTTAGCCCTGCACTTGCACTTCGACAGGTGCCCCCCGACGGGCTGGCGATCCCGATTCACACGCCGTGTCACTGGTGGCACCTGAAATGGAGATGGCCACCCGGGGCTTAGTGCTCGCTGTCATTTCAAAGCAGAAAAGAGCGACTTCAAGTTTGCGGCTCCGAGGGACTAACTGTCCGTATCCAGAAGCAACGGAGAGGGTATTTTTGGAAGGAGTTTCAGGGTTGGTGTTGTTGCTTCAGATCTGTTTTCTTCAGAGTTGATTAGAATCGGAAGGATTGGAAATGCTGCAGCCTGTGTCTGTGTCCAGGAGGCCAGGAAATCAGGCGAGGAAATTGGCAAAGTGCCGATTTTAACCTTTTACTTTAATAAGACTTGATTTTTAGCCCTGGCCAGTTTGGCTCAGCGGTTAGAGCGTTGGCCTGCGGTCTGGAGAGACCCGGGTTCGGTTCCCGCTAAGGGCACGTACCTTGGTTGCAGTTTGTCCCCGGCCCTGGTTGGGTCATGTGGGTAGCGACCACTCGATGTGTCCCTTTCACATCGATGTTTCTCTCTCTCCCTCCCACTCTATCTGAACAAACGATCAAAAAATGTCCTCAGGTGAGGATAAAAAAAAAAAAATGTTAATAAGACTTGATTTTTTTTTTTTTATTACATTAAGTTCTGATAATACAGGCTTGAAAGGTTTGAAAAGACAAATCCTAAGCGTGCAGCTCAATGAATTCACAAGGTGACCGAGCCTGTGGACCTGCCACCACGTGAAGCACGCAGGCGTCCCTCCCTGGCATGGCCGCCACCTTCCCCGAGGCAGCCTCCCTCCCAAGATGGTCTTATCGGTTTTGAACATTAAGGTGAGACTTGGAGGTTGTCCAGGTGAAGAGGGAAGTCGGTGCACAGAAGGTGAGGCGACCAGAGCAGAACGGCAAGTGCAGGGGATGGAGGCCCCTGGGGCCAGCCACACGCCCGCATTTCTGTCCTCGCTGTCCCTCTGTCTCACACTGTCTGTCTCTCAGTCGAGCCTTTTACACCATCTCTCTCACGCTTGCTGTCTCTTTCTCTGGGAGGTTGTACAGGTGACAGACCCACTTCTTACCTGTGCCCCTGGAGGCACTGAGATTTAAATGGAATGGCATGTAAAGTGTTTGTTTCAGCTACTCCACAGTTCGTTGAAATCTCACCCTGCCTGCTCTCTGTGCCCTTTCTTTGTCTTGTGGGTCTGTGTTACAGAAAGGTCCTGGGCCCTGGCCAGTGTGGCTCAGTTGGTTGAGCATCATCTCGTGCACCAAAAGGTCACTGGTTCGATTCCTGATCAGGGTACATGCCTGCTTGTGGGCTTGATCCCCAGGAGGGGTCATGCAGGAGGCAGGCCCTGCCCTAGCTGATTTGGCTCAGCGGTTGGAACATCAGGTGGGTCCATGGACCCGAGAGTCATGGGTTCAATTCTGGGCACCTACCTTGGTTATGGGTCAGTCCCCGGCCCTGGTGGGGTTGTGCGGGAGGCAGCTAGTCGATGTGTCTCTCTCAGGTGGATGTCTCTCTCTCTCTCTGTCTCTCCTTCCTTCCCTTCCTCCAACTCTGGCTGAAGTACTCCTGGGTGAGGATTTTTTTTAAAAAAGTCCTTTGCCCTCATGTGGGGCCCTTAGGGCAGGCAGAGGCCTGAAGGTCAGTGGCCAGGTCAACTAAAGTCCTGGGGTTGGCTTAGAGGGTTTTCCTGCTCCTTGGCCTCTTTGTCTTTATTCACCGTCCTGGTCAGTCACATCTCCTGCATCCGAGTTGAGCTCATGGGAGTGTTCCCGACTCTCACCCTGGGCAGGGCCACTGTCCTCACACTTCCCTGGGTGGCCCTGGCTTCCCACTGCTTATACGTGGCTTATCGGGGTGGGATCTCAGGTGGTGGCTCTCAGTGGCCTCAGCAGTAACCTTCCTGGGATGGGCTGGGGGCCAGGCCTGAGGTCTAAAGCAGGGTTCGAGGAGCCAGACACGAGGAGGCATGTGTGGTGTGTGTGTCAGATTCAGCGTGTCCTCATCAAGCCCTGCGCTGTGTCAGGATTTGCAAAAGGAACGACCACTCCTGGACTCTTCATGTCACGAGCGAAGACCTGTCACCGTTAGCTTGTGTAGATGTCCAGGCCACAGAGACATAGCCTTCTCTTCTCTTCCACTAAAGAAGAGCTCCTGAAAGAATCTTTTTCTCGACTTTCAGTCAAGGTGGCGGCGGAGGTAACGCAGTCTCGCCTCCTCCCACAACCACCTCGAAATGGCAACTAAACTACAGAACAGCCATCATTCAGGACCAGCTGACATCGAACTGAATGGAAGTCCTACAACTACAACATTAAAGAAGCAGCCACATGGAGACTGGTAGGAGGGCAGAGGTGCGGACAGGCTGGTCCCACCAACGTGTCGGATAAAAACCAGGAGTGAGGCCTCGGCTGGGAGGATCCTCCTTCAGGAGCAAGGGGTCCCCATCCCACATCAAGCCCTTAGCTCAGGGTTCCAGTGCCAGGAGGAAAAGTCCCCGTAACTCCTGGCTGTAAAGACCAGTGGGAACTGAGGCTGAAGGAGGCTGAGGCTTCTGGAGTCCCAGACAGCTCCTCTTAAAGGGCCCGCACACGAACTCACTTCCTCCAGGCTCAAGCATGGGGCAGGCAGCTTGAAAGGCACCAGAGACATACGGGGAAGAACTGAGTTGTTTGGCATCTAGGTGAGGGCTGGAGAGGCAGCTTTCTCCCGGGACAGACACGCCGGCTGAGGCCCTTGTTCCCTGGGTGAGCCCTCATGGGGCAGGCAGACTCCTGCCATATCTGGACTCCAGCAACCTGGCTCACACTGTTTGCCCTGCCCTGGTGATTCCCTGAGGCCCTGCCCCACCCAAACTCTTTCCGGTGGCTTTACCATAGGATTGGCCTGTCTTGGCTCCTGCTTCAGAGTTTTCTAAATTCTCTCAAACAAGCAGCATCTGGCCTCAACAAGCCCCGTACCTCTTTCTAAGTGGCCCAGGCCTGGCACTAGAAGCAGCCAGCCTTGGTTCACAGCTTGGCTTTGCCTGGGCACCTCCAAGCCCAATACAAGAAGCAGCCATCTGCAGATCACTTTGTAGCTTATACCGGGTGGCCCTGGGTAGAACACAGGCAGTGGCTGACCTTGTCCCAGAGTCAGTACACCCAGTGGACACCTTCAGACCACATCGAAGCACTATCACCCAACCACTTCCACAAATGATACACTCAAGGAATGGGCACAGTGGGTACCAGAGCCCTGCTGATAAGTCTTACTGTGTGTGGTGGCCCCTGCACAGCTGCTCCTCCAAGGTAGTCAGTGGGCACAGCCAATCCCTGCAGCTGATCATTCTGAGTAAATCCTTCCCATTGATGTGCCAATAGCAATCAAGACTCAATTACGACAGAAGGGTATACAATCCACACAAGGGGTGCACCTTGAGGGCCCAGCTGGGGTGATCAGGGAGGCTGTGCCACTGGACCCTACAGGACACTTACTGCAATAGGCCACCCTACAAAGCCTAGGAGACATAGCAGCTCTACCTAATACATAGAAACAAACACAGGGAGGCAGCCAACATGAGGAGACAAAGAAACATGTCTTGAATGAAAGAACAGAACAAAACTCCAGGAAAAGAATTAAATGAAACAGAGATAAGCAATCTAACAGATACAGAGTTCAAAACACTGGTTATAAGGATGCTCAAAGAACTTACTGAAGAGCTCAAGAGCATAAAAAAGGACCAGTCAGAAATAAAGGATGCACTAACTGAAATAAAGAATAATTTACAGTCCTGGCTGGTTTGGCTCAGCAGTTGGAGCATCGGCCTGCAGACCAGAGAGTCCCGGGTTTGGTTCCCGCTAGGGGCACGTACCCCCCAAAAATATATAATTTACAGGGAATCAATAGCAGAGTAGGTAAAGCCAAGAAGCAAACCATCTATTTGAAATATAAGAAAGCAAAAAACACCCAATCAGAACAGCAAAAAGAAAAAGAATCCCAAAAAATGAGGACGGTATAAGGAGCCTCTGGTATAACTTCAAGCGTACCAACATTTGCATCATGGGAGTGCCAGAAGGAGAAGAGAGAGAGTAAGAAATTGAAAACCTATTTGAAAAAACAGTGACAGAAAACTTCCCTAACTTGGTGAAAGAAACAGACATACAAGTCCAGGAAGCACAGAAAGTCCCAAACGAGATGAACCCAAAGAGACCCACATCAAGACACATCATAATAAAAATGCAAAAGGTTCAAGACAAAGAGAGAATCTTAAAAGCAGCAAGAGAAAAGCAGTTCGTTACCTACAAAGGAGCTTCCATAAGACTGTCAGCTGATTTCTCAAAAGAAACTTTGCAGGTCAGGAGGGAGTGAGTGGCAAGAAATATTCAAAGTGATGAAAAGCAAGGACCTACAACCAAGATTACACTATCCTGCAAAGCTGTCATTTAGAATCGATGGACATAGAAAGAGTTTTCCAGACAAGAAAAAGCTAAAGGAATTCAACACCAAACCAATATTATATGAAATGTAAATACATATTTATAAACTATTGAATCTACAAAAAGCGAACAAAGCAAAACAGAAACAGACTCATAGATACAGAGAACTTTTTGTTGGTTACCAGGTGGGAGGGGAGTTGGGTGGTTGGGTGAAAAAGGTGAATGGATTAAGAAGTACAAATTGATTGTTAGACTGAGAAACCTCAAAGGGAAGGGGGGAGGTGGAGTGATAAGAGATAAACCAAATAACTCATATGCACATATGCATAACCAATGGACTCAGACAGTAGTGTGGAGAAGGCAGGAGCTGGGTGGGAGTAGGGAGGAGGGGTCAGTGGGGGGAAAATGGGGGGGTGTCTGTAGTACACTCAACAATAAAGATAAATTACAAAAAGAAAAAGAGCTCCTGCCCTGGCTGGGTAGCTCAGTGGGTTAGAGCACCGTCTGGATACACTCAGGTTGTGGGTTCGATCTCTGATCAGAGCACATACAAGTATCAACCAGTAAATGTATGGGTGGGTGGATCGGTGGAATAGATGTTTTTCTCTCTCTAAAAACCAATACATTAAAAAAAAAAAAAAGAGCTCCTGCCTTTTATGAACTTAGCTTTGGATGCAGACAGCTTAACTTGACTGCAGTCACCTGCTTTGTGTGCTATAAATAAACTATCTCACAAAAGTTGTGTTGTGGTTCCCATGGCAACAGAGCTCCTTCCCCTTCCCCCTTCAGAAAGGTTCCTCCTGGCCCTGAGGCCGCTGAGCCCCAGTGGCCAGAGGACCCCTGCCAAGGCCAGTGTGAGATCCCACTCTGTCTGTGAGCTGGTGTGTGGCTGTGACTGTTCTCAGGGGACCCTCGGCCCTGGACTGGGCGCCCTTCTCCCCAGCAGACACGGGC
The DNA here is from genome assembly GCF_014108415.1 of Molossus molossus. Taxonomy (NCBI): domain Eukaryota; kingdom Metazoa; phylum Chordata; class Mammalia; order Chiroptera; family Molossidae; genus Molossus; species Molossus molossus. The sequence continues at coordinate 5,817,160 of NW_023425388.1, read as the reverse complement.
TTGAACAGACGGTGCCTCACAGGTTTCTTTGCCAGCTCAATGCGGTGGGATTTCCAGAAGTGATTTGAAGGCCCTGAGTCCCAGCTGGTGGCAAGTGGCCTTCTTACCTCAGCCCTTCGTGGTTGCTTCCCAACACGTTTCCTATACAAAGGAGTGAACAAAGCCCATCGCCTGGCACAGATGCCCCAGAGTGCGGACATGGAGCCGGCCTCGGGGAGAGCCGCCTGGTCCCTGCACCTGGGGCCTGGCATGCGCTGGCTCCCCTCTTCCAGGCTGGCCCCAGGCCTGGGTTGTGCGCCTGCTGCACATGACCGCAAGCCCACAGCTCTTACACCTGGTCCTTCTCTGTCTGTCTTGCAGGTTCTGGGGTTTGAGATTGATGCTGTGAACTCTGTCCAGTTTTCAAACCACACAGGTAAGGCACTGGTCAGCCGAGTGTAGGCATGGGAAATGGCCTTTAGAAATCTGGGGTTTTGTCCTCCCATCTGACGGGCAGGGAAACAGCGCCGGAGGGGTTACCACCTGCAGAGGCCACTCTGAACGTGGAGGGCTGGGGTCTCCTGTCTGCGGTGTGGACTGCCTTCTGAGTCTCAGCGCGGGGCTTTGGGCTGCCTGACCTTGGCAGGTGGTGTCACCAGGAAGGACGGTGCCTGAGTTTCCTCCTTTGTAAAACAAGGACGGTGGTCCTAGCACCTTCTCCAGGGCTCTGCCATCCTTTGTACACGAGTATGTTCATGCCACTCATGATGCCATGGCCGCGAGGAGGGTCCCACATACTGCAGGTGGGCGTGTGGGTGGACCCCGATTTTCCCTATTAGAGACTGGTGCCTGGGAGAACACAGTGCATGGACTTCAGGGGTTTCTGGACCCAGCCTTGAAATGGAATTGCTGGCTGACGGTGTGAGAGGGTCAGTGCCCTTAGGAGGCCCTGCTCCCTGCTCCCTGCTCCCCACGCTCCCTGCTCCCCACGCTGCCCACACTCCCCGCCACCGCAGAGGCAGGAGGACAAAGCTTCCTTGGTTCTTGGAAGTGCCCCCATGGCCTCTTCTGAGACTGCGCGGAGCCGGGAGGAAGGTCCGGGTGCAGAAGCCCAGCCTGCCTGGCAGAGCTCCCCGGAATCCGCGGGCAGCGGCTCTTCTTGGCCCTCGGGAAGCATTTCTGGTAACTCTCTTGGGCGCAGTTTTCCTGGAAGGGAAGGGGGGTCACACGTCATGAACGAGGAGGGAAGAGCTCCATGTGGGCTTGGATGACAAGGCTGTAGTTCTCGCTGAAAGTCCTTTTCTGCTTTTCCTCTGCCAAGTGTGCTGGGCGCCCTGAAATCTGGAGAAGTCCCAAAAAGCTTGAGTTGGTCCAGCAAACTTCCCTGAGTCTCACATTTTTGTTGTTTTATTTTGTTTTTGTTAATCCCTACCTGAGGATATTCTCTCCATTGCGTTTCTGAGAGAGTGGGAAGGAGGGAGGGGGGAGAGACGGAGAGAGAGGGAGAGGGAGAGACATCCATGTGAGAGACACATCGACTGGTTGCCTCCTGCACTCACTCTGACCAGGGCTAGAGATTGAACCTGCAACCCAGCTACATGCCCTTGACTGGAATCAAACCCGTGACTCTGGTCTGCAGGTCGATGCTCTAACCGCTGAGCCAAACCAGCCAGGGCTTTACTGGCTGTTTTAACTACCCTCCCTTTTTTTCTTTCTTTTGTTTTGTTTTGTTTTATCCTCACCCGAGGACATTTTTCCATTTTTTGTTCAGATAGAATGGGAGGGGGGGAGAGAGAGAGAGAGAGAAACATCGACGTGAAAGGGACACATCGAGTGGCTGCCACCCACATGACCAACCAGGGCCGGGGACAAACTGCAACTGAGGTACGTGCCCTTAGTGGGAACCGAACCCGGGTCTCTCTGGACCGCAGGCCAACGCGCTAACCGCTGAGCCAAACCGGCCAGGGCTCTAGGGCTCTTTTTCTTTACTTTTTTAAATTCTCACCTGAGGATATTCTATTTGTGTTCAGATAGAGCGGGAGGGAAAGAGAGAGGGAAAGAGCAAGAAACATCGATGTGAGAGAGACACATGGACCGGTTACCTCCCGCACAACCCCAACCAGGGCCAGGGCCGCACTGCACCCGAGGTGCGTGCCCTTGACTGGACTGAACCCTGGACTCACCGCTCCGCGGTCCCACACGCCAACCGCTGAGCCAGACTTGCCAGGGCTCCTTTTTCCTTTTTTCCTCCAATTTGTATTCATTTATTTTTGTTACAGATGCTTCTCCTTTCCCCCCCCCCCCAGACCTCCTCCTCCCCATCCTATCCCCCCCACCCCTTCCTTTCTCTTTTTTTAAAGTAAATAAGCCAAACTGGCTTGGACACTAAATGGTGAAATTAAACTTATTGGTGAGTGTTATATTGCGCCCTAATGACATTAGTTCAATATAAACAGAGATTGGGTTCAGAAGGTCCTGCTGCCCTTTGCACCAGATTCCAGGGCGAGGGGAGGGGCTTCAGGGCCTTCAGGGGACTGGCTCCTTCTGGGCTCTGGGGACCTTCTCAGGTGGCGGTGGACTGGCTGTACTGAAGGACCTGAAACAAGGGGCCTCTGCCGGCCCCAGGAGGGATGGATGAAGAACAGACCAGTGTGCCCTGGCCGGTTGGGCTCAGCGGTTGGCGCGTCGGCCTGCGGTCCAGAGAGACCCGGGTTCGGTTCCCGCTAAGGGCACGTACCTCGGTTGCAGTTTGTCCCCGGCCCTGGTTGGGTCACGTGGGTGGCAACCACTCGATGTGTCCCTTTCACGTCCATGTTTCTCTCTCTCTCTCTCTCTCTCCCTCCCACTCTATCTGAACAAAGTATCGAAAAATGTCCTCGGGTGAGGATAAAAAAAAGAACAGACCAGTGTGCCTGGGAGCCCATGCAGTTGTGGGCAGGGTTAGGGCCAGGACAGGGGCTTCCCTCCCAGTAGGGTACCCCTCTGGTTCCTGGGAGGGCCTCTTCACCCATAGAGAAGAGTCCCCTGCCCCCAACGCAGCCTTCTCCTGGGGCCTGCCTGGAGAGGGGATCCCTTAGGCAGCTCCCACTGTGGGTGAGTTTGAGCACCCTCTCTGTGCACCTGAAGAAGACCTACCAGGGTAGGCCTTCCCAAGGCCATCACTGTGGCTCAGGTGTCAACCTTCGACCTGGAGTAGCCAGGGGAGGCCTCACTGTGCCTCGAACCCATGCACCTTTCCCCCCATCTCTCCCCCTTCACCCCTGCCCACACTCTGCTGCTCAGAAGAGAGGCTTTCCTGTGGCAGTGTGGCACGTGGCACCTGGCACTGGAGAGGCCACAGCAGCGAGTGGTTAGCACCTGTGGCCACGTGGCCCCCCTACACCCTAGGAGCGGGTCATATTGCCGGCTCTGAGTATAGGATGCCCACGGTCAGTTCTGTCCTGGAATTTGGACATAAAACTACTTGATATTTTTACTTTTGTTTTTTTAAAGGGCTGGAGACACTTTATCATTGTTATTATTTTTCACCACATTTCCCTGCAGCAGGCATCTCCCAACGCCAGCAGGAAAGACTTGCTGCAGGAGCTGTGTGTGGGCTCAGCAAACTTGTCCCCATTGCGAGTGTCCTTGTCCAGCACTGGGCTTCTCCAGCCGCCTGGCAACAGCCTCTCTGATTTGTTATTCCCACCATGCACTGCTCCTGTGTGCTAAGTGCTGGCTCATGCCAGCCTCGAGTTCAGCCACATGCTGTCTGCGCCTTGCTCGACAGGCGGCGCTGCAGCTCCTGTGCGGACACCCCAGCAATGCGTTATGGGCCCCATAGTCCTGCTAGCTGTGATCTTCAAAAAAAAAACCTTAAGACATTTATAGCCCTGGCCAGCGTCACTCAATGGTCAGAGTTGGCCCGCGGACCAAAGTGTTGAGGGTTCGATTCCTGTTCAAGGGAATGTACCTGGGTTGCAGGTTTGATCCCGGCCCTGGTCAGGGTGCACACGGGAGGCAACCAATTGATGTGTCTTTCTCACATCGATGTTTCTCTCTCTCTTACTCTCCCTCCCTCCCTTCCACTCTCTCTAAAAAATCACTAGGAAAATATTCTCAGGTAAGGCTTAACAACAGAACAGATGTTTACGTACTAGAGCATGAGTTCACCCATTTATGTGTATAGTGCAATGTTCTTTAGTATAGTCACAGTAATGTAACTATCACCACTATATTTCTGCCACATTTTTGTGCTCCAGTGAGGTAACCGGACCGGTTAGGAATCCCTCCCATTCCCCCTCCCCCCAACCACCAGTCTACTTTTTATCTATGGATTTGCCCATCATGGACTTTCATATCAATGGAATCAGATGATATGTAGCTTTTTTTTTTTTATCCTCACCTGAGGGCATTTTTCCATTTTTTGTTCAGACAGAGTGGGAGGGAGAGAGAGAAACATCGACGTGAAGGGACACATCGAGTGGCTGCCACCCTCATGACCCAACCAGGGCCAGGGACAAACTGCAACCGAGGTACATGCCCTTAGCGGGAACCAAACCCGGGTCTCTCTGGACCGCAGGCCGACGCTCTACCGCTGAGCCAAACCGGCCAGGGCTGATATGTGGATTTTAATGACTGGCTTCTTTCAACTGAGCCCAATGTTTTCAATGTTCATGCGTGTTGTAACACGTATCAGAACTTCATTTTTTTGTTTTTTATCCTCACCCGAGGACTTTTTTTTTTCATTTATCTTCAGATAAAGCAGGAGGGAGAGAGGGAGGAAGAGAGAGAGAGAAATATGGACTGGAGAGAAGCACATTGAGTGGCTGCCACCCACACGACCCAACGAGGGCCGGGGACAAACTGCAACCGAGGTACATGCCCTTAGCGGGAACCGAACCCGGGTCCCTCCGGACCACAGGGCAACGCTCTCACCACTGAGCAAAACCGGCCAGGACTTTTTTTTTTTTTTTTTTTATGGCTGAATAATAGTCTACTTTATGTGTCTGCCACATTTTGTTATCCACGCGTCCACTGGTGGCCATTGAGGTTTATGAGTCATGTCACTATGGACACGTGTCCTCACATGTTTTTGTGGGCACTTTTTTTGTTTCCTCCAGTGTATACCTAGGAGTAGAATTGCTGGACCAGATAGTAACTCTGTGTTCAATCTTTTAAAGACTGTTTTCCAAATGGGCTGCGTCATTTTGTATCCCCACCAGAGGTGTGCGAGGGCTCCAGTTTCTCCGCATCCCGCCAATGACACCTGTTACTGTCTTTCTTATTCTCGTCGTCTTCGTGGGTGTGAGGTGGCGCCTCACTGTGAATTGAGTCTAAAATAACTCCTAATGTTGAGGCCAGAGATCCTGGCTTCCCGGGCGAGGCGCATCCTGGCGCAGGGCTGGCACCTTCCTGTGAAGGGCCAGGGAGTAGTACTAGTTGAGGCTTTTGCACCTTCTGGGCCATTTGAAGCCTGGAGCCACCAGAGACAGTGTGGGTATTCCGTGAAGCCGAAACTTGACTTATGGAAACTGGACGTGGAATTTCATGGAATTTTCACTAGTCATACAGTATTTTTTTCAACCATTTAAGAATGTGAACTCTGCTCTTAGCTTGTAGTCTCTACACAAACATAGGGCTTGGCCTAAGGGCAGTTTGCTGACCTCTGCTCGAGATCAGTGTTTGTCACATTTGTGGGTGTCTAAGAATGGCCTGGGGCCTTGTTGAAACTAAGTGCTGCCCCTCTCCCCTAGATTCTGACTCAGCAGATCTGGTGGGCCTGAGAATCCGCCTTTCAGACCAGCCCCAGGTAGTACCTGGGTGCCAGTCTCAGAGACCTCGCGATGGATAAGGAGGGTCTGTAGTCATCACGAAAGATGGATGAGTTTGGGGTAGGGAGGCTTTGGGGGCTGAAAGGGGTCGGGGTAACAATAGCAGGGGGTGGGATAGCCCCAGTGTTCCTGTTCCTGGGGCAGACCGCCACTGTGCCAGGGACCCAGGACCACCCCCAGGTTCGGCAGTTCACTGGGGGGGCTTCCAGGACTCAGCGTGTCGTATGCTCAGGGCTCTGATTTCTGACAGCGGAAGCCCGCAGCCTGTTGGAAGCAGGTCTGGCGGAGAGGCCGGGCTCCGTCGTGGTGCCCTGTGTTTGAGGCCTGGTGGGGGGCTGTGTCTCACCTTCGTCACTGCCTGTCATAGGCTGGATTGTGTCCCCGCAATTCATGTGTTGAAGCCCTGGCCCCCGGCCTCTTGGAGAGCGACTGTATTTGGAGATGGGGTCTTTAGAGAGGTGTGTGAAGTGAAATGAGGTCCTTGGAACGAGTCCTAGTCCACAGTGACAGTCATCCCCATAAGAAGAGGAGATCAGGACACAGGCAGGCACAGAGGGACAACCGTGTTTGGGCCCAGGAAGAAGACGGTGTCTGAAAGCCCAGGAGAGAGGCTTTGTGGGGAACCAGCCCTGCCCACGCCTTGATGTCAGCCTCCAGCCTCCAGCACTGTTGTTGCCACCAGTCTGTGGCACTTTGTCACAGCAGGCCCAGGACAGGGACACACCACGTGTGCAATGGACATCAACCAACCCGGGTGGCACACGGTGTGGAAACCGAGGGGCAGGAAGGAGCAGTTTCCCCACCCCGGGCCCGAGCATGTTGGAGGCTCCTGCCCGGGACGCAGCCAGAGGCTGCCAGCTCCCAGTGGGCTTGGCTGCAATGGGCAGCCCTGCGCTGGGGGCTCACTGGACGCTCCCTGCCTGGCCCTCCTGGCCCCGAGGGTACAGTGACGGGTCAGTCACACTCACCTCCTGGTTTAGTTTGCGCTGGTGTCCCCCCAGAGCACACAGACATGAGTTTGCCCCAGCTGGACGTCCCAGCCTGGGGTCCACCTGGAGGGTTGTAGGGCAACTCCCGCGTTTTTTACTTACGTCTTGGAAGCACACCGTTTGGAGGGCCTCCCCTGCCATCCAGGACACCAGGAGGAGTTCTCACGGGTGAAGTGTGGGGCGTCCATGGTGTGGCCCCACCCCTGGTGAACGGGGAGCCATGGGCCTGCCCCCGTCCGAGCCTCTTGTGGGTGGGGTCCCCATGGTAGGCGAGTCCACCCAGGATGCCATGCATCTGTCTGCCTGCACCTGAGTCCCTGTCAGGCTGAGAGCAGGGTGAGCGCCCGGGCCCGTTTGGCTCTTGGTCACGATTTGATCCACAACTGACTTTGGCTGCATCTCAGCCTTGGGGAGGAGGGTGGGCTGGGGTGTGACAGCCCTACTGCCAGGGAGCTCAGGTGATGCTCTTCAAACAATGCAGCCTGGGTGGGGAAACAGGCCCAGTAGAAGTTGGCAGAGCAAGTGACTATGATGTGGGACATTCCCAGTGTCCCCATAAAGACAGGGAGAAGTTAGACAGTTGTGTGGGCCAGTGTGTCCCTTTTTAAAAAATTTTTTTTCTTTATTGATTTTAGAGAGAGAGGAAGGGAAAGGGAGAGACAGAAACATCAATGAGAGAGAACATTGACCGGCTGCCTCCTGCATGCCCCCCGCTGGGGATCGGGCCCCCCACTGGGGATCGGGCCCACCACCCAGGTATGTGCCCTGACTGGGAATCGAACCAGCGACCTCTTGGTGCATGGGTCCACACTCAACCACTGAGCCATACCGGCCAGGCCAGTGTGTCCCTTTCAAAATGTCCCTCTCTGCATCCTGTCAGTGTGACACGGGTGTCCACGGGCCAGCCTGGAGAACTGACACCCTCCTCGCTTGGACTAATTCCACAGGGAACTGGCAGTCGGAGGTGTGACCCCTGGTGTCAGTAATAACCACAGACAGTATCAGGGCCAGGTGTGTTATCAGGGGCACTTTGAGGCTGCCTGTCACCCACAGGGGTCAGGGGCACCCACCGAGCCACTGCCTGGGCGGTCTCAGTCAGCCCTTGGGGAGGGGACCGTCCACAGCGTCATGGAGATTTTCTGGGCTGCATCAGCTCTCAGGTGAAGTGTCCCACCTGTGTGCCAAGCCCTGAGTGCCCTGTTTTCCCCCAGGCTACGCACACTGGAAGGGTCAAGTGCTGAACTCAGATGAGCTCCATGAGGTGTACGAAGGTCTGAAGCTGAACAATGTGAATAAGTATGACTACGTGCTCACGGGTAAGGGTCCTGGGAGCCTTGCTCCAGCTGGGGTGGGCCCGGGGTCCCAGAGCGCCCCGGCCCCGCCCTGCCTCCTTCAGCGCCGGCTGGTGCGTGCCACCGAGAACTCAGTCCTGTCCGTGCCAAGTCACACTTCTGGGACCACAGTGGGGTTGCAGCACGCAAGAGGTGGGGTCAGTGGGGTGTTGCGTAGGGGTCGGGGTGAAAACACCCAAGTAAGCAACGCATTGCCACCTGGGACGTTGGTCTTATTCACACATACCGTTGGTTATAAAAAAAAAGAAAGAAAGAAAAAGTACCTGTTTGTATTTACATATGTGGTTAAAAGTGAATGTGCTCGTTATTGAAATGGACAGGACAGAGGAACATCCCATGTACACCTGTCACCTGTGGTTTCTTCCTTTCTTTAAAAACTCGGCGTTTCTTCTGAAAGTACCCGGGACCGTCGCGGGCTGCCTTTGTTGGGGGACAGTTGGTCTTCACCCTGGCCGCAGAATGGTTTTGACGATGCTTCTCTTTCCCTCGGCCACAGTGGGTTGCTGTGAGCCTTTAGTTTTGAGGGGCCTGCTCTTCCTCCCACAGGGTACATGAGGGACAAGTCCTTCCTGGCCATGGTGGTGGACATCGTGCAGGAGCTGAAGCAGCAGAACTCCCAGCTGGTGTACGGTAGGTGCTGGGCTGTCACCTGCTGGGGCGGGGTCCCCTGGGGGCCTGTGACTTCACGGTCCACCTCCCAGCCTGTGAGCCTGTGAGCGCTGAATCGGCCAGGTCTCCGGAGAAAGGTGAGCACTCAGGGGCTAGAAGCATCTTCACCGTGAACCTGGCGTCTGTGCGGGGCCAGCAGATTGTAAATAAACTGTATCCGTGTCAGTTGCAGAGGCCGGGCTGCCAGTCACTGCCGCTGGGGGGTGTGGGGCGGGCACCCAGGGTGGCCCGGTGGGAACGGGAAACGCCAGGTCATGAGTACGTGAGGGTGGAGCCCACGCTCTGCCAAGCTTTTCGGTGCAGGCAAAGCTTAACCCCGAACGCCCCGTGCGAGGCTCTTTGCTCTCCAGCTGCAGCTTTTGCTGATGAAACGCCCTTTGTGTCTCCCGCAGTGTGTGACCCGGTGATGGGCGACAAGTGGGACGGCGAAGGCTCTATGGTTAGTCATTTCATGCATGTGGAAATGTAGTGCGCACAGCTGTTGCCCTCAGTCCAAAGCGGGGCGTGGACACCGCGAGCCACTGCTGGGGGCGGTGGCAGGGCCCCGGCCGGAGGAGGCAGGGCCCGAGAGTCGGGAGCTCAGAGCCACACGTGGCCAAAAGCAGCCACTTTGCAAACCAACGGACGTGGCTGTTTTCTAATAAAGTTTCACGTATGGACAGATTTTAATTTCCTGTCGTTTCCAGGTGTCACAAAGTGTTACTCTTCTTTTTTACTTTTTCCCTAGTCATTAAAAAATGTTAAAATTGCCCTGAGCCCATGAGCTGTACACAGACAGGCAGTGGGACGGGTAGTGGGCTTACTGTCCCTGCGTGGGACCGGGTGGGCGATGATGTGAAGATGACGTGGCAGGACACCCTGGTGTGCTCATCCTTGGCCTTCATGGGAGGAGCTCTCCCAGCCCCCCCCCCGGGACCTCCTGCAGCCCTTGGGGTCACCACGCGCTGCCCGTGTCCATGGTCGGGGAGCCCAGTCTCCACATGGGGTCCCCGAGCCTGGACTCTCCGGGGTTTCCTCTCCTCCTCTGTGTGCGTCAGCCTGTGTCCCTGTCTCCTTTTTCTCAGTACGTTCCGGAGGATCTCCTTCCTGTTTATAAAGAAAAGGTCGTGCCGGTTGCAGACATCATAACCCCCAACCAGTTCGAGGCTGAGTAAGTGATCAGAAGTGCTTGGCCGGAGTGGCTCAGAGGTTAGAGCGTCGGCCCTCGGTCGCTGGCTCAGTTTCTGGTCCTGGGCATGTCCCTGGGTTTAGGTTCGTCCCCGCCCCAGTCGAGGTCCTGTGGGAGGCAACCAATCAATGTGTCTCTCTCACATCAGTGTTTCTCTCTCCCCCTCCCTCCCGCTCCCTCCCACTCTGTCTGAAAATCCATGGAAAAATATCCTCCGGTGAGGATTAACAACAACAACAACAACAACAAAAAGCCCCAGACCTCCCTGGGAGAGGACAGAGACCGCAGGAAGTGTCCTCACGTCCCCTCTGGGGCTTGCGCTCAGCGTCTCAGAAGGTCCTGCCTCAGGGGAGCGGACATCTGGCATCAGGGTGGGGGCATGACATCCCTGAGTCAAGGAGCCCCCTGCCCCCTGCATGTCAGGGTGATAAGGGGCCCCAGCCCAACATGGCTTCTTTCTAGCCGTCAGCGGTAGTAGGTAGTTCTTGTACCCTGACTCTCCATAGTGACCATGCTGACCCCAGCTGTTTTCCTGAACCAGAAGGAGCCTGGGGGATGGAAAAGGGGAAGAGGTGCTCTGGCCACAGGCCACAAGGTAGGGACAGTCCATGCCAGCTGACGCAGGCAGTCACCCCAGAGCTCTGAACCCCACACCCCAGATCTCTGTGTGAGGTTAAAGGTGTGTGCAGCCCTCTGCCCCGTGTGGAGTTTCAAAGGGCCCTTCTCGGATTGCACGGCCCCACCTCCTGCCTTGATGAACAGGCACCAGGAGCGTAAGGGGCGTTGCCTGGTGCTGTGGGTGTGCAGCTGAGCACCCAAGTGGTGGAAGTCCGGCTCTGCTGACCATCAGCTTGGTCCCTGTCTCTGAGGCCACTCTTTTTTTTTTATTCTTCACCTCAGGATATTTTTCCATTGATTTTTTCTTTCTTTCTTTTTTTTAGATAGAATGGGCAGAAGGGGGGGGGGGGAGAGAAACATCAACGTGAGAGAGACACGTTGATTGGTTTCTTCCCGCATGACCCCAACTGGGGCTGGGGATCAAACCTGCAACCCAGGCACGTGCCTTTGACTGGGAATTGAACCTGTTGCTCTTTGTTGTGTGGGCTGATGCTCTAACCACTCAGAAAAACTGGCCAGGTCTGAGGCCACTCTTTCAAGTAGGGATCATGGGGCTCCAGGTCTTTGGGGGCTGGGTTTTCCTGACAGGCCTGTCCATCCTGGGGATGACACTCACCCTGAGGACCTCAACCTTTGGTGGGCTCCTGTGAATGTGGTACACTAACCATTGCAGCTGTGACTTTCTGTGGGTGTGGGTCACCTTTGCTGGCCCGTGTGCCATGATGTGGGTCACTAGGGGGCCATGTGCTGCTGTCCTTTATGTTGTTACGTGTACACATTAACCACAGTCTGGAACTTCAGCACACCCTGTGATGCTTGAGTTTCCGATTAAAACTAAAATTTATTCTTGACCATCCCCAGACACATCATGGTGGCTTCTTGGTCCGTGGTGGCCCGTGGTGGCCAGCAGGCTCTGAGTTAGTTCCCTGTGGGAATTGGGGGTGGGGTACCAGTGCCCCTGTAGCTTGGGGGTGTTACAGGTAGAACCCAGAAAGCAGCATCTCACTGGTGCCTGCCTGTCTTTCAGGTTACTGAGTGGCAGAAAGATCCACAGCCAGGAAGAAGCCTTAGCGGTAAGGACACCTTCCAGGGCCTGGCATGGGGCGGGCAGCACTGCTCACAGTGGGAGGGGACGGGCACCCCTGTGGGCAGCGTGCCGGTCAGCTAGCCTGAGAGTGGGGGGGATGCATTGTAAACTTTGTTTGGGCTACTCCGTTGGTCACTTGCAGCTTCGTGCTTGTCAGGTCTGGGTTAACCCACCACCTGCTCTGCTCATAACAGCATCTCCGAGCTAACTGGGGTGGCCGTAAGAGAGTCCCCTGGTGGCCAGCAGGGTCAGGACCCTCTTCCCACTCTGAGGGCCTTCGAGCCAGAGGACCCCAGGGAGGGAAAGAAACAGGCACCCCTCCCTGTGAGAACTGGAGGACTTCACGTCAAGCACCCCTACAGCGCCCGGTGCAGGGTGGTGCTGGGTGGCTGGCCTGCCCTGTGCGCACGCGTGTGGGTGTGCACGTGTGGGTATGCACACGTGTGTGCATGGGCACATGTGTGTGCATACACATTTATGGGGTGCGTGTGTGTGTGCACGCGCGTGTGTGTGTGCATGCATGTGGGGGGGGCGTTTCCCACAGCCCACACCAGCTCTGGAGCAGAGGGTGCCCCCCTGCATGATCGCAGGCCCCGACCTGAGGCAGGTGCATAAGGAAGACAGGTCTGCCCACAGCCCTAAAGGCAAAGCCGACTAGAGAGATTGGTTCCTCGTTGCTGTGTGACCCCCAGCCGAAGGCCCTGGGCTACCATGCTGTGACTCGGCGAGCAGGCTCCTAGGCCAGGGGTCGTGACTTGGAGTCCACACTGGCCCCCTGGCACCAGAAATTCCCAGTGTGAAATCATCCAGGGTCACACAGGAGCCTTCCCAGGCTCTCAGAGTGACCCCGTTAGATGGTGCTGGCGGGCGCTGGCCCCGTGGAAGGCAGGCTAGGGGGCTCCTGCCTCCTGCCCCAGGCCTGGCCCCTGCTCTGGTTCAGCCGGCACTTTCCCGGGGCCCAAGTGGACCTCTGGGTATTTTGTCACAGGGCACCTCTGGCCCGCAGCGTGTGCTGGGCACCTGGCAGGAGGTGTTTGTTGAATGAATAAATGAGTGAGTGAGTGGCTTCCCGGAGTGGACGGGTGGTGGGAGCCGTTTTGCTTGGTGTTTGCCGTGTGTGGAGCACAGATGAGGAAGGACAGCTGGCCCAGCCTGCGTGGCACCTTCCCAGAAGGCGGCCCCTGTGGGGTGCAGACGGGGCCAGCAGACATGTGCCCTCAGACCTCGAGCCGAGGGCATGGGAACAGCGGCTCCACCCTGGCAAAGCAGGCACCAGGTGGGCAAGGGCCGGTCAGGGCGAGCTCCCGGCTCTGCTGTCCCTGCCCCCATTAAGCCAGACCCTGTGAGAGTGCGTCTGGGTGTGAGTGTGGGTTGTGCCGGGCTGTTTGGGCTCGGGCGGGGGGAGGGGCTGGAGTGAAGGCCTTCGGGAGCTCGGCCGCAGGTGACAGGTGTGGCTGACGTGCTCCCTGTGTCTGGCAGGTGATGGACGTGCTGCACTCAATGGGCCCCGACACTGTAGTCATCACCAGCTCTGACCTCCCTTCCCCCCGGGGCAGTGACTACCTGACCGTGCTGGGGAGCCAGAGGATTCGTAAGTCCCACGCCCACCCCGCCAGGGCACCGAGCTCCCTTGCGCCTTTACGCTGCGTGTCCCTTAAAGCTTCTGAGAAGGTTTTGGGATCAGTAGAAAGAAAACCATGCCTTACTCAGGAAGGAGTCAGTTTCCTGAACTTCTGTAACCACCCCCACCCTGAGAAAGGTGAGACTAAAGACAGAATGAGGAGGGATTTCCATGAATCGGGTGCAGTGGAGCATGGGGTGCCGACACCTCCCCCATGTCACCAAACAGCCCTCAAGACCCATGACAGCGCCAGTGGCAGGCGGAAAATGGTCTGACTTACATACGGAGATCCTGGGGACAGCCCTGCTGGAGCCAGGCTTCCGGGAACCAGGTGTCCACACGCCTGACCTCCCGTGGAGCTGGGATTGGTGCCGGCCTCACTGGGAGGGCGCACCACGCTCTGCTGTGTTCATGGTCTCATCACACAAGTGATGGTTGGTGTGCTCTGCACAGCGTTGAAATGATGCAGGAGGCTGGGGCCACACCCACTGCCCCAGAGAGCAGCCCCGTAGGCACCTTCTTCTTCTTCTGTATCTGTGTGCAAGAGCACATGTGCACAGATACACACTCACACATACACACACGCACAGCTATACACTCACATGCGCTCACATATACACTCACGTGCACACACATGCACAGATATACTCACACATGCTCACATGCAGACACACACTCACATACACTCACATGCACAGATACACTCACACATACACAGATACACACTCACATATGCTCACATATACACTCACAAATGCACACACATGCTCACACACACAAGCACAGATACACACTCATACACACATGCACAGATACACACATACACTCACATATGCTCACATGCACAGATACACTCACACATGCACAGATACATACATGTGCTCACACACACACGTGCACAGATATACTCACACATGCTCACATGCACAGACACACACTCACATACACTCACATGCACACACATGCACAGATACACACTCACATATACTCACATGCACACACATGCACAGATACACTCACACATGCACAGATACACACTCACATATACCCACATATACACTCACAAATGCACACACATGCTCACGCACACAAGCACAGATACACATTCATACATGCACACACATGTACAGATACACACTCTTACACTCACATGTACATTCATACATGCTCACATGTGCACAGATACACTCACACATGCACACACATATTCACACACATACAGATGCACATTCATACACTCACACATGCACAGATACACACACACTCACACATGCTCACATGCACAGATACACACGCTCACATATACGCTCACACATGCATGCACACACTCACATTCACACACACATGCATATGTACACTCACACACTTGCTGACACACACATACCCACGTCAGCAAGTTCACAAAGGCCTACAGCTCTAGGCGCCTGGTTACTCAGGCTCCCTCCTCACATCTCACGAGCCAGCCGTCAGCAGATGCACAGTTCCCCCCAGGCCGTCCTGACTGTGGTCATCTGGGGCTTCGGTCTTTCACTTTGTTTGTTTTTTCACCTGAGGATATTTTTCTATTTATCATCAGATAGCGTGGGAGGGATGGAGAGAGAGAGAAAGACAGAAACATTGACATGATAGAGCTACGTCCACAGATTGCCTCCCGTACAACCTGACCAGGGTCAGGGATGAACCGCACCCGAGGTACGTGCCCTTGAACGGAACTGAACCGACAACTCATTGGTTTGCAGGTCCACACTGTAACTGCTGAGCCAAACCGGCCACGGCCTGTCTTTCACTTTGTGCCCTGGGATGGGACATCCGCTTGGGGGCACTGGGGGCACTGGGCAGGCCCTGAGCCTGGGGTTCTGTCTGAGTGAGCCTCCATGGGGACATTACTCCCCTCGCACAGTGCAGGGGATGAGCAGGCAGGAGGGCAAGCTGGGGTTCAAGCCTGGGCAGGCCCTCTGCTGGCCAGGGCCCGGGTCCCAGTGGACCATACTCTCCCCCAGGGCACCCTGATGGCTCCGTGGTGGTAGAACGCATCCGCATGGATATCCGCAAGGTGGACGCCGTCTTTGTGGGCACCGGAGACCTCTTTGCTGCCATGCTCCTGGCGTGGACACACAAGCATCCGAACAATCTCAAGGTCAGGAAGGCGCCCCTCCTGCCGCAGCCGATGCGTTCATCTCTGTGGGGAGTGGTCACACATCCAAAGAGCTGGAGGGTGCGAGGGTTACCGACCGTGAGTTTTGAGGGGGCACAGGACAGGCAGTGGTCTCCATGTCATGCTCCACATCTTGGCTGAATCCTAGCTCCACCCCTGTTCACCATCTCTCGTCTTGAGCAAGGTGCCAGGCCCAGCCCACAGGTTCCTGTGCCAGCTGAACTCAGGGCATGAGCTCAGGACTGAGGAGCCCCTTCCAGCAGAGTGGTCAGCACAAGCTTGTCCTCACGTGTCACTGGGCTGATTTGGTAAATCGGGGTGCGGGGTCTTTTCTGTGCACACCGTGGTCCAGCTCAGGACTCAGGGCTGCGTCCTTTGACCTCCCCCTGCATCCGTGCAGCCTTGTGGTGTCTTATCAAATTGCTCTGTCAGACGCCCCCTCGGCTGACAGCCAGGCCTGTCTTCCGTCACCGTTGTAGAAACGCTGTCAGGTGGGTGAGGCCCGCCGTCCCCTGAATGTGGGAAGGGCATTTGTGGGGAGTAGGAGAGAGGAACCAGACTTCCGTCTCCTTGGATCCACTCAAAAAGGGGAACGTTTGGAGCTCAGGGTCTAGAAATGGACTCCGTTGAAGCTGTCTTTGCAGAGCACCTGGAGGGCCCATCCCCCGGGGGCCCATGCCTCCCCAACACATCTGGGGGTCGGGCTCTGTGTTTGTGCAAAGCAAGGCTTACACTGGGGTCCCTCTCCTCTCACCTACTAGTAGAAGCCAAAATATGCCATCCCTGGCTGGTTTCACCACTTCCTGCCTCCCCCGAGGCCCAGCCTGCAGTGAGCACAGACCTGCCGGTTAACTGGAGCAGCAGGAGCTCCATCCGGTCCAGGCAGTGGCATCGCTGCTGGACCGAGCCTCGCTGCTGGGCCTCTGAAGGCTGAGTCTGGGGGGAGGGGGAGCCCTGGGTCCTGGAGTCGGGCAGAGTTCTCGCTTCCCCAGCACCTGCTGAGCCCCGAGTCTGACTCTGAGACTTCGACTGTGAGCGATGACTTTGTCCGACCTTGGGGCAAGAGTTCTTTCCCATGTAGATTCTTGATAATTAATTCATCCCAGAAACATTTATTAAGCACCCACTCCATGTCAGGCAATATTGATGGTCCGGGGTCACAGCCCCTCCCCAGAGCTATCTGTGGTCCAGACGGGGGCAGGTTAGTTACGCAGGCATCTGCTTAGCTCTGTTCTGTGGGTTGATGGCCCAGGTAGTCGGGCGAGGGTGTGACTCAGGGTGGAGACAGCGCTCTCGGGCAGCGGTGGACAGCGTGGTGAGTGGGCGGTCTGGAGTGTGGCAGGGACAGTGGTTCCTCCTCCCTGCAGGTGGCCTGTGAGAAAACCGTGTCAGCCATGCACCATGTTCTGCAGCGGACCATCGAGTGTGCAAAAGGTACCACCGGCAGGGCTGGGGCGCCACGGCGTTCCTGAGAGCCTCCTCGATGGGGGCCTTGGGCAGAGGTGGGAGGGAGGGAGGCAGCACCTGCTCAGCTGAGACTGGGGTCCCCGCGGCCCCCACCGTCCACCCGGCCTTGGCCTTAGGGATGGGGCAGTCCTCCCGCTCCGCCCCCAGGCCCATGCTTTGTCTGTTTTGTAGCCCAGGCTGGGGCAGGATGTAAGCCCAGCCCGGCCCAACTGGAGCTGAGGATGGTCCAGAGCAAAAGGGACATCGAGAACCCGGTGATTGTCGTCCAGGCCACGGTGCTGTGAGGGCCTCGCGTTTCCACCTGCTGATGCAGTGTCGGTGTCTCTGTCTTCATCCCTGTGAACAATGTAACGTCTGCCTTAGAGCTGTGACCGAAACTTGACATTTCTTTTCTTTCCTGAGTGTCCAGCACCAGCTGGTCTTAATTGTGAAAATGTGCCAGTCGTGCTTTTTAAAAATAACAAATTGATCACAGAAATTTGTCACCTGGAGACCCGGCTCCCCTCCCCCACAAAGGCTCCTGGGTCTCCCTGGAAAACCAGCTCTGTGGTCACCCTCTAGCGGCATCCTCCCCAGCTGGGGGGGGCGGGGTCCGTGGTGGGAGGGGACATGGGCTCCCCCCATTGCATGGCCCCGGTGCAGCATGGGCTGGGCCTGGGGGTGGCCGATCTCCAGTGTCTCCGAGAAAGAGTTTGGTGTTAACCATTCGAATCCAGTCAAATTAGGCCGAATACCTTTGTTGTCATTCTGACTTTCCCCTCTCGGTTCCTCCTTCAGGACTTTGGTTCACTTTGCTGCTCGGTAGGTTGGTGGGCATTTCAGAAATCCTGCGTCCGTTTCATCGTGGGGACAGGTTGGTGCCAGCTGGCCCAGACACACACGGGCCTGCACAGTCACTTTGGCAGGGACCTTCCAGGCAAACCCAAGTCTACAAATCTGACGGGTATCAGCGGGACCGCCCGGTGACTCACAAGTGTCTCTAGGGACCTGCTGAGTGAGGTGCAGAGATGCCAGGAAAGGGAAGGCTGGTGTGGGGCCAGGGGTGTCTGGGGAGATCCCATGCTGGGTTCCTTTGGAAAACTCACCCAGTTTATGGTACAACAGCTTGAGTAGCATGTGTTTGCCACCTGCTGCTGATGACAAACACATCGTGCCACAGAGTTAGTGTGCAGACGGCCCGGAGGGCAGAGGTGGGCTCCCGCCCCCACAGTGGGCACATTCCGCCCCAAGGCCCTGCTGTCCACTGCCAGCACGACCTCCTTGGCTCCACTTGCCCAGAATTTTGAGGTACCCTGGGCATGGCTACAGGCAGGGGTGCCCATCCTAAAGACAGCCTGCCTTGATCTCAGCTCTCTGGGGGGCAGAAGTTTGCAGCTCCTGAGAGCCCACAGCCTGGAGGGGACGGGGAGATGCAGGACATGGGGGTCCACATGTGGCCCCTGGGAAAGAAAACTGTCCAAGGGGAGCCCTTGTCTCGCCCCAGTTCCACCCTCAGGCAGGGCCCGCACACTTCCTCAGTTGCACACTCTCCACTTTGTAGAAAAGCCCTAAAAGAGGAGGTGCCACTCTTCGTTGAACTCCATCCCCACTCTGTTCTCTTTCTGTCCCCACTCACTTCTGTTGTCTTTTTTTTTGTGGTGGTACGTGCCCCTAGTGGGAACTGAACCCGGGACTCTCTGGTCCACAGGTTGACGCTCAACCACTGAGCCAAACTGACCAGGGCTCCCCACTCACTTCTGAATGTCTTCACTCGCGGTGGCCTGTGCACAGGGTCTCTGTCCCTGTCATGTTTCTTGGTTCCGAGGCCCAGGCTCAGCGCCAGGGCAGAGCCTGGCCCCCTGGTCCCCGCAGGGCCCACTGGACCAGGAGTAGCCTGCAGCCCAACAGGGTGCACGCAGGCCCCATCCAGAGTCACCCAGGGCCCTGGGCCTGCGCAGCGCCTTTAATGGAAAATGCTGCCACCGCCAAGTAGAGCCAATGAGAAATGGTCTTTATTCCTTTTTTTAGTTCAATATCAAGAGCCAGTATAGGGCTGGGAAAAGAAGCCAAACGTATCTGTCTTCCACGCGATGGTGAAAACCCACCCGGGAAATACGGTCTGGGGTGCTGGGCTCATCCCCTGTCCAGAGAGCTTGAAGGGACGTGCGCCCCCAAACACCGTTCGGTTCTGGTTCTTCGGTGTTATTGCAGAGGCTGGGCCCCTGGGAGGTTTCACTGTTCTGCTTCCCTGCCTTCTACACGGAGCGACGAGGCTCACCCCACCCCAAGGCTTCTGGGCAGCTGCGGACCCAGGCGCCCCGAGACTCGCTCCTCTGTGCCCTTTGGCTGTAAAGCCCTGGCCACCAGGAGACGCGGCTGAGCTAAGAGAAGGAACTTGGGGATCCTGAGATCTTCTGCAGGGTGTGGGGCTCCCGTGGAAACGTGAGCTTCCGCGGGAAGCCGAGCCCCGCGCTCCCACACCCACGTCGCTGAGCCTGTGCAGTCTGGGCTCGTCTCTCATTCGCACGTGCTGTCTGTCACGCAGCCGGCCGCCTCTGCAGTGTCCCATCCAGACGTCAGCCCTGGGCCCTGGCAGTAGTTTTTCATACAGGTGGGGTCCAAATTAGAATTGATCTTCGTTTTCATTTTATGTAACTTAGTAACATGCAACATGATAATAGTTTTTGTTAATGTGGAAGAGTGTTGTCAGAGTGCAGATTTCTATTTTTCCCGTGGGTCAGACCTCCCCTGTGGACCTTACATACGAATTATAAAGCTGGGATGTGGATCCCTGTTTTTAACCAGTCTTAAGTCGTCGCCAAGTCCTGCTGAGGTAATCGTGTTAGAGTGCGTCACTTTTACAGTACATGTCAGTGACGGTGACACCGATGCTCTGTGGTCCGTTCTTACACTTGTGGGTACCGGTTTTTAAAAGTTTCACTTCCCAGTGGACGGAGCCTGCTTGGTGCACCTGCTCCGAGTAAGTGGAAGGAGTTTTCAGTGTTGAGAACACAGGCCACAGCACACTGCCTGCCCCGTGCTGCCGGAGCCCCATGGAACAGCCAGCCACCTCCCCGCCACCACCAGCCACGTGAGAGGAGCACATGGGAGCAGCAGGCCCCTCCGCGAGGCCCGTTGATGCAGGATCCTTGGCTGTGGGAGGAGGCAGGCTGTGCGGGTGAGCGGACATGAGGCGGCTGGGATGTGGATGTCCGGGGACCGCTCCTGTCCCTGCTTGAACCTTATGTGCACCCCTCAGTTGTAATGTACACAGAAGGAGGCAAGCATATTCTGGCCACTGGACCTCCACTGTACGCACACTCTCCTTGTCCTTCCTGCCCTTGGATGGGACCAACCTGCCTGCCTGGGTGTCAGGGCCACATCTGTGTGAATCAGAGACGCTGCGTGGCTGGCCTGTGTTCAGTGCCCGAATACCCAGGAAGCCCTGTGCTCCCTCTCTGCCCGCCCGGCCTCTGGCGCCTTTGTGCACAGCCCCCCTGGGAGCCCCCCTGCCAGTACCTGCCTGGGCTGGACGGCGGGGAGGGGAGTTTGTGGGTGAACGGACTGGATTACGTGCAGGTGGGGACATTGTAAGTGTGGCCTGGCGTCCGGAGTCTGGGTGGGAGCCACGTGGCCCCCAGATTCGATTTTGCCCCCCAATAGAGCAGTGCTACTGAGCCCACCTGTTTTCATTCCACACCACCTCCAGCTGCCAGGCTGCAGGGTTTTCCCTTCTCGTCATCCTGTAAGGCTCTGTGCATTAGGACTCCCTGGAGAGCCACTTCCTGTGTCCCTGCAGGGAGCATGTCGGGTGTGCAAGCTGAGGGGGCACTCAGAAGGACCCCCAGCCCCGGGGAGGTGGCTCTGGGAGGTTAGGTCCCCTGCTCTAAGCCAGGGAAGCCCTGGACTTGGGCCCAGTTGGTCTGGAGGGACATCATCCCCCAGGACGCCTACTGCCTGCGGTTCTGCCCATGAGCACTGGTCAGGCTGACCTGGCAGCACAGTGACCGAGGGCCAGCAGCTGTGTGGCTTTGGGCCTGTGCAGAGTTGGTGGGTGGTGCTGCAGTCAGTCACTTCGTGACAGGCGCAGAGTCGGGTACCTGGCAGGTCTGCAGGTGAGGGGAGCATCATGAGACCCTGTGTGTTTTTGTAGAGACGGTTCTGGTTTCAAGATACAGCCACGCACTTCCAGCCTGTGCCAGTAGGGGGAGACAGCAGAGGGAGGGGATGGTGGGCTGGGAGGGGTCCTTGGCCCCACCCTAGTAGATTGCAAGCATCAGCTCTGCTTCTGAGGGGTTTCTTTCCTGTAAAAGTCTTTCTCTGTCCAGTGATGGCCACCAGGCTTTGTAGTCTGCGCTGATGCACAGAGGTGGGGTTCCCGCATGTGTCCCATCCCCCGCTGTGCCCCAGAGGCTCCTCCCGGCATCAGCCACCACCACCATCTGGAAGCCCCCCCAGAGGAAAGCTGCCACGCGGGGGGCTCACAGTTCTCGCAGTGCCTGTGTCTTCTTGTGGATGTCTGCAGTTTATTCTCAGTGCAAAGTGTTTTCTGTTTTAACCGATTAAAAAACAATGTCTTACAAACACATTCCTGCCTTTCATTAGAGATTTGAGCTCATAACACATTGTTCGTTCTGTTCGTAAGACAGAGATCAACGAGTAACTTTAGGTCTGCCTTAGATAATATTTTAAAACTATATTAATGGAAGGCCCTTCGTAGAATTTTCTTTTTAAATGCTGGCAGAGTAAACAGGTGTTTTAAAACCTTGTCCACTGTCCAAGCCAAGCAGAGCCCTGTGCCCACCTCCGCCCCTGCTTCGAGGTGGCGGGGAGAGCTTCACCGCGGCGATGGAGGGAACCCCCAACCTGCAGCTCCCCTGTGCCCGGCCCCACCCCACAGTGGCTGAGTTCTGATCTTTGTGGAGCAGGAAGCCCCTTCTGCAGGACATGACCTTCCGAGGCCACGGGTCACTGCCAGCCGGCGGGAGAGTGAGGGCCAGCCCTTCCCAGTGGTGCCATCCTGAGCCCACACGCAACCCTTGTCTTGGTGATGGGAGGTGTGGATATTAATATTTAGGAAACTGGAAAGGAATTCTTAGTCTCCATGCAGGCCAGGGGTGTTTTGAATGCTTTTAATGCTGGAGCTATGTACCTTCTAGTTTAACATTTTAGTTGGCATTTCACCCAATGATTGCAAAACGGGACGAACAGGAGGACTGAGGTGCTGACTCGGAGCCCCGCTGATGCCGCCTCGGTCCCTCCTGGAAAGGAGCTTGGATTCTCGAGGCTTCTTGGGAGGTGTGGTGCAGCTTGGGAGCAAAGCGCGTGGCCCTGGGTCCCAGCTGTGAGCGGGACAATCTCTATGAGATTCAGACAGTGGTTCCGTCAGCCCCGTGGTGGCCAGCCCAGCCCATCGTGGACACGTGGACGTGTTTGTGACTGTGACCCACCCGTCAGCACTGTAGAGGCCTGTCTGTGCTGTCCTGTCAACCTCTGACCCCACAAATAAATATTTTCATGGCGATGGTGGTGAAGCGTGAACGTTTGTTTTCTCTGGATTCCCCCTTTAGCCATCTGTGCAGCACGGTGTTAACCAAGCCATGGCCATTGCTGCCCCTTCAATGCCTCAAAGAAAGGGCCTGGCGCTGGCTGGTGTGGCTCAGCGGGTTGGACACCGCCCCACCCCGGAAAAGTGGCGGGCTCCATCCCCAGTAGGGGGCGTGCAGAGTGCGGCCCACTGATGTTTCTCTCTCTCTAAAAATCAATGAAAAATATTTAAAATGGAAAAGAAAGCCCTGGCCGGTTTGGCTTAGCGGTTGGAGTGTAAGCCCGAGGACCAAAAAGTTGCAGGTTCGATTCCAGTCAAGGCCACGTACCTCGGTTGCGGTTCATCCCTGGCCCTGGTCAGGTCATGCGGGAGGCAGCCAGTTGAACATCCTCACATTGATGTTTCTCTCTCCCTTCTCTCCCTCTCTCCCTCCCACTCTATCTGAAAATAAATAGAATAATATCCTCAGGTGAGGATTAAAAAGAAAAAAAAGACCTGCCCTGCCCTGCCCTGCCCTGCCCTCAGTGGCCCAGGTCTCCATCTGGGCACTGCCTGTGTGTCCCAGGCAGTGGGCTCCTGCCCTCAGGGTTCCTGCAAGACCCTCCCGGGGATCAGAGGAGGGTGGGGCTCTCTTTTCTGGCCCAGCCCTGCCAGATTCTGAGGACCAGCTCTGGCCATTGATCAAGCATCACTGCCACTTCTGAGTTCTAGTCCCTTCACAACTGGGTGGTGACAGCTCTGGTCCTGCCAGCCCAGCAGGTTCCATACTCCCACACTTTTGTCAACTCTCAGGCCATCCCCTGTAACCAGGCTCTGAGACTGGCAAGGAGAGGGCGGAGGATGTGGGATCTGCTTCCTGTCTGAAGCACCTGACTCCACCTCTTTTTTTTTTTTTTTCTTCTGTAGGTGCCCCTAGCGGGAACCGAATCTGGGACCCTCTGGTCCGCAGGCCGCAAACTGGCCAGGGATGTCTCCACCTCTTAATCCCCTCTGCCTACCCTGCTGCTTAGCTGTCTCTGCCTGCACAGCTTGAGAATTCGGGCCTGACTCAGGGCTGGGTGGGTCCCTTGAATCACCGTCTTCCTGGTGCTGGAGAAATAGATGGCACTGACCAGTGGCTTGGCAGCATGCAGAAAGGGACAGAGTGGACAGCACCTCCAGAGGCACACAGAGGGAAGGGGGGCCACTACCAGCTTAGTGTGAAGGGCTAACTGGTAGGCCAGTTACCAGAATCCAAAGGGAAGTCCTGGAGAAGGGAGGGCACTGCCCGGAGTCCCTGCGGTGATCCCTGCAGCATGTGGCTGGGGGACAAAGGGAGAGGGCGTCCCCTAGGTCTGCGCCCGGGGCCCAGGGTGGGCAGAGGAGGGGCTGGGCCTGGTGGGCAGATGGAAGAGCTCCAGCTCAGCATTGTCCCCCAAACCCTCTGCCAAAGGTGCCCCCCAAACTGGCTCCAGCTTACTGTCCCGGTTTTATTGAGGTGAAAATCACAGAACAAACACCTAACAGTCTTAAAGTGCACAGCCCGGTGGCACTGAGTACACTGCAGTGTACCTGCCACCTCTCTCGTTTCCCAAATGTCTCACCACCCCGGGAGCACAGCCCGCACCCGTGAAGGGGTCTGTACTGGCAGTGACAGCTGCCTCCATCGGGGCTCCCTGCCTGCAGGGCATGGGCTGGCAGCCCTGCTTAGCACCCGAAATGCTAGCTCCCCCTGCCTGTCCCTGGAAGTCCCAGGTGGAACTGTATTAGGTCTTCACTTCAGTGCAAAACTGCTTGACTCCGTTTGCAAAGAGTAGTAGCATGTCATGAAAGGTTTGTGTTCTTACAGTTCCCGGAGAGGTCAGGACACACAGCTTATTCTTCAGATTTCTTACAGTCACTTTCCAGGTTTCGCCTGCTCACCGTTCCAGCCTTCCATGCGCTTCATAACCTCATGACCCAGACAGCCTGACCCTGGCCCAAATGCCACACGCTGCACCTTGACCCTGAGCCACATAGATAGAAATTTTGTCAATCATTACTCATGCTGGGGGCACTCTTTTTATCTTTATTTTTTAAATGTTTTATTGATTTTGTTTTGTTTTTTTTCTCTCTTTTTTTTTTTTATCCTCACCCGAGGACATTTTTCCATTTTTTTGTTCAGGAAGAGTGGGAGGGAGAGACAGAAAGAGAGAGAGAGAGAGAGAAACATCGACGTGAAAGGGACACATCGAGTGGCGGCCACCCACACGACCAACCAGGGCCAGGGACAAACTGCAACAGAGGTACACGCCCTTAGCGGGAACTGAACCCGGGTCTCTCGGGACCGCAGGCTGATGCTCTAACCGCTGAGCCAAACCGGCCAGGGCTGATTTTGTTTTTTTAAAGCAAGACGGGAGAGAAACATCCATGTGAGAAAGATTGATCAGCTGCCTCCTGCACGCTCCCTTCTGAGGATCAAGCCCGCAACCCAGGCATGTGTCCTGAGCAGGAATTGAATCAGGACCTCTCTCAGTCCAAGGGACAACACTCGGTCTACTGAACCACACTGGCTGGGCTCAGGGGCACTCTTTTTAATTCTATTTCATTATAAAACACAGGGCAAACCAGGCAGTGGATTGACTTCACTTATGGGCATGACCCTGTGAAAACCGAAAGGGTTTTACAACACATGATCTTGCCAGATGCTCAGGCTCTGAGCATGTGCAGCTCAGCTCAGCGGATGAGCTAAGAGCCTTCCAGGCTGACTATGCTCAGGACAACTGTGCAGCTAGTTTGCAGGACACTATGGCACCTACAGTGTCACTGCACCTGTGTATCACTACAGAAATGTCAAGTGTGTGACTATGTCTGAGCATGTCTAGAGCTAATGTTCTAGAATCAGGTTCACTCAAATCCTTTTACTTATCCTTGGGGGGAACCAAGGTCTGGAGATAGGATGCAGAGCCCAGGCAACAGTGTGCAGACCTGTAGCTGGAATAGACCCCGGAATCCTGGGTTTACCACCCACTTGCTGTGCCCTGGGACCACCTCACTGGGCTCCCCTCCTCAGGTGGGGGGTCTCCAGCTGGCTCAGAAATAACTCTGTAAACACGCCTGGACACTTCTATATGGTAAGCATGGTTTCGGACGAAGAAAAAAATCCAAAACGAAGGAGAAAATTTGCAAAGATTTAAAAATATATGTATTTAGAGATAATCTAAGCCATCTTAGAAAGCAATTTAGGTAAGGTCATTAATTGGGAGGAGAATCGCACTGTTAACGTCATAAACAGAATCCACATTGGTACAGAACAGCCCCTTCCATCGAGAAGGGCACAGCAAGGGACATCGTTCACTTAGGATCCCAGACATGCGATCGCAGATGACAGAGATGGACGACAGGCTCAGTTCAAAACCCAGAACTAGAAATAGCTCAGCTTATCTTGCTTGGTCTTGTTGGTCTGATAGCCGTGCAAGACCAAGGCTTTGTTTTCATGTGGGAGACTTTCAAACACTCGAAGGTGTACGAAGTCATCATCTTCAACTTGAACCTGCAAAGACAGAGTCGAGTGAGGAGGGCAGCAGGTAGGTACTGCCTCTGACCCCATGTCCCAGTGCTCGACTGGACTAGGTGACAAAGGCCCTGGGTGCGCGGAGGCCGCGTCCCTTCAGGGCATCAGCAACTAGACTGATGACATTCCCATCTTCTTCCTTCGGGCACAGCACATGCCCATCGCCCCAGCCGGTACCCTCGGCTCCCCACATTTGCTCCTTGGAGCCCGTAGCTGCCCAAAAGGCTCAGTCCTCTCCCCCACGGAGGCCTGCATGCATACACACACTCATTTTAGAGGGGAGAAGTCCCCTGAAGCTGGGGGCTGCCACAGGACCCCCTTTAAGGACCCCTGTCCTGGCACCTACGAGCCCCGCTACCCACGTCTGCATGAGCAGCCGTGTAGCTGACACCCACCTTGATGAAGTAGTTGGTCCCCGCGACCACCTGGGTCTGGAACTCCACAGCCTTAAAGGTGCTGTACTTCTTGTTTTCCTTCTCCTCCAGCTGGGCTTTCACCTGGGGGGGGGGGGGGAAGGGAACACTCTGTGGCTTCCTTCCTGCAAGAGTCACTGACCAACGCCTGAGCTTCCGCCCCACACGGAATGTCACGAACTGACCTCTAAGGCCCACCCTTCACAGATTTTTGTTGTTGTTGTTAATCCTCACCGGAGGATATTTTTCCACTGATTTTTTTTTTTTTTAGATAAGAGTGGAAGGAAGGGAGGGAGGGGGAGAGAGAAAGAGAGAGACAGACGGGCACAATGTGAGAGAGACATCAACTAGGGCTGGAGATCGAACCTGCAACCCAGGTACGTGCCCTTGACCAGGAATCAAACCCACGACTCTTTGGTTCTCAGGCCAATGCTCTTACCACTGAGCAAAACTGGCCAGGACAACCCTGTTTTTCTTTTTTTTACTAACACGTAAATAGTTCTTTGAATGTGTATAATTTTTAATTACTCTTTTAAAATTAAAAACTAAGAACAGTTTAAAAAATTTAAAGTTAATTTTTTTTTATCCTCACCTGAGGACATTTTTCCATTTTTTGTTCAGATAGAGCGGGAGGAAGAGAGAGAGAGAGAGAAACATCAATGTGAAGGGACACATCGAGTGGCTGCCACCTGCACGACCAACCAGGGCCGGGGACAAACTGCAACCGAGGTACATGCCCTTAGCGGGAACCGAACCTGGGTCTCTGTGTACCGCAGGCCGACGCTCCAACCGCTGAGCCAAACCGGCCAGGGCGATTTTAATTTTAGATTTAATCTCCCATCTTACAGATGTGCCTTAATTCTCTTAACTTCCCCCATACTGGGCACGTAGGCTGTTCCAAGTTCTCCTGTAACAGGCGAGGCAGCAGAGAAAGTGCTTTGCAGGTGAAGGTGCCTTCCTGCATTTTCGATTGACTTCCTGAGGACACCGTACGGGCCCTTTGGGCAGAGGCTGATCCTGACCCTAAGTCTCAAACAGGAGCCACACTTTTGGTTCAGTCCTTTCTCCCAGGATCTTGGCCTCACTGGAGGATATTTTTCTATTTATTTTCCAATAGAGTGGGAGGGAGAAAGAGAGAGACACATCGATCGGTTGCCTCCCTCATGACCCCAACCAGGGCCAGGGACCAAACTGCAACTGAGGTACATGCCCTTGACCGGAATTGAACCCGAGACTCTTTGGTCCGTGGGCCAACACAATACCGCTGAGCCAAACCGGCCAGGGCTTGGCCTCCTATTAACCGAGCATCTTTATGGAGGAAGGAGAGGCAGGTTTGTTTGTTTTTTTGTTTTGTTTTTATTTTAAAATCTAATTTAATTTCAAGGTCTCTGGCTGCTATCCGGGTGAACTGGTAGGCACTGGAGCATGTTCAGACTTTGGCTGGAGTGACTAATTCTAGAGTGTTAGAGGATTTTAGTTAGAGCAGCAGCAGGGAGTAGGCTAGCTGTTGGGATCCAACGGGGATCACCCTCATTACAGTCAAGTGAGTCACTGTGGTCTCCCTGCAACTTCAGGGAGGGGCCCTCACTAGGCATAAGAAGGACAGGAAGGAGGATCAGGGCGGGAAAAGGCAGGCGGGCCCACCCTGCTGCTGCCCTCTCTGTGCAGCTGGGTTCTCACTGTGGGCCTACCTGTGGCACCCTTGTGCAAGGTGCGGTGCTTGGTCTGCAGGGATCTGAGCCTGCAGATAGTAGACACGCCTCAGGGGATCAGTGACACACCGAAATCTTCCAGAAAGTCTGGGAAGGAGTCACCTCCCTCTTGGCCTGTCTCATGAGTGAAGGCAGGAACATCCCGGCCGTTTGCAAGGAATGGTGGGAAAATCCAAATGTAGGCGATGGCACTGGGAATGTGGCAGCCTCCAGGCCACTGCCTGCGGTGACAGGTCACTGATACTGCTGTTGACCAGCAGAAAGATGGGCAAGACTTCGAGCCAAGGGGAGCACAGATGGCCGGCCCAGGGATGGTTAGGTAGATGCCAGTTACCAGCCCTCAAGGGGCCAGGGAAGGCCAACGTCAGGACTGGTGGGCACACCTTGAGGAGGCTGAGACAGATTTGGGGCTTTGACATCCTTCTGGCTGGGGCGCTCTCTCTCTGACCTGAAGCCCAGAGTGCTTGGGGAGGGGTCAATACGAGACGGTGTCCAGCCAAAAGCCCCCCTCAGGAACTGCCTCCCAACAGCAATGGTGACTGCCTCTTACTTGTCACTTCCAGGTGACCAACACCAAATTAAGGAGCCCAAGACAATAAGTCCTCTCTCCTGAATGGGCTCACGCACATTCAAAGTTCATGTAACCAGGGGGGAATTTCGTAGGCCTGGACAACCAGGGATGGCAAGGCTCTGTGGGCAGCGTCGGGGAGGCACCAGGAACCTCTGCCCCAGCTGAATCACCACGCAGTCCCTGCAAATTACTCATTTTCAAAGTCTCCAGGGACTGACTCACCACCTTTCACTGTGGTCAGATGATCTAAACCACATGAGCAAAGGCAGGTGCTATGCTATCGGTTAGGGAAGCAGCAGGGGGCAGACTTCCAGGTTTGTCCGTCTTCCTGTGGCCCCACCATCTCACCTTCCCGGGAACCTTCTGTGAAGGTACCTTAGTGATGCCCACTTTACAGAAAAGGGAACTGAGGCACGGGAGTCCAGCGCTGCCCAGGGTCTGGGCCAGGCTCTGCCTCTGCATTGCAGCCTGGTTTCTGTTCGTTTTTAAAAACGTGTATTTGGAGATCATTCCAAACTTACACAAGGAGTAGCACCAGGACAGGAGGGCAGGTGTAGGACCCCCGCAGACCCTTCTCCGGGCTGGCTGCCCGGTGACCCCACCCAGCTCTCTGGTTTTCCCCCGGGCAGCCCGAGGCCCAGCACACTAGGCCCTTCCGTCCGAGCGCCTCTGTGCCGTCCCCCAGATCCGGGCCCCTTGGGTCCCCGTCCCAGACCTGTCCCCGGCCGCGGCCTTGCAGCCGCTGCCCGTCTGCGGACCGACCCACCTACCTTGTCGGTGATGGCCTGGACCTCGGCCGTGGCGGGCCGGGTGTCGGAGCACCCACCGCACATCATCCTGGGAGCGGGCTTGGCGGGCAGCGGGCACGGAGCAGCAGGGGGCACGGAGGAGCCGACTGCGAGTGTGCCGGCTGTGAGGACGACCCTCCTTTAAGCCCGCAGGCCCACGTGACGCAGATCGGAACCGCGAGGGGCGGGGCGCGGTCCGGCGCGAGGGGCGGGGCGCGCGGGGCGGGGCGGGCGGGAGGTGGTGGGCGTGGTGGGTGTGGCGGGTGTGGAGGAAGCGGGGGCGGGGGGCGGGAGATCGGTGAGGGACGGGCGCATTGCACAACCTGGAACCCCCGCCGAGGGCACCGCCTGGGTACAAGGGCGGTGTGTGCAGGGCGTGTCCCCTGCTGCCCGGAATTCGGTGTTGGTCTCAATGGCCGCGAAGAAGAGCGGGACGGGGTGGTGGTGGTGGTGGTGCAGGGCGTGTGTGGGTGTGTGTGTGTGTGTGTGGGGGGGAAGGGGGGGTCAGAAGGCTGAGCCCCTGGCTAGGCATGGGCTGAAAGGAAGCAGAACATGTCACCCCAAAAGTGCCACTTTTGCATGCAGCTTATTTTGAGCAGAAGGCCACCAAGGCCCAGCCATTGGGGATGGGGAGGGGAACTTGCACCTCTCCCTTAATTGTCTAAAGCGTTTAGGTAAGGCCCTGGCCCCTGTGGCTCATTTGCTTTGAGCTTCCTCCCATGCACCCAAGGGTCGCCGGTTCACCGAAGGTTGGCAGGTTTGATTCGGGTCAGGGAACATATCCAGGTTGCTGGTTCCATCCCGGGTTGGGGTGCGTGCAGGAGGCAGCTCATGGTGTTTCTCACACCGATGTTTTTTTATGTGTTTTTTTCCTCTCTTCCTTGCCTTTCCCCTCTCTCTAAAATAAAAGGGAAAAATTGTATTAAAAGCATTTAGGTAGGGAGCCCGGTGCAGAAAGAGAGCAAAGAGCACAGATAACTTTTTTAATCCTCACCAGAGGACATTCTTCCATTTATCTTCAGACAGAGAGGGAGGGAGGGAGGGAGGGAGGGAGGGAGAGAGAGAGAGAGAAACATTGACATGAGAGGGACACATAGACTGGTTGCTTCCCGCATGACCCTGACCAGGGCTGGGAACCAAACCAAAACCGAGGTATGTGCCCTTGACCAGAATCAAACCTGTGACTCTTTGGTTCTTGGGCCGACGCTCCAACCGCTAAGCCAAACCGGCCAGGGCAATTTCTTTTTTTTCATCTGAGTCTCACCTGCATGGCAGGTCAGACATCTGATTACCAAACATCTGCTCTTCCCATCTTCCTGTGATTTGCCCTCCTCCCCTTTGAAGCTGCAGACCCATATCTCAGTCCTTAGCTCCGGATGGCTATAGACCTCAGCTGCCTGACTGCTTTTGGATGTCATATTTTTGTGGGTCTTCATATATATGAAATTAAATTTGTTTTTCTCCTGTTAGTTTGTCCTATGTCAAATTAATTATTAGACCAGCCAAAAAACCTAGAAGGGAAGAAGGGAAAATTGTTCTTCCCCTATAGGGCCCTGCAGGGGACAGTCAACATTGGGTCCCATGAAGGGTGGGCATGGGTCCTACAGAGGAGATGGGGTCTGCTCTGGGATGGGATGGACATGGCCCTGCAGGGTAAATTGGGGATCATGGCTTTGGGCAGGGTTGAGTGTAAGTCCTGCAAAAGAGATCAGGGATCACCCCTAGGGTGGGGGGAGTAGTGGGGATGGGCATGGGCCCTGGAGAAGCCCTTGGGTGGCCCTGGCCCCATGCAGAGCAGGATACCAGGTGGGAGGGACCCAGAGGTGAGTGGGAACTGCATCTGAGAGTCACCAAGGGCAGTAGGGAGAGAAATCTGTGCCAAGTGGGCACCAGGAGTAGCTGCGGGGCAGGGGCTGCCAGGGCATCCTGGAGTCCAAGATCAGGCCCTGCCTGACCTCACTCCCAAGTGCATTGAACTGCCTTGTACTCCTCATCTGCAAGACCTGGCTCAGCACCCAGCTTGAGCCAGCTGCTCTGGATATCACCAGCATGTGACCCAGGAATATAGTAAAGGGCTGACGTGGGTGAACAGAGGAAGGAGGCACAAAGGACTCCAGTGATGAGATGACTCTCAGGGCCTCAGGGTGGGGTGTGAATAGTATTCCAGCTGCACGCCCCCTCACTCACCCACCCCCTGGCCAGGGGATGCTGGGCCTCTTCCACCAATGGGTGCTGACTACAGGAGCAGGCCCAGCCTGCCTTCTGTGGGGCCAGGTGCAGGTATGTGGAGGAGGCAAGCCTTTTCGGTACCTACCAGGGAAGAGCCTGGTCTGTAACTTCAGGGAAGCACAGGAGGCCAGTTTTGGGGTGAGGGGAAGGAGAGACCCCCACAATTCACTCATAATTGAATGAATGCATGTGTGAACAAAAAGGGAGCTACATAGCAGACCTGACAAGCTCTGGGGGCTACATGGTGGGCCTGATAAGCTCAGTGACTGAAACTAACCACATGAGGTGATCTGATCATAAATTCCTAGCTGGGCAGGTTGTGGTGGGTAATCACATCCCAGGCCTATAACTTCCTTGGTAAAAGGTCAATCTTTAAGCAAACCCTGTCCATTATTCTTATGCATCTAAGATGCCTTTGAAAAATCAGAGTAAATTTATTTTCTAGACCCCTTGGAGGCATAACCACACTGGCACCTATAGATGCCCCCAAACTTCTCACTGTTACCTTGTTGCTCACATACCACCTCTATTTACTGTAAATGCTAACTATCCTGTATTCACCAATGTAAAAGAAGTATGTGTTTCTCCATTTTGCTCCCTGGTAGTCAACTCACATGTGTTGTCAAAGCTCCTTGCT
Organism: Molossus molossus; assembly: GCF_014108415.1. NCBI lineage: Eukaryota > Metazoa > Chordata > Mammalia > Chiroptera > Molossidae > Molossus > Molossus molossus. The sequence goes on along the minus strand of NW_023425388.1, from coordinate 5,784,833 downwards.
GGGGAGTTAAGCATGGCCTGTGTGACTCCACCTGGAGAGGATTCTGGAAGCTTCTTTCTGATGTCCCCTGGGCTCACTCTACATGCTTTTTTCTGTGCTGATTTTGCTTTGTATTCTTTTGCCATAATAAGTCATAGCCCTGCATTCTCCTAGCCAAGCAGATCAACAAGCCTGGGCTTGGGGTTCCCTGACACGTGGCCCTTTACAGAGAAAGTTTGCTGAGTCCATTCTGCATAAACAGAAACACTACATTGTCACATCTAAGAAAATAAACAATTATTCTGCACTATAATCTAACATCTAATCTATATGCAAGCTTCCCCAGTTGCTCCCAAAATGACTTATATAGCTTTTTGTTTTGTTAACCAGGATCCAATCAAGATTTGTATATGCATTTGTATATCCCCTCCTTTATATAGACATTCCTTCCTTCCTTCCTCCATGGCATTAACTCTGTGATGATATCAGGACCGTTGTCTTATGGACTGTCCCAGCCAGGGCGTGATTGCCTTCTTGTACATGCTGCGCTGCCTTCCTCCGGGCGGTGAAAGCTGGGGTACGGACCTGAAGGCTGGATGAGGGTCAGCCTAGACTGCCCACAGGTGATGCTGGTACGCGGATGCGAACCCCATCTTCAACTGCCTTTCTTGAGCCCTTGTGCCATTTTCTGATGACTTTCGCCTGAATCAGAAATTCACTGGGGGCTGCACAGGGTTTTCTCTAATTCTACCATTCCCCCTGCCCGTGCTCGCTGGCATTCTTTGCTAGAGAGCCTTCTGTCACCAACCAGGTTATACTGTCTAGTGCTGTCATTGCGGGGCCCGGCCACTATGCGGCGATGGCGTGCGGTCGGGACGAGACCCTCGCAGGCGCACGTCTTCCGGCGCGGTCCTGTGACGTCACGCCGCGCGACCAGGCGAAAGGGAGCGGCGCGGTCTTTCGTGCCTGGAGCGCTCAGTGGTGGTCGCCATGGTTCCGCGCGTGCAGCTCGCCCCCGAGATCCAGCTGGCGCAGCGCCTGGCAGGGAACGAGCAGGTGACCCGGGATCGGGCGGTGAGAAAGCTCCGGAAATACATCGTCGCCAGGAGTCAGCGGGAGGCAGGTTGGCGCGTGGCTGGCGGGGTGTGGGGACCGACTCGCGGACAGGGCCTGGCGGGGGGGCGGGGCTCCGGGGGGGGGGGCGGTACAACCTGGCTTCTGAACCACGTGACCCGGCGGGTTACGGGCACTTGGCATTTGTCACTAATTCTCCGTGTGTAATTATTGGGTTGTCACTTGAGTTTCACTGTAGTGTACGCTCCGCGGGAGCCGAAAATATGCTAGTTAACTGGTCTCCATAACGGTGGTTCTCAAGGTGTGGTACCCATCAGCATCTTCAGCATCACCTGGGTATTTGTTAGAAATGCAAACTCCGGGTCTGATCCCCGCCTTGCTGATCACGAACTGTTGGTAGCGTCCGCAGCCCGAAGCTCCCCAAGGGATTCCAGTGGGAGTGCTGAAGTCCGAGAGTCTGTTCAGTGGCAGACAGTCAGGAGCTCAGTAAATATTTTGAATGATTTTTACATTTTCCTCCCTTTGTAGCCTGATGACTTAACTTTTCCTTTTGAAATTTGAAATGTAGTGCAGGAAGTGCACAAACGCCAAGTGTAACGGATAAATTATCACCGACAAATTCACCCATGTAAGCCCGCCACCATCCAGCTCAATAAATGGAGACTCACGAAATTTTGAATCTCCACAAATGGAGCACGGCGCCTGATGCTTGTAGATTCTCAGTTTTTATTGAAAGAATGAAATGGCAGTTGGGGAGGCCCTGCAGGCAAAGCCCAGTGGGTTCCAAATTAGGAGGACAGCTGGAGAAAGGAGGGCCAGGTACCTTTGCAGTCATCGGACTTGGGTCTGTTTCAGGCAGTCACATTTCTCTGGTGTCGTTTCTGGTACTAAAAGGTTGGAGTTCACTTAGTCTGAGTGTTGCTGTTTTTGGTGCAGGTGGTTTCACTCATGAGGAGCTGCTGAAGGTATGGAAAGGACTGTTTTATTGCATGTGGATGCAGGACAAGCTGCTCCTCCAGGTGAGTATGTGGGAAGGCGGAGGAAGCTGGAGGGGCAGTGTCAGCAGGAGGACAGATGGGCATGTGGTTGACCCTGGGCAAAGTTTTACAGCTTTGATGCTTTTTTATTTTTTAATGGCAAGAGGGAGAGGGCCTTTGGTTAGAGTGGGTCTTATGCTTGCTGAGTTGAACACCATAGCCACACAGTTGATCATCAGTGCAAGTCATGGCGTGGGTGAAGCCTGGGGTACCTGTTTTGTGTTTACGTCACTAACTGAGACGTAAAATGATGGGAAACAAGGGAGAGGGTCCAAGTCTTCTGAGACACAGGCTTCTCCTGCAGCCTTTTTTAAAAGAAACTTTATTGCCCTGGCCGGTTTGGCTCAGTGGTTAGAGCATCGAGCCCATGGAACAAAGAGTCACAGGTTCAATTTTGGTCGAGGGCATGTACCTTGGTTGCATTTTGGTCCTTGGTCCTGCTCGGGGTCATTCGGGAGGCAACCAGTCGATGTGTCTCTCTCACATCAGTGTTTTTTCCTCTCTCTCCCTCCCACTCTGTGTGAAGATAAATGGAAAAAAATATATATCCTCAGGTGAGGATTTACAAAAATTAAATAAATAAAAGAAAACTTTATTTTTTAGAGCAGTTTTGATTTGCAGCAAAATTGAAAGGACGATACATTACCTCCAATCCCCCTACATGCACAGCTGCCTCTGTTATCAACATCCCCCACCAGATGGTACATTTGTTACAATTGATGGACCAATATTATCACATCATCGTCATCCGGAGACCATAGTTTACCAGAAGGATCACCCCTGGTGTTGTATGGTCTGTGGATTTGAACAAATGTATAATGACATGTATTCGTCAGTATGATATCTTACAGAGTAGCTTCACTGCCCTAAAATGCTAGCCTTTTAGAACTGTGTTTCTCAGAGTATGAATGTTTACTCTTCAAGATCCCCTAGGTGGAGATATAAAATGCAGATTGCTGTTATATTCCATGCCTACTAGACTAGAGGCTCAGGGGAAGCTCTGGAATGATCTATCGAGCAAATGCACCAGGTGGTGCTGGCCAGTGACGCGGACAGGCAGTGAATAATTTACATGGGTCTGGTTGGCTCCCTCTGTCTGCTGGTCAGGTGGCTGCATGTCCTGAGGCTCCCTGCTCTGTCCTGCCTTCTCTCATTCCCTCCTTGGCCAGCTTCTGTTGCTCGGGGTTCAGCCTTGGTCCTGAGGGCAGTTACTGCCCTTGTTGCAAGGTTCTGCTGGCCTCGCTGCAGAGGGAAGCCTTGCACAGTGGGGGTGTACCTTGAAGCCTCACGCACACTGGACTGAACAAGCCAATGGAAGCGGGTTCTCATAATGGGTGGATAGTTGAATGTGTTTGTCTTTGCTGTTGCTTGTTGTAAGACCACATTTCTTCAGAGACTGAAGGAGGTTTTTTTTACTGTTTCCTGCACAGGAGGAACTAGGAAGGACCATTTCCCAACTCATCCATGCTTTTCAAACCACAGAGGCACGTGAGTATCATACCCTTTGGTAAGGCCAGAATCTCTGAGTCATTTAGCTACCACACACAGAAGGCTTGGGTTCTGAGATCTAGAGCAAGAGAGAGGTCCCTTTTATAGCTGGTGTCTGCTGGTGCTTGAGTGTGAAACACTTCAACACGTATCAACTCATTTATCTAAAATACACTCAACTCATAAGTATACACTTTAAGACTAAAGTTAGTACAGTGTTACCAAGCTGCTTGCCTGAATCTCATCTGATAGTTGGGAAGTTTCTCAGTGACCTTTTGTTTCTCTTCTGACCAAGATCAGTAGTCCTCCACCCTGCTGCTTGCCCATTGGGGTCACTTGGGAGTCTTTAGAAAACTTGATGTCCATGCTCTGGCCGGTTTGGCTCAGTGGTTAGAGCGTCGGCCTGCGGTCCCAAGAGACCCAGGTTCAGTTCTCGCTAAGGGCATGTACCTCAGTTGCAGTTTGTCCCTGGCCCTGGTTGGGTTGTGCGGGTGGCAGCCACTCAATGTGTCCCTTTCATGTCGATGTTTCTCTCTCTCTCTCTCTTCCTCCCACTCTATCTGAACAAAAAAAATGTCCTCGGGTGAGGATTAAAAAAAAAAGAAAACTTAATGTCTAGACCCTGGTGTCCTTAAGAGGAGTTCAGAGGGTGGGGCCTAGACAGCAGCGTTTTCACCTCCCCTGAGGGTAGCCAGGGCTGAGCAGCGTCACTGGCATAGGCACTAGGACCATGGGTGGTGGGTTTAATTCAGTTGGACTCTAGTAGGCAAAGAATCAAAATTTGGTGGGCGGGGGGGCCTGCACAAGAATCATAGAAACTACTTTCTCAACTTGGAAGAGTCTCTGCCTGCATTGGAGTAATTAGTGAAGGAGAATACCTACCTTCTGTACTTTTTACATTCTAAGAACCTGCAGTAGAGTCTGTGCTCAGCAACAGGCAAAGTATAGAGCATTCACCTAGTGACACTGGAATGAGTTAAATGCAGGCCCATTCATTGCTGAGCCATCTGATCAACCCTTGCTGTTGAAGAAGTCTGTGATGGGATTTAGAGATGCCTCTTTGTGTCCCGAGGTCAAGGTGTGGGCAGGGTTGGTTCCTCTTAAGACCTCTCTCTTTGGCATGTAGACGCTGTCTTCTCTGTGTCCTCATATGGTCATCCCTCTGTGTCTGTCTGTGTCCTGATCTCATAAGGACAGCAGTCAGATTGGATGAGGGTACGTACTAGTGACCTTATTTTATCTTAATTACCTCTTTAAAGACTATACGTTCAAAAAAAGTCATATTTCGAGGTATGGAGGTTAGAGCTTCAACATAGGAGTCTGAGGGACACAGCTCAGCCCCTTGTACTCTGGCATAGCCATTATCAGTAGGGTCTTGTGCTTGATGGGTTAGTGCAGCTAGTGAGGAAAGTAGTGAGGTCAGGCATGGGTGTCAGGCAGGGCCTCTGCCCCTGCCGAGGGGAGGCCGAGGGCGGGGGGAGGAAGTGGCCAGAACAGCCTCCTTTCTTGCCAGTGGCTTTGCCTGCTCTTTGCTCCGTCTTCAGAGACTGCGGCTGCCAACCAGGGTTGTGGGTGAGCTCTGCTGTTCTTTTTGAGATTCCTCATAGCTCCATTTCTGAGCCAAATCAACTTCACATCTCAGCAAATTCAGAGATGTCAGAGGTTGGTTGTGCACAACTTCCTGGTCAGATTTCTTCATATTCTCTCACTTTACTTCCCCAAATGGCTCCCGTGCTCCTCCATGATTCTCTTGTGGCCCTTTTCCCTCCAGAGCACCTGTTCCTTCAAACCTTCTGGCAGACCATGAACCGCGAGTGGACGGGCATAGACAGACTGCGCCTGGATAAGTTCTACCTGGTGAGGAAGCTGCCTTTGCCCCTCTGCCAGGTCCCCTGCAGTGCCAGCAGTGGCAGATGTAGGGAGCAGGGCTGAGCACCCCGCACCTGCTGTGCTGTCCCACAGGGTTGGGGAGGGAGGGCTGGGGTGCGGCATAGAGTGGTCTGACCTCTGAGCTTACCGCCCTGCTAGGGCAGAGCTGAGGGCTTGTGGTCAGTGGGGCCATCCTGGGATCCACAAGCCCAGTGGGTCGTTCTGGGAGCCTAGGCCTTGTTTGGGGTGCACATGCTTAGGACTGTGTAGTATTTGTCTGATCTCTCAGGGTTGGCAAGTGGGGAAGGAGTTCAGTCCTTGAAACAAACATTGTAGAGACTTTCAGTTCAGAGGAGGAGGGTTCATGTTGCCCTCCTGTGGAGAACTGTGGTGAAGCCTGTGAACACCATCAGAGCTGGTGGAGCTCATGCCCTAGGTAGAGGCCTTTGGAGCCGTCTGGGGTGCCAGCACCTGAAGATGCTGGGCTGGGACAGGGACATAATTGTATGCAGAATCCCCTTTTCTTCCTCCTTCCGATGCTGCAGTCCTGTGAACTTAGGTTTCTCATTTGCCCCCAGAAATAGCCCTTCATGTTGAGCTATAGTGTTGTTATTACAGTGACGTTCACTGGCACTTGGAACAATCCCCACATGAAGGGACAGTGTTGCTGTCTGAGAGCAGGTGACCCAACGGGCACAGTGAATGGGCAGTGAGGACGGACCCCCTCGGGGCTGCAATTCAGGTGGATTCTGTCGCTCAGATCAGCTCAGACTTGGGTCAGGGTTATGTGGACGCTGGTGTCAGGTGTTAAAGTGTGGGCCTGCAGAGCGCTGAGGAGGGAGGGATGGACGCTGCGGCAGTGGACAGGAGCAGGGCCGGGGCCAGGCTTTGCCCTTTATTTATTTATTCTTAAATATGTTTTTATTGATTTTTTTAGAGAGAGAGGAAGGGAGAGAGAGAGATGAAACATTGATCAGCTGCCTCCTGCACATCCCTTACTGGGGATCGAGCCAGCAATCCCGGCATGTGCCCTGATCAGGAATCGAACTGGGACCTCTCAGTCCATGGGAGGATGCTCAATCCACTGAGCCACACTGGCCAGGCAGGCTTTGCATTTTTACAAAATACAGGTTGATAAGACCAAGGAGCTCCTCCATGCATCAGCACACGGTTGCCCTGAGGTGCATTCTCTGGGCCCTTAGGATGGATTTGGTTGAAGCCCATTTCCCAGGTCTCCCTGTGTGACCACATCTAGCAGCACATTCCTTGTAAAGGCTGACCCTTTTGATGGCACTTCAGATAAGGAGTAATGTAGGATGGGTCTCCACTGCCCTGGGGACAAGCGTCCTGGCTGCAAGGTGTGCTCTGTACTGTCCTCTTGCCTCTGACCACGACTGGACCCTCTGCAGGCATGTTGGGTCAATATGGGCAAGGCAGGAAAACTGGGCCAGAAAAGCTGTGAGCCACTGTACTGGGGAAGGGCGGGGTTGGGGGTAGGCATTGGGGCTTGATTTAAATGATGAGGCTTAAGGAGAGTTTACTGCATGGAGATCAGAGAGAAAGGAAACCTTTTTGCTCTGTTGGGGGTGCAGAGATGTTCTCAGTTACCAGATCTGATATTTGCACGTCCTCTGCCTCCTGTGGGGACCTGTGCTTCATTCCCGGTTTTTACTTTTGGAACAGGGACCAGTCCATCTTAGCTGTTGTTCATGGTACTACATTTGCTGCCCAGGTGTCCTCTGTGAGCCTGACTTCCTGGTGCGCTTGGAAAGTTGGGGCACCTCAGCCCTGGGCAGCAACGTGATCTCTGGGCCAGGGTCTTGAGGGCTTGGTGTCCTGTCCACCTGCAGCTCTGGGGGGCCTGCCGTGTGTGTGTGGCACGAGATGACCACAGGGCAGAGGGGAAGTCTGAGTTGTGCTACCACTAATGGGGTCTCCTTTTGTGTCACAGCTCATGCGGATGGTCCTGAATGAGTCCTTGGTGGCCCTGAAAATGCAGGGATGGGAAGAAAGGTCAGTACTCGCAGCATGTCCTGAGTCTGTGCTTCTCACAGGCCAGTCCAGATTGGAGTCACTGGGGGATTGGGTTCATGTGTTCTCTTTTAATTGGGGTTCACATGTTCTCTTTTAATTTTTTGTTGCAAAGAGATGTTGGCCTTAACATTAAAGAGTGACCCGATGGTACTTAAAATGTAGGTGTTTTAAAAATTATAATTTGGCCCTGGCCAGTTTGGCTCAGTGTTTAAAATGACAGCCCAAGGACCGAAGGGGCTCATGTTTGATTCCTGGTCAAGGGCATACACCTGGGTTGCAGCTGCCATCCCCAGCCCCAATTGGGGTCATATGGAGCGCAACCAATTGATGTGTCTCTCTTACATCGATGTTTTTCTCTTTTCCTCCCCCCTTCTATTCTATCTAAAAATCAATGGGGCCCAACCAGTGTGGGTCAGTGGATAAGCATCGACCCAGGCACCAAGAGGTCGCCAGTTCGATTCCCGGTCAGAGCACTTGCCCAGGTTGTAGGCCCCATCCCCAGTGGGGGGCATGCAGGAGGAAGCCATTTGGTGTACTCTCTCATCGATGTGTCTCTCTCTTCTTCTCCCTTTCTTTCTCTAAAATCAATAAAGGAGAAACAAATTTTTAAAAAATAAAAATCAATGGGAAAATATCCTCAGGTGAGGATTAACCAAAAAAAATTATAGTTTGCATGTGTTCATGGAAATATTTGTTTTCAACCTTGATGGTAAGTTGTGAATTAGAATTGAGTTCTTTCATTATAATGTATATTGTGTGTTAGCGTGTTTAGCTTTATTATCAGTGGTCATTGCTGCCAGTTCTAGAAATAATTTAATTTGTCCAGACTTCTCACTTTTGACAGTGGCATTTGTCCCCATAAACTGGCAGGGGCTTCCATCTCTGCTGGCCAGTAGGCGGGGCCTCAGCTCTTCCCAGCCCCTCCTGGACACCTGGGACCAAGCAGGGAGTGGGGCGGGGCTCCTGCTGCCTTACTGAAGCTCTTCATCTCGGTGGTGGGGAGCAGGTTTCTAAACCTCCGGTGGCGGGCAGACTGAGATACACCACACAAAGTGGGTTTCTGAATGTTCACATTTAAACATTTTTTAAATTAATTTAAAATTTGGTTTATTGTTTCTTTATATTTTGAGAGTGATATCTGTTCAGTATAAAGAACTTAGAAAAAGTATAAGACATTAAAAAGCAATTTTAATTCTGACAGTTTTGAAGACGTTGCATTGCTCTGCGCACATGGTATGAAAGTGGCATCATATCGAACGTGGCCTTTGCAGTGCTTTTCATTGACTGGCAGTGCGCCGCCGCCCCCCCCTCCCCCCCCCGCCCGTGGCACTGTCCTGCTGCTGCATGATTTTAGGGCGGGTAGGGGGACGAGGCTGGAAACAATGTATTTTGAATTGATTTATAACTAAAAAGTGTACATTAAAGGAGTTTATTTCAAGTACGTGGATACTACAGTCCCCAGATATTAGAATAGCTGACCCAGAGACTTCAGCTTACAGTCCAGGAGATGCTAGGACTGTGTGTCTTCGGAAAGCGAAGTTAGCAAAATCTTGGCCCTGGCCCACTTTCCTCCCATGTAAGAAAGGTAAGTGGAGTTGGACTGTAGTTACCTGAATTTTTCTAAGTTTAGAATCCTTATTGTTGACTTTATGTTTGGCAGGAGTCCTCTGTTTTTTTTTTTTTTTTTAATCCTCACCCAAGTATATTTTTCTTTTTATCTACAGATAGAACAGGAGGGAGGAAGAGAGAAACATCGATGTGACAGAGACACATCGATTGGTTGCCACCCGCATACCCTAACCAGGCCGGGGACAAACCGCAACCGAGGTCCATGCCCTTGGCCGGAATTGAACCCAGGACTCTCTGGTCTGTGGGTCAGTGCTCTAACTGCTGAGCCAAACCGGCCAGGGCTGGAGTCTTCTATTTTTGAGTGGTTGTCATTCCTAAGTCCCCATGAGGACCTTGAGGCCTGGGGTCTCACTCATTACAGGACCTACCGGGTTCCCCAGTAGGTAGCTAGTTACTGAAGCAGAATTAAGTGTTAAAGGGACGACTACTTCAGTTAACTTTTTATGGGTTTGTTATTACGGAGGTAGTTCATCTTCATTGTCAATGGTAGTTCAGCGCAGAAATCATTTTGAAGAACTCGGCCCCTCCCGTTGCCCTGGGGTAACCAGTGCTGCTGGTATGATCTCTTCTACCCTCTCTGCCCTGACACAACGTCTGTGGCCAGGTCGTGTTTCGGTGAGTGTTCGTTAGCGTTACCAGCAGCCCTGGGAGCAGGCCTTGCACCTGCTCTGGCCTCCGCTCCTCTTCCCTGAGCATCACTTTTCCTTCCCTGACCGGAGAGTCCCCGTCGCGCGCCCGCAGCCTCTGGGAAGCTCCTTAAAGAACGTTTGTTCTCCAGCTCCGGTGTAGAGGTCTGTGTGTCATCAGGTGCCCAGGAGATCAGATGCACCTAGACTGCTGAAGCTCGGTCACTGGAGCTCTCTGACGTGGGAGCCCAGGCCTCTGTGACCACAAACCAACATGGCAGGGAGAGGTCTGTTGTGACCTTCACAGGCTGTGTACTCAGTGAAGCAGAACCTGGGGAGCAAGCTCATCCCCCTCCTGTGACCTACATGTCCTTTTCTTGGTATTTGCTGTGTCCTGGTATGCCTTCTGAGCAGTTCCCAGCGAGGGCAGAGGGACAGGTGCAGGCGGTGGTCGCCTCCTGTCGCGCCTGCAGGCCTCTCCCCAGCACTCGCCTCAAGGACGGAAGGCCTGTGAATGTTGGCACGTCTTGCACTCTGTAGCTGAGCTTCAGTCCGCCCTGTGTTCTGATGCTGGTACGGTCACAGAAATTGGTAATTCCAGGGTCCTTTGTGCTGGGACGACCTGTGTGCGGTGGAACGTTGGCATGTTGGAAGACGGGGTGTCTGCTCCGTATGGGTAGAGAAGACCAGTGCCCTGGTGCCTGTCATGGCTGCTGCTTGTATTTGCCCATTTCTTTCTTCAGACAGATCGAGCAGCTATTGGAGCTGCTGACGACTGAGATTCTGCACCCCGACAGCCAGGCCCCCAATGGGGTGAAGAGCCACTTCATTGAGATCTTCCTGGAGGAGCTGGCCAGAGTGGGTGCCGCCGAGGTGAGGGGCTGGGGCTGGGGTGTGGGCGATGGGCTGGGCAGAGCTGGCGGCTGAGCTGCTCCCTGGATGTTTGTGAGTGAGGGACTGAGGCCGCTCCTGCTTTGTGTCCCTGTAGCTGACGGCAGAGCAGAACCTCAAGTTCATCGATCCCTTCTGCAGAATCGCTGCACAGACCAAGGAGTACGTGGCAGGGTCTCCGGCTGGCCTTTTGCACTGAGTTCTTCAGGGGACTGTCTTTGGGAAGTTGCTCTTCCCTTTTGGGAAGAGGGTGTGCATTGTGTCCACGTGACAAAATCACCAGAGGGGCCGATAGGCTCTGGGTCGGGAGAGAGGGTCACAGGAGTCAGCAGTCCTTTTTCTTGGTCCCGCCTAACGTCCTGCCTCTGCCTGCCTCCCCTTCAGCTCCCTGGTTTTACACAACATCACTCAAGGCATCTTTGAGACGATCGTAGAACAGGCCCCATTTGCCATCGAAGACCTAATGAATGAACTGGAGGAGGAGGAGGAGGAGGAGGAGGAGGAGATGTCAGAGGAGGATGAGCAGGAACAGGACGTGCCATCAAAGAAACTGTTTGAGAAGCTACCTGAAGGTGAGGATTACAGTGTGTTTAATATGACGTGTCCACCACCTCAGTGCCACCTGTCCTGGTCTGAGCCAGTAGTGCATTTCCTGGGATCCTTGTATTCACCTCCTCATTTTTATCTTTGCCCCAAAGTCTGTTCTTGGCCCAGCAGCCAGGGTATTCTTCAGAAACAAGCACACGTGTTCACTTACTGTCCCAGCCCTCGCTCCATGTGCACCATCCTGACTCCCCCGGCTCCTCCCTGGCCCACTGGTCTCCACCCTCTGTCACTCTAGGGCAGCGCTTCTTAACCTCTGGGTCGCGATCCTTTTGGGGGTTGAACGACCCTTTCACAGGGGTCACCTAAGACATAACAGTAGCAAAATTACAGTTATGAAGTAGCAACGAAAATAGTTTTATGGTTGGGGGTCACCACAACATGAGGACCTGTATTCAAGGGTCGCGGCATTAGGAAGGTTGAGGACCACGGCTCTAGGGCCTCTACCCTGACCACCCAGCTTAAAGTGAAGCCTCCCAGCCCTCACCCTGGCTCACTTGCTGTCTCACTTCCTGGCATGAATCAAGTGTAGTTACATAAACCACTTGTTTGTTCCTGGCCCATCTTCCCCACTGGATGTTGGCTCCATCGGGACAGGCAGCTCTGTTGATCACAGTGTGTCCCCAAGTGCCAAGAGCATTGGCTGGTGCAGAAGCCAGGAGGCTAGATGTGAATGAACAAATGAATTTCTAGATGAGCGAGGGAATGAACGGATGAAGGGAACATACCTCGACAAATGTCCCACTGTAGGGCTGTGGGGCAGGACCTGTGGTACTTTGGTAGTGGTGGTGTCCAGTCTGGTCTGTTTCCAGTCTTGATGCTGATGTGGGACATTGTGGGACTGCAGCTGCTCTTGCATGGCCAGTCCCACTGGGCGGCCTGTGCCAGCACTGTGTACTGAGTCCTGTGGCTGTGGTGGGCATGTCATTGTTCACCAGCTTTAGGACTTAACTGCCTTCACTTTTTTTGTAATAAATACACATAACAGTTTATAATTTTAATCATTTTTAACTTACAGTTCAGTGGCCTTAAATACATTCACATTGTTGTACAACCATTACCACTATCCATCTCAGAACCTTCCATCTTGCCAAACAAACTCTGTCCCCATTAAACACTTAACTCCCATTCCCCTCTCCCCCGCCCTTGGCAACCACCATTCTACTCTCTTATGGATTTTACTGCTTTAGGAACTTCATATTAGTGGATCAGAGAGTATTTGTCTTTCGTGACTTATTCCACTCAGCATTGTGTCCTCGGGATTCCTCCATGTTGTAGCCTGTGTCGGGATTTTGTTCCCTTTATGGTTGAGTAGTGGTCCACTGTGTGCATCGACCATGTGCTGCTTATCCAGCCATCTGTGATGGACTCCTGGGTACTTTCACATTGTATCTGTCCTGAATGTGGGAGTACAGTGCAACTTTTTTTTTTCAATGAAGAAGTTGCATGTTTTGTTGTTAAGCTGTGTTTTCCCCTGCAAGGCTGTTGCTTCTCTGTATAAAAACAGTACCACAAAGGCAGTATATTTGCAAAATTAAGATAGTATCATTTGTTATTTGACACTGTAGCAATTTTTCTCCACTTCCAGTTATTTCCAATGGAAAGATTGTTCAAAGTATTTTGACCCAAATCCAGAGACAAATGTAAGCAAGTTACAGTATTATATAAGGCTTAAGATAATAATGTTATCCTTGAAATGCATAATTTTTAACAGATTTTTAAAAATATGTTTTCATTGATTTTTTTTGGAGAGGAAGGGAGAGAGAGATAGAAACACTGATGTGAGAGAGAAACATTGATTGTCTGCCACCTGCACACCCCCTACTGGGCGTGGAGCCTGCAACCCGGACATGTGCCCTGACCAGGAATCAACCAGGACCTCTCAGTCCATGGGACGCAGCTCAATCCACTGAGCCGCACTGGCTGGGAGAAATACATAATTTTTATAACTAGATTTTACCATAGAAATTTCAGGAATTCTGATGTTATAACTAGCCTCGCCTAAAAATCACAGGGTGTTATGAAAAAGATGCATGTTGTGTTTATCTACATTCATTAGAAAGTTAAGGGGTATTTTCTTCCAGTAGCACTGTTGTTTCTTTTTTCATGGTATTACTAAAAGTTGCTATTTTAAGTCTTCTGTCTACCATTAGCTTAAAGCAGCTGTGCTAGATGAAATTGTCCCGTGCTCCTTTGTGCAGCGGGGGTTCATGTCCACTCTCCAGCAGACTGTTTCATGTTCTTCACCCGTCGGTCCTCTCGCTCTGAAGGCTTACTCAGTGTGCTCTCATCGGGCACCCACCTTCACGGTGAGATTTGTGGGCAGGTCCTGGATTTCTGCAAGAGTTCGTTAGTCTCCGTGACTTTTCTGATGGGGGAATGGAGTTCGCTCACAGCTTTTACACCTGCCAAAGCACCAAACTCATTTTTTTTTTTCAATTTTAAAAAAAATACTGATTTTTTTGAGAGAGAAAAACATTGATTTGTTGTTCCCTTTATTCATGCACTCATTGGTTGGCTCTTGTGTATGCCCTGTCTGGGGATCATACCTGCAACTTTGGTGTATCAGGACAGTGCTCCGACCAGCTGAACTTCCCGGCCAGGACCACGCTCATCTTGTTTGTTCAGTTTGTCCCAACTTCAGGCAAACGAGGATAAACAACCTTTCCCAAAGCTTCCTGTGCAAAATTGCTGGTTTTCGCTGTTTCAGTACCCTTTTTTGTTGTTATCCATTCATGTTTCTTTGCGTTTACACACTGAGATCAGGCTGGTGCAAGGCCTACAGTCTATTTCTCTGAGACCCTGCTTTCGGTTATTTTGGGTATATACCCAGAAGTGGAATCACGGATCATATGGTAATTCTTTTTTGTTGTTGTTGTTAATCCTCACCCAATGATATTTTCTCATTGATTTTTAGGTAGAATGAAAGGAAGGGAGGGAGGGAGAGAGAGAAACACTGATGTGAGAGAGACACATCGATTGCTTTCCTCCTGCACGACCCTGACCAGGGCTGGGATTGAACCTGTAACCCAGGAATGTGCCCTTGACCAGGAATTGAACTTGAGACACCTTCGGTCCGAGGGCCGACACTCTAATTGCTGAGCCAAACCCGCCAGGGCAGTAATTCTCTTAGTAATTTTCTGGAGCAACCACTGTACCTTCCACAGCTGCTGTTCCATTTGCTCCCCACCAGCAGTGCACAGGGTGCAGGCTTCTCCACATCCTCGTTTGCTCCCCACCAGCAGTGCACAGGGTGCAGGCTTCTCCACGTCCTCGTTTGCTCCCCACCAGCAGTGCACAGGGTGCAGGCTTCTCCACGTCCTCGTTTGCTCCCCACCAGCAGTGCACAGGGTGCAGGCTTCTCCACGCCCTCGTTTGCTCCCCACCAGCAGTGCACAGGGTGCAGGCTTCTCCACGTCCTCGTTTGCTCCCCACCAGCAGTGCACAGGGTGCAGGCTTCTCCACGTCCTCGTTTGCTCCCCACCAGCAGTGCACAGGGTGCAGGCTTCTCCACATCCTCGTTTGCTCCCCACCAGCAGTGCACAGGGTGCACGCTTCTCCACGTCCTCGTTTGCTCCCCACCAGCAGTGCACAGGGTGCAGGCTTCTCCACGTCCTCGTTTGCTCCCCACCAGCAGTGCACAGGGTGCAGGCTTCTCCACGTCCTCGTTTGCTCCCCACCAGCAGTGCACAGGGTGCAGGCTTCTCCACGTCCTCGTTTTGCTCCCCACCAGCAGTGCACAGGGTGCAGGCTTCTCCACGTCCTCGTTTGCTCCCCACCAGCAGTGCACAGGGTGCAGGCTTCTCCACGTCCTCGTTTGCTCCCCACCAGCAGTGCACAGGGTGCACGCTTCTCCACGTCCTCGTTTGCTCCCCACCAGCAGTGCACAGGGTGCAGGCTTCTCCACGTCCTCGTTTGCTCCCCACCAGCAGTGCACAGGGTGCAGGCTTCTCCACGTCCTCGTTTGCTCCCCACCAGCAGTGCACAGGGTGCAGGCTTCTCCACGTCCTCGTTTGCTCCCCACCAGCAGTGCACAGGGTGCAGGCTTCTCCACGTCCTCGTTTGCTCCCCACCAGCAGTGCACAGGATGCAGGCTTCTCCACGTCCTCGTTTGCTCCCCACCAGCAGTGCGCAGGGTGCAGGCTTCTCCACGTCCTCGTTTGCTCCCCACCAGCAGTGCGCAGGGTGCAGGCTTCTCCACGTCCACGTTTGCTCCCCACCAGCAGTGCACAGGGTGCACGCTTCTCCACGTCCTCGTTTGCTCCCCACCAGCAGTGCACAGGGTGCAGGCTTCTCCACGTCCTCGTTTGCTCCCCAGCAGCAGTGCACAGGGTGCAGGCTTCTCCACGTCCTCGTTTGCTCCCCAGCAGCAGTGCACAGGGTGCAGGCTTCTCCACGTCCTCGTTTGCTCCCCACCAGCAGTGCACAGGGTGCAGGCTTCTCCACGTCCTCGTTTGCTCCCCACCAGCAGTGCACAGGGTGCAGGCTTCTCCACGTCCTCGTTTGCTCCCCACCAGCAGTGCACAGGGTGCAGGCTTCTCCACGTCCTCGTTTGCTCCCCACCAGCAGTGCACAGGGTGCAGGCTTCTCCACGTCCTCGTTTGCTCCCCACCAGCAGTGCACAGGGTGCAGGCTTCTCCACGTCCTCGTTTGCTCCCCACCAGCAGTGCGCAGGGTGCAGGCTTCTCCACGTCCTCGTTTGCTCCCCACCAGCAGTGCGCAGGGTGCAGGCTTCTCCACGTCCTCGTTTGCTCCCCACCAGCAGTGCGCAGGGTGCAGGCTTCTCCACGTCCTCGTTTGCTCCCCACCAGCAGTGCGCAGGGTGCAGGCTTCTCCACGTCCTCGTTTGCTCCCCACCAGCAGTGCACAGGGTGCAGGCTTCTCCAAGTCCTCGTTTGCTCCCCACCAGCAGTGCACAGGGTGCACGCTTCTCCACGTCCTCGTTTGCTCCCCACCAGCAGTGCACAGGGTGCAGGCTTCTCCACGTCCTCGTTTGCTCCCCACCAGCAGTGCACAGGGTGCACGCTTCTCCACGTCCTCGTTTGCTCCCCACCAGCAGTGCACAGGGTGCACGCTTCTCCACGTCCTCGTTTGCTCCCCACCAGCAGTGCACAGGGTGCAGGCTTCTCCACGTCCTCGTTTGCTCCCCACCAGCAGTGCACAGGGTGCAGGCTTCTCCACGTCCTCGTTTGCTCCCCACCAGCAGTGCACAGGGTGCAGGCTTCTCCACGTCCTCGTTTGCTCCCCACCAGCAGTGCACAGGGTGCAGGCTTCTCCACGTCCTCGTTTGCTCCCCACCAGCAGTGCACAGGGTGCAGGCTTCTCCACGTCCTCGTTTGCTCCCCACCAGCAGTGCGCAGGGTGCAGGCTTCTCCACGTCCTCGTTTGCTCCCCACCAGCAGTGCACAGGGTGCAGGCTTCTCCACGTCCTCGTTTGCTCCCCACCAGCAGTGCACAGGGTGCAGGCTTCTCCACGTCCTCGTTTGCTCCCCACCAGCAGTGCTCAGGGTGCAGGCTTCTCCACGTCCTCGTTTGCTCCCCACCAGCAGTGCGCAGGGTGCAGGCTTCTCCACGTCCTCGTTTGCTCCCCACCAGCAGTGCGCAGGGTGCAGGCTTCTCCACGTCCTCGTTTGCTCCCCACCAGCAGTGCGCAGGGTGCAGGCTTCTCCACATCCTCGTTTGCTCCCCACCAGCAGTGCACAGGGTGCAGGCTTCTCCATGTCCTCGTTTGCTCCCCACCAGCAGTGCACAGGGTGCAGGCTTCTCCACGTCCTCGTTTGCTCCCCACCAGCAGTGCACAGGGTGCAGGCTTCTCCATGTCCTCGTTTGCTCCCCACCAGCAGTGCACAGGGTGCAGGCTTCTCCACGTCCTCGTTTGCTCCCCACCAGCAGTGCGCAGGGTGCAGGCTTCTCCACGTCCTCGTTTGCTCCCCACCAGCAGTGCACAGGGTGCAGGCTTCTCCACGTCCTCGTTTGCTCCCCACCAGCAGTGCGCAGGGTGCAGGCTTCTCCACGTCCTCGTTTGCTCCCCACCAGCAGTGCACAGGGTGCAGGCTTCTCCACATCCTCGTTTGCTCCCCACCAGCAGTGCGCAGGGTGCAGGCTTCTCCACGTCCTCGTTTGCTCCCCACCAGCAGTGCACAGGGTGCAGGCTTCTCCACGTCCTCGTTTGCTCCCCACCAGCAGTGCACAGGGTGCAGGCTTCTCCACGTCCTTGTTTGCTCCCCACCAGCAGTGCACAGGGTGCACGCTTCTTTACGTCCTCACCAGCACTGTCATTTTCTAGGGGTTTTGGCTAGCCATCTTCATGGGTCTGAGATGGTATCTTGTGGTTTTGAGTTGGGTTTCCCTAATGATTAGTGACATTGAGCATCTTTTTATGTGCTTGTTGGCCGTGTGTGTGTCTTTGGGAAAAGATCTATTCAAGTCCTTTGTCCATTTCTCACTGGATTGTTTTATTGTTGAATTTTGAGAGTCTTATTTATATATTCTAGATGCTCACCCCTTACCAGATACATGCTTTACAGATAGCTTCTCCCATTCTGAGCTGTGTTTTTATTCTATCTATAGTCATCTGACCAGAATCAAACCCTTGACCCTTTGGTGTGAGGGCTGATGCTCTAACCACTGAACACACCAGCCAGGGCCTAGCACCATTCCTTGAAGAAACTGTCCTTTCCCCACTGAATGGGCCTGGCATCCTTGTGAAGGTCATTTGACTATAAACGAAAGGTTAACTTCCCCCTCCGACTCTCAGTGCACTTGCTGGCCTGCTCCTTGGCTTTCTTGTTCGTCGGCAGCCCCTCTCCACCCCCAGCATGTTCTCTGGCCCTTGCAACCCGCCCGTCCCTCCCTTTCTCTCTCACTCAAAGCACCTGAGACCTAGGAGTCTCTTGCGAGCCCTCCCGTGCCCCGCTGTCCTTATTATCTGCCACGCACGCCTGCCCTCGTGGCTGCCTGTGCTCCAGAAGTTTTCTTCTGTAGGAGTGACATCAAAGCCCCAAACGTTATGGAACATTGTCTTCAGCACGCCTGCCCTCGTGGCTGCCCGTGCTCCAGAAGTTTTCTTCTGTAGGAGTGACATCAAAGCCAAACGTTATGGAACATTGTCTTCAGCAGGCCTGCCCTGTGGCTGAACTAAACTACCCTTCTTCCTCGCTTCTAGGACTTCTGACTCCACGTGTGCCTAACACCCACTCGTAATTTCATCTTAATGTCACTCCTTAAGGACTGGTCGGGCCTTAACATCCTCTGGGATGTCTCCCTTGTTTCCAGGCCTGTGGTGGCCCCACTCCCCTCAGCGTGAGGCTGTCGGGGTCCCCCACCATCAGGTGCTGTGGGCTCCCCCGGCCTACACCTGTACATTCTCCCCAGGCTGGGGGCCCTGGCCGATGGGGCTGGCTCGCAGTTGTGTGTTGGGAGCCTGTGACGCCAGGTGTGTCTGAGTTGACGGGGCGCTTTCATTCCAGGCTCCGGCGGGGCTGGACCAGACGGGGGTGAGGAGCAGGCCGGGGACGATGAGGACAGCGTCGGCGCCGTCCTTCAGGTGGGTGGCCTGGGCTCGTGGGCTGCGTTCTCAGCCTCTACCCTCCGCTTTGTTGCTGGCTCTGGGAGCTGGCGGAGCTGCAGGGGAGGAGTGCCATGCATAGGGATGGCAGCTGTTGGCTGAGACTTGGGGGACCCCTCGTCTGCCAAAGCACAAGTCCTTGAAAGCGGGGTTGGGGGCTGGACGCTGGGAGACTCCACTATGTGTCAGCTGCCCAGGACTGCCCCGGCCGCCTCCTGGGGTGCTGGGGCCAGTTAGGTGGTGTGAGCCCAGGGGCTGGCACTGGGGTCCCCGCTGGGAGTGAGCTGTAGACAGTCACCTTTGCTGAGGGGACAGCAGGTTGTCCTTGTGGTCCAGGCACTTTACTTGGTTCACATCTGGCAGCACCTGGGCCGTGACTGACTCTCTGTCTCCGTGGTGTCTCTCTGTGAAACAGTTTGACTATGAGGCTGTCGCTAACAGACTGTTTGAAATGGCCAGTCAGCAGAACACCCCTTCTCAGAACAGGAAACGTCTCTACAAAGTGATCCGAAAGTAAGTGTTTCTCCGAAGGTGGCCACCCTGTTCTTCCCACTGCCCTGGGGTTGCCTCTTCCCTCTCAAGTGGCCTTAGCTAGGGGGGGAGAGGGCAGTACCCTGCTTCAGAGCTCAGGTTGGGGGGCCTCACTGAGGACCACCGTGCTGCTTGCACAGGAGGCTGGAGGTCGTGGGGCTGCCTTCCCCAGTGTGGTGTGGTCTCCTTCCACAGCCGTGGTGAATGACTGTCTCATTCTTGCAGGTTGCAAGGCCTCGCTGAAGGTGAGCACTGGGTCGTGCGCTGAGACCGGCCCCAAGGAGAAGGCGTGTGTCCCCTTCTCTTGGGAGAGCGTTGGATCTTGTGTGTGTACCCTCAAAGCATGAGTAGTCAGCAGAGAAGCTGTGTTTCTTGGGAGAGAGGTGGGCCGGGGGTTGGCAGGTCGTCTGACTTCAGTGCTGTGGTTCTCAGCTCTGAGCATGAGAATACGCACTCAGTGCTGTTCCAGGGCAGGGTGGCGCCCAGGAATCTGCATTTCTCAAGGAAGTTCCCAAGAAAGTGCCCAGGCATGCTAAGGCTGCTGGTCTGCAGCAGTCATTTCTGCATCTCAGTGTGTGGCTGATGGAACTGGTACAGTTTATTCTGCAGACAGTTTTCTGGAAGGTTTATAATTGGAGATGTAGCATTTTTTCGCCAACATTGCATTACAGAAAGTTTTACGCACAGCAGAGTTGAAAGGATTTTGCCGTGAAGACCTGCATATCCACCCCCTTGGCTCTACCACTGACATTTCACTGTCCTTGTTCTATCATGAATCTGCCCGTGGAGCCCTCCCACCCTTCATGAGGCCACACCCCGAAGTACTTCCTGCTCATTATGAACTAAGTCCAGTGTATTCTTTAGGTGAAATTTACGTTCAGTGAAATACATGAATACTGTGTGCATCTGTGGGTTTTGACCAGTGTGCACTGTCCTTTGTGACTCCAACCCATCAAGATACAGAACATCGCCTCTGCTCCAGGAAGCTCAAACCCCTTCTCAGCATAAGCAGTTTCTAGAAGTAGGCCATGGTGTGTCCTAAGTGCTCCAAGAATGGGCTCTTTCGCGTTGTAGCAACTATGGTTTGAAGCCGGCAGAGCTGTGGTGGTTATCGGAACAGGCCTCCTTGCATGGAGCCGGGGAGGGGCTGCGTGGGGGTCCCGTGGAGCAGTGAGCTCAGACCCAGCCGGGCCTGCTTTCAGCCTGACTGTCTGCCCTGGTCCTTAGGCCTCTTCCCTGAGGAAGACGTCCCAGAAAAAGCCTACAGGAAACTGCAAGAAGGGAGGCAGGAGAGGAAGGCAAGGAAGTGTTTGCCCAAATCCCAGCTGCAGGACAAGACAGGTAGGACTAGTGCCCACTGACATGGAGGGGCTTACCCCGTTCTATTGTGGAGTACTGTCTCCCCGAGGCGGGCCTCCAGGCGCGGTCCAGGCGTCCTGGAGAAAGCCCTGGACCAGATGCCCTGCAGCAGCGGGGCTGCCCTGTGCAGCTGGGCCTCGGGTTTGTCCGGCTGCCGGGGGCCACTTGCCATGTTCCCCGCTCTCCTCGTCTGCAGGTTCGGTCTGGGCTGCTGCTTCCTAATCCTTTTTCGTGTTCGATCTGTACACATCTGGTGGGTTTTGACCCATCTGCTCATCTTCAGCGTCCCCCCGAGACCACTTCACCTCCCTGTGCTCTCCTTGATTTTAGAGGCTTCCCCCCTTCTCTCCTCCTCCCCCTCTTCCTCCCCTGCTTGTCCACGCAAGTGTGCTGAGGATGTGACAGCCCTCACTGAGGGCTACTCTGTGCTGTCACCCCAGGCCCTGCACGCACTGCACACCGCTGGGCGTGGGCTGCCTGCTGCAGAGGAAGTGGGCAGTGCCGTTTGAAGGGTCCCTGGACTCGCCCCTCTCCGGCCAGGGCCACTTCCGTTCCTGTTGTTTTTACTGGGCCTTGCGGCAGCGCAGGGCCAGCCCCCAAATGCCATCTCCTGTTGTGTACCAAGCCGAGTCACAGCTCCTGCCCTGTTTTCCGAGCCTGTCCCTGCTGACCAGTGTCACCTCCAGCCCCCGTGCACTGCGCGTAGGCCCGCCTGCCCCATCTGTCACGTCTGCTCTGACCCCGTCCTCACGCTGCTCTTGCTGAGGCTGCCTTTCTGGCCTCAGGAGCCTGCACCGCCGCTGGCTCCGGGGTGTCTGCTCCTGAGGCCGTCGGTGCTTCTGTGCCCTCTGCTGCCCTGGGGCTGGCACCGGCCGTGACGTCGCCGTGAAGTAGCCTAGCCTTCCCTACCCGTTCACGTGGCCTTGCTGTTGCAGGGAGAGCTGAGCAGGAGGACCCACGTGCAGACCCGAGTTCCCGATCAGAGAGAAAGAGGCGGCGACGGGGCCCGGGTGCTGACCCGGCTGCACCCCAGGAACAGCCCGGGGGCCGTGGCAGGAGAGGGGTACGCAAGAGGCGGCGGCGGCCTCGGGCAGGGGCCAGAGGGAAGGTGCCTGGCTGCCAGGAGCCAGACGTGAAAAAGAAGTGGACACAGGAGCGGAAGAAATGACGTTGCTGGCCCCCCTGGGCAGGACAGTGCTGTCTCCGCCCCTCTTCCCGGTGTGCGCTGTGGGGCCGGAGCGAGCCGGACAGGTGGGCCGTGCCCCAGACTCTGGACACGGGCAGAGGTCAGCTCAATGACGTTGGCTCCCACTCAGTGCCGTGCCCCAGAGCGCTGCCACTGTGCTGGCCTTGGTCAGGCAGGACCCTGAGACTTGGAGCTCCCTGCAGGCAACCCTCCTGGCAAGCGGGGCCAAGCCAAGCATAGGGGTGCCACAAATAAAATGCCACGCAGTTCTTGCAAATGGTGTCCTGCCCCGTGCGCTGATGTAGGAGGTGCCCAGAGGGCTGGATTGTAGGTGCTGGTTCCTGAAGAGCACGTGTGTCTGTATCCATATGGGTCTGCTCACACAGAGCACGTGTGTCTGTACCCGTGGGGGTCTGCTCACACAGAGCACGTGTGTCTGTACCCATTGGGGGTCTGCTCACACAGAGCACGTGTGTCTGTACCCGTGGGGGTCTGCTCACACAGAGCACGTGTGTCTGTACCCGTGGGGGTCTGCTCACACAGAGCACGAGTGTCTGTGCCCATTGGGGGATCTGCTCACACAGAGCACGAGTGTCTGTACCCATGGGGGTCTGCTCACACGGAGCACGAGTGTCTGTACCCATGGGGGTCTGCTCACACAGAGCACGTGTGTCTGTACCCGTGGGGGTCTGCTCACACAGAGCACGTGTGTCTGTACCCGTGGGGGTCTGCTCACACAGAGCACGAGTGTCTGTGCCCATTGGGGGTCTGCTCACACAGAGCACGTGTGTCTGTACCCATGGGGGTCTGCTCACACGGAGCACGTGTGTACGGAGCACGAGTGTCTGTACCCATGGGGACTGCTCACACGGAGCACGTGTGTCTGTGCCCATGGGGGTCTGCTCACACGGAGCACATGTGTCTGTACCCATGGGGGTCTGCTCACACGGAGCACGAGTGTCTGTACCCATGGGGGTCTGCTCACACAGAGCACGTGTGTCCTGTACCCGTGGGGGTCCTGCTCACACAGAGCACGTGTGTCTGTACCCGTGTGGGTCTGCTCACACAGAGCACGTGTGTCTGTAACCCGTGGGGGTCTGCTCACACAGAGCACGTGTGTCTGTACCCGTGGGGGTCTGCTCACACAGAGCACGTGTGTCTGTACCCGTGGGGGTCTGCTCACACAGAGCACGTGTGTCTGTACCCGTGGGGGTCTGCTCACACAGAGCACGTGTGTCTGTACCCATGGGGGTCTGCTCACACAGAGCACGTGTGTCTGTACCCGTGGGGGTCTGCTCACACAGAGCACGTGTGTCTGTACCCGTGGGGGTCTGCTCACACAGAGCACGTGTGTCTGTACCCGTGGGGGTCTGCTCACACAGAGCACGTGTGTCTGTACCCGTGGGGGTCTGCTCACACAGCACGTGTGTCTGTACCCGTGGGGGTCTGCTCACACAGCACGTGTGTCTGTACCCGTGGGGGTCTGCTCACACAGAGCACGAGTGTCTACCCATGGGGGTCTGCTCACACATCTCACAGCAGAGTCTGGAAAGGACGCCAAGTTCTGAAGTGGGTTTCTGGGCGGGCTGTCCCTCTCCACGGCACGGACTTGTGTTTGGTAGGAGCAGCAGTGGACCCTCGTGCTTGGGGTTGACGTGCCCGAGGCAGGAAGGGTGGCTCCTCTGCCCACCCTCGTCTTCAGTGACGTGGAGGCAGAAGACCTGGCGTCCAGCGGGCAGACCTGCCCGTCCCTGTACCTCTCGGCGCCTTCAAATCAGGTTTCAGCCCTGCATTCATCCAGAGGGTCACGCAGGAGCGTCCGAGCAGCTGCACGTTTGCCGGATCCTGGCCAGAGTGCCGTGAGGGCGCACCTACCCAGGTGGGGGTGCTATGAGGAGCCCCGGGCCCCAAAATTCCAGTTAGAGGGGGAATGAAACACTGTCATGCGGGCTCCCAGTGGCCTCGGCAGTGCTGTGTCATGGCTGCAGAGGTGACAGGTGGGCACTGTCAGGGTTAGCCACATCCTGCATTCCACGGGCATCCAGGCCAGCTGGGCCACTCTGGGCCGAGGCATGTGGGTGAGCCCAGCGCAAGGACCACCGTGGGGCAGATCCCCCAAGGCCTGAACTGAACCCCTGCTGCACGAGCATGTTCCCAACCCAGCGGGCGCCAGGGCCGTGTGCTCCCCTTTCGCTGGAGCTGCCCGGGGGCAGGGTTAGGGGACAGGAAGGGAGTGCAGCGGCACCGTCGTCTGGACTTCACAGTTCCCTTTCCCCGGCGACTCACAGTTTTGTTTCTGTGAAATTCCTCTGGTTAAAAAGTAAGGGAACACCATCCCATGGAGGTTCGTGGGAGTGGGGAGCAGGCATACCTGATGGCAGTTCCGGACCCAGAGCCCTCCTGCGTCAGCACCGCGGCTGGTCACTGTCGCCCTCAGAATCTGCCCTGGGAGCACGTGCTCCTGACGCGTGACGACCAGCAGGGTGCCATGGGTGCCGAGGGCAGGGCTCGGCAGACTGGCAGCCCTCCTGCCCATCAGACGTTCTCACTGGGCGAAGTGTGACACCTGAGAGGAAGTTGAATGTGACCAGCAGCCACTGTCCCTGGGAAAGCTTGTGTTCAGAAGTTGGCGTTGATTTTATTTTCTGTGTATTTTAAAAATACTTCATTGAGCCCTGGCCGGTTTGGCTCAGCGGTTGGAGCGTCGGCCTGCGGTCCGGAGAGACCCGGGTTCGGTTCCCGCTAAGGGCAAGTACCTCGGTTGCAGTTTGTCCCCGGCTCTGGTTGGGTCGTGCGGGTGGCAGCCACTCGATGTGTCCCTTTCACATCGATGTTTCTCTCTCTCTTCCTCTCTCTCCCTCCCACTCTATCTGAACAAAAAATGGAAAAAATGTCCTCGTGAGGATAAAAATCAAACAAACAAAAAATACTTCATTGAGAAATAGTTCACACACTACACAGTTCACCCACCTACAGTGGACAGGTCAGTGCTTTTTAGTATATTCAGAGTTGTATAGCTGTCGCCACAGTCAATTTTAGAACATTTCACCCCAGAAGACATCTTTCTTTTTTTATATCCTCACCCGAGCATCTTTTGCATTTATCTTCAGATAGAGCGGGAGGGAGAGAGGAAGAGAGAGAGAAATAACGACGTGAGAGAGACACATTGATTGGCTGCCACCTGCACAACCCCAACCGGTGGGCTTCTTGGTGCCCATGTCTAGACCCAACGGCCTCCTCCTGGGCAGGACACCACAGAAAGCCATGTTGGTCCCGGTGCTCTGCCCGATCCGCAGGCCGACGCTCTAACCCAGTGGTTCTCACCCCCCTAAAGCTGCGACCCTTTAATACAGGTCCTCATGTTGTGGTGACCCCCAACCGTAAATTATTTTCGTTGCTACTTCATAACTATAATTTTGCTACTGTTATGTCTTAGGCGACCCCTGTGAAAGGGTCGTTCGACCCCCACAGGGGTCGCAACCCACAGGTTGAGAACCGCTGCCACCGCTGAGCCAAGCTGGTCAGAGCAGGGGGCGCCCTTTCCAGCTGACCCTTCCCCACTAGGGACCGCCTCATGTGGGTCTGGTCCCCGTTCCTCTGGACAGTTCCTCTGTCTTTGCTTGACATTCGGGACCAGCCCACTGTGGGCTTCTCAGTGCCCAACAGACTCCTCCTGGGCAGGACAGCACAGAAAGCCACGTGCCCTGCCCGGGCCACGTCCTGGTGCGGAGGGTCTTGGGGAAGTGGTTGTGTTGCGGATTGAAGTAGTTTCTCATCAACTTTTCACTTAGCCATTGATTTTCCTACATTGCGACTTGTGGTTTCTTGTTTCATTCAGTGGGTTACAGTCCATTACTGTCACTTATTTTAATCCTCAGAGTGTACCATTTTGGCCGTGGGAGACTTCAGGCTGGCTCTGTTCTCTAAGGAGTCCCGCCATGCCCTGAGCACACCTTGCTTTTGACTGGGATAGGAAGCCCCGGGCCTGTGCGAGCAGGAAGGGGGGCTCAATGGGGAGCAAAGAGGGACATCTGTAATACTTGCAACAATAAAAAAAAGAAGCCCCGGGTCCATCTGGACTCCAGTCTGGAGTCAGGCTGACCACTTGGAGTCCAGCCTGGGGTGGGAGGGTGGCAAAGCAGGGAGCAGCTCTGGCCCTGCCCTGTTGCCCAGGCTGCATGGGAGGGGTCTCGCTAGGGGGAAGGGACGGGGAGGGAGGAGGAAGGCCTTGTGTGCTGACCAGGGTTCAGGAAGGGAGGAGCCAGGGTGGTTTGGGACCCGTCCCTCCAGTAGTGGGTTGGAGGGTGGATTTGGGGACGGTCCTGCCAGCAGCCCCGGTTGGGACACTCAGACCAATATTTTGGGGAATGCCAACTTTTTCACAAACTGCCTTACAAAAATAACCTCTTAATTGCTTAGGATCTGGTAGCAGGGGACTGTCCCCCCATCCTTGGCCCGGAAGTTAAATGGGCAGCAAGACACAGGGGACCCAGCCTCCAGGTGGTCCGTGTTGAGGCGGTGGCAGCAGGGGACGGACAGATAAAGGAGAGACACCACCCATTCAGTGCCCTGTGCCAGCAGGAGGAAGACAAGTGCCCTGGTGGGACCCAGGTCACATGGCCCATGGCCAGCTGAGCCCTCCAGGTTCCGGCCTGCAGTCCGGAAGGGCCGGTTCAATCTGGGTGGGAGCCTTCTTCCAAATGGATTTCATGCTGCAGAGAGAACAGGCCCGTCAGCTGAGCCGCTGGTCAGGCTTGGCGGCCAGATTGCAAGGGGCGCTTAGCCTGCGAACTGGGCCACATGTCTTTCCCACACTGGCTCGGCTGGAGGAGCTGTGTCGGCGGTGCCACGTCCCCTTCCCGCAGCAGCCCGGGGACGTGGAGGCTTCCCTCGGATCCAGCCCCCTGGCGCTGGGTTTCACTTGGCACGTCTGAGCCGAGTTCCTTTGCTGTGAGCTGGTAGCCAGCCAGACATGTCCACTCAGGTTGTGTTGCAGATCGTCTGTTCCCACAGACCCGCGTGTGGGCGTGTGTGCAAATGAACACATCCGTCCGCCTCTCCACCTACATACCTATCACCTCTGCCTGCCTGGCCGTCATCTGTCATCTCTGCCTACTGGTCAATCCACCCCCCTCCTCCTCCCACCCCTCCTCTTAGCGTAGAGAAGAGAGCTCAGTGAGAACCACGGTAACTCTGTCTACAAAGCACCCCCACAGTGTCGCTCCCCCGTGGGTGTCATCTCTTGTGTCACCCCCACACTGGTATCCTCTTGGAGTTGCCTTATTTGTGTGGAGCCCTCTGTTCATTTTTTTAAAAAATTAATCCTTGCCCTGGCCAGTTTGGCTCAGTGGTTAGAGCGTCGGCCTGCAGTCCTGAGAGACCCGGGTTCGGTTCCCGCTAAGGGCATGTACTTCGGTTGCAGTTTGTCCCCGGCCCTGGTTGGTCGTGCGGGTGGCAGCCACTCGATGTGTCCCTTCACGTCGATGTTTCTCTCTCTCTCTCCCTTCCTCTCTCTCCCTCCCACTCTATCTGTACAAAAAATGGAAAAATGTCCTTGGGTGAGGATAAAAAAAAAATTAATCCTACTTTATTTTTATTTTTAATCCTCACCTGAGGATATGTTCTGTTTATCCTCAGATAGTGGGAGGGAGATAGAGAGAGAGAAACATCAGTGTGAGAGACACTTCCACTGGCTGTCTCCTGCATGACCCAACCAGGGCCGGGGATGAACCGCAACCGAGATACGTGCCCTTGACCAGAATCGAACCCGAGAGTCATTGGTCCGGGGGCTGATGCTCCAACCGCTGAGCCAAACCAGCCAGGGTGAGCCCTCCGGTCCTGCTGTGGGTGGGGCAGGGCGGAGGTCCAGGGGCCAGCAACCCTCTCTGGCCCTGACCCTGGGGATGTTGTTGCCGCTCCCCACCCCTCCCTGTCACCTCCCTGGTCCACTCCTGTCTGGGACCGGCCCCGCCCCAGGGAGCAGGTGCAGTCCCGCCATCGGCCTCTGGGGACACCCCAGAAAGGGCGTCTGCAGTCCCCGTCTCCATTTGGGGTCAGAACACTATCCCACCCTCTGCCCAGGCTCCCCAGTGGCCACCTCCGCACCCCACCCCTGTCTTCCCCTCAAGGGAGCCTCTGAAGGCACCTCCCAGGGTCTGAACCCCGCAGCCGCAGCCCTCCCAGAGCTGTCCATCCCGGTGCCCCGGGGAGTG
Organism: Molossus molossus; assembly: GCF_014108415.1. NCBI lineage: Eukaryota > Metazoa > Chordata > Mammalia > Chiroptera > Molossidae > Molossus > Molossus molossus. The sequence goes on along the minus strand of NW_023425388.1, from coordinate 5,756,748 downwards.
TGCGGTGGGCACGGCCGCTTGGTCGTTCCCCAGCCCGGCCGGCCCGGCAGCCCACCTTGTCCTCCCTACACTGGACACAGGCCCGGGTCCGTGAAGCCAGGCTCAGCTGTGGGGCAGCTCACAGCCGTGCAGCTGGCTGGCCCAGGGTGTCACCAACCGTCTGTCCCTTTCACCTACTGAGCAGCAGCTCCTGGGGCTCCTGTGCCCTCAGTGACCCCCACTGAGAGGCTCTCCTGGACGGGCCACACTGCCCTGACCCCCTCCCAGTCAGAGGACGCCGCACGCTGACAAAACGGAGCTGCGGGGCAAGGAGTCTGCTCCATCTGCCCCCCGGCTCTTCCAAGCAGGGCGCCCAGGTTTTCATCTTTCCTGGGGGAGAACTCCTGACAAAGTAGAGACACGTGTTAACACTGCGAAGCCGCTGGCTGTCCGTCCGACAGGGAGGACAGTGACTGATGCCTAGGTTGTGGCTGGCTGCTCTGGCTCTCCCGAAATGCCCCCAGGCCCGGGACACCGGCTGCCTGCCCTGCCTCCTGGCACCCGGCTGCCAGCGCGGATCGGGGTCAGAGGGCCCCACGAGGCAGCCAAAGCCTGGTGAGGTCGTGTTCCTTTGTCGTTTTTCCTTTTGAAGTGATTCCTTTCAGGAAGTTCTGGTGACGCATGCCGTTCCCTGTAGATGGCAGCGGGGAGCGAAGCCTGCCCGGCCTCGGAGGGGCGTGGGGTGTGTCAGCTGTACCTTCTGAGGCCGCTGGCCGGCAGCTGGCACGTCCAGGGCAGGGGCACGACCCACGCGGGGACGCGCTGCTCTCAGCCCGAAGCGAGTTGTCAGGTCTCTGCCAGGGTCCCAGTTGCTGGGAAAGGGCCCCATGTTTTTCGTGAGCTTCGGCTAAAGCAGACCCAGCCCGGGATGGAGGTGGACCCCGTGTTCTGGGATTCCCGCCCCGCCCCCGCAGTCACTGACCGTGGGCGAGTGTGGATCCCTGAGGAGAAGGTTCAAGGTGCGTGGTGTCTGTAACTTGTGCCCACATGTCTGGAAGGGGATGGGGGCCCCGTGCACAACGAACCTGTGGGCTGCTCTTGACGGTTGTTAAGAATTTCGAGATGGTGTCAGCGGGGCTGAGCTCAGGGACTGCAGCAGCCAAGGTAGCTGGCCGCCCAGCAGGGCTGTGGGCTGTGCCCGGAGAGCCAGGCCCCACTGGGACAGACTCACACGCTAGTGGGCAGACGAGGGCTTGGAGAACACAGCAAGGTGAGGGGCTGAGTGAGGTGGGTATGGCGTGGGGGCCAGTCTGGCAAGGTCACCTCTTATGAAGACTTGACCAGCAGAGCCGCGAGCAGCAGGTATCTGGAGAGTGTTCCAGGCAGAGGAGACGGTCCGTGCAGAGGGCCTGCCGAGGGCGCCAGCCTGACTCTGGGACGGCAAGGAGGCCTGGTGGCAGGAGAGGAGCATTCGGGTGGTGGAGTCTGACATCAAGGTGTCACAGGCTTGGTTTCTCCCGCGGCCTCTCATTGGCGTGTGGGTGGCCATCCTCTCTCTGTCTGCACGTGGTCGTCCCTCTGTGCACATGTGTTCCCGTCTCCTCTTCTCAGAAGGACACGAGGGAGATGGGACCAAGTCCCACCCCAAGGGCCTCATTTTACCTTACTCACCTCTCTAAAGGCCCCGTCTCCGAGTACAGTCACGTTCTGAGGTGCTGGTGTCAGGCCTCAACATGCAGCTTCCGGGGGTGGGATGTGCTGTGGCCCATAGCACCGCTGATGAACGCACACGCCCAGGCTGCAGGGGCCGAGGGCTCTCTGCGGAGCCTTACATAAGAGCCCCTCCTGCTTTGCCCAGATTTTGAGAAAACGAATAATCGTGATACATTTCTCACCGTTCTCCTGGAGATTGTTTTTCCCCGTTTAGCTGTCATCAGATGGACACTTGCAGATTCTAACATAAAATAGAAGGCATTTTGTGGCACCTGTGTGTCCCTAAACCACAGCATGCCTTGTGTACTTGCTGCTGTATTTTATTTTCTTTTTATTTTTTATTTTTTGGTACGTGCCCCTAGTGGGAACCGAACCCGGGACTCTGGTCCGCAGGCCGACACTCCAGCCGCTGAGCCCAACCGGCCAGGGCTTTCCTGCTGTATTTTATTTCAAAACACTGGCTAGTCTGTGTGAGCATGGGGTGGGAGGAAAGGCGTCTCCCCACCGTCCAAGGCCCCCACAGCCTGTGCCACAGAGCAAAGAGCCTGACGTGACATTGCACCAGACCTCAGCTCCGTGTCAGTCAGGACGGGAAGGGCGAGGCAGGGACAGGCGTGCCGCCACCCCTCAGCCGGCCTGGGCCTACCCACCCCACGCTCTGTCCCCACCATTTCTGTCATGCCGCACCTGTGGCGATGCTAACTTGGGGGTCAGGTCCCACATGGGAACTCTGACCCTAGTGCAGGGCGAGCGTCCGGCAGCCTGGCTGGGCCGGCTGTGCTCGGCTCTTGGTAGGAGTGACCGGGGAGGCATCAAGAGGATGCGAGTGATGCCATCACCTCTGTGTCTCCTGGCGGCACTGGAGAAGCTCATCACTCGGACTTCTGCAGGATGCTGGGGCCCAGGTCATTTTAAAACATGTATATGTTCTTAAGGATTTTTAGAGAGAGAGGAAGGGAGAGGGAGAGAGAGAGAGAGAGAGAAACATTGATGAGAGAGAAACCAATTGGCCGCCTCCTGCACACCCCACTGAGGATCAGGCCCACAACCCGGGCATGTGCCCTGACAGGAAACTGAAACAGCGACCTCTTGTCAGTGGGTTGATGCTCAATCTTAGCCACACTAGCGGGGCCCAGGTCATTCTTGCCAAGGGCAAGGTGACCCATTGACTTGCCCTTCCTGTCTGGATCCTCCCAGACCTTCCCTGCCAGAGGGGTAGAAAGTTGATGAAGGTGAACTTCTCCTTAGAGAAAAAATACATGAAGGAAGGGTGGGATCCCAGTGACACCTTTGAGCCACCCTGATGAATGATGGGGTCTCCAAGCAGGCATTGGTATCACAAAGGAGAAACTAGCAGAGCTGAGTGCCTGGTGGAGGAGCCTGTGCTGCCTCCTAGGGAGCCCTGGAGAGAGAGGGAGGGAGGGTGGAGAGGGAGGGAGGAGGAGAAGGAGAGGTGGAGAGGGAGAGGGAGGTGGAGAGGGAGGGAGGTGGAGAGGGAGAGGGAGGTGGAGAGGGAGGGAGGTGGAGAGGGAGAGGGAGGTGGAGAGGGAGGGAAGAGGAGAAGGAGAGAGGTGGAGAGGGAGAGGGAGGTGGAGAGGGAGGGAGGTGGAGAGGGAGGGAGGTGGAGAGGGAGGGAAGAGGAGGAGAGAGGTGGAGAGGGAGAGGGAGGTGGAGAGGGAGGGAGGTGGAGAGGGAGGGAGGTGGAGAGGGAGAAGGAGGTGGAGAGGGAGAGGGAGGTGGAGAGGGAGAGGGAGGTGGAGAGGGAGAGGAAAGTGGAGAGGGAGGGAGAGGGACAGGGAGGGAGGTGGAGAGGAGGGAGGTGGAGAGGAGAGGGTGGAGAGGTGGGGTCACCAAGGAAGCAGAACTAGTCACCATGGTGGAGCTAACACCAGGTTACAGAAACTCAGGGACAAAGAACACATCAGATGGCACAGCGGGATGCAGACAGCGTTCTTCAGTCTGGGGGGATTTCTCAGGACAAACAGCCAGGTCCTTCAGCAGAACTTGGTGAGAGAACCGAGACACAGAATGTCCTAGTCCGTAGTCACTGCTGGAGGTCGGGAGTGTGATGGTCCAGGGGACGAGTGTCCTTGCGGAGTGACTGCTGCCTTGGGGTGTGGGGACGCCCAGTTCTGAGCAGGTCTGTGTGAGGTCAGTGTGTCCTCCCCGGTGTGGGAGGGAGGACAGTGTCCTTGCCTGAAGGACACACAGGCATCGGGGTGGGGAGCCTTCAGGTTGGCAGTGGTGGTTGGGGTTTATTATACAAGTCTTCCTTTGATTTGTGTTTGAGATAAATCATTACTATAAGAAGGAAAGAGCCCTGGCCAGTTGTGCTCAGCGGCTAGAGCGTCGGCCCGCAGACCAGTGCATCCCGGGTCCGATGTGGTCCAGGGCATGTGCCTTGGTTGTGGTCCGTCCCGGGCCCTGGTCAGATCCGTGGGAGGCAGCCAGTGGATGTTTCTCTGTCTCTTTCTCTCCCTCTCTCCCTCCCACTCTGTCTGAAGATAAATAGAAAAATATCCTCAGGTGAGGATTTCAGAAAATAAGTAAAAGATAAATATCTTTGGAAAATATTATTTTCACAATTTCTGTTTTATTATTTCTTCTAGGGTTTTAGAAATGGGTTGTGTTTTAAAAACTCAGCATTTACATGAGAACAAAGATGAAGTTACACTGTGGAATTTATTTATTTTATTTATTTGTTGTGGTACGTGCCCCTAGCGGGAACCGAACCCGGGACTCTGGTCCGCAGGCCGACGCTCTCTGCTGAGCCAGACTGGCCAGGGCGGCACTGTGCAATCTCAGCAGGGTGCCCTGCGTTGTCCTGTCCTGGCTGCACAAGCGGGGAGGGTAGGTGTGGCCACGGTCCTCCGCGGGCCTGTAGTTTCCTGCCCGGTGCTCCGCGCACCCGGGGCTCCCCGGAGAGGGGCCGAGGGGAGTCCTCCGGACACGGGGGGCCTCTGAGGGGCAGCCTGTGGGGCATGCACCCTGGCAGGCAGCCTCCTTCCGGCCCTGACCTGGAGATCAACGCGAACATTTCAGTGTTGCTATGCGCCTGCTCCTCCTGCCACCACCGCAGCCCCACTGAGCCAGCACCATGGTCACCCGCCTCTCGCTGGCCGCCCTCACACGGTGACGTCCCACTCGGGTCGGTAGCCAGGGACCCCGGCGCGGAGGACCTCACCGGGCTCGGGCACACAGACCCCTGCCCTGCCTGGGTGTCCCCAACTCCCTCACCTCTGCGGCCACAGGCTTCCTCGCAGCTACTTCCTGCTGGTCTGCTCATGAGTTCGCCTCCCCCCCCAGAGGCCCAGCCGGGTGTCTCGGGACCCCCAACTCCACCGTGACTCAAAACTGCTCCGGCCTCCAGTCCGGGGGCTGAAGCCCACCCCTGCCCTCCGCCCCTCCCCATCACGAGTCTCAGAAGCTCCTCCTGGGGCTGGGCCTTGGCCTGGGGGGGACAACCACACCGCTTATGTACTTACCTGTTAGGTGACCCCGAGACCCCGTTACTTCATGATCATCGACTTGAGGAAGGGCAGAGCCCAGGCCTCGGCCCGTTTCTCCCCAGGCCCAAGCTGGGGCGCTGCAGGTCAGCAGGGCGCCAGGCTGTGCGAGGAGCCAAACAGCCAGGCCTCAGTTTCCCCATCTGTCACACAGGGATTTGTAGCAGCGCTCGCCTCAGAGGTTGTTTGAAGAGTTAATAAATTCATGCTCGTGGGGTATGTGGAAGCGCCAGCGATCTGATTTTACCATGTTCCCCCTGCCGAGCTGCCAGAGGCCGGCCCCCAGGATGGAGCAGGACATCGGGAATTGGAGACCCTGGAAAGTCCGGGACACTTTGCACCCGTGTGTCGGGAGGCTACCTGTCCCTCCTGGGTGAAGCCACATGCCTGCCCTCAGGGAAATACAATTAGCAATTTATTTCAAGGAAGTTATGTTTTTGGAGAAGTCTCATTCAGCATAAAAGTGCCCTCGGTGCCCTGGCTGGGGGCGCAGTGGTTAGAGCGTCGGCCCGCGGACCAATGAGTCGCGGGTTCGATTCTGGCTGAGGGCAGGTACTTCGGTTGCGATTCGTCCCCGGCCCTGGTTGGGGACGTGCGGGAGGCAGCCACTCGATGTGTCCCTTTCATGTCGATGTTCCTCTGTCTCCCTCCCACTCTATCTGAACAAAAATGGAAAAATGTCCTCGGGTGAGGGTAAAAAAAAAGTGCTCTCATTGCTGAAGAGAAGAGGGGGTTTTACTGCCTAACCTGGCGGAGACATGGGGCCCCTAGCCCACGTTTCAGGGCTGTCTTCTTCAGCGCGCTCGCGAAATTTAAAGGTCATGTTACAGTAGTAATTTGTGTCTTTTAAATAGTCAACTATAAATAGACAGACTGAGCTGCAAGGAGCAAGGAAGGAGGAAAGGTGCTGGGAACCGCAATTACCCCGGAGGGAGGGAGTGAGAGGTGACTGCCTGCTGCAGAAGAAGGGAGGGGAGGCCCCCCCCAGGGTCCCTGCAGGAGGAGAAGGGAGGGAAAGGCCCCCCCCAGGGTCCTGCAGGAGGAGAAGGGAGGGAAAGGCCCCCCCCCCAGGGTCCCTGCAGGAGGAGAAGGGAGGGAAGGCCCCCCCCCAGGGTCCCTGCAGGAGAGAAGGGAGGGAAGGCCCCCCCCCAGGGCCCTGCAGGAGGAGAAGGGAGGGATAAGGCCCCCCCAGGGCCCTGCAGGAGGAGAAGGGAGGGAAGGCCCCCCCCCCAGGGTCCCTGCAGGAGGAGAAGGGAGGGAAGGCCCCCCCCCAGGTCCCTGCAGGAGGAGAAGGGAGGGAAAGGCACCCCCCCCAGGTTCCTGCAGGAGGAGAAGGGAGGGAAAGGCCCCCCCCCAGGTTCCTGCAGGAGGAGAAGGGAGGGAAAAGGACCCCACCCAGGGTCCATGCAGGAGGAGAAGGGAGGAAAGGCCCCCCCCCACGGTCCCTGCAGGAGGAGAAGGGAGGGAAGACCCCCCCCCAGGTCCCTGCAGGAGGAGAAGGGAGGGAAGACCCCCCCCCAGGTCCCTGCAGGAGGAGAAGGAGGGAAGACCCCCCCCCAGGTCCCTGCAGGAGGAGAAGGGAGGGAAGACCCCCCCCAGGTCCCTGCAGGAGGAGAAGGGAGGGAAGAACCCCCCCCCCAGGTTCCTGCAGAGGAGAAGGGGGGAAAGGCCCCCCCCAGGTTCCTGCAGGAGGAGAAGGGAGGGGAAGGCCCCCCCAAGGTTCCCTGCAGGAGGAGAAGGGAGGGAAAGGCACCCCCCCCCAGGTGCCGCTGCAGGGAGGAGAAGGGAGGGAAAGGCCCCCCCCAGGTCCCTGCAGGAGGAGAAGGGAGGGAAGGCCCCCCCCCAGGGTCCCTGCAGGAGAAGAGAGGGAAGACCCCCCCCCCAGGTCCCGGCAGGAGGAGAAGGGAGGGAAGGCCCCCCCCCCAGGTCCCTGCAGGAGGAGAAGGGAGGGAAAGGCCCCCCCCAGGGTCCCTGCAGGAGAAGGGAGGGAAGACCCCCCCCCATGTCCCGCAGGAGGAGAAGGGAGGGAAGGCCCCCCCCAGGTCCTGCGGCGCGAGAAGGGAGGGAGGAAGGCCCCCCCCCCCCCCAGGTCTCCCTGCAGGAGGAGAAGGGAGGGAAAGGCCCCCCCCCAGGTCCCTGCAGGAGGAGAAGGGAGGGAAAGGCCCCCCCCCAGGTCCCTGCAGGAGGAGAAGGGAGGGAAGGCCCCCCCCATGGTCCCTGGCAGGAGGAGAAGGAGGGAAAGGCCCCCCCCCAGGGTCCCTGCAGGAGGAGAAGGGAGGGAAGACCCCCCCCCCAGGTCCCCTGCAGGAGGAGGAAAGGGAGGGAAAGGCCCCCCCCCCAGGTCCCTGCAGGAGGAGAGAAGGGAGGGAGGCCCCCCCCCAGGTCCCTGCAGGAGGGAAGGAGGGAAGACCCCCCCAGGTCCCTGCAGGAGGAGAAGGGAGGGAAGGCCCCCCCCCAGGTCCCTGCAGGAGGAGAAGGGAGGGAAGGCCCCCCCCAGGTCCCTGCAGGAGGAGAAGGGAGGGACAGGCCCCCCCCAGGGTCCTGCAGGAGGAGAAGGGAGGGAAGACCCCCCCCAGGTCCCTGCAGGAGGAGAAGGGAGGGAAAGGCCCCCCCCCCAGGTCCCTGCAGGAGGAGAAGGGAGGGAAAGGCCCACCCCCAGGTCCCTGCAGGAGGAGAAGGGAGGGAAGACCCCCCCCCAGGTCCCTGCAGGAGGAGAAGGGAGGGAAAGGCCCCCCCCAGGTCCCTGCAGGAGGAGAAGGGAGGGAAAGGCCCCCCCCAGGGTCCCTGCAGGAGGAGAAGGGAGGGAAGACCCCCCCCCCAGGTCCCTGCAGGAGGAGAAGGGAGGGAAGGCCCCCCCCCAGGTCCCTGCAGGAGGAGAAGGGAGGGAAAGGCCCCCCCCCAGGTCCCTGCAGGAGGAGAAGGGAGGGAAGACCCCCCCCAGGGTCCCTGCAGGAGGAGAAGGGAGGGAAGGCCCCCCCCCAGGGTCCCTGCAGGAGGAGAAGGGAGGGAAAGGCCCCCCCCCGGGTCCCTGCAGGAGGAGAAGGGAGGGAAAGGCCCCCCCCAGGGTCCCTGCAGGAGGAGAAGGGAGGGAAGACCCCCCCCCAGGTCCCTGCAGGAGGAGAAGGGAGGGAAGGCCCCCCCCCCCGGTCCCTGCAGGAGGAGAAGGGAGGGAAAGGCCCCCCCCAGGTCCCTGCAGGAGGAGAAGGGAGGGAAGACCCCCCCCCAGGGTCCCTGCAGGAGGAGAAGGGAGGGAAGGCCCCCCCCCCAGGGTTCCTGCAGGAGGAGAAGGGAGGGGAGGCCCCCCTCAGGGTCCCTGCAGGAGGAGAAGGGAGGGAAAGGCCCCCCCCAGGGTCCCTGCAGGAGGAGAAGGGAGGGGAGGCCCCCCCAGGGTCCCTGCAGGAGGAGAAGGGAGGGAAGGCCCCCCCCCAGGGTCCCTGCAGGAAGAGAAGGGAGGGAAAGCCCCCCCCCCCCCCCAGGGTCCCTGCAGGAGGAGAAGGGAGGGAAGGCCCAGGGTCCCTGCAGCTCCAGCCTCTGCAGGAATGGGGCACTCCCGCCCTGTGGCTGCAGAGACCAACCCTGTGTGGACGGTCCATGGAGCTGTTTTTGCTGTCATCCCCGCCCTAGGGTTGGGGACGGGGCGGTTCTGGTCCCGGAGCCCACCTGCCTTCCCCATGGCCCTGAAGAGCCAGGTGACCAAGCCCTGTACCAGACCACAGTCCACCCAACAAAGTGGGGCTTCTCAGGGGCGGATTGCACAGCAAAGGGCCACCCAGCTTGAGCATGGGGGTGGCCGGAGTGTCCCAGTATACCCCGTGGCTCCTCAGGGGGTCTGTTGGGGACTGAGACAGAAGGCTGACCCACTGGGGCGCCCTGGCCCACCTGGGGACCCTGACTTCCTCCTCCTCCTCTGCTTCGGGTCGAGCTGCCCGCGGGCAAGGCAGGGTCAAGGGCAGCCGAGTGAGCCGAGTTCGCAAGATGAGGCCAGACTTCGTGTTTATTTAAGATTTTGACATTTTGTTTATTGATTTTTTGGCATCAGTTCTGATTTGTTAAAATATTGTGTTAGAGTACTATAGAGTACTGTTCACCTCGATTGCTGAGTTATTGGTGCCTCTTCAATTTCACCCAAATGAGCAAGGCTTCCCCACCCTTGACCCTGGGGACCCCAGCCTAGCCCACCCTCCCTCCCTCCCTCCCTAGCATCAGAGTTTGGGTCCTTTATACACACAGTTTGATGGTGACACGGCCATACCCTTGGGTTTAGTGACATGGGAGGGAAAAGGAGAGAGGACCCTGCAGTGGGCTGGGGGGTGGGGGCTGGACCCTGCAAGGACCCCCAGCCCACGGAAGGGTGCTGACTCCTGCCGTCCTCACATGCCTGCCCCTGGCTCTAATGACGGGCTAGTCGGTTCCAGCTCCTAAGAAGTCGGAATGAGACGAAACAAAAGCTGCACGAATGTCTTGTCAGGGGACAAGCAAAGGCGGCCAGGACTGAGCTGCTGCACGGCAGGCAGAGAACAGGCGGCATTTCATCTCTCTCTTCGGCCTCAAGCTCATCTTGGGGTATCAAAGCCAAGACGCAGAAAGGGCCAGTGTGAGCTCAGACCCTGAGGGTGCACGTATGAGTGTGAGTGCGCAAGTGCTCTGTGAATGTGAGCGTGCAAATGTGAACATGTCTGCATGCACTTGAGTGTGAGTGAGCATGGGAGTGTGTGTATGAGGGTGTGTGAGCGAGCATGGGAGTGTATGAGGGTGTGTGAGCATGTGAATATGTGAGTGTGAGTGAGCGAGTGTGCGGTGCGGAGGGAAAGGGAAAGAGCTGGAAGGAGCCCAGAGGAGAAGCCACAGTGAGATGCTGTCTCTGGGGAACGTTCCCAGTTCCAGTAGCAGCCCAGCAGCCGTCCAGGATCCCTGAGCGGAGGGATGCTGGGATGGCATTGGCTGTGGGACGGCGTGTGTTGTCCTGCAGCCCAGGAGACCTGAGGGGTGGGGTGGGTCGCCTTCCACAGCCAGTGGGCTCCTTGCTCAGTGCTCTCCTCTGCACCCCACCCTACCCTTCGGCTTGTTGGGCGCACTCAGGGCTGGCAGGGCCCGACACTCCGTCTGATCTCGGGAGAAGTGGGCACACCAGTCGGGGTCCTCAGCTGACAGCAGTAGAAGCTGGCTAGTTCAGTTCGAAGGGATGTCGGTGAGTGCAGGGAGCCAGAGAAGCTTCCAGAAGCAACACCCTAACCTTGCCGAGACCTGGCCCCCTAGAATCCCCTGCCGCTGTGCACTGAACCGGGAAAGTTCCTGACTGCCCTGACCCGCCCTGACCTGGACTCCGCCCCTAAAATCAGCCTGAGCCCACCTGCACCTGCAGACAGAAAGGCTGCAGGCTGAGCCTGGGCCTCCGCCCTGACCCCGCAGGGCTGAGCCTGGGCCTCCACCCCGACCCCGAGGGGCTGAGCCTGGGCCTGGGCCTGGCGGCTGCGGGTGGGCGTTGGAGCGGGGGCTCCAACCCGGTGACTCTGATGGCCTGGACACTTCTCCAAATACAGACAGGCTTTTCAAAAGACATGGGTGACCAACAGGGACAGCAGTAACACACACAGCCAGCTGGACAGATCCTCAGAAAACTGTGCTGAGTGAAAAGGCCAATCCCTCGAGGTTACATGCGTATGATTCCTTTTAGGGCCCATCCCAAGAAGGACAACTCACGGAACCAGAGGACACCTTGGTGGTGGCTGGGGTTGGAGGGGCAGCCGAGTCGAGTAGGTGCGGCTGGGAGGGCAGCCTGGGGACCCTGTGGGGATGGGATGTTCAATGTCAGCACCCACGTGGGACTGCTGTTTCCCAAGATGTTACCACGGGGGGAACTCAATCCAGCAGCGTTCTGTGTTATTTCTTACAACTGCATGTGGAATCTACTACTATATCCAAATAAAAAGTTCACTAGTGAGCCCTGGCCGGTTTGACTCAGTGACAGAGCACTGGTCTGTGGACCAAAGAGTCGCAGGTTCAATTCCGGTCAAGGGCACGTACCTCGGTTGTGGTTCAGTCCCCAGCCCTGGTCTGGGTCATGCAGGAGGCAACCAATCGATGTGTCTCTCTCATGTCAATGTTTCTCTCTCTCTCCCCCACTCTGTCTGAAGATAAAAATGGAAAAAAGTATCCTCAGGTGAGGATAAAAAAAAAAAGAAAAGTTCACTAGAAACAAAGACAGTGGGCAGCCAGGCCAGGACAGAGGCCACGCGTGCCCGGTGATGTCCGCCCCTCCTGGCTCTTCCTCCTGCCCAGAAACTCGCAGACAGGGACACGGGCTTGTTGGCTTGAGCCTCGCTCCCACGGATGTCCCTTGGCCAGAGATTGGGGTTGTCCAGGGAAGCGGAGCCCCTGGGTGTGACACGGCCTCGCTTTCCCTGGCTCTCGGTGCCTCCCGTTCCCCGGATGGCTCTCAGTGTGGCCGTCTGCTGGGGGCACGACGCCAGCAAAGGCGAACGGCAGCTGTGCCTCTCGCACATCCCAGAAGCCCGGCAGCTCCAGGGACCACACTGGCTCTTTCACTTTCCATCTCTTCTTTCCTCCAGTTTGCCAGGGTCTCCTGCTGACTGTGTTTGCAAAGAAGGGTGAGCACCCGGTGCGTGCTCGGTGGGAGCAAGCCGGGCAGTGTGGGCGGGAGCGCAGCCCTCTGCTGCTGGCCCTGGGTCCGGGGTTCCGCCGCGCTCTCGTGCAGGGGGGCTTCCTGGGCCCTCTCTGTGGGCCCTGCCGCGTCCTCTCTGCAGGAGCGCGGCGTCCACCCGATGCAGACCACCAAGGCGACCGTGTGTCTCCTGAGCTGGGTCTCCCCGTGTGGACTCCACGTCCCGATCAGACCTCACACGCAGGTGAGATGCCAGAGCGTGATGCCTGCGTTTTCACCCAGGTTTAGCCTACGTGGGGGGGGTGAAGCCACAGACTCACTGGGGACCCCACAGCAGGCGCAGGACAGAGAATTCCAGCCCCTGGTCTGGCAAACGGAGAAAACAAACAAACCACCCAAGAACGCAAATCCCACCCTCTGGTTTCTCCTGGTCGTTTATAGCTTAATTTGCTCGTTTCTCCCCATTTATGTTTTTCTATTTATAAGTTGCCAGCACACTGTAATTTTCTCTGGTTGCAGTCACAGGAGTTGACTGGATTTTAGGAGGAGAATTGCTGTCATCTGGTGTGTCTGTTCCCTCCACTTGGGGCCAAGCACACAGAGGCAAGAACCTCCCCCACTTCCCAGGGGCCTTCCACCCCTCAAGAAGCCCTCCTGACACGAAAGGCGCCCCTGGTTTTCCACCTCAGCTGTGTGTGTTGAAAGGGAAGAGCTTGGCGACGGTGAGGGGTACAGGTTTCAGAGTTAAAAGTTCAATGCTTGGCCCTGGCCGGTTTGGCTCAGCGGTTAGAGAGTCGGCCTGCGGTCCAGGGAGACCGGGGTTCGGTTCCCGCTAAGGCTAAGGGCGCGTGTCTCAGTTGCAGTTTGTCCCCGGCCCTGGTTGGGTCGTGGGTGTGGCAGCCACTCGATGCATCCCTTTCACGTCGATGTTTTTCTCTTGCTCTGTCTCCCTTCCACTCTGAACAAAAAAATGGAAAAATGTCCTCGGGTGAGGATAAAAAAAAAAAAAAAAAGTTCAATGCGTGGCTTTAGAATTTACCTGCTATTTAAACTTCTGCTTCCCAAACACTGTTTGGGAAGGTCACTTCATGTCACAAAATAGCCACTGGAGCTCCAGCCATTATAACCTCATCCCAGGCAGGAAAAGGGAGAATGAAAGGGGGAAGAGCACATTTCTCAGCTGAGGCAGTCCTCTTTAAGGAGCATTTCTATAGTCTCCGGTCATCGTTTATATCTCCTTGGCAAACCCCATTGTAAGGGGAGCGGAGAAACATTTCCAAAGCTGTGCTCATGGCTGCATCACCGGTACTGAGATTGTGTTAAAAGGGAGGAGGGGATGCCCTGGCCGGTTTGGCTCAGCGGTTGGAGCGTCGGCCTGCGGTCTGGAGAGACCCGGGTTTGGTTCCCGCTAAGGGCATGTACCTCGGTTGCAGTTTGTCCCCGGCCCTGGTTGGTAGTGCGGGTGGCAGCCACTTGATGTGTCTCTTTCACGTCGATGTTTCTCTCTCTCTCTCTCTTCCTCTCTCTCCCTCCCACTCTGTGCAAAAGATGGAGAAGTGTCCTCGGGTGAGGATAAAAAAAAAAAAAAAGGGAGGAGGGGAGAATGGGTGTTGGACAGGTAGCCCAGGGAAGGAGGCTCCCCTGCTTGATCTGTTTTGGGTTTCAGCCCCTACTTGTTTTGTTCGTGGTACTAACCACCGTTTGTAACTATGGCTTTTGTTTGTCTCCCCATAAGAATGCAAGCTCCAGAGGGTGGGGGCTGGGCTGATCTGTTCCCCCCAATCCTGGCCACAGCCCCTGTGGCCCACAGGGTGCAGTGTTTGCTGGAGGGTGGGTCTGAGCCTGCCACGTGGGGCCAGGAGGATGGACACCTCAGGGACCTCCCTCCCCAGTCTGGTCCTCACTACCCACGGGATCAGATCTCTGTGGCCATCGTATGAGGGTGAAGGAGGGCAGGACTCGCCGAAACCCTCCCACCAAACACACTTTGGCAACACTTTGTATTTAGCCCAAGTTGTCACAGCTGTTCGGAAGGAGTAGGCCGGGATTAAGTGAGGACCCATCAGCCCTGGCCAGTGTGGGCCACGACGCTGCGGGGGTGGGGGGCTTGGCCCTCAGCACGAGCTGCCGGGAAATACGCTGTCTATGGCCACAGCTTTGATTTGTTCTTAGTCCAGAAATTTCATTTCATTTCACATAATGTCAATGGAAGGCATGAAGGGTTTTCATGTTTTTAGTTTCTGTTATTAAATTAACCCATGTTTACTGAATTGGAAAAGTCATACCTGTTCTCAAGAGTAATCACTGTTTTTTAACAGACTTTTTCATTTTTGCTTTAATCCCCTCTTGACCACTGTTGTCCGAACACCCAGCTGGCTAGGTGCTGGCTGGGCGGCATCCAGGAGGAACATAGACCCAGGGGTGTAGACCCATCTACAGGGGCAGGCGGCTGCTGGGGGTGGGGGTGCAGGGGAGGCTGGGGGCAAGAGGAGGAGGGGGAGGGGGCTCAGGGAACACCCAGCTGGGCAGGGTCAAGCAATGCCTGCCGCATGGCAAGAGTTAGGGGAACCTGGCACCCCCAGCAGGCAACACGGAGTGTCCCCATTTTCCCCGACATGGGCTCCGGTGAGGGCAGGAGCCCCAGTGAACGGGGACCCCAGTTCCGCCGGTGCCGAGTTGCTGTGGCCCCAGGCTTCCGGCCACTAGAAAACCCCTCGTTCCTAGGGGCGGGCGTGTCGGTGGGTCGCAGGGCTGAGACCACGGCAGGCGGGAACGGGGGGCGTCTCTGGCAGGGTGGCGTGTCCACTACGAGAAGACGGGCTTCTCGAGCTCGCGCTGACATTCTCGGGAAGGCGAGAGGACGGTCTCGCTCGTGGCCCGGGTCTGCCCTCAGTGCTCGGGGGCCTGGGGCGTCAGAGCAGGGGGCAGAGGCTGCCAGCACCCCACTGTGCTGGGCCCGAGAACGGGTGTCCAGCAGGTCTCCCCACAGTCAGGCTCCAGAAGGAGCACCTCCCGGCACCCCGTCCCTGGCTCTTAAGTTTTGGGCTTGTTTTGGGTGGAATAGCTCTCTTGTTATTCGGAGATAACAGGTAAGACTTGCTCTCTAATTATAAGGGGTTTCAGCAATTAGGACCCAAACAGAAGCCCTGGGGCCTAGGTCTCAGACGGGGGTGGGGTGGGGTGGGGTCTTTTTAGTCTTCTAGAATCCTCCAAAGTTCCTACTTCTGCTCCCTTTAACGCAAACAGGGGCGGTGGTCCAGAGAGAGGTGCTGATGTGTCCCAGGTCCCTCAGGTCGTCAGGGGTGTGACAGGCCCCCTTCCTCCAGGCTGTAGGGTGGGGTGTCCCCTGGGACTCCAGGCTGGGTCTGCCACCCACAAGGGCCTAGTGGATCCTCTGTTCTCTGAGGGCTCCTGAGTCTGTCCCCAGTGACCTTGGCCTCTGCTTCACCTTGGACCACACACCGAGACCTGCTGAGAGGGGAGGAGACCCCTGGACCTTTACAAACCTAGTCCTTCCCTGTTGGGTGAGTCTCTCTCGGGACCCAGTTCCATTACGAGACACAGAACACTGGCCGAAGAGGCTGAGCATGGAGCTCCCGACGCGTGCCGGCCCCTCCTAACAGCCCAAGTCCTCGGGGGACACACCGGCTCCAAGGAGCCCGGGGCCATGGCCCCGAGGAGCAGAGGGAAGGCCCAGCCCGGCTCCCCCTCTCCCGAGGGTTGGGCCGCAGGGTCTCTCCCTCCGTGTGGGTGACAGCCTGGTCACACTCCCCGTTAGACACTGCATCCCCAAGGGGCTCAGAACACCTGTTCCTCCAGGTGTCAGCACTCAGAGCTGCAGGTGACACATGGCCGGCCTTGCGTCCTGGTGCCCACGGCGCAGGCCTGTTTCCAGCAGCTCGCTGCTTATGGTGTTGAGGAGCCTGGGTTAGCCAGTGTCACCTTCTTGACCAGACCGTCCACGCACCGCTTCGTCCTGAGTTCAAGGAGGGCTGTTTGCAGCCAAGGCGCTTTCCGAGTGATCAGAGACAGGGCCTTTCTGCTCAGGGCCCTTTGCCCTGACGTCTGACGTGCGTCTCATTGTGGAAACAGGTGACTGGAGCGTGGATGTAGTAATGTCAGTGGCGTGTGAGTCTGCCCTGTTTTCTGGCGGTGTGCCCGTTCTGAGCCCTGGCCCCTCCAAAGGGATGCTGATGTTGTCATCATTCCTGCTCTGGAGGACGAGGAAACTGAGGGTCGGAGTGGTCACCTGGCTTATTTATTTATTTATTTATTTATTTATTGGTATGTGCCCCTAGCGGGAACCGAACCCGGGACTCTCTGGTCTGCAGGCCGAGGCTCCAACCGCTGAGCCAACCCAGCCAGGGCTCCTGGCTTAGATAGTAAGGGGTCTTCCAGCTCTTTCATTCAACCTATACAGATTTCTCATCAATACTTTACAATAATAACGCCTATCTTTTGGGGTTGTTTTGAAGGCAGTACACCCAGTGCACAGAGCAGGGGCTCACGTGTGCAGGCCCCCCCACTTTCCCTGAAGGTATGAGTGCCCCCCAGAGAGCTCCCCATGTGGACTGGGCTGGGATTGGGGCTCCCCTGCTCTGCCCTCTGGGCTCCGGAATCCTGGGGGCCAACAGGCCAGGGGCTGCTGTTCACACCAGCCTGGGACCTTGGACCTGGGCGTGGGTGTGGGGAGGAAGAGGTTCAGCTGGAGCTCCAGGTCGGCTGCAGGCACACGATGGCTTCAGGGGCATGCTGTCTGACCATGGGGTCGAGGCAGCTCAGGTGCTCACTCGGGGGCCCTGGGCATCCGTGTGGTTTGCAGGTAACAGAGACCCGATGGGGGAGGGTCGAAGGCTGAAATGCAGGGTTCCCTGTGCAATGAGAACGGCAGACAAACCACGAGAACTTCTCAGCACAAGTTTGTCCCGTGCAATATCTGAGACATACTTGTTCTAGAAATTTACTTGTGCTTTATCTGAAATTCCCATCAAACTGGGTGTCATCGGTTTTAACTTGTTAAAGCCTGAAGATACTGCTGTGTGAAAGAAGGCAGACACAAAGGGACAGAGGCTGAATGATCGCGCTTCTAGGAAATGCCAGAAGGGGCAGATCTGCGGAGGAAGCAGATGGGCGGTGGCCAAGGACGGGGGCCAGAGGGGGGTGGCTGCTTAATGGAAACGCTCTGGACCCAGGTGGGGGTGATGGTCCACAGCACCGAGAAGGCACTCAACACACTGACTTGCACCCTTAAAATGCACTTCACTGCGTCTCCCCACACCACTCCCGGCAGTGGGCGCTGGTCCCTGTCGGTGGGGTGGGAAAGGGGACGGGCTGCTCCACTATCTCACAAGGGCCACCAAGGGTGACAGGCATGGCCGTACCCCTCCCTGGTGGGGAAGAGCCCCCTCTCAGCTCCTCTTACTGAGATGTCACAGCTGGCCCATTGGCCACCCTCTCTCTCCCTGTGGGTGTGGATTTGCTGGGGATCGTCCTCGGTCCAGTTAGATGCCTGCAGCAGACCCCTGGTCTTTGTCTTTTTTAATTTTCTTCATTTATTTATTATTTTTTTAGAGAGAGAGGAAGGGAGAGGGAGAGAGAGAGAGAAACATCGATGAGGGAGAACATTGATTGGCTGCCTCCTGCATGCCCCCCACTGGAAATTTGGCTCAGAACCTAACCTGGGCATGCGCCCTGACCGGGAATCAAACCTGTGTGGGTCGATACTAAACCACTGAGCCACCCCGGCCGGGCCCTGGTCTTTGTCTTCATCTGGGGTGAGAGACTTCCTCTCCCCGCAGGATGTAGGTGCTGCTGTGGGTGGGAATCCATGAGCCAGCCCTGGTGTAGACACAGTGACCAAGGCCCAGATAGGTCCTGCCTTCCTGAACCTGCAGTCTGACGGGGGGCTCTGAAGGGGGAGCCCCCCCAGAGGGATAATCCCCCAGTGGCTCCAAGGTCACCGAGCCCAAAGTGCAGACGAGAGAGAGATAAGCATGTGTGTTACTGTATTTCTGGTCACATGGCTGGGCACAAGTGGCCCTGGTTTTGTCAGTTCTTGTGAGCTTTTAGACAAGTTATGTCCACTTTGGAGCCTCAGTTTCCTCACCTGTAAAATGGGAGTGAGACCTACTCATAGAGTCTGTGCAAGAGGCATGTGCTCCATCGGTGGCTCGGTATCTGCGTGACCGGTTATGTCCAAGAGTCTGTAGGCACCTCCGCCCCTCCTGGCCTTGGTGTCTCCAAGCCTCCTGGGTCACAGAGCAGGCCGGCCGTGGGGTGAAGCTGGTCCCCATCACTGGTGGGGGTGGTCCTTGGTCCAGGCAGCCCCTCATCTTTCAGGCGGGACTCTTTCCTCCCAGGACCCGCCCGACGAACTCTTGCCAGTTTCAGTCCAGCAGAGAAGCATGTTTTTGTCTTTAGATAAATGTGCTTCCCTGTGTCGGTGGCACCGTGTGTCAGCTGCTGCGAGTCCGCCTCAGAGAACAGCGGAGTCCGCCCCTCACATCCACTCGGGCCCTTTCTTCCTGTCCTGGAAATACTCTACGTGCTTCTTGTCACCTTTTGGTTTGGCGTTGTGGTTGGTTTTCACATTTCAAAAATGCTGCAGCTTTTAAAAATAATAAATTACCCAAGTGGTACAGACACTTAATCTCCTTGTAAAAATGTAAAAATTTACAGACTTCCGGTCAAGATGGCAATGGAGGTAACACAGTCTCACCTCTGCCCACAGCCACATCAAAATGACAGCTAACCTCCAGAACAGTGTCTCTCAGAACTGCCTGACACGGCTGAATGGAAGTCCTGCAACTGCGAGATTGAAGAAGCAGCCACTTCGAGACTGGTAGGAGGGTGGAGGCGGACGGCTGGTCCCACACCCACTGTGGCGGATAAAAATCAGGAGGACACCTCCGCTGGGAATGTCCTCCTGAGGAGTGAGGAGTCCCTGTTCTACACCAGGGCCCAGCTCAGGGTCCCAGTGCCAGGAAAGAAGTCCCCATCACTTCTGGCTATAAATACCAGCAGGAGCCCTGGCCGGTTTGGCTCAGCCAGTTGGAGTGTTGGTCCATGGACCAAAGAATCTCGGGTTTGATTCTGGTCAAGGGCACGTAACTCAGTTGTGGTTTGTCCCAGCCCCTGGTCAGGGTCCTGCAGGAGGCAACCAATCGATGTCTCTCTCTCTCTCTCTCTCTCTCTCTGTCTGTCTCTGTCTCTCTCTCTCTCTCCCCCTATCCCTCTCTTCTTCCCTCCCTCCCTCCCACTCTGTCTGAAGATAAAAAAGCTTTCTCCCCGACAGCTGTGCTGGTGGAGGCCTTTGTTCCTTTGGTGAGCCCTTCCCCCACAGGGCAGGCAGGCAGCCACCAAATCTGGGACTCCAGAAACCTGGCTCAGACTGTTTGCCCCACCCTAGTGATTCCCTGAGGCCCTGCTCCACCCAACTTTCGGGCCCACCCAAGCTGTTTCCAGTGGCTTTACCATAGGATTGGCCTGTTTTGGCTCCTGCTTCAGATCTAAGTTCTCTCAAACAAGCGGCATCTGGCTAAATGCCCCATACATCTCACTAAATGGCCCCAGGCCTGGCACTAGAAGCATCCAGCCTTGGTTCTCAGCTTGACTTTGTCAGGGTACCTCCAAGCCCAGCACAAGAAAGAGCCATCAGCAAATCACTTTGTAGCTTATGCTGGGTGACCCCGGGTAGAACACAGGCAGTGACTGACCTTACCCCAAAGCCAGCACACCAGTGGACAGCTTCAGACAATGTTGAAGTACCACCACCCAACTACCTCCACAAGTGACACACTCATGGAATGGACTTAGTGGGTACCAGAGCCCTGCTGAAGTAAGTCTTGCTCTGTGTGGTGGGCCCTGCACAGCTGATCAAGGTGGTCAGAGGTCAGAGTCAGTGAGCACAGCCAGTCCTTGCAGCTGATCAGCCTGAGTAAATCCCTCCCATTGAAGTGCCAACAGCAATCAGGACTCAATTACAACAGAAGGGTGTAAAGTCCACACTAGGGGTACATCTCGAGGGCCCAGCTGAGTGACCAGAGAGTCTGTACCACTGGACCCTACAGGACACCTACAATAGACCACCCCATGAAGCCTAGGAGACATACCAACTCCACCTAATACATAGAAACAAACACAGGGAGGCAGCCAAAATGAGAAGAAAAAGAAACAGGTCCCAAATGAAAGAACAGAACAAAACTCCAGGAAAAGAACTAAATGAAATGGAGATAAGCAACCTAACAGATGCAGAGTTCAAAACACTGCTTGTAAGGCTGCTCAATGAACTGAGTGAGAATTTCAAGGAACTTCATAAGAACGTCAAGGAACCTAGTGAGGACCTCAAGAGCATTAAAAGACCAGTCAGAAATGAAGGAGGCACTAACTGAAATAAAGAATAATTTACAGGGAATCAATAGTAGAGTAGGTGAAGCCAAGAAGCAGTGCATCAATTTGGAATATAAGGAAGCAAAAAACACCCACTTAGAACAGAAAAAAAAAAAAAAAAAGAGAATCCAAAAAAATTAGGATAGTATATAAGGAGTCTGTGTGACAACTTCAAGCGTAACAACATTCACATCATGGGGGTGCCAGAAGGAGGAGAGAGAGAGAGCAAGAAATTGAAAACCTTTTTGAAAAAAATGACAGAAAATTTCCCTAACCTGGTGAAAGGAACAGACATACAAGTCCAGGAAGCAGAGAGTCCCAAACAAGATGAACCCAAAGAGGTTGACACCAAGACACATCATCATCAAAATGCCACAGGTTCAAGACAAAGAGAGAATTTTAAAAGCAACAAGAAAAAAGCAGTTAGTTACCTCCAAAGAGCTCCCATAAGGTTATCAGCCAATTTCTCAAAAGAAACTTTGCAGGCCAGAAGGGAGTGGCAAGAGATATTCAAGGTCATGAAAAGCAACGACCTACAACAAAGATTACTCTATCCTGCAAAGCTATCATTTAGAATTGATGGTCATATAAAGAGTTTCCCAGACAAGAAAAAGCTAAAGGAATTCATTACCACCAAACCAGTATTATGTGAAATGTTGACAGGTCTTCCTGAAGAAGAAGATAAAAAACATGAACAATAAAATGGCAATAAATACATATCTATCAACAATTGAATCTACTAACAAAATGAGCAAGCAGAACAGAAACAGACTCATAGATACAGAGAACTTTTTGTTGGTTACCAAATGGGAGGGGAGTTGGGTGGATGGGTGAAAAAGGTGAAGGGATTAAGAAGTACAAATTGGTTGATAGACTGATGAACCTCAAAGGGATGGGGGAAGGTGGGGTGGGAAGAGAGAAACTAAAGAACTTATATGCATATATGAATAACCAACAGACACAGACAGTAGTGTGGGGAAGGCAGGGAGTGGGAAGGAGGGGTTCAAGAGGGGAAAATGGAGTTGAATGTATTACATCTGTATAATAAAAAAGATAAGTTTAAAAAGAAAAAAAGATATAAATAAAGAATTTGAAATTTCAAAATAAAGAATTTAAAATTCAAAAAAAAAAAAAAAGAAGAAGAAGAAGAAGGAAAAAACAAATTACAGATCAGGGAGCTCCTGGGTTGGCAAGTGCATCCATGGGCTGGGGGCAGCTCCCCAATCCCACAGGGATAGAAACCCTGTATCAGGACTCTCCAGAGGGGTGTGCCTTCCATCTGGAGGGTCATTTGCATCCTTTGTAATCAAGTGGGACACAGGGAAGAAGAGCCAATGATGGTTGAGCAGGGCTGCGATCTCTTCCCTCTAACCTGGGAGTGCTCGGGCGCATCCTTCTAAATCTTTTGTAGGCGTTAATGTGGGGAGGGATGTAGCCAGAGTACATATGTGTTACACAGCTCGAGCTTCTTCCATACATGGTCTCATGCACATGTCATTCGGTTACTTGCTTTTTGTATCAACTCCAGACCTTGGAAATCTTTTGAAATGTCAAGTAACAAATGATGTTTGAAATGATGTCAACAGGCTTACTCCAGAGTCAGGAACCCCCTCCCTCCTGCCCCCATCTCTGTGGACGTATAGGGATGGTCTCAGCGGCATTTCTGTTTTGCCCGTCGCCCTGTGCGTTCCTGTGGGGCTTTGCTCTCCGGGGACCAGAACTGTGCCTCAGTCTGGTAGCTCCCCTTGAATCTAAAGCTCTCCTTGGTCACAACAAGCTGCAAGAACAAGGTGACACAGTGACATTCATGGTTGAACTCAAAAGGCCTGTCTGGTTCCTGAGGAGTGACCGACCCCATCTAGCCTTGTGCTGTGTCCCTCCCGGGGGTCCCGGGGTCCTGTGTCACTGGGCGAGGCCTGCTGGCAGTCTCGACTCACATAACCTGTGTCTGGAGATGACTCAGAACAGCCAAATCAGGGGGTTTGCATCCACCCTGGGGGTGTGGGGCATGAGCACACAGGCAGTGCTCGGAGCCTTGGCGAGCTGGCAGGGACCTGGGGGATGGAGTCAGAGACGCCAAGGGTGTGCCAGACACAGGTGATGGGCTGTCGGTTCCCAGAGCCAGGGGAGGGGACAGGAAGACCTCACCCAGTGGGGATGGTGCCAGCGCCTGGTACTGATACCTGGGTGGGAGAGAAGGAAGGTGGGGCCGGATGTGGTCCTGGATTTTCAGGGAAGCTCAATAGAAAGGACATGTGCTGAGTCTGCAGCTCGTGCGGGTTCTCGCTTGCTGTCTACTGTGGGCGAGCTGAGGGTGGGTCTGCTGAGCTGGGCCCCCTCCGGCCCCTTCCCCACTGAGCATTGCTTCAGTCACATGGCCAGGAAGCCAGCGCAGAGGAGCCGATGAGTCGCCCTGTCTCTCCGGCTGCTCCTAGCCCTGGGATCCTGTCCCTCGTGTGTTTGTGGGGGTCTCTGAGCAGGGGCTGCGCCTGAATAACAAGGCCAGGCCCGGGGTGGGGCCCAGATCCTGCCACCCCTATGACTTGTCAGGTGTTGAATTGTGTCCCCCAAAAAATGTGAAGTCCGACCCCCAGACCTGTCGCTGGGACCTGATTTGGAAACGGGGCTGCTGCAGACGTAATCGGGGTGAGGTCAGGCTGGAGCAGGGTGGGCCCTGAGCCAGTGATGGTGCCCTTACGTGGAGGCTGAGGGGTGACACAGACCCAGGGAGAAACCACGTGACCACGGAGGCACAGATGGGTGATTCGGCCACAGCAGGGGTGTCTGGAGCCACCAGAAACTGGAAACTGGAAGAGAGCAGCCCCCTGCCACACCTTGATCCCAGCTCAGGAAGCTGCTTGGACTTCCGGCCTCAGAACTGGGAGAGGGTCAAGGTCAGATCTAGGCCGCCCAGTGTGTGGTGATTTGTCACAGCTGCCCGGACCCTCATACTTCGGGTAATTTCTCTCACGCAAGGGACTTCCCTGGCGCACCCTGCCCTCGTCCCCACCCCCCAAACATTCCTGGAAACAGAAACACTGAATAACAAGCTGATCCGGCAAACCTGTCCCTTTACAGAATCGAAGCCGAGGAACTGGGAAGGGGTGCAGACACCTTCCCAGAGGAACCGCCCTGGGGTGACTTCCTTCCTGATTGGGCTGCGGGGCTCCCGGGGAGGCCTCCTGGCTGGTGACTCTCGGCCGCAGGTGACGGGCTCTGTGCCTGTCCTTGCAGCTCCCACTTCTCCGCTCCCGTGGGAGGGGGAGCACAGAGCTCCCTCCTGGCCCGAGGCTCTCTCCTCACCTGGGGATATTTCTCCACTGATTTTCTAGAAGAGTGGAAGGAAGGGCGGGGGGGCGGGGGACACACTGATGTGAGACAGAACGATTGATTGCCTCCTGCATGACCCCAACAGGGGCTGGGGATGGGACCTGCAACCCAGATACATGCCACTGACTGGGAATCGAACCCGAGACCCTTTGGTCCGCGGGCCAATGCTCTAACCTCTGAGCAAAACTGGCCAGGGCCCATCTTTCCTCCTGGTTTCCTTGGTGCCCCGTCTAGGCCCAGCCACTGACCCCGTGCCCTGGGACTTCTCGGGCTCCGGAGCACAAAGCCAGGCCTGGCTGGGTCGCATGCCTTGTCAGGCCTCGTCTTCAGCCTGAGGGGAACGCGCTGCTGGGCCCACGTGGCTGCGAGGACGGCTGGACGCAGGGATGGGGTAGGCCCCGCTGGAGGGCTCTCTACCGGGCCTGTGTCCCAGCCCAGGGGCACCCTTGACGGGAGGGTCTGGAGTTAGCAGCTCCTCCCTGCGAACCTGCCTCTTCCTTCCTGAAAGACCCCCAGGGGGAACATGCAACTCAACCCCCAAGGGGCTTAGGCGGAACCAGAGCCCACGGCTCCAACGTGGCCCCAGGACGTCTGAGCGGCTCTGACCCGAAACTCGTGTGGGCACAGCCACGTTGAGGACATGACCCCACGCACCTTCAGAAACCCGTCCGTGTGACCCCTCGAGCCCAGAGGTGCCGTGGACACACGCGCTCGGGGCGAGGGCCTCGTTACTTGATGACACGGTTCAGCGTGGAGCCTGGACGTGCCGCGGCCCCAGAGGCGTGCTGAGTGGCTTCCATGCCGGTCCCTCTCTGACTACGGCGACACTAACTCCTTCCAAAGTAATGAGGAGAGCAGACCGTGAACAGACAGTGGTGATCTTATTAGCTAAAGGCAGCCTGTACTCGGTGTGAGTTCTGTACAGATAAATGCCGTTTCACACTGCGCCCCATAATAAAACGGTACACGCTCTCCCGTAGGGACACGCGCTCACGGTGGGCTTCTCGGAGCTCTGGGGCCACAGCCCTGCAGGGTGGGTGGTGTGCTCTCAGTCTGCTCGCGGGAAAGCCAGGCGGGCACGGAGGGCTGGTCACTCCCGGGCCGCGTGCCCACGCAGAGCTGAGGGGCCTCGTGTCCTGCCCGGGCCGGGCCCAGAAGACCGGCCCTTTCTCAGGCCGCAGCACGCTGCCCCCGCTCGGCTGGCCAGAGAGTCTCACCCAGCCCCAGTGTCCACGTCCACAGACCGGAAATCCTGGACACTCACTCGCCTGCCGAGTAAGGGCCCGTGTGCTGGCTCTGTGCAGGCATCAGTCTGAAGGCTAGATGTTACCGCATGTTTTGGACTGAATTGTGTCCTGTAATTCATATGTGGAAGTCCTGGCCCCCAGCTCTGCATATTGGGACATAGGGTGGTTGCAGATGTAATTAGTTAACAAGAGGTTTTACTCAGGTAGGGTGGCCCCTAATACAATGTCACTGTGTCCTTATAAAAGGGGGACCTTTGGACACAGACACACAGAGATAAGGCCATGTGAAGACGGAGGCAGAGGTTGGGGTGATGCTTCTACAAGCCAAGAAACCCCCAGAACTCCTGACAACCCCCAGAAGCTGTGAGATCCTTCCCTAAAACCTGCTGGAGGAACCAGCCCAGCCAACACCGTGACCTCTGACGCTAGCCTCCAGCACTGTGAGAGAATAAAATGTTCCTGTCTGCGCTCCCCAGTCTGACACTGGGGTATGGCAGCCACAGGACACACACCTGGGGCTGGCTGGGGGCTCACAGTCAGAGCAGGATGAGGAAGAAACCATCATGTTTGGTCTCGGTAGAGAAACAACAGAAATTTCTATTTCTTTTTCTTAAGCAACCCTGCAAGCTCGGTTGCTAAATTTATTTATTTTTTGTTAATCCTCACTCGAGGATATTTTATCCATTGATTAAAAAAAATTTTTTTTCCTTTTATTGATTTTTAGGGAGAGAGGAAGGGAGAGGGGGAGAGAGATAGAAACATTGACGAGAGAGAACATCCACTAGACGCCTCCCGCATGCCCCCCACTGGGGACCAGGCCCACAACCTGGGTGTGTGTCTTCACCAGGAATCGAACCGGCGATCTCTTGGTGCATGGGTTGACGCTCAACCACTGAGCCACACCGCCAGGCTATCCATTGATTTTTAGAGAGAGTGGAAGGGAGGGTTGGGGGAGAGAGAGAGAGAGAGAAACATCAGTGTGAGAGAGACCCATCAATTGGTTGTCTCCCACATGCACCCTGACCAGGGTTAGGAATTGAACTCTTAACTCTTTGGTGTGAGGGCCGATGCTCCAACCACTGAACCACACAGGCCAGGAGATTTTTATTTATTTATTTATTTTTTTAATCCTCACCCGAGGACATTTTTTTGATATTTTGTTCAGATAGAGTGGGAGGGAGAGAGAGAGAGAGAAATATCGACGTGAAAGGGACACATCGAGTGGTCGCCACCCACACGACCCAACCAGGGCCGGGGACAAACTGCAACCGAGGTACGTGCCCTTAGCGGGAACCGAACCCAGGTCTCTCCAGACCGCAGGCCGACGCTCTAACCACTGAGCAAAACCGGCCAGGGCCGATTTTTATTTTTTAAGATAGAGCCCTGAACTCAAGTGTGGGTCGGAATCCTCTGGGGGGTCTTATCAAAACAGACTGCTGGGCCCCTCCTGGAGTTTCCGATTCCACAGGTCTGGGGGAGGTCAGGAATTTGCTTCCTAACGCCCAGGCCTCGCTGGTGGGTTGGTCTGGAGTCCACCCTTTTACGACGACTGCTGGCTGTGTGGAGCTGAACAGGTAAATCCATAAATAATTAAAACCGTAGACACAACCTCTGACATCCCATAATGGCGGGGGAGGAAGAGCAGATGAAGAGGGTCATCAAACCCAAGCATTGCCCACACAGCTCACCTTATTCAGCACGTACTCACGCCAGGTGTTGCGTGCGTGATCTGTTGGCCCTGTTGGCATGCTCTCTTCTGGTGCTCACAGCACTGCTAGGTGGCGGGTACTTTCATTGTCCCCATTTGCGATGAGAAAACCCAGGCACAGAGAGGTTAAGAAACCTGCCTGTAGTCACACAGCTGTGAGTTGCAGAGCCAGCATTCAAACCCAGGAGACTGGCCCAGACAGGGTGGAAGCTCTCGGCGCACATTTCAGGGGGGCACACGTTAATGAGGAGAGGACCGAGGGTCCACACTGCCAGGAGGAGCCCAGAGGAGCTCTGTGGGGGTCCAGGGAGACCGAGGCCAGCTCAACACTCGGCTTCAGACACCAACACAAGCTCAGACGAGTGCAAACGTGTTGATTATCTTAGTAGAGAGATCATAATTATTTGTAATTAGCATTTCAATTTCCGTGAGGAGATTGCTTCTAAATTGCTTGAAAAGAGTCCACGGGTATTTTAAACATTTGCTCAGCAATTTTATTTACTCTGTGCTTTGCAGGAGGCTGCCGCAGTGTACCAAACGTGTACGTGAAGTAGGTCAGCCCTGCACCTAGGCGAACGAGGGTGGAGTCCCAGACCTCCCCGCCCTGATACTTGGTGCTTGCTGGGATGTTGAACAGCGGAGAGGGGACTTTTCATCGGCGAGAGCATTTGGGGGTCTCTCCACGACCATCGGGCCACAGAGCGAGGATCACAGAGAGTGGGCTGATGAGCACACGCAGGGCCCGATCCCGCCCCAGTGCCCCAGCACAGCACCTAGGGCTGCTGGCTGCATCCTTGCCTCCAGCATGCAGCCATCTGCAAGTGTTTAGCACACCTGCTCCGCGGAGAAATGAGGAATGCACGGGGTGGGGGGCATTGCCCACTGGCCTCAGTGGAGGGGAAGCTGGCTGCCTGCCAAGCTGGTGGGCAGAGCCATTCAGCGGGGCAGGAAACAGTGTAGGCAGGACGGGATGTCACCAGGCTGTTTGCTTGGGCTGCCTAACAAAACGCCACGGAACAGGAGGGTTAAACACCAGACCCAGCTCTGGAGGCTGAACGTCCAAATCCAAGGGGTGGGCAGGGTGGTTGCCCCTCAGGCCTCCCCTCCGCGTGCGGACGGCCGTCTTCTCCCCGTGTCCTCGCGTGGCCGTCCCTCTGTGTGAGTCTGTCCTGATTGCCTCTTCTTATTAGGAGGTCACGTAGAATCAGGGCCACCCCAGGGACCTCACTCTAACCTGGTGACCTCTGTAAAGGCCCCAGCAGTGGGGGTCAGCGCTTCCACACTTGAACTGTGAGGACACGACCTGGGCCCTGCTGAGTTGTGTGACTACAGCTGTGGGTGCTTCAGGGTCACCCCTGCGATGGGAGGCGGGGAAAGAGGACGGGGCGGGGCTTGGGTGGCTGGACGCGGGCCCCCTGAGCCCTTGGCCTACTCCTCCGGGAGCTCTGGGTGGACACTGACCATGAGGGTGTCTCAAGATGGGCCGGGATGGCTGGGCTCATCCCACCCACCCAGCCCCCAGAAATGGTGTGACCTCGCACTCTGTGGCGAGGCCCACTCGGGGAGCTGATGGCTGTCTGCTTTGGAGACAAGGAGTCCAGGGCCAATGCCCTCTTCGCCTCCCTCTGTGGACTGCCTCAGGCCCAAGATGTGCAAATCCTGTCTGAGGGGACCTAACCTGGGGCCTGGACACAGCAGCCCTCCTGTGCCCTCCTGGCCTCACCTCCTTTTCCCTCCCTCCAGCTGCCCTGGGATGGAACCTTCCAGCTGAAGCCTTGTGCTCAAGCCTCCCTCAGCTGCTGCCCTCTGGGCCCTCCAGCCTGGAGAGCCTGCACTGCCAGGGCAAGCGGTCTCCCTGCCCCTGGCACGGGGTCACGGAGGGCTTCTGGGTGTAGAGGGATCTGCCAGCCCGCACCTCAGGGGGGTGACTCCAGTCACGGTGCACAGGCTGGACACCGACAGGCTGAAGTGGAAGGTGCAGGGAGACCCAAGGGGCCGTCACAGAAACAGATTGGAGTGATGGCAGCAGGAGGGGACGGAGGGACAGGGGTGGAAGATGCCATGCAGTGAGGTGCCCTGTAATTGATCATCTGAAACAGAACCAAGGACTGTGTTTAACCTGGATCCGCTTCGAGAGGGGCTGCTCAAGCCCCTTTGGTGTCCGACTTCGTGTGTGGATTAGTGGTACACGTGCACAGGCCCTGATTGTCACCTGGAGTTGACCTTGTCCCCAGCTCCTGGCCGAGGGCTGCGTGGACAGCATGCGATCACCAAGTGTGCACTCCATGACTCCCACCAAGTATCGCCGCAGGTGGGGGGCACAGCGTGGGCTGGAAGGGAGTCTGGGGCTGCTGTGTTCTATAGCGAACAGACACCCCGCCCCAGTTCCCGATTTTATCGTTTCTAATGAAAAACTAGAACAGAGTTGTGGCCATTTCATTTGGCGGGTTCTGAAAACCACAGTGGGAAGCTCCCTGCATCGTGTTTCCTCGAGACGACGATTCTCGGGGATGATTCTCGGGGTCACGGCTGGAGCAGCCTCCCAGGGAGCGGGGACAAACGGCCGCCACGGTCCCCTTCCTCCAGATGAACGCGAAGGTAGCCTGCAGGCTTGTGGCAACTTGAAATACATCGGCTCGTCACAGCTATGCAAGAAAGATGTTTCCTAATCACGAAGACGTAAGGTATTAGTCATATCTTCCCCTTGGATTTTGGAAGGAGAACGTGCACTGGCAGAGAGGGTAGTTAGCTGGGTACCAGTTATCCGTGTGACAACTGCCATGAACCTCAGTGGCTTAAAATAACCATTTGTTCAGCTCTTGATTCTGGGGTTGGCGGCTAGTCTGGGCCCAGCTGCATGGTTCTTCTGCTGGCTTCGGCTGGGTTTGCAGCATCTGACGGCAGCTGGGGTCAGCGGCCTCACTCCAGCACTGGTGGTTGGCCGGGGTGCCGGGTGACTGGCTATGCCTCGAGCATCCACCAGCTTGCCGTTCCTACGGCGGGGTCCTGGGCTTGCCAAGAACGTCAAGGCAACAAGCCCCACAGGCAAGACCTTTCATAAAGCCACTCATTTAAAAAAAAAAATTCATTCATTTTTTTTTAATCACATATGACATCAATGTATCACTTTGGCTACTTTTTTTTTTTGGTATGTGCCCCTAGTGGGGACTGAACCCGGGACTCTCTGGTCCGCAGGCTGACACTGCAACGGCCGAGCCAAACCGGCCAGGGCCACGTCTAAGTGTATAGTTGAGGCTTTATTCAGAGCCATGGCTTCCACTACCTTTGTTACAGTCCCACTGACCAAAGCAAATGGCAAGAGCAGCCCAGGTCTTGGGGGAGGAGTCCACCCATGATGGGAGGAGCTGAGAGCGTTATTGGGGCTACCTGTGCCATCGGCCACGACAGGGCAGGGGCAGTGCCAGGGGGCTGTGGAGCCTCCTCCCAAGGGGTGGGTGGGTCGATGCCTAAAGACTACTTTGGAGGAAATGTGGCACAGGTGGTCCTCACTGTGTGGCTTTGCACAGAGAAGGTGTCTGACGGGGACTGGGCAACAGGGGCCTGGGGAGCAGCAGGTGGATGGCAGGTGTTTGGATACAGGGATTCAGCCAGTGCTAGAGGCCTGGCCCCTGGTCCAGCATCCTGAGGAACAGGCCCAGCCAGACAGGTGGCCAGGGTGCCACCAGCCGGCCTGGCACTTGGGAAGGCGCTCCGGCCTGTTTGGGAGCAGGCACTTCATAGACACTCAAGAACACGGGTCCTTGTGTTCTTGAATTATGACAGTCCAAGGCCAGGGCACAGCCCAGTCACGTGCATGGTGATGGAAGATGATGAGCAGAAGGCAGCCATGGAGCAGATGCCGGCTGGGAGCCCGGGGCGGGGCCGAGTGTGCGATGAGGGTGCCCCCGCAGGGTAGGGGTCCCACTTCATGGGCAGGCTCTGGTCCAGGGGAGCTGCTGGACGCACAGGCATCTGGTCCATGGGGCAGAGCCGCAGGGGAACCTCAGAATTCCGAATCTCATCCTCGCCAGGGCGAACGCGTCATGCAGGTTATAAAACAAAGGCCTGCGGGTGTGCTATTGGATGACTCGACTCTCAGTGCCTACCTGCTATTTTATTAATTGGGGTTTAATTCTAGATCGGCTAGTGTTAGTATGGCCCCCAGCTGGGCTTATGCTCACAGTGATAATGGTACACATGCCTGGGGCCTGCTGGACCCCAGGAGGGAGCTTCCTCTGCAGACATCACAGCCTCGAGTCCACTTTCATTCTCTTTGGGGAGCCCACAGCCTGGAGCTGAGGAGGCTTGAGGGGGAGGGGCCTGGGCTGGGGGCTGGTGTCCAGTCAGGTCTCTCGGCAGCAACAGTGGTGGATGCTTCTCGTTTGTGTCTCATTTCATCCTCACAACAACCCGGAACCAGGAATCTGATTCCCACGTTCCTCCAGAGGTCAAGCACGCCAAGGTCACGAATGTGGGACCTGGCCACTGGGGAGGGGGCTGAGGAAGGAGCCAGACAAAGGGATCACCCCACATCCCGAACGGGCTTGTGGACCAGGAGGGTTTTCCCAGGAGCTGACCTCCCACGTCCTGGGGGTTTCACCTAGAACCTGCTCACGGGGAGGGCAGGCCACACCCTGGCCGTGGTCATCGTCATCGTCACCAGAACTGTTCGGCCATCGTGCTTGGCTCTGATTCTGCTTCGCTGGGTCGGCAGGGGGCCGGGACAGTCAGAGGAACCTTGTACTGAGTTGTCATTACTTGTGTTCTTGTCGCCTCTTTCCTACCGGATTCCCAGTTCCTTTTAGACCTCCTCCCCGAAGGGGGAAGTCCAGCGGAGTCCCAGTGGCAGTGGACAGCAGAGTAAGGTCAGAGTGGCTAACAGGCCTGCCTACGCGTCTCCATTTCTCCGTGGGGCGGAGGGGCGCTCCAGGGCCACGCCCTTCCCCGCGTCTTTGCATTTGCAAGACATAGGCCACCTGACAGCGCCCTTCAGCATTGCCTAAGGAATATGTGTGCACTGCAAACAATGACGAGAGAGGGAGAATGCTCACGTATGGGCGGAGTGTTTGGGGGGCTGTCACCCCAAATGCATAGGGTGAAGTCCTATATTTAACATGCACTGAATGGGACTGTATTTGGTGATGGGTCTTTAAGGCAGTAACTAAGGTTAAATGAGGTCATCGGGAGGGGTCCTAATCCAACATGACTTGTGTCCTTATAATAAGAGGAGATTAGGGCACAGAAACGCAAGGAGGGGAGAAGATGGCCATCTACACGTCGAGGGGAGAGGTCTCAGGGGAACCAGCCCTGCCCACACCTTGATCTTGGACCTCTGGTTTGTGGATCTGTGAGCCAACAAATGTCTGTGGTTTAGGCTGCGCAGCCTGTGGTACCTGTCACCGCAACCCTAACAAACCAACTCAAGGTGTACAGTTGAGAGAGCTCGTTCCTGCAGACCCACCGCCCAGAGGCCTCCAGGGGGTGCGCTGGGCTGCACAGCCTCCGAGAAGCATGTCTGCACAGACGGTGGCAGGCGCCTTGCAGGGGTGAGCTGCCGCTCGGGGGCTGCGGTGCGGCAGGGGCCAGGTGGGTGCCATTCTCTCGGGGTGCCAGGTCTAGGGCCCTACTGGGGTTGCAGGATAGAAGACAGTCAACAGGAAACAAGAGGACACGTTGTGGCGCCACAGAGTCAAAGAAGGACCACTGGAGGACTGAAGTCTGAATAAGAGCCGTTTACTAACAGGCCGGCGTCTGATTCCGGACACCCCTGTGACACAGTCTTCAGAGATCAGCCTCGATATGCTTTATTATATGCCTCTTATATCTTATAGCAAAAGTTTAATGATATAAGAAAATAGGATCT
This sequence comes from Molossus molossus, assembly GCF_014108415.1. Taxonomy (NCBI): domain Eukaryota; kingdom Metazoa; phylum Chordata; class Mammalia; order Chiroptera; family Molossidae; genus Molossus; species Molossus molossus. The sequence continues at coordinate 5,724,392 of NW_023425388.1, read as the reverse complement.
TCTTGATATAATGCCCAGGGCTACAACAATGCTCTATAGCATTAGTTTGCCCCTGCAGATAACAAGAATACCCAGGAACACTCAGGCACACCCAGGCACATCCCGGAATACCCAGGTGCACCCAGGCACATCCAGGAATACCCAGGCACATCCAGGTACACCCAGGCACATCCAGGTATACCCAGGCACACCCAGGCACATCCAGGAACACCCAGGCACACCCAGGTACATCCAGGAACACTCAGGCACACCCAGGCACATCCAGGAACACCCAGGCACATCCAGGCACACCCAGGCACACTCAGGTATTTCAAGATACATTGTGTCACACTTAGCCCTGAGCTGCACAAACACAACGCAAGCCTGATTCCCTGAGATTGTGGGGGAGGTCGAGTCTCTGACTCAAGACCTCTCTGTCTGACATGTAGCTGGCTCCCAACAATCTCTTGGTTCAGGGGGTATTCCAGTTTACTGAGGTTATTTTGATCTCCATCCTGTTGATTAAATTCTTTACAAAACAGGTTCAGCTAGAGGGCACACAGTGACTTTCCCAATCATCAATTATGGAGCTATAAACAAGTCAGCACGATAACTTACCAATCATCAATGATGGGGTTATGAACATGTCAGCACACACGGAAGGATGATGCTGGGAGAGACTGAGAAGGGGCAGGACCGGTGGCCCCGGGGGGTGGCCCTGCAGAACTCCGGAATGCCCTTCCTGCGCGCACCCACCTGGAACTGGAGACCTTGGCAGGCAGGGAGGCGGCTCCACATGCTCCCTTTGACCCCGCTGCCCCTCTGAGGGTCACAGTCTTCAGCCCAGCCTGATGCTAAAGGACCGGGTCTTTCGGTTTTGTTTTGATGTGTTGGTGTAATGACAGGAACAGTGACATTTGGAAACTAGCCAGAGGAGAACTGAAACCGAAAGGACAGACGCTGGCCTTCCTCCTCTCCGTAGCGTTTCCCAGAAGGGACCCTGAGCTGGTCTGTATCGCCCTGGGTGGTGGGCAGACCAGTTTTTCCACTGTGGCTAGAGCGGTGTCCTGCCGTCCAAGGGCACTTATCCACACCTCTGTTTTCTTTCTTTCCAGAAAAACATGTCTTCTTTCTGCTACTGTGAGTATTTGGTTTTATGTATTTTATTCCCAGTCACATCGTATCAGGAGCCTGTGCCCGAATCTCTGTGCGAGACATTCGCCTCCCAAGGCATCGAGCTCCTCCTCCTTCCTCTTACCCCACCGGCTCCATACTCTTCTGGAAGTGTTTGCTTGATCCCACTTAAAACAGTGCCGAGTGACCCCTGTTCCTTTCTCGGGAATCAGATGGCACAGTGGGCCCGTGGGGTGGGCCAGCCTTTTCCCACGTGCACTAGCGATACCAAGTCTAAGCGGGCGAATTTTTAAAGACAGCATGTCCTTTTTTTTAAATTCCAGAGAACATTTGAAACACAATTTAAGAGGAGAAAAAATTAAAGTTTTTGCTTGCTTGTGTTCCTGTGTGAGGTGGGGTGGGCAGGGGGGAGGGGAGCCTCTCCTTGAGAGGGCGCACTTACTGCGAGTGTCCGGCCCGCTGACCGCTGACCCCGCGGACAGGAGCAGCTCCCTCCTCAACGGGGCCTCAGCGCTGGACTGACTTAGAGGCTGCAGGTCAGAGGCCACGTGCGCACGGAGCCCACCTGTGCCTGCAGTCGGGGCCGTCCCAGGAGGGCCTGATCAAGCCGCATTTCTAAATGGGAGGGGCCAGCTCAGGTCTCTTTTGCAGGCCCCTGTGTCTGGTGGGGCCTCCAGGGAGTACATACTGAGCAGGGTTAAGGGGCAAGGGGTTTGGGGGGCGGGTGTTGTAACACTTGGGAAAGATAAAGGGGGCAGGACTGTAGGTGAAGCCTCAGACCTCATGCCTGGTGAAGGCTCAGAGCAAGGATCACCTGTTAGGGTGTCTGCCCCAGGACCCTGCCTGCTCTGAGGGGCTAGGGCTGCTTGGGGAGGGGGCCTCAGGCTGGCCCCACGGCCCTGTCCTGGCCTCCCTGTCTGCTATCAGCCTGCCCCATGGCTTCGCTGCCCTTGCTCTCTGGCAACCCCACTCTTCTGTGGGACTCACTTGAAAGGGTGCTGCTGATGGTCCATGGCCAACAGCTCGGTGGCTCTCGTCGAAGCAGGCCCTGTGCTCAAGTCACAGGCCTCGGTCCCCACACGACACTGCACCCAGCAGTTACGAACTGCGGAGCGGGCACTGGCACTGAATAACGCACTTGCCCTCACAGCCAGTGGAAAGGGAGTCGATGCGAACCCGGGCTCACCCCTGCACGCACGGCTTCCCCTCGTGCTGGGTACCTGTCGCCCTCTGTCCTCAGTGGGGCACTGGCTTCCCCTGCTCCGTGACTCTGACCTCCACGCTGGTCAGACTGGGCTTCTCTCTGGCCTCCCTTCTGCAGGACATTTTCATATCCCCAGCTGTCTCGGCTGAAAGGGATTTCCCAGCAGCCGCCTCCAGGGCAGCTCTCAGTGTGTCCTGGGCTCTCCAGTCTCTACCAAAAAATCCATTTTATTATTTTTGCCCGTGTAGAAGCCTATGTTTAAAAGAATTTGTCTCCTGAAAAAAATGGCCTTTATCATTGTTTTCCTATTGTGTGTTCATCAAAAGCACATAACCTATCCATTTGAGATTAGTGTTAACACGTCGGACTGAGAAATCTCCAGCAAAGTTATTTTGTTTAGTTATGGTACATTTTTACAGTTTGGGTAAATGTAAAGTTCACCTTAGACTGCCAAAAAGGCCTGACGTAGCCCCAGAGCTGTGGGGATCAGGGAAGTCCCAGGTGGGAAGTTCCTTGTTTTACAGAAAAGGAAAGCAAGACCCGAAGGGGTAATGACCTTGTCCAAGGTCACAGGCCAGCTGGCTCTGAGTTCCTTGGGCAGTGGCAGTGGCCTGAGGCCTGTGTCCAGCTGCCCCGGGAAGCCTCCCTGGGGTTGTCCACCAGCCCGTTGTCCTCTCCAGGACCTGCCCAGAGCCCACCCCTTTGTCCACGCACCGAACGTGCCTTGATGGGAAAGTTCTCCAGTGAGAGTCTCAGGACTCGAAGACCCACTGTGGGCTCGGAGGTGGGCACCTGTCTGCCGTTTGACCTTGGGATCACCTCTGGGGCTTTGGTTTACTTATCTGTGAAATGGGATCCCAGCAAGTTTGTTCTAAGAATAAGAAGTCATGAACTGGGTGTCCCTCGCCCAGAGCCCAGCTCACACGCAGGGTGGGCACTTACCTGCCATTTCCCTTCTCATTGGTGGCAGAGATCCCCTCACTGTACAAATCTGTGCCACACAACACTCTGGGCAAGAACTGGCCTTTCCCCACTTTAACGTAGGCAGCTCGCTGGGTGCCCGAGTTTCTCTCCCAACCACGAAGCATCAATCACTAATGGGGTCAGGGGAGGCTCCAGCCCTGTGGTCAAGTCAGGGGGCTCTGCTGCCGGCTGTATTCTGGTGCGAAAGATCTGCAGCGTTGCCGTGCCTCAGTTTCCACAAATGTAAAATGGATGCCTCCAGGCTCTAGCCCAGGCCTCAATTCCATAAGTAGCTGAAATGTACGCACATAATAGGCTCTCAGCAAACCTGAGTAATGACATTTCTCCTCAGTCTGAGCACCGCAGGGCCCAGCCAGCAGCTAAGGCTGGTTGGCAGATTTCCAAGTTTCATTGAAATGTTTACTCTGTTCATATGTTCAGATGAGCTTTTCCAGAGGCAAATTCCTGCTCAGCTCAGGTATGATGATCACAGATCAGCTCGTGCTGACGATGCTATGCTGTTGAGGCCAATGCAGTATTTCTTGCTGATGTAAAAGTTTAAAGTAACTATTAAAGGGCCATCAAATATCTAAATGATGAGATGCATTTTAATTCATTTTAACAAGTAATTATAAAAATATGTGCATATAATAAACTTGGACATCACCATCTAGCATACAATAAAGATGCCCTTACCCCTGCCCAGGCAGTGATACATGTGGTGGGACAGGGTTTATCCTTCTAGAAGTTTTCTGGACATGTAAAACATATATATTGCTTTTTAAAAAATTTTAATTTAATTTTTTTTTGTTCATTTTCACTTGAGGATATTTGGTCCATCGATTTTTTAGAGAGAGTGGAAGGAAGGAAGGAAGGAAGGAAGGAAGGAAGGAAGGGTAGGGGTGGGGTGGGGGAGAGACAGAGACAGAGAGAAAAAGAGAGAAACAATGTGAGAGAGAGACATCAAATTGGTTGCCTCCTGAAAGCACCCTGACCAGGGCCAGGGATCAAACCTGCAACCCAGGTACATGCCCTTGACTGGGAATCAAACCTGAGACTCTTTGGTGTGTGGACTGATGCTCTAACCACTGTCCAGGGCATATATTACTTTTTAATGCAGAAAAGGGATCATTGTGTACCCATTGTTCTGCATCTTCTCTTTGTTTTTAACTTAAATCTTGGAGATTATGTAATATCAGCATATGTAAGATTACCACATACAATTTCTAGTGTTTTATTTATGTTTTTTTAAAAATTGATTTTAGAGGCCCTGGCCAGTTTGGCTCAAAGGACCAGAGTCCCGGGTTTGATTCAGGCCAAGGACATGTACCTCAGCTGCGGTTCATCCCCGGCCCTGGTTGCCTGGTTGGGGTTGTGCGGGTGGCAGCCAATCGATGTGTCTCTCTCACATCAATGTTTCTCTCTCTCTCTCTCTTTCTCCCTCCCTCCCTCCCACTCTGTCTGAAGATAAATGTAAAAATATCCTCAGGTGAGGATTATAAAAAAATAAAAATTGATTTTAGAGAGAAAGGGAAGGAGAGGAAAAGAGAGAGAAAAACATCCAGGAGAGAGAAACATCCATCAGCTGCCTCCTGCATGCCACCTACTGGGGATCAAACCCACAATCCAGGGCATGTGCCCTGACTGGGAATCAAACCAGTGACCTGTTGGTGCATGGGGTGATGCTCAACCAACTGAGCCACACTGGGCAGGGCTAAATCATTTTAGTGTTTTAAATACAGAAATATTATTAAGTGGACATTCTGGAGTGTGTTGAACCAGGTCTCTGTTGGTTCTGTGCGGGTCTGCTGTAATTCTGTGCTGAATGTCCTCATATGCACACCTGCGGGTGCTGGTGGGGTTGATCTGCAGGATGAATGATTGCAAGTGGCTGTCGAGGGTCCAAGGCTTTACAGACATTTAATTTCCACGAACACTACAAAGCATAACTTTTTTTTCAAGGATAAGGGAATCATGAGTAGAGCAGGTGCATGTATGTTTATTTTAATCTAGATGTTTTCTAAATTATTCGAGGAGGCTTAAAAAACAGGCTCAGGCAGCAGTAACAGCACCTGGCATTTTAAATAGCTTTCAAATGAAACTGGTTCAGGCTCAGGAGGAACAGGTGGACCTGAGGACCTGAGCAGGTGTCAGGTCACAGCCGGGTATCAAATAGAGAAAGCAGAGGGGGCTGGGCCACAGGGCAGGTGCCCTGCTGGGGATGCAGGGGCACCGGCTGATGTTCAGCCCGGCAGGAGCATACAGGGATCCCGGTGCCCACCGGCGGGGGCGGGGGCGGGGCTAACCAGGCCAGTTCAGGGCGATTGCTCCTCCCCACCCCAGTGGGGAATCTTCCTCTAAGGACAAAAACCCATACAACGTTGCAAGCAGTGCCAACTATATTAAGTCAGAGGGCACTGCACGTGGGTCTGAAACACTACCTTCCAGCGGGGCCGAGTTTCCCAGGACCCTCCCCACTGTGACCCCACTCCCGCGGTGAACCTCAGACCACCATCCGGATTCAGGACAGGGAGCTCTCACGTGAAAACACCCCCAGTGCCTTCAGGGAGTTCCATGGGCGGGGGATCTAGGAGGGGTCGCAGGGCCCCTGGTGCTGTCTCCCTGCCCCCATCTGCCCGGACCCCTCCCACCACGCTGGGCCCTGGCCCTAAGCCCAGTCCCCCGTCCATACCTCTGTCCGTCGCCTCCCTGCGCCCCTAATCGGCCCCCCCGGACCTCGCGGGCCCACACCCCACGTGGCCTCCTGGGAGCCCGCGTTCATCTGCCCGCACATCCCTTATAGGACCCAGCCCAGGTCCTCCTCTGCCGACGCCCACCTGCCACCCCTCACCGCACTCCGTGCCCCTGCCCCCGCGTTTCTTGTCCCCCACGCGTGTCCTCCTCGCGTGTCCCCTGCCTTCCCGCGTATCCCCCAGGTGCCCCCCGTCACCCCCGCGCGTGTCCCCTGAGCGTCTCCCGTCCCCTCCGCGGCGTGTCCGGCGTCGTCCCCCGCGTGTCCCCCGCCCCGCGCGCCGGCGGAACTGTGGGATCGGCGCGCACAGGAAGTGGCAGGGCGGCGCGGCCGAGGGCGGAGGGCGCGGGCCGGGCGGGGGGATGGGGGCCGGGGGCGGCGGGCGCCGCACTCGCTGAGGCCCGACGCAGGGCCGGCGCCCAGGGCCGGAGCGCAGGCCGGAGCGGCCCGGAGGCGACGCGGGGCCACGCGCGACGAGCAGGTGAGCGGCGCGGCCACCGCCGAGGTCGGGGCCCAGGCGCCCGCCCGAGGTCGGCCCCCCGCCCCGCCGCCTGAGGGCGTCCCCTCCGCCCGGCCCCGCCGCAGTGAGCCGGCTGCGCTGCGCGGGACCTGGGGCCTGCGGGGGACCGGGCGGGGGGGACAGGGCGGGGGGCCGCGGCCCGGCTCCCCCCACCCCGGCCTCCCGGGGCCTTGTCCGGCCAAGGCCAGGCCCCTTCCCCACCTGCCAGCCGCCGGTCGCTGCAGCGGGGCTCTGGGTCCTGGGAGGGGCACCCGAGGAGGGCCTGGTGGCTGGTCGGAGGGTGCGCCACCTCTGCCTCTCACCCAGGACTTTGCGGGGAATCATGCTCCATCGCGGATGCGACGTGCCCCTCCTCCCCGGTGTGCGGGACGCTGGTGGCCTGGGACCCTCGGGCACCCCCTCCCCAGCACGAGGCCAGGGCTGGTTTCACCCCCGGGGCTGGCGCGGGGGGAGGGCTGCAGGTGGACTGCACCGGAGGCCAGACTGAGTTTTCAGCTTTGACTTTGCATTTGGACCGGAGACTGACTGTGAATTTCCACGGTCCCAGTCAGGTGATGGGTCCATTATCCCAGAGCCCTGGGGAGGAAGCCGCCTGCACCCCGGGCCACTCAGGACCCTCAGGGCGGGAGGTTTACTAGCCGTTGAAGCTACCTTGAAAAATTGTGCATTTTTTTTTCAACTTTGAGGAAAGTTCAGTGAAATAGGGAAAATGCTTTTATAAATGGCTTCCCAGTCGTTTTCTTTTTAAGCATAGTGTTGAGCCTTATCTAAGAGAATACTTGAACAGTTGGGTTCCTTTTCATAGGAAATGTGATCTTATGAGAAGGGAAAATGAGGGCTGTTGGCCTTGGGACAGACTGGAATGAGAAGTGGCCACCCATATTAAAAGTGAAAATCATCCCAGAAAGCCCAGCCCCGTGACTGGTGCGCTGGCGCTGATGGGCCCGTGTTGTTGCATGTAACCCAGAAGATCCCCTGCGTGTTAAAGTACAGCGCTGCAGGTTGACTATACTGATTTAGGGATTGCTAATCAACATCTCCGTTTAAACTCTTCGTAAGAGTCTCGGTCAGATTTTGAATATTCTCTAATTTGATCACTTCCTTTCTGTCCCTAGCCTCCTATTTTGTCCCCCCTCCCTTTAAAGTTTCATAGTTAGCTTGTTACAGTTCACTTCTGTATCCCTTTCTTGGCAGACTCTCAGAAATGGTCTTGATTACATAGCTTAAAAAAGAAGCTACATGTGATTGACATTCAGCGCACAGGGCCTTTCCTTGGCCTTGGGAGGTGTAAGGCACCTTGCCTTAACGTTTTGAACTAAACCATGTGCTTGGCTGGAGCCTCTGTTCACCCCACTTCCTGGGGCCCTACCTGGGCATCTCTGCCAAGAAGTCTGCGTCTTAGCAGTAGCCTGAAGAGTCTGTGAGAGCAGGGCTAAAGTCAGCATTGTGGATGGCGAAGGAAGACTCAGGGGGTCCTTGAATTGCGGAGTCCTGATTCTAGAAGCTGCCTGGGGGGAGGGGAGCAGCCCCTGTCCCTGGGCTGGCCCTCTTGCTTGCATGGGACGCTCCCTGTGTCTGCACATACATTGGTGTGCCAGGGCTGCGGAGGTAAACTGGAAGCTGTTCTATTTTGGAAGTTAGAAAAAGAGCATCCACCAAAGTGACCATTTTCACTCGACTTTCCCCGTTAGCTAGTGGTGGGTCCCGATCCACTGCGTTACCCTTGACATGCGTTATCTCTGATCAGACTTTGACCTAGTAAAGAGTGGTCTGCGAGAAAGTGAGGTTCAGTTACCTGCTGGAGGTCAGGTCACAGATCAGCATGGCCAGAATTCAAATTAAATTCCCTAGACTCTCATCTTCTTAGACCCACCAGTCTGTTAAAAGTCTGTAAACTTTTATCTCAGGTTAAATCAGAGGTATGAGAGAAAAGTTGAACTTCTTACACATGGGAAATGGAAAGCAGATGTTGTGTTTGAGAAGAGCCAACTTTTCTGGGGTTTGGCAGGGGAGGGTCTGGTTCATCTGTTCAGCCACACTTGACCCTGAAAACACACACCGTTGACTCTCATCCTGTCTTCCCACGGAGACCTGGGGGGCTGGCCTCACTGCTAGCAGTTAGCACCCTTTGTCACCTCAGAATGTGCTTGTGGCAAAGCGAAGGCTTTCCCTCCTATTCTTGTCTTCCCTCTCCTGCCTTGTCAAAAACTCTAACATTGTCCTGTTACAAGTTGTGGCTGATTGAGGTCGAGAGAGCAAAGCATGGAGCAGATCGGTTACATTTGTCTGTTCTTTTTGAACAGTTTGTATAACTGAGATCTTTATTTAGTCTTCTCATTGAGAAAATTCACGTTACGGTACGGTGGACTCAGTTTTGTAAAACAGTTGCTAAGAGATTTTATGCATTTTACTTTGGTAAACCATTTTTTGGTCAACCAGACAATGCCTCAAGTTTGTAATGAGTTGTCAAATCGTAAAATGAAGTGACTGTGACTTAATCTTTCATTCCTAAAACCACTTAAAGATAATTTTTAAATTAATCCTAAGTCACTCATTTTAAAATGCTGCATTTTAGCCCTGGCCGGTTTGGCTCAGCGGTTAGAGCGTCAGCCTGCGGACCAGAGAGACCCAGGTTTGGTTCCCGCTAAGGGCATGTGCCTCGGTTGCAGTTTGTCCCCGGCCCCGGTTGGGGTCGTGTCGGTGGCAACCAGTTGATGTGTCTCTCTCACATCAATGTTTCTCTCTCTCTCTTCCTCTCTTTCTCCCTCCTGATCTATCTGAAGATAAATGCAAATAAAATAAAATAAATAAATAAAATAAAATGCTGCATTTTAGGCAAGCACATCGGTGGTTCATCCTTTCATCTAGTTATTTAGAAGAATTTGCCATGTTTATCTTTATCAAGCAAGGTGCGAGAGAGACTGAGACCCTGGTAACCGTGGGGGCCATCTGTGTGCCTGTTTGGAGGTGGGAGCAGAGTGGCAGGGAAAGGTGGCCAGGTTCTCGCTGCGGGGCCGAAGTCCCCAGCTGGCCCTGGGTGCTGTGGTTGCACTGGCCGGGTCTTTCCCCAGGAGCCAGAAGGGTTGCAGATACATGTTCGATGCTAGTGACACCACAGTGAAAGAAACACGTGTCCTTGAGCATGTGACAGGAAGAATTCTTCCTGGCCAGTGCTTTGCATCAGAGGACTAAAAGCTGGTGGAGCGGCATGTCTGCGGTGAGAAGCCTGTCCCCAGGCGACTCGGGAGGCCACGCGTCATTCCTGTGGAGCCTCTGGACCCCTCTGAAAGCAGTGGGGAGTGACGTCAGCCGTAGAGAACAGTAGTGATGCACTCCACCGTGAGCAGCAGTAACAGTGCTGCCAGGAAAGACTTTGGCCAGAGGCGTGGCGCTCGGTGACCTGCTCCCTGATGGTTGCAGACCGGCGAGGGGCTGTGTCCTGGTGCGCCGGAGGTGGCGGCTTCCTCTCTTCATCATGTCATTTGCAGACCTGACTTTATAAGTGTATGTCGACATTAAATGTGTCCCCTCCTGCGTACTTTAGGCTTTGCGTATTGTTTTCATAACAGCAGCTCCAATTCTTGCACCTCTGTCAGGCGTTGTATGTGCTTATTTTGTTGTTTGACTTTCAAAACAACCCTGTAAGGACAGTAGTGTTGCCCCATCACACAGATGGTGAAACTGAGTCGGGCCAGGTTGGCCAGGGCTGCTCAGTGAGCAAGCAGTGAATCTAGATTGCAAACAGAGGTCTGATGGAATCCAAATCACCCTGATGCTCAGCAGACTCATTAAATGAAAAAGCGACTTTTTAGAAACAGAGACTGACTGGCTTCACAGGAATATTTATTCACAAACTTCTCATGTGTGGAAGGCTGCGCTTGGTGGGTGGAGGTCAGAAATCCCCTTCTGCGATGACAGAAGCAGACATGGGCCAGATATATCGCTGCATCAGAAATTCAGTTTATGCAAATTCACTGTGCTTAGCATGTCAGTAGACATCAGGTAGGACTAACAGGAAGGGCTGTTCGTTGACCCATCACATAAAGGACGTGCCTATGATTGTGTGGAACTCTCCAGAGACTGACTTCTGATCCAGACCATTGTCCTAGTCTAATTGGAGTGATTGACTGAATGAATGAAGGAATGTACCTTTTATCAGGAAGATATACATAATGTGCAAAGAGAAATCACTCAACTGGTAGACCTCGCAAAGCATGGTTCAATGGCAGCAATTTTTGCCAAATAGACAGAAGTCAAATTGTTCAGTGAAGGCTGCCTCCTTTCGGGGCATTCAGGAGGCGGTGTCAAGGTGAGAAGTTCCAGGAAGTTTCCTGGGGGAGGGGAAGGCACACAAGGCAGGAGAGCCCTCGGATGGCCATGCGGCTATGACACCTGTGAGGGGACTGGTGAGGGTGGAAGGGAAGAGCTTCTGCCTCGGGTTTTTAGGCCCAGATGCCATCCAGCCCGGGAGCCCCGAATCCCTCAGGCCCAGCCCTGCCCGAGTGCCCCCTGCTGAGCTGTCATGGGTGTGTGTGTGTGGGTGTCCTGGGGGCTGTCAGCTCCCCTCCCACCGTGTGGCTGGTCCTCTCAATGGGGTCTGGGTGACAAGCTCTGGGCTCCCTCAGAGACACAGTTTAGTGACTTATAATCCACAAAAATGGAAGGGCATAGAAGGAAAAGTCCAGCTGTTAGCACTCATGTGGCATGAGAGCTGTTGGTTTAGTTTTAGAAAAAGCCTGTGGTTGTGGCAGGTCTCCGTAAGCTGTCACTCAGGCCCCTTCGCCGTCACATCCCAAGGGGGAGTGTCCCGGCAGGTGCTTCCAGACGGGCGGCAGAGATCCGCACGCACAGGTCAGCGAGGAAAGGGGACTCGGTGTTCTGACCGAGGCGCGTGCTGCTGTGACTGCAGTTCTAGGTACTGGTCAGCGACCGCACCCGGTCTGCAGGTCAGCTCCAGCGCCAGCCAGCCACCGTTTTCCCGGCGCCCCACCTGCTTCGTGCCTTTCACCTCCTTGCTTCACATCTTGGAGTTAGTGGGTCTAAGCGTTTCCTTTTGGTGAACAAAGCCGTATGTGAAAGTTGCACACACAGATTCCGACAGGGACCAGGCCGGAAGGTGAGCCCGCAGCAAGCAGAGATGGCCACGCGGACGTGAGTGATGGCTGAGCCTCTCCTCAGGCACGCTTGCCTGGCCCCCGCGCTGGCCCCCAGCCGACACGACCCGCTGGGTACAGGACTGGAGCTCCTGGATCTTTGGTCTGCTGTGACACGCCAGAAATCTGGATTTTTATATGCAGTTGTTAGTTTTGGTACTGTTAATCCTCACCCCAAGGATATTTTTTTCATTGATTTTTTTTTTTTTTTATCCTCACCCGAGGACATTTTTCCATTTTTTGTACAGATAGAGTGGGAGGGAGAGAGAGGGAGAGGGGGAGAGAGAGAGAGAGAGAGAGAGAAAGAGAGAGAGAGAGAGAGAAACATCGATGTGAAAGGGACACATCTGGCTGCCACCTGCACGACCAACCAGGGCCAGGGACATACTGCAACCGAGGTACGCGCCCTCAGCGGGAACCGAACCCGGGTCTCTCTGGACCGCAGGCCGACGCTCTAACCGCTGAGCCAAACCGGCCAGGGCTGATTTTTTTTTTAAGAGAGAGTGGTTGGGAGGGTGGGGGAGGGGGAAGAGAAAGATCAATTAGTTGTCTCCCTGGGCCAGGGATCAAACTTGTAACCCAGGTACGTGCCCTTGACTGGGAATCAAACCTTTGTCCATTGAACCACACCAACTAGGTCATTATATGCAGTTGTTTTATTATTTTTCCCTTTATTGATTTTTAGAGAGAGAGGAAGTGAGAGGGAGAGATAGAAACATTGATGAGAGAGAACATTGATTGGCCACCTCCTGCATGCCCCCTACCCCCTGTCCCGTCCCTCCCCCCGAGGATCAGGCCCACAACCTGGGCATGTGTCCTGACCAGGAATTTTTTTAAGTAATTTATTTTTTTATCCTCACCTGAGGACATTTTTCCATTTTTTTTGTTCAGATAGAGTGGGAGGGAGAGAGAGGAAGAGAAAGAGAGAGAGAAACATCGATGTGAAAGGGACACATCGAGTGGCTGCCACCCACATGACCAACCAAGGCTGGGGACAAACTGCAACCGAGGTACGTGCCCTTAGCGGGAACTGAACCCGGGTCTCTCTGCACCACAGGCCGATGCTCTAACCGCTGAGCCAAACTGGCCAGGGCCTGACCAGGAATTGAACTGGCGACCTCATGGTGCATGGGTTGATGCTCAACAACTGAGCCACACCTGCCAGACATAATGCAGTTATTTTTAACAGACCGTGCAGGCAAATAAAAATAATGTTCCTGCTGCTTGGCTGCTAGGGCTCAGTATATTGAGCATCATCCCATGGACTGAGAGGTCCCACTTCGATTCCTAACTGGGGCACGTGCTTGGGTTTCGGGCTCAATCCTCAGTGTGGGGCAGCCGATTGATGTTTCTCTCTCTCCCTTCCTCTCTCTCTAAAACAAATAAACAAAAAATAAATAAAACCTATTTCAAAATGTTCCTAATTTAATTCGGCCTTGTAGATCCAATTTTTTCAACCTCTGGTCTTAAAATATTTGTTTAATTTTTGAAATAAAGTAACTGAGCTAATTGAGGACAAATCGGCACTTCCCAAGAGCATCCAAGAGAAGCAGGAAACAATAACAGAAATCTAAGTCTTTATCTGCAGATGAAAACGAAGGAATTGTCCATCCGCCCTCACCCATGGCCGCTGGGAACAGATGGGGTTCTGGGGTGACGGAGGGATGGAAAAGGAGGTGGTGCCAAGAGCATGCCAGTCGGGGACGGGGCGCTGTGTTTCCAGGAGCGAGCAGGAGGGCTCGGAGCTGTGTGAGGATGTGACAGCACGTCCTGGAGGCATCCTGTCTGGTCCTGTCTGTCCACATCGCTGGGGCAGGTCTAGGTGTGCAGGGCCCTGGCGCCTGCCCCGAGCGGGACTCCGGGCGGTAGGTGCGGACATGCTAGAATGTACACGGTGGGCCTAGGCTCTTTCCCAGACGACTGTCCCAAGCTACATAACCTCCCGTGGTGCGTCAGGTGGCCCCGCTGCCCTTCAGCACCTGATAATTGTAATTGCATTTTGCAAATAGAATGAATGCAAAACTTTGTGTCTTAACTGTGGCCTTGATTTGTGTTTCCTGCTTGACGAAGTTGAGCATCTCCTTGGAGTTGCTGGTCGTGTACTTCCCTCGCTGTGAGTTCCTTCACCTACTTTCCTACCGGGGCATGCCTTTTTCCTATGTATCCCTTACATGCAGGTCTGTGTGACATGTTTCCTCATGTATTCGTGATACTAATCCTGTGTCGTCGTGTGTGTATCACAAGCCTTTTTCCCGTCGTGTCTTGTCTTTTTATTTTATTTTGATGAATAGAAAATGTAATGTAATGTCGATTTTATCCGTCTTTCCCTTTATGGGCAATGCCTTTTGAGTGTTGATAAGAAGTCCTCCCCAAGCCTGGGGTCCCCGGTAGTTTCCTGTACAAGTTTTAAAGTTTGCCTTTCACAGCGAGGTCCTTGTGCCCCTGGAGTGGACGGTGTGAGGTAGAAGTAGGGAGCTCGGTTCTCTCCTCTCCCCACGTGGAGAACCAGTGGCCCCAGCCTCCTCAGCTAGTGAGTCCCCTTTCCCTGCAGACCTGTGGTGTCCAGGTCCCCTCCGTCTGGTCGTCTGCCCCACTCGTGGGTGTGTCTGCGTGGGCTGCGTCGCCCGCCCTGCTGTCTGGGTGTCCTTCCCCTGGGTCCCCAGAGCGCCTGGCAGTTCTTGCTCTTTGCTCTTCTGTGTAAGTGTTGGAACCAGCTTGTCAAGTGTCATGAAAAACGTCGTCAGGATTTTGACTGAAACGGCGTTGGCTCTGTGGATCGATTCAGGGGCAGCTTTCATCTTCGCGACACCGTCTTCTCGCTGGGACGGGGCCTGGCTCTCCGGGAAGGAAGGTCCAGGTGCCCGCAGGCAGGCGCTGCAGACCCCGCTGTTCAGTGCATTCCCAGCTCTCGTCGTCTTGTTGCTGCTGTAGGTGGCGTTTTGACATTTTAGTTTTAATTAACTTTTCTGACTTGGTGCTGTACAGAAAGGCAAGTTGATTTGGGGCATCAATTTTATAGCTAGTCACCTTACCAGACTCTATTTGTGTTCACCAATTTGTAGGTTTGGGGGTTCTGTGCAGACATCCATGTGGGAATGGTGGTGGCTTTCTGTCATCCTTGTGCCTTTAATAGCTTTTTTTTTTTTTTATCCTTACCTGAGGACATTTTTCCATATTTTGTTCAGGTAGAGTGGGAGGGGGAGAGAGGAAGAGAGAAAGAGAGAAACATCGATGTGAAGGGACACATCGAGTGGCTGCCACCCGCACGACCCAACCAGGGCCGGGGACAAACTGCAACCGAGGTACGTGCCCTTAGCGGGAACCGAACCCGGGTCTCTCTGGACCGCAGGCTGACGCTGTAACCGCTGAGCCACACCGGCCAGGGCAGTGCCTTTAATATCTTTACTTCACATTTTGTCGCCTGGGCCTTCAGGATGGCGTTGAATGGAAGTGTGATAGGGTGTTCTTGTCTTGTTCCTGATTTTTAAAAAAGGTATTATTATTATTTTTTTATTGTTGAAAATATTACAGGTATCCCCTTTTTCCACCATTGACCCCCTTCTTCCTGCTCCTGCCCGCCTTCCCCAGCCTATGTCCCTGTCAAATGGTTGTGCATACGTGCATATAGGTTCTTTGGTTTATCTCTTCCCTCCCGTCCAACCCCCATCCCTCTGAGGTTTGTCAGTCTGTCCCCTACTTCCATGACTCTGGATCTCTTTGGTCGACAGCTTATTTTCTTCATTATGTTCCACAAATAAGTGAGATCATGTGGTACTTGTCTTTCTCTGACTGGCTTATTTGACTCAGCACAATACTCTCCAGGTCCCTCCACGTCGTCTCGAAGGGTAGGAGAGCTCTCTTTCTTACAGCTGCATAGTACTCCATGGTGTACATGTACCAGAGCTTTTCATCCACTCTCCCTGATTGTAAAGAAATGATGCTATCACTTCCCCCTCCTGGGCTGGTACCGACACAGGCTGTTTGGTTCTGACTCGTCCCACTGCTCCTCCTGGGATTAGAGGCACAGAGGTGGAAGGAAAACTAAAGAGATAAAAGACTTACCTCCATTGGTCATCAGGGACGTGCAAAAAATATAGCCACAAGGAGGGTGCCAGCCTGCCCACCAGAGTGGCCAGAATGTAAGGCAGCCTCGCCCGGTGCTGTGCATGGGACAGCACTCCAGACCTCGTGGCCAGATCCGCGTGCAGGCCTGACCCGGAGTGCGTGGCAGGACCCAGGGCAGGGCGGCCACAGCAGCCCCTCCTGGCAGGGCACCCTGGAGAAGAAAACTGCGGTGTACACGTACAGCGGAATATTGTTTCAAATAAAGTTCGCTCGATGGGGAAGAGATGAAATAGCTGCCCCCACAGGCAGGCAAGTGTGCTCTTACAGGGGTGCTGAGCCAAGGGCACGAGGCACAGAGGTGGGCACCACCGGACCCACGGATATGAGGCACAAAAGCAGACAAAACCAGGCCATGCTGCCCAGAGTCCGGAGTGGTCACGGGGGACACTGGGGATGGGAGGGGAGCACGCAGGCCCTTCTGGGGCACTGGGAATGCTTTGTGTCTCCATCCACGAGTTGGTTGCTTGGGTGTGTTTGGTTTGAGAAAGTTTAAGCCATGCACTGAAGATGTGTACTTTTCTTTTTAAAAATGTTTTTATTGATTTTTTTAGAGAGAGAAACATTAAGGTAAGAAACATTGATAGGCTGCCTCCTGCACGCCCCCTACTGGGGATCGAGCCCAAAACCCGGGCATGTGCCCTGACCAGGAATCGAACCAGGACCTCTCAGTCCATGGGACGGTGCTCAATCCACTGAGCCACACTGGCTGGATAGATGTGTGCACTTTTCTATGTGTGTATTATACTTAAAAGTTTTGGAAAAAGAGTTAAAGAGATAACGATAGACACACCCAACATTTGTGTCACCAGTGAATCAAGGACTCACGATCAGGAAACCAAACAGTGCGGCCAAGGTGATTTAGGCCGACGCCCTGGGAAGCTGTCCCGGGAAGGAAGAGCCCACTGGGTGCTGACCCTGACCCAGGGACAGAGCCGCCTCCTAGCAAGTGTGGGCGGCTGAGGGGCCACCTAGCGAGGAAAGAAAAGCAGGTAGCCTGTGACTCTTCCACAGCACACTGGATCCTGTCACACCCGAAAGGGTCTCAGGAAAGAAAGTGGGGGCCACAGACTTTGTGTCTGGCCAGGCTGTCCTTCAGGGCCCCTGGAGCTCAGGGAATATGTGTGAGAGTTCCTTCAGGGGACCGTCTAAGGGATGAGCACCAGCCACCTGCTAGATAACAGTGCGTCCAGTGACATGCCAGAGGTGACCGGGAGCAGGGCTCCACTGCTCAGCACTAGTGCCAGGAGGTGGTGTGCAGCTGTGAAGGTGGCAGGTGCTGTCCAAGGTACAAGTGACATGAGAGCGGAGGGGACAGAGTGGGGAGTAGAAGGGGCCTGGCTGTGTGTCTGGGAATTGAGGTGGACAGACCACGTGGTGGCCGTGAGCGTGTTTCGGGCTTACTGGTGAAAGGGGGTGGGGCATGCCCTTCCTCAAAACAAGTGGCCTGAGGTCCCTGAGTGGGACACGTTCTGCCCAGGAGGCTCTGCAGGGAGTGAAGGGGCCAGCTGCTGTGGGGGAGGGGCACCTCACGTTCACCTGGGCACCAGGACGTCTTTCTTTTGGTCCAGCAGTCATACTCCTGGGACTCGAGCCAGGCACACCTTTGCAGGTGTGAGACAATCTAGGCAGGCTTGTGAGTGTCAGAACAAACCAAGGTCTGTCTCTGGGGGGGGGGGGGGCAAGATAAACCAGGAGATGCCCACAGACCTGGACACTGCACCCCTTAAAAACCGGGCATCCTTCTTTTTTCCTGCAGGGAGCTCCCAGGGAGCACCATTAGGACGAAGAGCAGGGGTTGGAGCAGCATTTATGGAGGGGGCGAGGGTAGGAACACCTGTTCTAACTCCTCGAGTTGGGTTGATTGTATGCTGGGAGGAGACCCGAGAAATAAGAGGTTACTCCTCCTAAGGGGTGGATGCTTCAACAGGGAGGGGTTAAGATGTATCAATACAACTACTTGGACTTTGTTACCCATTTAAAACAATGAAATTACAAAACAAAAACAAACACAAATACAAAAACGAGAGTACTTATTTTTCTGTAGATGCTCCTTTTCAGGTTAAGAAACTTCTCTTATTGTTAAGACTATTTTACTGAATTGTTTTATTTAAGCCTTTTTCTGCATGTGTTGCTCTGATCCCATAAGATTGTATCCTTTTATCTGGTAACTTGGTGGAGTACATGAGTACCTGATTGTCTGGAAACATCCCATCTTAGCTGTGACACATTATGTTGCATTATGTTGCTGTATTTGGTTTGTTGATACTTCATTTAGAATTTTTTGCAGCTTTGTTCAGAAGTGAGCTTGGCTTTCAATTGTCCTTCGTCATACTGTCCTCGACTGAAGTTGGGGTGGATTATTCTGGTTTTATAGCTTGAGTTGGGTAATGTTGCCTCTTTTTTTTTTGGTATGTGCCCCTAGCGGGAACCGGGAACCAAACCGGGGACTCTCTGGTCCGCAGGCGGACTCTCCAACTGCTGAGCCAAACTGGGCAGGGCGCCTCCTTTCTATTGTGTAAAAGAGGCTATAAGACTGAGGTTGCATGTTTCTTATGTAGTTTCTTAACCTGGGCCTGGCCTTCGTGTAGACTGATTTTTATATCCCGGTTCAACTCCTTTAATAGTTCTAGATCCACCCCGGCCAATTTTGCTCAGTGGTTAGAGCGTTGGCCCTCGAACCAAAGGGTCTAAGGTTTGATTCTCGGTCAAGGGCACTTAGCTCAGTTGCAGGTTGATACCCAGCCCCCGTAGGTGTCGTATGGGAGGCAACCAGTTGGTGTGTCTCTCACATCAATGTTTCTCTCTCTCCCTTCCTTTCTCCCACTCTATGTAAAAAAAAAATCAATGGAAAAAATATCCTCGGGTGAGGAGTAACCAAAAATAAAAAAATAAAAAAATTGCAGATCCGTTCCGATTTTCCAATCCTGTTTGAATGCGATTTGGTAAGTTGATTTTCTAGGGAGGGATCTGCAGTAGTTACCTGTCACCATGTCACAAATGACACCAACGTTCATTGGCTTTAACAACAACACTGTCATCTCACCGTTTCTGTGGTCCAAGAGTCTGGGCGCAGCTTAGCTGGGTCCTCAGGCTTGGGGCCTCTCACAGGTTGCCATCGAGATGTCACTGGGCCGTGGTCTTATCTGAAGGCCCCATGAGGAAGGGTCCCTTTCCGAATCCACTCATGGTTGTTGTGAGGATTCTGAGGGACTCCCCAACATGACAACTGGCTCGTCAGAGCACACAAGCATGAAAGGAGAGGGAGAGGGAGAGGAAGAGAGGGGGTAAGCAGGAAGGGGGGGGGAGAGAGAGAGAATCATAGTCTCAAACCCTCCTGTCAGAGGCGTCCTTCCGTGATGGTGCTGCGCTCTCTGTCAGAAGCCAGTCACTAGGTCCAGCCCCCCTCAAGGGGCAGGTTACACAACGGTGTGCACCACGGGGGTCATCGCAGAGCCCCCGACCCCACTATCTATGTCCTCAAACGTCTCAGTTTCTTGGTACAAAGGTCATTCTATTTTCTTAATTTTTATATCTTTACTGTGTCTAACATTAAGTTTTCCTTTTCATTCCTACAATTGCTTTTGCCTTTCTGTTTCTTGAGCCATCTCAGCAGAAGTTTATCAGTGTTCACAGTTTGCAGAGCCAGCGCTCGGTCTGGTGGACCATCTCTGTCGTCTGTCTGTTTTCTGCGTCATTAATTTCTGCCGCCATCGCCATCGCGGCTTTCCACGCTCCTCAGGGTGCTTCTGCGGTCCTCTTTCGAGGTTATTGACTTCTTGATTTCTTCCAAGCACAGTTTCTTCATTTTCAGACTTTATTTCTATCTATCGTAAGCCTTTAAGGCCGTGACTGTCCTTGGTTCTGCTGTATAGTATTATATTTTGGTATGTAGTGTTTTCTTTGTTCAGTTCTCAGCATTTAAAATTTTCTGATAGCCCAGCCAGTGTGGCTCAGTGGTTGAGCCTTGACCCAGGCACCAAGACGTCACCGGTTCGATTCCTGGTCAAGACACATGCCCAGTTTGTGGGCCCGGTCCCCAGTGAGGGTCAATCGGTGTTCTCTCTCATTGATATTTCTGTCTCTCTCCCTCTCCCTTTCTCTCTCTCCAAAATCAATAAACAAAAACAAAACATTAAAAAAAAAACACATTCTTTGCCCTGGCCGGTTTGGCTCACCGGTTAGAGCGTCAGCCTGCGGTCTAGAGAGACCCGGGTTCGGTTCCCACTAAGGGCACGTACCTCGGTTGCAGTTTGTCCCCGGCCCTGGTTGGTTGTGTGGATAGCAGCCACTCGATGTGTCCCTTTCATGTCGATGTTTCTCTCTCTCTCTCTCTTCCTCTCTCTTCCTCCCACTCTATCTGTACAAAAAATGTCCTCGGTTGAGGATAAAAAAAATAAATAAATTAAAAAAAACAAAAAAAACAACAACACATTCTTTAAAAAAAAAATTTCTGATATTTTTCTTCTGTGACTCATGAGTGATATAAGTGATATAAAATAAAAAAAATTATTTTCTCAATATATGGGGGTTTTTGGTTAATTATTTTATTATCCTCAACCAAGGATATGTTTATTGATTTTAAAGAGAGAGGAAAAGAGAGAGAGGGAGAGAGAGAGAGAGAGAAATATCCATGTGAGAGAAATAGAGATCAGTTGCATCCCATATGCACCCCTACTGGAGATCAAACCCACAATGTAGCTATGTGCCCTGATAGGGAATTGAAACTGCAACTTTTTGGTGTATGGATGATGCTCCAACCAACTGAGCTCCCCAGCCAGGGCCTAGATTAATTAATTATTTTTTTATCCTCCCCTGAGAACATTTTTTTTTGCATTTACCTTTAGATGGAGCAGGAAGGAGAGAGGAAGGGAGAGACACATCGAGTGGTTGCCACCCACACGACCCCAACCAGGGCCGGGGACAAACTGCAACCGAGGTACATGCCCTTAGCGGGAACCAAATCTGGGTCTCTCTGGTCCGCAGGCCGACGCTCTAACTGCTGAGCCAAACCGGCCAGGGCCCTAGATTAATTTTTATCTTCATCTGCCTTTGGGTAGAGGACACAGTCTGTATGCTGCTAACTCTGTTTTTGAGACTTAAATTACATCACGTCGCTGTCCCCTGGCTTCTGTTGCTGTCAGGAAGTTGGCTGCCAGTCCTTCCAAATGTCGGTAGTATGTTTTCTCACTGGCTGCTTTAAAAAAAATTTTTTTTTTTTTTACTGATTTTTTAGAGAGGGGGGTAGAGAGAGAGAGATAGAAACATCAATGTGAGAGAGAAACATCCATCGACTGCCTCCTGCACGCCCCCTACTGGGGATCAAGTTGCAACCCGGGTATGTGCCCTGACCGGAATCGAACTGGGATCTCTCAGGCAATGGGACGACGCTCAACCCACTGAGCCACACTGGCCAGGCTCTCTGGCTGCTTTTATAGTCTCTTTATCCCTTGTGTTCTTCAGTTTCACTGTGGCATCTCTAGGGTGATTTCTTTTATTTGTCTTGCTTGGGATTCAGTATGCTTCCTGAAGATAAAGTTTTGTGTCAGCGGTTCTGGAGAACATTCGGCTGCTATTTTGTTGACTTTTGCTCCCACCTTATGCTTGACTTACACAGCCCTCCAAGCCTCTTGACCTCTTGTTCCTGTTGTTTAGTCGGTTTTTATTTCTGCATTCTCAGTAATTTCTCTGGCTTTCTCTTCCCGTTTTCCAGCCCAATCTTCATCTCTGTCTAATCTGCTATTTAACCTGCTTATTCAGCTTTTCATTTTGGTGATTACATTTTTCATTCTTAAACGTTTTCTTTGGTTCTTTCCAAATCTGCTTCTTCTTTTGCTTTGTGTTCTTTTCTTTGCCTATTTCAATTTCCTCTTTTATCTCTAAATATACTTATTTTATATACTGTAACTAATGAAACCAAAACAATAGTACCAGATATAATACCAAAGTCTCAGTTCCTTGAGGTTGCCTGCCACTGCTTGTCCTTCTGCCTGTCACTCCCTGAAGCTGGTTTCTCATGTGCTTTGTCCCTTTGGACTGTGGACTTACACCGGGTGAGCTTTGTGTGAGGATTCCCGCAGGGCACCTGGAGCGAGTCTCCCGGGACAGGCCCTGCTTCTGGGAGGAGCCCGGGAGTGGGACTGAGCTGGAACCAATTCGGGTTAATTTCCTGGACTCACAGAGGGGACTGCTAGAGATGCAATCCACAGAGAAGGAAAAGAACCCCAAAATCAGGCTCTGAGATTGAAGACATTGCTGGTGGTCAGGTGAATCTACACAGCTCCTGATGCATAAAGCAACACCGAAAGCCGAGGGGATATGCTAGATTCAGGTCTAAGTGACTAAGCAGCTGAGCTCTCCTGGGGGACATAGCCCGGCCTGAACCGCCTCGTAGAAGACAAGTGTCAAGTGTCATAACTGGGGGTCCAAAGCTGGGAAGCCCCTTGCACCCTCAGCCCATCAGTACCAACTGCTCTAACCAGTTTGAGACACAGGTGCAAAATGTGTCTCAGATTTTGTCCTCAGTGAATTTAACTTTCTGTTGCCTCCTCTCTCATCCATCCAACAGAGGATTTCTGCTATCTCAGCATAGGCAGACTCAGTCACTATTTATAGAGTTTTCTTCAAATAACATTGAAAAAATATTTTTTTTATTGATTTTTAGAGAGAGAGGGGAAAGGAGAGAGAGGAATGATAGAAACATCGGTGAAAGAGACACATCCATCTATTAGCTGACTCCTGCATGCCCCCACTGGGACTCGAGCCTGCAACCCGGCCATGTGCCCTGACCAGGAATCGAACCGGTGACCTCTGGTCCATGGATTGATGCTCAAGCACTGAGTCACACCAGCTGGGCCAAATAACATTTTTGGAGCTGAAAAACTACCATATATATGCAATACATGGTGTATAAAGAGCATGATTTTTTAAAAAAGGTGATTAGTAGTATTAAGTTAAAGAGCATGACTTTGGGGGGAAGATGATTATTACATCTTGGTATGTCAAAGTTCAGAACTAGAAGATAAATGTGAAAGAGACCATGATTAGGCACCTACAAGGTGTTATCCTTGGGGCTCTGTCCATCCGAGGTTGTCTTCTTGCCAGTGGCCTCCCACCCCCTTGTGATTTTGTGTCCTGTGAGGCAGTGGTCCCAACTTTCCGTCTCTCCTTGGTTCTGATTCCGAAAGCCCAGGCACCCGGCCTCAACACGCCCCTTCTGGACCCACAGGCCTTCCTCCTGTCCTCCTGTCTCCTCGGTGACCCCTGGAACCCCATTTCCCCTGCGCCCCACACCCGCCCCCCGCCAGGCACTGGTTGAACCTCCGTGATTCCACCTCCCAGGTCATGTACTCACAATCCCCCGCCCCCACAGGCGCACGTGGTGACTCCAGTGCCCCCTGAAGGCCTCTGTGCCTCAGCCCTGCCCGCATCACCTCTGTCCCCTGCGATGAATCTGAAGTTATATTTCAACAGCCCCCTGCTCTGATCCCCTGCGGTGACACCCCGCGGATGCCCTCCTCTGCCTCCCGCGCCAGGCTGCCGCCACAGCCGGCTCCAGGCTCCTCCCGAGCTGCGGCTGCCTTGGCCCCTGGCACACCTTTCTCGGGAACACTCCTCCCCCCTGCGGCCGAATTCCCGCTCCTCCTCCGCCTCGCTGTCACTGCTGGGACGCGTTTTCCTATCCCCGCTGTGAGTGAGGGCACACGCACGAGCACACACTCCTGCACGAGCACACACTCCTGCACACACACACGTGCCTTCAACACTGAGGTGGACTCCTGTGTGCTCTTTTCAACCTGCATCTTTCAGTTCACGTGGCATGGCCGACCTCTGCCACTTGCGCTTGTCCCTCAGCGAAGACCACGAGGGTTGCCCTTGAGTCTTCGTGTGGTGGCAGGTGTATCAGCCAGCCCTGCCGAGGGATGCTGATTCTGTCTCCATCCCATCATCCATAGAGGGGCCGTCCCGGTACGGTGCGGCCCTGGTCACCCTGCTGCAGACAGTTCTGGGGGTGGATAGCTGTGCACAGGGTCTGCACATTGGGAAGACCCGGGGCCCACGCTGCCAACTCACCCTCTGGAAGGATCACACTGTTGACACTCACCCCAGTAGCACTGGAAACAATGACACCCTTCTAGGTGCATAATGGTTTTTTCATTTTTTCTTTTTTCTCATTTTGAAATCCAACACGCTAAGATGTCATATTCTACATCTCACTGTGAAATGCGACAGTGGCGTAATCAAGTTTGTTAAGGTCAGCGGTGAAAATAGATGGCAGGTGTCTGGCTGGTCTGGCTCAGTGGTTGAGCGTCGACCCTGCACCAAGAGGTCACTGGTTTGATTCCCGGGCAGGGCACATGCCCAGGTTGTGGGCCAGATCCCCAGTGGGGGGCATGTAGGAGGCGGCCAATCAGTGTTCTCTCTCATCGATGTTTCTGTCTCTCTCTCCCTCTCCCTTCCTCTCTCTCTAAAATCAATAAAGAAAAAATATTATTTAAAAAAAGAGAAAGTAGATGGCAGGTGCCAGGCCTGTCCTCTGTGAAGGTGTCGGGGTCCACCACAGGCTCAAGGCCGAGATCATGGGTGACAGTGACTCTGGCAGGCGACTTCCCTTCTCTCCGTCACAGGCTCTGTCCCTCTTGTCCTGCCCGGGAGCCTGTGAGGATTGGTAAGGTCACGTGTGGAAGAAAGCACTTTGCAGAGAGCCGTGCGCACACAATGCACCTGCTGTGTGTTGGAGAAGTGACGTCACACACGGTGGCATGTGGTGAGCCCAGCCGGCCCGCCCCGGGGACAATAGCACTTAGAAAAAAGTGGCTCAGATGGGCAGGCGCCACAGTGGGGAGGGAGCAAGAACAGAAGCAAGGGCTGAACTCTGCCGTGAGCCCGTGGACACCCGACCAGGGTCCCACGTGCCTCACATGCTGGGGTGGGCTCTCCTGCGCTCCCCTGGGGTGCAGACGAAGGAGGCCGTGGGTTTTGCCCATCCCTGTTACCGTCTGTCTGGAAGAGGCATGGTGGCACTACAGCTGGGCGTCTCGCCATGTCCGGTGCGGTTCTGGAGCACCGTAGAGGCTGGTGTATTGGCATTAGCGGTGCTACCCGCCCGCACCCAAACTGGGTGTCTGCCTGTCATCACCGTACGGCACTGCGTTTCTGTGCCAACTTTGGGTTTTCCTTGTTGCTGAATCATTTCATGGCTCAGCAAATCTGAGAGTAGCATCTCTTCTTCCTCTGAAAGCCACCAGTCTGAGAGCAGCTGCAGCTGCTGGCTCTTGAGTTCACTTTGTGGCATTTAGGTGGCTGCTTGGCAGGAGCAGGTAAGGCTACCTGTCCTTCTGGTCTCGTGTCCTGAGGCTGCTCAGACGTGAGGGCTGCATCTGGGAATCCCTGGATGAAAGCTACGCCAGGGACTTGGCAGGGTGGCTTCAGGGTCAGGCTACTGGTAGGCGGGCCTGTCTCGCTTTGCTGTCGGGGAGGCCAGTGGGCTCAGAGGGGATAGTCTCCCTTTCTCAGCCGTTTTGTTTATTGCCATTTGCATGGGGGAGGGGTTACACATATGTTTGTGGCCTTTTGAAAATAAGTTTTAAAATATGCCATCACATTTAGGATAGGACAGGTTTATTTAACAACAATGATTTAGCCAATGACTCTTTTTCTTTCTTTCTTTCTTTTTTTTTAAACTCATCTTTATTGTTGACTGTATTGCATGTTTCTCCCTTTTTTCCCCATTGACCCCCTCCTCCCCATCCCGCCCCCTCCTGCCTTCCTCACACTATTGTTGGGGTCCATTGGTTGTGCATATATGCATAGAAGTTCTTTGGTTTATCTCATCCCGCCCTCCCTCCCCCCTTCCCTTTGAGGTTCATCAGTCTAACAACCAATTTGTACTTCTTAATCCCTTCATCTTTTTCACCCATCTCCCCAGCCCCCTCCCATCTGGC
The DNA here is from genome assembly GCF_014108415.1 of Molossus molossus. Lineage (NCBI taxonomy): Eukaryota > Metazoa > Chordata > Mammalia > Chiroptera > Molossidae > Molossus > Molossus molossus. The sequence continues at coordinate 5,698,621 of NW_023425388.1, read as the reverse complement.
AAGCAACAAAAAGTTCTCTGTATCTGAGTCTGTTTCTGTTCTGCTTGCTCATTTTGTTTGTGGATTCAATTGTTGATAGATATGTATTAATTGTCATTTTATTGTTCATATTTTTGTTCTTCTTTGCCTTCAAGAAGACCATTCAACATTTCATATAATACTGGTTTGGTGGTGATGAATTCCTTTAGCTTTTTTTTGTCTGGGAAACTCTTGATATGGCCATCGATTCTCCTTGACTATCTCTTGCCACTCCCTTCTGGCCTGCACAGTTTCTTTTGAGAAATCAGCTGACAGTCTTATGGGAGCTCCTTTGTAGGTAATGGACTGCTTTTCTCTTGCTGCTTTTAAGATTCTCTCTTTGTCTTGAACCTTTTGCATTTTGATGATGATGTGTCTTGGTGTGGACCTCTTTGGGTTCAACTTGTTTGGGACTCTGTGTGCTTCCTGGACTTGTATGTCTGTTTCCTTCACCACGTTAGGGAAGTTTTCTTTCATTATTGTTTCAAATAGGTTTTCAGTTTCTTGCTCTTGCTCTTCTTTTTCAGGCACCCCCATGATGCAAATGTTGGCACGCTTGAAGTTGTCCCAGAGGCTCCTTACACTGTCCTCATTTTTTTGGATTCTTTATTCTTTTTGCTGTTCTACTTGGGCGTTTTCTGCTTCCTTATATTCCAAATCGATGGTTTGCTTCTTGGCTTTACCTACTCTACTATTGATTCCCTGTAAATGATTCTTTATTTCAGTTAGTGCATCCTTAATTTTGACTGGCCCTTTTTTATGTTGTTGATATTCTCACTGAGTTCCTCAGAGGTCTCCTTAAGTTCCTTGAAGGTCTCACTAAGTCCCCTGTATGTCTCACCAAGTTCCCTGAGCAACCTTATAACCTGTGTTCTGAACTCTACATCTGTTAGATTGTTTATCTCCATTTTGTTTAGTTCTTTTCCTGGAGTTTTGTTCTTTTCTTTCACTTGGGACATATTCTTTGTCTACTTATTTTTGCTGCTTCTCTGTGATTGTTTCTATGTATTAGGCAGAGTTGCTATGCCTCCTAGGCTTTGTAGGGTGGCCTACTGTTGTAGGTGTCCTGTAGGATCCAGTGGCACAGTCTCCCTGATCACCTCAGCTGGGCCCTCGTGGTGCACCCCTAGTGTGGACTGTACACCCTTCTCTTGTAATTGAATCTTGATTGCTGTTGGCACATCAGTGGGAGGGGTTTACTCAGGCTGATCAGCTTCAAGGACTGGCTGTGTCCACTAGCCACTGGCCTCTGACTACCTTGGGGATTAGCTGTGCAGGGCCCACCACACAGAGCAAGACTTACTTCAGCAGGGCTCTGGTACCCACTGAGTCCTCTCATTGAGTGTGTCACTTCTGGAGGTGGTTGGCTGGTGGTGGTTCGATGTGGTCTGAAGGTGTCCACTGGGTGTGCTGGCTCTGGGGCAAGGTCAGCCACTCACTGTGCTCTATCCAGGGCCACCTGGCATAAGCTACAAAGTGATCTGCAGATGGCTGCTTCTTGTGCTGGGCTTGGAGGTGTCCAGGAAAAGCCAAGTTGTGAACCAAGGCTGGCTGCTTCTAGTGCCCGGCCTGGGGCCACTTAACGAGAGGTATGGGCTCGCTGAGACTGGCCCCTCTGGATCCCCGGCTCCACACCGCTCTTGTGGGCCGCTGGGTGGCACAGGGCCCTATGGAGCCCCGGTCCTGCCGCTGGTGGCTGGGGAGTGCTGCTGCCCAGTGGGCTCAGCTCCTGCTCAGCCTTTGCTGTAGTTTTTTTGGGGGGGAGTAGAGGGGTAGTTCTCTGCTGCTTGTCTGTGCTTCTGTTGCCTGGGGATGTCTGCCTGCTCCCCAGCCTCTGTTGCTGGGGGTATATCTCGACTCTGATCGGGCTGCTACTGCAGGGGATGGTGCTGGGCTCCTGGCCATTTGTGGTTTCTGCAACAGGCACCTGGACAGCTCCGCTGCTGTGCACTGGTCTGTGTGGACCCAGGGTGTCCACTGGCCAGATGGTGCCAGGTGCACTGGTGGGCTCAGGTACCAGATGTTGCTTGTTTGAGAGATTTTAGGAAACTCTGAAGCAGGATCCAAGACAGGCCAATCCTATGATAAAGCCTTTGGAAACAGCTTGGGTGGGCCTGAAAGTTGGGTGGGGCAGGGCCTCAGGGAATCACCAGGGCAGGGCAAACAGTGTGAGCCAGGTTTCTGGAGTCCCAGATATGGCAGCCATCTGTCTTCTCTGTGGGGGAAGGGTTCACCAAAGGCAAAACAGCCTCCACCAGCACGTCTGTCCAGGAGAAAGCTGCCCCTCCAGCCCTCGTCTGGAGGCCAAACAGCTAAGTTCTTCCCTGTTCTCTGGTGCCCCTCAAGCTGCCTCTTCCCGGAGCTCAGAGGGAGTGGGTCTGAGTAAGTCCATGCGCGGGCCCTTTAAGAGGAGCTGCCTGCGGCTCCAGCCGCCTCAGCCTCCCTCAGCCTCAGTTCCCGCTGGTTTTACAGCCAGAAATGATGGGGATTCTCTTCCTGGCATTGGGACCCTGAGCTGGGCACCTGGTGTGGGACAGGGACCCCTCAGTCCTCAGGGAGGACCTTCCCAGCCGAGGTATCCTCCTGATTTTTATCTGACGCACATGTGGGTATGGGACCAACCCGTCCACCTCTGACCTCCTGCCAGTCTTGATGTGGCTTCTTTAATCTCGTAGTTGTAGGACTTCCATCCAGCTCGATGTCAGGCGGTTCTGAATGATGGTGGTGGTGTAGTTTTGTTGTAATTTTGATGTGGTTGTGGGAGGACGCGATACTGCATTTACCTGCACCTCCATCTTACCCACCTCTCTCTTTTTCTATTTTTGATCCTCACCTCAGGATATTTCCCCATTGATTTCATTTACTTATTTTTAGATACAGTAGGGGGGAAGGAGAAACATCGCTGTGAGACACACATCGACTGGCTGCCCTCTGCATGACTCCGACCAGGGCCAGGGATCAAACCCACAACCCGGGCAAGCGCCCTCGACTGGGAATTGAACCCGCAACCCTTTGATCCACGGGCTGACGCTCTAATTGCTGAGCCAAACGGGCCAGGGAGCCAATTACTCTTTATTCCCACTCCCATGCATCCGCCAAACGCTGGCACGAGCACGTAGGTGGAGAGGCACCGCTGCCCGGAGCGCTGCGGGAGTCTGGGCAGCGGCCGGGGCCCTCAGAGCGGCTGTGTCCCGCGGGGTGCTGTCCACACGTGGGACACGGAGTGTGTTAATGCACAGCAGGAGCTTCCTACAGGCTGGTGGTTTGGTGACAGAGATGGGCAGGGGGGCTGGGGGACAGAGCAAGGCAGACTGACAGAGTATGAAAAAGGGGGGCTTCTTATACATAAGGGTTCTTAGGAAAATCGAGAAATTTGAGAAGATGGAAACGGAAGTGATAATAACTAATTGTTTGTACTTGGCCATTTAGCAGTCCTTGAAGCTCATTTCCAGAAAGGGTTCAGTTTCTTCTTCCAAAGTTTACAGAAGGCATAGGAAATTGGAAGCATTTAATAATTTTGTCATTTTTTTGTAACTTGTGGTTATATTGTATTTCCAGGAATGGGTTAGCTTCTTTTTTTAAAATTAAGAAATATGAAAACAGATAAACTGTTGAATTCCCATACCTACCATCCAGTGGAAGAATTAGCCACGTAGAATCATCTGAAGCCAGAGAGTTGGTGAAATCAAAAACTTCCAAAACGTCTAACTTGCAAACGGAAAAGGGCGACGGGAGGGAACGCGCCCGCAGAGCCGTGTTGGCTGAGCTGCGCTGGCCCTGTGGGCCGGGAGCCCTGGCGGCTGGCCTGGGGTCCGAGGCGCCGGCCGCCAGCGCTCACATGGGGTCACGGAGCACGGGAAGGAGCGTAAGACCTCTCCGTGAGGTGCTTTTACACTGATTGGATGTTGAAAGGACAGTATTTTGGATATATTGGGTTAAATAAAATTTATTATTAAGGTACATTTGCCTATTCTTTTCACTCCTCCGTGTGGCCGCTGGAATGCGTTAAAGTGGCAGGTGTGACTCTGGCGCGTGTCATGCTCCCACTGGACGGGCGGTCGTGATTCTAAGCATCCTCTCTGGGAGGGCTCTGTGACCTGGGGCACATCCTCCACCTTCTCACCTGTTTCACCCACACTCTACTAGGAAAGTAAGACAAGGAAAATAGATAAGTGGTGGAAAAGAGAAGTGAAATTGTCTTCTTTCACAGGTGTGCAAAGTCCTAAGGAATCTACAATAAGCAACAACTAATAGGTGAGTTTAGTGCACTTACAGGATACAGGTCCATGCAATACAGTCAGTGTTATTTCTACATACTGGATTGGACAATTAAAATCTAATAGAACACCATTTACAGTAGCATAGAAAATACAAAATTAAAAAAAATATATATGAAATTCTTAGGGATAAATAGAACCAAAAAATGTGCCAAAAGAAATTAAAGAAGGCCTATATAAATGGGGAGATACACTATGTTTTGTTTAAAGCTTATCTTTATTGTTGAATGTATGACAGATGTTTTCCTCTTTTTCCCCCATTGACCCCCTCCTTTCCAGTCCCACCCCCATCCTGTCTTCCCCACACTGTTGTTTATGTCCATTGGTTATGCATATTTGTAGAGAAGTTCTTTGGTTTATCTCATTCTGCCCTCCCTCCCCTCTTCCCTTTGAAGTTCATCAGTCTAACAACCAATTTGTACTTCTTAATTCCTTCATCTTTTTCACCCAGCCCCCTCCCATTTGGCAAGCAACAAAAAGTTCTCTGTATCTATGAGTCTGTTTCTGTTGTGCTAGCTCATTTCGTCTGTAGATTCAATTGTTGACAGATATGTAGTTATTGACATTTTGTTGTTTTTCTTCTTCAAGAAGACCCTTCAACATTTCATATAATACTGGTTTGTTGGTAATGAACTCCTTTAGCTTTTTCTTGTCTGGGAAACTCTTGAGATGTCCATCGATTCTAAATGATAGCTTTACAGGATAGCATCATCTTGGTTGTAGGTCATTGCTTTTCATCACTTTGAATATCTCTTGCCACTCCCTTCCGGCCTACAAAGTTTCTTTTGAGAAATTGGCTGACAGTCTTATGGGAGCTCCTTTGTAGGTAACTAACTGCTTTTCTCTTGCTGCTTTTATGATTCTCTCTTTGTCTTTAACCTTTTGCATTTTGATGATGATGTGTCTCAGTGTTGACCTCTTCGAGTTCATCTTGTTTGGGACTCTGTGCTTCCTGGACTTGTATGTCTGTTTTCTTCACCAAGTTAGGGAAGTTTTCTGTCATTATTTTTTCTAATAGGTTTTTTTTTTTTTTTTTTTTTTATCCTCACCCGAGGATATTTTTCCATTTTTTGTACAGATAGAGTGGGAGGGAGAGAGAGAGAGAAACATTGACGTGAAGGGACACATCGAGTGGCTGCCACCCGCACGACCAACCAGGGCCGGGGACAAACTGCAACCGAAGTACGTGCCCTTAGCGGGAACCGAACCCGGGTCTCTCCGGACCACAGGCCGACGCTCTAACCGCTGAGCCAAACTGGCCAGGGCTCTAATAGGTTTTTAATTTCTTGCCCATTCTCTTCTCCTTATGGCACCCCATGATGTGGCACCCCATGGTAAGCTTGAAGTTGTCCCACAGGCTTCTTACACTATCCTCATTTTTTTTTTTTGCATTCTTTTTTCTTTTGGGTCCCCTGATTGGGTGTTTTTTGCTTCCTTATATTCCAAATTGATGGTTTGCTTCTCGGCTTTGCCTACTCTACCATTGATTCCCTGTAAATTATTCTTTATTTCAGTTAGTTTGCTCATCTCCATTTTGTTTAGTTCTTTTCCTGGAATTTTGTTCTGTTCTTTCACTTGGGATATGTTTCTTTGTCTCCTCATTTTGGCTGCTTCTCTGTGATTGTTTCTATGTATTAGACAGAGTTGCTATGTCTCCTAGGCTTCGTAGGGTGGCCTATTGTTGTAGGTGTCCTGTAGGTCCAGTGGCATATCCTCCCTGCTCACCCCAGCTGGGCCCTCGAGGTGCATTCCTGGTGTGGACTTTACACCCTTCTGTTGTAATTGAGTCTTGATTGCTGTTGTCACATCAATGGGAGGGATTTACTCAGGCTAATCAGCTTCAAGGATTGGCTGTGCCCACTGACCACTGGCCTCTGGACTCCCTGGGAGGATCTGCGATGTAGGGGCCCAGCACACAGAGCAAGACTTACTTCAGCAGGGCTCTGGTAACCTCTGAGTCCACTCATTGAGTGTGTCACTTGTGGAGGTGGTTGGGTGGTGGTGCTTCGCTGTGGTCTGAAGCTGTCCACCAGGTGTGCTGGCTCTGGGGCAAGGTCAGCTTCTGCCTGTGTTCTCCCCGGGGCCACCCAGCATAAGCTACAAAGTGGTCTGCAGATGGCTACTTCTTGTGCTGGGCTTGGAGGTACCCAGGAAAGGCCAAGTTGTTAACCAAGGCTGACTACTTCTAGTGCCAGGCCTGGGGCCACTTAATGAGAGGTATGGGGCTCGCTGAGACCAAATGCTGCTTGTTTGAGAGATTTTAGGAAAATCTGAAGCAGGATCCAAGACAGGCCAATCCTATAGTAAAGCCATTGGTAACAGCTTGGGTGGGCCTGAAGGTTGGGTGAGGCAGGACCTCAGGGAATCACCAGGGCGGGGCAAACAGCATGAACCAGGTTGCTCCCAGATATGGCGACAGTTTGCTGTCCCAGGGAAGAGCTCACCAAAGCAACATCAGCCTCCGCCAGCAGGTCTGTCCAGGAGAAAGCTGCCCCTCCAGCTCTCACCCCAATGCTAAACAACTCGGTTCTTTCCAGTGTGTCTCTGGTGCCTTTCAAGCTGTCTCCCCAATGCTAGAGCCCAGAAGGAGTGAGTCCAAGTAAGTCTGTGTGCTGAGTCCGTGTACGGGCCCTTTAAAAGGAACCGCCTGGGCCCTGGCCGGTTCTGCTCAGTGGTTAGAGCAGCGGCCCATGGAACAATGAGTCTTGGGTTTGATTCCAGTCAAGGGCATGTACCTTGGTTGCGGTTCGTCCCCAGCCTTGGTCGGGGTCCTGCAGGAGGCAACCAATCGATGTCTCTCTTTCTCTCTCTCCACCTCTCTCCCATTCTATCTGATGATAAATGGGAAAAAAAAAAAATTCTCACCCTGGCCAGTTTGGCTCAGCAGTTGGAGTGTCATCCCGCGGACCAGAGTTCTGGGTTCGGTTCCTGCCAAGGGCACGTACCTTGGTTGCAGTTTGTCCCTGGCCTTGGTTGGGGTTGTGAGGGTGGCAACCAGTTGATGTGTCTCTCTCACATCGATGTTTCTCTCTCTCTCTTCCTCCTACTCTCCCTCCCGCTCTATGTGAAAATAAATGCAAAAATGTTCTCAGTGAAGATTAAAAAAAAAAAAATCCTCGAGTGAGGAATAAAAATAAATAAATAAGAGGAGCTGCCTGGGGCTCCAGCCGCCTCAGCCTCAGTTCCTGCTGGTTTTACAGCCAGAAGTGATGGGGGCTTCTCTTCCTGGCACTGGAACCCTGGGCTGGGGGCCTGGTGTGGGACAGGGACCCTTTGCTCCTCAGGGAGGACCTTCCCAGCCGAGGTGTCCTCCTGGTATTTATCTTTCACACGTGGGTGTGGGACCAGCCACCCACGTCTCCACCCTTCCTTCCAGTCTCGATGTGGCTTTTTGAATTCCGTAGTCGTAGGACTTCCATTCAGCTCGATGTCAGGTGGTTCTGAATGATGGTTGTTCTGTAGTTTAGTTGTAATTTTGATGTGGTTGTGGGAGGAGGCAAGTGCACCTTTACCTAAGCCGCCACCATGACCGGAAGTCCGAGATATACTATGTTAATGAACCAGAGGACCCAATGTTACTCATGTGTCAGTTCTACCGAAACTGACATGGAGATTCAGTGCGATCACAATCATGATCCGGGCAAGGTTTTTCTGGTTGTTTGTTTGTTTTTTAGCAATTTACGCTTATTCTAAAATGTACATGGAAATCCAAAGACCTAGAATAGCCAGAATAGTTTTGAAGAGGCCAACAAAAGACGACCTGGTTTTAGGACTGTCTGTTGCTCCAGTCATCTGGACACGGTGCAAAGGTGTGCACGAAGAGCAGTGGACTCCAGAAACAAACCCACGCGTTGATAATCAGCCAGTTTCCAACACAAGTAGCAGCGTGATTCGACGAGGCAGTGATGTGTTTTCAGGAGATGGTGCCAGCTGACTGGACACCCATATGCCGGAACAGTGGACCTTTGTCCTACTTCTTCCCACGGTACCAAAAACTGAACTCAAAGTGGGTCACACACCTACAACTACAAGAATTATAAAATAAAAATGCGGTGTATACATACAGTGCAGTGTTATTCAGCCTTAAAACAAATATGCTTATGACATGGAGGCACTCGGAGGATATCACGCTGAGTGAAACCAGTCAGTCACAAAGGTCAGCTGTGCGATTCCACTTATACGAGGTGCTCAGAGGAGTCAGGTTTACCGAGACAGAAAGTAGATGGTGGGTGCCAGGGTCCCGGGGGAGGGCGGCAGGGAGTTAGTGTTCAATGAGGACAGGGTTTCAGTTGGGGAGTTAAAAAGTTCTGGAGATGGCCGGTGGTGATGGTTGTACCACAGTGTGAAAGTGCTTAATGTCACTGAGCTGTGCACTTCAAAATGGTTAAAATGGTGCATTTTCTGTATATTTCACCACAACGTAAAACAAACAAAAAGTACTCACGCTGGCCAGTGGACCTGGCGTTTCACTTTGTTGATCACAGCCTCAGGTCATGCTGGAGGGAGGGAGGGGCTGGCTGTCCTGGAGGGGAGCCCAGTGTGCAGGGTTTCACGGGGTTGGGGAGGGAGCAAGAGGGCCGATGAGGTTGCAGAGCTGCCGCCTGGGAGGCTCTGGGAGGGACGGAGCTGGTGTCCAGAGGGGCCAGCGGCCTGGGGCTGTTTCGATCTGAAGGGCAGGAGCATGGTGGGAGGAGCCCATCTTCAGTGGCTCCGGAGAGCCTGCAGGGAGGTTGAAGTTGCCTTGCGGTCCTTCCTGGGGTTTGTTCATTTGTGAGCCATCTGTGGGGCCTGCTTATCAGGCAGTGGGAGGCCCCAGCCTGGGAAGGCCCCGATAGGCCACAGCCTTGGTGTTTGCTGAAGGTAGTGGAATATTCAATTCACGGGAAATAAAATTCGGTCATAATGGTCAGTTCCCCTGATGGGCATGAGTTTGGTTACGTGTAAGTACATGTGTTTGTGCCTTTCACTTTTAGGCCTTCAAGGTGAAAACCCCTAAGGACGATTACTCCCACTGGCTGAGCCGACCTTGAGCCTCGGTAAGTTAGGAGAAAGAGGCATGAGTGGGTTGTGCATGCGTGCGTGTGTGTGCGTGTGTGTGCGTGTGTGTGTGTGTGTGTGTTTCTGTTTCCTGGAGCAGCCCTGGAGTGTGTCCCGCCCCTGTGATCTGGGCACAGCGCTTGCTGGCAGACACAGAAGTCCATCTGCCTTGAGAGCCAGGCTCTCTGAGTAAGCTTCAGTGACATTGAAGGACCTTGTGGAGCAGTTGGGCCTTAGTGCATGTTCATTGATTTTCTTAAAGTGGTATATACTTTGAAGTTTTCTTACAGCCAAAGGATATTTCTTAATCAGTTCTCATTTGTCCAAAATCCAAATGAAAAAGTTCAGGTATGTGGTCTCCCCTCCTGTTCTTCCCTGTAGGGGTGAGCTGAGAGCCCAGGCTAAAGATACTGCTGGGTCCCAGGGTGTCTGCAGGGGTGCAGCAGTGGGTGTCACCCCAGCAGAGCTGGACCTGGCTTTTGTTAGCAGACCCTGAAGTCCGAGAGTCTCTTTGAGATGGACATAGCTGTCCAGTTTAGACGTCCAGGGCTGACTTGTGGCCCCGAGGTCTGTGGTCTGTGTGCATGTTTGCCAGGAGGAGGGCCCGGTCAGCCATGGGGTGGTCAGCTCCTGTGGGGCACTCCCCTGGGGGTGCGCGTGGGGGTAACTAGTTCAGTGGACCTGAGGGCTCTGTCCTCAGGCCCATCCCACAGAGTGGCCTCCAGTTACCTGGGCCCTCTCTTCGGTCCTCTGTGTCCCGGCTCTGGGGACCCTTCTTTTAGGCTCCATGCTGACCGCCTCCCTCCTGCACCCGCACTCATTCTGAGATCTACTAGTATTAGGTGAGTGAGCGACCGGTTCCTTTATATTAGTTACACCTTGACAGGTGGCCTCCTGCCATTTCTTCTGTAGGTCTGGAGTCATCTGTCTTTTAAAGTGCTTTCTGGGGAGAGCGGGTCCCAGCCACCATGCCTGGAGGTTGCACGTTTGACTTACAGTTTCTAGTTCGTGGGCATGCAGTTCAAGTCCCTCTGTGATCATTACAACGAACAGTGTGCTGATAGCCACCACTGCTGAACACACACAGCTTTGGGGATACGAGTTGGGGTGATGCAGCCTGATGCCAATCTCACACTTTTTATATTTGTGGTCATGACTTGTTTAAAATAATGTTGCTGAAATAAATGAACTGAGCACTACAGTACTACCTTAGTTTTTAAATTAAAATAGCAATTTTCTTATGAGTGCCTATGTAGTAACTGTTAACATAAATGTGATACAAGCGGCAGCTCCCAGTACCCTATGGGTCTCATCTCCAACATTCTGAATCAAAACTGTTTGCTTTCTTCCCTCATTATTGATTTAATACACAGTTTATGGTTTCAGCTGTTCAATGTTGCAAGCTACTATTGTGCGCAAAAGAAATCACAGTTACATTGTATACTAGGGTTGCACTCCGAGTACTTCCTTTCTTTTCCTGTTGGATTATCATCAGCAACAGCTGGAGGATGCTCGGGACGGAGAGGATTCTCTCCTTTGCAGCTGGCAGGGATGCTGGGGCCCAGGGCACAGCCTGTGGTGCCGCAGGGGCTGTGGGTGGTGCCGAGAGCCTGGTGATCTGTGAGGCGCATTGCGTGTGCACAGCAGGCGTGTTCCTGCGGAGAGTGGCCCGGGGTCGCTAGTCATCAGCCGGAACTCTCCCCGAAAGATGGAGTTTGGGGAGATTGGAGGTGGACATCAGTCTGCTCTTCCTGGTTTTTGGGAATGGGACCTCACTGTCCTGTAACTGTTGAGGGCCGGGAAGAAGGGGAAGAAGAGGAATGGCGAGTTGAAGACATTGTGCTTTTTAGGACTCGTAATAGCCATGGATCGATCCCCAGAGCAGATTCAGAACCGAGCATCCGGTGAGGTGAACCCACATCCACACAACAAACCATTATATATACACAACCTAACTCTTTCCAGAGGCAGGAAAGAGACAGCAAAACTGACCAGCAGCCCCTGCCCCCCACGCTAGTAGTCATCAATGCTGAAATAGAGAAAACACTCATTTATGACTTGAGTGCCTCTCCAAAGAGGATGTTCAGATGTCGAATGAACGTGTGAAAAGGTGTGCGACTCATTCATCAGACACATGAACATTTAAAACCACAGGTGTGATGTACGCAGCACCAGAATGGCTAAAATGAAGAGGACAGCCAGTGGGGAGCTCACATATTGTGAAGGCTGTAACCTGATCCACTCCCTTTGGAAACCCATTGTTATTGTACTGTTGTCATTATTATTATGCACGTGGGCTCGGGGCTGGGCACTTTTAGAATTCCTCATCGGTCCATTCTCTTCCCATCCTTACGGAGCAAATCTTATCTGTGTTTGTCAGATGAGGCCCAAGCTCCGGAGAAGCGTATTGCCTGCGCTTACACCCTAAGGGGCCACTCTGGTCTTCAGAACCCCTCCACTGTGCCCTGAGGGGGGTCCACCTGTCCCTGCCGGGTCCTGGTGCCCGGGTAGACACTGCCATCATGTCACGTGCCAGCCAGCCCAGCGGCAGGGAGGATCTTTGTCGGCCAGAGTCGTGTGTGGACCACGCGGCTCTGGGACCTCAGTGCCCCTGGGGGTCCGCTCAGCGTGGCTCTCAGCAGCCAGCATATCCAGTGCCTGTGCTCATGGCCCTTCACTGACAAATGGTGGGACAGAGCGTCGCTCCTATGTCACTATTACTACAATTTCAGCTCATTCTTATTTTCTACTAAATTTTTTTTTTTTTTTTTGCTAATTTTAAGGCGACTTTAACATTTTCCTTAGTCTTTCTTAGATACTAATGTTAGAACAGGGCCTTTCTTGTGGCTTATTTCGCGGGCTCCTCTCTCCCCCCTCTGCCGGGTGCTCAGGAGCCTGGCTTCCAGCCTTCTGGGCTGGCTGGTCTCAGAGCGTCCAGGCCGGTGGGGACTGTGCTCTTTGCAGCAAGAGGGCATGCTGGGCAGGAAGCAGGGGACCCCCTCACCCCGTGAGAGGTTAGTCCCCCCTCCTGCAGAATCTACCTGATGATGACCCTGTGGGGCCATGTCTCCTACAGGGAGTGTGAGGGCGGAGAGAGTCCCAGGGAGACCAGACTGGGGACCTTCCGGAGACCCAGAACGTTCTCTGAGGAAGGTGGAGTTGGTCTTTCATGGTTGAGACAGGCAGCGTCCGCTGTGGCTGGGAGCCCACTATTTCGTGACTTCTTGAATGAGGGGAAGCCCAAGGACTTAGGCAGACGGCTTGTGCAGAAGCATGGCTCGGTCCATGTGCGGTGGGAGCCTGTCCACGTGGAGACTCGGCTGGGTCTGCACCCCTGCTGCAGGGCGGCTGTGAGCCCAGGAGAGTGCAGCCCCCCTCCCGCCCCGTGGCCCCCCCTGCCTCCGGGAGGTGCCCCCACAGCCAGGGCCTGGGCGGGCGCTGCTCCTCTGCACCTGCTGCACCCCATGTGGCTGTGTTGGGAGTTCTGGTCAGGGCTTGGACTTCGGCAGGCCAGCTTGTGTCTGGAGAATGCATATCTCGGGCAATGTAAGGTTTTTCCCTTAACGCCCTGGCCGGTTTGGCTCAGCGGTTAGAGCCTCAGCCTGCGGTGCAGAGAGACCTGGGGTCGGATCCCGCTAAGGCACGTACCTTGGTTGCAGTTTGTTCCCGGCCCCAGTTGGGGTCGTGTGGGTGGCAGCCACTCCATGTGTTTCTCTCACGTCGATGTTTCTCTCTCTCTCCCTCCCTCTCTCCCTCCCGCTCTATCTGAAGGTGAATGAAAAAATGTCCTTGGGTGAGGATAAAAAAGAAAGCAAAACAAAAAAAAATCACATTAGTGTTCAGGAAAACTGGTTAAGCTGTCCTATCCACCATCCAGACAAAAGGTTGGGGCTTAATAAGCAAGAAAGGTAATTTCTTTTTTTAATATTAAAATTTTAATTATAAAAGTAATATATGCTTATCAAAATTAAATGCAGAACCAAATGTAATAATTTGGTTAAATTATTATAATAACCAAAATTTTATTCTCTGTTTCATCCCAGATTCCCATCTTTTTAGAAATGGTTTGTGGTTTATCCTTCCAGAGAGAAATGTACATAAAGACAAACAGACATACACAGAGCTTATAAAAATGTATTTACACCTTAACGCACATCTGGGCAACTTGATGTAACTTGTCTGAAAATCTTTTCATAATAGATTAACCTCATTTAAAAAAACTAACCTTCCCTTTTTATGCATGTCCTTAAGAGCATGTGTGGATATACATGTACACACTCACACGTACACACATGTGTTGGTTTCTTTTTTTTTTTTTTCTATCCTCACCCGAGGACATTTTTGCATTTATCTGCAGATAGAGTGGGAGGAAGAGAGAGAGAGAAACATCACCTGAGAGAAACATCGAGTGGTTGCCACCCACATGACCCCAACCAGGGCCAGGGACAAACTGCAACTGAGGTACATGCCCCTAGTGGGAACCAAACCCGAGACTCTCTGGTCTGCGGGCCAACGCTCTAACCACTGAGCCAAACCAGCCAGAGCCACACATGTTGTAAGACTCATCTGTGTGATAGTTTCGGGGCATAGGCCTCTGGTTATCGCTTTATTGGGACCAGAGTGTGCTTTCAAGACCAGGATGTGTGCAGCTTGGACAGCTGGTGGGGCTGGCCTACTCGTTCCCATGCTGAGGGCCTGGCGGGGATCAGGTGCTGCCTTGGAGACAGTGTCCGTGAAGAGGGTGACGATGGTCCAGGTGGGGCTTCAGTGTCAGTAACCCCCCCGGCCCAGGTGCTTGACCCCGGGAAGGCAGACCTTGCCTCCTGCTGCTGTGGGACCTGCTGTCCCTCTCTCTCTGGCTGGTGCTGGCGGTGAGTCGGCAGAGGTACGGAGAGTCCCATCATGCACAGTGGGAGGAGTGTCTGTTTTCTGGAACATCCCGCCCTGGGGTCTCCTGCTGGAGTGCAGGTGCAGGGCCATGTGCACACAGGTTCACACGCCTCTTGTTGTCCGGCCCCCAGTGCTCGTGGCTGAGCTGCTGTCCTCCGAGCATCTCACACGCAGGCCGGCAGAGGCCCCCGTGTCGGGGCACCATCTGGTCTCACAGACACCCTGTCTGGCACCCACCCCTTATCTCTTGGAAACTAGAACTAAAAACTGACGCTCGTCCCTGGAGTGGCGGCGCCTGGGAGCATGGCACCTGTGCGCCGTCGGTCTGGCTCTGTACCGAGGGCTCGGGCTGGAACAGAAGGGCTGCGGAGAAGGGCATCGGGGCACGTCCCGTGCAGCCTGAGTGTCAGCCGCCTTCTCGCCGGGCGCTGGGCATTACCTGAGCTTTTCTCCCACTGGCGTCCAGGAGGTGGGATGTTCCAGCTCACGTGGTCCAGCCCACGCTGAAGGTAGGGTACCACGCAAGCCTGGCACACAAATGCATGTTGCTCACATGTAGCCCCTTCGTGTTTCAGTGCCCCTGGGCTCCAGAGTGAGTGTCTGTCAGGGAAGTGCGCTGGCCCTGGCAGACCTGGGGAGGGTCATGCGGCTGCCGCGCGGAGCGGTGCCCAGGGTTCTGCCCGCTGCCTCGCTGCCCGTGGCTCTGCCCGCTGCCCCCTGCAGCTCTCCGATTTCCCTGCATGCCTCAGGGACTTCTTGGACTTCCTGCGTAGGCGACCATGTCATCTACAAGTGACAAATCCGTGTGCTCCTTATTGCTCCCGTTCTTCGCTTGTCTCGTCGCGGTGGCCGCAGGACGCTCTCGACGTTGGCATGGAAGCCTCATGGCGCGTCCTTGATTACGAGTGACGTTCAACTTCCTCGGCTGCTTCTCCCGAAGCCAGTGGAAGTCTTGTCTTCTGCTTTTCTCTCCTACTGCCAACCATCAGATTAACTGATTTTCTGTAGTAAACTGTTTCTGTTTCGTGGTATAAACCAAATTTGGTCATGATTTTAAAAAAAAAAATACTGCATGGCTAGCCCTGGCTGATGTGGTTCAGGGGTTAGAGGGTCAGCCTGCACATCGAAGGGTCGAAGGTTTGTTTCTCAGTCAAGGGCACGTACCTGGGTAGCAGGTTTGATTTCTGGCCCCGGTTGGGTCACAGGCAGAGAACAACCAATCGATGTGTCTCTCATGTGCATCTCTCTCTCTCTCCCTCCCTCTCTCCCTCCCACTCTCTCTAAAAAAGTCAATGGAAAAAATATCCTCAAGTGAGAACTAGCAAAAAATAAAACAAAATAATCCCCCAAACTGCATGGCTGGAATCAGTCTGCTAATATATCTTCGTTGTGAGTATTCCATCTGCATTCTTGCCTGTGATTGGGTCCATACGGGCATTGTGTGCCATCCTGGCTTCCTGGAGCCTCCCCCGGCTTCCAGTTCAGGAAATGCTGACTCGGCCGAGAGGCCGCCTCACCGGGAGTCTCTAGTGGGCGTGTCACCATCAGGAGAGCACGTGACCAGTGTCTAATCTTTTCAATTGCCTCTACTTCATGGGGTGTTTATAACAGGAAGTGAGGTTGCATTTTGCTGAATTACCTGACCAGCTTTCTTTTTAAAGAAACATAGTGGATTTTATTAATATAGTTCCTGCCCTAAAATCATCCTTGCATTCACGGAGCAAACCCCTCTAGGTCACTGATGATGTTATCTTTTTAATGTGCTGTCAGATTATGTTTGCTGATTTTTAAGAGAATTTTTGTATTTCTGTTCCTAAGTGAAGAGCAGTGGTTCTCAAACGTTTGATCTCTTTATACTCTTAAAAAATTTATGAGGACCCCAGAGAAATACCTTAACCAAAGCAAACGAGCAGGGTTGAAAATAATAATGGCTGTATATCGGGAAAATGCAAATACAAAGAGGGTTTTGTGTTATATCTATCGTGGTTCTCAGCTGGGGCGATCCCCACCCCCCGACACCCCACCAAGGGGACATTTGGCAGCGTCAGGAGACGTTTTGGGTAGACACAACTGGTGGGGAGGGGTTGCTACTGGCATCTAGTGGGTAGAAGCCTGGGGTGCTGCTTAATATTCTGCAATGCACAGGACAGCCCCCCACACAGAGCATCTGGTCCACAATGTCAGAAGAGCGTGGCTGAGAAACCCTGGTGTTGATGTATGTACTATTTTAGAAATTAACACCAAGAGCATGTAAAACTGTTTAATAATTTATTTAAAACAGCAGCAATAGCTCTTCTCCGGTGTCTGCGGTGCGAGGACCCATGAGCAGGCAGTCCCCTGCGGCACCCTGTCCCAGGCTGTGCAGGAAGTCCTGCGTGGGCGCCAGCGCAGGCCCCGAAGTCTCTGGAGACAGTGGAGCTGCAGGTCAGCTTGAAGAACTGTGACCCCTTAGAAGGACAGACACTTCTCGGGCACCCTCAGGCTTAGGTCCCCTCCCCAACCCAAGCTCTCTGTGTTTTGAAGGACCAGCAGCACTGTGCGGCCCTGGCTGAGGACGCCCCCACGTGGACCGGAGGCGCTGAAGAAACTCAGCACGAATAAGGAGCAGGCCGGGAAGTACGCGTGCGTCTCTGGCTTCAGAGTCTCCGACCAAGCAGATCCCTGGAACCCCAGCCCAGGCCTGGATGAGATGGCACGTCCCCTTCCCTACCGACCCACTGTGAGAGCGTGGAGGCCAGAGTGGAGGAAGGGAAGTCCACCGTCAAGCTCCTGATGGGGAAGGTGCGGCGTCTGTCGGAGGCTATTGGCCGTGCGGAGGGGACGGGCGACGAGCCCTGTGCGCCATCCCCGTGGCCGTCAGTTTCCTGGTGTCAGTGCGCAAAGCGAGCCGGCAGGACGCCGGGCTCTGTGACCCAGAGCACCATACGGAGGCACAGCGCGGCAAGCGATGCTGCTGCCATCCAAGAACCCGCAGCCATAAACCACCACACGATGCCACAGTAACATTTTGTACAAAGAAAACTCTCTTTTTCAAAAGTGAAAATGAACGTAGTGAGGAGAGCGGCATTGTTTCCTAGTTTTGCAGTGTGATGGGTCACTTTGTGGCGTGTGACCTAGTGGGAGACCGCCGACGCCCTCTGCGGCTGCCCTGGCCCAGGAGCTCCGGACCCCGCGGCGCCCAGCACACCCTGGAGCAGAGGCCTCTGCTCAGGACCCGCCGGGCCTCCCGCGCCTGGGAACCAGCGATTTAGAGGAATCTCCTCGCATTTGTTCTCACGTTGGGATTTACTGCCGCACTTGCTTTATGAAAGACACGTGGACGTTTCCTTCTTCGTCTGTGTTCTGGAAAAGGTTCAATAGTGTTAAGATCATCTGTTCATATAGGATTGGTAGAGTTCTCTTGCGAAATCATCTGGGTGTGGTCTCTTTCATTAGATATGACAGATACCTCTTTTAATTCTATAAAAAGAGGTCTGCTCAGACTTTCCATCTTTCCCGTGTTCATTTTTTAGTAAATTTCTTCTCTCTTTGAAAAGTTTTCAGATGTATTTGCATAGAGATGTGCAGTCATTTTCATGATTTAAAAAAGTATTTTCTTTTGATGGTTATTCCCTCTTTTTTATTTTATGCATTTTAAAACGTGTTTTGCCTTTACCTGGAGATAATCACATTTAATATTAGGTGCAATTCTTCTAGTCTTTTCTTCCTTTTTAAAAAAATAGGTCTTTCTTTCTTTCTTTCGTTCTTTCTTTCTTTCTTTCTTTCTTTCTTTCTTTCTTTTTTAGAGAGAGAGATAGAGAGAGAGAGAGATAGAGACATCAATGTGAGAGATACCTCAATCAGCGCTTCCTGCTGGGGGTTGAGCCTGCGCCCCATGCAGTGTGTCCTGACCAGGAATGGAAATGGGACCTCTCAGTCCATGGGACAACACTCAGTCCACTGAGCCACACTGGCCAGGCTATTTTATGCACTTTATTCGCCTTTTCCTTGATTCGTTTTTTTTTTTTTTAATTGTTGTAGGTGACATCTGTTTTATTGATTTTTTCTTAAAAAAAGCACCCATCTTTTAATAATTTATTTATTTATTAGAATGCTTCTTTGTAACTCATTATATTTTGCTTTTACCTTTGTTAATTCCTTCACTTACTTTGTAATTTTCTTCTAATTTTTTGTATTGGAGGCTTCGCTCTCTTATTTTCATTTCTAAAGATTTAAAGTGTTTAATGCAGTAAATTTTCCTCTGAGCACTGCTGTAGCTTTTATTATGTTTTCTAGACATTTTCTACTTCCCCTGGAGAGGAACATCTGAGAGGAGAATGTTTACATTTCAGGGAGGGAAGGCTTTTTTCTGTTTTCTGAGTTTGTTATGAATTTCTAGAGAATGTTGTCTGTATTATATTTACTATTTGCAATTTGTCAGAAACTTCTTTGTTGCTTCATATATGGGCACAGCTCACAGATGTTTCTCTGAGTGACTGGAAGAAGGTGTGCTCCTATTGAGTGTGGACGGTGGGGTCTCAGACCCCCCCGCCCCCCCGCTGATCGGCTGCTGCACCTGCACAGCCCTCCTGACCCCTGTTCTCTCGGGATGGAGATGGAGCACCATCACCTGTCAGCGCGCCGCTGCTGTGGCGTCCTTGTCATTTCTGACAAGTGTGCTGGGTTATATGGTACATAGATATTAAGCCAGTAACAAATATTCCTGCTTTGTCTCATTTCATGTCACTTGGCCTGACATTTTATTCTCTGGTGTCAAGAATTTGAACCCTCTTTTTATTTACATGTCCCCTCTGTACATCTATTTATTATTTTCGACCCTGCTGGCTTGCCGTGGTCAAGGTATTTCTCTGACATCTAGCAGCGTGGGCTCTTTCCTGGTGGGTGATCGCCGCCTGTCTGGATTGAGCGAGATGGTCCATGTGTTTGATTAGTGCTGCGGGTGTTTGTGTTCGGGGGTTCCAGGTAAAATGTGTTCTGGTTGCCATGTTTGGTGTTGTGTTGTGCTTCGATGTGGATGACTTGCTAGCTGGGGAAGTGTATGTCTTGTCTTCAGCGATTACCTGACCCGAACCTGATCCGAACGTCTTTCCGTCAGACCCTTTGTCCCCTCCTTTTGGGTAACATCTGTTGTTTCTGTGCTAAGAGCGACAATGAAGGGCCGTGACCTCGTTCTCCCTCCCGGAGCATTGCCTTCCCGAGCACCTGCTCCAGCACCCCGCACGCACCTGTTCTTACCCACCTTGTTGGCTGCTCTGCTGTCATTGCCCTGTGAGTGACAGTGGCTCCTTCCCTGTCACCGTCCTCCCTGCCCACCCTTGTGCTGGTTGTCAGAGCATGGAGCACTCAGCCTCTCTGCGTGGGCTTCTTTCTCCAGGCAAACACATCACAGCTCATCCCTGCGCCTTCGTGGTGGCTCAGGTGTGTCCCTCGCTCAGTTGTGCGCAGAGGTCTGGACTGTTAGCAAATGTGTCCCAGCCTTTCATCCCTCCAAGACCTCTCGCCTTCAAGTCGATTTCGGGATCTTATTTTGTTGTCTAGCATTTGTGTGTGTGTGTGGGGGTGTTTGTATGCATTTTCCTTCAACTTAGTTTCCATCTTTCTGTAACATATCGTTTAGCTTTGTTGGGCTCTTGTACATCCAGCCGGTGGCTGGGTTTTTAACTGCTGTTTCTACTCGCTGTGGTTACTAATATATTTGGACTTTCTACTTGATTCCCATGGTCATTATTTGCTGTCCTTTTCCTTCGTGTTCCTGTCTTCTTTTACATTTAACCTATTAAATCTTTGCATCTGTTTCCACCTTGGAGTGGGGCCCTCACACCACGGGGACGCATGGCTGACCTAGGAGAGCTCATCGCTGTCCGCTTTCTTCCCCAGTCCTGTGAAGGCTCCACGTTTTCAAACCCTCGTCTGCTGGGCACGCGCAGCACGCTGTGGGCGTTTGCGCCTCTGGGCTCTGATGGCATCCCACCGTGGCCGCAGGGGGCCCTGGAGCCTGAAGAAGTGACCGTGGAGCAAACCACAGGACGGGGGGACCAGGCTGCCGTGTGGCCCCTCATCCCTTTCCACCTCTGCTCTCCCGCGCACATGGCCACGCCTCCTCATACTGTTGCTTCTGGACTCCGAGTGCCACACAGCTGTGCTACCCATGCCCTGCAGGCTCTCGTGAAGTCACACCGATAACCATCATCACCCCACCCGCACTCTGGAGCTGGGGACCCTTCCCAAGGCAGCCTCCGGGACTGGCTGGCAGGCGTGCTGTGGACCCTCATCCCCTGGTTTTGTTCCAGCTCAGGTGATGCTGAGAACTTGACGAGACATTGGGCTGGATCAAAGTAACGGACAGCTTCGGAACAGCTCGGTTATTGGTGCCTTTGACACGTTTTCAGTGAATAATGAAACTAGGGTTGGTGGCGTCCTTCATTAACCATAGTCAGCTCCGTGCTGCTGACCCGGGCTGACTTGTCCAGGGTGAGTTCGCTTTCTTGGTGAGATCCTGACGTCTGGAGTCGGGGGCCAGGTCGGGGTCGGGCAGGGCGGGCATGTCCTCCCAGACAGTGAGGACGAGCAGCAGAGACCACTCCGTGAGCGCTGGGAGGCCAGCCGCAGGCACTGTGTCAGGACATCTTTTTACCGGTTTCTCTGTATCTTGCTGCTGTTTTGTGCGGATTCAACTGGGTTGGTTATTGTGAGCATCTAGGCTTCCTTATTTGGGGTAAATGCTGTCTAATGAAGATTTCCTTTGGGAAGTTAAAACGGTTAACCCCGCGGCCTCGGGGAGGAGCAGAAACCTGTGGTGGGGGAGGTTAGACCATCGGTACCAGCGGGATGTGTGGGCAGGCGAGACGTTCATGTGTGTGGACTTGGGTGCTTTCCCTCCGGTGGAGGTGCTTACGGTCGGACAGGCTAGACAAACACTTTAACTGGCAGCACACATTTTTCAGAAGTCAAGTTGCTCATCAAGAACCACGCGTTCAATGCGTTGGAAACGCAAAGAGCCGCGAAGTCGGGACAGAAAGACGTTTCTGTGCTCGCTGCGGAATTTGGCCTTTGGATGTGGAGCCTTGGGGTCCCGTGTGGCTTGTTGGTGAGGGGAGGACCGGGATCACCATTATATGGACTTGCCAGGGCCCCTCTAGGGAGGCCCAGGGCCCACCATGTGCCAGCTCCACTTGGTGTTGGGGCTGAGGTGACCCACCATTAGACTAAAAGGTCTGAGCTGGCGGGAGGTCACATCCACAACACAAGGCCAGTGTAGAGCAAAATGGCTTTATTGCCTGCGCCTGGGTGCAGTCGGGCTGAGCCGAGAAGGGGTCAGCCCCGAATCAGGGTTGGGGTGTCGGCTATATACCCTCCTTTTAGCTTCTGGCAGTTCCTGCTGACATACTCTGCCTGGCCCATGGTCCACCTTGCAGGAGGGCTGGTCCGGTACCTCGTCGGGCATCTGCTGGGTGATCCATTGCCTCGCGGACAATCCAGAGAGTCCTTATCCGCACTCAACAGGAGGCTGAGCAAAGGTCCTGCAGGCAACACAATTTCCACAGTTTCCGCCTTTTGCAAACTTTTACCTTCACCCTTGAAACATCACCGACCCTTCCTAACCCTCACACACACTAACAGGAAACGTCTGGAATCCTCCTCAGTCATTTGTCCTCATGGATGTCTAGAGCCCTGGGCTGCATTTCAGTGGGCAGCGGGGCAGGCGAGGGGCAGTGAGGGACACACAAACGTGCGAGACGCGGGAGGCTGGGGCAGCGTGACGGGCAGTGTGGGTGCTGACAGGGGCAGATGGCTCTCTCGGGGCACGGCAGGGAGCAGACGACCCCAGCAGGAGCAAGCTGGGCAGGCAGGCAGGCAGGAAGGAAGGAAGTCACGGTGAGGCTGGTGGAGGGCTGGGGAGTGCAGACACCAGGGGCCCCGCTTAGTAGACCCGAGGGGGTAGCTTCTGTTCTTGGTTCAGTGGGGACCACCAGGCAGAGGCCCAGCCTTGGCATGATCCTCACTGGATGAGAGAGCCCTGGCTTCCCCATGGATTGCAGGGGACAAGAGTGGAAGTCGGGAGGGTGATGGGGCTGGTGACACAGTGGAGGAGACCAGACAGGCTTGCTGGTAGGTTGAGTGTGCAAGTGGGCGTGTGAGTATGTGGTGTGCACGTGGGATATGTGTGTGCATGCGTGTGCATGTGCCTGTGTGTGTGTGTGCATGAGTGTATGTGTGGCTGACAGAGGCAGAACTGGGGAGAATGTGCTTGTCCTCCGACTTATCCCAAGTGAGGCTCTTCACTCGAGTCGACCCTGTGGATCGTGTCTGTCTTAGACCTTGTCCTGCTGCTTGGCGACACGACACTCACCTTCGAGGACAGAAGGCTAGAGAGGCCCCAGGCTGTGGCTCTCAGCCTCGAGGCTTAGCTGGACTTCTGGGAAGTCTCTGCCTGGCATTCGACCCTTTTGGCGGAGTCTCTGTCTGCCTGACAGCATGTCCATCCTGTTGGTACAGAAGTAAGGGACAGTGTTTTGGACTGGCAGTGTCAGGAAGAAGAACTTTCCTCTACCCTCAAGGTTCTTCTGGCTGGTCTAATAATCAAATAGACATGAGGCAGATTAGCAAGAGAAAATGACCAAATTTAATGGATGTTTCCACATGGAACCCCACACACAGGAAGGTTCAGGGGCAGACCGGGACAATGAGGGACAGAAGACATCCTGAGCTCGGGAGGAGGTAAGATGCCTGAGGCTGCAGTGGTCATTGCACGATGCTAAGAAGAGCAGAAGTCCAGGCCCTGGAAGAGGTCAAGAGGTTATCTGACCGTCTCCTACTCTGGGCGAGGCCCCTAATTCCAGAAGGGCAGGTGGTTCTCTTGAGCCCACAGGCTCTTGCTTGTCTTTCGCTCAAAACCACCCACGTACCACAGAAGCATATCCTGGGGTGCTCGTTCTGAACCCCTCTAGCAGCCAGCTCATTCCTACCGCTTTGAAGGTAGTCAGTATTCCAGAAATCGGGCGCATCCTCGACCTTTGACCTGAACGTGAGAAAAGGCATTTTCTGCGTTTCCCTGTGCCCCCCTCGGCCTGCGCCTGGCACTCGGGGTGGCTCTGGTGGCCTCCACTGCTGCTTTCCGGTGGGGGTGGGGCAGGTCCTAGCTTTCTGGCTCTGAAGATAACAAAAGGGAGAGACCACTGCCCCAAGCAAGACCCCTCCCTAATGGCTGCCCCGGCTTGAGTGGTGCCCCCCCACTGTGTGTGGGCAGCCTGGGCCCCCCCTGGGCCCTGCAGGCAGCTGCCCCGGCCACCCCCATTCCTGGCTGCCTCCACCTCCCTGATGTGCAGAGGTTTTCAATCGCAGTGGGAAGGACAACAGGTGGGCCCCTGCCCCCTGATTGGGAGGGGCTGAGGGCAGGGTAAGGGCTGGGCCACCTCCGCGGAGGGAGCCGCCCTGCAGGTCTGGCCAGGCAGCTCGCCTCCCCTGGGCGCAGCCAGGCGCCGAGTAGTGGGTGGGAGAGAGCGGGGGTTGAGGGCTGTGCATCTCAGACCCCACAGTCTGCACCCGAGTCTGTGCTCTCTGTGGGTCTGACTCTCCCTGAGCTCTGGCCACAGAAGAGTGGGTAGGACGAGTCCTGGACCCCTCCGCCTTTGCTTGCCTGGAACGGCATCTGTGCTTCCCCACCCTGAGCCAAACTGTCAACGTCAGAAACGCCCAGACCTGTGGAGAAACCTGTGTGAGCGTTTATTTGGCCAAACGGATGACTTATGCTGGGGAGCAAGCCCTCAGTCGCTCTGGAGAAGAACAGTGTGCAGCTTTTTGTACATTTGACATCAGAGCGGTTGCGTGAAGGTGGGAAGCGGGCAGGGAGTGGGTTACAGGGCAGTTAACAGATTGTGCTCCCTCGAGGGCCAGCACCCTTCCAGGGGCATTGCCTTTGGTGTTCAGAGGGGTGCTGACCCGGATGCAGAACAGTCCTGAGGAAGTGCTAGGCCTGGGGCATGACTGCCACCGGGGGCTGCCCAGCTTGGAACTTATCACCCGATCACGCTGTGAGCCCTTCGCACCCACCAAGCACAGGCAAGGACAGGTGACTGCGATGTCTGGTCTTCCAGCCCCCTCCCTCGACAGTGCCGTCTGTCAGGCTGTTTTGACAGAATACGGTCGGGATGGTCAAAAGCTTTTGTCTGCCACAAATGTCACATGACTAACGGGAATGAGAGCCGAGGGTCCAGTGTCACGCCACCGTCCAGAGTGGCTGTGGAGCCCTGGGAGCAGAGGCTGAACCGAGAGGCCGAGAGTTCAACCCGTGAACTTATGGACTAAAAAGACCGGGCGACGAGGTGACGAGGGACAGCTCGCTGACTCCTTTTCAGTGCTGACTGCACGCTGACACGACGATGTTCTGGCTGCGTTGGGTCGCACCAGCCGTTCCTTTTGGGATGACCGTCAGGTTAGCCTGTTGGGCAGGAGGAAGCAGTCGTGAAGGTGAGCACGTGTTCAGGCCTGTGCGGCAGGATCAGCGGTATCATTTCATCCGGGTGCCTGAGGGTGGGCTCTGGTGTTGGGCCCTGAGAACAGGCCGGTGCACAGGAGCCGCACGCGCGTGACAAGAAGCTTGAACCAGCAGGTTCCTAAGTGCGGTGGGTTTTATGCTACAAAATAAGCACCCTGGCACGGGAGACAGGAGTTCTCTGCGGTCCGCAGGCGGCGGCGTTTCTGTCCATTGGGTGCGGGGCAGTGTTATGCAGAGTGAGACCCAGGCCCTGCCCAGCAGTCCTGTGTGATGCCAGAGTGGACAGGAGATGGCCGGGCCAGGCGTCCAGAGGGCGTCACAGGCCCGCAAGAGGCAGGAGGTGGAGAGCTGTCCTGGTGAAGGAGGCTGTACGCACAGCCCCGCCAGACGCGCGCGCTGGTCACCCAGAGAACGCTGATCTGCGGCGGAGCTGGTGGTATTACCGTCCCTCGCCCCGTGTTAGGACAGCGAGGGTTGGGATCAGGGACAGAATCACCCCAGTAAAGAAAGATAACATTTGACGAGATATCCATCCATCTGTTCATTTCACAGGTAGATACTTGGTTATGTTACCGCCAGGACCTGTAGTGGGAAGGGGGGCAGAAAACCATAAAATGCGGGTCTTCCCTCGTCTGTCAAGGAGCAGGTGTGGCGATGCCTGGCACAGGTCAGTGGGCTCTGCTGAGCTCCCAAGAGAGCACCGATGGGCACTGTCCAGCCAGGGCATTGGAAAAGCTGGTACAGGGAGGGGTCTTAGAACCTGTGTCCAGTGGTCATGGGCTCAGAGGTGGGCATGGGGTGGGGGCACTGGAGCCAGCTCCGCCCTGGTTAGCATGTGCCTGCACTGGGATCCCCTGATGGAATCAGAAGGTGGGAGCCTATCCAGTCCAGCCCCCGGCCCCGCAGACCGCGCTGTTCCCGCTTCTGAGAGAGAGCTGTTGAGACTCAGCACCCAGGCCCTCCAGACACCCCTCACCTTTCCACTCTGATGGGTGTCCCTCCCTCCTGTGACTTGAGGGCCAGCTCCTCGTGCTCACAAACATTTTCAGAGAACTGAACCTGATGGAAGCGGGATGCCCTCTTCTGTTTCCCACGTCCTGTCTCCAGCCTCTGTTAACTCAGGGACGCCGCTGCACGGTGGCTGTGTAGTGTCTGGGCGGGCACAGTGATTCTGAACTTGGAGCTGAGGGAGCCAGTGTGTGCTGCTGGGGGCAGCGGGGGTGCGCCCGCAGCCCCAAGGGTCCCCGGGGGTCAGGGGAGCCTGCTGGGACTCTGCACTGTCCGGAGAACGTGCTGGCGGCCTATAGTGAAGAAGGCTCGGTGAGCGCCCCAACACTCAGTTGTGACAAGTAAAATGTGGGAAGACACACAGTCCCCTGAGGGAACCAAGCCGCAGTGTCTGAGCTCAAAGATGTGGGTAACCTCCTGGGCCAGAAATAGAACTGAAGTGCCGAGCCGTGGGGAGGCCCAGGCTGGCTGTGGAGGTGCCACGTGGAGGCCCCACCTGTGGAGGCCGCAGGGTCCCAGGTGCTCTGCTGCAGAAGGGACTCGCACTGCCAGTTCCCGTTGGAACCAGCGGCCAGCATGGGGCTGTCCTGATGGCTGGAGGGGTGAGGTGGGAGGGAGGGATGGAGACACAGTGGCTGCAGCTTCTAGAAAGCTGGGGCCAGACAGGGTCACAAGCGCACAGCCTCCTGACACTGCAAACGAGCCAGGTCGTCGTTTGGCCTCAGTCCGAGCTGCAGCACAGCGAGAGCCCAGGCGCTGTCCTGCGCCGGGTGTGGACCGAAGGCCGCAGGCGGCCAGGTGGAGCCAGCCGCACCGCGCGGGAGAGAAGACTCAGCAAACTCTCAGGTAAGGTCAGGGTCGCGCGGGGAGTCTGACGCCGAGACAACAGAGAACCTGGTTAGGGTGCGCAGAGGGCTAGGCAAACCCGTGCACCTGTCAGCTGAGACAGGACACTGGAGCAAAAGCGATTGGGAACTGGGGGCTACTAAACGAGCCCACTTCCCTGTCTGATTTGGAACCAGGAGAGGTGGAAAATGTCAGCTTTTCACTGATCTGTGAAGAACATGGCTCAAATGTCCAGCAACACGGGCTTCCCCATCTAAGCCCCAGCCTTAGACGGGCGGGCCCGCTGGGCATGGTGACTGTAGCCCACCCTGCAGAGTGGGGCGGGCCCAGGATCCTCTGGCAGGAAGGTCGCAGGGTGGTGCTCAGCAGACCACCCAGTGCTCAGTGGGCAGTGGGGGAGCAGCAGCCCCCCAGAGGTGACTGGAGGGCCAGGCTCCATCTCCCAGTGGTCAGAAAATGCAAGTTCAACCACACGGGGTCACAGCTCATCCCTCAGACCAGCAAACACTGTGGTCAAGGGGCCTGAGCTGGAGGGCTTGGATTCCAGCCCAGAAATTGGGGGTGGGGGTACTTAGCTATATGCAGGCCATTGACAGTGGGTGTACACTTGCCAGTGAAGACACCCTTTGAGCACAGGTGGGTGGGAAGGTTCCTGGCCATCTGGTGCCCTGGGAAGGTGACAGGACAAGCCCGCTCCCGGGGCGTTCCTCCCCCCAGGAGCCCACGGTGCACAGGACGGGCGCTGTGATCGGTTGCCGGTGAGACGGCCGACATCGCTGACCAGGTGCCTCTCAAGTCTCCTGTTCACAGCTGGTGTGTTCAGGTCCACAGGATTTGCGGGGACATTTCTGGTTGATCGAGGCACATGGCGTATGTAAGGACTAGGCTGTGGGTGCTGCTGGGCGTGGCAGACCGCAGGGCTGCCTGACCCTGCAGGCAAGACGGTGCGGTGGGCCATGGCGCAGTGCCCAGGTGGCCCTCCCCTAGAGTTCCCAGCAGCCTGCAGAATGGTCCAGCGTCTTCTTCCCAAAGTGGCCCATGCTCTGCCCTTTCTCCAGCAGGAGAACACACCGGCCCCTCTTATTGTCCTCTCCCACCCCCATTCCTGTTCTCTTCCCCTGGGAGCTGTGTTGGTGAAAGTGGTGGGGTCTATGCCAAGAGCCGCTCTGCGCTCGGCCCCCAGCTCCCCCGCCAGCTGGCTGGGGCTGCACTTTCTTCCCTCTCCAGGCAACGGGAGGTGCCAGTGGTCCTGCCCACTGGACGTGAAGGCCTCACTGGGTGATGGGCAGCACCCCGCCCTGTGCCGTTGGTCTGCGTCTCAGTCCTGAGCCAGGGCTGCTGGAGCAGGAAGGGTCCGAGAGGCACTCAGTGATCGCAGGGAGATGGGGTGCCCAGCAGGACCCCGGAGAGGACCAGTCCTGCATCCAGGGCCTGGGGGACTGTTAGTCTCCTCCTCTCAGCTGTCCCAGCATTGTCTCTGCACCCCTCCCCTCCACAGGGGAGGGGCCAGAAACCTGCACAGCTGGTCAGACTGGGAACTCCCAGAGGTGGTGTCCACCCCTGGAGGCCTGACGGGCTTTTCTGTTTTGAGGATCATAAAAATCATGCATCTCCATTTTCCAAGATAAAATCCATTAGCCTTTCTTTCTTTCTTTCTTTTTTTTTTTTTTTTATCCTCACCCGAGGACATTTCTCCATTTTTTGTTCAGACAGAGTGGGAGGGAGAGAGAGGAAGAGAGAGAGAGAAACATCAACATCGACGTGAAGGGACACATCGAGCGGCTGCCACACACACAACCAACCAGGGCCGGGGACAAACTGCAACCAAGGTACGTGCCCTTAGTGGGAACCGAACCCAGGTCTCTCTGGACCGCAGGCCGATGCTCCAACAGCTGAGCCAAACTGGCCAGGGCCCATTAGCCTTTCTTAACTCGGGGCTTCTGGGCACAGCCTCAGTCGTCTGAGCTATGGGTGTTCGCACAGGGACTCCGTCGCTCATGGGTGGTCGGGCAGCCCAGGAAACGCCCTCCGGTTGTTGGGGCGTCTGATGTGCTCACCAGGGACGCAGTGTGACCTTGTTGGCAGGTGTGCCATGAAAACAGCGGTCGGCACCGAATGACCTTTGGGGTCTGTAGGTTTGTCCTAACTCTGCAGATAAAGGTGTAGCGAGGATCGTGTGTCGTGTTCACAGTTCAGGGGAGGACGTGGCTTCTCCTTCATACTTATTGCTAGATCTGTTGTGTTGCTTAGGCGGAAATGTGTCTACGTAGAAAAATGTTTAATTTATATCGCCTTTTGAAACTTTTTATTTTGAAACCTTAAGAAATGTTTATCAGGATACCAGAGGCAGGCCAACTCCAGAGGTCCAGGCTGACACGTCGAAGAGCCAGGTCCGGCACCAGACCTCTGCAAAGTGTCTTGTGCGTTGAGTCCTTTTGGTAAATTGCCACTTTGTACATGTGCCTCTGATACAGATTCTTCTGCACTCTGACCGAGGGGAGGGGGGGAGGTGGGGAGACCTTGTTCTTCAGGTCGCACTTCAAAGCCCCTGGTTTCACACTGTTGTCCCCAAAAGCCAGGTGTGGCTCCTGCCGGGCACCCTGCTGGGAGCTGGGTGGGGCCATTGGACAGACTGGGGCGGTGCCCAACACTGCAGCCGGTGATGACACTGGCTCGGCTTCCAGTCCCTGAAGGTTGGAGGAGAGCAGGCTGCGCAGCCTGGGGAGCCCGCCCTGGGGTGGAGGTGACAGTGTGGAGAGGAGACAAGGCCCTGGGAGAGCAGGGTGGTGGCCGGCGCTCCAGGTAGCCTCACCGTGGAGCCCGCAGAGGATGCTTTTGGTCGTTGGCCATCGTTTATGCTTCTCTTTACTTTTCTGTCTCAGCCTTTTTCTGTACGCTTAAAGAAACAGTTTGCCTTCTCTCAGGGAAAGGCCAAAGTGTCATTTCGCAAGGTACGGATCAGTAACGTAACGCTGGCCGCCCGGGCTCCCCAGGCACCCCTGCCCACGGAGCCCAGTGCCAGAGGCTGTGCGCTGGCGGCGCAGGCGTCACAGGCTGGTCCCTCGGGACCCGACAAGCCATCTGAATCCGTGAGGCTCAAAAGTGGAGCAGGTGCCCTGGCTGGTTTTGCTCAGTGGTTAGAGCGTTGACCTACAGACCGAAGAGTGGTGGGTTCAGTTCCTGTCGGAGGCACGTACCCCCGTTGCGGTTTGGTCCCCGGCCCTGTTCGGGGTCGTGCGGGAGGCAGCCACTTGATGTGTCTCTCTCACATCGATGCTTCTCTCTCTCTCTCCCCCCCTCTCTTCTCTTCCCCTTCCTCCCTCCCTCCTACTCTATCTGAAGATAAATGGAAAAGTATCCTTGAGTGAGGATTAAAAAAAAAAAAGGTAACAGGTGACCAGGAGGCGGGTTCAGCTGTGGAAGCCAGCCAAGAGCTGCTCCTGTTCCCAGAAGGAGCTTACACAGCCTGGGCGGCCACTCACACGGTGTGCGCTCTGTCCCACGGTGAAGGGTGGTGACTCCGTGAGGAGCTGGTGAGAAACCAGCAGGCAGGTAGGGCCTGGGGCAGTTGGGGGGGGGGCAGCACCCCCAGCTGGGAGCTCGGAGGCTCCTCCACCTCCATGCAGTCAGCCGGCAGGGCTCCCGGCGTGGGAACCCGGGGAGCAAACCCTACACGCGAGAAGGCTGCTGAGGCTACAGCAGGAGAGTCCCGTCGGGCACAGGCGGGCGCCCAGGTAGCAGGGCCGCCACAGGCCACTCGATCCTTGCTCAGAGAGGCTCAGCACCTTCTCCAGGTCACACAGCCCGGGGGTGGCGAGGCCAGGAACTGAACCCGGTGGTGTGCCCCTGGTCTCCACCGCAGCCTGCAGAAAGGGCAGGCTTGTGCTGACCCAGGAGGCTCTCCTGTTAGAGCGTCTTCGTTCGTTCAGGCCGTGGTACAGAACCTTGGACTGCGTGACTTTAAAAAAGCAGAGATTGATTTCTCACAGTTCTGAGGCTCGAAGTCCGAGATCAAGGGGCAGGTGTCTGGAGAGACCTGTGTCTGGTGCAGAGACAGTGCCTTCTAGCTGTGTCCTCACGGGGTAGAAGAGGGGAAGGAGCTCTCTGGGGTTTCTCTCATAAGGACACTAATCCATTCACGGGGGCTCCACCCTGGTGACCTAGTCATCTCCCTGAGGCCCCGCCATGAGGGGCGTTTGGTTTCAACATAAGAATAGGGGGGGTGGGCACAGACATTCGGTCCAAGCACAGAGCCGCGCGTGGGGAAATCAAGTTGTATAGTCACGCGTCTGTCAGCGCCCTGAACCCCCAGCATCAGCAACAAACCAGCACTTCGGCCTGGTTTGACATTTTTACATCAAGAAGCTATTACTTTCTAACTCACAAAATCTCACTATTTACCAAATCTTTTTAAAAACACAGGAGTTCAAAAGTTGGTGTGTTTTTGCTAGAAATTTCACTCGGGTGCAGAACGGGCAGCTAGTCCACACCAGGCAGTGTGTCCCGGGTAGAACAGAGGGTCTCTGGAGCCCCACCCCATCCGTTCAGACCTGGTTTCGGGGTAGCGGAAGCTCGCCTCCCCTCGCCCCTCTGGCTGGGAGGCTCGGGCCGTCCCTGCCTCCAGGGGGGAGGGTGGCTATTTGCAGGGCGTTTCGGAGGGATTTTGCTCCTGGGCGTTTGGGACCCAGTTCCTGTTTATAGAAGCAAGAATCCTGAACCTGCCACTGGCTCAATCTGTGACTCCAGATAGTTGCTTAACCTCTCTGTACCTCAGTTCTCATCGGCGAGATGCAGCTCGTAAGGGTGCCCCCCTCCCAAAGCTGTGGTGCCTGAGCTGACCGACTGGATGCTCGTGGTGGTGGCATCCATGCAGGACACTGGTCACAGTGCCTCCCTGTGCAGCACTGTCCACTCCAGCTACTGCCAGACATCCTGTCTGAAATTCCAGCAGCCGGTCTCCCTCTCCAGGCAGCGGGCTGACGGGGCCCAGGTCAGGCCTGCCGTGTCCGGCGGTTCAGGCTGCTCTCTGTGCACCGGGCAGCTGAGCCCGCTGGCACTGCCAGAGCACCGAAGGACCTCCCCGCTGACGAGGGAGGACAGAGCCCTGTGCAGGTGGGGAAGGTGCTCGGCACAGGTGTCCAGGCCTGGGCTCAGCACCCCGGGCGCATCCCCAGGGCAATGCCTGCTCACGGAGGAACCGGCCGCACCCAGCACACTGGTCTGAAGATGCAAATGGGAGCAAATGGAAACAAAATCAGGCAGCACGTGCAGAGAGCTGGGGACCCTGCGCCCAGCCGCAGCCCTGTCTCCCGTGTCCTGACGGAAGAAGTGCCGGTTTCCGGAAGGTGCTGACGCTTCTCTGTGGCCGGCTGCCTGGCCTTCGGCCTCACGGGCCTCGAAGGTCCTTGTCTTTGCCACGTCCTCTTCTGGAGAGGTGAGGGGAAGGCCGGGCACATGGCGAGCAGCAAAGCCACGCGGGCCCCCCCTCCTGGGCCCTCAGCTTCTGGGTCCTTCTCTTCCCTCTTTCCTTCCCCACTCAGGGTTCCAGCCCTTGGTCCTGCCTGGGGAGGTTGGAGGTCAGGGTCCAGCCCAACTTCCTCTTCCTCTTCTTGCAAGAGGCTGCCCCGGGAGGGGAG
Source organism: Molossus molossus (assembly GCF_014108415.1). Classification (NCBI taxonomy): domain Eukaryota; kingdom Metazoa; phylum Chordata; class Mammalia; order Chiroptera; family Molossidae; genus Molossus; species Molossus molossus. The sequence goes on along the minus strand of NW_023425388.1, from coordinate 5,666,414 downwards.
GCGCAGGGGCTATCCTGCCACTAAGAAAACACCTTTTATTTCATACAATTATCTTGCTCACACCCAGGACTTATATACCCTTTCCCAGATGGCTGCGTGGCTGTGTCATTTGGCTGCAGACTGTCAGGTCGGACAAACAGATCGGCTGTCGCCGAGGCTGTTTCTGAGGTCTTGGTGCATGGGTCGATGCTCAGCCACCGAGCCACACCGGCCGGACTGTTTCTGAGTTCTGAGGACAGGCAGCATGTGGGAGAAACCGTCCTGCCTGCAGTATCGTGGGACTCGCTGCTTCCTGGCTTTGTTTTCCTTATTTGGGATGACTTTCATTGAGATTCGGAAGACCAGAGTGACGGCTGGCCGGAGGGTAGGCACACGCTTGCCCAGGAACGGAGCCCCCAGGCTGCGGCGTCTGTGTGCCCGTCGCTTTGCCTGAAGGTCTGATAGCCGTTTGAGTAGTGATTTTAGCTGAGATGGTTAGGAACAAAGTAAGCTTATCCATATGACTTTTAAGAATCGTGATCATTGTTCAAACAGATTTCCCATCTGAAACTAGTTTGTTTAGAAGCGGCTTTCCGGGTAAGAGTTTTCCTGGGACAGGTTTCCAGCTGCCAGGGCTGCCGGAGCCGATGGGAGCCGTGCCCGCTCCGGCCGGGTCCGCGCTGCCCGCTGATGGCTCACGGCAGCCGGGCCTGTCTGCGGCGAGTGCTCCGTTTTGCCAATACTGTGATTCTGCTTCGTTCGGAACCACCAGGTAGTTCTTTCTTTGAAATCCTCACCTGAGGACATGTTTCTGTTGCTCTTTGAGAGACAGAGGAAGAGGGAGAGAGAAACATACATCAGTTCCTTCTTGTATGTGCCCCGATCGGATGGAACCTGAAACCCAGGTGTGTGCCCTGACCGGAGATCGGACCCGCAACCTTTTCGTGTACAGGATGATGCTCCATCCAACTGAGCCACCTGGCCAGGGCCCAGCAGGCAGGTCTTGCAGGTGTGTCAGTGCTGTGTGTACCCATCCTCCTCGCTGTCCTCTGCCACTGGACCGTGACCACCTTCCGAAGGCTGCCACCAGTCCTGACGTGCAGCCGTGAGGACGCCTGTGCACTCGCGTCACCTGAACCTGCTGAGACCAGAGCACTGGGTCACATGTCCTTGGGAAGCTCTGCAGGCTGGCCCCTGAGTCTTAGAGCAGAGCTGTCATCTCTTAGGCCCCCACTCCCACTGGCGGGGCCACCCAGACGCCTGCTGCCGGCCACACCTGTGTGTGTTTATCCCAGCGGCCTGTGTAAAGGCCGCAGAATAACTGTAAGCCATGCTGATAGCGTCCGGCACAGAGCTCTTGACGACACTTCAAAGCACTGGAGACTTGGCTGCTGGCCTTCCTGGGCCCACACCTCTGGCTGTTTACTTGTGTTTGGTTTGCATAGTAACCCGCGTTCAGTGTGCGTCCCGGTGTGGATTGGAAGGACATCGCATCAGCTGGTCCCTGCGAGCGCCCGCCTCGCTCCCGGAGGCTCTGCCAGCGCGTCTCGCTCGTGCAGGCTGAGGCCAAGCAAGGGGCCTCTCCGCACGGGGAGCGGTAGTTGTCATCACGTATTTGTTTGTGCCCTGAAAGCTGTGGAGGGCGAGTTGGGTGAGAAGTGGAATACAGGCCCTCCTGCCTCAGGGGCGGGAAGTTGCCCCCTGCAGGTGCTGCCGCCTTGAGTCAGGAAGGGCCCAGCCACACGGGGCACAGCCTTCGGTTGTGCCCCCAGAAGCCCTTGGACGTGAGCAGGACTGGAGAACGCTCCTCTAGGACACGCTCGGGCTACGGACTCTGTCCTGCTTCTTCCTGAGACCAGAGGAGAAAGCTCAGGGGACTGATCACCTTTCTGAAGGCCGCTGGGAGGCACCCGGAGCTCCAGTCCAAGCGGTCAGTGGGAAGGACGCTCGGGGCATAAGAATGAGGTGTGAGGCGGGCCCATGTCAGCCGCAGGGAGCCCAGTGAGATCGCAGGGGCCGGGGGGCTGGGGGAGCCAGTAAGTGAGAGCATTTGGGCAACTTTTCTTCTTATCGATGGTCCCGCAACATGTTGCTGGCACCCCGAGGGTTTCTCCGCTTCTGATGCCGAGCTCGGTCTGGATAAACAGGCTGTGCGATGGAGTGTTCCCAGTGGGCGGGCAGCATCTCATTAGCCTCATAAATGCAGCAGGGCTGTGCGGAGAGCCAGGCGCGAGGCAGACCACTTCCCAGCTGCTGTCCTTCTGGGAACGTGGCCCCGGTCGCTGCCATTCTGGGGTTTCCCGGGACCCCTTGTGCTGAGGCGCCGATGTCAGGATTGACACGGGGCCTGTGGGGAGGCTGTGGGAGAGAATGTGAGTAACTGTGAGTTAACAAGAGTCTGAGGTGTGGGAAGTGGGACAAATGCCCTGGCCCCTGGGGACTATTGCAGATGGAACAAGCCACAGGTCAATCCGGGGGCGTGGGGGTTGAGCCGGCTGCACCGGAGGCGGTGAAACACTCCGAGGCCGGCATCGGCCACGCCTGGTTCCTCTCCTGGCTCAGCCAGTTATTTGGGGTCCTGTGCAGACTTCTTTGGAGTTGGTAGTAGTACCAAGAGAACAAGGCTGTCGTGATCATTAAATGACTAGTTCGTGTTTAGTACCTGTCACTCAGCACGACCTTGGCCTGGCCTGCGTGACCTCTCACCTGGGTCTGGCATGGTCTCCCTGACTTCTCACTGGCTTGTCTGGGTGTGGGCTCACCAGTCTGTCACCAGGGTGTCTTGGCGTGGCTCGTGTGACTCTGCCTTTCGGGCCCCTGCATTAGCAAGCCCTCCTCAGAGACCATCAGCCCCTGGTTCTGGGACATTGCCAGGGGGGTCCAAGCCAGAGGGCCAGGACTGCCGGTGAGGCTGGCAGAAAGGGGGTCACAGTTTCCGTGGGGGGCCATGGTGAGGCAGGGGAACGGTGAGAGCTCACACCTGGACCGAAGGTGAGCAGAGAGGATGGGTCGGGGAAGCGAGGTCGCACAGAAGGGACAGGAGGGGCACAGGACCTGGGCGGTCGGGTCCTGCAGCAGGTGTGGACCTGGCTGTCCTGTGTCCATACCTGCCCCCACTGGAGACGCGTAGATGGCGTTGTATGTTTGTTCCGGAAGCTGGAGACACACAGCCCAGTGCACAGCGCCCGCAGGCCCCGTGGGTGGCCTGCAGCTCAGGCACCTCCTCCTGCTTGCCCTCTGGTGGTCTCGAGCACGTTCCCGCCTGTGTCGGGCAGGGCTTGTGGCACCAGGCAGATACGGTAGAAGCAGCACCTGGCCGCCTCCGGGCCCCAGCGGCTGACAGGTGGGGGCCTCCGCCGGGCAAGGGGGCGTCCGCGGGGTAACAGAGCTCTAGTCTACACTACGTCATAATGCAACTGCATGCGTGCTGTTCGTTTGCCCTCATGTCTGGAGGTCGCAGTAGTTACACTAGCTAAGCAGGAAGGGTTAACTGTACCTTGCGTTCTGAGTTGTGTAAGAGAGACTGGGAATTGCATGGGAAACTTCCCGAGTGGACAGGTTTCAGTGTTAGGGCACACCTTCAGTGTCGCTGCTCTGAGACCCCGGAGCTGCCGGCAGCACACCCCTGCGCTCTCAGCGAGTGTCAGCCAGCGATGTTAGGTCCCGGAGAGGGATCCAGGGGTATCGTGCCCCTGTGACATTTTCTCGTGCAACATGTTCAAATGAGCTTTGACCGAATGAAAATCAGAGACTGAGATTGAAGCCGAATGGTGGGCCAGAGGTGGGAGTGCTGTCCACGCGTGGGCTCCCAGGACGCCGACCCTGGGGCGGTGGGTCCTGAGCACGGGCGGTGCCCACGGGCGCTCAGGGTCCCCCCGGGAGACCCCGTCAGCAGAAACAGTGTTGGAGGAGGATTTGGGCAAAATTCCCGGGCCAACCTTTATTTCTAAGTGAATGGAACCGAGATGCGAGCCATCCCGGGTTTGCTGTTCCCCACGGACGCCGCAGAGAGCACAGGGAAGAGTGAGAACTGTCCGCGTTCCCCGCTGTTCGCGCACCAGACAGGCGGAGGCCTCATTTCGGTTCTGTTCCAGCCCCAAGAGAAATCTTGGGTACTTCCTTCCACCTCTGCCGGTCGGTCCCCTCCACGGCCCCGTTCAGGAACCGTAGCGATGCCCTCGTCAGAGCTGACCGGTTCTGGCATTGACCACGCCAGGCGTTTTCCAGGTGTGCTTTCCCTGTACCAGTTCCCTAACGTCATCGCCGCCCGCCAGTGTGGGCAGAGCACACGGAGGCTCAGCGCGGAAGCGTGGGTGGGTGCTCGCACTGGGGTCCAGTCTGTGCCCAGGGCGGTGCGGTGCACCCTCTCTCCAGGGCGGTCGCAGCAGCTTCCTGCAATGTCGCTGGGAGGGAAGGGACTCCCTCTGTGACCCACTGAGATCCGTAGTCCAAAGGGAGAGGGAGAGCCACGGCCGCCTTCGCCAGAGGACCCCCTTCCTTGGGCCCACTGTGCACTCAGTGTGGAAAACTGGGAACGACGGGACATGGAGCGACTCAGGTGCAGCCTGATTGTCCCTCTGGCCTCCGTCCCCCGAACAGTGGGGAGCTGGATGCACAGGCCCTGGTCACTGCCGCCCGTGGCCCAGAGTCCAGCGGAGAAGAGGCAGGAAGGGAAAGCGGCCTGGTAGCAGGTGCCCCAGGGCGGGGCCCCCGGCAGGGCCGTGTGGAGGCCGAGGACACAGAGGGGTCTGTGTTGGTCTGGGGTGCGCAGGCGCCCCTCAGGTTGTCCACTCGTTTGCCCGCCGCCGAGCAGCCAGCCTGGCCCCGCCCTGCGAACTTGGCAGGAGACTGGGGACGAGGACAGGATGTGGCGAGTATTTCAGAAGCCTGCAGTTGGGAAGGTGGCTGCTGCGTCTGGCAGTGGCGCCGGGGGTGGGCCAGGGCGCGATTCCTGCTCTAGGGAAGTCTGTCGGGCTGCGTCGTGGAGGAGAGGGCTGGCACCGCGCCGTACCGGGGGTACCGGAGGAGGGCAGGGTCAGCCTGCGTCCCAGGGGGGCCTCATAAAGACCTTTGGAGATGAAAACCAACCTCAGGGCAAAGGTTGGGCCCGGGTGCTGCCTCTCAAGTCAAGGGCACCTGCCCCCTTTGTGGAGACCTGAGAGAGAGACCCCTGTGCTTAGCGGTGGGCTTCATGTCCGTGAAGACCAGCACCGAGGGGCCCCCAGGGGTGTGCATCCGTCCCCTTGGGGCTGTGCGACAGAGATCTCCAAGCAGCTGTTTGAGAGGAGGGTCTCTCTTCATTGTTTATCAGAAAGGTGAGGTCCGGACGCTCAGCACGGAGAGCAGCCCGTCTCTCAGGCTCTCCGATGATGGGGACCGTCCTCGAGTCCCAGGGGAGCCCAGCCGTGATCGAGGAGCTGTCCTCCCCGGGCAGCAGTTCCGCCAGCTGCTTTGGGGATTAAGGAGCTGGAAAGCCTTAGCCAGCAGGATGCTGCTCAGGGCACAGCCTGCCCAGTGGACTAAGTGGAGGAGCCTTCCCTCTGATGGCCAGAGTGCGCATCACAGACGATGCCTCTCCAGGGACAGTCTGGAGGCCCCAGGCCAGCAGCCCAGGTCACACTGCAGACCCCCTGGAGCCCAGGGCAGGGGCCGTTTTCCCAGCACTGGGCCCTCCCACCGGGCAGGACGCAGGAGCACAGGCCCTGCAGTGGGCCTCCGCCGGGCAGGGCGGAGCGGCGGGGCCATCACCTGTCGGAAGTGGGTCTTCTGTGCCTGGTGCCAGGGCCGGTGCACACAGCAGTGACTTTCCTGTCCCCCTGAGGGAGAGGCGCTGCCGGAGAAGCCTCGAGGTGCTCTCTTCCTGATCTGTGTGTCTGCTGGGGGCCTCCTGCACAGGGAACAGGTTTTGAGGGTGACACCTCTACCCTGCATCACATCTCATCTCGGCTCCTTCGTGCTGATTCGGTCTCAGGCGGGGGGACACGGGAGACAACAGAGCCTGCTGTCCCTCGTCCCGTCCGTTTAGCAGCTTTCCAGGGAATGGGAGGTGTGACTCTTCCCAGAGTTCCCCACAGGGCAGTGCCCAGAGCTGCCATCCCCCAGGGTCTGGAGTTGGGAGGGGTACTGCATGGGGCCTCTGTGGGGGGCTCAGCGGCCCTGCTCCGGGCAGGAGAACCGATGGCCGGAGGCATCGCCCCAAAGAGAGGGTCTGTCCATCACTTGGAGGCCTTTCAGGGTGTGTCCAGCCTAAGGCCGAGCCTGGAGTGCACTTCACTAGCTCACCCCACATGTGCTGTAGGGTTGTTGTGCTCTCGGGGTTTCTGTCAGCTTCTGGGTCCAAGGTCCAGGGTCAGGGGCGGGGGGCGGGGCCTACTGCCCTGCATCTCGAGGCCCGTGGTGCCACCTGTTTACAGTGGGTCCAGCCGAAAGCCGCTTATTGGATTAGTGGGTGCCCAGCAGCCCCAGGGGGCCGAGGGAGGCTGCGCCCTCTGTGCTGCGTCAGGGTCCTGTTTTCTTTGACACTTGCAGGGTGCTGCTGGGTTGGGAGGCAGCACCCCAGAAGTGCGAGTCCCTCCCTTTCTGCTGAGCAGACATCTTAGCAGCCAAGGCCCGTCCAGTGTGGGTGGCGTGGGCCTGGCCATAATCCCTCCTTATCCCCCGGCCAAGGGCGACGCAGCCACACCTCCAGGTCCTGCTCAGCAGCTCACAGAAGCGCACAGGACCAGGCTGAGAAGATGCTGGCCAGCCACTCGACCTGCCTGTTCTCCGGGGTCTGTGCCGCCCTGGTGGCCGTGGCTTTGGCCTATTACTTGTACTGGTGAGCGTGGCTGGCACCTGGGGTCTGGGCTGCCCTGGGGGAGGGGCTCCCGGTGCTGTGGTTCATCCGCCTCTGTCCCCGAAGGTCCACAGATCCCTCTACCCTTGGGACGGGCGGGGGCTTTGGGAAGCCAGGTTCTTCCCTGCGCTCTGTGTGGTCCCCACCTCACAAGGCCCCTTGGGGGAGTAGCCTGCTCTGTGGTGAGTGCTTTTTGTTAGGGACATCCCTGGACAAGGTTCGGAAGCTTTAGGCCCCCGTGCATGCGGCGCACCAGTGGGTGCTGGGTGAGTGTCGGAGGGAACCCCACACTGAGCACTCCCCCTGGCTCTAGCCTCTCAGCCGCGCCTGGGGGACATGGTTTGTCAATTAGACAGAAACTGTCAGCTTCCATCAGAGGGAAGTTACCCTGTTGTACCCACAGGTGGTAAGGTGGTTTATGGGGGGTCACCGGTGACCCTTTGCAGCAGTTGTGACCAGAGAGCACACCAGTGCTTGCTGTGAACGAGTGGGGGGAATTGGCGAGGTGTCGTGGGCCACTCTGGCCTGGGGCCTGGAGGCTCAGTTCCAGCTGCCCCTCACAAAGCTGTGCTGGTAAACGGGACCTGTGCACTCTGGGCCCCCAGTTTTCGTCTGTAAAATGGGGTGTCGATCCTTTGCATGAGACAACCTTTGTACATGGCAGATGCTGAGGGCAGCACAGGGCTGGCCCCCACCTGATGGTGGCTGTTGTCAGGGTGGCTGTGGGGAGCCCCAGCCCCGGGTCTGGGCTCACTTGATCGGATGGAGCTGGAGATCGGTGGAGTCCTGCGAAGACACAGCGGCTCTCCGGAGCCTCCGCCTGGCTCGTCTTTGTTTCCTCCTGCACACCTGGTCCCTGGGAGTCGTGCCCTCTCCCCTGGAGGCTTTCTCGCCTGCACGCCCGAGTCATGCTGCTTTCGCTCCCGGTCTCGCGAGGGGTGCTGCAGGTGGCAAGGCCGTCCGACGGGCAGGGCTCGCCCGCTGGCTCTAGGCCCCGTGCCCCCCAGACCCCTGTGCCCTCCTGGCTGTGGCGGCCCTTCCCTGCTCAGAGCCCCTTCTCTGAACTCTGGTCACCACTTCTTAGGGTGCATTTATGCCCAGAGGTATTTGCTCTTAGCTCTTAGGTTTAAAGAATACAATACACAAAGCGAATTACACAAAACCCAAGAGATAAGCAGGTAAGTATGGAATTTAGGGAGGAATTAGTCCAAGTGAGGGGAGAAAGACTTGGCCCTTATTTATTTATTTTATTTGTTTCTTACCCGAGGACATTTTTGCATTTATCTTTAGATGCATTGGGAAGGAGAGAGAGAGGAAGAGAGAGAGAAACATCAGCGTGAGAGGGACACATCGAGTGGCTGCCCTCTTGCACGACCCCAACCGGGGCCGGGGACAAACTGCAACCGAGGTACATGCCGTTAGTGGGAACTGAACCCGGGACTCTCTGGTCCTCGGGCCGACGCTCTAACCGCTGAGCCAAACCGGCCAGGGCAGACTTGTCCCTTATTAAAGGGGCCTCAGCCTCTGTGAGTGTCGGGAGGGGCAGTGTTGGTAAGAAGGTCCTCAGGCCCTCACAGTGGCCCTTTCTCATGACACTCAGGACACCTTTGAGAGGTAAGGGTCATCGGCATAGGTGTGGAGCACCAGGGCCCACAGGCAGCTCCTGAGAGGGGCCATCCTTGGGCACCAGGGCCAGGAGATGGGCGTGTCAGCATCGAGGGCTCATTCCAGGACACCCCGTTATCAGTGGCCAGTCGAGGCGGGGGAGGCAGAACAGCTTGCAGGTCCTGAAGGGTGTGGTGGCACTGGTCACAGTCAGCAGGACCCAGAAAGGGGCAGGTTTGCATCGCCGCCCAGCAGACCACCCACCGGGCAGGGAGGTGCATGCCCGTTTTCTAGTCTGTCCTGGACATTTCCTGGCTGTTGTCCAGGCCACTAAATAATCCTCGGTCCACAGTGGGAAGAGACCCTGTGTGAAGAACATTCTAGAAGCTAGCTGTGATCTGACTGGAGGAGTCAGCCCCTGCTACTCCCTTCTGGGTCCCTGACCTCGTTCCCTCCCAGTGCTCAGAACAGGGAGAACGTCTAGGTCCCGGTTCTCTGGGGTTGCGGAACTGGCTGTGACTGGTGTCTGGTGGGCACGTGTCAGAGTGGGTGTGGCCTACTGCGGGGGGGGGCTCCCCGCCCCTGTGGTGACTGGTGGTGACCAGCGCTGACCCGTACCAGGTACCAGGTACCAGGAGGAGTCACATTTGTTGATGGTGCTGCCACAACTTTGTGAACTTGTGAGCGCTTCACAGAAAGGCTCACGGACTCCCCGGGGTGTTTGCTCCCACTAGTGGGGACAGTGCAGAGTCCTCAAGGGCAGCTTCCCCGGGGAGTTCTGGGATGAGGTCATCTGTGCCTCTGCCACCTGGTGGCAGCGCGGCACCCAGGGGCCGTGTCCCGTCTGCGTTGCTGCGGCAAGGACTTGCCGTCACGCTCCTCCTCGTGCCTTGCGTGGGCCCGTCACAGCCAAGGGCTGGGTGGAGAGACTCTGAGGGGAAGTCTGACCAAGCTGTGAGGTCAGGGGAGGTGCCACACGGAGCCTCTGACCCGCCAGTGAGGCGTGTGGGGGCTCAGCCCCTCCCCAGGAGGTCCCTGCCTCTGCCACCTGGGCACAGTGGCCAGGACAGAGCCACATCCTCAGTGAGCCTTGCTTCCCAGCGGTGGGAGGTTCCAGGGCCGTGTGTGACAGGTAAGAAAGTGCTGGTTCAGAGCCCCAGCCACGCACCCAGCTTCTCTTGCAGGACACCTTGCTTTCACTCAGTGCGCCGCCAGCCTTGCGATGTGGCCCTGGGACAAGCCTGGTTGTGAAACGCACGCCGGGCTGTGCTGTCAAAGCTCGGCTCTTCAATGGTGGAGCAACCTGCCTACCCACATGCTGCTGGGTCACACCCACCGTGGCCGTCCCGCTGCGAGGGCGGCGAGGTGCAGAGGGCACGCCGGGCGGAAGGCGCTGTCGTCGTCTTGGCCCCGTCACGCGGCCCGTGGCTGCTGCGGATGTCGAGTTCGGAAGTCAGCCGGGCAGTGAGGCAGAGGGGCAGGAGGAGGAAAGCCCAGCTTGGAGGGAGCAGTCATTTCGGGGTGTTTTGCACGGGGGCTGGACAGAGGGTAGACGCTTCAGGCAAGGTGGCCGCAGGAGGTCCTTCTGGGTCATAACTTTCCAACGGCAGCGTCCAGTGCGAGAGGGAGGACCAGGCGCAAGTTCTAAATTTTCAGTTTCATTTAATCTAAGAAATCCCTAAATTTAGTGCAACAGGTAATCCACCTCTTGGTGCTGTTCCGTTGCCTTTAAATGTCCCCTCTCCTGGCCGGCTGGTGTGGCTCAGTGGATTGAGCATCCTCCCATGAACTGAGAGGTCTGGGTTCGATTCCAGGTCAGGGAACATGCCCGGGTTTCGGGCTCCATCCCCAGTAGGGGGCGTGCAGGAGGCGGCAGATCGATGTTTCTTCATCGTATCAATGTTTCTCTCTCTCTCTCTTCCTTCTCTCTCTAAAAAAATCAATAAGAACCTATTAAAATAAGTAATGTCCCCTCTCCTGCCTCCTCCCTCCCCCACACCCTGCAGGCGGGCCTTGGGGGCTTTCCCAAGAGGAGTGTCACTTCTAGGAGCTTGTCATGTTGCTGGGCTGCGGCAGCATGCTTGCCGGACAGAGCGCCGTCGTATTCGAAGGTAAACCTGTAGAGCAGCAGCGGTTGGCATCGGTTGCTGCCCAACGCGACGAACCACGCCAGAGTCACCGGCATAGGACGAGGGTCGCTCTTGCCCGCCGGCCGGTGGGCAGTCCTGCTGATCTGGGCTCGGAACGGTTAACTTAAAAGTGTCGGTGCTGGGATAGCCTCGTCTTTATCTGCTGCTATAAATGACTCTGCAGAGCTATTTTTAACTTCAAGCATGCTGTTTTATTTTTAATAACATTTTTATAACGATATAAGTAATAGTTATTCTCTGCCAAAAGAAACTTAAGTGAAAATCAGAAACGTATAAATGAAAAAAGTCCATGTCATTTCGTTACCGAGCTGTCCCCCACGACGTTCTGGTTCTGTCCTTCCCGGACGTGTGTGCACGCGACGGCGTGTGCCTCAGCCAGCCAGCGGGCAGTGTGCGCCATGTGCACGTCCCCGAGCCTCGGTCCAGCTCGGGGCGGGGGGCCATGCACCTTGAGGCGGGTTCGCCGGGTTCGCCAGGCTTGCCCCTGGTGTCCCCGTTTTGGTGTCATCCATAACTGAGCGCCTGTCCTGGGGCACTGGGCTCCCACTCGTCTCCTGGTGTCCGTGGGCTTGATTCCTTGGCCTTGAACCCTGGGGCTGAAGGACGTGCCCTCAGAGGTTGGCTGAGGACATTGTGCCCAGTTCCTCAGTTGATGGCAAAAGTGATTTCACCCTTTTTTGTAGCTTGAGGTCTTAGGGAAATCCGTCACTTACGGGACCTGAGGACTCGAGGTACCTTCCGTGCCGAAGGCACACACCCGGTGCCATTCGGTTGAGCTCCCAGGGTGGCCTGGGCCCTTCCAGAGCCCATGGGCTCATGCAGTCTCTGATAATCCAGTTTTACCTGGACGGCCCTGCGGGTGGGTTGGTTTTAGGGGGCAGAGATGTGGAGGCTCAGACTGCTTGCTTGGCGCTCGGTGAGCAGATTCTAGGTTGGACAGCTCCACCGCTGTTACGAAGGCACATGGACATATGTCTCCAGGGTGACCTCAGCCAGGTCCTTCACAGAAACAGGGACACCGCGGTGAGGGTGCCAGGTGCCGCACACCCTCGCAAAGCCGGCGCTGCGGTCCCTGGGCCACGAGGGTCTCATGCTGTGGATTTGCTGGTATTGAATGGCTGTTGGTGAACCGAGTCTGTTCACAGCTCATTCACCAAAGTGCCAGGCACCATCCCGGGTGACAGGGACAGGGAGGCTGTGAAAATGGTCTCTGAAGGGCTGGGTCACACTCTGCAGTTCTTCCTGGAGACACCCCCCCATCCCTGGGGTGTCTGTCGGTTCTAGTGCAACACTCTCTAATATTGGGTTCTAGACCAAGAGTGCCCTGTGCCCACTTCCCAGGGAGGGGAGAGACAGGGTTCATCCTGCTGAGCTGCTCTCCATGGCTCAGAACGAGGGGACAAATCCAGGCCCGGGGGTGGATGCCCCGCTGACGCTTAGGGACCCTCGTCCCCCGCCCTGGGGCCAGCCTGCAGCGGGCAGTCCTCCCCGCTCCCGGAGTCTCAAGTCCTCTGGGCCAGCCCAGCCCCCCACAGCCTGGCCTTGTCATCCTCCTCTGGGGCCCCTACCTGGCACAGGTTGAGGGTGACTCGCAGGGGAGCCGTTTGGAGAGTAAAACACGGGCAGAGCTGTGGTCCTGCTGGTTAGAAGCTGCCGGTGGTGCAGCAGCAGCTCCTTCACCCCGTCTAGTCAAGGCAAGCTCAGAAAACGGGTTGTGTGTGAGGCCAAGTGTGAGAGGCACCAAGAGCGAGGGGTTCTGTGCTGTGATCATGTTGTGTAACCGCTTTCTCGCCGAGACTGACGTCCCTGGTGATGAGGCACCTTGGGAATGGGCAGCGTCAGCAGGCCGGGACCAGGGCCCCCGGGAGGGGCTGGCCGAGCTGCTTACAGAGGGGCCCCGCAGAGGTTGAACCTTGATGTGTCCTGTCTCCCCCAGACCTGCCCGCCTTCCACTCTCACCCCATTCTTCTGTCGACCTCAGCGCCAAATCCGAAAGTAAGCTTGCAGCACAGCGGTTCCAGGCCCTGACATTTCACCCACTTGGCAGGATGCTGTGCCCAGTTCACTCCTATGACCAGATGCCCCAGAGCCCTGCTCAGAAATGCGGCCTTGGGAGGCCCCTCTCAGCTCTCCAGTCCCGGTGTCTTCATGCTCTGGCAGTTCATGCTGAGGGGGCTGGGTTGTCCCTGTGTCCTGCTGGCTGAGTCCTGTGAAGGAAGGAGGTAGGGGGCTGTGGTGCAGGCTGCCCGCCCTGCAGGGTCACTGGGGTGGGGGAGGGGCAGCACAGCGGCCAGCCTGGTTGCTTGGGTTTTCTGACTTTTAGGTGAGGAAGTCTTGGGCTTAGCTGCCTGTGGGAAGGCAGCTGTCTTCCCTAAGCAGGTTCCTGAAAGGGTAACAGACATTCTTTCAGAGGGCACCTCTCTGATCCCTCTCTTCCAACATCTCGGGGTCGCCACGGGAGACAGCTGGGGCATGAGCACCTGCTCCGCGACCTGAGCAGCCTTGTTAAGGATAAACTGGAGCGCGGAAGGGGTTGGGTGTAAATGCTGGGGCCTTGGGGAATGCAGCAGAAGAGAGAGAGCCGGAGAAAGGGACGGATTCACGGATTCACGCCTGTTTAAAAATCCTGGCTTACCTTCAAAGAGCCTGAGGGCACCGCCCAGGGGCAGCGGGGGCAGGGGGGGGAGCAGCAGGGGCGGGGCTGCCCAGCGCACAGCCGCCTACTTCCCTGGTTCCCTGGAGAAGCTGGCCTCAGACAGGGAGCTGTCATCACGAGAGCCACAAGAAGGGGAGCAGAGATCACTCTGACCTCGTAACCTGCCTCCCCCACCCAGGCCACCATTCCCTCGAGGTCCAGACTGCTCCCCGTCACAGGTTGTGTCCTGTGTCCTTGAAATCACAACCCTGATGACAGAATGGGGACAGAGCAGCACAGCACAGGGCAGGACCAGCCCTGGGGTCGGGGTCGGGGTGTGGTGTGGTGCTGTGACCTTGAACTGTCCGTGGCCAGGACCTCACCCCCAGACCTTTTCCATCTTCTAGTCTGAGGGGTGTCAGCAGGAGGAAGTGAGGGACAGGGCACGGGCTTGCCCCGGGTCACTCCAGTTGCCGGTTGTGGGGCAGAGGGCACCACACATGTTTGTGAACTGCCAGCACCCCAAATAAGCCGGGGACTGCGTTCGCTGATGACCGTCTTTATTTCACTTCCGATTTAATATTCCGTTTCCTGGATCTGATGAGTGTTTTTGGATACTATCCTTCACTTTAAAGCATTTGTGTATCTGAGATGTTCTGAGTTTGGATTTAGACAGAAAGCTCATCTAAGAGACAGTGCTGAGTGACAGGTGGCCCTCCTTCCATGGCTGGGGACGAGATGGATCGTTCCTGAACCTCACCTGGGTCAGGGGCACGGCAGGAGCGTGAAGTGCCATGTGGGGCTCTTACAGCTGTGAGCAGATGCCACAAGTGGGTGTTTGAAACCCAGTTCGTTTGTTCCATCTTCAATCCAACTTTTCAAAAATCTATTTATTAAGCATGTGAACCATAATGCCTCTTTAATGATGAATGTGAAACATTTTTAATCTTTGTCAGCTTTGCTTGCCCTTTAAGGCTTGTGTTCTCATTATAAAAACACCCTCGATACCTACATGTTTCAGCGTTTGTGCAGGAGAAGCTTTTCCAGGACTCTCCCTGGGTGGGTGGGGTGGGGTCACGGAGGAAAAGCCCGCAGGAGGGTGAGACCCCCCACCCGCAACTCTGCGACTTCACACACGCTCCCGGCGGTGCAGCCTCACCTGGTCTCAGCTGTGCCCGCTGAAACCCTCTTGGCAGCACCCCGAGTCTGCCCCAGTAACCTGAGGGCTCGGTCCTGCTCTGCAGGTGGCCATCTTGCCCCAATTTTTTGTGAGCTGGTTGTCCTGTGACCTCAGGTCTTTGGTGGGACCAAGGGAAGTCATGAACTTGCACTTTGGCTTTATTCTTGTTGTAAGGATTGGAGTAACAGGTTCTGTGCATGCCTAAGAGGAAACCAGGCTCCCATGTAACTTGTTAAGGTGTGAAATATATTGTCCATGCAAAAAGTACACCAGCCTCCGGTTGATTGATAATCATAGAGCAAACCCCTAGCTGTCTCTCAGAGAGTAAAATGTTGTTATTATAGTGGGCATTTCACTGTCACAAAATTAGGTCTAAGTCAACTTAGCTGTGATGGTTTCGTGTGTGTGTGCACGTGTGTGTGTGTGTGCATGGGTGTGCGAGTGCAGAGGTGTACATTCTGGAACTCAGTTCCTACAGTCTTCCCTGTTGGCGAGCATGCCTGTGCTGTGGCTCCATCAGCCCCTTGGGGTGAGCAGGGCCTGCAGGGTCCTGGGGCCCGGAGACTTGTCACAGATCTATTGTGCAGTCATCAGGTCCCAGAACTCTTCACATCTTTCCCACCCCCACCCCCGACCCCCCACCGCAAACATCACCACCGCTCAAGCCAGTAAAACCATCAGCACAGCCTCGAAAAGACAAAAGAGTCTGGAACTCAGAGAGTTGGGGTAGGCAGGGTGTGAGGGGTCCCGGGAGGTGCTGAGCCAGCTGCCTTCTCGTCTGGTGACACTGTGGCTTCTGTCCCCAGGGTTCTGCCTCACACCCCCACTGTCCACAGACGGAGTAGGCCTTGCACCGCCCTGCCATAGTTCCACAGTTGTTTTTTCAAAGATATGTTTATTGATTAGAGGAAAGGAGAGGGAGAGAGAGCGAAATATTGATGTGAGAGCGAGACATTCATCTCGGCTGCCTCCTGCATGCCCCCTATGGGGGATGGAGCCCGCAACGCCAGGCATGTGCCCCGACGGGGAATCAAACTGGCCACGTTTCCGTGCATAGGACATTGCCCAGCCAACTAAGCCACACCGGCCAGGGTGGGTTCTGCAGTTTTCACAGTGGAAACAGAGCCAGGAGCAAACTCCTAGGGTAGTGACAGCACTTTCCAGTCCTGTCATGGGCCTGTGGCTCTAATTTCCCCTCAGCAGCAGCTTGGGAGTGCCTCGCCTCCTTCTGGAGGTGGCCTGGGGCCCCAGGGACACTTTGATTCATGGTCAGCAGCCCGTGGACAGGATGATGCTGGCTGTGCATGGCTCCCAGGCACCCAGAGCTGTGTGTCTGCCTCTATTTACCTGGAATGGTGACCCACATGCCTCCCGCTCCCTGGGGCCAAGGTCACCTCCTTCTAGCCTTGTCCAGCCCTTGCCCAGCAGACTGGCCTGCTGTGCATTTGATAGGATCTGAGGTTCTCAGATGAGCTGGTTGGGGAAGTGCTATATGTCTCTCCTGTCACATTGTTCTTTCAGGAAGCTTTCACGCGGTGGCTCCTAATGACACATGAGTGGTACGAGATTAAGGAGTCATGCTGCCGTTTGTCACAAATGTACGTACAGTTAATACGAGTTGTTCATTTGGCAAACTTGTTGTATGGCAGAGCTGCAGGGGTAACAGTTACCAGCAATGAGGGTGTACTGCGGGGGTTTGGGCTGGACAGAACCGAACAGGTGGTTTAAAGACCTCGACTCCTTCCTGCCTGCCTCGAGACGGGCAGCTGCCGGCATGGCCTCTGCTCTTAGGGAAGCCCCCACAGACTCCTCCCTGCTGCCCCACTGCCTGGAACTGGGCCACCTGTCTCTCCCCGTCAGTCCCTCAACGAGAGGGTGGCATTCTCATTGTGGCCAGGATCAGGGGCTGGGGCTCCCCTCCTGGGGTGCAGGAATGTGCGCTCCTACACCGGCAGGACTCTCCGTAGGGGTAGGGGGGACCCGCAGTGGCTGCTTGCTACAGAAGTGGGGTTCTGTGACGGAGGCCTGGAGGGGTGGCTTTGATGTGTCGTTTAATTGTACCTGCATTACTCACTGGCGGAGAAAATGTATACTGCTAACAGGTTCCTGTAGCCCGGTAATGGTCTTAAGTTAATTTTGTATCCTATTTATTGTAAGAGTGTCTGAATACAATAGAAAACAAATTTGCCCAAGTTGAAAGACAGTAAACATGATTAGGTAGGTGAGGGGTGTGAGTTGTTCCTTAGCCTGTAGCAATGTGCAGCCTTTGGGGATCCTGAGCCTCTGGCCCTGCTGTGGGGATCCTGAGCCTCTGGCCCTGCTCCAGGCCCACACCTGCTGCGGGGATCCTGAGCCTCCAGTCCGGCTCCAGGCCCACACCTGCTGCGGGGATCCTGAGCCTCTGGCCCTGCTGCAGGTCCACACCTGCTGCGGGGATCCTGAGCCTCTGGCCCTGCTGCAGGTCCACACCTGCTGCGGGGATCCTGAGCCTCTGGCCCTGCTGCAGGTCCACACCTGCTGCGGGGATCCTGAGCCTCCAGCCCTGCTGCAGGTCCACACCTGCTGCGGGGATCCTGAGCCTCCAGCCCTGCTCCAGGCCCACACCTGCTGCGGGCGCCCAGGACTCCACGTGGCCTCTCAGCTCACTGGTCCGCATGTCTGCTTATAGGCCAGGACCACACTCTTGATTATTGATGCTTCGTGGTATGTTGTGATCTCTTGTAGGGCTATTCCTTGGTTCTTTTTCATGATTTTCTTAGCTTTTCTTTTCTGTTTGTTTTTCCATATGAACTGTAGGATCTGTATGTCTAGTTCTGGGGTAAAGGGTGGGGAACGATTGGTCTTTCCATTAGAGTTCAATTACATTTATAAACTAACTTAGAAAGTATGGTTTGTGTATCACTTATGTGTCACTGTCTAACAAACCACCTCCATGTGTAGCAATTTAAAGCAACTGTTGTTTCATTGGCTCGCTAGCCTGGGCTCAGCAGGTGGTCTTGGGCGGTCTCACTTGCAGTCCTTCCCGCGCCTGTATCAACTGGCAGCCCGCCTGGGGCCGTGGGGCCGTTTCTCTCCATGTGGGCCCATCTGGCTCAGGGGTGCTGGGGAAGCTGCAAGGCCTCTGAAGGCCAGGCTCTGGGGTGTAGGACCGCATTCCATTCGTGAGCCCTGAAGCCAGCCCAGGGCCCAGGGACCGGAGCCACCTACTCCCCAAGGGCCCAGCTCGTGCAGGGCGGGCGTTGGGCCTGTTGCAGTGTTTCCATTTGCTTGGTTCTGCCTCTGTACCTTTCAGGACATTCTAAGGCTTCTTTGTATTGACTTTGTTTAGTTCTTCTAAAGATTGGGATTAGATGTTTTGTCTTTTTTTTTTTTTTTTTTTTATCCTCACCCGAGGACATTTTTCCATTTTTTGTTCAGGTAGAGTGGGAGGGAGAGAGAGGAACAGAGAGAGAGAGAGAAACATCGACGTGAAAGGGACACATCGAGTGGCTGCCACCCGCACGACCAACCAGGGCCGGGGACAAACTGCAACCGAGGTACGCGCCCTTAGCGGGAACCGAACCCGGGTCTCTCAGGACCGCAGGCCGACGCTCTAACCCCTGAGCCAAACCGGCCAGGGCTGTTTTGTCTTTTTTTATTGTGTGTTTACGTGAAGGTATACCCACAGGGCCACAGTCTCTTGGCTGCCTGGACACATGACGGGGCCATGTGTCCTCATCCTCCTGGTCACCAAGTGCTCAAACTGAGCTTGCATTTCACTTGCTTTAGATGAACTCTCTAGTCCTGACTTCCAGTTTGCCCCCTTTCTGCCTACGGAAGAGGGACAACGAAGCCACCTCGGAA